>NC_046674.1:40943116-42252195 GCF_003369915.1 Drosophila miranda
CAGAAGCTGCCGCTACAATGGCAGAGGATGTGCAGCAAGAGATTGGTGACGAAATATCGAGCTGCTTTCGGAACTTTAAAAAATATTCCCAAGAACGAAAGCAAACGGCCTCTTATTTTCAAGCCAAAATGTCAGCACTCGAAAATGCGTGGAATCGCTTCAACAAAAACGACTCCAAACTTCGCGATACAGACAAAACGGATGAATACGTAAAATTCCTTGAAGACTTACGTACAACATGTAAGCAATACATTACGATTTTTACCGAATGCATTGATAAGCTATCGCAGACGTCTAGTGCTCGTGGGGAACGGCAAATCATCCCTAAAGAAAAGCATGAGAAACCTCCAGTAGGTCCTAAAGAAAGCGATCTGATCCAGCAGTCCTCGAAGGATCACAGCAAATTGCTTTCACTATGTCGCCGACAAAAGGCCATAGTAGAGTCCGTTAAACGCAATCTGAAACAACTTTCAGAGGCGGAAGGACGCACATCAAGTGATTTGTTAAAATCACTATGGACTCAAGCACAGGAAGTCCACTTCACAATTCATGAGGAATACGAGAACCCAGTTGAAGGAGGATATAACATGGAATCCTACCTAACACTGGAAAGTAAGGTCCAAAGAGCATTGGCAAAATCAGCCACACCAAACACGGATAACGTGCAGCTTCCACGCATCAGCATCCCAATGTTTGATGGGGACCTATTAAAATGGACCTAGCTCTTCGATCTGTTCTGTTGACGCATACAACAATTCCAGAGATGTTTCGAATACGGTACTGAACCGCTTGCTCAATCATCAAACCATTAATTAATGGTTCATTAAAAGGTCATTTTAAGAGTTTTACATAACAACCATAAAATCCCTTGCATCATTAAAGGGATTGGGCATCAATATATCTACCTGGGATCCAATATTGATTGCCATTATCAGAAACTAACTGAATGTTACAAATAAGACCTTGTATGAGCAATCATTGGGAAGCTCAAAGGACATTCAGGCGCTGGATACGATGCTTCAGTTCTTGGAGCAAAGAATTCGAGTTCTAGGAACTAGTAAGAAGCCACCAGCATCAAGGAGAGAGCCAAAAGGCACGACATGTGCATCAGCAAACACAGGGAGAGCGCGAGCACCCTTTTGCACATTCTGCAAGAAAGCAAGCCATTGGCTCTACGGATGCGAAGAATTTCGGTCCAAATCTCCATCAGAACGACTAAATTGGCTACAAAAACAAAAAATTTGCGTTAATTGCTTTAGAACAAATCACAAAACAAACGCATGCCCAAGTCGAAGCTGCTTCAAGTGTGACAGGAAGCACAGCACGATGCTACATTTGGAAACAGCATCGGGCGCAGCTACAGAATCAAGAGGCCCGACGGTTGGTGCAGCAAGTAACAATAGTTACAATCTACTGGCCACAGCAAAGGTGGCAGTAGAAGCCAACAACGAGCAGGTTGCTAATTTCAGAGCACTGCTAGATTCAGGATCACAGATAAACTGGATCTCTGAACGAATGGCATCAATGTTGTCACTCAAACTAAAAGACACAACATTACGGATCGAAGGAATTGGAGGTCAATCAAAGACCAGCAGGGCACGAGTAAATGTGCTCATGAAATCCCTTCACAATGGTTTTACGCAAAGAATTGAAGCTTTCGTATTACCACAGATAATAGCTGATCAACCAGCTCAGGCACTCGATTCAGAGAGCTTAAACGTACCAAGCAAGATCTCACTGGCAGATCCAAACTTCCATAAGCCAGGCAAAATCGACATGCTAATCGGAGCCGAGCATTACTACTCGCTGCTGCTACCAGATCAACAGCAGCTAAGGACAGGAGGCCCGTTGCTACAAAACACGAAACTGGGATGGATTGTGGCAGGAAAAGTCAAATCTGCCCACAATTCCTCACCCATTTGTGCAACGGGAGTAAACGAGCTCATGGAAAGATTCTGGACTCTGGACAATCTAGAGACGGAAGACAAACCACGCACTGCAGTGGAAGCACGGTGCGAAGCTCATTTTAGAGAAAATCTTCAGACAGCTTCAGACGGCCGTTTTATTGTAAAGCTCCCATTTTCCGAACACCCTTCAGCCGTGGGGAAGTCGTTGGAAACCGCAACAAAAAGATTCCTAGCGTTGGAGCGGCGAAGCTCAACAGAAACTTGGAAGAGTTATGTGGACTTCATGGAAGAGTATGAAGGACTAGGACATATGAAGATGGTGCCAGCATCAAAAGTTCCCAAAAGGCACTACTTCATTCCACATCATTGTGTACTCAAACCTGAGAGCACCACCACAAAGCTTCGGGTAGTATTCGATGCCGCATGCAAATCAACAAGCGGCAAATCTTTGAACGACATTCTGCAGGCTGGACCCACAGTTCAGAGCAAACTTATGTCCATTCTGCTACGATTTTGAATTGATAAGTACGTATTCACAGCGGACATAGGTAAAATGAACCGGCAAGTGTGGATGAATCCGGAGGATCAATTCCATCAGATGATAGTCTGGAGAAACAATCGGTCCGAAGAGATCAGGTATTATCGCCTGAAAACAGTCACATATGGGACACCAGCTGCTCCGTTCCTAGCAACGAAATGTCTGGATCATTTGGCAACACAATACAAAGACGGACTACCAGTAGGATCATCAACATTAAAAACCGATTTCTACGTTGACGACTCTCTAACTGGAGCAAACACTATTCCAGAGGCAATTCATGTTCGACAAGAACTAAATAAGATATTGCTACCGTCCGGACTCAAATTGCGCAAGTGGTGCTCTAACAATGAGCAACTTCTCCAAGGAATCCCCAAAGAGGATATTGTAAGCGATGCACTACAGCGTGAAAACTCTGGGTCTCATCTGGCTGCCGAAGAAGGATACATTGTGTGGACGAACACAGAAAAGCCAGGCTACACTCATCACCAAACGGGTGGTATGTTTCGAACTGGGCCAAATCTTTGACCCACTAGGACTCTTTGCACCGGTGGTAGTAAACACAAAAATCTTCATGCAACAGCTTTGGGAGCTCAAAATGGATTGGGATGACGAATTAACATTGCAACACCAAACCGAGTGGAAAGAATACCGGGACGACTTACAAACATTGAACAAAATGCAAATTCCCCGGCATATCTACGATGGTAAAATTCCAGTTACCCAAGAACTCCATACGTTTGTAGATGCATCAGAACGAGCATATGGCGCAGCAGTATACGTACGCGCTACATACAAAAAAATCCCTGCTCTGCTCCAAATCACGTGTAGCGCTGACAGCCAAACAATCACTACCACGGTTAGAACTGTGTGCTGCAGTCCATGGCTCCGAGCTCACAAACCGAGTCTGACAGGATCTGCACATGGACATTAACACGGTTTCAGGATGTTTTTGGAGTGATTCCACCGTTGTGTTATCCTGGATAAACGCATCTTCATCAACATACCATACCTTTGTGGCAAATCGAATAGCCAAAATCCAGTCATTAACAAACCAGTCACAATGGCGTCACGTGTCATCGGCCAACAACGCAGCCGATGTCCTGTCGAGAGGAATCGCAGCAAGCAGACTGGCAGATCACAATCTGTGGTTATATGGACCAGTATTCCTGCACGGATCTCGAGACAACTGGACGAAGGCACCCAACATAGAACCCAGCAATCTTGAGAGAAAGGCTAAACATGTAAGCTTGCCAATCACACCTAGCGCACTTGGGGACGAATTATATACATGCAGACATAGCAACTCGTTTCACAAACTGCAACGCATTGTGGCATATATGTTACGCTTCTGCTACAAAACCAACAGAGCGAACACCACGACGCTCTGCGCAGAAGAACTGACTCACGCCCGCACTATAATCCTGCGAACCATACAACAAGTCGAGTTTACAGCAGAGTTGAAACAGTTCCAACGCTATAAGACTGTGGATAGAAAGAGCTCGATCATATCGTTATCTCCCTTCCTAGGAGACGATGAGCTCATCCGAGTTGGTGGTAGACTTAAAGAAGCTCTACTTCCATACAACGCAAAACACCCAGTTTTGCTGCCTTACAATGACCCAATCGTCAAAATGATCTTGCGGGAGCTACATGAGGAGAACATGCATTGTGGTGCTCAAGCATTAAGGGCAATCGCAAGACAACAATATTGGATTATCAATGACAAGACAATGGCTAGAAGCATCATCCACAGCTGTGTTAGATGCACCGAGGCTAGACCAAAGCTGATGCACCAGATCATGGGCAATCTCCCAGCACAACGAGTCACACAAGCACGCCCGTTTCTTAATGCAGGCGTCGACTACTGTGGACCAATCTCGATCCACCATAAGATCCGAGGGAAAAGACCAGATAAGGCAGATATCGCCGTGTTCTGCTGCTTTTCCACAAAGGCAGTACACCTGGAGCTGGTAAGCGACCTGACCACAGATGCATTCTTGGCCGCTCTGCGTCGATTCCTAAGCAGACGTGGGAAGTGCCAAACTTTTCATTGCGACAATGCAACGAAATTTTTTGGTTGCAAACAACCAGCTTAAAGAACTATAAGACTCTATATTCAGCTCAAAGGCAAGTGCTCTGATCACGAATCATTGCAACAAAAAACAAGTGGATTTTAAATTCATTCCTCTCAGGGCTCCTTCGTTTGGTGGCCTCTGGGAAGCGGCGGTAAAATCAGCAAAAAAGCTGTTGATAACAACAACCAACACAGCCTCATTGACATTTGAAGAACTAAACACAGTGATATTCGAAATTGAAGCAATTCTCAATTCTCGACCCATCACTCCAATGTCAAATGATCCCACTGATACAACAGCGCTCACCCCAGGACACTTCTTGATTGGTGAACCATTGACAACGCCACCTGACGTCAATACTGATCATCAAGGAAGAACATTGGTAAAGCGCTGGGAATTGGTATCGCGCCTAAAGCATTCATTCTGGAAACAGTGGTCTACGGAATACCTTCAAGAATTGCAAGCTCGGTATAAATGGAAGACCGCTTCACCAAACGTACCTGAAGGATTATTAGTTTTGGTTAAGGAAGACAACCTTCCAGTAATGAAGTGGCCAATGGGTCGCATCATTAAGACATATCCTGGACAGGACAACCACGTACGAGTGGTTGACGTCAAGACAGCATCTGGCGTATACAAGCGCCCGATCACTCGTCTAGCGCCGCTATTTCCAGCAGATGTGGCAATCAAACGTTCCCACAACGTGATCAGTGACACCACGGAGATTGATGAGCCACCCACACAGCGAACAAAAAAATTGTCACCTACATTAACATCAATATTATTGGTGCTGTTGCTCATGCTTCCATTAGCATTGTCACAGTCAATAAATGTGGCACAATTCGCAAACAAGCTTGGAATATTCTATGAGGAGCTTAGAACATCAAGAATAGCAACGTCTGAGTGGACCATGATCGTATACTATGACTTGGACCCATATTGCAAGGATATGCAACTAATGTCTGCTGGAATTTCAGAGTTACGATTCATGTGCCCTGAACTAAAAAAAATGTTCCGGCATGTAACTCCATAGTTCAACACGTTCAACATGTGCATAACGAGCTACAAGCAGGAAGCGTTTTAATGAAAAACTCTCGAAAACGCAGATCGCCGCTGGATATCATAGGAAATGTAGCAAGCAGTCTTTTTGGTGTTCTCGACGCAAAATACGCAGAGGAGATGACTCAAGTAATTGAGAAAGTGAAAACCAATGAAGACTTTCTTCTACATCTGCTCCAAAACCAAACATCAATTGTCGACGCGACAATAAACGTAGTCAGAAAAGACAAAGTAACAACTGATAATCGCCTAAAAATTTTGAAACAGCATATGGCTACTATCAACCGAGAAAGAGGGTCATATCACAGCGATCATCTGACTCAAGCGTACTCAGGACTAATAGCACAATTAACCCTGCTCACAACAACTTTCCAACGAATGCAATCTGACATATCTGATGTCCTAATCGGTATTCATCATCGGAGAATAAGCCCCACGCTGGTGTCTCCCGAGCAACTAAGAGACCAACTAGACCAGATACGGGATCATTTGCCACAAGATCAAATGCTGCCGGTCACAACGAAAGAGGTGATTCAACTATACAGAATCATGCGAGCCGAAGGAACCCCGACTGCAAAACACGTCATCTTCAAGTTGACGCTACCTCTAATCTCAACAGCTCAGCTCGAAGTCTTCAGCATCATCCCAATTCCGTTTTGGGATTCAACAAGCTGGAGCCTTTTTAACCTCAAAACCACCATAGTAACTGTGAACATCCACCGAGACCAGTTCATGGGCTCTACCCAAGAGGAATTCCGACGTTGTATAAAGTACACAACGAGGAGTTCATCTGCTTTGACCATCAGACGATCTTCTATGTGGACAATCGCTGTGAGTTTCAACTGTTTAACAATAAAACAGAAACACGGTGTCAGGTAACACACACAAAGGCTGACATGGTGTGGCTAAAAACTCAGCATCCAAATAAATGGATCTTCGCAACGCATTTCACAACTAAACTTCAAGCAGTATGCAACGGAGTTCGGTCAACCATAACACTGGAAGGAACTGGTCTACTCTCCATGTCCCCTGGTTGCACTGCTCGCAATACTGAAGTAAGCATCAGCACCTTCAGCACCACAATCAGCGAAGTAAAATCGACCTACACTCGGTTTGTTGACGTGAGCCCACCGGAGACATCACCCTCGCCACCAATGTGGCAACTGAAGAACCAGACATCAGACTTTCTTCAAGAACATGATGATCTACGCCAGCAACTATCAGCCATCAATCATCACGAGCTGCCACACCATCTCACCACCGTGCAGCACCATCAACTCGCTGCCTATGCAGCCCTAGCAATATCAATTCTATTGATCATTGCCTACATTTTCCGGAAGAAGTATCGACTATGGAAACCAAGACCATCAAATCCCGATCCAGCCATGTCATCACCGCCTATACCCCTTGCACGCCGATTTGCCGTCGACTTGAACGATGGTTGAACACAGTTTCAACGGCCGGGAGAATGTTCAGTTGCAGAAATATGCGTAATTAATAGTTTATAATACCCGTCGGCATAACACAGTGGCACCGTGACACAGTGTTCTATTTAACATGTAATATAATACCTCACGACAACACAATGGCCACTGCAGTGAGTTCTGCTGACAATGCACTCTCTCCGCAGAGGGCAAAGACAGCGGTGCAATTGCTGACCATCAAAATGTCGCAATTGCCCACCAGACACTAAAATTATCCAGAATACACAAAACATATATTTTACAGACTCAGCACTTTTGTACCTTTTGTTACCTATAAATAAGAATCATTTTTATCAATAAAATCAGTATCAGAAATAGTACCATAACTGCCTGTCAGTCATCTTCCATCGCAATCATCAGAGGCTGTCGCCGTGTCTTCAGACCCTCCCTTGCGCACCGTAGGATACCCACTCCGCAGTCCAACTGGTTCAAGTTCTAGTTGCGACGACCAAATTGTAGACGGCTTATGTACCGTATGCAACCCAGCTTCCTACACACACACACACATTAACAGTCTCTGAGATTTGTGGGTGTGGCGAAATTTTGAAACAAACTCGTCAAGTTCCGATATCTCAGGAGTGTCGATACCAAATTTGGTTGCTCTAGCTTTTATAGTCTCTGAGATCTAGGCGCTAATGTTTTACGCTAAGCAAAGCCGGCTATGCTACGTGTGTGTTAGAGAGAGACAGGACGAGAAAAAATGAAATTGTTTTCTTGATGCTGGCTACAACAGTCTAAAAGATATGGTCATTCTCTACGACTCTGCGTTTTTGGTTTTCTCGTATCTTTAAAATTGTGGATGCCACAGTTTTTCGTCCTTTGTAGGGGCGGAAGTGGGCGGGGCGAAGTTTTGAAATATTCTTGTAGCAGTGACATATCACAGAAGTCTGGATCCAAAACATCGTTGCTCTAGCTCTTATAGTCTTTGAGCACTTGGCGCTGATAGGGACGGACAGACGGACGGACGGACAGACAGACAGGGCTCAATGGACTCGGCTATTGATGCTGATCAAGAATATATATACTTTATGGGGTCGGAAACGATTCCTTCTGGACGTTACACACATCCACTTTTACCACAAATCTAATATACCCCAATACTCATTTTGAGTATCGGGTATAATTAGTCATGGCCAGTGCCAGTCCACCAGCCCTTACTGTCTTACCAGTAGAACGCCCTCGCTTACAACTGTGTCTTCGACTTTGACAACGACAGCGGTTAAAACCCTATAGCACTGGGGGGAAGAAAAAAAAATTGGGAAAAGAAAAATGTTAAAGAATTTGAATTTTAGGTAGTCTTGGCGCTTAATCAACGGACTCAAGCGGACTCAAGGGATCTTCTTAGAAGTTGTGAATGCAATATCCCCGTACCAGCCAGCAAGCAGCACCAGAAAAAATTAACGGACGGGCAATTAATTATTTTTTGTTGCCTGAAAAGCGCAATTTTAAGTGGGAGCTCCACCATCGTCTCCTGATATTCAGTGCTCAAGCGCATCGCGGTGGTACAGTGAGAGCCCCGTGCTTTACCCCAACTGATCGGCGGCGAAGATGATTAGTGTAAGCATGGTTTAAAATTCATCAGTTCCTTTAATATACACCCACATATTCATATGTCCTCGGAAACGTCATTTAAAGGAAGTTGAGCCGACTATGAAAAGTGAAAAGGATTAAAAGTTAGAGTGTAGTAGAAGAGAAAACACATAGCAAAATAAAAGAAGATTCCTAAGAATCAAAACGATCGGAGAGGAAAAAGAGAGAGAGCAATAATCACTTGAAGCTCGGATGGAGAGCATTCCACAGATTAAAGAAGCAGAATAGATGCTTTATAATTATACACTTACACATACATACATTTATTTATACATGTATACTCTTATATATTTATTTACTGTTTCCCGTTTTAAAATTATTTTATATACCCCCTTTTTTATTTGTTTGCGCACATTCGTTTGAATCAAGGTATGTGTAGCTTATTATAGGGTTTCTTTTGATGAATAAACTGAGTTTATAGTGTGCTAAACAGAGAAGAATTTGACATTAGCTAAACCCATGCCGTAGGTGAAACACGCAAGGAAAGGAGCCATTTGGAAGGGTGCCTGGGGGCAGAATGGCCGTTGGTAGGACGACCTGAGATCGGGGCAGACTGATAGAACCAGCAGAGAGAAACGGTATAACATCTTCCTTTGGGGTTTTTTTAAGGAAACGGATGGTTAGTGGGATTCTCTATCTCCCCGCCAGGAAAGATAGCTTTTAGACTCATATGCGAGGAAAATTAGAAATAAACTTACTAAGAGAATTAAGCATGCAAGTTATCCGATCCAGCCGGATACCCCTCCCTCTGCATCAGGCTCTCGACCCTACAGCCTGTCAATGAGCTTAACCATTTTTATGTGAACCAAATACAGCACATGCCTCGTCGCGTAACAGAACACGAGAGTTGCAGCGTTGCCAAGACACTTGCCCAGACAGCCCAATAACAACTATGGGCCCGTAGAACGTGGGAAACTGCCGCTGCTCAACATAACACCTGCGCGTGTGCCATGTCAGCAGATTAATGCACCGGCTACTGCGCAGTCGGCGGCCGGGGACTTAATATTAAGACTTTCATTTTTGTGTAAATTTAGATTCTCTAAGCCCTGCAACGAGGAACAATAAATCTCGATTCAACGGCATAAATAATAAATATTACAACAAACCTCGATTCTACTTTACTGGCGCCCAACGGAATTTTACCCAACGCGAGTGATTATTTAAAAAAAAACGAGGGGGAACGTTGTGAGTTGCTGCGGACACCGCAACTCTACATTTATACCCGATACTTAGTCAGTATGGCTCTCCTCCGGCAGACGCCGTTAATATTAAACGACACGACAAAGAGTGCGTGCGAGAGAGACACAAGATCAGTCTGAGCGTGAGGTCGGGCGCTGCTTAGCCACTGCAAATTGATTTGTTCCTTTTGGCCATACAAATTATCCGATCTGATCCAGATTCAGCAAGCGGATAGATATGGTCGTTATCTATGATTCTGCGTTTTTAGTTTTCTCGAATCTGCAATATTTTGGATGCAACAGATTTTCGTCCTTTGTGTGGGCGGAAGGGGGTGGGGCGAAATTTTGAGATATACGTTTTATAGTGAAATCTAACAGGAGTGCGGATACCAAATTTGGTTACTCTAGCCTCAATAGTCTCTGAGATTTGTGGATGCCCAGATTTTCGTCCTTTGCGGGGGCGGAAGGGGGTGTGGCGAAATTTTGACACAAAACGGTCAAGGTCCGATATCACAGGAGTGTGGATACCAAATTTGGTTGCTCTAGCTCTTATGGGTTCTGAGATCCTTGAACTCATATTTTGCAATTCGCAAAACCGACCATGAAACCTGTGTGTTAGAGAGAGACAGAGCGAGAAAGAATGAAATTGTTTTCTTGATTCTGGCTTTAATAATTATACGATCTGGTTGAGATTTTACACTCTAGAACAAATAATAATCCTCTACGATTCTGCGTTTTTAGTTTTCTTGTATCGTCGAAATTGTGGATGCCACAGATTTTCGCCCTTTGTGGGGGCGGAAGTGGGCGGGGCGAAGTTTTGAAATATTTTTGTAGCAGTGACATATCACAGCAGTCTGGATCCAAAACATCGTTGCTCTAGCTCATATAGTCTTTGAGCACTAGGCGCTGAAGGGGACGGACAGACGGACGGACGGACAGACGGACAGATAGACATGGCTCAATCGACTCGGCTATTCATGCTGATCAAGAATATATATACTTTATGGGGTCGGAAACGATTCCTTCTGGACGTTACACACATCCACTTTTACCACAAATCTAATATACCCCAATACTCATATTGAGTATCGGGTATAAAAAGCTAACGCTTCGAGTTTAACAAAAATAAAAGAAATATAAAGAGTGTTTACCCAACGCGAGCTTTCACTGTTAAATTAGCGAGCTAACACCGCAAGTTTAACCAACAACGAGTGAGCTGAAATTAATAATTAAACCTACATTTTAAAGGAGCCGAACGGCAATCCCTCGCTCCCGGCATTAACATCTACAAAAGGAAAAACAGGCTGAAGGGCAATCCCTCGCCTCAAAAAGTAAAAACCACAAGCTGAAGGGCAATCCCTCGCTTCCCGCATCAAAAGGAAAAACAGGCTAAGGGGGGGAACGTTGTGAGTTGCTGCGGAGACAGCAACTCTACATTTATACCAGATACTTAGTCAGTATGGCTCTCCTGCGGCAGACGCCGTTAATATTAAACGACACGACAAAGAGTGCGTGCGAGAGAGACAGAAAATTAGTCTGAGCGTGACGTCGGGCGCTGCGTAGACACTGCAAACTGATTTGTTCCTTTTGACTATAAAAATTATCCGATCTGATCCAGATTTAGCAACCGGATAGATATGGTCATTATCTATGATTCTGCGTTCTTAGTTTTCTCGTATCCGCAATATTGTGGATGCAACAGATTTTCGTCTTTTGTGGGGGCGGAAATTTTGAAATAAACTCGTCTCGGTCCGATATATTAGGAGTGTGGATACCAAATTTGGTTGCTCTAGCTTTTATAATCTCTGAGATCTAGGCGCTAATGTTATACTCTAAGCAAAGCCGGCTATACTACGTGTGTGTTAGAGAGAGACAGGGCGAGAAAAAACGAAATTGTTTTCTTGATGCTGGCTATAATAATAATACGATCCAATTCAGATTCTGCAGTCTAAAAGATATGGACATTCTTTACGATTCTGCGTTTTTAGTTTTCTCGTATCGTCGAAATTGTGGATGCCACAGATTTTCGCCCTTTGTGGGGGCGGAAGTAGGCGGGGCGAAGTTTTGAAATATTCCTGTAGCAGTGACATATCACAGAAGTCTGGATCCAAAACATCGTTTCTCTAGCTCTAATAGTCTTTGAGCACTTGGCGCTAATAGGGACGGACAGACAGGCATGGCTCAATCGACTCGGCTATTGATGCTGATCAAGAATATATATACTTTATGGGGTCGGAAACGATTCCTTCTGGACGTTACACACATCCACTTTTACCACAAATCTAATATACCCCAATATTCATTTTGAGTATCGGGTATAACAAGCTGAAGGGAAATCCCTCGCTTCCCACATCGACGCCTACAAAGGAATTGATAATTAATTGAAGAAAACTAATAATTAGATCAAATAAAACACGGTATCAGCCACAGAGAACCATGTAAGTGAGCTCTTTTTGTCAAATTTTATTCAAGAATTTTGGTGATCGCGTCCCAATAAAAATAAAATAATACTGAGTTAGTGCGGCTGAGATATTTAAAATCAAAATCAGATTCATTTTAAAAGAAAATAAATAAATAAATGAAATAAAAAAATACAAATAAAATAAAAAATTGCTAATGGGCGAAAGCCCTAACAGTTCCAATAGTGACGTCAAATCCTTTAAGCGGTCCGATAGCTTAGTTTCACTGTGTGGGGACCTGCAAGACACAGGGGATAGCAAGCAAGAACAATCCGATAGCGACGATAGTGTACGTTTGTGTCTTAGGGGCCTCCGTTTGACTGGAAGCAACGAACGTTCCCCTGACATCATGGATCCCGAAACTTTCGCATCGGCTATAGAGGCCGCACTGCAAAATCAGATTGCTCAGTCGAGCACAGGTACGCCTGCTCTGAAAGTTAAATCATATAAGCAGATAGCAATAAATCCCGATGTCCAGTGTGATCAGCCATTGGACATGGTTAAGTCCGTCCCCGAGTTCGACGGCAAACAGAAAAATTATGTCGCTTGGCGTCAGCCAGCGCTGGCGGCCTATAAAACTTTCGAGCCCTATGAGGGCAGCGCTAGACATTACATGGCGACAGGCATCATCAGGAATAAAATAAAAGGTCCCGCAAATAACGTCCTGTCATCTTTCAATAGAGTTATAAATTTCAAGGCAATTTTGAATAGATTGAATAGTTCGTATTCCGACAAAACTCCAGTAAGCGTGATACAACAAAAACTGGCCATCATGCGGCAGGGAAACCTGTCCTTGACAGAATGCTATGACGAGATTGAGAAGCAGCTCTCTCTCATTAACATTAAAACATAATGGTCCATAATGCGGTCACATCGGGCATTCTAAATGAAAAAGCCAGGGACGACGCTTTAGACGTAAACCAGCGAGGATCGCAGCGTTTTGGCTGCAAATTACGCCAGGGCCATGGAGGAAAAGGCCCAAAAAACGGGCTAGCGCCAAACTCAAGCGCAACTCCAGGGCAATTTTAGGCAAACTAGAGCCGTGGACTCCTATAAAAGTCCTCATTACGACACAAAGGCAAGACGCGTCGAACGCCCAGCAGGGAAGATCCAACCAACGATCCAATAGCGGCAGGACTCGGGCCCAGGGCCGGTAGCCCATGGATGTAGATTCTTCTTCTTCCAAACTATGACTGCCCACTGCTTACCAAAAACCGTTCGGGTCTGGTGGACGCAAACACAATTTTGCGAGGAAAACAAACGCGTCAGAGCGCACCTCGAGAAATTGGAAGCAGAGGATAGAGCACACTACAGCCGGGGACAACCAGACCGACACGGCCTACAATGGGGCTACGGCCGGGGCTGTCGCTGAGATAGAAGCGGAGGGCAATTTAAGGGTACAAGAGTGACTCAGTAAATTTTTTAGGGGAAGATCCCTGCTGCCATTCATTTGGCGGAAAATAGCAGGGATTAATATGAAGCTTCTCATAGAAACGGGTGCGTCAAAGAATTACATCAAGCCATGTAAATGGCTTCGTGGCGTCACCCCTTTCGAGACACCCTTTCCCGTCTACTCAATCAACGGGACAAATAATGTTTCGAAGAAATTGGCCTTCCCTGCTATCGCAGGTAGGAGCGACATTGTGCTTAAGGAGCGGTAACCTCAGATTCGGTAACACTACTGAGGTAATCAAATTCCACAAGTGCATAGACGTCAACCACACAAACGTTATTGACGTCAATGCTCCCCCAGCCATAAGGGAAGACTTTATAAAAATGTTAAAAAACAGGAGTAAGGCATTTGCCGACCGTAACGGGGCTCTGCCTTATAATACTTCGGTCGTGGCCACTATCCGCACTGTGGGCGACGATCCAATATACTCCAAGCTGTACCCGTACCCTATGGGTGTAGCTGATTTTGTCGAATCCGAGGTCAAGAGCCTTTTGAAAGACAAAATCATTCGCAAATCCAGATCGCCATATAATAATCCTATATGGGTGGTCGACAAAAAAGGCACTGATGAAGCGTGCAATAAAAAGAAACGTAATGGACTTTCGGAAGCTCAATCAAAAAACAGTGGTCGACAAATACCCGATGCCAAGCATCTCAATGATCTTAGCAAACTTGGGTACTGACAGATACTTCACAACACTGGACTTGAAGTCTGGATACCACCAAATAACCTTGGCGAAGCGCGACCGAGAGAAGACTTCCTTTTCCGTAAATGGAGGGAAGTACGAGATTTGCCGACTGGCCTTTGGTCTACGAAATGCAGGTAGCATTTTCCAGAGAGCAATCGGTGATGTTTTGCGCGAACAAATCGGCAAATCCAGGAGTACGTCGAGTCAACAACGTTGTTCGGCCTAAGATCATTCTTGGGCCTGGCAAGTTACTACAGTTGCTTCGTGAAAGATTTCGCGTCAATTGCCCGACCGCTTTCTGATATTTTAAAAGTGAAAAATGGGTCCATCAGCAAATACAATTTAAAAAAAACCCCCCATAATTTTGAGCGAGGTCCAACGACACGCCTTTCAGAAATTAAGAAACAGCGCGCCACAATCTGACGCAGCGACAATACATAGCGAAGTGGCTTTGATTTACACGATAGAAACGACAGACAAACCTGTCAATTTTTTTAAGAGTCAAGTCGTCCTATAAATGGGGTGTTTTTCTCTAAAGCAAATGTTTATTCTTTTCGGGAAAAAAACCCGCCATATAAAAAATATTGCGGACAAAAATGCGCTCACTGAGGTCGTGAAGACCTTTCCGCCTTTCCGTCGACCAAGTTCTGGCACTGCAAGAATCTGGTCGCAGACATTTTCAATGAAAATGAAAGAAAAAAGGAGATCGTCACAATCGAACACAATCGAGCACATAGAGCTGCTCAGGAAAACGTAAAACAGGTCTTGGCCGATTAGTATTTCCCAAAAATTACTAAACTCGCAAGCGACGTAGTCATGAATTGCAAGATTTCTTCTAGAGAAAAGTACGATAGGCGTCCAAAAAAACAGGAGCTGGGACCAACGCTAGTGTCTTCGTTCACTGGAGAAATGCTTCGGGTCGACATTTTTCAAAGGATAGGAAATAATTCCTAACATGCGTGGACAAATTCTCGAAATTTGCCATTGTACAACCGATAGCCTCCCGCACGATTGCGGATATAAAGGCTCCACTCTTGCAACTTATGAACATGTTCCCCAACACTAGACAAATATATTTCGACAATGAACCAACTTTGAGTTCAGAAACCATCAGGTCACTTCTGCGAAACAACTTTGGAGCGCACATTGTTAATGCTCCTCCCCTCCTCAGCACTTCAAACGGCCAAGTGGAAAGATTCCATAGTACTCTGTTGGAAATCGCGAGATGCCTCAAGATAGCGAAGAGAATCGTCGGCACAGTCGACCTTTTCCTCCAGGCAACAGTGGAGTACAACAGGTCGGTACACTCGGAAAAAAGAAGAAGCCGATCGATATTTTAAACGCCGCTGCAGCAGACTTTCACAGAGAAGTACAGAACAGGGTACGGAAAGCTCAGATTGAGCAGAACAATCGAGTCAACCAAACGCGTCAAAACAGAGTTTTTAGAGTAGGTGAAAAGGTATTAACGAAGAAACGGTAGAAGCGGACCTGGGGACAACGGTCCTAATAAGGGGGTGGGTGGTGCACAAAGACAATCTCAGGTAATGCCCCTACGCCCATACGTGAGCTTTCGACTCAGGCGACTTTTTTTTACGCTCCACTTACATTCATACCCAGAGACTGGATCACACATTACAAAGCTTCATTTTCTTTCATTCCTTAGGTTGTTTCACATGATACTCCTTCGGGTGGCCTTGGTAACCGTTCGCATAACAGACTACTCACATTCTGACTACGTACCGACACTGGACGGCGACATACTCGTATGGGACGAAATAAATTACCTTAGGCATTCGACAAACTTAACAGATTACGAACGAATGGCGGACGAGACTGCAAATTTGACCGATATGTTTCCACAGTCGCACATGCGAAAACAACTAATGGTGGATACCGACCATATCCGACCATCCTGGGCTCGGTCTTAAAGGTGGTAGCCGAAACTCCGGATGCTGACGACCTAGAAAAGATATGAATAAACGAGGCCCAACTTATTGAATCAAATAACAGGCAGATAAGCATAAATTCTAAATCTCAGGAGCAATTCAACCGCTTAACAGACACAGTCAATAAATTGCTAGAGACAGCAAAGGGAAAGCAAATTGACTCGGCTCACCTGTAAAAGACCTTGCTGGCTAGGAACAGAATGTTGGCATCCGAACTTAGTAATCTCATGCTCACCATTTTCCTCGCAAAAATTAACGTAATCAATCCGGTCATATTAGACCATGAAGATTTTATATTTTCTCTAATCAGCTCACCAATTTTATTGTAACTAACATTTTATAAGTATCTAAACCAGATAGTACCAGTGTCGGACTGCAAACAGACGACCACGACAACATTCTGCGAAGCGTCAACGAAGGACTCCTGTGCCCAAGGATTATATACCAGTGGCGTGGCCCAGTACCAGTCTCAACATTTCAGGGACGCATCTAATCACGTTCCACGAGTATGCCGTCATAAATGGTTCACGGTATCAGAATCGCAAAAACGTTCAAAGCCGATATCCAGGAGTTGCATCTTCACCTTTGCACCGAGCATAAAAAAGTGCTGAGCCTGCCATTCCTCCACCAGTTGAGCGAGGAGAACCTCAATTTCATCAAGGAGATAAAGGAAGAGGTGTCCTCAAGTTCCAGACAAATTTTTGCATTCTGCCTAGGACTAGGTATTTGTGACCTGGTATGTGGCATGGCCATGCACAAACTATATTTGACGAAAAAACGCGACGCCCGGCAAATCGATGGATTAATGGCAAGACTAAGTGCGCCGGGGACGGTGACTTCTCAAGGGGGGGAGTAGTTGTCCGATCCAGCCGGATACCCCTCCCTCTGCATCGGGCTCTCGACCCTACAGCGGGTCAATGAGCTTAAAAATTTTCATGTGAACCAAATACAGCACATGCCTCGTCGCGTAACAGAACACGAGAGTTACAGCGTTGACAAAGACACTTGCCCAGACAGCCCAACAACAACTATGGGGCCGTGGAACGTGGGAAACTGCCTGCTCAACATAACACCTGCGCGTGTGCCATGTCAGCAGATTAATGCACCGGCTACTGCGCAGTCGTCGGCCGGGGACTTAATATTAAGACTTTCATTTTTGTGTAGATTCTCTAAGCCCTCCAACGAGGAACAATAAATCTCGCTTCAACGGAATAAATAATAAATATTACAATAAACGTCGATGCTACTTTACTTATATATACTAGAATTACAAAGAAGAGAGCTCACACCGTAAAATTGACAGGTTCAACAAATTGCTAGATGATGGACCCTCCACGTCCACAGAACGAGCCACAGAAAGATATAATCAGATTATACAAGAAAGCGAAAGCTTGTAAATGGAACATGTCATATATGTAGGTAGAGATAATTTTTCGGAGGCACTGCCAATAAAATATAAGAACGACAAGGAAAACATGAGGTTGCATATTATATATGGACGTCGACATGTAATGACTCCAGTGT
This sequence comes from Drosophila miranda, assembly GCF_003369915.1. Lineage (NCBI taxonomy): Eukaryota > Metazoa > Arthropoda > Insecta > Diptera > Drosophilidae > Drosophila > Drosophila miranda. The sequence continues at coordinate 40,961,022 of NC_046674.1, forward strand.
GACACCAGCAGAAGGCTGTTACGCGTGGATCCCAGGCAAACCGCAGCCCTCCTCCCGTCCAACCGACCGAGGGGCGCTGCCGCACGGTGCGTAGTCGAACCAAACGCGTAGATGCAGGAAAGATAGTTGTAAGACTAATATTCGTGGAAAATTATCACTACGCTTACTAAGAAACTAAGCATGCATTCAAAATACAAATACCACTACAATTACTAATTACTAGAAAGGTGTGTGAGGATTAGTAACTTAATAAGAGCAAGAGAATTAGTGGTGGATATAATATAGTAGAGGGAATTATAGTCCGAGCATAAGACCCTAAACGGTTCAAGTAAGGTATAATTCGATCTACAAAGTGGAAGGAACAACGGTATAAAATTTCTAGTGAATCTAATAGGAATCGTGAAGTTTCTGCGGCTCAACAGTTCTGCATAAAAATCAAACCAAGCATTTTTCTACTACTAACTATGGATAGAAGGTCTATTAAAAGCAAGCTACTGGGGAGAGATGGCAGTCTCACACTTGCCTCCGAGTTAAGGCCGCGCAGAGGAAAGGGTAAAAAGTTGTTCTGTACTGATTCTATATGGTCCTGTTTTACTTTGTATTGAGGGTACCATACACAAGAGCCGTAGACTAGATGCAGGGTTGTAGATATAAGTGATTTAAAGAGATGTTGCAGGTGCGGAGTTAAAATGTTCTCAATCATTTTACGAATAGCGAATAACTTAGATATCCCTCTATAATTCCTTGCGTGTAGCTTGCCACCTTTCTTATGAAGAGGAAATATAAACGATTCCAGATTGTAGTGTTGTCTTCGCTCTTAAGCTTGACTCTTCTGTTTAAAATAAGATACGAGAGTTATTATAAGAGAGCAGTAATGAAAGCTTCCATTGAAGAGAAGCAGCGGGGATCTGTGGGAGTTATGTTAACGAAAGCTATTCTCAGAATCATTCGATTACTTCGTTAGTCGTGAAAGCTATGTGTAAGCTTTGCCTACTTTGCCTAATCGTACGATTACTCCGTTGGTTGTGGAAGGTAAAGCTCCGATCATAAGGGCTCGAGCTAATAATTAAAATTCTGCATAGATCATTGCTATAGCGAAGCTGTACGAATTCAGAGTTGTCTTTCCCCACAAATATGTGCAAGTGAATGTGAAAACGTTGTGTAATCCAACACGTGCCAGGTAAATCGGAATTGTTCGGTTTGATTTAAAGAAGATAAAAGGTTGTTTGTTCTTACAGCTCTAACAGTCTCGTATCATAGGGCTGGAAATCGTACTATTTTCAACATCTGGAGAACCGATTGGTCCCTCCGAAAACGAGATCATTTCTTAGTAGATCTGGGAAAGACCTTGGATTTACTAGGAATCTGCTATCTGCTATCGTGAACCAAATCAACCAGCAAAAACCATCCGAAAATCATCTAAAGTGAAATTAGGATTTATGTGAATGCATGCATAAAGTGAAGGCAGGGCATCTTGGAGTGAGATGAGAAGAATGGTTTTCTTGTGAACTCGAAGAAACTAATATGCTGCACTCGTCACCCTTCTCGCTTATGATTAAAGCGCGCGGCCAAAGCTTTCGCCTGTAGTTTTTTCGTAGGGCGTCGAGTGATTCCAAAACTGTGGAAACAGAAAATACTTTCCGTGCCGTCGTATTAAAACGTATTGAACCACAAATTTGGAGTATCATCATAAGATTTTCCACCTTCATTAAAGATAAAGTTCCGTACGAAATATTCATATTAGTTCTTTATTATATAGGTTAAAATGAAAGACAAACAATGTATATAATTACCCATAATTAGAAGCTAGCGTAAGTGAAAGCAAAATCTTTCTAAAATCATCTGTTAAGTTGCAAGTCGTCGGTGAACTGGTATGGCAATGAGGAAATCTGTGTTTTATCCGAATTAGAATAATTTGTCTCCTTTCCTCGGAATATTTTTCCATGTCGCCCCTTGAGCTTAACGCTATATTCCGCTATCTTAAACCATTACATATATGCCACAACTAAAGCTATTCGATAAGTAACATTTCTTTCACAAATGCCTTCTTGTTATATTAATATCATATCATCATTGCTTACTTGCTCACTTAGATTGCTCACTTGTTCACTGTTCATGCACAGATCCCTAAGCACCACAGACTTTGACACACATAAATAAATACGTTACATTTCAATATTAATCAAATATTGAAACCTAAAAAAAAAACAAATTTATAAAACAAAAAAAAAAAAAACTTTTTATTTCCTTTCATAGGAATTCTTATACTAACTTAAAAATAAAGAGATCCTTCAATTCATTTAGGTAATTATACGCGATACTTAAAATGAGTATTGGGGTATATTAGATTTGTGGTAAAAGTGTATGTGTGTAACGTCCAGAACGAATCGTTTCCGACCCGTTTTCGATCGTATAATTATTATGGCCAGAATCAAGAAAACAATTTCATTCTCTCTCGCTCTGTCTCTCTCTAACACACAGGTTTCATGGTCGGTTTTGCCAATTGCATAATGTGACTTCAAGGATCTCAGAACCTATAAGAGCAAGAGCAACCAAATTTGGTATCCACACTCCTGTGATATCGGACCTTGACCGCTTGGTCTCAAAATTTCGACACACCCCCTTCCGCCCCCGCAAAGGACGAAAACCTGGGGCATCCACAATCCACTATTAAGGCTAGAGCAACCAAATTTGGTATCCCCACTCCTGTTAGATCTCACTATAAAACGTATATCTCAAAATTTCGCACAATGACCATATCTATCTGGTTGCTGAATCTGGATCAGATCGGATAATTTGTATGGCCAAAAGGAACAAATCAATTTGCAGTGGCTACGCAGCGCCCGACGTCACGCTCACACTGAATTTCTGTCTTTCTCGCACGCACTCTTTGTCGTGTCGTTTAATATTAGCGGCGTCTGCCGGAGGAGAGCCATACTGACTATGTATCGGGTATAAATGTAGAGTTGCGGTCTCCGCAGCAACTCACAACGTTCCCCCTCGTTTTTAGTTCCTTTCATAGGAATTCTTATACTAACTTAAAAATAAGGAGATCCTTCAATTTCTTTAGGTCCTTTTTCTTCCTTTCATAGGAATTCTTATGCTATTCGTTTTCTTCATTTCAGCGCTCTAATAGAAAAAAATGTAATCAAGCAAACAAGCAATTAAGTAAAAAATAGGTTGTACTCACTTCCAATTTACATGTTGTTATGCTAAAAAATTAAATTTTCAACGGTTGTTGACTTTTAAAGAGTGCTCCGTTTGCGTATGGTTTCGTCTGCACTTGAAAATATACGCTCGCATGGCACTGAGGTGGCGACTAAGCAGAGGCGCTTCAGCATATACTTATAAAGTAGCGGGTATTGCGCTTTCCGCTGATTCTAGCATATCAGCCAGGTACTTATCCATTTCTTTGATAGATGCTTCCAACCACCAACAATACGGTTTGGCTTACTTGCTGAAAAGTGGTGTCAAATTCAGCCCATATTGTGTCCTCTTCTTGTTTTGTGTTTCTTATAGCTTCTTGTGGAGGTTCAGAGAGTGACCGTATCGTTTGAGCCAATTTTTTGTTGATAGCCGCTACTGACTTTTAAAAGGCCTCCGTAGATTTAAATGCGCGTCCTTTGAACATGGGATCCAGAATAGTGCTCTCCGCATACAAAATATTTGCCTCGAAATCGTTAAATCTACCGTCCATCTCATTTATGATTTAATTGATTACTTAGGCAACCTGGTTATTTTTAACTGTTGGATATATTTGAGCCATTTTTCTTTGAAGTAAGCCAGCCAAAGCAATTATATTTGACAATGTAACGTTTTTTTTAGCTGAAATCTCTTCTGTAACCTCATAAAATGGCATTAATACGGGAAGCACTCCATTAATGACATCCCAGCCTTCTGGTGACAAAATTAAGTCTGTCCTTGTTGACAGAGCTGCCACGACTGCCTTCTTCAGAATAGACAGCCGTTCAAACATTTTGTACGTTGAGTTCCAACGTGTTGGCACATCCTGTGTTAGTTTGAGGTCAGCCAACTTAAGCAGCGCTTGCATATCTTTAAGCTTTTTTAAGCCTGATGAGCTGCGATGAAAATATTCGCTTATAGCTTTAGCTTTTCTGAGCACACTGTTCATTTTTTCTAGAGCCTTTTGGACAATTAGATTTAGGGTATGAGCAAAACACCTTATATGTATGACTCCAATTGCCGGTTCTATTAGCAAGAGCAATGTTCTGTGCATTATCGGATGCTATTGCTGCGACTTTGTTTTGAAGATCCTATTCATTCACAATTGTTTCCAAAAAGCTGCACTGGCCTGGCAAGCAACTGTGTAGGAGGTCAGCACCGTTGATTCCTCATCGATAAAATGTACTGTGACAGCCAGATAGCTTTCGTTGGCTGTAGATGTCCAACCGTCTGTAGTTAAGCACACCGCTGTGGCCGTAGCTCTTCTATTATCGTAACAGTCTACTCGTCACGAATTTTGGGAATCAAGGAGCTGGTTAATGTTTTCCTCGTCGGAAGCTTATAGTTTGGGGGGTGCGACAAATCGTAAATAGATTTTAATTCTGGTTCTTCGACCAAGCGCAAGGCGTGATGACCCTTGACGATCATCTGTACAAGTTGAAGTCCAACTTGCTGCTCTTTGCTCGCTGGTACAGGCTTTTCAGCAAAGCTTGTTAATTTTGGTTGGGCACTTTGCACAACAATCGGGCCATCGGTGTTTTGCCGGATAACGGGCTCCATAGACGCCGGATGCATGCTCTTTACATGACAGCTTAAGCTGCTTTGAGATTTGCAACTCAAAACAGATTTGCAATATATGGGTTCCTGGCGTCCCACTTCCTCGAACTGATTCAAAATTTCACTATACCTTCGAATTAGCGACATAATGAATTTTTGAAAGAGTAAACAGCTTTGCAGGTAATACAAAAAGTGTGAAGTAAAAGCAAATATGAGCAAGAGCAAAGAACAAGTGAGCAAAAAATAACAGTTTGGAAGGAACATGTTCAGTTGCTCACTCAAGTGAACAACTCTTTTTTTTTCAGTCACTCATGAGCAACACATGAGCAATTCCGTATAATAGGCTCTGCACACTGAGCCCATCCCGGGGGAATGGTGAGATTTTTTGACAGATGTGAAGCTCCGATTCACACTGGCACCAACCGCCACCATCCGTCAAAAACAGCTGATGCCAATAAAAAGTACATTAAATTTGCTTATAATGGATGATGAAGATGTAGCAATTATTTCGGCCGTGGTTCAACAGCAAAGTATGCGAACAGCCCAATAGCAGCAACAGTTCTGGTGATTTTAATCACTCAGCAGAACAGATACGATCTGCAATCGCAAAATATTGTTTAGACCATAATGCAAATTATAAACTTATTTATTTATATTTCCCAGCACTTCCAATAATTCATTCTTGAATTTTTTTCGGGTTGATGAGGTCCTCGACCATCTTTTCCTGCCTCATTTCATGTTCTTCCATCTTCCTGTGAAGGTCTTTCTGCTCTTCGAGTCGGTCTCTGGCTATCTCTGCCATCCAAGAAGTGTCGTCTTTTTTGGTTCGCTTTGGCGGGGGCCCTTGTTGGCAGAAAAGGTGCTGGAGCTACATGATCCGCCCAGATCCAACTCGATAATGTCCGAAAAAAACTTATTATTAAAGAATAATTATAAATAACATAAAGCATTTACAGAGCATAGAAATATTTGTTCTATGTTGTGAGTCGTCTGCCATTTATTCGCCACACACTTGCAACTTCAGCCTGGCAGACTCTGCCATGCCGCACTCAATCTCATCGCCAGCCTTGAATGCATCCGAGCCATTGGGCATGATTGTTGTTGTTTTTTGTTTTGTTTTGTCACAATAATTGTTTACGTTTTCGCAGTGAAGACCATTTTTTCGTTGTGAATGACAATTATTCAGAGTTGCATTTGAAAACCATCGGCTAACTATCGCATAGAAACGTGTGGTTTAGGAACATCCAAAAAGGATGGTGGACTAACTGGGAACTTTTGCGAACGGCAAAACCATTACGTAACATCCCAGAAATGGATGGTGGATGGTCGTCAGTGTGAATAGCCTATAATCCTCCCGGTTGTGTCGAATTTGAAGCTACTCTTTCGCAATAACTGTTGTCGAAGGATTCATTAATGAATCATAACTTTATTTCGTTTATTCGTCTTATATTTAATTTACACAAATTTTTTATAATTTTCTCTTCTTTCGCTTCCATTTACGCCGCGCACCGAGAACACAACCTCTCTCTCTCGTAGCTCAAACTCTTCTTTTTCGATTACTCGATCCTCTTTTCTATTCGATTATTTCCTCTCTCTATGCTAATGGTACTCGCGTTACAGCCTTTCCTACATTCGGCCATCCGACATCCTCATTCGTCCCGAATGATACTTTTTCATGTGCTCTGCCAGTGTGTTAGTCCGGTTAGGTACCTCCTCTTCTCCTACTTTTTCGACTAAATATCTACCATGCCACAATTTGCGGACTATTTTATTCTCCAGCGGGCTACCCTTAAGGGAGCTTCTGGTTTTTTCATCGTCATTGCAAAAGCGTTGCAATCTGTAACAATTTGTATCTTCATCCCCAATACGTATACTCTCCATTTTTTCAATGCTTGGATTATAGCCGGACCTCCAACTCATATGAATGATATTTCTCTTCAGTTGGCGTAGTCTTCGTACTCTTATACTCTACTGGGTGAAACTGTTGATCCTCTGAGCTTCTTTGCAACAAAATGGCTCCATAGTATTGTAACTAAATGATATAAACTTAAAATAATGTTTAAGGATTTTGATTAATGTTTACGAATAATATGTTTTATCTCACTCTTTAAATATCTTATACTTTATCTCTGTTACTCTTACTGTGATTTTTTTTCTTTGACATCTTTCGTTATTATGCTAACTGTTTCCTACGTCGTTTCTTTGCTCTGCACCCATACACACGTCTGATGGATAATGCCGTAGCCTGTGTATGCGTAGCCTTTGATTTTCTTCTTTTCATCTGCTGGCTGATGCCGTCGTCGTTGTGTGTGAAGCCTGCTCTCCGGATTCTCTGCACCCATACACACGTCTGATGGATAACGCCGTAGCTTGTGTATGTGAATACCGCTCTCTGTGTTTTTTTTTTTCTTTTCTTTTTAAGGTTAATGTTTAATTTTTAGAGTTCAACTATGGACAGTTAAACTGTGTAAAAATAGAATTGTACAAATCATAAAATTATCAGCTACTGGAAAGTTCGGTACACAATACAAGGAAGAAGAAAGTTAACTTAAATTATTCATAAGAGAAGATTTTACTTTGGAAGCTCAAGTATCAAAGGAAAAAAGGTGGAACAATTACGGAAAGATTCATGGTCAGAGTAGTTTGAAGGACATCGGGCGGGATGGGACAGCAATACTGATAAGGCTAATGAGGGCCGAGGATTCAACCTCGCCTAGGTGAAGTTTGTGGAGAAAGCGAATTCCATGACAAGTCCTACGGCTTTCAAGCGAATGCAAGTTAATGAGACGCAGCCGACTCTCCGCGCAGGGCAAAGATAAGGAATTGTTTTTGAACGGACTCAAGCATATCTTGATATTTTTATTAATGGGGAGACCAGATACAGGAACCATATTCCAAGATAGGCCGTACAAGAAACACTTGGAGTAGTTTAGTGGTATAGGGTTCAGAAAATTCCTTCGACCATCTTTTGATAAAGCCAAGGACTCTTTTGGCTTTATTCGAAATAGCGGATATATGAGAATTAGAACATAAGTTTGGTACAAAGATAATGCCTAAGTCACTAACTTTGTACAGGCGTTCCAAGGAAATGTTATTAATTGTGAAGTCAAAAATGTAAGGCTTGGTGCGATGGAAGGTCATGACGTTACATTTGGAAATGTTAAGAGGAAGAGCATTAATAATACACCAATGGTTGAGAGCGTCGAGATCCGATTGAAGAAATAACGGGGACACCGGATCGCTGTAGGAAAAACAAAGCTTGTCATCATCAGCATACATTAGGACTCGGGGACTTGGGGAAAATCATTGATAAAGAGATTAAATAATAAGGGCCCGAGATGGCTACCTTGCGGCACACCCGAAGAGACAAAAACTAGTTAAGAAAGAGAAGATTGGAAGCAGACACGATGAGAACGATTGCAAAGGTACGCATTAGAGATAACAGGGAACTGCAAAAGTGTTGGAGCGGAGAAGTAATAATTTTTTCGAAGAGAATTTTAGGAATGGCAGATAAATTGGAGATACAACGGTAGTTTGAGACGTCTGATTTATACCCCTTTTTATGTATAGGAATTAGAATAAGAATTTTAGGAATGGCAGATAAATTGGAGATACAACGGTAGTTTGAGACATCTGATTTATACCCCTTTTTATACCCGATACTCAAAATGAGTATTGGGGTATATTAGATTTGTGGTAAAAGTGGATGTGTGTAACGTCCAGAAGGAATCGTTTCCGACCCCATAAAGTATATATATTCTTGATCAGCATCAATAGCCGAGTCGATTGAGCCATGTCTGTCTGTCCGTCCGTCCGTCTGTCCGTCCCCTTCAGCGCCTAGTGCTCAAAGACTATAAGAGCTAGAGCAACGATGTTTTGGATCCAGACTTCTGTGATATGTCACTGCTACAAAAATATTTCAAAACTTCGCCCCGCCCACTTCCGCCCCCACAAAGGACGAAAATCTGTGGCATCCACAATTTTAAAGATATGAGAAAACCAAAAACGTAGAATTGTAGAGAATGACCATATCTTTAAGACTGCGGAATCTGAATTGGATCGTTTTATTATTATAGCCAGCATCAAGAAAAGAATTTCATTTTTTCTCGCCCTGTCTCTCTCTAACACACACGTAGCATAGGCGGCTTTGCTTAGAGTAAAACATTAGCGCCTAGATCTCAGACTATAAAAGCTAGAGCAACCAAATTTGGTATCCACACTCCTAATATATCGGACCGAGACGAGTTTGTTTCAAAATTTCGCCACACCCCCTTCCGCCCCCGAAAAGGACGAAAATCTGGGGATATTCAAAAATCTCAGAGACTATTAAGACTAGAGTAACCAAATTTGGTATCCGCACTCCTGTTCGATCTTACTATAAAACGTGTGCCTCAAAATTTCGCCCCACCCCCTTCCGCCCACACAAAGAACGAAAATCTGTTGCATCCACAATATTGCAGATTCGAAAAAACTAAAAACGCAGAATCATAGATAATGACCATATCTATCAGATTGCTGAATCTGGATCAGATCAGATCATTTTTATAGCCAATAGGAACAAATCAATTTGCAGTGGCTACGCAGCGCCCGACGTCACGCTCAGACTGATTTTCTGTCTCCCTCGCACGCACTCTTTGTCGTGTCGTTTAATATTAGCGGCGTCTGCCGGAGGAGAGCCATACTGACTTAGTATCGGGTATAACCGTAGAGTTGCGGTGTCCGCAGCAACTCACAACGTTCCCCCTCGTTATGAATAGGAATTATGTATGATTCCTTCCAGACGGTGAGATAATCACCAAGGTCGAGAGAGAGGTTGAACAGTTTTAAGAGAGGCGCGCAAAGAGAATCCGCACAAAGTTTAAGCACGTCACTGGGAACCAAATCTGGACCAGTGGAGAAAGAAAATTTACATGATTTTAAATTAGTTTTAAGGCCATCATAATCAATATAGAGGGGATGGATACAACTTGAACTATTTAAAGGGATAGAATGTGAGTGCGCGACAGGATAGTCGTTAGGTGAAGCGAGAATAATGGGCATGTTATTAGAAGGAGCAGAGTAGCAAAGTTGAAAAAATGAAGCAAATAGGTTAGCAATATCGGAATTGTTTTCGTCATAAGTACCATTTAAGTGTAAAGAAGAGGGATATTGTGAGGAATTACGTTTAGAGTTAAAAAACTTAAAAGAATTTTTTATGATCTTGTTTAAAGTTGAGCTTGCATTTAGCCAAATAACTGTTATAGCATAGGGTATTACAAATGGAAAATTTGGATTTTGCAATTGAATACTTAGAAAAATCTGACTGCGAGCTAGACAGTTTAAACTTCTTATATAAACGAGATTTTAAATTTCTTAGGTTTATTAGCCGAGGAGTGAACCAAATAGGTCCAGAAATATTTCTGAGAATGGACACTAATGGAACAAAGGTAGGAAAGATGGAAAAAACGGTGCTGTAGAAGGCGTTAGTGGCGGACTCGATCTCATGAAAGTCGTCGAGGAATGACCAATCTATCAATATATTCAAAGAGATAAAATCAGCCCTCTTGAAGCAAAATATAGCCGAAGGCTTTATGCAGGATTTGGTCGGACCAGGAGAAGGCAGCTGAACATCAATTTCCAGGGTGGGATGGTAAAGGTCTTCGGGAAAAGATAGGGGGGAACCTCTGTGGACTAGAGTGTTCGTTGAGTCGGTAGTAAAGACAAGGTCTAAAGTCCTACCTATGCTATTGCATATGCCTTTTACCTGACCCAATGATGAGTCGGACAGAGAATCAACGAAATCGTGCTGCATGAATGGGAACATGACTTGAGTCGAAACTAATACTGATCAGGTTGCACAAACCATAACGCAGATCAATACAACAACAACAACGAACAAATGGCCGTCGCAAAATCACAAACACAAAATGAACACGAAAAACACAAAGTGTCGGACGCGGAGAGAGAGGCGGCAAACGCGATACGACTGTGTTAGTATTTATGCAGAGAAGATTAAAATGTAGATAAAAATATAGAGCGGCTCAGATAGAGTGCACCGACATACATATGTCAACAACAATGCAGCGGTGACTAAGAATGACGGGGTAGGAAAGAAAGCACAAATTGAAATAAAAATTGGGAATAACTACACGAAAACACGAGAACTGGCTATGCACATGTAGCAAATGGAATGCACAATCAGTTACAAACACAATAAACGGTTTAGAATGCAATTACTCTTCTTAAATCACCGAAAAAAATAATTGTTAGGCGGAGCGAAGTAAAGACGCGACTATCAGCAACGATAGATATTGTTGTTACTCCTTGCTTCTCTCTCTAACAGTTCGACATCGAAGTTTCAACACTCTTTTATGCACTCTCTGTGTGCCTCTTTTCCATCTGTTCCGCTGCCTCTCTTACAGTTTCACATCATAGTTTTTATCATCTCTTGTGCACTATTTATGTGCTTCTTCTCTAATTTTCGTTGTCCTCTGTGGTTCTTCCGTCGCTCAGACATGCATGAGCTTGACGGATAAGGCCGTAACTGCCCTTTTTCTTGCCTTTGCTGTCATGCTCTGTCTCACTCGCTCTCGTGAAATTTAGGCCTGTCGTTACATTGCCATTTTTGTGTGTGTGCGGCTCAATGTGCTGTCTCGTTCTCTCCTTTGCAGAAATTTCTGGACGTTCAAAATTCTGCCTCTCCTGGGTGTTTTATGCTTTGTGGCAATAATGTACACACGAGTTAATGATTGATTTACAATATTGTTTTTTTTATTTTACTGGACGGGCCCCATTTATGTGGGGGGACTTATACAAATGCCCGTATAATCCTCCCGGTTTTGTCGAATTTGAAGCTACTTTCTCGCAATAACTATTGTCGACGGATTCATTAGTAAATCATAACTTTATTTCGTTCAATTGTCTTATATTTAATTTACACAAATTTTTTATAATTTTCTCTTCTTTCGCTTCCATTTACGCCGCGCACCGAAAACACAACCTCTCTCTCTCGTAGCTCAAACTCTTCTTTTTCGATTACTCGATCCTCGTTTCTATTCGACTATTTCCTTTATCTATGTTAATGGTACTCCCGTTACAGCCTTTCCTACATACATAACCAGATATAAATTGCTATTTTTTTCTTGTTTCTTGCCACTCTGCAACTTTATGTTAAGTTTATAAATATCCAGAAAATCATGAAGTTAAACCCGAAAATTTTGTATTATTAAATAATAGTTAATAGATATAAATGGAATATTAAATTTGTTTTGTTTGTCCTGAATAGAGCGTGAGGAAGTCCGATGATTAAATAGAGATAGGCTTGATTAGGGTTATGCTATTGATAAAACGGCATACTAAAGGTATAGAGGGTAGAGAAGGAATCATTTTGACAGTTATCTGAGTTCCCCGAGAGCGACGGAATATAGCCTGACTATTTGTCGGTAGTCGGCTGACCAGTTAGCTAAAATTCTCATTCTTGTTATGATTCCGGTTAGCGAGTTCCTTTTGAACATTAAATCAAGTGTAGCTAAAAAATCTTTGCAAATGTGTTCGAATGGCATATAGGAGAGTAGGAAAGATCCCACGACATTCCGGCGAGCTAGTTAGAGCAAAGCTAGAGGTACACGTTCCGAAATCCTGCTATACTATTGGTACATACAATCTCCCACTTCTAAAGATATGAACGCTTCGCAAACCCGGATTTAAAAAAGTAGCGGACACGATTAGATAGCCTACTCGACCCATCCAATACAGTTGGTCGTTTATCTAGCCACACTTCGAAAGTAGGATGGTGGGCGTCTTCATAAATAGTGAGCGGAAGGGCTCGGGCTAACAATACTATGGTCAGATCCGATACAAAGCACAGATCAAGCAATCGACCAAAGGAATTTTTCACACGGTTGACTTGAGACAGGAACAGGTCAAGCAAGCCGTTAACAAGGTCATGTCCTGACATGGGCAATAAGTTATTAAACTCGTTTACCGAAGACCAATCAGTTCCTGGCCAATTGAAGTCTCCAAGAACTATCATATGATCTTTATTTGATAGCGAGGAAGAAACAGCGGTTATAGCGGACAAGTGCTGATCATAAATATCCGAAGATACCCGAAGAAAGTGGAATATACGAGCAAGTAATGAATATAGCGAAAGCGGGAAGAATTAGTTTTACACACAGGAACTACATTTTGAAAAGGTTTGAAAGCGTAACGTTTAGAATAGGTATAAATACCGAGATCCACAAAAGGGAACATTATGAAAAATTACCAAGAAGGGATACTCTTCTCAGTTAAATGTTACTCAAATTGCCGCCTCAATTCAAGTCAAAAGATAAAGAGGAGAGCGTTTTTTTTTTTTGCTTGAACATGGTAAAATAATTACGGCATCAATTCGAAAATGGAGAATTGTTGATTTTAACGCTGTACTGGGAGTGTCAGACTGTTCAGATCTAGCCTCGGCCTCTTGGGAGAAAAACTATTGGCTAAGGCGTGCTATGCTAAGCCAATCCAAGCATAAAAAAAACGGGAAAAAATTCGTAACAGCTGAATACAGCAACAAAATATTGTTTTCTATAGAAATAAAATCCTACTGAGGAAAATAAATGCAAAGTGTTAAGTGCCAATTTCAATTGGTAAGTTGCTCAGCGTCGCTGATATACACCACATACACTCGTGGCTGAGGGTAGTGCATTTTCAATGTAGGAAATTAATTTTTCAGATTAACGGTTAGTACCAGGTTAAATTTCGGGCAATCTTGTGGTACCTGTCTGAACCCCATTACGAAAGCTTGCAACAACAATTTCCCTGATATAAGGGCATCCTCTCGCGACGATGGACTTATGCTCCTCGCCCAACTACCGCTCCGTACTAAAATTCACAACGCTTGGGCCGAGCAGCACAGAGCTGGAGGGGGAAAAAATCTGCTTATCAGTCGCTTTGCGGGCGCGAGCCACCTTTGTGTCGCGGAACAGAAATATTTTAAATGGAATGCCGTCCAATTCTGTGTGAATGTATTATAAAACGATGTAAGCGGTCAATAATTTTTTACCAGAAATATATTGTAATATGTCACGTATAATCATTACACTAGCACGTCTGTGCCGTTTGACTTTAGTTTTTTGAATGTCTTTATTGAATATATTCTTATAGCTAAGACCGCATAGCTGCGCTGCCGGTTACGCCAACAGCGTAGCGGCTTCATACATATTTTGTCTTATCAGCATAATCGGGAGAGAGAGAGCCTTATGTACATATGTGTTTTTTTTTTTATACCCGATACTCAAAATGAGTATTGGGGTATATTAGATTTGTGGTAAAAGTGGATGTGTGTAACGTCCAGAAGGAATCGTTTCCGACCCCATAAAGTATATATATTCTTGATCAGCATCAATAGCCGAGTCGATTGAGCCCTGTCTGTCTGTCCGTCCGTCCGTCTGTCCGTCTGTCCGTCCCTATCAGCGCCTAGTGCTCAAAGACTATAAAAGCTAGAGCAACGACGTTTTATATCCGGACTTCTGTGATATGTCACTGCTACTAGTATATTTTAAAAAATTTGCCCCGCCCACTTCCGCCCACACAAAGGGCGAAAATCTGTGGCATCCTCAAGTTCAAAGATACGAGAAAATTGAAAACGCAGAATCGTAGAGGATGATCCTCCAGATCGTATAATTATTATATCCAGAATCAAGAAAACAATTTCATTCTTTCTCGCTCTGTCTCTCTCTAACACACAGGTTTCATGGTCGGTTTTGCCAATTGCAAAATATGGGTTCAAGGATCTCAGAACCTATAAGAGCCAGAGAAACCAAATTTGATATCCACACTACTGTGATATCGGACCTTGACCGTTTTGTGTCACAATTTCGCCAAACCCCCTTCCGCCCCCGCAAAGGACGAAAACCTGGGCATCCACAAATCTCTGAGACTATTGGGGCTAGAGTAACCAAATTTGGTATCCGCACTCCTGTTAGATCTCACTTTAAAACGTATATCTCAAAATTTCGCCCCACCCCCTTCCGCCCCAACAAAAAACGAAAATCTGTTGCATCCACAATATTGCGGATACGCGAAAACTAAAAACGCAGAATCATAGATAATGTTCGATCTATCCGGTTGCTGAATCTGGATCAGATCAGATCATTTTTATAGCCTAAAGGAACAAATCTATTTGCAGTGGCTATGCAGCGCCCAACGTCACTTTCTGACTGATTTTCTGTCTCTCTCGCACGCACTCTATGTCGTGTCGCTTAATATTAGCTGACTAAGTATCGGGTATAAATGTAGAGTTGCGGTGTCCGCAGCAACTCACAACGTTCCCCCTCGTTTTTTTTAAATTCCATTTAATTGCTCGTATTTACAACTTATTTTATACTTAGGGGACAGGAGTATGCACGGCACCAAGTTCTGCTTGGCTACGATCCACCCAGCGCTACTTCTAGCCGCTGGCGCTGCGCTGCGAACCTGCCACACGAAAATATTGCATGTTCGGCATCCTCCTCCCCATTGTGCCCGCACCAAGAGCATTCTGCGGAGTCCGCGTGCCCAAAGCGATGAAGGTAGCTTCGGAAGCAGCCGTGACCGCTGAGGAGCTGCCACCTTCTAAGGCTCTCCTGTTTGCACGCCATGCGCACCTGCCTTTTCCTAGCCACATCCACTCCTCTGCCATGCGTTTCCTGGTAGTAGGTGGACCGTTCCTCCGCCAGGAATTCCAGGCGTGCTATACCCGCGATCACGTGTGCTGCATCGTCCGAGACCGTACGGAAGGCACTGGTGATCCGAATCGAGGAAAAGGGAGGTGCGTGGCTGCCTGACCCCGTGCGTAGCTCGCTGTTTGAAGGGCCTTTGCCCAGATTGGCGCCGCATATAACATCACCGATCTCGTGACACTCGTTAGCAGTTGTCGTCGCCATTGCTTTGGTCCTCGGGTGTTCAGCATTAGCCTCGAGAGTGCACCGTTGGTGGTCGCCGCCTTCGTGCCCATGTAGGCCAAGTGCTCCCGAAAGCAGATACGTGTGTCTACCAAGACACCAAGGTATTTGATAGCGCGCTAAGATGACACCAAGGAACCTGCCACCGAGATGTTGGCCGTCTCGACTTTCTTCCGGCTGGATACCAGCACTGCCTCTGTTTTGTGGGGTGCGTGCTCGAGCCCGACCAGGTTGCAAGTCGTTTCCACGACGGACAGGTCTTTTGCCACCACTAGGACTGCCACATCGTCTGCAAAACCCACCATGTGTACTCCGTGGGGAGGCTGAGTCACAAGATGCCGTCGTACATTGCGTTCCACAGTGTGGGGCCCAGTACTGAGCCCTGCGGGACGCCTGCCGATACCTCGTATTTCTCCGTACCAGCCTGCGTGTCGTACAAGAGCAGCCTTCTCTCAAAGTAGCTTTGTATTATCCGCTGCAGGTACCTGGGAGTTTCGAAACTCTCCAGAGCCCTTAGGATGCAGCTCCACCTCGCCGTGTTGAACGCGTTCTTAATGTCTAGAGTGACTACTAGGCAATACTCTTTCCCGCCGCCTTTTCACCGAGTGACGGCAATTGCACAGGATGAAATGTCCACCACCTTACGAACGGTG
This sequence comes from Drosophila miranda, assembly GCF_003369915.1. Classification (NCBI taxonomy): domain Eukaryota; kingdom Metazoa; phylum Arthropoda; class Insecta; order Diptera; family Drosophilidae; genus Drosophila; species Drosophila miranda. The sequence goes on from NC_046674.1 coordinate 40,977,319, forward strand.
TCTATCGTGGCTTGGGCCTTGCGAAAGCCGTATTGGTGCGGTGAGAGGTCGCCAGCCTCCGCGATGGAACGTTCCAGCCGCGCGCAAACCACCTTCTCAAGCAGTTTACCCGCGGTGTCGATTAGGCAGATTGGCCTATACGACGCCGCTGTCCCCGGCGGCTTGCCTGGCTTGGGAATGAGCACCAGCGTCTGGATTTTCCACCTCACAGGGAACACTCCTTCGCGAAGGGACTGATTGAGCAGCTTCGCAAAGATGTCTGGACGCGTGGAAAGGGCGAGCAAGAGGGCTCTGTTCGGGATAGAGTCCGGCACAGGAGCCTTGTTCGGGCTGATGCTCCTGGCTGCGCGTGCGACTTCCTCGAGTGACACCTCCTCGATGTGTGCCTGACAGGGCGGTTGCAGTGTGAGGCAACGGACATCCCCGATGTGGTCAGCCCTGTACGGAAAAAGTTCCTCCACGATGGATCTTGTCGTGTCGGGGTCCGATGGGGGTGCCTGCCTCTTGGCGCACAGTTTGTTCGTCACCAACTTGTACGCCCTTCCCCATGGGTCCTGCTCCGCAGAGTCGCATAACTTGAGGAAGCACTGGCGTTTGCTATCCCTTATGGCCGCCATGAGAGCCCTTCTGCAGTCCCTGAACGTGGATTGCCATTGCGGAAAGGCAGTGCTTTCGCGCGAGCGCTGGTAGCGGCGTCGAGCTTGGTTGCATTCCCGGCGTAACGCGGCAATGCCCTCGTTCCACCAGAACACAGGTTGGTGGTGGCGACCGTAGTGCCTCCTCTGAGCCATGGTGGCAGTGCATGCTGCCTCAAGATGCTCCATGACATGGTCGGCCATGCACTCAGCATTTACATTCGCCGTGAGGTTGGACATAAGCTCCGTGAACAGGGCCGTATTGAGTGTATCGGCGCGATAGCATCTCCATCTGGGCGCAGCTGTCTCTACGCCAGACGTTTGTTGGCCAACCTGCAAACTCGGAGAGCGACAGGCTTGGGGCGAGGTAGACGCGGTATATCCACACACCTCCGACCTAAGCGCGCACAAATCCAGCCGCAGCGCTTGGGAGGGAAAGCTGCAATGCCGTGACTCCGCATGGATATATCGCGGCCTTTTTGGTGGCATCCAGGATGAACCCAGGGGACTCCCTATTTTGGTATGGCTCGCTGAGGATGGCGAGATCAATTGCCAATTCTCTTACAGTTTGGCTCAGCAGGTCTTGAGCCGCAGCGCAGTGGTTGAGGTTGAGCTGCATAACCTTCATTACTTGCTCTTGCACCTGATTGCTAGGTGCCCAAACTCCAGACATCTGTAGCATCGTCTTTGAGCTGTCCGCTCCCGGATCCTACAGCTTGTCTATCCGACTTTAAGTTTCCCCACTACGAGCAGGGCTCTTGACTGCGCGGGCGGCAGGCACACAACTGCCAGTTGCGTACCAGCGAAAGATGGCCTCAGGGCGCTGGTGTCCACGCTGGGAGCGTTTATCGATGCAGCTATCGCTGCTGCGATGTCCTCCTTCTCGACCAGGCTGTCAAGATCCCTGACCTCTACGCAGAGTTCTTCTGACACCGCCCTGATGCCCGTCTGCAGTCCCAGTGCCGCGCTGATATCCTCCTTGAGCTTAGCTGTGTTGGTTTTGCTCGCGCCGTTGAGCTCGAGCTATAGCTATAGCTAAGCTCGCCCGGGGGTTGAATGATTATCGCGTCTGGCCTTGGCTTGCGCTCACGGGGCTCCCTTTTTTTCCTTACCCTCCTGCTGCCACTTGAGCTGTTTCTTAGCGGCTGGGGTGGCACCATGGTCCACTGTACCAGAGGGGGCTATTTCTTCCTGGGACTGCGCCGGCAGCTTGAGCTGGGTCGACGCTTGCTGAAGCTTCGTGCCTCTCTGCCTCTTTGTGGGCTCAGCAGCCATTTGGGGCGACTCGCGCAGCCTCTTTGAGCCGGTGTGCGGCGGCTTCGCAGCTGTTTGGGTACCAATAGTGGCGGTCGCAATTGTCCTGGTGTGCAGCTTCTTGAAATTGTTTACCACCAGGGCCTGAAGGGCTACCACTCTCAGAGCTAAATCTTTCATCACGTTGTCCACGTGCCGCTGGTCGTTCATCCTCTTGACCAGCTCATTAGCCCGAGTACCCAGGTTTTTTAGCAGCTCTAATGGGTCAGAGTGCGGTCCCTCCTTTTCTTTGCCATCCGGACCGAACTGGAACATGCTCGAGCCCTGAGCTTTCGCAGGTGCCGACGGTGGTGGGGATCTGGTAAGGGCGTTGCGCTTACCAAAGACTGCGTCCTCAGTCATCTTCTCTATCTGTGTGTTTGGTGTGTGAGGGGTGTTGTCCATGTATTAAGAATCTCCACTCGAGTTCGTTATTCCTGGCCGCAGTGCGTAGTCACCGTGGTGATCCCATGGGTGTCTTTCCGTGGAGTGAGGTCCATGCGAGGGTTGACCCTGGGCCTTATGAGCGCCAGGGCTCAGAGCCAGATCGGTGCTAGTTGTGATATGAATCAACCAAGCCTACGCATCCACCATAGTGGAACGGCCAGGAAGCGTTAAACGAGGCCTGCCAAGGTTTTAACGAGACGGGGGCGGTGGAGACATTAACCTATGAGCCATTTTAACAGGGGTTCAGCCTGCCTATTCAGGTCAAAGAATGCCAACGCCGTCAGCCCAAAGTCTAATGCACATAAGGGGGGTTCCAGTGGGTCGTACGTAACACCTTACTGGTCTCGGTGTTACGGGTGGTATAGTTCCTACCAAGGCGCTCTTTCCATCGGAGCCTATGGCACCGATGGGTCCACTATATAGGCTTATCCTGGGCATCCCGCGATGGCCGGGATTTTCATCCAGACGTAAGTCGCTGGGGGTTATATCGCCCCTATCGCTTTCGTATCTTTCGTAGTGATCAGACGTGTTTTTGTTTTGCGCTCCGCATTTTTTCCATTTGTTTTGAATAAACAGCCGGTGTTTTCCTAACTAAATTCTAAATTTACTTCCTAACCAGACAACAATCTGGAAACCTATTCTATTACGCGAGTGCATGCCTTTTGATTTGTGTTAAAACATTATTTAACTTTTTATTTTTCGGCGTCGGCTTGTGCTTGTGCTTGTGTTTGTGTTGTTGCAGTGAGTGAGTACGCATTACATTGCATTGCAGTCCGCTCTCGTCTGGTAGCTTTTGTTGTTTTATCACTCTCTCGCTATCACCTCAACTTCAATAACTGTTCTTTCTCTCTCGCTCTTTAAACTTTCTGAGCAATAGCGCTCTCTGCTTAGTAGCTCTCGCTATAACCGCTCTCCACTCTGCTCTCTTTTTTTTACCAATTCCGCTTTGAGCGTTGTCTGGCACACTGGTCTGATACCAATTTGTTTTGAAAATAATAGTATATATATAAATAAATAATAAAATAAAATGGAATACGCTGTGGTCTGTGCCAAAAAAAGCTGTAAGAAGCAGATCACCCACGATCAGCCGAATGTCCCCTGCTGGCTCTGCGACAGCGTAGTGCACGCAAAATGCGCTGGATTTTCTGGCCTCGTGAGTGATGCTATAGCCAAACGTAATGGCTTGCATTACAGTTGCGAGGCATGCCGTGCGGTGGAGAAAGACATGGTGGCTTTCATGAGGCAGACGCGGAGTGGCTTTAAGGAGCTGACCGTTGCTTTTAAAAACCAATACGATCGGCTCCTAGCCATGGAGGCTCAGTTTAGCGGTTTAAAACTGCTGAATGAGTCTCCGAGGCGCAAAAAGGTCACTCCGCGGGATCTGCAATTGCCAACCGTCACTCAGCCGTGCGCCGCCGAAAAACTGACTCCGACCACTCCAAGTGTGCAGCAGTTGATCTCGTTTGCCACTCCAAGGGCAACGACAGCTGCTGGCGACGCAGATTCGGTAGCCGAATTCATCGCCTCGGAGAATGTGCAGCCAAGTACGTCTGCAGCGTCCGTGTCCGTGGTGTCCGCAAGTTCGCTAGTTGTCCCGTCTATACCGATCCCACCAGTAAATAGACGTTCCGGACCTCCGGATATTGCCACCACAGGTACTAGGCCTGTGGTGACTAAACCACTGGTGGGAGTCCCACCAAAACGACAAGTTTTTGTTTCACGGCTGGCCCCTGACCTCACATCTAATGATGTAATTGCTTTTATTCAAAGCAAAATAAAAGCCGTGGGTTTAAAGGTGGAGAAATTTAACTTCTCTTATGCCAGGGAGATAGCCTCGTTTAAGATAAGCATCTCCCCAACTCAATTTGACACCATTTGCTCCGCCAAATTTTGGCCGGAGCATTTGGTGGTGAAGGAGTTTAAGGCTAAGAAGAAGAATAGGCCCCCCATATCCCTTCCAAACCTTTCCAGGTTGCCACCCTCAACCTCAACCTCAACTTCCTCTTCCTCAACTTCCCGTCTTGCTTCCACCTTTCCAAAAAACTAACTTCTCTTTTAGTAACCTATCAGAATGTAAGAGGCTTGCGTAGTAAGCTCAGCATTCTTTTCCGGGATAGTGTTGCATTTGCTTCCCACGTTATTGTGTTTACTGAAACCTGGTTAAAGCCGGACATTCTTAGTTCCGAGGTTTTGGCAGGTCGGTACACAACTTTTAGAAAGGACCGTTCGTCTCGACGGGCAGGGGGGGTTCTAATTGCAGTGGACTCTTACTTCACGTCGGAACACTTCACAGTCCAAGTTCAACAGGAACTGGAATTCCTGTGTGTAAAACTGATTCTTCCCGCTTTCGCTATATTCATTACTTGCTCGTATATCCCACCTTCTTCGGATATTTCAATTTATGAGCAGCACTTGTCCGCTTTAACCGCTGTTTCTTCCTCGCTATCTGATAAAGATCGTATGATAGTTCTTGGTGACTTCAACTTGCCAGGAACTGTTTGGTCTTCGGTAAACGAGTCTAGTATCCTAGTGCCCATGTCACGACATGACTTTGTTGACGGCTTGCTTGACCTATCCCTGTCTCAAGTCAACCATGTGAATAATTCCTTGGGTCGATTGCTTGATCTGTGCTTTGTATCGGATCCGACCATAGTGTTGTTAACCCGAGCCCTTCCGCTCACTATACCTGAAGACGCCTACCACCCTACTTTCGAGGTGTCGCTAGATATAGGACCAACAGTATTGGATCGGTCGAGTAGGCTGCCCGAACGTGTCCGCTGCTTTCGTAAAGCCGAGTTTGCGAAGCTTAATAACCTCATTAGGGATTTTGATTGGTCCGCTTTGTACTTGTGCACTGATATCATAAAAGGCACAAACATTTTTTACAATGCTCTTGGCACATTTTTCGATTCTTGTGTCCCGCTTTCTTGTCCGACTAGATCCGGAAAACCCCCTTGGTTTACCAAAGAGTTATCCAGTCTAAAAAACTTAAAATCAAGACTTTATAAAAAATTTCAAGAAGTGGGTTCTCCTACTTCTCACTCTCGCTATGTATTAGCTCGGTCAAACTTTTCAGTTCTTAATGCTCAATGCTATAAGAACTACCTATCTCGATGCAGGATACGTTTTTCTCAGGACCCTAAACAGTTTTACAGCTTCGTAAACAGTAAGCGTAGAACGTCCGCACACCCATCCTCGCTATCATTTTGTAATACGTCGGCAAATAATGATCAGGCAATTGCCGATCTTTTTGCCCAATTCTTCCAAACCACCTATTCTGAGGAAAGCTACTCTGGTCATCCGTACCCATACGGTTTACCGAGGTCGAACGGCATTTTCAGTCCCTTGTTAAATGAATGTTCCCTACTTCATGATCTTCGACTAGTTAAGCCGGTGTTTTCACCGGGTCCAGACGGGGTTCCAGGTAGTGTACTCAGGTACTGCGCCGAGGCTCTGTGTGGACCTTTGCTTAAACTATTCACCCTATCCATTGATTCTTCTTGCTTCCCCCCGATCTGGAAGGAATCGTTTATAATTCCTCTCCATAAAAAAGGTAGCAAGTCTGATGCAAAAAAATTATAGAGGTATAGCAAAGTTATCCGCTATTCCTAAAATGTTTGAGAGGGTTTTAACTCCGCACTTGCAACATCTCTGCAAGTCACTTATATCTCCAACTCAGCATGGATTTATAAGGCGGCGATCAACCACCACGAACTTGTTAGAGTTTACCTCTTTCATTATTAAAGGCTTTCAAGGTAACTTACAGACGGATGTTATTTACACCGACTTTAGTAAAGCATTCGACTCTGTAAACCATTCCCTTTTAGCGCATAAGCTTGAGCTTTTAGGGTTTCCGCCCAACCTCCTGAGATGGATTTCTAGCTATCTTTGTTCTAGGTCTCAAAGAGTCCTCTTCAAAAACTCCCTCTCTTTCCCAGTAAAGGTTTCTTCGGGAGTACCACAAGGCAGCCATCTAGGCCCCTTACTCTTCACACTCTTTATTAATGACTTACCTTCAGTATTAACATACTCTCGAGTACTTATGTATGCGGATGATGTTAAACTCTGTGTCCAGTACAAGGACATTTCATTTCATTCTCGCTTGCAATCCGATCTCAATAACTTTCAGTCATGGTGTTGTGCAAACTTGTTACACCTTAATGCCTCGAAATGCAAAGTTATGACATTTCATCGTTCTAGCCCTTTGTTGGCTCCTTACACCCTATTTGGTGGTTCTCTTGAGAGAATTACCCTGGTGGATGATCTGGGTGTTATGTTAGACCCCAAGTTAAAGTTTTCCGAACACATTTCTACCATGGTAAATAAGGCCATGAGCGTGCTTGGGTTTATAAAGAGGTGGTCAAAGGAATTTGACGACCCCTATATAACAAAGACTCTCTATACCTCGCTTGTTCGTCCGATCTTAGAATACGGCTCCTGTGTATGGTGCCCTCAGTACAAAGTACACCAGGTCCGTATAGAATCAGTACAGAAAAACTTTTTACTCTTTGCTCTGCGGGGCCTTAGCTGGGATGCGGGTGTAAGACTCCCATCTTACTCTAGTAGACTACTATTAGTAAACCTCCCATCCTTAGTTAACCGTAGAAAAATGCTTGGTGTGATATTTATGCACAACTTGATCAGGGGTGACAGACAGCCCTGATCTGTTGAGCCGCATAAACTTCACGATTCCTATTAGACTGACTAGAAATTTTATACCGTTGTTCCTTCCACTTTGTAGATCGAATTATTCCTTGCATGAACCGTTTAGGGTCTTATGCTCGGATTATAATTCCCTCTACCATATTATATCCACCACTAATTCTCTTCCTCTTATTAAATTATTAATCCTTACACACCTTTCTATTAATTAGTAACTGTAGTGGTATTTGTACTTTGATTGCATGCTTAGTTTCTTAGTAAGTTTAGTACTAATTTTCCTCGAATGTTAGTCTAATAGCTATCTTTCTTGCATGTTCGCGTTTGGTTCGGCTACGCACCGCGCGTCATGCGGCAGCGCCCCTCGGTCGGTTGGGCGGGAGGAGGGCTGCGTTTTGCCTGGGATCCGCGCGTAACAGCCTTCTGCTGGTGTCACACGGGCCACTTGACGGTGCAGTAGCTGCATCGCCTCTTGAAAGATGCAGTCATTGCATGTCAACGTCCACAAATTCTCGGTCGCCAGAGCGCCGTTAAAGGGTACGCCGCTGTAGCGGTGGGGTTGGAAGGAGGTCAGATACGGGACCCGTTGTGTACCCGATGGCCTCAGAAAGCGCCGATGTGGAATGTGAGCCTCTAATGATCCCCATCAGTTCCAATTTGCCACATCCTATAGCCCCGTGGTGAGGGGATCGAGAAGTCGTGGCATACTTCTAGGATGTATGATGCAGCGCCATCTGCCGGTGCTCGTCTTCCTGGTTACTACGTAGCAGCGACCTCTGACGGTGGGACACGCGTGTGATGGGTAGACTATCGCCGTCTTGTAGCCCTGGTCAGCAGCTGCTGCTCGTTGATCACTCTCTATTTGAGTTTTAGCCAGTCACTTCACTCAGCGGCTGCCACCGCCGACGCGGATGAAAGGAACAACCAGCCTGAATCGGAGGCGGGCACAACGAGGAGGAGCTCGACCTGCCCTGACAGCCAGAGCGGTACCTCGTCAACCCAGGGCCTATTCCACCCCCGGCAGCTCCGAAGACAAACGGAACGCGGCGCTAGCACAGGAGCGACGGAGGCGCGCGACCGACCCGGGTACTTTTATTATAGAAATCGTACACCGTGGCCGGAATATATAGATATAAATACTACGATCAACAAACAAATGTCCAACCAAGAACGAAAATTGAGGATGAAAAATAATATTGAGGCACGAGGTACCAATCGTTTAAAAACAATATACCCTCGAAATGCAGGGTAGCGCGTCACTTGTCGTTCCGTTACGGTCAAGCGCGGCACCGAAAAATATTCTCCCAACAACTAAAACGCAAGCAAACGGTGGAGAAGCGAAAGCGAAAAGAAAAACGAAAAGAATGCACCGCTGCTGCTGCTTGTATGTGTGTATGTATGGCTGTAAGTGCTATGTACCGCGGCTTGGGTTGACGAACCACCCTTTTGGCGAGGTGTAAAACAATATGTATATTATATAGATGTGCAAGAATATGCTAATTTAAAATGCGTACGTATGTATATGTAAGATAAATACATATGTATGTTGTGCCGTATGTAAATTATGTTTTTATGCAGCTGAACTATTTGGTTGAACTGGTCCCTTGCCACGGTCCGTGACAAATTGTCTTCTCTTCTTTGAAGATTATGATGGGAAGAACTTCCTTCCGTTATTACCGTCCCTTAAGGCACGATAACCCAATTAAATGAATATATTGACGGCTTAGCCGGAGATTATGATGGGAAGAACTTCCTTCCGTTATTACCGGCCCTTAAGGCGCGATAACCCAATTAAATGAATACGTTGACGGCTTAGCCGGAGTTTGATTAGGAGCGACGCGCTCTTTATTCAATTTTAAACTAAAACTTAACTCCCAGATCCCCAGCTCGCGAACCATTCATGCAAGAATGGAATTCGCTGATCCCAGCACATCCGCCAGAATCAGGCGACTGCCGTTGGCCAATGGAGTGAGGGACGGCCCACAACAGCGTCAGTGCTGTGTCAGCTTTCTGAACTGAGCGCTGCAAGATGTTTATGTGTGGGGTGGCGCAGGATGATGAAGTTAAGGTGGTGCGATAACTTGTAATATGTGTTAACTTGTCAGCTTTCTGAACTGAGCGCTGCAAGATGTTTATGTGTGGGGTGGCGCAAGATGATGAAGTTAAGGTGGTGCGATAACTTGTAATATGTGTTAACTATTCCCCCCTTGGGTGATCTCTGTCCTCGGGGATGCCGATCTCCCTGATGACATTCTGGAGCCTGATCGTGGAGTTTCTCCGACTCCAGTATTGGTGTAGAAGCATCAAGCCACAAAGCGCGAAACTGACGGCTACTCCTGCCGCAAACCAGATCTTGGGTGATCCGCCGGATGTCACATCATTCCTTAGATCTTCTATAACTTGAATGTTGTGTTCGTTCATCCGTCGCAGGAGTGGTAGGCTGAGGACTTCGTCGTGCCCTATTACGGTGAGTAGGGGGGAAGCCGCGGTGCCTGGTACCTTGCTCACGGCTCCGTTGAGGTTCACGTATGTGGTATCGTTTATTGTGGCCTTGCTCTCGAATGTAACGAGATTAGCCCCTCTTGTTGTTACTGGAGGTCCGTTGTCCACGCTGACCCTCGCCGGCTACCCGTTGATGATGATTATGCCATCGTCCACCAGTGTGACGGGTTTCAGGTGGCTCGGTCGCGTGCGGCATGAGGCTGCGCCTCCGGCGTGTATCTCGCGGGCGCAAGTGCTGTGTGCGGCCTGCTTGCAGAATGTCGCGAAGTTGGTGACGACGCATTCGGTTACCGCTAGGATCCCCTCTTCGCATTCCGCTACAACGTTGTCTTGTAGTTGTAGCACGGTGTTGTTGCGCGCCACGGGAAAAATTAGGATTTTTTTACATCTACTTTTAATCCTAGGATACTCAACTAAGACATGGATAACAATATTCGATTGAAAAATCTTAATTCTAGATACATCCATAAGACTAACTATGGGGACCTCCGTGAGCTTTTCGTTAAAGATAGATTTTAGGTCGTTATGATTGAATATGATAGGGTTTATTATGTTTGACTTGGCAAGTGTGATAGTCAGCATCAAGTTCTGGATTTCTGAGATAAGCATTCTATTTCTTGCTAGTAATGTTTCATATAGGTGAGCGGTGTCTACCAGATCACCTTGTTTTTCTTTCAATATTTTGTTAACCGTGTCGGTGAGCAAATTGATTTGTCTCTGTGCTTCTGTGTTGATCACTGCCTGTCTATTGTTTGATTTGATAAGTTGGGCTTCTGTTAATTTGATTCTTTCGAGGTCTGAAGCATCAGGGGTACCCGCAACAACTTTGGGTGTTGCCATTCTATGGTGTATCATTAGGGCGGACAATATGTTCTTTGCGTGTTCTACGTCTACTTCTAACAGCTTTCGCATATGCGATTGGGGAAATACCTCGGACATTTTTGCAGTATCGTCTATGATGTTCCCTAACTCGGTCAGATTTGTCGAGTGCCTCACCCAGCTTCTTTGTTCCCACACCAACACATCTCCGTCCCGTACAGGGATATAGTTCGCCTGGGAAAAGTCGGTAATCCGCGCATTTGTTGTGGTAAGGAGTACGAGGAGTATCGCGGCCAACCTGTGGGAGTGATAACTAGATTTGTAGTAATTGTTGTTTAGATTATCTCAAATTGTCCTTATGGACCACCCTCCCTCTAAAGAGAACAGATGTTCTCAGATCTGCCTGCACCCGTTCTTCCGTGTACAACGGGGTTAGCTTGTTTCCTAACCTTCTGTTATTCTTTGGGTATACTTTTTCGCCTACTTCGAAGACTCTGTTTTGTCTACCAGGGTTAATCCTGCCGAGGTTGTCCTTTTGTGCCCTGTCGATTTTGGCTTTAATTGTCAACTTAAGATCTTCGTTGTTGGTATGAACTGCTTCAACCGGCCTCTCGTCTATAACCGAATGCAACGTTCTGTTGTATTCTACCGTGGCACGCATGATTAGTTCGATTGTATCGTCGATTTTTTTGTCGATCTTCATGCATCTTGCAATCTCTGCCAAGGTGCTGTGGAACCTCTCTACCTGCCCGTTGGAGCTACTATGAAGAGGAGGTGCGTTAACTACATCAACTCCGTATTGGCTTTTTAACAGAGACGGAATTGTCTCGGAACTGAAGGCGGCTTCGTTGTCGCAATATATGGTCTTGGTATTCGGGTAGAAGTTCATCAATTGCAAGATGGGGGCACGTACTTCTACTATTGCCCTAGAAGCTAGGGGCTGCACAATGGCAAATTTTGGGAATTTGTCAATGCAGGTCAAGAAGAGTTTTTTGTCTGTAGAGAAAATGTCGATGTGCAGCATTTCTCCTGCATACGACGGAATTGGGGTCACTCCTAGCTCCTGTTTTTTAGGGTGTCTATTATACTTTGCTTTGGTGCATACTTTACAGTTTGTGACCACTTCATTGGCAAGCTTCGTCATCTTTGGGAAATAGTTGTCCCGGAGGATCTGCTTAACGTTTTCCTGCGCAGCCCTATGGGCGCGATTGTGTTCTGTTGTGGTTATTTACACTTGCTCGCTTGCATCTGTGATGTCGTTCACGAAATTTTTGCAATGCCAAAATTTGGATGCCGGAAACCTTAGCACTAGGTTGTGTTGGAGGGAGGCTTAAGTTGGAAGGTCGCAGTGAATTGCATTCACGACGTTCGGATTGACCACCTCTTTTACTGATTCGATCAGGGAGTCTCTGTTATTAAAATGGATTATGTGGCGGGTTTTTCCGCCGAAGATAATGAAGTTCCGCCGTAGCGGCTGGCTTGCTTCTTCCAGAATTATCTGGTTTCTGAAACAATTTAGAGGCTTATCAGCGGTCTCCACTGTGTAGGTCAGTGAGAGCTCGCTGTGCATAGTGGCCGCGTCTGACTGCGGCTCGTCCTGTAAGTTATTAATGTTTTGTCGGGACAAGGCGTCGGCGACATAGTTTTCCTTCCCTGGTTTATAGAAAATTTTAACGTTGTGTTCCTCTATAAAGGCTTTCCACCGTTTAAGTTTGCGTTTGTGTTTCTTCCAGACACGGCGAAGGTCAGGGGCTGGTGATCGGTGAAAATTCGTATCTCCTTAGTACCGTATAAGTAGTTTTGTAGTTTCCCTATGGCCCAAACGATGGCTAGTAGTTCCCTCTCATTTGTGGCGTAGTTCAGCTCGCAATCTTTGAGTGTGCGCGACACCATTGTTATTGGTCTGCCATTTTGGGAAAGCACCGCTCCGATGCCGCTTGCTGAGGCATCGGTGGTTAGGTCGAAAGGCAGTTTAAAGTCTGTGTACGTTAGTACGACATCCTCTGATGCCAGTATGTTTCGCAGGCGGTCGAAAGCGTCGCGTTGCGTTTCATCGAACTGAACCGAAACTTTCTTTGACATGTGCTTGCTGACCGTGCCATTTTCTCTTTTGAGTATGGCAGTTAGGGGTCTTGCTATTGCCGCGAAGTCTTTGACAAAGCTCCTATAGTAGCTTGCTAGCCCGAGGAATGACCTGAGGCTGAACAGCGTTTTTGGTTCGGCGTATTCCTTTATCGCCCTCACCTTCTCTGGGTCTGTCTTGGCTCCGCCCCTGGTCACTATGAAGCCTAAGAATTCAACACTTTCTCTGAAGAACTTTGTCTTTTCCGGGGCCACCCTCATGTTAGCTTCGCCCAGGCATTTCAGTACGGTGTCGATGTGTCTGACATGGTCTTTTTCGTTTTCAGAAAAAATTATTACGTCGTCTACATAGACGTAACATGTTTTCCCAATCTGTTCACGTAGAGCGTCGTCGATTGCTTTTTGGAAAATGCTTCCCGCATTTTTAAGCCCGAAGGGCAAGCGACAGAATTCGTATTTTCCTCCGTTTATTGAAAACGAAGTTTTTTCCCGGTCTTTTTCCGCCATATATATTTGGTGGTACCCTGATTTCAGATCTAGGGTGGTAAAAAACCTTGCCTTTCCCAAATTTGCTAAAATCATGGGTATGCTAGGCATGGGGTATCGGTTGGCGATAGTTCGCTCGTTCAGTTTCCTGAAGTCGATTACCAGCCGTTTTTTCCTGTTGCCGTTGGAGTCGTCCTTTTTCTTGTCTACGACCCAAATCGGACTGTTATACGGTGACCTAGATGGCCTGATTATTCCGTCTTTCAATAGTTCTTTGCCTTCTTTGTTCACGAAGTCTGTTGCTCCCATGGGGTAGGGGTATAATTTAGAGTAGACTGGTTCGTTACTCTCTGTTCGAATGGTGGCGATAACTGAGGTGTTAAAGGGAAGCGCCTCGCTAGAGGTCGAAAAAACTCTAATTCTCTTCAGTATCATTTTCTTAAATTCGGCTTTTACCGCTTTTGGGACCGTTAGGTCGTCGACTTGGGTAAAATTTACACTGTCGCATTCGTGGAACTGAAGCTGTTCCGTTACGTTTCCGTACTTGATTGTTTTGTCGCGCAGGTTTAATGCCGCTCCCGCTCGCGTTAGCGAATCGGAACCTATAATGGCATCAAACGTATTTAGCGTATTCAACAAAAAAAATGGGGCTTTTAGCCCGAAAATGCACATTATTCACTTATCTTTTACTTCACTGGAGCCATGTATTGAGCTCACTGTGAAAGGGGAGTCGGCAGCAGTTACGTTCTTAAGCTCCTTTATGGGCTTCACGTAATTTTTTGCCGCTCCGGTGTCGATTAGAATTTTTAGTGTTTTGCCCGCCAATTGTCGCTCGACGAACGGCAATTGGGAGCGCTGTCTAAAAAATTGAGCAAGTCGTTGCCGGTCGGGTCGTTTTCTTCGTCGATCTCGGCGACTCCGGCTTCGGCTGTATTCGAGTACTCTTGTTCTTCTTGGTTATAGGCCTGCAGCACTATGTTATTTACCCGTTGGCGTCTCTGCCCCGATTGACGCTGAGATGAATTCTGCCTTTTGTAATTATTATTACTCTGTGGCTTTCCCCAGCTTGTAACGAGTAACGAAGAGAATCTTCGCACGATGAAGCTGGTGGTCGGCTAACTGAGAGGGAGTACGCGCTCGCTTCCACGGCTGATCTCTGGTCGGAAATGGGGATGGGTTCTTTGGGGTAACCCTCCAGTTAGGTTGCTTCGCTCCTGCTGGTATTATTTTATTAAAGTTCGCGTACTCTTTTTGGTAATGGGAGGGGGACAGACAAGGAAAGGATCGTTAGGGGTACGGAAAGTATAGTGGGGCAAAGATAGTGCAGAGAAGGAGTAGGGATCTACCACCGCGGCGGACATCTCTGTTTTGCTGGCACGGAGTCGTGCCACGCCCACCCTACCATGATCCTGAAAGAGCCAATAATAATATCAGGATCCCTGGAGTGTCCGGTATTGGTCATCCTATTTCGCTCACGAGCGGCATGGTTCCCCCAACTGCGGTAACGTCTAGCACATATTCATCTTAACAATCATTTTATAAGAAACTATATTCAGATACTATATTCATGTTACAAGAAAAAAGAAACACTAACCGAGAACTCCAAGACAAGGCTAAATGGACAAAAGGAGGAACGAAAAGCGTCACAAGAGATATAGCTATTATTACTAGGGAATATTTAGATAAATAAATACGATAAGTGTAAATAGTTATAAGTGCATATACGATATTTTATAGTGCGATATAAACTAATGATTTTTCCTTAGATAGAAAGATAATACTATAGCGCAATATAGGTACACATGTCCCAGCACATCGGCTTCAGGGAGTAGTTGGACATACTATTCGTTCTATCAAGCGTATTGTAAAGGCAGAAGGCCAATCAGCTGTGACTACTTTAAAAGTGTGAGGTCAACGACCGACAAACAGCTCTAGCAAAAAAGAACGAAGCTTTTGCCACGCTCGCGGAATTTTGGGAGGCAATAAAATGTAATGTTGTTGGTATATTATAAAGCTCACTCAGTTTTTGTTTGTGTTCCCGCGGCGAAAGATCTTTCGTAGCTGGGCGTGTGGCTGTGTGTGGGTGCATTAAACTTTTACCTGCAAACCAAAAACAAAATCGTACAGCGCGTGCTGCATGGCATAAGCTCGCGGAGGGGACCCGGCCGAGCGGACGCTTTTAAGCTCAAACTTTTAAGCTTTTATCAAATGCATTTTCAAACTCTCCATGTGTTGGTGGGTTTTTTTTCTGGTTTTTTTTTCTGTTACAATTAACACTAAGTATATCCAACTACACAAAAACAGACATATCAACGGACTGCGAGGTTCAAGGGAATGCGAGTCACGGTGGGATCTTACTGGCCTCAGTGGCTTTCAGTGGGCGGTGTATACATATGTATGTGAGCACATCTCTTACAGTTTTCATTCAGCCTACATAATGACACTAACGTGCACATAAGACAAACGCTGGCCTCCACTGCACTTTAAATAAACGTTTGGAACAGTAAGGCCGAATCACGAGAAGAACAAGAGAGGCGATACCACTAGGGGTCGCCGGGAGGTTATGTACACACGTGGTGCACTATTTTTTCCCGCCCGGTAGGAACATTTAAGCGGCTTCGGGCCTACGCTGACTGCAAGCACCGGTTTCCGTTTCTTGGCCCGGTTTTGAATGCGAAACGGTTACGCCACTTCGCCGCACTAAGCCCGTTCAGACGGCTGTCCTCGTCTCGCGCAGCCAAAGTTCACTGCCCGCGACTTGGTGGATCAGCTGGTTCGCAGTGCGGGGGCTTAAAGCTCGGGCTGCAGCTTTTGGATAATTCCCAAACTAAGTGCCGATTCTAATGTGGAATTTGAAAATACTGATCAGGCTACTTTTTCTAACAGTTACTCCATGCACATATTTACCCGGTTGGAACTGGCACTGCGAAAATAGGGGGATGGGGTTGAGGTGCTAATTCCTTCTTTCTCCAGGTGTTTTTTTTTTTGTGTTGGGGCTGCTCACCTCCAAGCGGAAACTACAGAAAAAGTCGGAAAATCTAACTTCGAGGCTCCTAGCACTGTCGAAGGCCGGTACTCACGTTTTCGATTAGAGCCCAATCTGCTTTCTTGGGTTCTTTTTTCCCGATCGAGTGCACTTTGGTTTCACACCACGGTTATTTACGGCGGTTTAATTTTATTTTTATTATTTTTTTTTCTCACCGCGCAACTGAATGCTTGTACGGCCACGAGGAGAAAGAAAGATTTGGGCGGATCTACTGACCAACAAAAATTTTGTTCTCCGGATCTGCCTTTGCACGATCCTTCGCCACTCACCTTGAATGGTTATGGACATGGTGGGGAGATTTTTTGTTCGTTTTTAAGCATATTCTTAATGTCAACCCTAGATGGCGCTAGCCCTCACACGACCAGGAACATTTAACATGTAACCCCACAACAAGAAATTAAGCCAACCTAACTATACACTAACTATGGGGACTAAACTTAATAATTAATAAGTATCTCGGTGAGGTGTGATATATACTTGTATAAATAATATAATATATATAAATATATTTATATATATATTATATACATAAATATATAAATTGTACAAATACCATCGGGCATACTTTCAGGCGAAGAACACAAATATGCTTTCCTATCCGCCCGACAAGCGACCACTACAAATCCCCCCGGCCAAGATCACACTTTGGTGTTAATCACATCAAAGGGTGATAGACGCTTGGAGGAAAACCGTTAACCTGTATTAGGATGGTCACTGCTTTATGTCTTTAGCGTGGTATTTTCCGATAAGTCTACCTTGGGGATCTTCCAACTCGTAATAACTGTGACCAAGCCTACGTTTTATTCTAGCTTTTACAAAAGTAGGAGCTAGTTTTGCGCTGAAACCTTTAACGAAATTGCTCTGCTGAAAGTTGCGTCTGTAGACCTCCTGGCCAACTTTGAACGCCACTTCACGACTTCGAAGGTTGTACTGCTGTTCGTTTCGTTGGTGTTGTTTTTGTATTGTTCGTTGGGCTGTTTTTCGAATCACGTCAAACGAATCTTCCCGACCAAAACTCACGGTACGATCTTCTAAAACCTGCAAATTTCGTAAGAGCTGATAGGTGTCTCCATTGGTGATCATGTGCTGTCCAAATGCAACCCGATAGGGGCTGTCGTTTAGCTGAATGCAGACTAGATCGTAAGGCACAACTAATAGAACTAAGCTGCTCATCCCAATTAGTTTGATCTGGCTTGATGTAAGCTTTAATGGCGGCAATAACGGATCTGTTAACGCGTTCCGATGCGTTGGCTTGAGGTGCGTACACAGCCGTATAAAAATGCTGCACATTGTACTTTTTCAACAGCGAATTGAAGTGATGGGACTTAAATTGTACTCCATTGTCGGACACAACCACTTCGGGTACCCCGAAGCAATGGAATAGGTCCTCTTCCATGAATCGAGTTATCGCCTCCGCTGTAAATTTCTTTACGGGTTTTAAAAACGGATATTTTGAAAGATGGTCCAAAACAACGAAGATACCGATATTTCCGGATTTGCTTCGTGGATACGGACCCAGGAAATCCACAAACAACTTCTGAAACACTCGTTGAGTTTCCTTCACTGGAGCTAATGGGGGTCGTAACGAACGATTCGGGTACTTGGTGCACTTGCAGACCGAACAGCTGTTTATGAACGCTCTCACATCGGTTACTAAACTTGACCAATAATAATAACGTCGAACTCTCTCCAACGTTTTATTAATGCCGCTATGAGCTGCTAGCGACTGATCGTGACTCTGTTTTAGTACATCGGACATCAGCTCCGTTGGAACCCACAGCTTCCAACACAGGTCGTCAGCGATCTGATCAGCAGCCGCGTGTTCTGCTCGCCGATATATGAGATTATCGATCACCTTAATGTCTGGCATCTGTGTCTGGTTGCCTTTAATTTTTCGAATTAGTTCCAAATATTCTGCCGACTTGAAGCAATCAGACTGCAGGTCTACCAATCCATCGCAGCTGAATGCCGATAGATCTTCGGTGTGCACCCGCGACAGAGCATCTGGGACAACATTTTGGCTACCTTTGCGGTGGAAAATTTTGAAGTTGAACCCCTGCAATTTGAGAGCCCATCTTGCCAATCTAGAACTTAGGTCCGATTGTGACATTAGCCACTTCAATGATGCATGGTCGGTATGGATGGAGAACTCGTGTCCTTCCACATAAGCTCGAAACTTCTTCACACACATTATGGCTGCCAAACACTCTTTCTCCGTGACTGAATAGTTTCGCTGACACTGATTCAGCTTGCGAGACATGAATGCGATTGGGATGTCATTACCATCGCTATCCGTTTGCATTAACACGCCGCCAACTCCGGTGTGGCTGGCATCGCAATGAATGGCAAATGGAATGGTAAAGTCGGGGCTATGTAGGACTGGTGCCTCGCACATTTGGTCTTTTAAACTTTCAAACGCCCTTTGCGCTTCGTTGGTCCATACAAACGATCGACGTTGCTTTAGTGTATCTGATATTGGGGCAGCAATTCCGGCATAGTTTTTAATAAATTTATGGTACCATCCAGTGGTTCCCAAAAATCGTCGCACTTGCTTCACCGATCGTGGCACTGGAAACTCCCGAATAGCAGCAACTTTTTCGGGATCCGTTTGTATCATCCCATACCCTATCACGTGGCCCAGGTATTTCACTTCCTTCAGGCAAAATTTGCTCTTCTCTACGTTTATCGTCAGTCCAGCTTGAGACAGTCGGTCGGCCAGCGCTTTCAACACGGACATGTGCTTCTCGAAGGACTCCGAAATCACCAATAAGTCGTCGAGATAAATGAAAATCTCATTTCGCAAAGATGGTGGGATAACTTTATCCATCAGTTTGGACATAGTCTGTGGGGTATTGCATAAACCAAACGGCATCACCGTGAATTGATATAGCGGCCTCCCAGGCACAGCAAAAGCCGTCTTCTCCCGAGCCCTTGGAGTAAGCGGAATCTGCCAGTAAGCATCTTTAAGATCGATGCTTGAAATGAACTGCGCTTTTGGAAGTCTACTTAAAATGCCATCAATGAGGGGCATAGGGTAAGCATTTTTGACTGTTACTCCGTTAACTTTCCGGCTATCAAGGCAAAGGCGAACCTTACCTGGCTTACGCACAATTACTACCGGGGAAGACCACGGGCTATCTGATTCTTCAATCACCCCAAGGCCTAACATTCGGTCCAACTCTTCGTATATACATTTTTCGACTGCAGGCGACACTGCGTAGTGGCGTTGTTTTATGGGCCGAGTCTCGGAAATTTCTATGTCATGTGTAAGCCAGTTTGTCTTTCCTAATCCTTTTTCGGCAAACGAAGGGAACATCTGTACTATCGCTACTAGTTCCTTCTGCTGTAATTCCGACAAAGGTATTTGCATCGGGTTGTCAAAGTTTATAGCCGCCAAACTGTTGTTATTCGCTTTGCTCATTAAGAAGAACGGCAGTAGATTAAAGCTTCTCCAAAAGTCTATTCCTAGATATAACTCCTGCGATAACGATGGTACAAGATAAAGGCATATTCGTTTGGAATTTCCACGAAAGCAAATGAGTGTGGAGATCCTACCTAGAATAACTAGCTTTTTCCCATCTGCGGTTCGCACGGCTGACTTCATCGGCTTGACCTCAGGGTTTGTTTGAGATAACTCTTCTGCAAATTTACCCCCAAGGCAGCTGATTGAGGCGCCTGTGTCCATTAATCCACTTATCGTCTTGCCAAACAGAGTGACATTGGCGTAGGGTCGTAGGTCAGTGATATTACTAATATCAGAGGCTAATAATGCTCTGCGCGCATTTTTACTCTGCGTGCGGAACAGCTTCCTACGCTTACGGTCTCGAGTTTTGCTAGGCGCAGGGGTCGTTTCCTGATCGTCGTCCTGTACTGGTATCATAGTGGTCGTTATCATGTCAGGAGGTAGGGGGAGTGAGCTTGACGTAGCCCCGGTTACTCCGTATTCGTTGCCTTCGACACTAACTTGCGTGCACTCGATATCGGTGCACGAGCCAACTCGTTTTTTTGACGAGCTACATTTTCGGCACGATGGTTTATATGTGTCCCGCTTACCACATCCATAACAGAATACTTTACGCTCTGCTTCGCACTCTTGATATCGGTGGCCTTGTTTATTGCAATTCCAGCAAGAAAGCGTCATCGCGTCGATATCAAAAGCGTCAGCTTCTTCCGAATCGCCTTCTGCCAGACCTTCTGTCTGGATGGACATTTCGTTCACCTGATTGCGAGGAACAAATCGTCGAGTAGCCGGGATTGGCTTAGCAGTATTTTCCATGAACCTTTCACGCTTGCGGACCACTTGTCGCAACTGCACAATGTTCGGTATGGGCACATATAAAATCTCATGTTGTATCTCATTGAGCAGATTTGCTCGAAACACCTCTAACAAGGACTGCTCGGTCATCGGCTGCACGAGCTTGTCTGCAAGCGCCACTATGGCCTCATAAAAACTGTCAAACGGTTCGTTGACTTTCTGCTTCCTCTGGGTGATCGCGGTTCTGATTTCTAAATCTGTTCTGCCGTCCGAAAACTGCGATCTCAGAGCAATACAGAGATCAATCCAGCGCACTCTTGGTACGCTTTTATGATACCTCCAGTACCATTCACCCGCGCTTCCTTCGAACAGGTTGCTCGCGTAGCGAGATAACAATTCAAAATTGCTATCTAATGTCTGGCTGGTCAGAGCTTCGACGCGATACAAAAAATCATCTATTGACATAGAGGAGCGCCCTGAGAATCTCAACTTCCAGTTCGCGATTATCTGGCTAATCCGATCCGCGCGCAACTGATGTGATTGCTGCGACTCGGGTGGGGCTGACAAGTTAGTCGGTCGCTCGGACGCTGAGTTTGGCAATGCTGCGTTTTCCCTGGCGGATAACCTAAAGAGTTGCTCAAAGGATTGATTTGACCTAACGGGAGAGGACTGCCTATGGGCTGGGTGTACCCTTTCCGTTGGAACTGGAGCTGCATTCTGGAGCGACAATCTTTGAAACCCCGCTTCAGTCGCGTTAGCTAGCATTTGAGTGTGCTGTGCTAGTGCGGCTGTCACTGCGTCCGCAATGGTCTGTTGCAAGCTACCATCCGTGGCTGGCAGACCCGTTCGAGCTGCTGAAGCTGACACCACTGCTGCCGCAGAATTTGGCGGTTGGCCTCTAGGACGATCTGGAGCGGCCATTGGACCGGACACACTAGGCCCTTCGGGTTGGCTAACACTTCGGACCCCACTCTGCATATTGGCTGCGGATAATTGGTTTTGCTGTGATTTAAGTGTTTTCGAACGGGATCTGGTCACTGCAACTGCCCCTGGTTGGTTGCCTGGGGCTTGAGCTGCTTCTAGTTCTTCTGCCAAATTAAGGGTCGATTTGCTCAGCGCAGTTCTGCACACTGGACAGACTTTCTTATTTCCTGAACGTGCAGTAAAGCAGGTGTGATGGAAATAATGGTTACAGCTGGTAGCTAATAGTTGGCCTGGGTATTCGACTTCTTGCGTGCATACACAGCGAACGGTTTCGCTCTCTTTTGGCTGAATCCTATAATCCGGGCTTCGGTCTACCGGCATTGTAAAGTTATCCTATATATTAACTAGCTTTAAGCACGTTCCTATAAATCTAGTTCAGACAAATATTAACAAAAAAAACAATAATAACGGGGAAAGCAAAAAAAACGATCTTTGATAGAGAGATTTTGGGGGAAACCATGCAACCCTTTCCCTCCGAAAGGTTGCCAATAACTATGCGTGGTAGAGCGAAAAAGGGGGAAATAAAGAAAAGGTATCTTCGGCAATCGTGACCCAAGTAGTAGCTCTAGGCCCCTTCCTGTCTGCGGCGAACGCCTAAACATAGGGACGGACGACGTTCTTGCCCGCGTGCCCATACCAGGATCACGACGGTGTTCGTCAGCCGCCCATCGAGGAAACATTACCGAAGCGGTTACGGGGAGTTTGTAATAGTCTCTGCGTGCTACGACCTATACCTTTTTCGCAGCCATTATCGGTCCGGGCCGGAAGCGTAGCACGAAGAAACGCACCAGCACCAGGGGTACCACGTTCGGCCGGCGATAACCTGCTGTATAAGTCGGCGCACGAATAGACCAATCACTAGAAAGTAGAGAGAGAAACAAAAGACGGAGGCACCCTAATAACCCCGATTCGAGTTGAGCGGCAACAAAAAATAATTTTGATTCTTCTAGCTGACTCCGGCGACAACTGAACCAAAGCTACCCAAGGTACCTGTCAATTTCCAAGGGATACGGGCGAATGTATTCACTAATATGCTTCTGTATAGCGGCAGGTCGTAGATTTACTCCACTAATAACCCTGTGTCCAGCCAACTTCCACATACCAGTGAATCCATCTAGATTTCACTGCTATGGCATATACTGCTCGGCAATAAAGCTATGGTGAAGCTATTATCGATTCCAGAGCAGCTTACCATCGAGCAAGGGTTATGGATCATACTCCGATGCGGGCTAACCGTTATCGGAAACTAATAAGCATCCACCATCACAGGATCCAATTCCAGGACAAAAGGAAGGCTTTAAGGAAGGGGGGTGGGAAACAGGGAACAAAAGTCTTAAGCCAGTGCATGACTATGCACTGCTCGCAGGTGTTATGTTCTTTCTTAACAATTTTTCTGCTTCGGGGTCAAGTTTGGCTGGGGTCACACACAACCATATAAGTTAATGTAACTCCGCTTTGTAACGTTTACAATTACGTCAACCCTGACCTTCAGGCCTTTCGGCCCTACGTTGGGCGCCAAATAAAATAATTATTACTGTAACGAGTAACGAAGAGAATCTTCGCACGATGAAGCTGGTGGTCGGCTAACTGAGAGGGAGTACGCGCTCGCTTCCACGGCTGATCTCTGGTCGGAAATGGGGATGGGTTCTTTGGGGTAACCCTCCAGTTAGGTTGCTTCGCTCCTGCTGGTATTATTTTATTAAAGTTCGCGTACTCTTTTTGGTAATGGGAGGGGGACAGACAAGGAAAGGATCGTTAGGGGTACGGAAAGTATAGTGGGGCAAAGATAGTGCAGAGAAGGAGTAGGGATCTACCACCGCGGCGGACATCTCTGTTTTGCTGGCACGGAGTCGTGCCACGCCCACCCTACCATGATCCTGAAAGAGCCAATAATAATATCAGGATCCCTGGAGTGTCCGGTATTGGTCATCCTATTTCGCTCACGAGCGGCATGGTTCCCCCAACTGCGGTAACGTCTAGCACATATTCATCTTAACAATCATTTTATAAGAAACTATATTCAGATACTATATTCATGTTACAAGAAAAAAGAAACACTAACCGAGAACTCCAAGACAAGGCTAAATGGACAAAAGGAGAAACGAAAAGCGTCACAAGAGATATAGCTATTATTACTAGGGAATATTTAGATAAATAAATACGATAAGTGTAAATAGTTATAAGTGCATATACGATATTTTATAGTGCGATATAAACTAATGATTTTTCCTTAGATAGAAAGATAATACTATAGCGCAATATAGGTACACATGTCCCAGCACATCGGCTTCAGGGAGTAGTTGGACATACTATTCGTTCTATCAAGCGTATTGTAAAGGCAGAAGGCCAATCAGCTGTGACTACTTTAAAAGTGTGAGGTCAACGACCGACAAACAGCTCTAGCAAAAAAGAACGAAGCTTTTGCCACGCTCGCGGAATTTTGGGAGGCAATAAAATGTAATGTTGTTGGTATATTATAAAGCTCACTCAGTTTTTGTTTGTGTTCCCGCGGCGAAAGATCTTTCGTAGCTGGGCGTGTGGCTGTGTGTGGGTGCATTAAACTTTTACCTGCAAACCAAAAACAAAATCGTACAGCGCGTGCTGCATGGCATAAGCTCGCGGAGGGGACCCGGCCGAGCGGACGCTTTTAAGCTCAAACTTTTAAGCTTTTATCAAATGCATTTTCAAACTCTCCATGTGTTGGTGGGTTTTTTTTCTGGTTTTTTTTTCTGTTACAATTAACACTAAGTATATCCAACTACACAAAAACAGACATATCAACGGACTGCGAGGTTCAAGGGAATGCGAGTCACGGTGGGATCTTACTGGCCTCAGTGGCTTTCAGTGGGCGGTGTATACATATGTATGTGAGCACATCTCTTACAGTTTTCATTCAGCCTACATAATGACACTAACGTGCACATAAGACAAACGCTGGCCTCCACTGCACTTTAAATAAACGTTTGGAACAGTAAGGCCGAATCACGAGAAGAACAAGAGAGGCGATACCACTAGGGGTCGCCGGGAGGTTATGTACACACGTGGTGCACTATTTTTTCCCGCCCGGTAGGAACATTTAAGCGGCTTCGGGCCTACGCTGACTGCAAGCACCGGTTTCCGTTTCTTGGCCCGGTTTTGAATGCGAAACGGTTACGCCACTTCGCCGCACTAAGCCCGTTCAGACGGCTGTCCTCGTCTCGCGCAGCCAAAGTTCACTGCCCGCGACTTGGTGGATCAGCTGGTTCGCAGTGCGGGGGCTTAAAGCTCGGGCTGCAGCTTTTGGATAATTCCCAAACTAAGTGCCGATTCTAATGTGGAATTTGAAAATACTGATCAGGCTACTTTTTCTAACAGTTACTCCATGCACATATTTACCCGGTTGGAACTGGCACTGCGAAAATAGGGGGATGGGGTTGAGGTGCTAATTCCTGCTCACCTCCAAGCGGAAACTACAGAAAAAGTCGGAAAATCTAACTTCGAGGCTCCTAGCACTGTCGAAGGCCGGTACTCACGTTTTCGATTAGAGCCCAATCTGCTTTCTTGGGTTCTTTTGTCCCGATCGAGTGCACTTTGGTTTCACACCACGGTTATTTACGGCGGTTTAATTTTATTTTTATTATTTTTTTTCTCACCGCGCAACTGAATGCTTGTACGGCCACGAGGAGAAAGAAAGATTTGGGCGGATCTACTGACCAACAAAAATTTTGTTCTCCGGATCTGCCTTTGCACGATCCTTCGCCATTCACCTTGAATGGTTATGGACATGGTGGGGAGATTTTTTGTTCGTTTTTAAGCATATTCTTAATGTCAACCCTAGATGGCGCTAGCCCTCACACGATCAGGAACATTTAACATGTAACACCACAACAAGAAATTAAGCCAACCTAACTATACACTAACTATGGGGACTAAACTTAATAATTAATAAGTATCTCGGTGAGGTGTGATATATACTTGTATAAATAATATAATATATATAAATATATTTATATATATATTATATACATAAATATATAAATTGTACAAATACCATCGGGCATACTTTCAGGCGAAGAACACAAATATGCTTTCCTATCCGCCCGACAAGCGACCACTACAAGCTTGTGTCCTGCCTAAATTTGGATAACGAAGGGTCTACCTCCATAGGCTGCACTTTATTCTGGTCAACGATTTCGGTATCCCCGCGCTTTGGCCAGAGGCTGTCCTCTTGCGGCTTGCCTTGGCCTTGCTTAGGAATGAAGTGTGGATTTTTATCCTCACCTTTCCATTGCTTTCCTTGAAATTTATTGTTACGTTTGTTACCCTCGTAAACATTGGATTTGTCTTCTATAGCTTTTGCGTAAGATGCCGCGAATGCACTTCTTTCAATGCTGTTTTCGGCTTCTCGCGCTAGCGCTAGCGCGGACGGGAGGTCTTTGGGCTGTGCTGGCAGCACCAATGATTTAAGCGGCCGTTTGAGCCCTGCAATAAATGCGTGGAGGGCGTCGTCCCTAACCTCCTTATTCAGGATGGTTGCCGTGTCCGCATTATGTGACATGACTATTTTGTTCGTGACGAGCGTGAGTTTCCTCTCGACTTCGTCATAGTATGCCATAAGGTCGGCGTCACCTTGTGGAACCATTTCCAGATGCTGACGTAGTACCCGTAGTGACGTTTTGTCCGCGTATGTGCAATCTAGCCTGGCCAGAATTGCGTCAAAATTTAATACGGTATTGTGGGACGTGAGTAGCGCTCGCGCGGTACCGCAAATTTTGTTTTTCAAAATGGCCACAGCCTCGTAGTGTGTCTGGCTAATGATGGGAAGAACTTCCTTCCGTAATTACCGGCCCTTAAGGCACGATAACCCAATTAAATGAATATATTGACGGCTTAGCCGGAGATTATGATGGGAAGAACTTCCTTCCGTTATTACCGGCCCTTAAGGCGCGATAACCCAATTAAATGAATACGTTGACGGCTCAGCCGGAGTTTGATTAGGAGCGACGCGCTCTTTATTCAATTTTAAACTAAAACTTAACTCCCAGATCCCCAGCTCGCGAACCATTCATGCAAGAATGGAATTCGCTGATCCCAGCACATCCGCCAGAATCAGGCGACTGCCGTTGGCCAATGGAGTGAGGGACGGCCCACAACAGCGTCAGTGCTGTGTCAGCTTTCTGAACTGAGCGCTGCAAGATGTTTATGTGTGGGGTGGCGCAAGATGATGAAGTTAAGGTGGTGCGATAACTTGTAATATGTGTTAACTTGTATGGATCGTGTGTTATTTTTGTTGGCAATATAATTAGCTAAATACGGAGATGCAGTGATTTATTTTATTTATTTATAAAACCATAAAACCATGGAACGTTGCGCATGCACGGAAAAGACAACAAAGTAATTGCAAGAATATGACTTTATGTTTGTTGTCAGCCGCTTGCATTGCGTTGCGATGTGTACATGTGCTTGTATGCATGTGCATATGTCAGCAACGAAAGCTCAGCTGGTAGCTGGGAGAGGTAGGAATATTATTTACACTGGATCGGAGGCTGAACGCAGGAGCTAGCTCGGATCAAATTAAACCTTTGGAGAAGTAGGAGGCCACAACCGTTAGCAGAACGAAGTATGGTTTAATTTGGAGCTAGAGCGAGAAATGAATACATATGTATGTACATACATATGCCATGGAAAACTCGCACAAATCACTGCACTGGTGTTGGGCACATTCGAAGAGTACTTATCTTGAACTTGGAGCGATCCGCCGATGCTTGCTGGGGTAAGCTTCTCCTTATGGGGAAGGCGAACATCCGGCTCGAAGGACCAATGTTTGTATTGGGGCGGATCGAAGATCAATTCTCAACATCAAAATCTTGAGTATCAGGCTTTGAGTATCAGTGTAATATGTCACTACTTTAATTATAACACTGGCACGTCTGTGCCGTTTGACTTCGATTTTTAGAATATCTTTATTGAATTTATTCTTATAACTCAGACCGCATAGGTGCGCTGCCGGTTACGCCAACAGCGGAGCGGCTTCATACATATTTGTCTTATCAGCATAATCGAAAGGGCACGAGCCGTATGTACATATATTATATGTATATAGTGACATATCCATAATTCCCCACATCCCATACACATTATGTTTATGTACAATTCATCCACCCCATCCACACAAGTAACAGGACCCCACTCAAGAATCAATAACTGTTTCTTCCCATACTCCAAGCTAAGGCCCCCCATAAAATAAACAATGGACCACATTGTTTCATCAACATTAGAATCACGCCACTCTCGAGAAATCGATTCTTTAGAATCACGCCACTCATGAGGACCAATCAAAGCTAGACATAAAACCAAGGAGTATCACATTCCTAGCTCCGTCATGTAATGCAACACCGATCGCCAGCAGTGGATGCCTTTCATCAAAGCCGACGCATCCCCAAATATCGATCCAGGCACGTACTCCACCGACACGAAGATGCAGCCGAGGAAAGCAACGCCCAAAGCCAGAGTCGGGAGTTCCAAGAGAAGGGCTCATGGAAACTAGCCAGCAGCAGAGAGATCAGTTCCGTTTGAGACAAGCAGACCCAAAGTCAAGTCGGGGAATTCATTTAAATCTTGTGACATAAAGATATTTAAGTTGTAAAATAAAAGTCTTTTTTAAAAAACTTAAAATCGAGTTGCGGATATTTAACTGGCGCAGTCGGTAGGATTTCGTTTAAAATTAATTCCTATATTTCGGTAATGGTCAGCTTGTGTAATTTCTAATTACTGTGATCACGTAATCCCGGAATCGTTAATAAAATTGTGAAATCCGCCAAAGAACCTATGTGTTACGAGCACATACGGTTTGCAAAACTAAAATTAAGTGAACTGAAGTAAGCGGAGATAGTGATCCACCAAGAACAGTGAAACACTAAATACAAAATCAAAAAACTTACAAGTGAACCAAAATAAAGTTAAAAACTACTGAAAACAAAACAAAACCCAATCAACACCAACAACATGGCGTTACCACCACTATCATTGAGCGAAATCCACTTGAACCAGGCACTTCTGTCGATCAGACAAATACCGGCCTATGACGGTTCATCTGGACAGCTAAGCTCATTTATCAAACGAATCGAATATGTATGCGGATTATATCCAACTGAAGATCTTCGCCAACAAAGGATCCTATTTGGAGCGACCGAGATCCAACTGTCAGGAGAGGCACAACGCATATCGCAAATGATACAACCCAACACGTGGCTCGAACTGAAGACGGCGCTGATCAACGAGTTCAAAAATCACACACCATATGAAGAACTCTTACGACAACTATACACCACCAGATTCAACGGCAGTCTTTGTAAGTTTATAGAAGAATTAGAGATAAAAGCATTATTAATAAACAATAAGCTAAACTTAGAAAACATACCAGAAAATAATGTCATTTATAAAAACGCTTTGAACAACACAATTAAAGATGTCATTACTCGAAAACTCCCTGACAGAATGTTCATGACCTTAGCAAGAAAAGATATTACCACATTGTCTAATCTTAAGAAGGCAGCACAAGAAGAAGGATTGTACGAAGCTAGTACAACAGATTCAGGTACAAATAAAGATCAATCGAAATCGTCTCAATCAAATCGAAAGAATGTTGGAAACTATTATCCAAATTATAATACTACTAACTATCACAATCAAACTCAGAGTTCATCTGGAACAGGTCAGACTAATCGAACAAATCAAAATCAAAATTCCCAAAATCCTGGATTATACAATGAGTTCAAAAATTCCTTGAATCAAGGTAGGGCTCAGAATCCATTCAATCAGCAAATATCTCAAAACCAAGCCAGTGGGAGTGGACCCAACCAACCTACTAAAAGAGGGAGGGAGAGCCAGAGTGGCCAAACGAAGATGGACGTAAATTTTCATCAAGCCGCCTCGGAAGAAACCGAGGAGCACCCTATATAAACATTACCATTAATAAAAGAATATTAAGGTGTATCGCTGACTCGGGATCATCGATCAACATCATGAAAGAAAATTATACAGATTCCGAAATAAAAGACGATAACCTTACGGTCCATACCATCAATGGACCTGTCCGTTTAACTAAGAGTATAATGAGGAATGCGAACAAAACATGTCCGTCCGAACAAAAGTTCTACATACATAACTTTTCCGAAAATTATGATATTTTATTAGGAAGAGAATACTTGATGGCAAGTAAAGCCGTCATCGATTACAGAAATGACACTGTAACACTAGGAGCTAGGTCGTACCCAATCATTCAGAGTGGAGAAGCTATTGAAGCCGGCAAGACCGCACAGAAGTGCACTGATCCCTCTACAAAAGAAGAGAAGATCGCACCTAAGTGCCTTGACCCATCTCCAGAGGGAGATCAATACTTCGCTTCCGCTCTAGACAGTGAATTAAGGGAATGTAATCAATTAAGATTGGAACACTTAAACGACGAAGAGAGGGAAGAGTTAAAGAAGGTCTTATATGAGTTTAAGGATGTGCAGTACAGAGAAGGTGACAATTTGACTTTCACAAGTACAATCAAGCACGAGATCAAAACTCAACATGAAGACCCGGTCTACAGACGACCATACAAATATGCCCAGATACATGATCAGGAGGTAAACCAGCAAATCAAAGATATGATCAGGCAGGGAATAATTCGAAAGTCGAATTCTCCTTACTGCTCGCCCATATCTAAGATTCGAAGAAGATAGATGCTTCAGGAAAGCAAAAATATCGAATGGTAGTAGACTATAGAAGTCTAAATGAAATAACAGTTAAGGACAAATTCCCAACTCCACGAATGGATGAAATCCTAGACAAACTAGGTAAATGTCAGTATTTTACGACAATCGATTTAGCAAAAGGTTTCCATCAAATACCCATGGAACCTAGCTCAATCCCCAAAACTGCGTTCTCCACTAAGCATGGACATTACGAGTTCACTCGTATGCCCTTTGGGCTAACCACTGCCCCAGCTACCTTCCAAAGATGTATGAACAATCTGCTAGAAGAGTTAATCTTCAAAGATTGCTTTGTATACTTAGATGACATCATTATATTTTCCACTTCATTGGAAGAACACTTGTTGTCACTAAGGAGAGTATTTGGAAAGTTGAGAGACGCCAACTTGAAGCTACAAATGGATAAATGTGAATTCATGAAAAAGGAAACTGAATTCCTAGGTCATGTAGTCACTACTGAAGGAATAGTACCAAATCCAGGCAAAATCTCTGCCATTGTCAAATTTCCAATAACAGAAACGACTAAACAAATAAAGTCATTCTTAGGTCTGTGCGGGTTCTACAGGAAATTCATTCCTAATTTTGCAAACATAGCAAAACCCATGACACTCAAACTAAAGAAAGGAGCTGTCATAGACCCCAAGGAAGAAAAGTACGTCGAGGCATTTGAGAGACTAAAAGTACTCATCACCTCAGACCCTATCCTTGCGTTCCCAGACTTTGACAAAATGTTCACGGTAACAACCGACGCTAGTAACATAGCATTGGGAGCGGTTTTGTCACAAGAACACAAACCGATCTGCTACGCTAGCAGAACCCTAAATGAACATGAAATAAACTATTCAGCCATCGAAAAGGAATTATTAGCGATCGTATGGGCAACCAAGTATTTCCGTTCATACCTGTTCGGTAGAACATTCGAGATACAAAGCGATCATAGACCCTTGATTTGGTTGAACAACCTCAAGGAGCCAAATATAAATTTTACAAAGGTGGAAAATAAAACTGAATGAGTTTGATTTTAAAATGAAATATCTACCAGGCAAAGAAAATCATGTAGCTGATGCCTTATCAAGGGTAAAGATTAATGAAAATCTCCTTGAAGAAGCTTCCAATAGCGTTGGTGCAACTGTACATAGCGCACAGGAAGACAATCTAAATCACATTGCTATCACGGAAAGACCAATTAACTATTACAATCGGCAAATTGAGCTAATAAAAGGCAATGAAGATAAGGTAGAAACAATTCGTTATTTTCACAAGCTAATCATCAAGATCACGTATAAGGAAATGACTAACACCTTAGCGAAGGATATAATAAAGGAATATCTATGCACCAAAAAGAGCGCATTATATTTCCATAACGAAATAGATTTTCCTCCATTCCAAAAAGCCTATTTAGAAATCATTAATTCTAACAATATAACCAAAGCTATTAAATCAAGCACGAAACTCCTAGATATTCAGAATTACGCTGAATTTAAAGAAACCATATTAAAGAATCATAAAGGCTTACTCCATCCAGGGATAGAGAAAACCGTCAATTGGTTTAGGGGAAAATACTATTACCCGGATTATCAAAAACTAATCCAAAACATCATAAACGAATGTCCTACTTGTAATATTGCCAAAACAGAGCATAGAAATACGAAGTTGGCATTCGAAACTACACCGGAAATACTGAACATCAGAGAGAAATACGTCATAGATTTCTATATGGTTGGTAACCAACAGTTCCTATCACGTATTGACGTATACTCGAAGTTTGCCACTCTTGTAGAAGTAAAAAGTCGTGACTGGTTAGAAGTTAAAAGAGCCATCATGAAAGTTTTTAACGAGATGGGCAAACCAATTGAAATCAAAGCCGATAAAGATTCAGCTTTTATGTGCACAGCATTGCAAGCATGGCTGAATGCGGAAAACGTCAAAATAGAGATCACTTCCAGCAAAAATGGAATATCTGACGTAGAAAGATTTCATAGAACAGTAAATGAAAAATTAAGAATAATATCTAGCGAGGATAACCCAGAAGATAGATTCACGAAGTTTGAATTAATTCTTTATACTTATAATCATAAAACCAAACATAATACCACAAATAGGACACCAGCTGATATATTCATTTATGCAGGCTCACCTGATTATGACACCCAACTAAATAAAGTGAATAAAATCACTCAATTAAATAAAAACCGCATAGAGTATGAAGTAGATACCCGCTATAAACTATCACCTCTAGTTAAGTCTAAGGTAACAAATCCTTTCAAAAGGACGGGCGAAATTAGACAGGTAGACGAAAAACATTATGAAGAAAAGAATAGGGGTAGGAAAATAACTCATTATAAATCAAAATTCAAGAAAAAGAAGAAATCTAATAGAAGCAAATATAATAATTCCAGAGAAACCGAGGAAGTTAATGGAATCGGCGAACTTCAACACACTTAAATTCCTCATCTTCCTCATAATTACCATCGTAATGGCACAGGGCCAAAACATAGAAATAAATCCTATAAAATCCCAAAACGGATATATGATATTCAAAACTGGATCGATTAACATACCTATCAATTACGAATACCATTATCTAACTGTTAATGTAACTAAAACCGAAGAACTATACCAAAATTTATTAATGCAAGCCACTAAATTCCAGGACATAATCCAAATAAAATATCTAGTAGACAAATTGCAAAGAGAAATGAACGGGCTAAAAATAACCAAAAGAAATAAAAGAGGCCTAATCAATATAGTAGGAACAGCCTACAAATATCTCTTTGGAACACTAGATCAGGAAGATAAAGTCGATTTGGAACAAAAAATAGAAAATTTAGCCAGCCATAGCATTCAAATGAATGAACTAAATTTGGTAGTAGTTGCAGTTAATAGCGGAATAAACGTTATAAACAAACTAAATGAAGAAAAAGACAGGAATCAACAAATAGAAATTTTGATATTCAATCTACACCATTTCACAGAATATATCGAAGATATAGAACTAGGTATGCAATTAACTAGGCTCGGTATATTTAATCCAAAATTATTAAAACAAGACTACCTGGAACAAATAAATTCTGAGAAAATACTAAATATAAAAACCTCCACATGGCTAAAATCCGATACCAACGAAATTCTAATAATTTCCAACATTCCCAAAGACATTACAAAAGTACCAATCTATAAAATCGTTCCGTATCCAGACGAATTAAATAACATGTTAACAGATATGACATACGCCAAGTACTACATAAAAAATGAAGAAGTATTTGTTAAAGAAACTAGATTGAAAACCAATGACAATTGTATAAAAGGAATTTTAATGCAAATTCCCACTAAATGTCCATATTCCAAAACTTTTCAAAACTTTCAAATAAACTTTATTGAACCCAATATACTAATCACATGGAATCTTCCAAAAACAACGCTAAACCAGAATTGTGTAAACCAAGAAATCATAACGAAAGGAAATACCATTATAAAAATCTACAACTGTTCAATCCAATTAAATGAATTTACAATATCAAACACAATGTTAGATTTTGCCCAGAATGTTTATGTCAACAACAACATAACTAATACGAGGGGGAACGTTGTGAGTTGCTGCGGACACCGCAACTCTACAGTAATACCCGATACTAAGTCAGTATGGCTCTCCTCCGGCAGACGCTGCTAATATTAAACGACACGACAAAGAGTGCGTGCGAGAGAGACAGAAAATCAGTCTGAGCGTGACGTCGGGCGCTGCGTAGCCACTGCAAATTGATTTGTTCCTTTTGGCTATAAAAATGATCTGATCTGATCCAGATTCAGCAATCTGATAGATATGGTCGTGATCTATGATTCTGCGTTTTTATTTTTCTCGAATGTGCAATATTGTGGATGCAACAGATTTTCGTCCTTTGTGGGGGCGGAAGGGGGTGGGGCGAAATTCTGAGGTATACGTTTTATAGTGAGATCTAACAGAAAGGCGGATACCAAATTTGGTTACTCTAGCCTTAATAGTCTCTGAGATTTGTGGATGCCCCAGATTTTCGTCCTTTGCGGGGGCGGAAGGGGGTGTGGCGAAATTTGGACACGAAACGGTCAAGGTCCGATATCACAGGGGTGTGGATACCAAATTTGGTTGCTCTAGCTCTTATGGGTTCTGAGATCCTTGAACTAATATTTTGCAATTGGCAAAACCGACCATGAAACCTGTGTGTTAGAGAGAGACAGAGCGAGAAAGAATGAAATTGTTTTCTTGATTCTGGCTATAATAATTATACGATCTGGTTGAGATTTTACACTCTAGAACACATAGTCATCCACTACGATTCTGCGTTTTTGGTTTTATCGTATCTTTAAAAATGTGGATGCCACAGATTTTCGTCTTTTGTGGGGGCGGAAGTGGGCGGGGCGAAGTTTTGAAATATTTTTGTAGCAGTGACATATCACAGAAGTCTGGATCCAAAACATTGTTGCTATAGCTCTTATAGTCTTTGAGCACTAGGCGCTGAAGGGGACGGACGGACGGACGGACGGACGGACGGACGAACAGACGGACAGACAGACAGGGCTCAATCGACTCGGCTATTGATGCTGATCAAGTATATATATACTTTATGGGGTCGGAATCGATTCCTTCTGGACGTTACACACATCCACTTTTACCACAAATCTAATATACCCCAATACTCATTTTGAGTATCGGCTATAACGAGGGGGAACGTTGTGAGTTGCTGCGGAGACCGCAACTCTACAGTTATACCCGATACTAAGTCAGTATGGCTCTCCTCCGGCAGACGCCGCTAATATTAAACGACACGACAAGGAGTGCGTGCGAGAGAGACAGAAAATCAGTCTGAGCGTGACGTCGGGTGCTGCGTAGCCAGTGCAAATTGATTTGTTCCTTTTGGCTATAAAAATTATCTGATCTGGTCCAGATTCAGCAATCTGATAGATATGGTCATTATCTATGATTCTGCGTTTTTAGTTTTCTCGAACGTGCAATATTGTGGATGCAACAGATTTCGTGCTTTGTGGGGGCGGAAGGGGGTGGGGCGAAATCTTGAGATATACGTTTTATAGTGAGATCTAACAGGAGTGCGGATACCAAATTTGGTTACTCTAGCCTTAATAGTCTCTGAGATGTTTGAATATCCCCAGATTTTCGTCCTTTGCGGGGGCGGAAGGGGGTGTGGCGAAATTTTGAAACAAACTCGTCTCGGTCCGATATATTAGGAGTGTGGATACCAAATTTGGTTGCTCTAGCTTTTATAGTCTCTGAGATCTAGGCGCTAATGTTTTACTCTAAGCAAAGCCGCCTATGCTACGTGTGTGT
The DNA here is from genome assembly GCF_003369915.1 of Drosophila miranda. NCBI lineage: Eukaryota > Metazoa > Arthropoda > Insecta > Diptera > Drosophilidae > Drosophila > Drosophila miranda. Next base: position 41,012,582 of record NC_046674.1, read on the forward strand.
TAGAGAGAGACAGGGCGAGAAAAAATGAAATTGTTTTCTTGATTCTGGCTATAATAATTATACGATCTGGTTCAGATTTTGCACTCTAGAAGATATAGTCATCTTCTGCGATTCTGCGTTTTTAGTTTTCTTGTATCGTCGAAATTGTGGATGCCACAGATTTTCGCCCTTTGTGGGGTCGGAAGTGGGCGGGGCAAAGTTTTGAAATATTCTTGTAGCAGTGACATATCACAGAAGTCTGGATCCAAAACATCGTTGGATAGTCTCGCTCTTATAGTCTTTGAGCACTAGGCGCTGAAGGGGACGGACAGACGGACAGACGGACGGACGGACAGACGGACAGACAGACATGGCTCAATCGACTCGGCTATTGATGCTGATCAAGAATATATATACTTTATGGGGTCGGAAACGATTCCTTTTGGACGTTACACACATCCACTTTTACCACAAATCTAATATACCCCAATACTCATTTTGAGTATCGGGTATAATAAAACCACTGTCGTATGTCCAAACTAATGAAATAATTATGCAATACACCAAATATAGTAACCTATTACAAATAAGTCTACTAATTTCATTTGTCATAATTATATTAGTACTACTAAGTTATGTAGCTGTTAAATTTAAGAAAACTTCTAAAAGAGTCACGGTTAAATGTATTAACCCTATAATAGAAGCAGAAGAGGAACCAACCTCAGCCACCGCACTTGACACCCCGTCACTATACCCGAGGGTAATCGCCTAGGGACAGGCTAATAACAAACGTTGGGGGAGTGACATATCCATAATTCCCCACATCCCATACACATTATGTTTATGTACAATTCATCCACCCCATCCACACAAGTAACAGGACCCCACTCAAGAATCAATAACTGTTTCTTCCCATACTCCAAGCTAGGGCCCCCCATAATATAAACAATGGACCACATTGTTTCATCAACATTTGAATCACGCCACTCTCGAGAAATCGATTCTTTAGAATCACGCCACTCATGACGACCAATCAAAGCTAGACATAAAACCAAGGAGTATCACATTCCTAGCTCCGTCATGTAATGCAACACCGATCGCCAGCAGTGGATGCCTTTCATCAAAGCCGACGCATCCCCAAATATCGATCCAGGCACGTACGCCACCGACACGAAGATGCAGCCGAGGTAAGCAACGCCCGAAGCCAGAGTCGGGAGTTCCAAGAGAAGGGCTCATGGAAACTAGCCAGCAGCAGAGAGATCAGTTCCGTTTGAGACAAGCAGACCCAAAGTCAAGTCGGGGAATTCATTTAAATCTTGTGACATAAAGATATTTAAGTTGTAAAATAAAAGTCTTTTTTAAAAAACTTAAAATCGAGTTGCGGATATTTAACTATATATATATGCTACAAGTGGTCAGCGTGGGAATGCTGACTTAGCTTAGCTCATAAGCGGCGATCATATTGCATGCTCACTTGAAATGGTTTTGTTTGTGTACTGCAACAATGTGTTAACCTATCTTTATGAACTGTTTGTTTTTTACTCTTATTTCCGCAAATAACTATATTATCATTATCTTCCATTTTTTCAACTATATAGGGCCCTGTGTATTTAAAATCTAGCTTATGGCCTACTTCATTTTTTAGTATAACACTCTCCTATTGATAGAGTTATGTTCCTAGTTTTTAAATCATATAATTCACTATTTTTCTGTTTATTTAATTCGAGCATATTTCTTACTCTTTTGTATGCTACTTCTAACCTATACCTACTTTCTTTAGCGTAGTCTTCTATGTTATATATAGGTTCTATATTACTTTTGCTGTTAAAATACTTTGGTAGATTATTAGTCTTACCAAATACTAGCTCATATGGACAATAATTATGTGCCATAGGGGGTTGTATTGAAACAATAAACAAAATATGGAAGCCATACGTCCCAATCAGTTTTATTTACTGATATTTAGGATCGTATATATTCGTTAAATGTTCTGTGGCTTCTTTCTATTGTTCCAACAGTTTGATGATGGTGTGCAGTTGATGTTATATTTTTTATTTTTAAATATTTGCACAAATCGTTTATAATTGAATTTGTATATTCCTTGAGAATAAATGATTCAAATATTGCCGTTGCAACAGTTGCTGCGCTTTTATTTGCGACAAGTATAGCAACTAGATACTTAGTCAAGTCACATATAAGTGTGACTGCATATTTATTGCCTTTTTCTGAATTTGGTAGTGGACCAATTGTATCCACTATCACTCTGTCAAAAGCCTTCATCGGGGTTTCAGTAATTGTTAAAGGGGTCTTTATATTTGTTGTTGTTTTTGCTTTTTGACATTTCTGACATTTCCGGATGTGCTCTGTTATATCACGAGTCATACCTTTCCAGGAATAATGTCTTTTGACCTTGGCCAAGGTTTTTGCAATGCCTGTGTGACCTCCTTGTACTGGATCATCATGTAGTGTAGACAATATAGCTTCTTTCCCTTTAACATTTGATAATGTGGTCACCGGGTTGAGTAGCGCTACTCTCAATGTGTTCAATATTTTATTGCCCATAATTTTGAAAATATCTATTGAAACTTTTTCAAAGATATTTTCCCACGGTACCATTTTCAATTGGCTGATTTTTAATATACCGGCTTCTTTTTCGAGCCTTGGAAATAGTTGTCCTAAGTCAATATTTCCATTATTAGTATATAAATCTCCAATATCAATTCTTGCTATAATTTTCTTACCATGTTTAATGAAACATACCATATCCTTTATATGCAAGGTCACTACTTTACGTACTGAGACAGCTTACGTACAGCTGAGAAGCTGTTTCGGTAGATTGCCTTGGCATCTCTACTTTATTGTTTTCTGCGCAGAGTTTTTGTCTACTTTGATACCTGGTAGTGACTTTCAGGACTTTATTTTGAATGTCTTTTAGTTCAGATATTTTTATCCGTGACGATGCATCGGCTGCAAAATTATCTTTGCCTCTTAGGTACTCTACTGTAAAATTATACTCCTCTAATTCAAGTCTCATACGCGTTAATTTAGAGCTGGGGTTTGTCATTGAAAACAAAAATGATAGTGGTCTATGGTCTGTTTTTACTATGAAATGAGCTCCGTAGATATAGGGTCTAAATTTTTGGTGATTGCCCAATAAATAGCTGTTAACTCTTGTTCCGTCGTACTTTTGTTGCTTTCTCCTTTGGTAAATGCTCTCGATGCGTGAGCTACTGGAAGTTGAGTTCCATTGTGGGCTTGTGGTAGCACTGCACCACAGGCTTGCTTACTAGCATCTGTGATTAAACAAAATTCTTTTGTAAAATCTGGATATTGTAACAGAGTAGGCTTTATTAATTGAGCTTTAAGATATTCAAATGCATTTTGACATTCATCAGTCCATTTAAATGGAACATTCTTTTTATTTAATCTTGTTATATGCCTAGAATAATCGGCGAAATTTTTGATGAATCGTCTGTGGTAATTACAAAATGCTATAAAACCTCTAGCGCTATCACAGTCATGTGGAACTGGATAATTTATAATGACATCAAACTTTTTGTCATCTGGCAAGATTCCCTTATCTGTGCATTTGTGTCCCAAAAATGTGACTTCATGCATGAAAAATTAACATTTTTCATAATGAAATTGTTAAGCATGTGTTTTTCGGAACAACTGATTACTATTAAGTCATCCATATAAAGGAATGCTTGTGCTGGTTCAAGTCCAGAGAATGCAATAGTCATCATTCTTTGGAATGAATTTGGCGCTATTTTCAATCCAAATGGCAATCGCGTGAAGCGATAAGAGCCATTGCTCGTTGAAAAGGATGTTATATCTCTAGAGTTTTCGTCTAGCTCAATCTGATGGAATCCTGACATTAAGTCAAGGCAAGATAAATATTTTGCTCTTACTAGTTGATCTAAGATATCATCGATCCTAGGAAGTGGAAATTTATCGGATACTAATTTTTTATTAATTTGGCGATAGTCAATTACTAATCGCCATTTTTTCTTTTTGTTATCTATAGATTTCTTTGGTACTAGTAACAGTGGACCGTTGTATTCTGAGGCTGAAGGTTGAACTATTCTATCTTTGATTAGTTTATCGACTTGAGCTTGGATTTCGTCTTTTTGACTATGAGGATTTCTATAATTTTTTATATATACAGGCTCATCATCTTTTAATCTTATTTTCTGTTTATAAAAATTATTGGTTATTATTGATTCGGTATCAAGTCCGAATATGTCTGTGTATTTACAACAAAGTTCTTTTAATTGCTTATTAAATAGTTTTGGAACATTTTTAGATAACTTTGATATAACATCGTTCGTTCTAGTTTCATTATTTATTTCGGATATATCATAATTTGCTAATGGTTCATAATTCAACTTATTTATATTAATCATTTGATCGGTACTAGTTGTATTAAGTAAACGGACGAATGCATTTGCAGTTGTTACGACTGTGTTTGCTGCATATATACCAGGTTGAATTTCCTGGTTCGGAATTAAAATGCTATCTTCATTTGAAGTTAACTCAATTTTTCGGACAACTTCGGATCTTGCTGGTAACACTATTGTATTGTTACCAGAGCTGTAATTTATGGGAACATATTTAGGATTGTTTAGATTGTCTGGTCTTATTATGAGCAGATCTTTTGAAGGTGTGAAATCTAGTTGACAATTATATTTTTTAATCAAATATATTCCTAAAATTCCATCACACGGTATAGAAAAAGTTGATTCGACAATATGGAAGTTGTGAGGAATTATATATTTAGTTGTTTGTATTTCTAAGGATGTCATTTAATCTTGGACGTTGACATGCAATGACTGCATCTTTCAAGAGGCGATGCAGTTACTGCACCGTCAAGTGGCCCGTGTGAAACCAGCAGAAGGCTGTTACGCGCGGATCCCAGGCAAAACGCAGCCCTCCTCCCGCCCAACCGACCGAGGGGCGCTGCCGCATGACGAACGGTGCGTAGTCGAACCGAACGCGAACATGCAAGAAAGATAGCTATTAGACTATCATTCGAGGAAAATTAGCACTAAACTTACTAAGAAACTAAGCATGCAATCAAAATACAAATACCACTACAATTACTAATTACTAGAAAGGTGTGTAAGGATTAGTAATTTAATAAGAGGAAGAGAATTAGTGGTGGATATAATATGGTAAAAGGAATTATAATCCGAGCATAAGACCCTAAACGGTTCATGCAAGGAATAATTCGATCTACAAAGTGGAAGGAACAACGGTATAAAATTTCTAGTCAGTCTAATAGAAATGGTGAAGCTTATGCGGCTCAACAGATCAGGGCTGTCTATGTCACCCCTGATCAAGTTGTGCATAAATATCACACCAAGCATTTTTCTACGGTTAACTAAGGATGGAAGGTTTACTAATAGTAGTCTACTAGAGTAAGATGGGAGTCTTACACCCGCATCCCAGTTAAGGCCCCGCAGAGCAAAGAGTAAAAAGTTTTTCTGTACTGATTCTATACGGTGCTGGTGTACTTTGTACTGAGGGCACCATACACAGGAACCATATTCTAAGATCGGACGAACAAGCGAGGTATAGAGAGTCTTTGTTATATAGGGGTCGTCAAATTCCTTTGACCACCTCTTTATAAACCCAAGCACGCCCATGGCCTTATTTACCATGGTAGAAATGTGTTCGGAAAACTTTAACTTGGGGTCCAACATAACACCCAGATCATCCACCAGGGTAATTCTCTCAAGAGAACCACCAAATAGGGTATAGGGAGCCAACAAAGGGCTAGAACGATGAAATTTCATAACTTTGCATTTCGAGGCATTAAGGTGTAACAGTTTGCACAACACCATGACTGAAAGTTATTGAGATCGGATTGCAAGCGAGAATGAAATGAGATGTCCTTGTACTTGTACCTGGAACCCCGTCTGGACCCGGTGAAAACACCGGCTTAACTAGTCGAAGATCATGAAGTAGGGAACATTCATTTAACAAGGGACTGAAAATGCCGTTCGACCTCGGTAAACCGTATGGGTACGGATAACCAGAGAAGCTTTCCTCAGCATAGGTGGTTTAGAAAAATTGGGCAAAAAGATCGGCAATTGCCTGATCATTATTTGCCGACGTATTACAAAATGATAGCAAGGATAGGTGTACGGACGTTCTACGCTTACTGTTTACGAAGCAGTAAAACTGTTTAGGGTCCTGAGAAAAACGTATCCTGCATCGAGATAGGTAGTTCTTATAGCATTGAGCATTAAGAACTGAAAAGTTTAACCGAGCTATTACATAGCGAGAGTGAGAAGTAGGAGAACCCACTTCTTGAAATTTTTTATAAAGTCTTGATTTTAAGTTTTTTAGACTGGATAACTCTTTGGTAAACCAAGGGGGTTTTCCAGATCTAGTCGGACAAGAAAGCGGGACACAAGAATCGAAAAATGTGCCAAGAGCATTGTAAAAAATGTTTTTGCCTTTTATGACATCAGTGCACAAGTACAAAGCGGATCAATCAAAATCCCTAATGAGGTTATTAAGCTTCGCAAACTCGGCTTTACGAAAGCAGCGGACACTTTCGGGTAGCCAACTCGACCGATCCAATACAGTTGGTCCTATATCTAGCGACACCTCGAAAGTAGGGTGGTAGGCGTCTTCAGGTATAGTGAGCGGAAGGGCTCGGGTTAACAACACTATGGTCGGATCCGATACAAAGCACAGATCAAGGAATCGACCCAAGGAATTTTTCACATGGTTGACTTGAGACAGGGACAGGTCAAGCAAGCCGTCAACAAAGTCTTGTCGTGACATGGGCACTAGGATACTAGACTCGTTTACCGAAGACCAAACAGTTCCTAGCAAGTTGAAGTCACCAAGAACTATCATACGATCTTTATCAGATAGCGAGGAAGAAACAGCGGTTAAAGCGGACAAGTGCTGCTCATAAATTGAAATATCCGAAGAAGGTGGGATATACGAGCAAGTAATGAATATAGCGAAAGCGGGAAGAATCAGTTTTACACACAGGAATTCCAGTTCCTGTTGAACTTGGACTGTGAAGTGTTCCGACGTGAAGTAAGAGTCCACTGCAATTAGAACCCCCCCTGCACGTCGAGACGAACGGTCCTTTCTAAAAGTTGTGTACCGACCTGCCAAAACCTCGGAACTAAGAATGTCCGGCTTTAACCAGGTTTCAGTAAACACAATAACGTGGGAAGCAAATGCAACACTATCCCGGAAAAGTATGCTGAGCTTACTACGCAAGCCTCTTACATTCTGATAGGTTACTAAAAGAAAGGAAGCAAGACGGGAAGTTGAGGAAGAGGAAGTTGAGGTTGAGGGTGGCACACTGGAAAGATTTTTAAGGGATATGGGGGGCCTATTCTTCTTCTTAGCCTTAAACTCCTTCACCACCAAATGCTCCGGCCAAAATTTGGCGGAGCAAATGGTGTCAAATTGAGTTGGGGAGATGCTTATCTTAAACGAGGCTATCTCCCTGGCATAAAAGAAGTTGAATTTCTCCACCTTTAAACCCACGGCTTTTATTTTGCTTTGAATGAAAGCAATTACATCATTAGATGTGAGGTCAGGGGCCAGCCGTGAGACAAAAACTTGTTGTTTTGGTGGGACTCCCACCAGTGGTTTGGGCACCACAGGCCTAGTACCTGTGGTGGCAATATCCGGAGGTCCGGAAGGTCTATTTACTGGTGGGATCGGGATGGACGGGACAACCAGCGAACTTGCGGACACCACGGACACGGACGCTGCAGACATACTTGGCTGCACATTCTCCGAGGCGATGAATTCGGCTACCGAATCTGCATCGCCAGCAGCTTTCGTTGCCCTTGGAGCGGCAAACGGGATCAACTGCTGCACCCTTGGAGTGGTCGGAGTCAGTTTTTCGGCGGCGCACGGCTGAGTGACGGTTGGCACTTGCAGATCCCGCGGAGTGACCTTTTTACGCCTCGGAGACTCATTCAGCAATTGCAGACTGCCAAATTGAGACTCCATGGCTAGGAGCCGATCGTATTGCTTTTTAAAGCCAACGGTCAGCTCCTTAAAGCCCTTTCGCGTCGGCCTCATGAAAGCCACCATGGCACCATCTCCACCGCACGGCATGCCTCGCAACTGTAGTGCAAGCCATTACGTTTTGAAATGGCATCACTCACAAGGCCAGAAAATCCAGCGCATTTTGCGTGCACTACGCTGTCGCAGAGCCAGCAGGGGATAATCGGCTGATCGTGGGTGATCTGCTTATTGCATGATTTCTTGGCACATACAACAGAAAACTCTGTAACGAACCTAAAAGGTTTCGATACAATCCGTCCACCGACCTATAATGAGCGCATCGCACCGCACCCCACAACCAGCGCCCCCTCCGCAAGCAACCAACGATCAACACGCGTCAACTCTAGAACGATGACCAAAGACATCAGGTCACACGAGCTTTCCCCCACTCCAAGCCAGGCCATCGGCCGAGTGCGGTTTTCCGGGTTCATCGACGGAGGAAAGTCGGCGCCGCCAAAATCTGCAACGATTACCAAAAACGGCAAAGTGCGCTCCGACGCGGAAGTGCATTTGTCAAACCCGCCGACACAGCAATACGGGCCTATAAAAAGACGGCGACGAGAACTAAAGGAGGACTTACGCAGAGACCCGGCCCGGAGTACAGACGCGGTACCCGGAACTCACCAGAAGACATCGGCGCCCAATTAAAAATAAGTTCATTTAAACCGCTAAGAAATACAATAGTGTCAATTTATCAAAGTAAAAACACCCGATTGCGTAAGTTCACCCCAATTAGCCGAGGCACCGACGTCGCCCCGCCCCGAGTCCACACAGTCGTTTCGTATACACGACGAGCGACGCCCATTCTAGCCCCGATACACCTCTCTACGACAGGCCGCCCCCTGACGCCGCCCTTAAGGTTCCATCACATTTCTACAAATTTCTTGTGGATTGACCCCTGGACGGGACTGAGCTTACCTCAGCCTGAAGGGAACGTCAGCGAGGGTTTGTGGAATAAAACCCCATGGCCACTAGAGAAGAACAAAAGAAAACGACTCAAAGAAAACCCCGACCTCGCACAATACCAACGGCAAGAGTTGCGCAACGAGCAGACGAAAGCGCGACACAGCGACAGAAAAACGGGACCAGTGCCGTCACCCCGAGAAGAAATTCGAAGCGTCGACCGCGAAGCTCGACATAGTGCCCTAGTGAAGGAAAAGCACAGGCCCAGCGAAACAGCCAACTCGAGTAACAATCGAAGCGATGGAATCCCATACAGAGGAACAGCCCAGTGGGTATTACCCTGGAGAATTCGTCGCCAACCCAGGGGTGAGTACCGGCTGGATACACAAACGCCGCCGAGAGGAGCTGGAGTCCTTCGCGGAGGAATTCGGATTTAGCCGCGAGGGTAACGTGGAAGATTTGCGGAGAAATTTCGCCGAACTAGTCGCCGGGCCCCTCGAACACGATGCCTGGGTCAGGTTGGCAGAGCTCGAGCGGCAGTACGCCAGATCGCCAGGACGAGCCAGATCGCCCCAGCCCGACATCTCAGCACTAACAGAGAAGCGAAAGACGGACCCCAAACTCAGCCTACAAGTTCCAGGAGTCATGGAGGGCAAAGTCAGCACCTCACCGACATCGATAACCGTCGAAGATCTACCGAAGCCCCCGCCCTCGGAGCCAAGGCCTTCGCCCATGAGAAGGATCTTGCCGACAGCAGGAGGAAATGGCCCCAGGGACGGTCATTACTACAGTCACGCTGCACAGATGGCGGAACGGATCCGAAAGTGGGGAATCCAGTTCGACGGGCAGGACGACCCACTGTCGTTCGTCGAACTACTGGAAGAGCGTGCCCCCTCGTACGGGGTAGACATGAACTACGTGCCGCGAGCCATGGCAGAGCTCCTCACCGACCGAGCCAACCGTTGGTTCCGCACCAGCCGACTCCAGAGCGCCTCTTGGGCCGATTTCCGCCAGGAATTCCTAGCCTTTTTCCTGCCTCCCCGGTACTTCGAGCAATTGGAAGACCAGATCAGGGACCGCAAACAAGCGGTGGGCGAACCGTTCAAGGACTTCGTCATCGAGCTCCGGTTGCTCATGCACCACGCCGGGTACGACGAAGCCAAGGAACTTAGCCGGATCTATGACAACACCCTCCCGGCGTACCAGCTGTACGTGCGAAGGCACGAACTGAGAAGTCTGACGCAATTAACAATGTTGGCCACAGAGTTCGAGAGTATCCAGGAACGAAACGTAACAGCGACCCTCATCCCCCCTCGACAACCACTCAGGTACACGCGGCCAACGGCACAACAAAACGAAAGCGGGACGAATCGGGCCCAATTCCGAAAACTTCACTGGAATACCTCGGAACCCGCAAGGAAGCCGCACCAGGCCGGCGCTCCAGCACAGGAAACGGCACATAGAATGATCACCACCCCCATCGCCAACCCACGCGCAGCCTGTCGACGCTGCGGAGAAGCTGGACATGTTTCTCGCGACTGCACCAACCCATCGATCCTCTTCTGTTGGGAATGCGGCAGGCGCGGAACGCGCACCGTGGGCTGTTGCCGCCGGGACCCGTCGGGAAACGACTCGCGTCCCCAGCTGACACGGGAACAGCCGGGCACGACGCTCCCTCAGACAACCAACTAAGAAACCCGCTACAAGTACACGACGGCCGGATAATGGCGAGAGTGACCATCGGAGGACGGCGCGCGGAAGCCACGGTCGACACCGGGGCGTCCCGAAGCTTCATCACCGCCGACCTCGCCCGCAAACTCGGCCGCGACAACGACCTGCGAGCCGCATGCGTCCCGATACGCCTAGCAGACGGCTCGGCCCGCGAGATAACTCAGATCTTGCTAGCGCGCGTCAAACTAGACGAACAAGAGATACAGATGCCACTCTTGGTACTACCCAATATGGTAGAGCAAGCCATCATAGGGATGGATTTCCTGTGCGCCATCGAAGCCACAATACAATGTGGTGCCACACGCCTCCATCTCAAAGGCTCCCAACGCCCCCCCAACACGCCGATTATCACCGCCAGCCAAGTACACGCCCCCGGACCCACGAACTCGAGACCTCCGCCGCCAACGAATTCCCCGCCACGACACGAGACAAGACCACAAGGAACAAGGAACACAGAACCCACGGCCACGACGAAGCACACTAGCCCCAGGCCCACTCCGAGAAAACCAAAACTAAGCAAAGCCACGAAGAAAACGAGCCGGTGCCCCGAGGGCACCGACGCGGTTCCACCAACGAAGGGAAAGGAACCCAGGACGCCCCTCCAGAAGACAACCCGGCCCCAGCAACGACAGCCGCCACGCAGCAGCCAGGCGCTCGAGGTACCACCTCCGACCGCCACCCTGGCCCACGAACGCGTCGACACCGCCCTCGACGCGAAAACGACCCCTACGACACCGACCGACCCGCTACGCCCGCGTCCTCTCAGGCAGGAACCGGGAAAGGCGATCACTGCCACACGAGGCACCCATCGGAACCCCGACGCACCTGGAGCCGACGCACCATCGATCGTCCCCGACATCATGGAACGCCTCCCGGGCAACACCTCGTACGGCGCCGGCATGCGGCCCAGCACCACGCCTGGAGCCATGTCGGTGAACCTCACCGCCCAAACTAGCCGTCGGTCAAACGCTACGACCGCCATCGGGACCCGAACGTTCGTACGTCACGCAGAGTATAACGTCGCGCAAGCACACCCCAGGACACACACGAGCCCCCTACTCATGATCGAGGCACCCGCCATCGTCGCCAGCATAAGCGAATACACTCGCGAAGTCGAACCACCAAGCGCATTCGACACAACAATCCTCCCCGAGAACCCCGACCACACTGGCGACCCAGGAATCAACGACCCACCCGAGGACGATTCGGAACGAATCTCCGACCCATGGCCTCCCGACATCGCGCCGAAAATACGGAAATTCCTAGACGAGGAACTGCCAACACTCGCAGGCATCCGAGGGACGACGGGCCTAACGGAACACACCATCGTCATGAGGGACAACCGACCCATAAAACAACGGTACTACCCGAAAAATCCAGCCATGCGGCGGATCATCGATGAACAGGTCGACCAACTGATAGCCGAGGACCTAATCGAACCATCCCGGAGCCCCCACAGCGCGCCAATCGTCCTGGTCCGCAAAAAGGACGGGAGATGGCGCATGTGTGTAGATTATCGACAGCTAAACGAGCGTTCCATCCCGGACGCGTACCCGCTACCCAGGATCAACTACATACTAGAGCGACTCCGAAATGCCCACTTCATCACGACCCTAGACCTGAAAAACGGGTATTAGCAGATACCAATGGCCCGTGACAGCCGGGAAGCCACGGCATTCACGATACCCGGCCGAGGATTATACCAATGGAAAATAATGCCCTTCGGTTTACACTCCGCGGGAGCCACGTTTCAACGGACCCTCGACGCCGTTATCGGCGCAGACATGGAACCATTCGCGTTCGCATATTTCGACGACATCGTCATCGTCGGGAAAAGCTTCCAGGAACACCTGAACAACGTGAAAGAAGTTTTCGCACGACTGCGAAAGGCAAACCTACGGGTCAACACGGACAAGTGTGCCTTCTTCCAGCGCCGGATAAAATACCTTGGCCACGTGATCAGCGAAGAAGGTATCCACACGGACCCCGACAAAATCGCAGCCGTAAAGGATCTGAGGCCGCCGACCAACCTGAAGGAGCTACGACAATGCGTAGGCATGGCCGGGTGGTACCGCAGATTTTTCCCAAACTTTGCCACCGTAGTCCAACCAATGTCACTGCTGCTGAAGAAAGGGAAAGCATGGACATGGGGTCAAGAACAACAAGACGCCTTCGACGAGCTGAAAACACTGCTCACCACCGCACCGGTACTCGCCTGCCCAGACTTTAACGTCAAATTTTCCCTGCAGACGGACGCAAGCAACCTTGGAGTAGGCGCGGTCCTCACCCAAGAGATCGAAGGGAAAGAGCGGGTCATCGCATACGTCAGTCGACGCCTCAACAAGGCAGAAGAAAACTACTCGGCCACCGACAAGGAATGCCTCGCCGTCATCTGGGCGATCCGAAAACTGCGATGCTATCTCAAAGGCTACCGATTCGACGTCATCACCGATCATCTCGCACTAAAGTGGCTGAATACCCTCGAGAGCCCTTACGGTAGAGTAGCAAGATGGGCGCTCGAACTACAGCAATACCAATACGACGTGGACTATCGAGCCGGCAACCAGAACGTAGTCGCAGACGCACTGTCAAGACAACCACTGGAGACCCTCTCCCGCATTGAGGAAGACGACACACCATGCACCTGGCTTAAACAAAGGATCCAACAAGTCCAAGACGAACCCCAGAAGTACCCAGACTACACGTACGAAAATGGGCAGCTATACCGCTATCTAGGACACGAAACCGACGACCATATACCGTGGAAACTATGCGTGCCCAAAAACGGCCGGACGAGAGTACTCCGCGAATGCCATGACGAACCAACGGCAGGACACCTTGGCGTCCGGAAAACCATCCTCAGGACAACACAACGATACTACTGGCCAGGACTACACAGAGACGTGCGACGGTACGTGCAGGGCTGCGTAAGCTGTCAGAAGTTCAAAGCCACGCAGCGCAAGGCCGTGGGCAGGATGCTCACACTCAGAGCCAAAGAACCCTTCGCCACCCTGTGCGCCGACTTCGTCGGACCATTACCACGGTCCAAGCACGGGAACACCATCTTACTGGTATTCTTCGACACTTTCTCCAAGTGGGTCGAACTGGTACCCCTCAAAAAAGCGACAACAGCGAACCTCGAACGAGCCTTCAGAGAACGAATACTGAGCAGCTTCGGCGTACCGAAACTATTCGTCTGCGACAACGGAACCCAGTTCACCAGCCGATCGTTTAGAACATTCATGCGAAGCGCAGGCGTGGAGTTGCAACACACAGCCCCATATTGCCCCCAGGAAAACCCGACGGAGAGAGCCAATCGGACAGTGAAAACGATGATCGCCCAGTTCGTCGACGACCACCAGAACACATGGGATGAGCTCCTACCCGAGATGACATTGGCGAACAACTCCAGCGTCTCCGAGACGACCGGATTCAGCCCTGCCTTCCTCCTGCAAGGAAGAGAGCCCCGACTCCCCGGCGCCCTCTACGACGAAGTCACGCCCGGAACAGGGAGTACGCCAGAGGCGGCCACCAGCAAAGCGACGAGGCTGAAAGAAGTATTCGCCATCGTCCGGAACAACATCCAGAGAGCCAGTCAAGAACAAGGGAGACATTACAACCTCCACCGGCGACTATGGCGCCCCGCCGTCGGGTCACTGGTTCTACTACGCCAACACCACCTCTCAAACGCCGCCGAGGGCTTTGCGGCAAAGCTAGCCCCGAAGTTCGACGGCCCCTACCGGGTCAAGAGTTTTCCATCACCAAACATCGCCAAATTGCAACACTGCGAAAGCCGGAAACACAAAACCGCAAATATCAACGACCTGAGAGAGTTCCACGATCACGAGTCCGAAGAACCCACCGACCTACTCGAGAATGCTGACATCCACGAAGAAAGCAACGAGACCTCAACCCGACGCACGAGTCTTCGTAACTCTCGTCGGGGAAGAAAGGGGAGGGTGTAACGAACCTAAAAGATTTCGATACAATCCGTCCACCGACCTATAATGAGCGCATCGCACCGCACCCCACAACCAGCGCCCCCTCCGCAAGCAACCAACGATCAACACGCGCCAACTCTAGAACGATGACCAAAGACATCAGGTCACACGAGCTTTCCCCCAGCCAAGCCGTCGGCCAAGTGCAGTCTTCCGGGTTCATCGACTGCGGAAAGATGACACCGCCAAAATCTGCAACGATCACCAAAAACGGCAAAGTGCGCCCCGACACAGCAATACGGGCCTATAAAAAGACGGCGACGAGAACCAAAGGAGGACTTACGCAGAGACCCGGCCCGGAGTACAGACGCGGTACCCGGAACTCACCAGAAGACATCGGCGCCCAATTAAAAATAAGTTCATTTAAACCGCTAAGAAATACAATAAAGTGTCAATTTATCAAAGTAAAAACACCCGATTGCGTAAGTTCACCCCAATTAGCCGAGGCACCGACGTCGCCCCGCCCCGAGTCCACACAGTCGTTTCGTATACACGACGAGCGACGCCTATTCTAGCCCCGATACACCTCTCTACGACAGGCCGCGCCCTGACGCCGCCCTTAAGGTTCCATCACATGTCTACAAATTTCTTGTGGATTGACCCCTGGACGGGACTGAGCTTACCTCAGCCTGAAATAGGTACATCACAACTCCATAATAAGAAATTTGAACAAAATTAGAATTGTAAACTTTTAATAGCACGGTTTTATTATATGTTCTTCTTTCTTGATCGGCGTATTCGAATGAATGTGTGTTGGCATATATCGAGTAAATTGGTATTTCTTATAATACTATCGATGAGTAAATCTTAAACTAATATTCAAATCTTATAAACTAATATTCATATCTTACATTCGGGCAACCTGACTACAGATCGCCCACGATCTACACACTAAGGCATACAGTTGGTTAAACATTTCTTATTCGGTATTGTCTTACTTAACATACTATTTCATCGATTAACAACATGAGACCATAGTTTTATCCTTGCACTCTATCCAGGGTTTAAGCCTTGCTGGTTCTAATATACTTCGGAATGGCATTTGCGTCAACTGACAGTCCTCAATGTCGACAACCTCATAACGATCATTATCCAATACTCTATTGATCCTGTACGGTCCTCGATACTTTGGTGCGAACTTCTTATTGATCCCCGGTGTTGTGTCCACATGCCGGACTGCTACATAGTCACCAGGTTCATACTTTAATGGGGCTCTATGTTTATGGGCATACATCTTCTCATTTCTTTTCTGCGACAACCGTATGTTCTCACTTGCTATTTCTCTTATAGTTTCCAACTCTCTAAGTTCTGACGCTAACTTCTCCTCTAGGTATTCGGTTAATTCATCTACAACGGGTCCTTTCTGGGGTATTCCAAATAACAATGTGCTAGGTGTCTTTTTCGTACTGCTGTTAACGGAGTTATTAATGGCGTGCTCTACCTTGCTCATCAACCTATACCAATCGGCTTGCTCAAGGGGCTCTGACAGTTTTCCTAACATAGGAGTAAGAACACGATTCACCCGCTCCACTTGGCCATTCGCCTGCGGTGCACCTGTAGCTACCTTAATGTGCTCTATCCCTCTCTCCTGCAGAAAACTAGAGAACTCTAACGAGGTGAAACAGGTCCCACGATCTGATATTATCCTAGTAGGGCGACTATAGAAATCAAAATATTTACTTAAGGCATCCTTCGCTTCCCGCGTGCTGGTACTATTAACCGGGAACAATTTGACAAACTTAGTGAATGCATCTATTACCACAAGGAGGTGTTTTCGCTTAGATCTAATACTCGGCAACGGACCCAAATGATCAACATGTAGGGTATGAAAAGGAACACACGACTTTGGGATACTATGGAGCGTTCTGTTATGGATTGTTTTAGGCATCGAGTGTAGTATACACGGTAGACAGTTTCTGATGAAACTTGCCACTTTACTTCTCATTGACGGAAACCAGTAGGTCCTCAAAAGGTCACTCACGCACTTCTCTGCGGCCAGATGTCCTAGTTTTTCGTGTGACCGCTTTATCAACTGCTCTTCCATACACATTGGTACATAGAAACATAGTTTGTTTTCACAACTCCTCTTGTAAACAATACCATCTATCATTTCAAAATCTACTTCAATTCCATCCTCTAGCATTTTTCGAATCCTAACTACTTCCTTGTCTCGCATCTGTTCTGTTTGCAATATCAAATCAACATCTTCTGGCGTTGCACCTACTACCCCAACTATCAATGATTTTAGTAATCTTTCCTCCTGAAACTCTAACTTGTCCCTCTCTACTGTATCCTCAACACATTTTTTCTCTTTATCTGAATTCCTACTACTAATGTACTTTACTCCCCCCACCACATCGTTAACGCTTCCTCTACATTGGCTCAAATCTCTAATTTCAATCTTCCATCCATCCTTTTCCCTATATTCACTATTCTCTATGTTATCTCTACAATCACCACCAAGGTTCTCTCTATCATCAGACTTCCACCTATTTCCCAATCTACTTCCTACTGCACTTGATTCTCCACACTCAATCGCAGGGTTCTGTACGGTACTACTACGCTCTCTATTGATATTTAATTCTCTACACTTAATCACAGGGTTCTCTACGGTACCTCTATGCTCACTACCAGTGTTGTCTCTACTTACACTATTCCTTGTATATTGCTTTCTACTCTCATCTTTTTCTAAATTAGACTTTTCTAAACCGTATTTGACTCTATAACCATCCTCTAACATATTCGTCCCTTGATCTTGTCTGCTCAGCGCATCAACGTGCGCCATACTGGCCCCAGGTCTGTGCATAATGGAGTAATCATAGTTCTCTAACTCTAGGGACCACCGTGCTATCTTAGGACTAATTGACTTTCTGGTTAACGTCTGTACTAACGAATTACAATCCGTGATTATTTTGAAGGACCTATGCTCCAAATATGCTCTAAAACGCCTCAATGCATAAATTATAGCCAATGTCTCTAGTTCGAAACTATGATAACGTGATTCTCTTTCTGTTGTTTTGCCGGAATAATAGGACACAGGGTGCATCTTCCCATCATCTTGTCTTTGGATCAGTATTGCGCCATAACCGTATGAACTTGCGTCTGTATGTAATTCCGTTTCTCTATTTGGGCTAAAAATGGCTAATACCGGAGGATTTGCCAACGCATTCTTAAGAGTTTCAAACGTCTTCACCTGTTCTCTATTCATGGGAAACGGACCACCTTCTTTTAACAACTGCACCAAGGGCTTAGCTGTCGTCGCAAATGACAACATGAAACGTCGAAAATACGAAAAGAATCCCAAGCTTGAGTGCAGTGCTTTTACATTTTGAGGGACTGGGTATTTTTTCAAGGCCTCAATATGGGAATCACTAGGAACTATTCCGTTTTGATTAACTTTATACCCCAGGAAATCGATGTTTCGATTGACAAACCTACACTTTTTTAGATTTATCTCTAAATTTTGCTCGCTAAACCGAATGCATAGTCTTTTTAATATATCCATGTGTTCTTCAACTGTTTTAGTCGCTACTAATATATCATCCATGTACACTACAATGCTTTTGTTCCTAATAAAGTCTCTCAAGAGCTCCGAAATAAATCTCTGAAAAATAGCGGATCCATTTTTTAACCCAAAGGGCATTCTCAAGTACTCATACTGTCCTTGCGGTGTCACAAACGATGTATACGGAACTGATTTTTCTTCTACGCCTATTTGATGATACCCACTTTTCAAATCTATAATGGAAAAACAGCACTTGTTTTCTAAAAACTCAAGACAGTCCTCAATAAGGGGCAATGGGAAATTATCTTTAACAATTCGTTTGTTCAGACCACGGTAATCGACACACATTCGAAGTTCTCCTGATTTTTTTTTTACTAGGACCAACGGGGAAGCATAAGGAGACTCACTATGACGGATTACTTTCTTTTCTAACAGATCATCTACTATTTCAGCTACTTTCTCTCTCTCATGGTAGGATAAACGACGCGGAGTACAATGAAATGGTGTTGTTTCTGTTACACGAATCCGCATCTGATACTTTGGTGGTGCTTTAAAGTCAAATTCTTTGTGTAAATAGTATGTCTTAATAACTTCCCTACACTTTTCTGCAAGAGTGAGGCCAAATTCGAAACCTACGTTAATATGTTCCTCTTCATCAATCTCTACCGACGCACAAAAGTTACTGAATTCGTCGCCTTGATTCATATTCTCGATGGCCATTTTGTCATTCCTTGAGTTTTCTTGTGTCTGATTTTTAAATGGATTAGAACGTTTTATTAGCTCGCTTCTTTCTGATTGATTACCATCTAACTTATCATATAGTCTTATGTTAATATTATTTTTACGTTCGGTGAATAAAGACGCGCAGGTTAAACTAATAGCTTTTTGCTTTAACGAACTTAATGATGTGTGTTGCTTCGCATTGATATTTTTCTTATGAACTAATTTTACTTCAATAACTTTAAGGGCATCGCGTCCCAACAATACCGGCAAAGGCAGCATGTTATCATCTACGATGTTTAATAAAACGATATATTTCTTTGTGCAAAATTCAATACGGCACTTAAATTTTCCCCATATGGGAATTGGTTGTCCTCCTAGTCCATAGTATTTCCTAACTTCATTATAGGCTTCAACTATAGCCGACTTCGGTATCAAAGACTTATGAATAAAACTTACAGGGCTTCCTGTATCAAATAGACTAAAAATACTGACGCCTCTTTGTTCACCAAACGGAAGTCATAAAGTGATTAACTGGACAGCCGCTAAATCGTCGTTGTTTTTTTCTCCTGGTCGCTCCTCATCTTGAACTGCAGCTACCCTAGTGGCCATCGTTCGTTTCGGGCACTGCGAATATAGGTGGCTGGTACTCCAACAGTTAAAACATGCCCCATCCGGTCTCTTTGGCTGACTGCATTCCTTCATATCGTGCCCAAATTGCCGACAGTTGTAGCAACGCATTGCGCCACCACCTTGCTGCTGCCCAACTGCCATACTCACATTTAGTTTTCCCTTTGTCATACCTTCGCTACGAATTGCTACGACGCCAGGAGCTCTTCTGACCTTATCATAGGTGACCATCTTGTCACGCAACTCGTTGAGTGTGCTGCAATATAGCATGGATGCTGCCATGCCCGTCTTGTCCTGCAGTCCCTCTACGATGAATTTGACCACATCGCTCGTGGCCATGTCTGCTTGCGACGCTATGCTGCACATTGCGACGAAATATTGCAATGCGCTTTCATTATTTGCAATTTTCCGTGCCTCCAGTCGCTTTCCAATGTCCCACGCTGTCACTTTCTGCTCAAAGACGTTGAGCAATTCTGCTCGCATCAATTGCCAAGTCAAAGGCGCCACATGGTCGATGTACGCCTTCGCCGATCCGCCTAGCAGCCGCTTCGCTAATATCCAGCATTTGGACTCGGATACACCATGGAAATTCATAATGTCCTTAAAGTTACTTATCCAACTGGTTACAGCCTGGTCGTCATCTCCAGAAAATGGACGCATCAACGCCTCAATGTGTGTCAAGTCGATGCAATCTCTCGGCGTTTCCAACTCCATAGCCTCTTTCTCCGTTTTCAATATGCTTAATTTGAGATCAGCTAAGCGCTTGCGAGAAACGTACAATTGTTCCAACTGCTGCAAACGGCGCGATTCTTCTTCGTGTTCATCTGATCGCATGGTCAATTTCGAACAAGCGTTGTCTTGCCGCGGCATGAATGCTTCTCGAGCCTTCTGCACATTTTCACCATATTCTTCTGGCGCCGCTTTTACTGCGTGTTGTGCACTACGGTTGTCTCTATCTATCTCGCGCTCAACCGGGACTGCAAAAATGTCTGCCTGCATAGTCTCGTCTGCGCTTGGCGCCGTATTTCCTAGCTCATGCGTGTCTTCCATGATTTTTTTCACTGCTGTACGTAATTGGTGTATGTTGGCATCTTGATCAAAATATACGTTATGTCGCTACGCAATATGTCGCTAAGTTCACTTTTGGTTTTCGCTCTTATGTCTGCATTGTTCATCGCAGTTTTTTTTTTTTTTTGGGCAAACCCCACACCTGATATGTAAACTTTTAATAGCACGGTTTTATTATATGTTCTTCTTTCTTGATCGGCGTATTCGAATGAATGTGTGTTGGCATATATCGAGTACATTGGTATTTCTTATAATACTATCGATGAGTAAATCTTAAACTAATATTCAAATCTTATAAACTAATATTCATATCTTACAGAATCAAATAATATTTTAAAACAAATGGCTATCAAACCAGTGTGCCAGACAAACGCTAATAAGAGGAGAGGAGAACAGTTGCAGCAGCAGCTAATGAGAGAGAGAGAGCTACTGAACAGAAAGTTACGAGAGCGAGAGAGAAAGAACAGTTATTTAAGTTTAGGTGATAGGTAGAGAGTGAGCTACCAGACGAGAGCGGACTGCAATGCAATGTAATGCGTACTCACTCACTGCGACAACACAAACACGACAAGCCGACGACGAAAAATAAAATGTTTAATAATGTTTAAAAACAAATCAAAAGGCATGCACTCGCGGGATAGAATAGGTTTCCAGATTGTTGGCTGGTTCCTTTAGATTAAATTAATCCTTGATTGATTCCCTGAATATTTATTTTGTTGTCCATGCTTATATCGTTAAAAGTGTCTGAATTGTCTTTAAACAGAGATACATATGTCTGAACCAGCACCTATCAAAAATATTAATTTCTTGCCTGTAGCTACGTCTGTGAATGTTACGAATATATTTACATTAAGATTAATCGAATGAACCTTTTTACTGTCTATTGCTGTGTACCTAAGGGCTGTTGTTAGTTTTCCGATGCATTCTGGGCAGTTCTCACATTATTGTTATTGCCATTATTTTTGTTGTGCCCTCTGTTTGAGTTACCGCGGCCTCTAGAGTTTCCTCTATATTGGCCTCTACTTCTATTGTTGCCATAATTATTATTGTTGTTATACCTATTAGTAATTTCCACGGTAGTTTCCGCGGTTATACACTCGGTTAGGTTTATATCTTTGTTGCTGCGCTGTATTTGGGTGTCCTACTGCGTCTGTGCAACTATCGACGAACACAGTTGTAATCTCACTCATTGTATTGAAATTTCGTGATTTAATTACAGACCTAACTCCGTCAATTGTGCTGTTTGCTATGATTGATTTTACAGCAACTTGTAGGCTCAGTTCTTCGGCATATTCTTGCGATACACCTTTAATCATATGTGCTGATTGCAAAGCCCTTGTCAACTGCTCAACTTCTTGAATATATTGACTTGCAGTCTGCAGATTGAACAATTTAGCGGATAGCTCTTTAGCTGATTCGCCTTTTAGGGCTCGCGCACACTATAGCTGAAAGCGGAGCTGAAATGGGCGCTGAAATCGGAGCTGAAAGCTCAGCTGATCTGAGAGCTTTTTTCAGGCAGAATCAGCTTGCAGGTGCGTACATTGTTGGCTGATCTGATTGCTGAAAGCTAAAAGCCACTGCGAATTAATGTTACATTTTTCAATTATTATTTAGTTTGTATAATAATAAACATTGTGATGTCTTTCGAGCGTTTACTGTACTTGGGGACATAGTATATTATATTTATTATTGACATATGAAAATGGTAATAATAAAACTTTTCTGCCCAATTTATCGCCTTCCAGAAATTATAGAAATAAAACTATTATCCAAATATTTTGAATAATCCCGCTTATTCCCCAGCTTCATCGCTTAACAATGTTTCGCCCATTTTCGATCACTTATGAACCAATACACTTGAACAAAATCAGCAATCAGCTTGCTGAAAAAACAAACATGCTTGATCGATCAAACTAAGCTGAGCTGATTTCAGCGAGCTTTTTCAGCTTTCAGCTCAGCTCAGTCTGCAATGTGCGCACTTGCACCGGTGCAGTGTGTTTGTTTTTTCAGAGCTTATAAATCAGCTATCAGCTCCGATTTCAGCTCCGCTTTCAGCTATAGTGTGCGCGAGCCCTTATACCGCTTTTTAGTTTGTCTATTATGGACACTATTGTTTATTCAGTATTGATTATGTTTCGAACATGGCCTTTGAGTTTAGTTTTTATTAGGCTGACTGCTCTAGTTTCATGTGTTCCTTTTAGTGAATCCACTAAACTAAGAGCATCAATGAAACTTTGTAGATTCTCAGACTTTCCACTAAACTCAGGTATGAGTGAAGAGAATAGCTTAAGAAATTCTACTTGTGACATGGGTATATTTAGAGTTTTTACTTCAGTAATAGACTCTGATTCAGACTCAAATAGATCGGCTAGTGTGATTACCGCTGGTATCGTAAGATCGCCTAGGTCTTCTTCTTTTATATGTGTATCTGAACCGCTTGCGATTTCCGATTCGCTCTCTAAATCTGTGTTTGTTTCTTCCTCGACTAATACTGGAGTATTCAAAATCGAAGGTATAATTATGTCTAGCGAATATTTTGATTTAATGCTATTTAAATTTGATTTTAATCTATGCAAAAATCTTGATACATACGACCAATGCTGAGTATTTAATTTTTCTTTATTGTCGTGGATCAGGGAACGAGCTTGGTTAAAACATGCAACTAGTATTGTCGCGTGTCTACTTATAGTCTCGTTTGAAATATTCCTATTTTGTGCTAGACACTTGTATGATTTATCAAAGTTTTCTTTTATTTTAACTAATGCGGCATTAATATTTTGCCATTTCATTTCATTTTAAAATAAATTATTAAAATGTGCAAAAACCTATATAAATATTCAATCAAATAATGATATATTTTTATTCATGTATTCTTTTGGACTTTTTCTTTTATTTTTAACAATCTTTGTTACTATTATAAATTTGTTATACATTTTGTCCAGGTCCATGAAAATAATAGCAACAAGTATTGTTATTAACTTTAGGTCGGTGTTATTGACTTTTGCGGGCGTGCGTATGAACGAAGTGTCGCTCAGCGGGATCACTAGCATCAATGGTAGTATTACTTGGTTGAACTCGTTCCAGGTCCATGAACGATCGAACCAAAGTGTCCAGATCCTCGTGAGCGTGATGAGCTAGTGTGTGGGTGTGAGCGTTACTACTGAGATGGTAGCTGCCTGTAATGACCCAACCAAAATTAGTATGAAGTGCAATAGGATATTCAAAACCAAACTCTAAGGGTAGATCTTTTTCCAAATCGGTGTGTTAGACTCGTTCCACTTGGCTGAAATCGACGATGTTAAAGTGTTCATAATCAGACCTGCTACCACCACTGATGCTGAGCTTGTGCGGGAGAGCAGCGTGAATGTGGCGCGATTTCTAGTAACCCCAGCAGGACTTGCTCCTAGACCAACCACTGGTATACGAGCATGCGTGCGCGGCAATCCAATTCGTTGAATAAATGATTCGGTGACCACAATTATAGTTGAACCAGTATCCTGCAGGTTGTCTCGTTGCCCCAGGTGTCGCCTATAGTGGCCAAAATCGTTGGCAATATAGCCTGACTCTTGGACACGAGTTTCCTCTCCAATGTATGATGGCTGACCACGGCAGGATCAGCATCAGCAGAGAAATTGGACGAGCGGACGGTTGAGTCAGCGGATGTGTTGACAGCAGCGGAAACCGTGACAGAGCGTATATCCCCTGGATGAACAAGAGTGTGGTGCCTCAACTTACACAGACGGCACGTGTTTGTGGAATTACACTCCCTTACTTGATGAGATCGGCTTAGACAATTGAAGCACAAATTACCATCCATTGCGAGCTTGCGGCGATCCACAATATCCAGAGCTTTGAATTGAGTGCACGCATAAAGACTATGTTGCTTGTGTCAATATACACAATCACGAGCAGGCGTATTTGGCACGTTAACATGATGCGAAACTGCACCGTGTGTGTATCATTCAGTGGCTTTGGATCTTGACAAAACTCATCGGGCATCGCAACGGGCGAAGACAAAGCTGAACAGGTCATTTATGGTCACATTTTGTGTGCAAGATTCACTAGAGATTACCCAAGCTTCCTTGCATTGAGGGTGTAGCTTTGAGAGCAAGATATGGATCAGCCACACATCGCGGCTGTCGCAGCTCAACGCATGTAGGCCACGTATACTTTCGTCGGCGGTGTCGACTATTTTACGCAACTCAGCAATGTTTGAACACTTTGCGGTTGGCAACGAAAGAAAGTTTTGAATGAACGAGCGAGCAATCAGTGATGTTTTGTTATAACGATTTTCAAGCCTCTCCCATGCGTCCTGGTAATTGGCATCCGAAATGGGAATATGTTTTATCAGAGACAACGCCTCACGATCCAGATAGGATTTCAAATAATGAAACTTCTGGCACTTGGAAAGACTACTCTTCTTGTCGACTGAACCTAAGAACAAGTCACTAAACTGACACCAATCCTCGTATCTGCCCGAAAACGTCGGAATGCGTATTTTTTCGAAATGCAGCTGTGGTTTCCGATAAGTCCCGAATCTTCTCCAGAAGTTGAGCTTGTCCCTCAAATAAGCGTTCCACAGTGTTTGATAGCAGTAGATTTGAGTTGTCGTGCTCATTATCGTGAATGCTCCGGTCACGTATGGCTTCGGTGAAAATTCTATGCGCACTAAAGAACTTTTAATTATATTCGGGGATGTCCAAAGCCGGATCCACGTATTCATCTTCAGCTCTCTAGCGGGTCCATAAAGCGGTTGAAAGTTGCAACCAGTCGGTCCAACTTGTGCTCTAATGTTTACACAGAAGTACATGACTGTACAAACTCTTAATCCTCCGTAGCCACGCGAGTTGTCTGGGATTTGCAGACACCACGTTGCTGAATTAGACGATGCACTAGCGCCTTTATGGCGATCAGTGGTCAACAACATCATTAAAAACATAAAATAAAACGAGGAGGAACGTTGTGAATTGCTGTGAATCCAGGTTCGGCAACCTGTAAGATATGGTCATTATCTATGAATCTGCGTTTTTAGTTTTCTCGACTCTGCAATATTGTGGATGCAACAGATTTTCGTCCTTTGCGGGGGCGGAAAGGGTTGGGGCGAAATTTTGAGATATACGTTTTATAGTGAGATCTAACAGGAGTGTGGATACCAAATTTGGTTACTCTAGCGTTAATAGTCTCTGAGATTTGTGGATACCTCAGATTTTCGTCCTTTGCGGGGGCGGAAGGGGGTGTGGCGAAATTTTGAAAAAAACTCGTCAAGGTCCGATATCTCAGGAGTGTGGATCAAAAATTTGTAACGAACCGTTTTGATACGTCAGATTCAGCTGGGCTGGCTCAGCGGTCGGTGGGCTCGCCGCAACATATTTATAGAGTTGCCCCGACGACAAGTAAGAACGCACGGGTTAGGTTTTGTTACTGATATGATATGCTTTATTGGTATCTTAGGGCTATCTTACGCTATTCTGCCTCCGGTGCTGGTTCGACTGTCGGTTCTCCTCGGCGTCTTTAGTGAGCGCAACCACCTTACGACTCCCCAAGGCGTCTCCAAGCGTGGCTCCGCCGGCTCTAACGACTGGGGCCACCGATTCTTGGCACGAAGCCCAAATCCGCCTCTCAGTCGGCGCCTGACGCGTTCGCTCTCACTCGACTCACTTGGCTTTTCGGCCCGAAAGCGTCTCGCCCACTGTGAGATGCACTCCAATCGTTGCACCGTTGGTTCAAGGGATTGGGACCTCTGGCTCTTGGCTATAGGCTTGAGTCCGTTTCTCAATCCTCACACAATGTGTTCGCTTTCCAAGTTCTTTCATTCTCCACGCCGGAGGCGTGATCTGATGACCATATTCGGTCATGCGCTGGGCCACTGCCAGCCCGATCCCGTCATCCCTCTGTTCTCTTTTCGGGGGTCCTCTCCTCTCCTCTTGGACCTCCGGGAGAGCGCATTTCGGGAATTCGCCGGATAACGGCCGTTAGTCCTTAACCCTGTACCGCCCCCTGCGTGTGGGAATATATTTCCTCACACTTTCCCCTTTCTTTCATTGGCGGAAAACCCCGATTTTCCGCGTCCCGTATGTAGGGACGATTCAAACATCCCTCGCGATCGGCGCGCGCGCGCTTTGTCCTTGAACCGGGTGCACCCTGGCGCCCTCCCTCGGCCTCACCCGGTTCGGTGTTGCCGTTTCTCCCCGCTGCGAGCGATCGGTTTGTTCCTCCCTCATCGATAACTCGTATGGTCGCTCTTGCGATCCGCTCGATCATGGGTAGGGTCGCATTTCTGGTTTACTCGATGCCGCGCATACCTCAGCGTTCGTACTCCACTTCCGCCCCGCGAAATGCTCAATGGACTCGGAAAAGTCCTATTTTTCTCGTTGTTCCGGTTTGTTTGTGTGCCCGGTTGCCCATTTCGCCTATCCGCTGGTGTGCTGGCCTTCCGGTGGCCCTCTCCCGCGCTTCCATGCCCGGCCGCCTGGTCCCGGTTGCTTAAGGTAAGTTTTATTTTCTCTTTCTTTCCTTCCGCCGCATCCATTCATACTTTACCGATTATTTCTAGCGATGTCTCTCTGCTCTCCTGTTAAAAGGTAAATACAATGTTCTTTTTCTCTTTTATGTGTTTTTATGTATCATTCATTTTTTTCCCTAGTGCGTTGCACGGAACACCTCCTGCCGGTCGGTGGACACCGATAAGCGGTATCGGACGCCCCCGTCGTTGACCAGGCGCTTCACCCTCTTCGACGTGGGTCTCATACGCGCGTGAGAGCGCCTAACGACGGCTGGCCGCCGGTGATCCCGTCTGGGGCCATGATGCCTGGCGCTGCAGCTTGGTCTGGCGCGCGTGCGCCCGCTCCCCTGGGCACGACGTTTGTCGGCCTAGCTGTGGCCTCTTGGTCTGGCCGGGTTCCGGCCATTGCCAGGGACCTTGCTCGCATGGCTCAGGTAAGTGTCGTGCCTCTGGTGCCGCGTGTGTGTTTTCCATCGCTTCCGCCGTCGTCCTTGCGCCTTCTTCTGCTACCGCCGCCCCCTCTGTTGTGTCGGGCCTCGTCGCGTTCGCCGGCCTATCCGCGTCGTCGTCTGCCGCCGCCGCCCTTTCCGCCGTTGTTGGCATCGTTGCGCTCGCCGGCATTTCCGCGTCGTCGCTTGCCGCCGCTGGGCCTTCCGCCTCCTGTGGCCGTTCTCATTTCCTCGGGTCCCGCTCGTTGCTGGCGCGTGGAGTCTCCTCCCATAGCCGAGCCTCCTCCGTCCCTGGCTCGGGCTGCCGCGGCGGAGGCCCGGAGGCCCACGATATATGCAGTGCCTGCACGTGCCATAGCATGCCGTCTCGCACCGTGGAGCGCACCTTGCCAGTGCTGCTACTGCTGGTGTTCACCTTGGCCTGGCGCGTCCCTTCCTCTTCCGGCCGGCGACCATGATCAGCCGGCGGCCGACGCTGGAACAGCTCCTCCTCCTCTGCCCTCGGTGGCTGTGGGGACTGTGGCCGTGGCTCTCCTCGCGCGTTGTCGACCTCCCCCTTTTGCGTGCCGACCACTCCTCCTTCTCGGCCTGTCCCTTCGTGGATGCCCGCTTCGATGGCCGCCCCTCTCGCTCCTCGCGTTTGCTTGCGCGTGGCTCCTCGCGCTTGGTGGAGTGGGGCTCCTCGCGTTCGCTGGCGTGGGACTCCTCGCGCTTGGCGGAGTGGGGCTTCTCGCGTTCGCTGGCGCGGGGTTCCTCGCGTTTGCTGGCGCGGGACTCCTCGCGCTTGGCGGAGTGAAGCTTCTCGGGTTCGCTGGCGCTCCCTCGCGCGTTTTTTTGTCGGGGCCGGTTCCCAGCTCACCAATTCGAGGTCGCTCTCCGCCTCGCTGCACCACGGCGATACCACTGGGGATATCGTCGGTCCCATCGATCCCGCGGTGGACACCAGCGGTGAGGCCAGAAGCTACAGCTCTGGGGACCCATTTCGGCTCGCGTTTATCTGCCTGAAGTCCACGCATAATCGACATTTTCCCGTCTTCTTCTTGACCATCACGATGGGTGAACTGTACGGGCTCCTCGATGGCTCCATGCACCCTCTTTCCAGCAGCTCGTCCACCTGTTGGTTGATTTCGGCTTGCATCTTGGGATTCTTGGGGTAGTACCGTTGTTTGATCGGTTTGGCATTGCTCATGGTGATCGTGTGTAGCTATTTTTGACACTCCATTTAACTTCCGGAGATCATCCAACTCTCTCGCCAGGAATTC
This sequence comes from Drosophila miranda, assembly GCF_003369915.1. Lineage (NCBI taxonomy): Eukaryota > Metazoa > Arthropoda > Insecta > Diptera > Drosophilidae > Drosophila > Drosophila miranda. The sequence continues at coordinate 41,041,384 of NC_046674.1, forward strand.
CTTGACCAATCCCTCCTCCGCTTGCGCTCCGCTGGGCTCCGGCTCCGAAGCCTCTCTAGCGGCCGTTACAACCGCCACGGATAACCTTGCCACCAACCGCCCATTGCGGTGGCCTTTCGCAGGGATCACAACCCTGTGCCCCGCTGCTCCGACCGCTGCGATGAAATCCCATCCCAGGACCAGCGCGTCGATCACTCCTGGCAACACGAGAAGCGTGATTGGGGTCCTCTTGTCTCCGAAGACCAGCTCCACCTCAATCTGGGAATTGACTTCCCGGCTGCGTCCGTCAGCCAGCCAATTTGACGGCCATCTCTCCCCAGCCTGCTCGCCATTTCGCAGCTGATGAAACTGCTGGTCGCCCCGGTATCGACCGTGGCTTTCCAGTCGCTGCCCACGATCCTTACCACCGCCGACAGCTGGACATCCTCCACTGTGAGTTCTCCTACGAGTTTTGGGGGGCTGCGTCTTGCGACCCTGCCACGGGCTTCCGTGGCTTGGGTCGCGGGGCGTTTCCCGCTTTCTGGCAGCACTGCCTGGTCAGGGCTGCTACTTTGCCGCACCTCCAGCAGAACGTTATCGGTCGACCATTGCATACCTGTGCCCAATGGCGCTCACTTCCGCATCGTCGGCACGGTTGGGCGGGGTTTTTCACGAATCCTTCCTCTATATTAGTGTTGAAACTATCGTCGTGCTGCACCTGGGCCAATTTTTTACTCCAAGGCTGGTTCTGAGCCGGCTGCTGAGTCGTCCCTGCAGCGGCGACATATCTCCGCTACCGCCGGCCGCGTAAACGGATTACTCGCTTTCGCCTTGCTCGCAGGGCATTCCCGCTGGAACTCCAGCCGATCCCTTTCCAGTGCCTCAAATTCGTCGGACAGTGCCATCATGTGATCCAGGTCTCTGCACCTGTGCGGCCGGATGAATATCCTTAAACCGGGCACGCTGTTGTCAGTCGGCGCCTGACGCGTTCGCTCTCACTCGACTCACTTGGCTTTTCGTCCCGAAAGCGTCTCGCCCACTGTGAGATGCACTCCAATCGTTGCACCGTTGGTTCAAGGGATTGGGACCTCTGGCTCTTGGCTATAGGCTCGAGTCCGTCTCTCAATCCTCACACAACGTGTTCGCTTTCCAAGTTCCTTCATTCTCCACTCGCTTCATAACGGGACCTTGCCGGTGGCGTGATCTGATGAACATATTCGGTCATGCGCTGGGCCACTGCCAGCCCGATCCCGTCATCCCGCTGTTCTCTCTCCGGGGGTCCTCTCCTCTCATCTTGGATCTCCGGGAGAGCGCACTTCGGGAATTCGCTGCGTCCGGATATCCCCGGATAACGGCCGTTAGTCCTTAACCCTGTACCGCTCCCTGCGTGTGGGAATACATTTCCTCACAAATTTGGGTGCTCTAGCTTTTATAGTCTCTGAGATGTAGGCGCTAATGTTTTACGCTAAGCAAAGCCGGCTATGCTACGTGTGTGTTAGAGAGAGACAGGGCGAGAAAAAATGAAATTGTTTTCTTGATGCTGGCTATAATAATGATACGATCCAATTCAGTCATTCATTCTGCAGTCTAAAAGATATGGTCATTCTCTACGACTCTGCGTTTTTGGTTTTCTCGTATCTTTAAAATTGTAGATGCCACAGATTTTCGTCCTTTCTGAGGGCGGAAGTGGGCGGGGCAAAGTTTTGAAATACTCTTGTAGCAGTGACATATCACAGAATTCCGGATCCAAAACATCTAGCTCTTATAGTCTTTAAGCACTAGGCGCTAATAGGGACGGACAGACGGACAGACGCACAGACGGACGGACGGACAGACAGACAGGGCTCAATCGACTCGGCTATTGATGCTGATCAAGAAACATTTCCTTCTGGACGTTACACACATCCACTTTTACCACAAATCTAATATACGCCAATACTCATTTTGAGTATCGGGTATAATCAGAAGCGTATGATACGGCTCGAAGGACCAATTTTTTGTATGGTTATGAATGAGTGGACTGTATAAATTTAAATAGGTTTTATTTAATAATATATATATGTTCAGGCCAGCAGCAAATAATTGCCGAGCACTGTGCCCACTCCGTGCGCTCCGGTCCCAACTCGCTCTCGCGCGCTCGGAGGGGCGCTCGGGAGATTTTTGATCCACGATCCACCCGGCGCTCAAGCCATCATAGAGCATAGATCATAAGGCTTAGCATAGTTGCGTTTCCACCCCCGATTCAAACGGCCGATCTACCGCACGACCCCCGAACCAAATACACAGCGACATATATCTACCACGAAACACAACGATCTTTTACATTTCTTGCGATGGCTACTAGGAGGTTCACTGGATCATCAACTTCGTCGTTGGAGAATTGAGCAGCGATCCGCCCAACCACAAACACTTATACCAAAGGGAAGTCGATAGAGACAGCACTACAGTCGGTAGTAGCTTCCATTGAGAACGCCCTGCACAATAAATAGTATGCACTGGTAGTATTTGTTGACATCTCCGGAGCATTTAATAACGTGGCTACGAACGCAATAAAAAATCGCCTGGAAGCGAGAAACACACACCCAGCAATCAACCTGTGGATAAAAACCTCCTAGGTTGTAGATGGGTGCAATCGGAGTGGGGCACTACTTCCATGGTAAAAGAGGCACACAGAGGCACACCTCAGGCTGGATTCCTATCGCCCCTCCTTTTGAATCTTGTGGTCGACGACCTCATCAAGAGATATGAAAGGAAGGCCTCAATAATAACAGCTTATGCAGATAAGCATACGATAAAACATAAGTTGAATACCTGGGCACAGTACTGGACAGCAAACTGGCATGAAATCCAATCCAATGTCCAATGACAGTGGAAATGGTGAAGAAGGCCACCCCAAACTTGTCTCGAAATCAAAGCTATCTCATCTTTGGGACTCGAAGACTGGAAAAAGGAAAGGGACCAAACCGAGCACCTCAACATATACACAGACGACTCCAAGATGGACGGAGGAGTAGGAGCGGGCATATACTGGGCAGACCCTGAGATAAGGCTGTCATATAAGCTAGCGGACCAATACAGAACGAGCACACGATGCGATGAACCTATTCGTCGACAGCCAAGCGGCGATAAGATCCATGCAGTCGTCCGCGGTCATTTTCTGAAGTGTCTTGGCGAGCAGGAAGGCACTAGATATGCGGATCTCTGGGTTCCCAGCCACCAAGGCATCGAAGGAAACGAGGCGGCGGACGTCCTGGCTAAGGAAGGGGTCGGGTAGGCAAATGCGAGAACCGAGAGTGTGCTTGTCTCCCTGAGAACGCTACAAAGCGACTTAGAGATGCAGGCTAAACTACAGGCCGAAAGTAGGTGGAGGAGTACCACCACCTGCAGAGCCGCGAAAATCATGTGCAAAGACCGCAATGACCGCAAAGCATTGCTTCGCAGTGGCGTGGACACCTACTCCGTCTGCTCCTTCCGTCTTCTCTCCAAGGACCTAAGCGTTCGCATCACGCTAGATGCGAACTCCGCAGCCGCTTCCGACACCTTCGGGTCTGCCAGCATCTGTGCCACCAGAGTCTCGGTGCTGACCCTAGATCTTGCTACTGTCTCCAGTGTCTGGCGCTCGTGGTCAAATCTGTGGCAGTCGAATAGGACGTAGCTAACATCCTTCTCTATGGGATAGACTGCCTGCTGCTTCTATAGCTGCGCTCAGCCTCGTCCCGATCACCCTTTCGAACACCTTTCCTATGGAGTCCAGAAGGCAGATGGGCTTGTAGGAAGAGGCCAACCCTGGCGGCTTGCCCGGCTTGGTTAGCAATAGCAGCCGTTGCTTTTTCCACCTCTCGGGGAAAGTTCCTTCCTGGAGGCATTTGTTAAAAAGGCCCGCAACTTTCCTCGGGAGCAGCAGAAGTGCCAGCTTCAGCGCGCTGTTGGGATCGCGTCCGGGCCCGGAGGACCACGCTAATCAGCCAGGCCAAGCCCAGCAAGCCAAGTGGGTGAAGACCCACCTCACGAACCGGTCGTTCGCTGAGGTGGCGAGGGGCAAGACCCTGATCGGTGTCCTGGACAGGGGCGCCGAGGACGGCCATGACCCTCGCGATAAGTGGCACCTGGTGGAGAACGAGCTCCAGGACTGGTTCCTACAGAAACTGGAGGAGAACGGCGGACCACCGCCAAAGTGTGAGGACGCAGGGTGGCATCAAGGCAAGGTGAAAGCCATCGCCTGCCAAGACGCTAGCTCTGCGGCCCTCTACACGAAGGCGGTGGCTGCTCTGAAAGAGGTCTACCCAGGGGCGAAACTGGAGGTCGTGAGATGGGAGGATGTTCCCAGCCGTCCGAGAGCCAGAGCATGGGTCTCTGCAAAACCTGCAGAACCTGAGAAAATCCTCAGGCTACTGCAGGTCTGCAACCCCCACCTTCCCACAGCCGATTGGAAGGTGGCCAAGGTAGAGGACATCCAGGGGCAGAGGCGCCAGATTATCCTCGTCCTAAATGAGGAGTCGCTAGAGCCCCTCGCCAAGACAGACCGTGTGGTCGACTACGGGTACAAAAAGGTCGCCATAACCACTTATAAGTCGGATCGCAAGGGCAGGCAAGCGGAGGTCGAGCCAGACCCGGAGCTGCCGAAGATCCCGAAAGAGGGCGCCTGGTGCGAGGAAGACAACCCGGCGTCGGATGCGGCGTCCATGGTTTCGGACGACATCCTGGACGACTACGCGTTCGACGAGAGCGACCTAGCCAGATGTCTCAGCCATATCGTTGTCGGGGAGGAGCCGGATTCCTCCGACAGCGATCTAGAAGCAACAATGGTGGAGGTGAGACTCAGGAATGTCACTGACGATCCTGCAGATAAACCTCCACCATTGTAAGGCAGCATGCGCTGCTCTACTGCTCCACCTGGCCAAGGGTGGAGCCAACATAGTCCTCATTCAGGAGCCCTGGATCCTCGGAAACAGGGTCTCCGGTCTGAGGACTTCTGACTACAAGCTATACGTAGCTGAATCCGCAGGTCAAATTTGTACCTGCATTCTTGCAAAAAGAGAGTTGCACTTATTTTTATCTCCCAAATTTCAGCAATTTCACCGCAGTGAGCCTCGAAGGCCAGAAGCGCTCACTGAGGATCTGCTCCGCATACATGGGGCATGAACAACCAGACCCCCCTCCACACGCGCCTTTTCCGGGCTCTAATCGCAGACTGTTCGGCCAAAGACATCGGCCTAATTGTGGGGCGCGACGCCAATGCACATCACTGTCAGTGGGGAAGCACTGACACAAACGAAAGGGGTAAGTACCTTTTCAGTTACTTACTGACCACTCAGATGGTCTTATTAAACCGGAGTATTATGAAAAACCGAAATTAGGTCCTGGACCTCACGCCTGCCTCTCATGAGGTACAGAGTAATATTGTATCCTGGAGGGTCCTGGAAGAGCACTCCTTCTCGGACCACAGGTACGTGGAAACTGTTTTCTCCTTCTAAGTACCGAAGCCAGTTCGTTTCCGGAACATCAGGCGGACAAACTGGACTCGGTACTCTGATTACCTCTGTCGTGTTCTCCCCGAGCCCCCATCTGAGGAGGAGTTCTCCACGGAGGCCACGACCAGTCTTCTTAAGATCTTTACCGACGCCTGCAATAAGGCGCTCGACAAAGCATGCCCCTCTGGCAAGAACAGAGGCCGGAGAAAACCTGAATTGTGGAATCCGAAACTGGATGAACTCCGGAAAGCCTCCCGGAGACTCTTCAATAAAGCTAAGGCAGAGAACGTTGAGCAAAACTGGGCCGAACACAAGGCCAGTCTGTCAACCTACAACAAAGAACTTAGAAAAGCCAAACGCGCCTCCTGGCGTAAGTTCTGCAGCGAAATCGGGAGCAACTCAGAAGCAACGCGCTTGCGCAGAGTTCTCTCGAAGACAACACCCACCCTGGGCTCCTTGAAGAACACCGACCAGTCGTGGACTACGTCCAGCGATGAATCGCTAAATCTTCTCCTAAATACTCACTTCCCTGGCTGCGATGAAAACAGACCCAACTACTTCGCGCCTCCTTCTGTCGTCTCAAATGAGCCCTCCTGAGCCTGCTAAGCCAGGAGAACATTTCCTGGGCGATCAGAAGTTTTAAACCTTACATGTCCGCGGGGCCAGACGGCATTTTCCCTGCTCAACTGATTGACGCGGGACTTAAAGCCATTAACTGGCTTAAAATAATTTACGAGGGAATCTTCTCCCACGGGTGCATTCCTGACACCTGGCTTCAGACCAAAGTCGTATTCATACCCAAGGCAGGCAAGCCCTCGCACACTGCCCCAAAAGATTTCAGGCCCATTAGTCTATCGTCTTTTCTTCTAAAGGCGATGGAACGGCTCCTGGGGCTGCATCTCACAGCGTGTATTCCATCCAGTCTGAAAGTCCAGTCGAAACGGCCCTACACTCGATCACATCGATCATCGAAGCGTCCCTTAACTTTAAGGAGTACACCCTCGTAGCCTTCCTCGACATAGAAGGCGCTTTTAACAACATCCTTCCGACCGCCATCACGGGCGCACTGACGGATCTGGGGGTTGACTCCAAGACGGTGAGCCTGATCGATCAGATGCTGCAATGCAGGACGGTTGAGGCATCACTGGGGACGTCAACATGCACCAGATTCGTCTGCAGAGGCACACCGCAGGGCGGAGACGTTTCCGCAGACGTTGTGTGAGTGCATGACAAGTACTCTCACGAAAATGTCGAAATGGGCAGACAAATGCGGGTTAGGCGTCAACCCGTCTGTACGATTTAAATTAAAATACAAAATCGTATGATTAGACCTAGACAAATAGCTAGCCAAAAAAAGGTTAAGATTTCCCAGACACCTAAATAGATAAACGATAATATGCTCTAAATATAAATATGTGACATGCACTACTGACCTAAATAAATATACAACGGACAGCTGCATGCATTTGTGTACATACACTGTTAAGATATTTACAGCACTATCATTAAGCACAGTCTGGATGACCTGCATGTGGTCAAATCTCACACCATCTGCATGATAACCATTGTGACCGTCATAAATCTGACCCTTGGAATATTCCACTGTTGGATTTGTAGTAATTGCTTAGTCCAAAATATATATAACACATTTCCCTAGCAATATTATACTCAGAACTAATTAAACATACCTTATATCCTAAGTAAACAATTATACTCATAGAACTTGTATATAAACCTCGCATTTTACCAAATAAAATCAGTACGAAAAAAAACTCTGACGTATTCACATCTCCGAAGCCCAATTTGTTCAAGTACCGATTGCGGCGACCATTTGTTACTGGTACATGAACCGGTAGCATACAAATTTACATTTTCAGCATACGATTGTCATATTGACAATCACCACAAAATCAAGTGAATCTACATCAACAGATTCATTTGATTTGTTCATTTGGTGACCATTTGTTACTGGTACATGAACCGGTAGCATACAAATTTACATTTTCAGCATACGATTGTCATATTGACAATCACCACAAAATCAAGTGAATCTACATCAACAGATTCATTTGATTTATTCACCGTCTAAAACGGAACTGGTGCCTTTCACTAGGAAGTACAAAGTTCCGGTACTGATTCCCCCTAGACTATGTGGGGAAGCGCTAGTTTTCAGCAACAACGACAAGTATATTGGCCTAATCCTCGACAGAAAGCTCGACTGGAAATTGAGCATAGAGGACAGAGTAAAGAAAGCCACAGTGGCCCTCTATACTTGCAGGAAAGCCATCGGACTAAAATGGGGAATGACCCCCTATATAGTCCGGTGGTTCTACACCGCCATCATACGACCGATCATGCTCTATGAAGTGGTGGGATGGTGGCCAGCCTTAGACAGAAGGACATGCCTCAATAAACTCAGCAGAGTTCAACACATGGCAGAGCTATGCATCACTGGCGGGCTACGCACTACTCCAGGGGAAGCCCTGGATACTGTGCTGGACCTCCTCCCTGTAGATCTCATGGGAAAGAAGGTGGCAACACTTTCTGCCCTTAGAATGAGAGAAGCCAGACTGTGGAAGGCGTCCGCGGTTGGGCACTCGGGACTCCTGATGAGACTCCCGCACTTACCAGAGAGGACAGATTACTGTATTCCTAGTGATCACCTCTCGACGCCCTTCCAGGTATCAATCCCATCTAGGGAGGACTGGGAGATGGGCGAACCAGGACCTGCAAATGCGGTCCACTTCTACACTGATGGCTCAAAGCTAGACGGCCGCGTGGGAGGCGGAGTGTACTGCAGCGAGCTGAACATCAGTCATTGCTTCAGGCTCCCGGATCACTGTAGTGTGTTCCAAGCGGAGGTTGAAGCCATCAAGGCGGCCATTTCGATCTTCTCCAAACTACTTCTAGATACCCACTTAGTGTGCGTGTTCTCGGACAGCCAAGCGGCTATTAATGCTCTAGGATCAATATCGTCGAACTCAACGACTCTAAATGACTGCCGCAGGTCTCTGCACGAGATCGCAGAGCAGTTAGATCTCTTCCTTTTATGGGTCCCCGGCCACAGGGTCATCAAAGGGAACGACGCCGCCGACGAGCTAGCCAGGCAGGGTACTACGATCCCTCTCCTATCGGATAGGGAGCAGGTAGCGATGCCCTTGGCTACGTGCAGGCTCCTAACGCACGAATTGTTCGAGCAAAATGCCAATAGGAGATGGCAGCAAACCGTTTCCTGTAAAGTCTCAAGATTGATATGGCCATATCGATCGAAGAAGCGCTCAGCAGAGCTGTATAGACTCAGCAGAGCACAGTGCTCTGCAGTTAGTCGAGCCATTACGGGACACTGGCAGATCGGCACTCACGCCTCCAGACTGTCAATCCCTCATAACGACTTCTGCAGGAGTTGTCGCAACGAGGAGGAGGAGGAATCGGTCCCCCACTTTTTCTGCCACTGCCCAGCCCTTGGAAATCGTCGTCTTCGTATTCTCGGGGCCGCTTTCCTTACGGACATTTCGGACCTGTCCAAAATCAAACCAGGGACCTTGTCCAAATACATCCAAGCCACCGGATGGGACTGCCCTTAATCCTGCAGTAGTCTGCTCTAACGGTTCAGGCAACGAGAAGGGGCACATGCCCATGCGGCAACACAACGGACCTTTTATAGTTCCAAGTGAGCTCGGGGGCGGGAGGCTCACATCCCACCCTCCCGGCTACCACCTTAACATATCCTAACCTTTACGCTAAGCAACGCCGGCTATGCTACGTGTGTGTTAGAGAGAGACAGGGCGAGAAAAAATGAAATTGTTTTCTTCATTTTGGCTATAGTAATGATACGATCCAATTCAGTCATTCATTCTGCAGTCTAAAAGATATGGTCATTCTCTACGACTCTGCGTTTTTGGTTTTCTCGTATCTTTAAAATTGTAGATGCCACAGATTTTCGTCCTTTCTGAGGGCGGAAGTGGGCGGGGCAAAGTTTTGAAATACTCTTGTAGCAGTGACATATCACAGAATTCCGGATCCAAAACATCTAGCTCTTATAGTCTTTAAGCACTAGGCGCTAATAGGGACGGACAGACGGACGGACGGATAGACAGACAGGGCTCAATCGACTCGGCTATTGATGCTGATCAAGAAACATTTCCTTCTGGACGTTACACACATCCACTTTTACCACAAATCTAATATACGCCAATACTCATTTTGAGTATCAGGTATAATCAGAAGCGTATGATACGGCTCGAAGGACCAATTTTTTGTATGGTTATGAATGAGTGGACTGTATAAATTTAAATAGGTTTTATTTAATAATATATATATGTTCAGGCCAGCAGCAAATAATTGCCGAGCACTGTGCCCACTCCGTGCGCTCCGGTCCCAACTCGCTCTCGCGCGCTCGGAGGGGCGCTCGGGAGATTTTTGATCCACGATCCACCCGGCGCTCAAGCCATCATAGAGCATAGATCATAAGGCTTAGCATAGTTGCGTTTCCACCCCCGATTCAAACGGCCGATCTACCGCACGACCCCCGAACCAAATACACAGCGACATATATCTACCACGAAACACAACGATCTTTTACATTTCTTGCGATGGCTACTAGGAGGTTCACTGGATCATCAACTTCGTCGTTGGAGAATTGAGCAGCGATCCGCCCAACTACAAACACTTATACCAAAGGGAAGTCGATAGAGACAGCACTACAGTCGGTAGTAGCTTCCATTGAGAACGCCCTGCACAATAAATAGTATGCACTGGTAGTATTTGTTGACATCTCCGGAGCATTTAATAACGTGGCTACGAACGCAATAAAAAATCGCCTGGAAGCGAGAAACACACACCCAGCAATCAACCTGTGGATAAAAACCTCCTAGGTTGTAGATGGGTGCAATCGGAGTGGGGCACTACTTCCATGGTAAAAGAGGCACACAGAGGCACACCTCAGGCTGGATTCCTATCGCCCCTCCTGTGGAATCTTGTGGTCGACGACCTCATCAAGAGATATGAAAGGAAGGCCTCAATAATAACAGCTTATGCAGATAAGCATACGATAAAACATAAGTTGAATACCTGGGCACAGTACTGGACAGCAAACTGGCATGAAATCCAATCCAATGTCCAATGACAGTGGAAATGGTGAAGAAGGCCACCCCAAACTTGTCTCGAAATCAAAACTATCTCATCTTTGGGACTCGAAGACTGGAAAAAGGAAAGGGACCAAACCTCAACATATACACAGACGACTCCAAGATGGACGGAGGAGTAGGAGCGGGCATATACTGGGCAGACCCTGAGATAAGGCTGTCATATAAGCTAGCGGACCAATACAGAACGAGCACACGATGCGATGAACCTATTCGTCGACAGCCAAGCGGCGATAAGATCCATGCATTCGTCCGCGGTCATTTTCTGAAGTGTCTTGGCGAGCAGGAAGGCACTAGATATGCGGATCTCTGGGTTCCCAGCCACCAAGGCATCGAAGGAAACGAGGCGGCGGACGTCCTGGCTAAGGAAGGGGTCGGGTAGGCAAATGCGAGAACCGAGAGTGTGCTTGTCTCCCTGAGAACGCTACAAAGCGACTTAGAGATGCAGGCTAAACTACAGGCCGAAAGTAGGTGGAGGAGTACCACCACCTGCAGAGCCGCGAAAATCATGTGCAAAGACCGCAATGACCGCAAAGCATTGCTTCGCAGTGGCGTGGACACCTACTCCGTCTGCTCCTTCCGTCTTCTCTCCAAGGACCTAAGCGTTCGCATCACGCTAGATGCGAACTCCGCAGCCGCTTCCGACACCTTCGGGTCTGCCAGCATCTGTGCCACCAGAGTCTCGGTGCTGACCCTAGATCTTGCTACTGTCTCCAGTGTCTGGCGCTCGTGGTCAAATCTGTGGCAGTCGAATAGGACGTAGCTAACATCCTTCTCTATGGGATAGACTGCCTGCTGCTTCTATAGCTGCGCTCAGCCTCGTCCCGATCACCCTTTCGAACACCTTTCCTATGGAGTCCAGAAGGCAGATGGGCTTGTAGGAAGAGGCCAACCCTGGCGGCTTGCCCGGCTTGGTTAGCAATAGCAGCCGTTGCTTTTTCCACCTCTCGGGGAAAGTTCCTTCCTGGAGGCATTTGTTAAAAATGCCCGCAACTTCCCTCGGGAGCAGCAGAAGTGCCAGCTTCAGCGCGTGTTGGGATCGCGTCCGGGCCCGGGGCCTTCCTGAGCATCAGGTTTCTGCTGCGTGCAATACCTCGGCTTCCATTACCTCGTGCTATGCTCGAATCGTAGGGAGCTACTGATCTGCCGTCGTCGAGGAAACAATGCGCTGACTATTCCCTCCAGTGCCACTGCATCTGTTGGGGCCTTGCTGACCGTCTCCCCAGGGGTCATCTGGCTGTCCCTTATGGCGGTCTTCAGATCCTTCCTCACCGCCTTGTAGGTCTCGCTGCATCGGGACAAGCGCTGTGTGCCCCTGGCTCGCTGGAGCAGCCTCCTGGCAGGTTTTGGGAATTACCGCAATCGCCTAGCTCTACCAGAAAACTGGATCCTTGTGCTTCCGGAACGTCCCTCTCTGTAGCATGCTCTGGTCGCAGGCGCCTTCCAGTGCGTCTGCCAATTTGGTCGCCATATCGTTGGCTCCGTCTGCCATTGTAGTGTGCCAGATTGTAGACAATGTAATACCACGTGTGGGTGAAAATCGCTGACCTGGCCGACCCGTGCCTTACCCTTTGCTCTTGGGTGGTGGGCCAACCAAACCCAGAAACACGTAGCACCCCTTTGGCTATTCGACCATGCTGCCGGATGGGCGGCTAAGACACCTGCTAGACCGCCGTCTCTTATCAACATTTTTACATATACTTAAATCTTTATATATACATATTCAATTAACACCTACACACATCGTAGGAGCTAATTTGTGCTGCATAAGAGCTGAACAGACAATTTTTATTAGCAGCCAATCAGTACCTTCCTTGTTGTTGTTGTTCCGTTAGTGAGCCTTACGTTTATCGAGCCCGTGCCCTGCGATTGGCCCTGCACATATGGCCACGTATTTATATTCCATACACCAATGCCTGTAGGATAATACGGAATAATACCAGCACCAACGATAGCAACAACAACATAGCAACAACAACAATTCAATTCACTTTTTTTAATCTTTTCATTTGATCATTTTTTTTCATATACAAAAAAATACACTTTTAAATATATATACGTACTATAATTATGAAATTAAGAAAAACGAGGGGGAACGTTGTGAGTTGCTGCGGACACCGCAACTCTACAGTTATACCCGATGTAGTCAGTATGGCTCTCCTCCGGCTGACGCTGCTAATATTAAACGACACGACAAAGAGTGCGTGCGAGAGAGACAGAAAATCAGTCTGAGCGTGACGTCGGGCGCTGCGTAGCCAGTGCAAATTGATTTGTTCCTTTTGGCTATAAAAATTAACTGATCTGGTCCAGATTCAGCAATCTGATAGATATGGTCGTTATCTATGATTCTGCGTTTTTAGTTTTCTCGAATGTGCAATATTGTGGATGCAACAGATTTTCGTCCTTTGTGTGGGCGGAAGGGGGTTGGGCGAAATTCTGAGATATACGTTTTATAGTGAGATCTAACAGAAGTGCGGATACCAAATTTGGTTACTCTAGCCTTAATAGTCTCTGAGATTTGTGGATGCCCCAGATTTTCGTTCTTTGCGGGGGCGGAAGGGGGTGTGGCGAAATTTGGACACGAAACGGTCAAGATCCGATATCACAGGAGTGTGGATACCAAATTTGGTTGCTCTGGCTCTTATAGGTTCTGAGATCCTTGAACTCATATTTTGCAATTGGCAAAACCGACCATGAAACCTGTGTGTTAGAGAGAGACAGAGCGAGAAAGAATGAAATAGTTTTCTTGATTCTGGCTATAATAATTATACGATCTGGTTGAGATCTTACATTCTAAAACATATAGTCATCCTCTACGATTCTGCGTTTTTGGTTTTATCGTATCTTTAAAAATGTGGATGCCACAGATTTTCGTTCTTTGTGGGGGCGGAAGTGGGCGGTGCGAAGTTTTGAAATATTTTTGTAGCAGTGACATATCACAGAAGTCTGGATACAAAACATCGTTGCTCAAGCTCTTATAGTCTTTGAGCACTAGGCGCTGAAGGGGACGGACAGACGGACGGAAGGACAGACGGACAGACAGACATGGCTCAATCGACTCGGCTATTGATGCTGATCAAGAATATATATACTTTATGGGGTCGGAAACGATTCCTTCTGGACGTTACACACATCCACTTTTACCACAAATCTAATATACCCCAATACTCATTTTGAGTATCGGGTATACAAATATTAAAATTTATAAGTCAAATAAGTAATAAAAAGGGAGAAATCAAATATGGTCATTGTTCGGGCCAGCCGCTGAAGAATAACCGTAACTTTAACATTATTATTGTATGAGCAGGGAGAGCCGCATATGTTGTAAAACGTTGACGTTCTGCAGAGCTGCTGCGCTCTCCCGCTAAAGGGGCTCTCTGCCGCCGCCACTTCGGCAACTACTTTGATCTGCTGCCGCCACTTCGGCAATCACTTTGATCTAACGCCGTCGTCTATAGTTTAGTTCTATGCTAACCCCTCTGCGCATTGGTTGCATATCGATCTCGCATAAGATTTATCTGGCAGTAGCAAGCAATCGGCTTCCGCTAAGCCACCAAGATTAAATACGAATTATAAGGTTTAACCCGAAATCTCTTTTCATTTTTGAAACACATAGGTGCCAAAAAAGCTTGGCATCTCAAACATTGGTGACCCCCCGACGTGATGTAAAACCATTGCTTAATCGCGTTCCGTTAAAACACTTATTATTTATACAATATTTTGTTGTTGGGTAGTTTAACTACCAACAAATACATTTGGGTGCACGTTGAAAAACAGTTTAAAGTGCAAATTCAGTGAGAGTGCGGCTGGAATATTTATAGACAAATTCCGGTACTTTAAGCGTCGAATCTCTCATTCTCTGCGCAGCTGCCGCCGCGGTTCTTGACTTTTCGTGTCTTGCATTCTCGCTCTCGCGTCTATACATCGTCGCTTAAGCGGTATTTCATTTTCCGTTGTTGTGTCGAATTGCACAACGGTTAACATGGACAATGATCCGAATACAGGCGCGGGCGGAAATATTGTGGTGGCTGATTCCAGACTAAATCTGTATAAGCGTAAAAGTCAGTCATCGATTGCACAATCGATAAGCTGACCGCCGCGGAAGTCGAGGTGCGCCTTGATATGTTGGCAGAAATTCGAGAGGAATTTAATAAGGCCCATAATGAGTTGGAGGCTCTCGATCAAAACGAGATTGGGAGTGAGCTGCGCGAAATCTTCGATACTCTTTTCATATCGTTGAAAGCTGAGTTGCTGGCTGCTGTTGAAGTAAGCCAGTCACACGCCGCTGCCCATTCTACGACTCTGCCAAGCCATTCCGGACATAGTACCATCATCATGGCTCACAAGCAGCGACTTCCTGAGCTGAAGGTGCCTAAATTTTCTGGTGGATACGTCGAGTTCTCGGATTTTATGGCAATGTTCAAATCGGTGATTGAAGCGGATGCGGATCTCAGTGACATCGAGAAATTCCAGCACCTTCGCTCTTGCCTCGCTGATGCAGCTTTGGATTCGGTTCGATCGTTAGAGCTCTCCAGTGCCAATTATCGTGCGGCTCTGGATATACTTAATAAACGCTTTAATAACAAAAGACTTGTTTTCCAGGCACACATCAAGAAGATTCTTGGGCTAAAGAGGGTAGACTCGCCTTCTGCTAAAAGGCTTCGGGAGTTTTCGGATGCAGTCAATTTACACATGCGAGCGTTGCAGACATTGGGAACTGCTGAGGAGATTTCAGGATTCATGGTCATCAACATGCTGCTGCAGAAGTTGGATTCGAAGACGCAAACCAAATGGGAGGAGCAGACATCGTCGGATGCTATACCTACCGCAGAGGAATTCTTCGAATTCTTGCAGCAACGCTGCCAGAAAATGGAGCGGTTGGAATATGCTACAGCGACACACGCTAGTAGCGATTAGGTGGGAAAAAACCATTCCTATACGCAGGTTAAGAAAACGTTTGTAGCTTCCAACTCTTCCGCCGACCCGTCTGTATGCGTCTTTTGCCACTCAGCGGGCCATGGAATATACTCGTGCAAGATATTCGGAAATCTTTCACCGTTGCTGCGCCACAAAGAAGTGAAGAAGCTTTCCCTATGCTTCAATTTCCTAAAGCCGGGGCACCGGACCCGCGCATGCAATAGTGGAAAATGTCGAGTATGCGGCGGTAGGCATCATAGTTTGTTGCACTTCGATAGTATACAGCCCACAACACAAGGCTGCCCAGGTATTACTCCTCCCGATCTGGCCGTTCAACCGGACACTCTTTCCATTGCTCAAAATTCTGCTAGCAGCTCGTCTCTACCTTCGTCTACCTCTCTTGCTGCCCAAGGTCTTCACTCTGATGTCGTGCTTCTGGCTACAGCCGTGGTTCTCGTGAAGAATCGGTCTGGCGTTTTAGTTCCTTGTCGTGCCATCTTAGATTCAGGATCGCAGCTGCATCTCGTCACATCCAGGTTCGCCCAGCAGCTTCAGCTTAGGAGAACTCAATCGTCTGCACTTGTGTCTGGGCTGGGCGATACCAGCGTTTCTACTGAGGGATCCACCATAAGCATTTGTATGCATTCTCGCACCTCTGCTTACACAACTACACTTACTGCTCTCATCGCCCCCACGATTACCGATTCTCAACCAAGTATGACAGTAAATGTATCCGATTGGCGTATTCCATCTAACACTCAGCTCGCTGATCCTGCATTTTTCAATCCTCAACGGGTTGATCTTCTCATTGGTGCGAGCGTTTTTTATGATCTCCTCTGCGTAGGGCAAATCAAACTCACCGATGGACTGCCTCTTCTGCAGAAGACCCGGCTTGGGTGGATCGTATCTGGCGGTGGACAGAAGGTATCAAGCTCGGCGCTTTTGGCTACGCACAATTGTCCAGATTCGATAGCTGAGATGGAAGCAAGGTTGGATAAAACTCTTCGTATGTTTTGGGAAGTCGAGAATTGTGTGGAGGCTGGGTTGAATACCAAAGAAGAAGACGATTGTGAAGCACATTTCGTAAGCCACCTTTCACGGTTGCCATCCGGGGAGTATGCAGTTCGTCTGCCGCTAAATAACAATACTGATCGTTTAGGAGAATCTTATGCTCAGGCTTATCGACGGTTCATCAGTCTGGAGCGAAAACTGGAGCGTAATCCTACACTCAAGGAGCGGTATTCCGCCTTTATGAGGGAGTACATTGATTTGCATCATATGCACCAAGTCAACCCTGATTCCCGTAGTCTCTGCAAATATTTCTTGCCTCATCACTGTGTCCTAAAGGAGGACAGTACGACGACAAAACTCCGTGTCGTTTTCGACGGATCCGCAGCTACATCAACTGGATATTCTCTAAATGATGTGATGATGACAGGCCCTGTTATTCAGCCTGCATTGTTTAACATATTGATTCGCTTTCGAACATATCCAGTCGCTCTCACTGGGGACATTTGTAAAATGTACCGCTGCGTACGAGTGTCTCCACCCGAAAATTTGTATCAGTGCATCCTATGGCGAGATTCCATCGAGTCCGAGGTTCAAGTCTACACATTAGACACCGTCACATACGGGACGAGGGCTGCATCATTTTTAGCGGTTCGCGCAATGCACCAGCTGGCCATCGACGAGGGTGAGTCCTACCCTCTTGGCTCAGCTGCTCTGCGGCAGGAGTTTTACGTGGATGACCTTATTTCGGGCGGTAATTCGGTCGCACAGGTCATGGACAAGATGCACCAAACATCAGCTTTACTGTCCCGTGGTAATTTTAGACTTAGGAAATGGTGCTCCAGTCACCAGGAAGTACTTGAGGGAACTCCTGAAGATGACATAGAGAAGTTCCTAAAGTTTAATGATGGAAGCGACATTGCCAAAACTCTCGGCTTAGCGTGGGACCCTGCTTCGGATCAGCTGCTTTTTGCCTTGTCCGCACTGGACACAAACTCAAAGCCATCAAAGCGGTCGGTTTTATCTACGATTGCGCGGTTCTACGACCCTCTTGGATTGATAAATCCAGTCATTGTCAGGTGCAAAATCTTCCTTCAGCAGCTTTGGAGAGAAAATTTGGATTGGGATGAAAGCCTACCCTCAGCGTTGCATTCAACTTGGATGGACTTGAGAAATAGTTTGGCAAGCATTTCTCGGATCTCATTTCCTCGCTTGGTTCTTCGTTCTAGTGTGGCTACAGAAGTTCACGGATTCTGTGATGCCAGCTTGGAAGCATATGGCGCTTGCGTGTATGTCGTGTCCAGGGAAGCCCAGTCTTTGAGCCACGTTTTGTGCTCAAAGTCGCGAGTGGCGCCGCTAAAGACTATATCGATTCCTAAGCTGGAATTAAGTGGAGCCCATTTGCTTGCGAAAATCATGCAGAATGTAAAGGACATGGGAATCTTTACAGGTCGGTTCTATTGCTGGTCGGATTCGTCAACAGCATTATCTTGGGTTAGGGACGAGCCAGCTAAATTTCAAGTTTTCGTGGCAAATCGAGTGGCATCAATTCAGGAGCTGACGGCAGCCATGGAATGGCGCTATGTTCCCACCTCTTTAAATCCTGCTGATATTCTCTCGAGAGGCTCGCTTCCCAACCATCTTATCCAGTCAGAGCTATGGTTTCACGGCCCATCCTTTTTGCTAGGCTCCAAGGATAAGTGGCCTGTATCTCCATCTAACAACATAGCAACTTTGGAGCTTCGCAAAAAAGGATTGCTAATCACGTCTCCACATGCCGATCTCACGTCCGGATGCAAATTTGCGAATTCATTCTTTCGCATGCAGCGCACATTCGCCTACATGAATAAATTTATACATCGTCTTAGGCATCCAGGACTCACCGTTTCTGATATTCGGCAAGGAACGCATCTTCTAATTCGACACATTCAGCTGGCAAATTTGTGGATGGACATAAAGGAGATTCGGCGCAATGGTCAAGTCATGAAATCCAGTTCTATTAGTTCGCTCAACCCGTTCATCGATCATTCTGGACTACTTAGAGTTGGAGGTCGTCTTGGCAACTCATCGCTAGGATTTGACGCTCAGCACCCGCTCATTCTGCCAAAGAACATTCCATTACCTTTGCGCTGATAAGATATTATCATGAAAGAAACCTCCAGCCGGACCTCGCGCCTTGCTATCCAAAATTCGGCTGGAATATTGGCCCATTGGAGGTGTTAAGGCAGTGTCAAGGGTCGTCAACAGATGTGTGAGATGATTCAGGACTAGGCCGCGCATAGTCGAACACATCATGGGAGACCTACCTAAGGAACGTTTGGAAGGATCTCGAGCTTTTGAAGTCACTGGAGTAGATTACTGTGGACCTTTTTTCTACCGATCAGAAATCCGCACGAGGCCTCCGATCAAGTGCTACATTAGCGTATTCATCTGTTTCACTTCTAAGGCTATACACATGGAGCTCGTAAAGGATTTGACCACCGCATCGTTTCTAGGCGCACTAAAGCGTTTTACGTCCACTCGAGGAAGGCCAAGTCAAATTTGGTCGGACAATGCGACAAACTTCGTTGGGGCCAAGAACGAGCTTCTGGAGCTAAAGAAGCTTTGTCTGAGCGAACCGCATATGAAGGAGGTCCACGAATCCTGCTTGGCTGACTCGATCGACTGGCGTTTCATCCCACCTCGCTCTCCGCATTTTGGCGGGTTGTGGGAAGCGGCCGTGAAGACCGCAAAATATCACCTGTACCGCTCAGTTGGACCATCTGTGCTTAGCTTCGACGAGCTGCGCACTCTGATCTGTCAGATCACTGCAATTGTTAACTCTCGCCCTTTGCTCTCGCTTTCAGAAAATCCTGATGATTTAGACGTTTTGACTCCTGCTCATCTGCTTTTAGGCGGCCCCCATGAGCAAATCCTCGAGCCTGACCTAACGAAGCTGAACTACAATCATCTGGATGGCTGGCAGCGGGTCACCCAACTACAGCAAATATTCTGGAGCCGTTGGCGCGAAGAGTATCTCACTCTTTTGCAAGAGCGCGCGAAGTGGCGTACCCCCGCGCATGTTCTGCAAGAACGACCTCGTTCTGGTGAAGGACGAAAATCTTCCTCCAATGCGTTGGCCACTGGCTAGAGTGGTCGATGTCGTTTTGGGCAAGGACGGAGTGTGTCGCGTCGCTGACCTGAAGACATCCTCAGGAAACATCAGGAGGGCCGTCACTCGGCTATGTTTGCTGCCCCTTAAGGAATCTGTTGAGAGTCTAGCTCCCAACGGGGGGAGTATGTTCGGGCCAGCCGCTGAAGAATAACCGTAACTTTAACATTATTATTGTATGAGCAGAGAGAGCCGCCTATGTTGTAAAACGTTGACGTTCTGCAGAGCTGCTGCGCTCTCCCGCTAAAGGGGCTCTCTGCCGCCGCCACTTCGGCAACTACTTTGATCTGCTGCCGCCACTTCGGCAATCACTTTGATCTAACGCCGTCGTCTATAGTTTAGTTCTATGCTAACCCCTCTGCGCATTGGTTGCATATCGATCTCGCATAAGGTTTATCTGGCAATAGCAAGCAATCGGCTTCCGCTAAGCCACCAAGATTAAATACGAATTATAAAGTTTAACCCGAAATCTCTTTTCATTTTTGAAACACATAGGTGCCAAAAAAGCTTGGCATCCCAAACAGTCATGACAACAATAGTTAGCCTGGCCTCTGCCTAATCTTGTTCGTCCCCCCCACCGCACAATTCCCGCCTAAAGTAATCACAGCCGGTGTTTTTTGTAAATAAACATTAATTAACTTCCTAACCAGCCTACAATCTGAAAATCTATTCTATTCCGTGAGTTTTGTTTAATTTTGATTTGTGTTTAAACATTATTTATTTAACTTCTAATTTTTCGGCATCGGCTTGTCGTGTTTGTGTTGTTGCCGTGAGTACGCATTACATTGCATTACAGCCCTAGTCTCTCGTCTTGTAGTTTCTGTTGTTTAATCACTCTCTCGCTATCACCTCAACTTCAATAACTGTTCTTTCTCTCTCGCTCTCGTAACTTTCTGTAGCTCTCTCTCTCTCATTAGCTGCTGCTGCAACTGTTCTCCACTCCTCCTATTAGCGTTTGTCTGGCACACTGGTTTGATAGCCATTTGTTTCGAAATATTATTTGATTTTAATTTTGTTAAATATTTTTTTTTTTTATGGAGTTTTCTGTGGTATGTTCCAAAAAATCCTGTCAGAAAGAGATCACCCATGATCAGCCGAGTATCCCCTGCTGGCTCTGCGATAGCGTAGTGAACGCAAAGTGCGCTGGGTTTACGGGCCTCGTGGGCGATGCCATATCAAAACGTAATGGCTTGCACTACAGTTGTGAGGCATGCCGTGCGGTTGAGACTGACATAGTCATATTTATGAGGCAGACGCGGAAGGGCTTTAAGGAGCTGACCGTTAGCTTTAGAAAGCAGTACGATCGGCTCCTAGCCATGGAGTCTCAATTTGGCAGTCTGAAACTGCTGAATGAGTCTCCAAAGGGCAAAAAGGTCACTCCGCGCTATCTGCAAGTGCCAACCGTCACTCAGCCGTGCGCCGCCGAAAAACTGACTCCGACCACTCCAAGTGTGCAGCAGTTGATCTCGTTTGCCGCTCCAAGGGCAACGACAGCTGCTGGCGATGCAGATTCGGTAGCCGAATTCATCGCCTCGGAGAATGTGCAGCGAAGTACGTCTGCAGCGTCCGTGTCCGTGGTGTCCGCAAGTTCGCTAGTTGTCCCGCCTATTCCGATCCCACCAGTAACTAGACGTTCCGGACCTCCGCATATTGCCACCACAGGTACTGCGCCTGTGGTGCCTAAACCACTGTTGGTGATCCCACCAAAACAACAAGTTTTTGTCTCACGGCTGGCCACTGACCTCACATCTAATGATGTATCTGCTTTTATACAAAGAAAAATAAAAGCCGTCGGTTTAATGGTCGAGAAGATTAATTTCTCTTATTCCAGGGAGATAGCTTCATTCAAAATAAGTGTCTCCCAAACTGATTTTAACACCATTTGCTCTGCCAAATTTTGGCCAGAGCATTTGGTGGTGAAGGAGCTCAAGGCTAAGAAGAAGAATATGACCCCCATAACTCTAACAAATCATCCCAATGTGCCATCCTCATCTTCCCGTCCTGCTTCCACCCTTCCAAAAAACTAACTTCTCTCTTAGTAACCTATCAGAATGTTAGAGGCTTACGTAGTAAGCTCAGGATTCTTTTCCGGGATAGTGTTGCATTTGCTTCCCACGTTATTGTGTTTACTGAAACCTGGTTAAAGCCAGA
This sequence comes from Drosophila miranda, assembly GCF_003369915.1. Classification (NCBI taxonomy): domain Eukaryota; kingdom Metazoa; phylum Arthropoda; class Insecta; order Diptera; family Drosophilidae; genus Drosophila; species Drosophila miranda. The sequence goes on from NC_046674.1 coordinate 41,063,205, forward strand.
CATTCTTAGTTCCGAGGTTTTGGCAGGTCGGTACACAACTTTTAGAAAGGACCGTTCGTCTCGACGTGCAGGAGGTGTTTTAATTCCAGTGGACTCTAACTTCACGTCGGAACACTTCACAGTCCAGGTTCAACACGAACTGGAATGCACAATGCTATAAGAGCTACCTATCTCGATGCAGGATACGTTTTTCTCAGGATCCTAAATAGTTTTACTGCTTCGTAAACGGTAAGCGTAGAACGTCCGCACACCCATCCTCGTCAGGATTACCCATCCAGGCAATTGCCGATCTTTTTGCCCAATTTTTCCAAACCACCTATTCTGAGGAAAGCTACTCTGGTCATCCGTTCCCTGAGGTCTAACGGCATTTTCAGTCCCTTGTTAAATGAATGTTCTTTTCTTCATGATCGTCGACTAGTTAGCCGGTTTTTTCACGGGGTCCAGACGGGCTTCCAGGTTGTGTACTCAGGTACTGCGCCGAGGCACTGTGTGGACCCTTGCTTTAACTATTCACCCTATCCATTGATTCTTCTTGCTTCCCCCCGATCTGGAAGGAATCGTTTATAATTCCTCTCCATAAAAAAGGAAGCATATCTGAAGAAAAAAAATTAAAGAGGCATAGCAAAGTTATCCGCTATTCACAAAATGCTTGAGATGGTTATAACTCTGCACTTGCAACATCTCTGCAAGTCACTTATATCTCTAACTCAGCATGGATTTATAAGGCGGCGATCAACCACCACGAACTTGTTAGAGTTTACCTCTTTCATTATTAAAGGCTTTCAAGGTAACTTACAGACGGATGTTACTTACACCGACTTTAGTAAAGCATTCGACTCTGTAAACCATTCCCTTTTAGCGCATAACCTTGACCTTTTAGGGTTTCCGCCCAACCTCCTGAAATGGATTTCTAGCTATCTTTGTTCCAGGTCTCAAAGAGTCCTCTTCAAAAACTCCCTCTCTTTACCAGTAAAGGTTTCTTCGGGAGTACCACAAGGCAGCCATCTAGGCCCCTTACTCTTCACACTCTTCCCATCTTACTATAGTATACTTCTATTAGTAAACCTCCCATCCTTAGTTAACCGTAGAAAAATGCTTTGTGTGATATTTATGCACAACTTGATCAGGGGTGACATAGACAGCCCTGATCTGTTGAGCCGCATAAACTTCACGATTCCTATTAGACTGACTAGAAATGTTATACCGTTTTTCCTTCCACTTTGTAGATCGAATTATTCCTTGCATGAACCGTTTAGGGTCTTATGCTCGGATTATAATTCCCTCTACCATATTATATCCACCACTAATTCTCTTCCTCTTATTAAATTACTAATCCTTACACACCTTTCTAGTAATTAGTAATTGTAGTGGTATTTGTATTTTGATTGCATGCCTAGTTCTCTTAGTATGTTTAGTGATAATTTTCCTCGAATATTGGTCTAACAGTTATCTTTCCTGCATGCTCGCGTAACAGCCTTCTACTGGTTTCAGACGGGCCGTTTGACGGTGCAGTAATTGCATCGCCTTTTGTAAGATGCAGTCATTGCATGTGAACGTCCAAGAACTCGAAAGTGAGGAAGTTCTCATTCACAGGACTCCGCGTGGTTCGCTGGCACAAGTTCGTTCCTCTCCGTTTCACGTGTTCACTTGTTTAGCACGCGTCGGCCACGGCTTGCACGTGCTCTTTCTTTTCTCCGACCAGTTTTCCTTCCACGTACACGTCCGTCTCCTGCGGCACTCCCCAACCAAATCCTTTGGCTAAGAGTTCTCTTGCTTTTCACCAGCGCCCAGCCGTCATTCTGCCGTCTCTCCCGATCCAGTATCTGCGCGGGTGGCTAGTGTTGTTGCCATGGTTGCGTCGAGAGATCTGGTTCCCTCGCTCTCGCGCTCTCTCGGCTTGCACTTGCGTGGGCGACGGCATTGTTGCCATGGTCATCGATGGAGGAGTCTGTCTCTCCCTCTCTCTCTGGCGTAGGCGGCTGCGTCGGCAGCTTTTGAATTTCCTGGTGATGTGGGGCTTTGGCGCCGAGTTCGGCTCTCTCTTGCTCCGCTGCTAGTACTTCCTTGTTGTTGCTGGGTTTGGCTTATCGTTTAAGGCTGCTGGTACTTCATTGTCGTTGCTCGACTTTGCCTTCCTCTCTTTCGGTTGTTGCTGGACCTTTCTTCTTCTCTTTCGGTAGCTGGAACTTCTTTGTTGTTGCTGGGCTGGCTGCATTTCATGGGAATGCCACCCCCACAAAATTAAAGTGGCGTCTACAGTGATCATAGCTTGATCATACAAGAAGACATTGTAAACGATATCACACTAAGAGAGACACTAGTGCATCACAGCGTAAAAACGCTTGGCCTCATCTGGATGCCGAATAAGCAAAAATTGGGTGGACCGCACGGGTATGTTCGGAACTGGCCCAAATCTTTAAACCAACAGGACTCTTTGCACCGGTGGTAGTAAAAGCAAAAATCTTCATACACCAACTTTGAGAGCTCAAACTGGATTGGGATGACGAATTATCATTTTAACGGCAAACCGCATGGAAAGAATACCGGGAAGACCTACATACATGTAGTAGTTTAAGTTGCTTGATGGCAACGAGTAACATTTATTTGATAAGTATGTTGGACTTAAAATTATAGCAGCTCCAAGTTTTACAAGTATGTTTGTGACTAATTATATGCGTGTACGTCTGATGCGTGGCTGAACTGACAACTGACTGATCTCTCTCTCTTGCTATCGGCTCTCTCAGAGCCGATTACTGCTCTATCCCGACGACACGACGAAAACACGACCGCTTCGTGTCTCTCTCTTTCCTTCGTTTCCTACATTCGGCTGTCCTGACGGACCATTCGCCTCGGACGGGTCTAGCCAAGGTTTCATATATTCTGAAACTGTAGAGGTCTTATAGGGACCCTCAGTATCCCCAATCTTCTCGACTTCGTACCTTCCATGATTCTTTACCCTAACCACCTTATACGGCCCTAGATACTTTCCTTTTAGCTTTAATCCAGTACCATACTGAGTACGCTTGATAGCTACTAGCTCATTAACCTCATACTGTCTATCTAGTTTCCTTTTTAAGTCAAAACTCTTCTTGTTTTCCTGCTGTAACCGTGCAATGTTTTCAACTACTTCCTTTCTAATTTTTTCGCGGTCCTTGTTCAACTCTTCGATAAGTGATTCTTCCAATATTTCTTTTATTTTTGGATCCATTCCTATACGCATGTCTAGCCCAGTCAATATCTTGAAAGGTGTTACCTTGGTACTTCGCGGCTCAACACTGTTGATCATTTGCTGTACTTTTCCTAGATGCTTATACCAACTACCGGAATTACCCTGACACAATTTCGACAACATAGGCACCACTATCTTGTGCATCCTTTCGACTTGACTATTCCCACGTGGAGCGCCTGTGGCAATCATTAAATGCTGTATTTTCTCTCTCTCACAATATTCACGAAACAAATTGGACATAAACGCTGCACCCCTATCCGTCACTATTCTGTTCGGATTACCAAAACTAGTCCCCTGAATTTCCAAACACTTAACGACCTCTTCAACACCTGTACTACGTGTAGAATATAACCAAACAAACTTAGAAAATCCATCAACGACAACCAGTATATAATTGTACTGTTTTTTAGTCATTTCCATTGGTCCAACGTGATCAATGTGATACGTTTGTAACGGCCTATCACCCTTGTCTATTGGTTGCAAATAACAATCACGTTTTCCTGTCTTTTCATTGACAATGATACACTCGACACAACTATTTATTACGCGCCATACTTTGTCTTTTAACTTCGGAATATAATACGACTTTTCAATGATATCTTGTGTCTTTTTAACTGAAAAATGTCCTTGCTTATGTGCTATTGATATAATCTCATTTTCCAACTGAGCTGGTACTACGATGAGCTCCTTATCCGGATCCTTAAACAAAATCTGATTCTGAATATAATAATCCTTATATTCCTTGTCCTCCACAATACTTTTAACAGCCTTAACCCAATCGTCGGTTAGCTGAGCTTCTTTCAAACGATGAGCTATACTTTCGGTCACCATAAAACAAGATACACGACTCAACGCGTCAACGTGCCTCATCTTCGTTGCTGAGCGATGTTCTATAACATAATTAAAATCTTGTAGGTACATGGCCCAACGTGCTACTCTCAAAGGAACGTCTTTCTTTTTGATCGTCATTGTAAATGCATTACAATCTGTGACAATTTTGAACTTTATACCCAAAACGTATACACGCCATTTCGCTAAAGCTTCGATAATTGCCAGAACCTCAAGGTCATAAGCAGGATATTTCTCTTCACATGGCTTAGTCCTACGGCTCATATATTGAACTGGATGGAATTGGCTGTCTTCCAAACTCTTTTGCAGTAACACGGCTCCATACCCCCATTTTGATGCATCAGTATGGATTTCTGTCTCCAACTTCGGGTTGTACATTTCTAAAACAGGTCTACTAATCAATGCTACCTTTAGTTGTTCAAACGCAACCTGATGTATATCCCTAAATTCAAATTTAACATCCTTCCGCAGCAGATCTGTCAATGGTTTTGCAATAACAGCATAACCCCCAATAAACTTTCGGAAATAAGAAGTCAATCCTATGAAACGCTGCACTGTTTTTTTATCAACTGGCACTGGGAACTTTTCGACTGCCCTCGTCTTCTCATCACTTGGTCTTATCGTATTCTTTTCTATTATATACCCCAGAAAATTAACCTTTTGTCGTAACAGCTGACACTTTCTCCAATTTATACGTAGCCCATTCATTTCCGCTATCTTCAGTACTTTTCTCAACTTTAACAAACTCTCTTCTACATCTTGACTACAAATAATAACGTCATCCATATAGACTGCTGCTTCATTATTCTTTACCAAATCTCTCAACACAGCCATTATAAATCTGGTAAACACCGCTGGGGAATTTGAAATTCCAAATGGTACATATAAAAATTCGAACTGACCATTCTGAGTCACAAAAGACGTATATTTTTGAGACTCGACTTCTACAGGCACATGGAAAAAACCATTCGTTAAATCCAACGTGGTGAAATACTTTGCACCCTGCAGTTTCTCCAACACTGTATCCATATGTGACATTGGAAAGTTATCGCGAACCATTTTCTCATTCAGCTTTCGGTAATCACAGCATAGTCTCTTGCTACCGTTCTTTTTGGGTACCAACACTACTGGTGATGCATACTCCGATGTACTTGGCTTTATAATCTTCTGAGCCAGCCACTCTTCCACTTGCTTGTCCACGATTTCCTGTTCACACAACGGTAATCGTCTCGGATGCTGGAAAACTGGTATCTCATCCACTAATACAATTTTCATTTTTATCGGCGCTTCTACATTTCTCTGAGGTTGGTACTTTCCTACCATACCCCTAACCTCTCTAGCATGTACTTCACTGAGATGACCAACATCAATTGAAAACTCCTTCTCAACTTCGTCAATACTTGACATGCAAATGCCTTTATATTCATTAAACAATTCCACGCATGAGGACGATGCTACCTGATCAAGTTTCTTATCTTTATCCTCGCCACAAACTCTACGAACAAATCTTGTTCCTGTCTTAGAAACTTGCATGTCCACATGATCCAGAATAGTCCTTCCTAAAATGGCTTCAAAACCAATATCCTCGTCTGGAATGACATGAAATTCTACCTCCATGGTATCGAAAAGCTACCAAAAGTTACAACTTGACTATCTCCAATACCTGTTAAACATTTCTCCTGGCCGATCAGTTCAAGATTTCCAAATTTCAAAAATACCCTCCTGCGAATTAAACACAAATCTGCTCCAGTATCAATCAAACCTTGGAATACCAAATTCGCGTACTTAATATCCTTTAATTCCAAAGCTGATGGAGTGAAAATACCTGACGGCTTATCAACGGCTTCCTTATCTCGAATAATGTTCGTATTCGATCTCTTTTCTTGTCTGGTTTCGACCTTGACATTACAGCTTGCAGCACGGTGTCCTGGTTGGCCACATTTGAAACAACAAAAATCATTTTTGGGACAATCTTTCCTCAAATGCGATTTGTCTTCACACTTAAAAAATTTCCTAAAATTCTCTGCCATCGACCCTTTCACCGAACTCTCACTTTTATTACTCAGCGGCCAATTCTTACTCATCGGCTTGGATCCGCCTCTAGCTTTCTGGTAAACATCGATCTGAAATTTAAGCTCCTTTAAGTTTCTAGCTTGGTACAGCATTGCCTTACTTGCCCTAGCGTCTGGTATACCATCCACAAAATATTCGATTAAACTCTCATCATCTAGTTTAATTGGCTTGGCTATCTCCATTAACGCATACAAAAACTCATGCAACGACTCTCCTTTTTTCTGCTGGCGCTTTTGCAACATTCTATGTACTTCTACGGACGACAGTTTAACACTAAACTCATCCAACAGAGCTGCCTTCAACGAATTCCAGTTACGAATATCACGCAAACTACGAGCGAAAGATTTTGCTGCACCAACTAACAACTGCTTGGCATAAATGAATAATTGTAATTGACTCCATTGAACAGTAGCTGCGCATTCTTCTAATTCCTCTATCCATTGATTGATGTCGGGGTTATTAGAACCAGAAAATTGTGACACACTACATTCCACGTCTTTTAGCGTAAGCCAAGATTTATACTCTGCCTGTCGCGTACCTGGTTGAACTGCTACGGTATCATCCACTGCTGTTACTACGGACTCATTCTCTGACTCTTCTTCATTCTCAACTGGAAAGCCGTGATGTATTAATAGTCTATCTTGCAAATCGCGCTTTCGTCCCGTCGTCTGCAACGCAAGCTCTCTTAACTTCTCTCGCAAATCTGCGACTCTCAGTGTCATTATCTCTTCAACTTGCATCGTGACGATTTAAATACAAAATAATTGATATTAGCTTATATCTAAGAAAATGTAATTAAATCAACTTAAACAACCTTATTACTGCGGCCTGTTAACAATTTTCCAGTTAACATCGACTCCGAAAACGCCTTTAAAGTCGTCACTGTTAACGATCGCTTCTCTGTTAACGCTCACCTTACTATGGGTTTACCCTTGTTAACTCTCGCTTCTGCGCAGAACTTTCCAGACTCCAAATTTGACGCACACACACCACCACATCCAGATCTCGCTTGCCTGTCGATGTCGCTGTTGCCGTCCTCTCTTTGTTGCCTTGCCTTGCTCTCGCTGTTCGCCGTTAACTCGTTGTCGCTTCCCGAATCGTCGCTGCTTCTGCTGTTACAAAATGGTCGTCTCCTTGCTGCTTGTCTCTTCTTGTAGTTGTAGTCTCCGTCCGACGCAGTGCAACACAACAACAATCAATGTTCTTTGATTCTTGCTGTTTGCTGCCGTCGTTTTGTCGCTTCTGCTTCCTTTGGAACGAACGCACTCAGATTGTCGTCTCTGTGCCGCTTGTCTCCTTGTAGCTCTAGCCTCTCAGACGCAATGCACAACAACAACAACGAAGGTTTTGATTCTTGCTGTGTTTGCTGCCGTCTGCCGTCGTTTTGTCGCTTCTGCTCTCTTTGGAACGAACGCGCTCAGATTGTCGTCTCTGTGCCGCTTGTCTCCTTGTAGCTCTAGCCTCTCAGACGCAATGCACAACAACAACAACGAAGGTTTTGATTCTTGCTGTGTTTGCTGCCGTCTGCCGTCGTTTTGTCGCTTCTGCTCTCTTTGGAACGAACGCGCTCAGATTGTCGTCTCTGTGCCGCTGGTCTCCTTGTAGCTCTAGCTTCTCAGACGCAATGCACAACAACAACAACGAAGGTTTTGATTCTTGCTGTGTTTGCTGCCGTCTGCCGTAGTTTTGTCGCTCCAGCTCTCTTGAATGTCTGCTCACACTAATGCGCCTTCTTCGACAAGTGTCTCTCTCGCACTTATAGGCCAGACTGCAATTCAATTTCGCACCGCGACCGATCTCTTGTGTCACCAGTCTCGTGTTCGCCAAAATTTCCAAATACACGCACAAATCTCACTTGCAAATGTTGTTGTCTTGGGCTTATTTTCGGAAGAGCCCCCAATTTGTAGTAGTTTAAGTTGCTTGATGGCAACGAGTAACATTTATTTGATAAGTCTGTTGGACTTAAAATTATAACAGCTCCAAGTTTAACAAGTATGTTTGTGACTAATTATATGCGTGTACGTCTGATGCGTGGCTGAACTGACAACTGACTGATCTCTCTCTCTTGCTATCGGCTCTCTCAGAGCCGATTACTGCTCTACACGACGAAAACAAGACCGCTTCGTGTCTCTCTCTTTCCTTCGTTTCCTACATTCGGCTGTCCTGACGGACCATTCGCCTCGGATGGGTCTAGCCAAGGTTTCATATATTCTGAAACTGTAGAGGTCTTATAGGGACCCTCAGTATCCCCAATCTTCTCGACTTCGTACCTTCCATGATTCTTTACCCTAACCACCTTATACGGCCCTAGATACTTTCCTTTTAGCTTTAATCCAGTACCATACTGAGTACGCTTGATAGCTACTAGCTCATTAACCTCATACTGTCTATCTAGTTTCCTTTTTAAGTCAAAACTCTTCTTGTTTTCCTGCTGTAACCGTGCAATGTTTTCAACTACTTCCTTTCTAATTTTTTCGCGGTCCTTGTTCAACTCTTCGATAAGTGATTCTTCCAATATTTCTTTTATTTTTGGATCCATTCCTATACGCATGTCTAGCCCAGTCAATATCTTGAAAGGTGTTACCTTGGTACTTCGCGGCTCAACACTGTTGATCATTTGCTGTACTTTTCCTAGATGCTTATACCAACTACCGGAATTACCCTGACACAATTTCGACAACATAGGCACCACTATCTTGTGCATCCTTTCGACTTGACCATTCCCACGTGGAGCGCCTGTGGCAATCATTAAATGCTGTATTTTCTCTCTCTCACAATATTCACGAAACAAATTGGACATAAACGCTGCACCCCTATCCGTCACTATTCTGTTCGGATTACCAAAACTAGTCCCCTGAATTTCCAAACACTTAACGACCTCTTCAACACCTGTACTACGTGTAGAATATAACCAAACAAACTTAGAAAATCCATCAACGACAACCAGTATATAATTGTACTGTTTTTTAGTCATTTCCATTGGTCCAACGTGATCAATGTGATACGTTTGTAACGGCCTATCACCCTTGTGTATTGGTTGCAAATAACCCTCACGTTTTCCTGTCTTTTCATTGACAATGATACACTCGACACAACTATTTATTACGCGCCATACTTTGTCTTTTAACTTCGGAATATAATACGACTTTTCAATGATATCTTGTGTCTTTTTAACTGAAAAATGTCCTTGCTTATGTGCTATTGATATAATCTCATTTTCCAACTGAGCTGGTACTACGATGAGCTCCTTATCCGGATCCTTAAACAAAATCTGATTCTGAGTATAATAATCCTCATATTCCTTGTCCTCCACAATACTTTTAACAGCCTTAACCCAATCGTCGGTTAGCTGAGCTTCTTTCAAACGATGAGCTATACTTTCGGTCACCATAAAACAAGATACACGACTCAACGCGTCAACGTGCCTCATCTTCGTTCCTGAGCGATGTTCTATAACATAATTAAAATCTTGTAGGTACATGGCCCAACGTGCTACTCTCAAAGGAACGTCTTTCTTTTTGATCGTCATTGTAAATGCATTACAATCTGTGACAATTTTAAACTTTATACCCAAAACGTATACACGCCATTTCGCTAAAGCTTCGATAATTTCCAGAACCTCAAGGTCATAAGCAGGATATTTCTCTTCACATGGCTTAGTCCTACGGCTCATATATTGAACTGGATGGAATTGGCTGTCTTCCAAACTCTTTTGCAGTAACACGGCTCCATACCCCCATTTTGATGCATCAGTATGGATTTCTGTCTCCAACTTCGGGTTGTACATTTCTAAAACAGGTCTACTAATCAATGCTACCTTTAGTTGTTCAAACGCAACCTGATGTATATCCTTAAATTCAAATTTAACATCCTTCCGCAGCAGATCTGTCAATGGTTTTGCAATAACAGCATAACCCCCAATAAACTTTCGGAAATAAGAAGTCAATCCTATGAAACGCTGCACTGTTTTTTTATCAACTGGCACTGGGAACTTTTCGACTGCCCTCGTCTTCTCATCACTTGGTCTTTTCGTATTCTTTTCTATTATATACCCCAGAAAATTAACCTTTTGTCGTAACAGCTGACACTTTCTCCAATTTATACGTAGCCCATTCATTTCCGCTATCTTCAGTACTTTTCTCAACTTTAACAAACTCTCTTCTACATCTTGACTACAAATAATAACGTCATCCATATAGACTGCTGCTTCATTATTCTTTACCAAATCTCTCAACACAGCCATTATAAATCTGGTAAACACCGCTGGGGAATTTGAAATTCCAAATGGTACATATAAAAATTCGAACTGACCATTCTGAGTCACAAAAGACGTATATTTTTGAGACTCGACTTCTACAGGCACATGGAAAAAACCATTCGTTAAATCCAACGTGGTGAAATACTTTGCACCCTGCAGTTTCTCCAACACTGTATCCATATGTGACATTGGAAAGTTATCGCGAACCATTTTCTCATTCAGCTTTCGGTAATCACAGCATAGTCTCTTGCTACCGTTCTTTTTGGGTACCAACACTACTGGTGATGCATACTCCGATGTACTTGGCTTTATAATCTTCTGAGCCAGCCACTCTTCCACTTGCTTGTCCACGATTTCCTGTTCACACAACGGTAATCGTCTCGGATGCTGGAAAACTGGTATCTCATCCACTAATACAATTTTCATTTTTATCGGCGCTTCTACATTTCTCTGAGGTTGGTACTTTCCTACCATACCCCTAACCTCTCTAGCATGTACTTCACTGAGATGACCAACATCAATTGAACCAACATCCTTCTCAACTTCGTCAATACTTGACATGCAAATGCCTTTATATTCATTAAACAATTCCACGCATGAGGACGATGCTACCTGATCAAGTTTCTTATCTTTATCCTCGCCACAAACTCTACGAACAAATCTTGTTCCTGTCTTAGAAACTTGCATGTCCACATGATCCAGAATAGTCCTTCCTAAAATGGCTTCAAAACCAATATCCTCGTCTGGAATGACATGAAATTCTACCTCCATGGTATCGAAAAGCTACCAAAAGTTACAACTTGACTATCTCCAATACCTGTTAAACATTTCTCCTGGCCGATCAGTTCAAGATTTCCAAATTTCAAAAATACCCTCCTGCGAATTAAACACAAATCTGCTCCAGTATCAATCAAACCTTGGAATACCAAATTCGCGTACTTAATATCCTTTAATTCCAAAGCTGATGGAGTGAAAATACCTGACGGCTTATCAACGGCTTCCTTATCTCGAATAATGTTCGTATTCGATCTCTTTTCTTGTCTGGTTTCGACCTTGACATTACAGCTTGCAGCACGGTGTCCTGGTTGGCCACATTTGAAACAACAAAAATCATTTTTGGGACAATCTTTCCTCAAATGCGATTTGTCTTCACACTTAAAAAATTTCCTAAAATTCTCTGCCATCGACCCTTTCACCGAACTCTCACTTTTATTACTCAGCGGCCAATTCTTACTCATCGGCTTGGATCCGCCTCTAGCTTTCTGGTAAACATCGATCTGAAATTTAAGCTCCTTTAAGTTTCTAGCTTGGTACAGCATTGCCTTACTTGCCCTAGCGTCTGGTATACCATCCACAAAATATTCGATTAAACTCTCATCATCTAGTTTAATTGGCTTGGCTATCTCCATTAACGCATACAAAAACTCATGCAACGACTCTCCTTTTTTCTGCTGGCGCTTTTGCAACATTCTATGTACTTCTACGGACGACAGTTTAACACTAAACTCATCCAACAGAGCTGCCTTCAACGAATTCCAGTTACGAATATCACGCAAACTACGAGCGAAAGATTTTGCTGCACCAACTAACAACTGCTTGGCATAAATGAATAATTGTAATTGACTCCATTGAACAGTAGCTGCGCATTCTTCTAATTACTCTATCCATTGATTGATGTCGGGGTTATTAGAACCAGAAAATTGTGACACACTACCTTCCACGTCTTTTAGCGTAAGCCAAGATTTATACTCTGCCTGTCGCGTACCTGGTTGAACTGCTACGGTATCATCCACTGCTGTTACTACGGACTCATTCTCTGACTCTTCTTCATTCTCAACTGGAAAGCCGTGATGTATTAATAGTCTTGCAAATCGCGCTTTCGTCCCGTCGTCTGCAACGCAAGCTCTCTTAACTTCTCTCGCAAATCTGCGACTCTCAGTGTCATTATCTCTTCAACTTGCATCGTGACGATTTAAATACAAAATAATTGATATTAGCTTATATCTAAGAAAATGTAATTAAATCAACTTAAACAACCTTATTACTGCTGGCCTGTTAACAATTTTCCAGTTAACATCGACTCCGAAAACGCCTTTAAAGTCGTCACTGTTAACGATCGCTTCTCTGTTAACGCTCACCTTACTATGGGTTTACCCTTGTTAGCTCTCGCTTCTGCGCAGAACTTTCCAGACAACAAATTTGACGCACACACCACCACATCCAGATCTCGCTTGCCTGTCGATGTCGCTGTTGCCGTCTTCTCTTTGTTGCCTTGCCTTGCTCTCGCTGTTCGCCGTTAACTCGTTGTCGCTTCCCGAATCGTCGCTGCTTCTGCTGTTACAAAATGGTCGTCTCCTTGCTGCTTGTCTCTTCTTGTAGTTGTAGTCTCCGTCCGAAGCAGTGCAACACAACAACAATCAATTTTCTTTGATTCTTGCTGTTTGCTGCCGTCGTTTTGTCGCTTCTGCTTCCTTTGGAACGAACGCACTCAGATTGTCGTCTCTGTGCCGCTTGTCTCCTTGTAGCTCTAGCCTCTCAGACGCAATGCACAACAACAACAACGAAGGTTTTGATTCTTGCTGTGTTTGCTGCCGTCTGCCGTCGTTTTGTCGCTTCTGCTCTCTTTGGAACGAACGCGCTCAGATTGTCGTCTCTGTGCCGCTTGTCTCCTTGTAGCTCTAGCCTCTCAGACGCAATGCACAACAACAACAACGAAGGTTTTGATTCTTGCTGTGTTTGCTGCCGTCTGCCGTCGTTTTGTCGCTTCTGCTCTCTTTGGAACGAACGCGCTCAGATTGTCGCCTCTGTGCCGCTTGTCTCCTTGTAGCTCTAGCCTCTCAGACGCAATGCACAACAACAACAACGAAGGTTTTGATTCTTGCTGTGTTTGCTGCCGTCTGCCGTAGTTTTGTCGCTCCAGCTCTCTTGAATGTCTGCTCACACTAATGCGCTTTCTTCGACAAGTGTCTCTCTCGCACTTATAGGCCAGACTGCAATTCAATTTCGCACCGCGACCGATCTCTTGTGTCACCAGTCTCGTATGATAAGTATGTTGGACTTAAAATTATAACAGCTCCAAGTTTTACAAGTATGTTTGTGACTAATTATATGCGTGTACGTCTGATGCGTGGCTGAACTGACAACTGACTGATCTCTCTCTCTTGCTATCGGCTCTCTCAGAGCCGATTACTGCTCTATCCCGACGACACGCCGAAAACACGTCCGCTTCGTGTCTCTCTCTTTCCTTCGTTTCCTACATAAATTGAACAAGATTCAAATTCCCACGCATATCAATGATGGTAAAATTCCAGTTATCCATGACTCAACACTCCTGCACGGATCTCGAGATAAATGGATGAAGGCAGCCATCATAGAACCCAGCAATCTTGACAGAAATGCTAAGCTTGTAAGCTTGCCAATCGCATCGAGCGCACTTGGGAAGAATTATATACATGCAGTCATAACATGCAATGCATTGTAGCATATATGTAGCATTTCTGCAACGACACTCTGTGCACGCGAACTGAATCATGCCCGCACTATAATCCTGCGAGCCATCCAACAAGTCTAGCTTACAGAAGACTATAAACAGTTAACACGCTATAAGACTGTGATAGAAAGAACTCGATCACATCGTTATCTCCCTTCCTAGGAGACGATGAGCTCATCTGAGTTGGTGGTAGACTTGAAGAAGCCCTAATTCCATATAACGCAAGACATCCAGTTTTGCTACCATACAATGACCCAATCGTCAAAATGATCTTGCGTGAATTTCATGAGGAGACCATGCATTGTGGTGCTGAAGCATTAAGGGCGATTGCAAGACAACAATATTGGATCATTCATGACAAGACAATGGCTAGAAGCATCATTTACAGCTGTGTTAGATGAACCAAGGCTAGAAAAAAGCTGATGCACCTGATCATAGGCAATCTTCCAGCACAAAGAGTCACACAAGCACGCTCATTTCTTAATGCAGGCGTCGACTACCTTGGACCAATTTCGATCCACCATAAGATCCAAGGAAAAAAAACAGATAAGGGATATATCGCCGTGTAAGCTAGTAAGCGACCTGACCACAGATGCATTCTTGGCAGCCCTGCGTCGATGCTTAAGCAGACGTGGGAAGTGCCAAACTATTCATTGCGACAATGCAACGAACTTTGTGGGTGCAAATAACCAGCTCAAAGAATTAGGAGGAGCTGTCTTCAGCTCAAAGGCAAGTGCTCTGATCACGAATCATTGCAAAAAAAACAAGTGGAATTTCAATTCCTCCCAGGACTCCATCGTTTGGCGGCCTCTGGGAAGCGGCGGTAAAATCAGCAAAAAAGCTGCTGATAATCCAAATCGGCGAGGATCCTTCCCCAGAACACCTTTTCCAATTGAGTGGTGGTAGCTTGTTCGGGCCAGCCGCTGAAGAATAACCGTAACTTTAACATTATTATAGTATGAGCAGAGAGAGCCGCCTATGTTGTAAAACGTTGACGTTCTGCAGAGCTGCTGCGCTCTCCCGCTAAAGGGGCTCTCTGCCGCCGCCACTTCGGCAACTACTTTGATCTGCTGCCGCCACTTCGGCAATCACTTTGATCTAACGCCGTCGTCTATAGTTTAGTTCTATGCTAACCCCTCTGCGCATTGGTTGCATATCGATCTCGCATAAGGTTTATCTGGCAATAGCAAGCAATCGGCTTCCGCTAAGCCACCAAGATTAAATACGAATTATAAAGTTTAACCCGAAATCTCTTTTCATTTTTGAAACACATAGGTGCCAAAAAAGCTTGGCATCTCAAACATTGGTGACCCCCCGACGTGATATAAAACCATTGCTTAATCGCGTTCCGTTAAAACACTTATTATTTATACAATATTTTGTTGTTGGGTAGTTTAACTACCAACAAATACATTTGGGTGCACGTTGAAAAACAGTTTAAAGTGCAAATTCAGTGAGAGTGCGGCTGGAATATTTATAGACAAATTCCGGTACTTTAAGCGTCGAATCTCTCATTCTCTGCGGAGCTGCAGCCGCGGTTCTTGACTTTTCGTGTCTTGCATTCTCGCTCTCGCGTCTATACATCGTCGCTTAAGCGGTATTTCATTTTCCGTTGTTGTGTCGAATTGCACAACGGTTAACATGGACAACGATCCGAATACAGGCGCGGGCGGAAATATTGTGGTGGCTGATTCCAGACTGAATCTGTATAAGCGTAAAAGTCAGTCATTATATGATCGATTGCACAGGCTTGGCGAATCCTTCGCGGGGAATAAAATCGATAAGCTGACCGCCGCGGAAGTCGAGGTGCGCCTTGATATGTTGGCAGAAATTCGAGAGGAATTTAATAAGGCCCATAATGAGTTGGAGGCTCTCGATCAAAACGAGATTGGGAGTGAGCTGCGCGAAATCTTCGATACTCTTTTCATATCGTTGAAAGCTGAGTTGCTGGCTGCTGTTGAAGTAAGCCAGTCACACGCCGCTGCCCATTCTACGACTCTGCCAAGCCATTCCGGACATAGTACCATCATCATGGCTCACAAGCAGCGACTTCCTGAGCTGAAGGTGCCTAAATTTTCTGGTGGATACGTCGAGTTCTCGGATTTTATGGCAATGTTCAAATCGGTGATTGAAGCGGATGCGGATCTCAGTGACATCGAGAAATTCCAGCACCTTCGCTCTTGCCTCGCTGATGCGGCTTTGGATTCGGTTCGATCGTTAGAGCTCTCCAGTGCCAATTATCGTGCGGCTCTGGATATACTTAATAAACGCTTTAATAACAAAAGACTTGTTTTCCAGGCACACATCAAGAAGATTCTTGGGCTAAAGAGGGTAGACTCGCCTTCTGCTAAAAGGCTTCGGGAGTTTTCGGATGCAGTCAATTTACACATGCGAGCGTTGCAGACATTGGGAACTGCTGAGGAGATTTCAGGATTCATGGTCATCAACATGCTGCTGCAGAAGTTGGATTCGAAGACGCAAACCAAATGGGAGGAGCACACATCGTCGGATGCTATACCTACCGCAGAGGAATTCTTCGAATTCTTGCAGCAACGCTGCCAGAAAATGGAGCGGTTGGAATATGCTACAGCAACACACGCTAGTAGCGACCAGGTGGGAAAAAACCATTCCTTTACGCAGGTTAAGAAAACGTTTGTAGCTTCCAACTCTTCCGCCGACCCGTCTGTATGCGTCTTTTGCCACTCAGCGGGCCATGGAATATACTCGTGCAAGATATTCGGAAATCTCTCACCGTTGCTGCGCCACAAAGAAGTTAAGAAGCTTTCCCTATGCTTCAATTGCCTAAAGCCGGGGCACCGGACCCGCGCATGCAATAGTGGAAAATGTCGAGTATGCGGCGGTAGGCATCATAGTTTGTTGCACTTCGATAGTATACAGCCCACAACACAAGGCTGCCCAGGTATTACTCCTCCCGATCTGGCCGTTCAACCTGACACTCTTTCCGTTGCTCAAAATTCTGCTCGCAGCTCGTCTCTACCTTCGTCTACCTCTCTTGCTGCCCAAGGTCTTCACTCTGATGTCGTGCTTCTGGCTACAGCCGTGGTTCTCGTAAAGAATCGGTCTGGCGTTTTAGTTCCTTGTCGTGCCATCTTAGATTCAGGATCGCAGCTGCATCTCGTCACATCCAGGTTCGCCCAGCAGCTTCAGCTTAGGAGAACTCAATCGTCTGCACTTGTGTCTGGGCTGGGCGATACCAGCGTTTCTACTGAGGGATCCACCATAAGCATTTGTATGCATTCTCGCACCTCTGCTTACACAACTACACTTACTGCTCTCATCGCCCCCACGATTACCGATTCTCAACCAAGTATGACAGTAAATGTATCCGATTGGCGTATTCCATCTAACATTCAGCTCGCTGATCCTGCATTTTTCAATCCTCAACGGGTTGATCTTCTCATTGGTGCGAGCGTTTTTTATGATCTCCTCTGCGTAGGGCAAATCAAACTCACCGATGGACTGCCTCTTCTGCAGAAGACCCGGCTTGGGTGGATCGTATCTGGCGGTGGACAGAAGGTATCAAGCTCGGCGCTTTTGGCTACGCACAATTGTCCAGATTCGATAGCTGAGATGGAAGCAAGGTTGGATAAAACTCTTCGTATGTTTTGGGACGTCGAGAATTGTGTGGAGGCTGGTTTGAATACCAAAGAAGAAGACGATTGTGAAGCACATTTCGTAAGCCACCTTTCACGGTTGCCATCCGGGGAGTATGCAGTTCGTCTGCCGCTAAATAACAATACTGATCGTTTAGGAGAATCTTATGCTCTGGCTTATCGACGGTTCATCAGTCTGGAGCGAAAACTGGAGCGTAATCCTACACTCAAGTCAACCCTGATTCCCGTAGTCTCTGCAAATATTTCTTGCCTCATCACTGTGTCCTAAAGGAGGACAGTACGACGACAAAACTCCGTTTCGTTTTCGACGGATCCGCAGCTACATCAACTGGATATTCTCTAAATGATGTGATGATGACAGGCCCTGCTATTCAGCCTGCATTGTTTAACATATTGATTCGCTTTCGAACATATCCAGTCGCTCTCACTGGGGACATTTGTAAAATGTACCGCTGCGTACGAGTGTCTCCACCCGACAATTTGTATCAGTGCATCCTATGGCGAGATTCCATCGAGTCCGAGGTTCAAGTCTACACATTAGACACCGTCACATACGGGACGAGGGCTGCATCATTTTTAGCGGTCCGCGCAATGCACCAGCTGGCCATCGACGAGGGTGAGTCCTACCCTCTTGGCTCAGCTGCTCTGCGGTAGGAGTTTTACGTGGATGACCTTATTTCGGGCGGTAATTCGGTCGCACAGGTCATGGCCAAGATGCACCAAACATCAGCTTTGCTGTCCCGTGGTAATTTTAGACTTAGGAAATGGTGCTCCAGTCACCAGGAAGTACTTGAGGGAACCCCTGAAGATGACATAGAGAAGTTCCTAAAGTTTAATGATGGAAGCGACATTGCCAAAACTCTCGGCTTAGCGTGGGACCCTGCTTCGGATCAGCTGCTTTTTGCCATGTCCGCACTGGACACAAACTCAAAGCCATCAAAGCGGTCGGTTTTATCTACGATTGCGCGGTTCTACGACCCTCTTGGATTGATAAATCCAGTCATTGTCAGGTGCAAAATCTTCCTTCAGCAGCTTTGGAGAGAAAATTTGGATTGGGATGAAAGCCTACCCTCAGCGTTGCATTCAACTTGGATGGACTTGAGAAATAGTTTGGCAAGCATTTCTCGGATCTCATTTCCTCGCTTGGTTCTTCGTTCTAGTGTGGCTACAGAAGTTCACGGATTCTGTGATGCCAGCTTAGAATCATATGGCGCTTGCGTGTATGTCGTGTCCAGGGAAGCCCAGTCTTTGAGCCACGTTTTGTGCTCAAAGTCGCGAGTGGCGCCGCTAAAGACTATATCGATTCCTAAGCTGGAATTAAGTGGAGCCCATTTGCTTGCGAAAATCATGCAGAATGTAAAGGACATGGGAATCTTTACAGGTCGGTTCTATTGCTGGTCGGATTCGTCAACAGCATTATCTTGGATTAGGGACGAGCCAGCTAAATTTCAAGTTCTCGTGGCAAATCGAGTGGCATCAATTTAGGAGTTGACGGCAGCCATGGAATGGCGCTATGTTCCCACATCGTTAAATCCTGCTGATATTCTCTCGAGAGGCTCGCTTCCCAACCATCTTATCCAGTCAGAGCTATGGTTTCACGGCCCATCCTTTTTGCTAGGCTCCAAGGATAAGTGGCCTGTATCTCCATCTAACAACATAGCAACTTTGGAGCTTCGCAAGAGAGGATTGCTAATCACGTCTCCACATGCCGATCTCACGTCCGGATGCAAATTTGCGAATTCATTCTTTCGCATGCAGCGCACATTCGCCTACATGCATAAATTTATACATCGTCTTAGGCATCCAGGACTCACCGTTTCTGATATTCGGCAAGGACACATCTTCTAATTCGACACATTCAGCTGGCAAATTTGTGGATGGACATAAAGGAGATTCGGCGCAATGGTCAAGTCATGAAATCCAGTTCTATTAGTTCGCTCAACCCGTTCATCGATCATTCTGGACTACTTAGAGTTGGAGGTCGTCTTGGCAACTCATCGCTAGGATTTGACGCTCAGCACCCGCTCATTCTGCCAAAGGGACATTCCATTACCTTTGCGCTGATAAGATATTATCATGAAAGAAACCTCCATGCCGGACCTCGCGCCTTGCTATGTGTGAGATGCTTCAGGACTAGGCCGCGCATGGTCGAACACATCATGGGAGACCTACCTAAGGAACGTTTGGAAGGATCTCGAGCTTTTGAAGTCACTGGAGTAGATTACTGTGGACCTTTTTCTACCGATCAGAAATCCGCACGAGGACTCCGATCAAGTGCTACATTAGCGTATTCATCTGTTTCACTTCTAAGGCTATACACATGGAGCTCGTAAAGGATTTGACCACCGCATCGTTTCTAGGCGCTCTAAAGCGTTTTACTTCCACTCGAGGAAGGCCAAGTCAAATTTGGTCGGACAATGCGACAAACTTCGTTGGGGCCAAGAACGAGCTTCTGGAGCTAAAGAAGCTTTGTCTGAGCGAACCGCATATGAAGGAGGTCCACGAATCCTGCTTGGCTGACTCGATCGACTGGCGTTTCATCCCACCTCGCTCTCCGCATTTTGGCGGGTTGTGGGAAGCGGCCGTGAAGACCGCAAAATATCACCTGTACCGCTCAGTTGGACCATCTGTGCTTAGCTTCGACGAGCTGCGCACTCTGATCTGTCAGATCACTGCAATTGTTAACTCTCGCCCTTTGCTCTCGCTTTCAGAAAATCCTGATGATTTAGACGTTTTGACTCCTGCTCATATGCTTTTAGGCGGCCCCCATGAGCAAATCCTCGAGCCTGACCTAACGAAGCTGAACTACAATCGTCTGGATGGCTGGCAGCGGGTCACCCAACTACAGCAAATATGTTGGAGCCGTTGGCGCGAAGAGTATCTCACTCTTTTGCAAGAGCGCGCGAAGTGGCGTACCCCCGCGCATGTTCTGCAAGAACGACCTCGTTCTGGTGAAGGACGAAAATCTTCCTCCAATGCGTTGGCCACTGGCTAGAGTGGTCGATGTCGTTTTGGGCAAGGACGGAGTGTGTCGCGTCGCTGACCTGAAGACATCCTCAGGAAACATCAGGAGGGCCGTCACTCGGCTATGTTTGCTGCCCCTTAAGGAATCTGTTGAGAGTCTAGCTCCCAACGGGGGGAGTATGTTCGGGCCAGCCGCTGAAGAATAACCGTAACTTTAACATTATTATTGTATGAGCAGAGAGAGCCGCCTATGTTGTAAAACGTTGACGTTCTGCAGAGCTGCTGCGCTCTCCCGCTAAAGGGGCTCTCTGCCGCCGCCACTTCGGCAACTACTTTGATCTGCTGCCGCCACTTCGGCAATCACTTTGATCTAACGCCGTCGTCTATAGTTTAGTTCTATGCTAACCCCTCTGCGCATTGGTTGCATATCGATCTCGCATAAGGTTTATCTGGCAATAGCAAGCAATCGGCTTCCGCTAAGCCACCAAGATTAAATACGAATTATAAAGTTTAACCCGAAATCTCTTTTCATTTTTGAAACACATAGGTGCCAAAAAAGCTTGGCATCTCAACCATCGGAGAGGTACAAGTTCCACCCATTTGCAGAATGAGTCAAAGAACATGAAGCGTTGCCTGGCTCGTATACATTTGTCCAGCTGGTTTGTTTTGGCTCACCTTAAATTTGTTGATAATTCTCTCAGCGTCACAGCGGCCAGTAATATCGTTTGGTCAAACGATCGTATCTCCATCGCAACAAGCCTTACCTCTTTGACTTCACAATTAACAACATTTCCTTGGAACGCCTGTACAAAGTTAACAACTTAGGCATTATCTTCGTACTTAACTTATGTTTTAATTCTCATAGATCCGCTATTTCAAATAAAGCCAAAGGAGTCCTTGGCTTTATCAAAAGATGATCGAAGGATTTTTTTGACCCCTATACCGCTAAACTACTCTACGTGTCTCTTGTACGGCATATCTTGGAATATGGTTCCTGTATCTGGTCTCCCCATTGCCAAAAATATCAAGATATGCTTTAGTCCGTTCAAAAACAATTCCTTATCTTTGCCCTGCGCGGACTTAATTGGGACCCCTCTCGTCATCTTCATTCTTATGAGAGTCAGCTGCGTCCCATTAACTTGCACTCTCTTGAAAGCCGTAGGACTTGTCATGGAATTCGCTTTCTCCACAAACTTCTCCTAGGCGAGGTTGAATTCTTATCCTTATCAGTATTGCTGTCCCATCCCGCCCGACTAGGCATTAGTTTCCTCTCCGTCTTCCTCTCTGTCCTTCAAACTTCTCTGACCATGAATCTTTCCGTAGCCTTTGCCGCGATTACAATAACTTTTTCCATATTTTTTCCTTTGATACTTGCGCTTCCAAAGTAAAATCTTCTTTAATGAATAATTAAAGTTAACTTTCTTCTGCCTTGTATTGTGCTACCGAAATTTTCAGTAGCAGATAATTTTGTGATTTGTTCATTCCTATTTTTACACAGTTTAACTGTTCATAGTTGAACTCTAAACATTAAACATTCCTAGGTGTCCGGCGGTCGGGTGATCGTGATATTCTTCCACAACTCGCCTACAATGGTCACTGGCGACGCATTACTTCCACTGGTGAGATTCCTCCACGGCTGGTCGATCTTCGGGCTGCCGGTAGATCTATCCGTTCTCGATTACGAATTTGCCACATTCCTCGGGTCGAGACTGGATCCGCTTGAACAACCTTTACATCCAGAGGCAGGTGGGTAGGTCTTCTAGAGTTTGCTGTATGGCGTCGATGGGTTGTCGGGAAAGGGCATCTGCTACGATGTTTTGGCTTCCGCCTCGGTAATTCACATTAAAGCGATACTGTTGGAGCTCTACAGCCAAACGACCCGACCGGTCGGGTCGGGTTATTGATCGAATTTAGCCATTTAAGGGTGAGATGTTCGGTGATGACGTCGAGGGGGTAGCCTTTAGTTAGTTCCGGATGGCCCTTCCAGATGGCCCAGACGATGGCTAAGCACACTTTTTTCCGTGGCAGAGTAGTTTTCTTCTGCTTTTAGAAGCCGTTTACTGGCGTAGGCTATGACCCTCTTCGCTCCGCTGATCTGTTGCGTCAGCACCGCTCCCAGACCGTTGTCGTTTGCGTCCGTCTGAAGAGCAAACCTTTCGGTGAAGTCCGGACAGGCTAATACGGGCCCTGGGGTTAACTTTTTCTTCAGCTCCTCGAAAGCGGGGAGCCAACTTCCGGACTGCAGCGATCTTATCGTAATTTGAGACTTTTTTCCCGCGGTCTTCGGAACACTTCCCGCAGATGTTCGTCGTGATCCTCCAACGGAGCCCCAATGACAATGATCTCATCGAGGTAAGAGAATGCTTAAGGTTCTACCTGTAGTCCGATGACGCTGTCCAATGCTCTTTGAAACGTAGCCGATTCCGAGTACAGTCCGAAAGGTATCACCTTTCAATGGAAGAGGTCTGGAGCGGGACGGTGAAGGCGGTAGATTCTCGGCTCCCCTCTGCCAGTGGGATCTGCCATTAGCGGTTTTTGGTGTCCAACGTCGAGTGGATAGGCGTCTGGTATCGATTGCGCATTGAGCTGTCGATAGTGCACGCACATACCGTCTACCGTCTTCTTTCCCACCTGTACAGTGGGTGCGCTGTGCGCATTGATGCTTTTTTGCATGGCCTTTTTTTTTGGGAAAGTACCTCTGCTTTATCGACTTGTCGTCCTTCAGGGTGATGGTATGCTCAACTATGTTTGACACACCCTCTAATCCCAATTCTTGCTTCAAGAATACGGCTACCCACGGCGTGAGGGGCTGCTCGACGGTCTATGACTGGTCGGGTCTGACCTTCAAAACAGATTTCAATGTCGACCGGTAGTGGCATCGGCTAAAGAGCCTCGTTGACAACCCATGGATAGGCTACATTCGAGGTGGCTCATCTTGACCCGTCCATTTTCTTTGGGCCGCCATACTCCAGGCGTGGCTGGTCGTGATATATATATATATATATACTGGTTTTTTGCGCGGTCGTTCTCGTTGGTTTAGCCGCATGGCTGGGTAAATCTGGGTTGACTCGCGGCGATCCTCTTGTACTGTTAGTGCTGCTGAGTGCGTCATGGTCGAAGCATGGGTGCATTGTCCTAGTGGTGCTTCTGGGTCTGGCGTGGTCGAGGCTTAGATGCGTTGTCCTGGTAGTGCCGCTGTGTCACTTGGGCTTAGAGGCGTTGTCCTGGTAGTGCTTGGGCGTTGCTGGGTCTGGCGTGGTCGATGCTCGTGTGCTTTGTCCTGGTGGTCGCTGTGGGGTTGGTCAGGCGGGTGGGAGCGGCAGGTGCGATTGTGGAAAGTTCGTCACTGAATGTGACCGTGCGGGGCCGAGCCGAAGACGATGTGGGGCTCGGGGTGGTTTCCCGGGTCGCCCGTTGGGTCAGCTGTAAGTACGCTCGTCCGCATTGTATAATGGCCAAGATACCGCAGACGAAGTCGAGCCCCAATATGATATCGTCAACTACCATGGGTAGGTCTAATAGAATCAATCGCGTTTCTTGTTGATCTAGACGTATTTTGACGGCTACTGCTTGCGTTGCCTCATTTGCTGTACCGCCCGCCAGGTGAACATTCCGTGCATTCCGTTCCTGAGCGATACGCTGACTGACGAACGATCGGCTCACCCCCGTGTCGAGGGTAACTGTCAGCGGTACTCCTTTGGCAGTCACTAGCGCGGCGATCCTACCACCTTCCAAGCTAACGGGATTTGTTACTCCTGGGGTCGTCGATGTGCGTCTCCGATTGGTTTCCTACCGGGCAGAGACTCAGCCCGTTTCCCGCCACGGATAGCCAACAGCAGTCGATTTTCCGGATGCCGCGGCGGCCACACTCCCAACAAAACAGCTCTCGTTTATTCCTGTAGGCACTGCTGACATGGCCCTCCCCCCAGCAATTCCTGGAGGCCCGGCGGGCGTCCATCGACCTGTCTCCGTCATGGGTCGTTACGCGGCTAACTGTCTCGGCGTTTCGAGAGGGCCCGGTGTCGTCTGGAGTGTCATGCTGCGGGGTTGATGATCCGCGACCTTGGTAAGATGGAACTCTTGGTTTAGTATTCGCGTGAACGGCCTCGTTGGTCGTTGATGGCGGGCTTGGATCGTATCTTCCAATCGCTGAAAGTACCGAGGGGGTAGGAAGAACTCGAAGAATTCCTTCCGGAACTCGGTCGGTTTGCTTGCATCTGGAACGTGCGAGATCATCCTTCCACCTTGCAGGTCAACAGCCCGGAAATGGCTCGTGGAAGTTTCCCTGTGCTTCTACCATACGATTCGACCCTTTCTTCCAAACGTTCGATGAAAGCCAGTGCATCCGAATGTCCGTCGAACTTCAAGCCCCAGTTGCGCAGTGTATCGGCCAGTACGACGAAGAGGATTTTTTTCCTTCCGGGTCGCGGAGTTCCGGATATCTCGTGGAAGTGGTGCTCGGTGTGGCTGTCACCGCCGGTCAGCCGTGGTTTCATGCCGGCTGGGGTTGCTATACCCAGGTCCTCGATTTGCGCGCCGAAGTTCGGGAATTTTGATGGGGCTGTTCCGCACAGATGCCCTCCTTCTACTCTCGGCGGAAAGGTCCTTACGACGGGGAGACGTTTCTCTGGTTCCTCGGGCTAGGTGCGCCCTCATAAACCGTTCCCAGCTCTTCGATCCGTCGAACGCCGATATCCGGCCGCGCAGTTCGTCCACCGTTCCGGTTTTTTTTTCTTTTTAGAGATCTTTCGCGCCTCTGGCGACTGAGTCGGGTATTAACCCTTCGGAAGGATTTTTTTTCTTAGGTACCGCACTGAATACCAGAGTCCTCGAAGCTAATCACGGCAGCAGGGCGTAAATAAGACTAACACGGTTGTCCTGGTGGATGGTGCTGTAGCTTCTTGGTCGTTTGGCAAGAGTCCTTGGTGTCGTCGGTCAATGATCGTCATTGTTGTTGATCCTTGGAGTAGTCCTTGTATTCTGTTCCTTGCTATGTCGGTCTATGATCCTCGCTGTCGTTGTCCTTGGAGTAGTCATTGTGGTTGATCCTTGCTATGCCGGTCAATGATCCTTGCTGTATTTGTCCTTGCTGTTGGTCCTTACTATGCCGGTCAATGATCCTTGCTATCGTTATCCTTGTGGTTGATCCTTGCGGGTTTGGTTGCGTCTGGTTCTTTGACGCGTACCGTTTTGAAACTGTGCAATCACTGCCTTTTTGCCGTCCCGTTTGAAAGCTGAGCGCTGTCTCCCGTTCCGTTTTGACTGACCGTCCGGCCAGTCTGGCTCTAGGTCCGAAATATATAGCCTGGGCGTCTGGTCTTCGGGAGGGCTCCGACGCCCGCTCGGTTTCTGCTGTTCGCGACTTTCTTTCGCCCCTCCGTCGGCCCGGCCCGGTTCTCTCTATTTGCCGTAGCACTTCAGTGCTCTTCTCATCGTATGGGTGCGGCAGCCACGTGTTTATGCTATGGCTACGTGAATAATAGGCGACCTCACGTGCATTCTATTAATGCTGATCGGCCGCGCTGCTGTGCGTGGAACAGTCCTGACGCCCTATGCTACTATCTTCTCTCGTTCCCCCTTTTTTTTTTGCTCTATTGATGCGGTATGCCTTCGTTTGATGGCCGCCCTTATTAATCCCAAGGGGGGTCCCTCGAAAGATTCCGAGTCGATCTTGTTTTCACTCCTTCGCACCTTCGGGATCCTATGGGGCAAGTAGCTTAAAGATGGGGAGAAGAGATGGATCCCCTGATACCCGTCTTCCCCATACAATGAATACGGACGGTTGGCGGCTAGATTATTCATTCATTGCTATCTTTATTCGTTTTCTGCTAGAACCCTGCCTATCGCACCGCTCAGCCGCCCGTCAACTCAGGACGTGAGACTCGCTTACCCCTTATCCTGCACTTTCCTGAGCCAACCTCTTTCTCTCGGCCGCGGATCGATGAGAAACTCCTGTCGCCAGGAAGGATTGTGCCAAGGCAGATACGGAGAACCCAAGTCGTTTCTTTCTCGTAGTGGCCGTCGAAGAAGTCAGTTGCGCGGTGAGAAAAAGAAAATTAAATATGACCGCCTTATATATGTAAGCTTGGCTTGAAACAAAAGTGCACTAGACAAAGAAGAACCCATGAAAACAAATTAGTTTCTAAACGAGAAAGTGAGACTGGAAGTCTGATTTTCGGGATTTCTCTGTAGTTTTCCTCTTGGAAGTCAGCAGTGTTCGTGCTAGTGTTAATGTACATTGGGTGCATACGCCCAACCAAAAACCTGGGGAAAAGGTGAATTAACACATCAAACCCAACCCTCCTATTTTTGCGGTGCCAGTTCCAACAGGGTAAATATGTGCATTACGTAGCCGTTAGGAAAAAATAGACCGATCATTATTTTAGTTTGGAGCAAACGGAGATTCAACGAGGGGTAAGTTGCTGCTGTGACCGCAACTCTACATTTATACCCAGTATGGCTACATTAAACGACAAAGAGTGCGTGCGAGAGAGGCAGAAAATCAGTCAGAACGTTCCGACAGGCGCTGCGTAGCCACTACAAATTGATTTGTAATTTTTGGCTATAATAATAATCCGATATGATTCGGATTCGGCAAGATTCGGCAATCTGGTAGATATGGCCATTCTGTATGATTGTGTGTTTTTAATTTTCTCGTATCTTCAAAATTGTGGTTGCCACAGATTTTCGTCTTTTGTGTGCGAGGAAGGCGGTGGGGCGAAATTTGGAAACACATTTGTAGCAGTAAGCTCTCTACAGTGAGCAAGAAGAAATACACTTGTAACAGTGAGTTCTGCAGTGAAAAATTACAAATAGTTTTGTAACAGTGACAGCTCTACAGTCAGTTCTAATAGTCTCTGAGACTTGTGGATCCCCCAAAATTTCGTCCTTTGGGAGGGCGGAAGGGGGTGTGGCGAAATTTTGAAACAAACTAGTCAAGGTCCGATATCACAGCAATGTAGATCAAAAATTTGGTTGCTCTAGCTCTTATAGTTTCTGAGATCTAGGCGCTAATGTTTTGCGCTAAGCAAAGCCGGCTATGATACGTGTGTGTTAGAGAGAGACAGGCCGAAAAAAAATGAAATTGTTTTCTTCATTTTGGCTATAATAATGTTACGATCCAATTCAGATTCTGCAGTCTAGCAAATATGGTTAGTCTCTACGATTCTGCAATTTTGGTTTTCTTGTATCTTTGAAATTGTGGATGCCACAGATTTTCGCCCTTGTGGGGGCGGAAGTGGGCGGGCAAAGTTTTGAGATATACTTGTAACAGTAGCATATCACAGAAGTCCGGATATAAAATGTCGTTGCTCTAGCTCTTATAGTCTTTGAGCACTAGGCGCTAATAGGGACGGACAAACGGACGGCCGGACAGACAGACATGGCTTAATCGACTCGGCTATTGATGCTGATCAAGAATATATATACTTTATGGGGTCGGAAACGATTCCTTCTGGACACACACACATCCATTTTCACCACAAATCTAATATACCCCAATACTCATTTTGAGTATCGGGTATAAAAAGCTGCAGCCAGAGCTTTAACCCGCTCACCAACAACCAGCTGATACACCGAGGCACGGGCAGTGAACTGTGTGCGGTGAATTGGCGTGGTTTTTGGTTTCAAACCCTGGCGAAGAAACGCGTTAGCCCGGAACCTTGCAGTCAGCGTAGGACCGAAGTCTCGGAAATTTTCCTCCTGGGCTGTAATAGCGGATTACATGTGAACATAACCTCCCGGCGACATCTACTGATAACGCCGCTATCGTTCTTCTGGTGATTCGCGCGTGGATAAGCTTGGTCAAACGTGTAATTGTGAAATTGAGGTTAGTGTTTGTTATATGTCTTGCATCAATTTCACAGCTCTTTCTGTTGTATCATTTACTGCCTTAAGTAATGAAAGACCCTTCTTGCTTTTTAAGTAAGATGGGTTACTGTTCCATGATGAAGGCCATAGACTCAAAAAACTGTCATTAATTTTAAGGTGATCAAATGATGTCCTACTTTTTATAGGTATAAAATTGTCCATGTGTTTGTCTAATATGGAAAGAAAACAAAATTTCACATTTGAGTTAATACTTAAAGGTTTTAATATTACTTACCAAAAAGTGCACCGTTAAGATCTTCCATTGATGGTACATATCGTTTTTCTAAAGTGGATCTATTTTGTTAAGTCAAATTTGTGACCATTCTTTCCTTTACATCAAAAGTAACGTCGTCATTAAAAACTGCGAGAATCGATATTTCATCATGTAGAGACCATAAATATACAAAATTTCTTCAATGCTGCTTTTGCTAAACCTTCATCAATACTTTCATATTCCATCCAACGAGCTTAATGCATCGCACCAGGAGGTCTTATTTTCTGTTCCCGTACAAAATGGAGAGTTCAATTAACTCCCGAAAGTCTCCTCTAGCATAATTTTCTTTCAGTTTCGATTGAAAAAACTCCAACCCCTCATTATATTTAGAACGGCTAAAGTGTGATTCCACAGTTTGTAGACCAGATTGTATTTTTGAAAGGTCCAGATTTTTTCAAATATCCTTAAGCTTTTGAAAAAGGTATATTTCCGCAACATTCACTTCAAATACACTTTTCAGTACAAGCTCGTAGATGTGATGGCAACAGGCAAAATATAGCTAATCTCTATCAAATATTTTCTCTAACAATAAGCACGTGCCGTTAAACCGACCTGTGTTTAATGCTGTTGTATCAAATTGTGTCAATATTCAAGATTCCATGTGAGAGCCGCATTCCAAACAGCTTTTGCTTGCTCTTAGCCTGTCGAATTTTGCAGATGTGGCACTGCAATGAGTTGTTCTGTATTTTAAAATGCGATTACTATTTGAACCAAAAACGCAGAATCGTAGAGAATGACCATATCTTTTAGACTGTTATAGTCAGCATCAAGAAAACAATTTCATTTTTTCTCCTCCTGTCTCTCTCTAACACACACGTATCATAGCCGGCTTTGCTTAGCGCAAAACATTAGCGCCTAGATCTCAGAGACTATAAGAGCTAGAGCAACCATTTTTTGATCTACACTGCTGTGATATCAGAACTTGACGAGATTGTTTCAGAAACACGTGGCAGCGGATGTATTACTCGGCAGCGGTAGGAGGTTCTATCTCGTAGGCGCCGGCTCTCCCCGGCTGGCGCGCGAGCGGGATGCCGAAGAAGTATTAGTACCGAAACTTGGCGCTTTGAAAGGCACATTTACGTTATTCTTGGACAGAACTAGGGGGTTCTAAGGGAAGGAGAACTACCTTTACAACAGTTCTTTTAAGGACACCGCGGGCAGCAAGGATATCTACCACACGGACCCTATCGTCAGAGCCGGGATACACGCACTGGACTCTCCCGAGCCGCCATTCATTGGAGAGCAGGTTGTTCTCTTTGACGACAACCATATCGTAAATCTGGAGGTTTGACGTCGGCGTCTGTCACTTAGTGCGCTTGTGGATCTCTTTGAGGTATTCCTCTTTCCACCGCTGGCAAAACTGTTGGGTGAGGGCCCTTAAATGCTGCCGACGATTAATGATTGATTTAAAGTCACCCTTTATTTCGGATTCGGCCGTAGACATCAAGGGTCGCCCTATACAAAAGTGCCGGGGAGTAAGGGCAACTCAGTCTGATCGTCGGACATCGGCGAGAGCGGCCTGGAATTAAGGAATGCTTCAATCCTCGCGAGAAGCGTGGAAAGCTTATCAAAGGTGTACTTCCGAGTTGACGTGGCTTTGTAGAAGAGAGTTGTGAAACTCTTCACGCCGGCTTCCCACAGAGCTCCCATGTGTGGAGCACCTGGTGGGATAAAACTCCACAAAACCCAGTGATGGCTATACGCATCAGTTAGCGAGCCCTTGAATGCTTATAGGATGTCTCGGGAAAGCACAGTTGCGTCATCAACGAAATTTTTGCCATTGTCGGAATGAATGCGCTGCGGATACCCTCGTCGTGCGACAAAACGAGCGAAGGCTGCAAGAAATTTGTCGGTCGCGGGATCCGATGTGAGCTCCAAATGGATCGCCTTGGTAGAAAATACACGAACACGCACACGTACCCCTTGGCCTCTCCCTGTGTAATTCTGTATTTTGAAGGGTTCGTAGTCAATTCCGGTGTACGTCAACGGTCCGGAAAAGGAAGTTTGTTCCGTGGGAAGATTACCCATCATTTGGGCTTGCAACATCTTTTTGTGGATGATTCATACCTTGCAGGAGTTTATGACACCCTTCAGAAGATTCTCATCCTTTGGAATCCAGAACTTGGATCGGATAAGGCGCACCAATAGTTAGTTCCCGCCATGAAGAGTTATCCTGTGGGTGAATTGTGCGAGAAGGCGTGCCAGCCGATAGCTGTACGGCAGAATAATGGGATGCCGTTCGTCAGAGTAATTTCTCCGCTTGCAAGGTGGTCCTCTTGTCCGGTGAATAGCCTCCGGCAGCGTTTTGTGAAGCGAAGGACATAAGCACGGACTCACAGAGCTCTCTTCAGATTGGAGAGCCGATCGAGGTTTACTTCGGATGGCCTCGGCGCAAAATGAACCTTTATAGCACGCTGCTTGAGGATTGTCACGGGTTATCGTCCTCACCATTGATGGCGGGACCCTTGCAAGCAAGTTGGTCTGTGCCGGACTCAGTACGACTGTGGAAGTGGATTCACTGGAAATTGGATTGCCAAGGTGCAGCAGCATCTTATTAATCCCAAGGGGGGTCCCTCGAAAGATTCCGAGTCGATCTTGTTTTCACTCCTTCGCACCTTCGGGATCCTATGGGGCAAGTGGCTTAAAGATGGGGAGAAGAGATGGATCCCCTGATACCCGTCTTCCCCATACAATGAATACGGACGGTTGGCGGCTAGATTATTCATTCATTGCTATCTTTATTCGTTTTCTGCTAGAACCCTGCCTATCGCACCGCTCAGCCGCCCGTCAACTCAGGACGTGAGACTCGCTTACCCCTTATCCTGCACTTTCCTGAGCCAACCTCTTTCTCTCGGCCGCGGATCGATGAGAAACTCCTGTCGCCAGGAAGGATTGTGCCAAGGCAGATACGGAGAACCCAAGTCGTTTCTTTCTCGTAGTGGCCGTCGAAGAAGTCAGTTGCGCGGTGAGAAAAAGAAAATTAAATATGACCGCCTTATATATGTAAGCTTGGCTTGAAACAAAAGTGCACTAGACAAAGAAGAACCCATGAAAACAAATTAGTTTCTAAACGAGAAAGTGAGACTGGAAGTCTGATTTTCGGGATTTCTCTGTAGTTTTCCTCTTGGAAGTCAGCAGTGTTCGTGCTAGTGTTAATGTACATTGGGTGCATACGCCCAACCAAAAACCTGGGGAAAAGGTGAATTAACACATCAAACCCAACACTCCTATTTTTGCGGTGCCAGTTCCAACAGGGTAAATATGTGCATTACGTAGCCGTTAGGAAAAAATAGACCGATCATTATTTTAGTTTGGAGCAAACGGAGATTCAACGAGGGGTAAGTTGCTGCTGTGACCGCAACTCTACATTTATACCCAGTATGGCTACATTAAACGACAAAGAGTGCGTGCGAGAGAGGCAGAAAATCAGTCAGAACGTTCCGACAGGCGCTGCGTAGCCACTACAAATTGATTTGTAATTTTTGGCTATAATAATAATCCGATATGATTCGGATTCGGCAAGATTCGGCAATCTGGTAGATATGGCCATTCTGTATGATTGTGTGTTTTTAATTTTCTCGTATCTTCAAAATTGTGGTTGCCACAGATTTTCGTCTTTTGTGTGCGAGGAAGGCGGTGGGGCGAAATTTGGAAACACATTTGTAGCAGTAAGCTCTCTACAGTGAGCAAGAAGAAATACACTTGTAACAGTGAGTTCTGCAGTGAAAAATTACAAATAGTTTTGTAACAGTGACAGCTCTACAGTCAGTTCTAATAGTCTCTGAGACTTGTGGATCCCCCAAAATTTCGTCCTTTGGGAGGGCGGAAGGGGGTGTGGCGAAATTTTGAAACAAACTAGTCAAGGTCCGATATCACAGCAATGTAGATCAAAAATTTGGTTGCTCTAGCTCTTATAGTTTCTGAGATCTAGGCGCTAATGTTTTGCGCTAAGCAAAGCCGGCTATGATACGTGTGTGTTAGAGAGAGACAGGCCGAAAAAAAATGAAATTGTTTTCTTCATTTTGGCTATAATAATGTTACGATCCAATTCAGATTCTGCAGTCTAGCAAATATGGTCAGTCTCTACGATTCTGCAATTTTGGTTTTCTTGTATCTTTGAAATTGTGGATGCCACAGATTTTCGCCCTTGTGGGGGCGGAAGTGGGCGGGCAAAGTTTTGAGATATACTTGTAACAGTAGCATATCACAGAAGTCCGGATATAAAATGTCGTTGCTCTAGCTCTTATAGTCTTTGAGCACTAGGCGCTAATAGGGACGGACAAACGGACGGCCGGACAGACAGACATGGCTTAATCGACTCGGCTATTGATGCTGATCAAGAATATATATACTTTATGGGGTCGGAAACGATTCCTTCTGGACACACACACATCCATTTTCACCACAAATCTAATATACCCCAATACTCATTTTGAGTATCGGGTATAAAAAGCTGCAGCCAGAGCTTTAACCCGCTCACCAACAACCAGCTGATACACCGAGGCACGGGCAGTGAACTGTGTGCGGTGAATTGGCGTGGTTTTTGGTTTCAAACCCTGGCGAAGAAACGCGTTAGCCCGGAACCTTGCAGTCAGCGTAGGACCGAAGTCTCGGAAATTTTCCTCCTGGGCTGTAATAGCGGATTACATGTGAACATAACCTCCCGGCGACATCTACTGATAACGCCGCTATCGTTCTTCTGGTGATTCGCGCGTGGATAAGCTTGGTCAAACGTGTAATTGTGAAATTGAGGTTAGTGTTTGTTATATGTCTTGCATCAATTTCACAGCTCTTTCTGTTGTATCATTTACTGCCTTAAGTAATGAAAGACCCTTCTTGCTTTTTAAGTAAGATGGGTTACTGTTCCATGATGAAGGCCATAGACTCAAAAAACTGTCATTAATTTTAAGGTGATCAAATGATGTCCTACTTTTTATAGGTATAAAATTGTCCATGTGTTTGTCTAATATGGAAAGAAAACAAAATTTCACATTTGAGTTAATACTTAAAGGTTTTAATATTACTTACCAAAAAGTGCACCGTTAAGATCTTCCATTGATGGTACATATCGTTTTTCTAAAGTGGATCTATTTTGTTAAGTCAAATTTGTGACCATTCTTTCCTTTACATCAAAAGTAACGTCGTCATTAAAAACTGCGAGAATCGATATTTCATCATGTAGAGACCATAAATATACAAAATTTCTTCAATGCTGCTTTTGCTAAACCTTCATCAATACTTTCATATTCCATCCAACGAGCTTAATGCATCGCACCAGGAGGTCTTATTTTCTGTTCCCGTACAAAATGGAGAGTTCAATTAACTCCCGAAAGTCTCCTCTAGCATAATTTTCTTTCAGTTTCGATTGAAAAAACTCCAACCCCTCATTATATTTAGAACGGCTAAAGTGTGATTCCAAGTGTGTTTGTAGACCAGATTGTATTTTTGAAAGGTCCAGATTTTTTCAAATATCCTTAAGCTTTTGAAAAAGGTATATTTCCGCAACATTCACTTCAAATACACTTTTCAGTACAAGCTCGTAGATGTGATGGCAACAGGCAAAATATAGCTAATCTCTATCAAATATTTTCTCTAACAATAAGCACGTGCCGTTAAACCGACCTGTGTTTAATGCTGTTGTATCAAATTGTGTCAATATTCAAGATTCCATGTGAGAGCCGCATTCCAAACAGCTTTTGCTTGCTCTTAGCCTGTCGAATTTTGCAGATGTGGCACTGCAATGAGTTGTTCTGTATTTTAAAATGCGATTACTATTTGAACCAAAAACGCAGAATCGTAGAGAATGACCATATCTTTTAGACTGTTATAGCCAGCATCAAGAAAACAATTTCATTTTTTCTCCTCCTGTCTCTCTCTAACACACACGTATCATAGCCGGCTTTGCTTAGCGCAAAACATTAGCGCCTAGATCTCAGAGACTATAAGAGCTAGAGCAACCATTTTTTGATCTACACTGCTGTGATATCAGAACTTGACGAGATTGTTTCAGAAACACGTGGCAGCGGATGTATTACTCGGCAGCGGTAGGAGGTTCTATCTCGTAGGCGCCGGCTCTCCCCGGCTGGCGCGCGAGCGGGATGCCATGTCATAATGCGATGAACTAGGAGGATGGAAAGTAGTCGAAGAAGTATTAGTACCGAAACTTGGCGCTTTGAAAGGCACATTTACGTTATTCTTGGACAGAACTAGGGGGTTCTAAGGGAAGGAGAACTACCTTTACAACAGTTCTTTTAAGGACACCGCGGGCAGCAAGGATATCTACCACACGGACCCTATCGTCAGAGCCGGGATACACGCACTGGACTCTCCCGAGCCGCCATTCATTGGAGAGCAGGTTGTTCTCTTTGACGACAACCATATCGTAAATCTGGAGGTTTGACGTCGGCGTCTGTCACTTAGTGCGCTTGTGGATCTCTTTGAGGTATTCCTCTTTCCACCGCTGGCAAAACTGTTGGGTGAGGGCCCTTAAATGCTGCCGACGATTAATGATTGATTTAAAGTCACCCTTTATTTCGGATTCGGCCGTAGACATCAAGGGTCGCCCTATACAAAAGTGCCGGGGAGTAAGGGCAACTCAGTCTGATCGTCGGACATCGGCGAGAGCGGCCTGGAATTAAGGAATGCTTCAATCCTCGCGAGAAGCGTGGAAAGCTTATCAAAGGTGTACTTCCGAGTTGACGTGGCTTTGTAGAAGAGAGTTGTGAAACTCTTCACGCCGGCTTCCCACAGAGCTCCCATGTGTGGAGCACCTGGTGGGATAAAACTCCACAAAACCCAGTGATGGCTATACGCATCAGTTAGCGAGCCCTTGAATGCTTATAGGATGTCTCGGGAAAGCACAGTTGCGTCATCAACGAAATTTTTGCCATTGTCGGAATGAATGCGCTGCGGATACCCTCGTCGTGCGACAAAACGAGCGAAGGCTGCAAGAAATTTCTCGGTCGCGGGATCCGATGTGAGCTCCAAATGGATCGCCTTGGTAGAAAATACACGAACACGCACACGTACCCCTTGGCCTCTCCCTGTGTAATTCTGTATTTTGAAGGGTTCGTAGTCAATTCCGGTGTACGTCAACGGTCCGGAAAAGGAAGTTTGTTCCGTGGGAAGATTACCCATCATTTGGGCTTGCAACATCTTTTTGTGGATGATTCATACCTTGCAGGAGTTTATGACACCCTTCAGAAGATTCTGATCCTTTGGAATCCAGAACTTGGATCGGATAAGGCGCACCAATAGTTAGTTCTCGCCATGAAGAGTTATCCTGTGGGTGAATTGTGCGAGAAGGCGTGCCAGCCGATAGCTGTACGGCAGAATAATGGGATGCCGTTCGTCAGAGTAATTTCTCCGCTTGCAAGGTGGTCCTCTTGTCCGGTGAATAGCCTCCGGCAGCGTTTTGTGAAGCGAAGGACATAAGCACGGACTCACAGAGCTCTCTTCAGATTGGAGAGCCGATCGAGGTTTACTTCGGATGGCCTCGGCGCAAAATGAACCTTTATAGCACGCTGCTTGAGGATTGTCACGGGTTATCGTCCTCACCATTGATGGCGGGACCCTTGCAAGCAAGTTGGTCTGTGCCGGACTCAGTACGACTGTGGAAGTGGATTCACTGGAAATTGGATTGCCAAGGTGCAGCAGCATCTGGTGTCGGTCCTCACAAATACTGCAGCTATGGGCTCTTTGGCATTCCCGGTTCTGATGGCTTCGTGCAAAACAGTTGCATTTGTTTGATACAGCTGGAACATCGTGGGCATAGCCGGATTGGGTGATTCTCTTTCGCGCAAGGATCACACGTTGTCCGGTTCGGACTTACAGTTGTCTTGAAGGAGTGAACCCTCCGAAGAACAGGACTCCCTTGAGAACGGAACGGGTTGCTTCGGGAAGGTGGCGGACTCGGATCACTTTTCGGACTGTGCGAAACGGACGGGTTGCCCTCGATGGCTTCGAGCGTCAGATATCTCTGGCTGAGGAAGGATTCCATCTCCTTTCACGAAGGCATTTCTTTCTTTGTGGTGACGGAATCTTCCCACAAAGCCTGGGTGAACCTCGGTAATTTGGAGGAAAAAATTTGGTGGGTCCGCTCCCGCGGGACTGCCGCTAGGCATTACTTCGGGCTGTGGGGTCATTTTTCTGGCTTAGTTTGTCCGGCTTCGCTCCAGCCTGCGCAGCTCCTTGATCACGCTTGCTGCCATGTCGGCGACCGCGTTCCATGATTGCTCATCGGCTAGCATCTGGTCGGTGAGGGTGTCCACATTCACTTCTGCAAGCGTCTCCCCTAGCCTCGTTCGTTCTTGCGAGAAGCGGGGGCATACAAAGAAGACGTGCTCTGCATCCTCGTCGACTCCAGGCCCGCAGCAGCTGCAATACGGGTCGTCAGCATGCCTAAATCGATGCAGGTACTGCTTGAAGCAGCCATGCCCCGTCAGCAGTTGGCCCAAATAATGGTGCATTTGGCCGTGCCTTCTTCGCAGCCATGGGCTAAGCTGGGGAAGGAGACGTCTGGTCCACCTCCCTTTTGCCGTTTGGTCCCAGCGCCGTTGCCACTGGGCTATGGTGCGCTCTCGCCGCTCGCTGGCTACCTCTACTCCGCTCTGCCGCTCAGCTGCCAGGAGATCCAGCGGGACCATGCCTGCGACAACAAGTGCGGCGTCTTCAGACACCGTCCGGAAGCAGCATGTGACCCTCAGGGCACAGCGTCGGTATGCGCTTCTGCAGTCTCTGCTGTATGTGAAAACCATCATTGCTGGTGCCCACACTGCTGATCCATATAAGATTATTGAGGTGACCACCCCAGCGATGAGCTGCCTGCTGCGCTGCCGTGGTCCCCCTGTATTGGCCATCATCCTGCTTATGGCCGCCGTTGCTGCAGTCACTTTTGCGCTGGCGTATTCCAGGTGGGCCTTGAACGTCAGCCTCTGATCCATCATTACCCCTAGATATTTTAGCGCAGGCTTGGTCCTGATGATCGTGCTACCGACTCTCACGCATGCCTGTTCGACCTTTTTCCTGCTGCTCATTAGCACAGCCTCCGTCTTCTTCTCCGCCAATGCTAGCCCGTTGGCTGCGAGCCAAGCCACTATCATCCCGACTGCTACGTTGGCTTTCTCCTCTGCGTCTCTTACGTGTTTCGACACTGTCACCAGTGCTATGTCGTCGGCGAAGCCCACCAGGGTGCACCCTTCCGGTAATGTAAGCCGCAGGATGTCGTCATACATCACGTTCCACAGTATCGGCCCTAGGACCGAGCCCTGTGGGACGCCTCCGGTGATTTGGTGATGTTCTGCTCCTTCTTCCGTGTCGTAGATCAGGACGCGGTCCGTAAAATAGCTTCGCAGAGTCCGTGTGATGTGTTCGGATATACGCTTCCTGGTCAGGGCCTCTAGGATGCTCTTCCAGCTGACAGAGTTGAAGGCGTTTCGTACGTCTAGTGTACATACTAGGCAGTACTTTTTTTCGCCTCCAGCCCATCGCGTTCCTGCCATGGCTTCCCTGGCAAGGTTTGTCACCATCTCGATGGCGTCGGTGGTGCTCCTCTGCTTGCGGAACCCGAATTGGAGATCGGAAAGTCCGCGACGCTCAGCCAGTTCCGCCTCCAGTCGGTTACATACCATCCTCTCGAAAATCTTGCCCATGGTATCCAGCATGCACAGCGGCCGGTATGACGATGGGTCGTTGAGCTATTTGCCTGGCTTGGGTATCAGAACAAGCCTTTGCCGTTTCCATGCTCGTGGGACTGTCCACTCCGCTAGGCACTGGGTGTACATTGTGGCGAATGCTTCCGGATGGGCTCTAATTATGCATTTTAGTGCTGCATTAGGGACTCCATCTGGGCCTGCCGCTTTCCCGATCTTCAGCTTACCCGTGGCCTCCAGTACTTCTCTGGCAGTGATGATGGTGGTGGTGTCCCTCAGGCTAGCTCCTTCTACCCTAGCTCCCTCTTGTAAGGGTAGTTGTCTAGGGAAAAGGGTGCCGACTATCTCTCTCATATGTACCGGATCCTTGGGCATAGGCTGCCTGTTTAATCTCCCCATGACTAGTTTGTATGCTCCACCAAAAGGTTCGACATCGGCCGCATCGCAGAGCTCCTTGAAGCATTTGAGTTTGCTGCTTCTGATGGCCTCCTTCAGCTCTTTTCTTTTGGCCTTGAATGCCGCGCCATTTCTGCCAAATTGGGCGGAGCCCCTTGCTCGCTGGTAGGCACGCCGAGCTGCGCAGCACTCCCTCCTGGCCTTGGCAATGTGCTCATTCCACCACGGTACTGGCCGGTGCCTGCTTCCTCCGATCTTTCTTTTCTTCATGGCTGCATCACAGGTCGCTTTGACGGTCCTGTCAGCACTCAGCACTTGCCACTTCGCGTGGCGTGCGAGCTCTGGGCTTGCAAGGGTGAGGTCTATAATAGACTCCCGCCCTGCTTTGCTGAACGTTGGTGTGGTTCCTATGTTGAGGAGACAGACGTTCAGGCTTGCAAACTCGTCCAGGAGCGATGTCCCACGGGGTGTGTTCTTGGCGCTGCCCCAAGTCGTGGCCCAGGCGTTAAAGTCGCCCGCTATCAGGACCGGCGATTTGCCTCGTGCGTCGTTAGCGATGTTGCTGATGATCGCCTCATACTCCTGCTGCGTGAACCTTGGTGCTATGTAGCAGCTGTAGACAAAGGTCCCGCTGTGCTTAGCTCTCACATATTCCACTCTGGATGCTCTGTGGGTAAGCTGGCCTGGTTGTGGGCCACAGCTCCAGATTGCTGCTCCTCCGTCTGAGCTTTGCTGCCAGACTCCTTCGTGTTTTTTGCCGTAGGGCTCGCTGAGTAGCGCTATGTCGATCTTCTGCTCCAGGACTGTTTGCGCCAACAGATCCTGAGCAGCTCGGCAGTGGTTTAGGTTGAGCTGCAGGAGCTTAACCATCAACCAGTTTGGCTAGTGCCTTCTTATACTCAGGGCATCTGCGGCTGAGGGCTGAGTGGGCTGCTGAGCGGACGTCTCCTGGCTTGCCAGCGCATAGTATGCACATTGGCGGGTTGTTGCACTGGTTGTGCTTGTGCCCCTCCCCACCACATTTGTAACATGCATTGCTTGACACAGGCCGCTTGGATCTGCACCTGGCTGCAGTGTGTCCATAGGCCATGCACTTGAAGCAGCGGGTTGGCGCAATCCGTTGCCGCACGCGGCAGACAACCCAGCCGATCCGAACTTTTCCGATCTCCAGGAGCTTCTTTGCGAGTGCGGGCTGAAGGTTCAGCGTAGCTACCTGCGTTGCGCCATATGCTTTCCGCATGTACGGCACTGCTCCTTGTGGTAAGTCGCCGTCGATCGCTGCAGCTATGGCCTCACATACCTCGTCGCCTGTCGTGAGCTCGTCTATGTTGAGTACCTCAACCGCGACTGTCTCCTGCATGGCCTTCACGGCTGCCTTTTCCCCAAGCGCTGACTGGATGGCCATCTGTAGCTCCTGGGTGGTGGGGTCTGAGGATTGTTGCATACCTAGAAGCAGCTCGCCCGAGGCTGTCTTCCTGATTCCCTGAACCTTGTTTTTGAGGTTCTGGAGCGTTGGTGCTGCCTTCACCAGTTTGAGGATGTCGGCGTATGATGCCTCCTCGGTGCATTTGACCAGCACTGCGTCTGGTCGGCCTGTCTGCTTGCGTTTCGCACGCCTGCCTCTCACCTCACTCCACTTCTGTGTAGGGTTGGTGTCTTCCGCCTTGCCGCACTGCATCTTGGTTTCCTCTTGTCGAGTGGCGTCAGCTTGGTGGCCTTGCCAGGGCCTTCCGCGCGCGCTCTTCTCCTCAGTCCGGGGTGCTGCCTCGCTCTTGTGGGCTCCTGATGCCGTTTGCGTCGCCTTAGTCGCACTGGGCTTCGTGGGATGTGGGTCACGGTTGGTCATCCTGGGTAGGGGGCCAGTTAGGCCTGCAGGGTGATCATGGCACTGGCATCCTCCTGGCGCTGCCCTTTTATCCTCAGGCGCCTGCAGGTGGGATTTGACTTCCACTTGCAACTCCTTCATGCGTGCTACCATCTTCTTGATGGCCATGTTGATCGACCTCTGGCCCTTCTCGTTCATCTAGTAGAGTAGGTCGTCCAGAATTGCGCCAATCTCGTCTATGTCCTGTAAGCAGTTCCTGCTTCGCTTGGGGGGGGTTTTTCTCCCGCTACTCGATGGTTGAGGGGGGTCCCTCGGCCTCTTCAGAGTATCAGTGCCCTTGCCGCCGTCCTGCGTAGCCCCACTGGCAAAGCTGTGCAACGAGCTCTGCTTCATTGGCGGTGCTAAAGCTGCTTGTGGCGGTGTTCGGGCCACCTTTGAAGCTTTTTGGAAAGCCATTGCGCCTTGGCTTGTAGCGCACTTTGCTTCGTCGGCCAAGTGTGCCCCCGGCGAAGCAGGATTCGGGGGAACATCTCTCAGGGCCTCCAGGATCCGCGCCCCGGCCACGGGATTCACCACGCGTGTGAATTTGGGATGGAACTTATGCGTAGGTGTGTGTGCGGTTTGCAAGTGATCCCGCCTAGGAGTTAGGCACTACCTTCCCTCAGGTGCGGTCGCTGACAGAAGCTAGCTGCTGTGGGCGCAGTTATCTTCCGCAGCGGTCTCTGTCGAGGGCTGGATGCTTGGCACCTAGTGCCCCTTCACCACTCTGCAGTCGATCAGCTGGTTAGTGGCCTGCACTATCCAGCCCTGGTACCCCAGTCGATCAGCGAGGCCTGGAGTGAAGAACGGGAGAACCGGCCCAAAGGAAAGAAA
Organism: Drosophila miranda; assembly: GCF_003369915.1. Taxonomy (NCBI): domain Eukaryota; kingdom Metazoa; phylum Arthropoda; class Insecta; order Diptera; family Drosophilidae; genus Drosophila; species Drosophila miranda. The sequence continues at coordinate 41,104,590 of NC_046674.1, forward strand.
GGATGAAAAAAGGTGGGAATCTCCAAGTGTTGAGTGAAAAAGCGCCGACCAAAGCACTCACGGTGGGTCCCAGCGTCCCTGCCCCCTTTGGGTGACCGTGGAAGTGCAACGCGCAGCCCAGATCAGAAGCCAGTCGGGGTAAGACTCGATCCTCCCAGGTGAGCACGCGGTGTCAGCAAGAGCTTATGTACATACATATGTATGCTTGTATGCGTGTGCATATGTCAGCAACGAAAGCTCCGCTGGTAGTTGGGAGAGGTAGGAATATTATTTGCAGACCGCTATATGTATATGAATGTGGGCACTGTATCGGAGGCGGAATGCAGGAGCTAGCTCGGATCAAATTAAACCTTTGGAAAAGTAGGACGCTACAACCGTTGGCAGAACGAAGTATGGCTTAATTTGAAGCTAGAGCGATAACTACAGACATACATATGCCGATGTATATATGTATGCGGGGGCTGGTGTATTAGCCGACGGATTGGATTGAGATCGCTACGGGTGAATTATTGTAAATGCACTGTGGCGCGACTGGATGCACAGACCACGGAACTTGGAACACGACCGATTTACTTGGTATAGTGGGTGGGTGCATAGGAGCACTCAAAGTAACGGAGACCGAACGGAATTGCGGATAATATGGCGCCGTCGGAAAGAACGGTAAAGTGAAAAATTGGAACATACATATATATATGTGTCCAGACGACTGGGACCCGGAGGAGCCACTGGAGATGGGCAAGTGACGAAGTCGTACTTATCTTGGAATGATCCACCGATGCTGGCTGGGATGGACTTCTCCTTTTGGTTAGGCGAAGATCCGGCTGGAAGGACCAATGCTTGCAGGAGGCGGTATCCAGCGACGAGTGGGAAAATATCCAAATAAAACGACTTCAAGTTGTTTGTAACGTAAAAGATTCAATGTATTTTCGGTTGTTAGTATAATTTTATACGAATAAATGTACGACGCGGCAGCTTATTGCGGGGGTAACTGTCCTCTTGCTTACGAGCTACGAGACGGTAAGCGCCTTGTGGAACATGAGAGCACCTCAGAGCTCTGTTTGGCGCATAACAGTGGAGGGCCAGCCCTGGTCTGAACAGATGTAGAGGGATTGGCTTGTCCCTCCGCTACATCAAAAGGAGTATCGAGCTCCTTTGCGGTGTTTTTATTTGTTATATATAAAGTTCGTTGGCATTATTGTTCCCACGAGTAGGCGGGAAGGGGTTGGTAACCCGAGGCATAGCCCGTTTGCCCCGGGAAGCCTTATTCGTTCGATCTCTTTCGTAGTGATCAGACGCGTTTTGAGTTTTGCGCTCCGCATTTTTTTCTTTTGTTTTGAATAAACAGCCGGTGTTTTCTTAAATAAACTTTAATTAACTACCTAACCAGCCTACAATCTGGAATTCTATTCTACTCCGCGAGTGCATGCCTTTTTATTGTGTTAAAACATTATTTAACATTTTATATTTCGGCGTCGGCTTTTCTTGTTTGTGTTGTTGCTTGTAAATACGCATTGCATTGGATTACAGTCCGTTCTCGTCTTGTAGTTTTTGTTGTATTGTCACTCTCTCCCTATCACCTAAACATAAATAGCTGTTCTATCTCTCTCGCTCTCGTAACTTTCTGTTCAGTAGCTCTCTCTCTCACTAGCTGCTGCTGCAACTGCTCTCCTCTCCTGCTATTAGAGTTTGTCTGGCACACTGGTCTGATAGCTATTTGTTTTGAAATATTATTGGATTTTATTTTTCTTCAAATTTTTTATTATAGAGTTTTCTGTTGTATGTGCCAAAAAAACCTGTCGGAAAGAGATCACCAATGATCAGCCGAGTATCCCCTGCTAACGCTGCGATAGCATACTGCACGCAAAACGCTCTGGGTTTACGGGCCTTACTATGGCATTTGGATCTCCACTGGTCTTTGTAATATTCAACGCTTATCGTGCCTTTTTATTTTAATTATCAACGGCCGGAAGTGAAAACATCTCCGCTGAAAGCCGGCTTCGTACCATTCGAAGGTCAAGCCAAAGTCACGGATCACTGCCAGTGCAACGTGCAAAGATCCCTACCAGTGCAAAGTGTTAGGTCCACGTCGTGGAGAAATTGGAAACGAGCGCTCCAGTGGATTCAGATTTTTCTCAAATAGTGGTGCAATTCTGTTGAGGTAATTATCCACCCAGCTGCAGCGACCCGTTGAAAAATGTTCTATTCTTTCCGCTTAGGATTAGCATACCTAGTATCAACGAATTGAAATGCTGGTCTAGCGGATTGGGTATTCCCGGAGACCTCTATTGGACACGTGCCCGTACCAAAATACCACCGGCTGAACCCCACCGTTCGACGCGTGAATGAGGCGGTAGCCGAGGGCATGGAATTGCTCCTCCAATAAACCAGATCGGTGTGATCTGCAATTTTCGCCTGGACAAGTTCGACCCCTGGGGATGATCTGAGTGACGCTCCAAATACACTCGTCGCCCCACGCTCGATCCATATGTGCCAGCGTACATAACCTCACGCCGTAGATGGACCGCAGTCATTGACCCCTGGCTTCGGAAGCAGCTGATGTTACCTGTGCCTGGTACAATCTTGTGCCAACTGCAGACCTCGAGTATCGTCCTCACCACTGATGGCGGGACCCTTGCAAGCAAGTTGGTCTGTGCCGGACTCGGTACGACTGTGGAAGTGGATTCACTGGAAATTGGATTGCCAAGGTGCAGCAGCATCTGGTGTCGGTCCTCACAAATACTGCAGTTATGGGCTCTTTGGCATTCCCGGTTCTGATGGCTTCGTGCAAAACAGTTGCTTTTGTTTGATACAGCTGGAACATCGTGGGCATAGCCGGATTGGGTGATTCTCTTTCGCGCAAGGATCACACGTTGTCCGGTTCGGACTTACAGTTGTCTTGAAGGAGTGAACCCTCCGAAGAACAGGACTCCCTTGAGAACGGGAAGGTGGCGGATTCGGATCACTTTTCGGACTGTGCGAAACGGACGGGTTGCCCTCGATGGCTTCGAGCGTCAGATATCTCTGGCTGAGGAAGGATTCCATCTCCTTCCACGAAGGCATTTCTTTCTTTGTGGTGACGGAATCTTCCCACAAAGCCCGGGTGAACCTCGGTAATTTGGAGGAAAAAATACTCACCAGCAAGCTGTCCCAGTTTTCGGTGGATACCTTTGAGTGGGCCAGTGCGGTTAAAACCCCTTGGTTGGTACTGAGGAGGAGTGGGAAGGAAAGTAGATGACTATGTAGATGTGTATATGTAGATGTCATGTATATACATGTATGTATGGAATCGTGTGTTCAATATAATTTTAAATATTTATTAAATTAAGATATGCAGTGATTTATGTTAGTATCTATATTTTTTACATATTTATTTATATTTAAGGCCAAAACCGATAGAACGTTGAGAATGCACGGAATAAAAAGCAAACTGCAAGAATTTGTCTTTATTTTTATTGCCAGCAGTTTGGACTGCATTGCTTACACATATGTACATACATATTTTTTTTTTTTTTTTTTTTTCATGGATGCGCCATGAGGAGTGGTAATCTTTATGAGATACCAATGACCCGTGCCATTGGCATGCACGATTCCTTGCTCTAGTCAAGTCATACGTACTAAAACCACCCCACACACATACACACCTCTTCCCCCCGCGGGATCACCGTTAGGTATTGCTTCGCGGGGAGGGGGGGCCTATTCTAGGCCGCTACATGCCGCTCTTTCTCGCATCGTCTCAGATCATCCTGGATGCGCTTGATGAGACGGTACACGTATATATAGTTATCCTCCGATGCTGTCATAAAGCTAACCAGCAACTCTGCTGGGGGGATATTCTCCGTCCATGCTGCGTATCTCTTACAGCCGTAGAGGGCATGCTCCGGGTCTTCGATTGCGGTTGGGCACGTAGGGCAGTATGGGCTGGTATCGTGTTTATACTTATATAGGTAGCTACGATAGCCCCCATGCGCGGTCAGGAATTGCGTTATGTGGTAGTCCGCGTTGCCTCTGCTCCTTCCGATCCACTCCTTCGCGCTACTGATCAATTTATGCGTCCACCTCCCTTTGACGCTCTGATTCCACCGTTCCCGCCATGTTTCGATGGAGGCCTGTCGCGCTGTATTGCGGATGGCCGCCGTGCCGCCTATGGTTCCCTGCGCCGTACTCTTTTCGTACACTATTTTCATCTCCCTGGCCAGTATGTCCACGGGTATCATACCCGCTAGGACTAGTGCTGCGTCCTCGGACACAGTCCTGTAAGCCGAGATGACCCTCAGCACGGCTAGCCTGTATGGAGCAGCTAACTTCCTTCGCAGGCTTTGGTTGTTTATGACCGCTGCCGCCCAGATTGGCGCTGCGTAGAGAAGGATGGAGGACACTACGCTTGCCATCAGTCTTCGGCATCTAGTCTTTGGTCCACCAACATTTGGAAGCATGCGGGAGAGAGCTCCTTGCATCCTCGCTGCCTTCTGGGTAGCATACTCCACATGCGAGCGGAAGGTTAGGCGGTTGTCCAACATCACTCCCAAATACTTGATGGAGTCTTGCGATTTTATCAGGTCTGCTCCTACTCGCACTGTGGCGTACTCCGTCTTCTTCCTGCTCGTGATGAGGACTGCTTCCGTCTTGTGGCCAGCCAGATCCAGACCGGCTTCCCGCATCCATCCAGAAATTAGATCAATAGCTGTATTGGCTACCAATTCGACTTTCTGGACCTCCTTAGCTTTAACGACTAGGGCCAGGTCGTCAGCGAAACCGATTAGATGGCAACCTGGGAGTAGCTGCAGTCTGAGCACGCTGTCGTACATGAGGTTCCACAGGAGCGGCCCCAAGACTGATCCTTGCGGGACTCCTGCCGTAACCTCGTACGCTATGTCTCCTTGGTCCGTCTCGTAGCCCAGCACCCTGTCCGAGAAGTAACTGGAGATCATCCTCAGAAGGTATACCGGTACCCCGATTCGGTACAACGCCGTCTCGATCCTTGACCAGTTGGCCGAGTTGAAAGCGTTTCGGATGTCCAGCGTCACGATGGCACAGTACTCCTTGGTGTCCCACCTCCATCTTGTTCCTTCTATGGCCTTCGCTGCGATGCTAACTACCTGCATGATCGCACCACGGTCGAGCGGGATTTTCGGAATCCATATTGCGCCTCTGAGAGTGCTTCTGTTTCCTCCACGAACTCTAGAAGCCTGTTGTACAGCACTCTTTCAAGCAGCTTGCCCACCGTGTCCAACAGGCAGATTGGTCTGTACGCCGATGGATCGTCTGCTGGCTTGTTGCCTTTGGGCAGCAGAATTAGACGCTGCCTCTTCCATCGTTTTGGGAATGTTCCCTCCCTGAGGCAACTGTTGAAAGTCTTCGCAAAGGGTTCCGGTCGGGTGGCCACCGCGAGCTTTAGGGCCTTGTTGGGTATTCCATCCGGCCCTGGTGCCTTCCGGTCGCCAACTCTCCTGGTTGCTTCTATGACCTCCAGTGTAGATACTGGCTCGTATGGTGGTTCCTCCTGGTCCAGGTTAGCTTCTTCCTTCTGCGGGTGCCTGGGGAACAGCGCTGTCACAATCCTATGCAGCAGTTGCGGGCACGTCGGGGTAGGGGTGCTTATTCCTCTGATCCTTTTGGTGACTACTTTATAAGCAGTACCCCAGGGGTCTACCTCCGCTTCGTCGCATATGTGGCGGAAGCAATCGCTCTTACTCTTCTTGATGGCCACCTTCAGCCCGTGTTTTGCCGTGCGAAATTCCTCTTGCCTGGTTTCGAAGGCGTAGCGGCCTCTCGCTCTTTGGGCACGCCGTCGCGCTCGGAGACAAGCCCTTCTAAGCTTGCCTATTTCCTGCGTCCACCAGTAGCAAGCTCTTTCTCGTAGAGACGGCTTCCTCCTTGGCATGGACTGGTCGCATGCGTCGGCTATCCTCTGCGTCAGTTCCCGTGCCGCTTCCTCCGCTGAGATACCAGCTAGGTTCCACTCGTGTCGCCTGAAGGAGTCCGAGAAGGCTGCGACGTCCAGTAGACTATCCTTCCACTTTCGCCCCGTTGTTTTTGGCTTCCTGGGGACTCTGTTGCGCTGTCCGAGCTCAAAGTGTATCGCCTGGTGGTCGCTAAATGTGAATTCGTCACCCACTCTCCAGGTGGAATGTCTACATAGCGAACTGCTCAGAAAGGTCAGATCTATTATTGAGGATCTTCCCGCCCTGCAGAAGGTCATCTTTTTCCCGTCGTTTGCCAGTCCGACGTCGAGAGACGAGAACTGCTCCAGTAGGCAGTACCCTCTTGCGTTGGTCTCTTTGCTGCCCCATTCGACGGGTGTCCTCCCACGAGTGTTTTCCGCAATGTGTTCCAACATAGCTTGGAAACGCGACAGGTCCCAACTCGGCGGTGCGTAACAACTGTAGAAAGTTACACCCTTGAGTCTAGCTCTTACAAAGCCCTCCTTTGACGAATCCACATCGAGCGGCGGGGTCTCGACGCCCCAGATCGCGGCCTTCCTGCACTTACTTTGTGCCCAACCGCTGCCTGGCACCGGTTTGTATGGTTCGCATACGATGACCACGTCCGGTTTCCTCTCCCTGGCGTCTTGGCTCAGTAGTGCCTGTGCCGCCTCGCAGTGGTTAAGGTTCAGCTGCATGCACCTCATCCCATCCTCTTTGCAAGTGCCTGTCTAAAGAGGGGGCACCTGCCGCTTCCTGCGATATGCCTCCAATCTTCCTTCTTTCCCTTGCAGAACATGCACTGGGGGTCCTTGTCGCAGTCTTTTGCAAGGTGGTCCTCCTTCCCGCATCTCCGGCACAGCTTAGAACGATCTACATCGCTCCTACACTGTCTGGCCATGTGGCCGAACTCCATGCAGCGGAAGAATTTGGTGACGCTGACCCTTTCCCTAGGTCTGCCTCTTACCCAGCCGACCTTCAGTCCTCCTATTTTGAGTGCCCTGCGGGCGTCCTCTGTCGGAAGTCGGACAGTTACAATCTGCGTCTGTCCGTACCCTCTCCTTATTGATATGTCGTCCAGTGCCACGTTTACCAACTGGACCTGGGGCATGAGGGCGTCCCTCATCTCCTCCTTGGTGGTCACCTCGTCCAAGTCGCTGCATTCAACGATGACTCGCTGTTGGAGGGCGCGGACCTCTGCTGCGTCCCCTAGCGACTCGCCGACCAGACTCTGGAAGGACGAGGTTTCCTCTCCTGATTTGCTGAGCTGGAGCAGGAGTTCCCCCTTTTGGGTGCGGCGGATTCTTGCCACCGCCTCTCCTAGCGCTTGTAGCTTCTCGTCTCCTTTTACCTTTCGCAGAATCTCTGCGTAGCTGCTCGGGTCTTTCGCCGCTATGATGATGGCATCCGGGCGTGCTTTCTCCGTCATCACCCTAGAAGGCTTCGGCTTCCTTACTCTCGGCCTTCTTTCAACTTTCCTCCACTCCCTGTTCGGAGGCGCCGTCGGTGTCTCCCCTGTGTCGTTATCTCCTGGAGTTGGAGTTTTCGCATCCACTCCAACCGCGCAGGTTTTCGTCTGGGTGTCCACCCCTTTGCTCCTCTTGTTTTTCGGTGCTTTCCCATTTTCCTGCTTCCTTTTTGCCTCCACCGCTGTTCTAAACAACGGCGAAGTTTGGGAGGACTGGTGGGTACGGATCACCGCCTTTGCCCTATCGCCATGAAGCTGGATGGCCACCTGCTCGTAGAGCGCTCGGATGCTTTCAATGGAGTCCCTCATCGGCTGGTGGATGGAGCGCCTCTTCCCGTCTTCCAGCATCTCCACCAGCTTTGCAATTTCCTGCCCGAGATCGCGTAGCGCCGTGCTGCTCTGCCCCTTCTGGGTCTGCTCCGTTTGGGTCTGCCCTATCTGGGTCTGCTCCATCTGGGTCTGCTCCTTCTGTTGTAGCTCCTTTTTGTTCCGATCTTTTTGAGTCCGCTCCTGGACTGCTACTGCTGCTTCTCCCGCAGGTCTCACCTCCACCGGTGATCTTGCCATCCTTGCACTCCTCGTGAATGCGTTTTCGTCCTCTGTAATTTTTGGTTGTGATTGTGGTGTTTCCATTCTAATGGGTCCCAACTCCCGGGTCGTTGTTCCTGTTCGCTTGCGCATTCGCGTTATTAATCCCATGGTTGTCTATGCAAGCAGTGAGGCCATGCTAGGGTTGACTCTTGCCTTCACGGGGTCAAGAGTTCAGAGCCGGATCCGCGCTAGTCGGGAGCGCTGCTCAACCGAGCCTGCACCACCAACTTAATGGCGACGAATCAGGAAGCGTACCTAGGAGAACTGCCATTTTTTAACAGGACGGGGGCGGCCTCAGCATTAGCCTAGAAGCTATTTCTGCAGGATTTCACTCCGCTTACTGAAGTTCTAGAATACTGACGCCGTCATCCCAAAAACGTCTTTCCGAGCCGGTGTTTCCAGTTTTATAATCAAGGCTGTACTGGTCTCGGCCTCTCGGTCTCGGTCTCGGCCGTGTTTTGTCGCCTCTTGCGACAGGCAGCGGCTCGCCGTGGTGGTCACTATTATTAGGTTCCACTACCTTTAGTACGACTGCCTCCTAGTACGACTGCCTCCTAGTACGTCCCATATCACCAATAGTACAGTGTCCAAAAACTTAATTTTGGCACTGTGTAGCCACCTTAATACAGTGGCGGCCTCTGGTGGGGGAACATAATCTATGCTATATGTAGGTGTAGCAGATGTAGGAGTAGATAATCCTAGATGTACATACATATGTATGCTTGTATGCGTGTGCATATGTCAGCAACGAAAGCTCCGCTGGTAGTTGGGAGAGGTAGGAATATTATTTGCAGACCGCTATATGTATATGAATGTGGGCACTGTATCGGAGGCGGAATGCAGGAGCTAGCTCGGATCAAATTAAACCTTTGGACGAGTAGGACGCCACAACCGTTGGCAGAACGAAGTATGGCTTAATTTGAAGCTAGAGCGATAACTACAGACATACATATGCCGATGTATATATGTATGCGGGGGCTGGTGTATTAGCCGACGGATTGGATTGAGATCGCTACGGGTGAATTATTGTAAATGCACTGTGGCGCGACTGGATGCACAGACCACGGAACTTGGAACACGACCGGTTTACTTGGTATAGTGTGTGGGTGCATAGGAGCACTCAAAGTAACGGAGACCGAACGGAATTGCGGATAATATAGCGCCGTCGGAAAGAACGGTAAAGTGAAAAATTGGAACATACATATATATAGTTAAATATGCGACACTTCAGTTTAAGTTTTAAAAAAGGTTTTATTCTTTCACTTAAACTTAGCGTACATTGGTTAGTTATTTTCCCGACGATGACTGAGGTCTGATGTCTTGAACGGAATTAACTTTGGTTGAATTCTCCGACGGTGTCGCGATTGACGTTTGTCTTGAACAGAACTGAGTTGGCTTCTTAGATGCAGACTATTTATATTATGATGCTCGTTTTGGGATTCGGATTTGGATTCGGAGGCGTTGGCTTCGACTTCGGCTTCGGAGATGGAGTACGTGACTCGATCGATATGTGGGAAAGGCGGCTTTTGATGAAAGGCTTCCGCTGCGTATGATCGGTGTTGCATTACTTGGGGGTGGCTGAGAATAGGGCCTCTGATTGGTCAGCTAGGATGGTGTGATTCTTGAGAATCGATTAGTAATTGATCTCTGAAGAGTGGCGTGATTCTGGTGCGGCTGGATTCTAGTGCGGCTGGATTCTAGTGCGGCATCTATTGTTCTATGTTCAACTTCCAGTTTAGGGTGTTTGTTTACATTGCCTGCAATCGGCTACGCGTGGTCCATTTCGAGCGTGAGATTGTTTATGAGGGTTCGAAGCTGAGGGTGTCGTATTGTTTATAGTATTGTGGGTGCAGGGTAATAGACATAGACAAGGGTATGCGGAGCATGGACTATAGATATGTCACTCCCCCATTGTTAGATTTAAGCCTGTCCTCAGGCGATTATCCTTGGATATAGTTCAGGTGCGTCTAAAACTGTGCCTGCTGGGGATTCCTCGTCTTCGTCTAAGGGTGTTTCTATGTGCGGGTCGGTTTTAGGCTTATTGCTTTTACTTAGATTAAACAATTTGTAGCTTAATCCTATTATGATTATGACAAATAGTAGTATTAAGCTTACATGTAATACATTATTTAATCGCGTATTTTCTATTACGATTTCTTTGGTTTGCAAATAAGACAATGGTTTAATTTTTGTTACGTTATTGTTGATGTAGATGCTTTGTGCAAATTCTGGTATGGAGTTGGATATTAAGAATTCGTTTAACTGTACACTGCAATTATGTATTTTTATTAATGCGTTACCTTCTACTTTTATTTCTTGGTTTAGGCAATCTTGGTTTAATATGGTTTTTGGTAATTTCCAAGTTAACAATATATTGGGTTCTGTGAAACTTATTTGAAAGTTTTGGTGTGCTTTGGTGTATGGACATATTGTTTCTACTTGTTTGACTATTCCTGAAATACATTCGTCATTTATTTTTCGTTTTGATTCTTTTTCATATACCTCGTTTTCTAGAACGTAATAATTGTTTTGCGTTAGGTCAGTGAGGATGTTATTATCTTCATCTGGATATGGGACAATTTTAAGTATAGGAATATTTCTGATCTCTCGTGGGATGTTGGAAATTATTAGTATTTCGTTAGTGTCTGATTTCAACCAGGTAGATGTTTTGATATTTAATAATTTCTCTGAATCGATGTGTTTCAAGTAATCCTGCCTCAATAATTTTGGATTAAAGATCCCTAATCTTGTTAGCTGCATGCCTAATTCAATATCCTCTATGTACTCTGTAAAATGTTGAAGGTTAAATATTAATATCTGTAGTTGCTTATTTCTATCATTATCCTTGTTTAATTTATTGACAACTTCTATGCCAGAATTTACTGCTTGAATTACTAAGTTTAATTTGTTAGCTTGAACACTGTGGCTATCCAGATTGTTTATTTTCCCTTCTAATTCGACTTTATCATCTTGATCTAATATTCCAAATAGATATTTATATACTGTGCCTACTGCATTTATAAGGCCTCTTTTGTTTCTTTTGGCTATTTTGATGCCGTTGAATTCACGTTGCAATTTCTCGATTAAATATTGAACTTGGATTACGTTATTAAATTGGGTTGCCTGTTCTAGTAAACTCTGATATGTTTCATCTGTTCTTGTTATATTAATTGTTAGATAATGGTATTCATAATTAATGGGTATGTTAATGGTATTTGTTTTGAATATGAGATATCCATTCCTTGAGTTGATGGGATCTATCTCTATATTCTGTCCGGAAGACTGTAGGACGGTGAACATTAGTAAGATTATAATCTTAATCATGTTGTAGCTCCGGATTCCCAGTACTCTCTTCGGGTACTCTGCAATTATCGTATTTACTTTTATTAGATTTGTTCTTTCTTTTGAATTTCGTTTTATAGTGGGTGATTTTCCTCCCTCTATTTTTCTCTTCAAAGTGCTTTTCGTCTACCTGCCTAATTTCCCCATTTCTTTTGAACGGGTTGGTTGTTTTTGTTTTAACTAGGGGTGCATTTTTGTAGCGTGTGTCTACTTCAAAGTCGATTCTATCGTTATTCAAATGATTGATCTTCCTAACTTTATTCAGTTGGGTGTTATGATCTGGTAGTCCGGCGTACAGGAAGATATCGGCTGGGGATCTCTTTATAGTATTATGAACCGTTTTATGGTTATAAGTGTATAGAATTAACTCGAATTTTGTGAGCTTATTTTCTATGTTATTCTCACTCGAAATGATTCTTAATTTTTTATTGATCGTTTTATGTAGTCGTTCTACATCAGAAACTCCGTTTTTACTGGTAGTGATTTCGATTTTCACATTTTCCGCATTCAACCATGCTTGCAATGCTGCGCACATAAAGGCTGAATCTTTGTCGGCTTTAATTCCCTGTGGCTTGCCCATTTCGTTAAAGACTTTTATGATGGCTCTCTTGGTTTCTAACCAGTCACGACTCTTAACTTCTACAAGGGTAGCGAATTTAGAATATACATCAATGCATGATAGGAATTGTTGATTGCCTACCAAATAGAAATCCATGACATACTTTTGTCTGGTATTTTGTATTTCAGGGGTGATTTCGAAGGTTAGATTGGTGTTACGATGCTCTGTTTTAGCAACGTTGCACGTAGGACATTCATTGATAATATTTTGGGTTAACTTTTGATAATCGGGGTAGTAGAATTTTCCTTTAAACCAATTAGTGGTCTTTTCGATACCTGGGTGAAGTAGCTCTTTATGATTCTTCAATATTTGTTCTTTGAATTCGGAGTAGTTCGGAATATTTATGAGTTTGGTACTGGATTTAATCAGTTTAGTGAAGTGATTTGGACTGATTATCTCCAGGAATGCCCTTTGGAACAGTGGGAAGTCCGCTTCGTTATGGAAATATAGTGCACTCTTTTTGGTACACACATATTCCTTTATTATATCTTTTGCTAATGATTCTGTCATTTCGGTATATGTGATATGGGATGTTTCTACCTTATCCTCATTACCTTTAATCAGTTCTATTTGCCTATTATAGTAATTGATTGGTTTCTTTGTAAGTGGAATATAATTTGTATTATCTTCTTGCGGGCTATGGGCCGTTGCACAATCACTATTAATGGTTTCCCCGAGTAGGTTTTCGTTGATCTTTACTCTTGATAGCGCATCGGCTACATGGTTCTCCTTTCCGGGTAAATATTTTATTTTGAAGTCAAATTCATTTAATTTGATCTTCCATCGTTGTAGCTTCATATTTGGTTCCTTGAGGTTATTCAACCAAATCAAGGGTTTGTGATCACTTAAAATCTCAAACGTTCTACCAAACAGGTATGATCTGAAATACTTAGTTGCCCAAACTATAGCTAGTAATTCCTTTTCTATTGCTGAATAATTGATTTCATGTTCGTTTAAGGTTCTACTTGCATAGCAGATTGGTTTGTGGTCTTGCGTGGTTACTTGCATCGGTTGTTACCGTGAACATTTTGTTGAAATCTGGGAATGCGAGGATGGGGTCTGAGGTGATAAGTACTTTCAACTTTTCGAAGGCCTCGACGTATTTTTCCTCGGTTGGGTCTATGACTGCTCGTTTCTTCAATTTGAGTGTCATAGGTTTTGCTATATTAGCGAAGTTGGGAATGAATTTCCTATAGAATCCACATAAACCTATGAATGATTTTATTTTTGTGGTTGTATTGGGTATTGGGAAGTTTATTATGGCAGATATTTTCTTTGGATTAGGAACTATGCCGTTAGTTGTTACTACATGGCCTAGGAATTCCGTTTCTTTCTTCAGGAATTCACACTTATCCATTTGTAGCTTTAAGTTGGCGTCTCTCAACTTTCCAAATACTCTCCTTAGTGACAACAGGTGTTCTTCCAATGAAATGGAAAATATAATGATGTCGTCTAAGTATACGAGGCAATCTTTGAAGATTAACTCTTCTAGCAGATTGTTCATATATCTTTGGAAGGTAGCGGGGGCAGTGGTTAGCCCAAAGGGCATACGAGTGAACTCGTAATGACCATGCTTCGTGGAGAAAGCTGTTTTTGGGATTGAGCTAGGTTCCATAGGAATTTGATGGAATCCCTTAGCTAAATCGATTGTTGTGAAATATTGGCACCTACCTAGTTTATCTACTATTTCGTCCATTCTGGGTGTAGGAAATTTACCTTTATTGTCACCTCGTTTAGACTTCTATAATCTACTACCATACGATATTTCTGCTTTCCTGAAGCATCTATTTTCTTTGGTATCATAGCGATGGGTGCACAATAGGGAGAGTTCGACTTACGAATGATTCCCTGTCTAATCATATCTTTGATTTGTTGAGTCACTTCTTGATCGTGTATTTGAGCATATTTATATGGTCGACGATATACGGGATCTTCGTGTTTTAATTTCGTGCTTTATAGTACTAGTGAAGGTCAAAATGTCACCTTCTTTATACTGCACGTCCTTAAATTCATAGAGAACTTTCTTTAGTTTCTCCTTTTCTTCGTCATTTAAATGTTCCAACCTTAGCTGGTTGCATTCCCTTAATTCATTCTCTAATGCGGAAGCGAAGTATTGCTCTCCTTCAGGAGATGGGTCAAGGCACTTAGGTGTAGTTATATCTTCCTTTGAAGATGGCTTATCACCTTTGTGTGCGGTCTTGCCGACGGCAATTGCTTCTCCACTTTGGATGATTGGGTATGACCTTTCTCCTAACGTTACCGTTTCATTTCGGTAATCGATGACGGCTTTGCTGGCCATCAAATATTCTCTGCCTAAGAGTATGTCATAATTTTCAGAAAAATTATGAATATAAAATTTTTGTTTTGTCGGACAGTTTTTGGTTGCATTACGTGTAATGCTCTGAGTCAGACGGACGGGTCCATTGATGGTATGGACGGTGAGGTTGTCGCTATCGACTTTGGAATCTGTATAGTTTGCTTTTATTATATTTATTGACGATCCCGAGTCCGCGATACCTCTTAATTTTTTATTATTTACGATTATTTCTATATATGGTCTTCCTCGATTTCTTCCGAGGCACTCTGCTGAAAATTTACATCCATTTTCATTTGTCCGCTTTGGCTTTCCCTAGATCGTTTGACTGGCTGATTTGGTGCACTGCTACCTGCCTGAGTCTGATTGATTTGATAGTTTGTGGGATTCTGTACTCTGCCCTGGTTTAAGGAATTTCTAAATTCGTTAAATAATCCTTTATTATTTACGGCATTATTTCCTGAATTATTTCGATTCGATCCATGATTATTTCTGGAAGTACTTGGGTTTTGATTGTTATAATCGTTACTACTATAGCGAGGGTAATAAGTTCCAACATTCCTACGATTGTTATTTCCGTTTCTTGAGTGTTCGTGATTCTTGTTATCAGTTACGAAATTTTCGTAGATTCCTAACTCTTGAGCTGATTTTTCTAGATTAGCCATAGTAGAAATGTCTTTCTTTGCTAAAATGATGAACAGTTTATTGGGTAGAGCATCTTCTATGGTATGTCTGGTGGCATTTGCCAGAGCGTTTTTAAAGATTATCTTATTTTCTGGGCTAGTCTCCAGATTTAGTTTACTTTCTATAACATTTGACTTAATTTCTAGTTCCTCTACGAACTTACGAATATTCCCATTGAATTTGGTGTCGTGTAATTCTTGTAGCAGCGTTTCGTATGGAGTGTGGTTGTTGAATTTGCTGATTAGGGCTGCTTTTAGATCGGTCCAGGTGTTGGGTTGAAGGCTTTGTGATAAAAGTTGTGCTCGTCCGCACAGTTGACCCTCAGTGGCTCGGTACATGATGCTTTGTTGTCGGATGTCTTCTGTTGGGTACAATTCGGAGATGTACTCAATCCTGCTTATGAACGAGCTTAGGCGTTCTTGGCATCCGTCGTATGGTGGAATTTGCCTGATTGACTTCAAGGCTTGGTTCAGGTATATTTCTGTTAGCGGCATGTTGATTTCTTTTTATTTATTTATTTTTTCTAATATTAATTGAGTTTCAATCGTGTGTAGATTCTTTGGCGGATCTCTTTAGTATTAGCGTTACTTTTTCTCTGATCACTGTAGGTTATTACGCACTGTAACTGTCACTTCGCCAATTGATCGTCTTAAAAAAAGGATTCACTTTTAACTGAGATCCTACCGGCTGCGCCAGTTAAATATGCGACACTTCAGTTTAAGTTTTAAAAAAGGTTTTATTCTTTCACTTAAACTTAGCGTACATTGGTTAGTTATTTCCCCGACGATGACTGAGGTCTGATGTCTTGAACGGAATTAACTTTGGTTGAATTCTCCGACGGTGTCGCGATTGACGTTTGTCTTGAACAGAACTGAGCTGGCTTCTTAGATGTAGACTATTTATGTTATGATGCTCGGTTTGGGATTCGGATTTGGATTCGGAGGCGTTGGCTTCGACTTCGGCTTCGGAGATGGAGTACGTGACTCGATCGATATGTGGGAAAGGCGGCTTTTGATGAAAGGCTTCCGCTGCGTATGAGCGGTGTTGCATTACTTGGGGGTGGCTGAGAATAGGGCCTCTGATTGGTCAGTTAGGATGGTGTGATTCTTGAGAATCGATTAGTAATTGATCTCTGAAGAGTGGCGTGATTCTGGTGCGGCTGGATTCTAGTGCGGCATCGATTGTTTTATGTTCAACTTCCAGTTTAGGGTGTTTGTTTACATTGCCTGCAATCGGCTACGCGTGGTCCATTTCGAGCGTGAGATTGTTTATGAGGGTTCGAAGCTGAGGGTGTCGTATTGTTTATAGTATTGTGGGTGCAGGGTAATAGACATAGACAAGGGTATGCGGAGCATGGACTATAGATATGTCACTATATATGTGTCCAGACGACTGGGACCCAGAGGAGCCACTGGAGATGGGCAAGTGACGAAGTCGTACTTATCTTGGAATGATCCACCGATGCTGGCTGGGATGGACTTCTCCTTTTGGTTAGGCGAAGATCCGGCTGGAAGGACCAATGCTTGCAGGGGGCGGATCACCGGAGCGGGTATCCAGCGACGAGTGGGAAAATGTCCAAATAAAACGACTTCAAGTTGTTTGTAACGTAAAAGATTCAATGTATTTTCGGTTGTTAGTATAATTGTATACGAATAAATGTACGACGCGGCAGCTTGTTGCGGGGGTGGTAACTGTCCTCTTGCTTACGAGCTACGAGACGGTAAGCGCCTTGTGGAACGTAAGAGCACCTCAGAGCTCTGTTTGGCGCATGACAGTGGAGGGCCAGCCCTGGTCTGAACAGATGTAGAGGGATTGGCTTGTCCCTCCGCTACATCAAAAGGAGTATCGAGCTCCTTTGCGGTGTTTTTATTTGTTATATATAAAGTTCGTTGGCATTATTGTTCCCACGAGTAGGCGGGAAGGGGTTGGTAACCCGAGGCATAGCCCGTTTGCCCCGGGAAGCCTTATTCGTTCGATCTCTTTCGTAGTGATCAGACGCGTTTTGAGTTTTGCGCTCCGCATTTTTTTCTTTTGTTTTGAATAAACAGCCGGTGTTTTCTTAAATAAACTTTAATTAACTTCCTAACCAGCCTACAATCTGGAATTCTATTCTACTCCGCGAGTGCATGCCTTTTTATTGTGTTAAAACATTATTTAACTTTTTATATTTCGGCGTCGGCTTTTCTTGTTTGTGTTGTTGCTTGTAAATACGCATTGCATTGGATTACAGTCCGTTCTCGTCTTGTAGTTTTTGTTGTATTGTCACTCTCTCCCTATCACCTAAACATAAATAGCTGTTCTATCTCTCTCGCTCTCGTAACTTTCTGTTCAGTAGCTCTCTCTCTCACTAGCTGCTGCTGCAACTGCTCTCCTCTCCTGCTATTAGAGTTTGTCTGGCACACTGGTCTGATAGCTATTTGTTTTGAAACATTATTGGATTTTATTTTTCTTCAAATTTTTTATTATGGAGTTTGTTTGAGATGCCAAGCTTTTTTGGCACCTATGTGTTTCAAAAATGAAAAGAGATTTTGGGTTAAAATTTATAATTCGTATTTAATCTTGGTGGCTTAGCGGAAGCCGATTGCTTGCTATTGCCAGATAAAGCTTATGCGAGATCGATATGCAACCAATGCGCAGAGGGGTTAGCATAGAACTAAACTATAGACGACGGCGTTAGATCAAAGTGATTGCCGAAGTGGCGGCAGCAGATCAAAGTAGTTGCCGAAGTGGCGGCGGCAGAGAGCCCCTTTAGCGGGAGAGCGCAGCAGCTCTGCAGAACGTCAACGTTTTACAACATAGGCGGCTCTCTCTGCTCATACAATAATAATGTTAAAGTTACGGTTATTCTTCAGCGGCTGGCCCGAACATACTCCCCCCGTTGGGAGCTAGACTCTCAACAGATTCCTTAAGGGGCAGCAAACATAGCCGAGTGACGGCCCTCCTGATGTTTATTGAGGATGTCTTCAGGTCAGCGACGCGACACACTCCGTCCTTGCCCAAAACGACATCGACCACTCTAGCCAGTGGCCAACGCATTGGAGGAAGATTTTCGTCCTTCACCAGAACGAGGTCGTTCTTGCAGAACATGCGCGGGGGTACGCCACTTCGCGCGCTCTTGCAAAAGAGTGAGATACTCTTCGCGCCAACGGCTCCAAAATATTTGCTGTAGTTGGGTGACCCGCTGCCAGCCATCCAGACGATTGTAGTTCAGCTTCGTTAGGTCAGGCTCGAGGATTTGCTCATGGGGGCCGCCTAAAAGCATATGAGCAGGAGTCAAAACGTCTAAATCATCAGGATTTTCTGAAAGCGAGAGCAAAGGGCGAGAGTTAAAAATTGCAGTGATCTGACAGATCAGAGTGCGCAGCTCGTCGAAGCTAAGCACAGATGGTCCAACTGAGCGGTACAGGTGATATTTTGCGGTCTTCACGGCCGCTTCCCGCAACCCGCCAAAATGCGGAGAGCGAGGTGGGATGAAACGCCAGTCGATCGAGTCAGCCAAGCAGGATTCGTGGACCTCCTTCATATGCGGTTCGCTCAGACAAAGCTTCTTTAGCTCCAGATGCTCGTTCTTGGCCCCAACGAAGTTTGTCGCATTGTCCGACCAAATTTGACTTGGCCTTCCTCGAGTGGAAGTAAAACGCTTTAGAGCGCCTAGAAACGATGCGGTGGTCAAATCCTTTACGAGCTCCATGTGTATAGCCTTAGAAGTGAAACAGATGAATACGCTAATGTAGCACTTGATCGGAGTCCTCGTGCGGATTTCTGATCGGTAGAAAAAAGGTCCACAGTAATCTACTCCAGTGACTTCAAAAGCTCGAGATCCTTCCAAACGTTCCTTAGGTAGGTCTCCCATGATGTGTTCGACCATGCGCGGCCTAGTCCTGAAGCATCTCACACATCTGCTGACGACCCTTGACACTGCCTTAACACCTCCAATGGGCCAATATTCCAGCCGAATTTTGGATAGCAAGGCGCGAGGTCCGGCATGGAGGTTTCTTTCATGATAACATCTTATCAGCGCAAAGGTAATGGAATGTCCCTTTGGCAGAATGAGCGGGTGCTGAGCGTCAAATCCTAGCGATGAGTTGCCAAGACGACCTCCAACTCTAAGTAGTCCAGAATGATCGATGAACGGGTTGAGCGAACTAATAGAACTGGATTTCATGACTTGACCATTGCGCCGAATCTCCTTTATGTCCATCCACAAATTTGCCAGCTGAATGTGTCGAATTAGAAGATGCGTTCCTTGCCGAATATCAGAAACGGTGAGTCCTGGATGCCTAAGACGATGTATAAATTTATGCATGTAGGCGAATGTGCGCTGCATGCGAAAGAATGAATTCGCAAATTTGCATCCGGACGTGAGATCGGCATGTGGAGACGTGATTAGCAATCCTTTTTTGCGAAGCTCCAAAGTTGCTATGTTGTTAGATGGAGATACAGGCCACTGGAGCCTAGCAAAAAGGATGGGCCGTGAAACCATAGCTCTGACTGGATAAGATGATTGGGAAGCGAGCCTCTCGAGAGAATATCAGCAGGATTTAAAGATGTGGGAACATAGCGCCATTCCATGGCTGCCGACAACTCCTGAATTGATGCCACTCGATTTGCCACGAAAACTTGAAATTTAGCTGGCTCGTCCCTAATCCAAGATAATGCTGTTGACGAATCCGACCAGCAATAGAACCGACCTGTAAAGATTCCCATGTCCTTTACATTCTGCATGATTTTCGCAAGCAAATGGGCTCCACTTAATTCCAGCTTAGGAATCGATATAGTCTTTAGCGAGCCAAAACGTGGCTCGAAGACTGGGCTTCCCTGGACACGACATACACGCAAGCGCCATATGCTTCTAAGCTGGCATCACAGAATCCGTGAACTTCTGTAGCCACACTAGAACGAAGAACCAAGCGAGGAAATGAGATCCGAGAAATGCTTGCCAAACTATTTCTCAAGTCCATCCAAGTTGAATGCAACGCTGAGGGTAGGCTTTCATCCCAATCCAAATTTTCTCTCCAAAGCTGCTGAAGGAAGATTTTGCACCTGACAATGACTGGATTTATCAATCCAAGAGGGTCGTAGAACCGCGCAATCGTAGATAAAACCGACCGCTTTGATGGCTTTGAGTTTGTGTCCAGTGCGGACAAGGCCAAAAGCAGCTGATCCGAAGCAGGGTCCCACGCTAAGCCGAGAGTTTTGGCAATGTCGCTTCCATCATTAAACTTTAGGAACTTCTCTATGTCATCTCCAGGGGTTCCCTCAAGTACTTCCTGGTGACTGGAGCACCATTGCCTAAGTCTAAAATTACCACGGGACAGTAAAGCTGATGTTTGGTGCATCTTGTCCATGACCTGTGCGACCGAATTACCGCCCGAAATAAGGTCATCCACGTAAAACTCCTGCCGCAGAGCAGCTGAGCCAAGAGGGTAGGACTGGTGCATATGATGCAAATCAATGTACTCTCTCATAAAGACGGAATACCGCTCCTTGAGTGTAGGATTACGCTCCAGTTTTCGCTCCAGACTGATGAACCGTCGATAAGCCTGAGCATAAGATTCTCCTAAACGATCAGTATTGTTATTTAGCGGCAGACGAACTGCATACTCCCCGGATGGCAACCGTGAAAGGTGGCTTACGAAATGTGCTTCACAATCGTCTTCTTCTTTGGTATTCAACCCAGCCTCCACACAATTCTCGACTTCCCAAAACATACGAAGAGTTTTATCCAACCTTGCTTCCATCTCAGCTATCGAATCTGGACAATTGTGCGTAGCCAAAAGCGCCGAGCTTGATACCTTCTGTCCACCGCCAGATACGATCCACCCAAGCCGGGTCTTCTGCAGAAGAGGCAGTCCATCGGTGAGTTTGATTTGCCCTACGCAGAGGAGATCATAAAAAACGCTCGCACCAATGAGAAGATCAACCCGTTGAGGATTGAAAAATGCAGGATCAGCGAGCTGAGTGTTAGATGGAATACGCCAATCGGATACATTTACTGTCATACTTGGTTGAGAATCGGTAATCGTGGGGGCGATGAGAGCAGTAAGTGTAGTTGTGTAAGCAGAGGTGCGAGAATGCATACAAATGCTTATGGTGGATCCCTCAGTAGAAACGCTGGTATCGCCCAGCCCAGCCCAGCCCAGCTGAAGCTGCTGGGCGAACCTGGATGTGACGAGATGCAGCTGCGATCCTGAATCTAAGATGGCACGACAAGGAACTAAAACGCCAGACCGATTCTTTACGAGAACCACGGCTGTAGCCAGAAGCACGACATCAGAGTGAAGACCTTGGGCAGCAAGAGAGGTAGACGAAGGTACGGTACAACGGAAAGAGTGTCCGGTTGAACGGCCAGATCGGGAGGAGTAATACCTGGGCAGCCTTGTGTTGTGGGCTGTATACTATCGAAGTGCAACAAACTATGATGCCTAACGCCGCAAACTCGACATTTTCCACTATTGCATGCGCGGGTCCGGTGCCCCGGCTTTAGGCAATTGAAGCATAGGGAAAGCTTCTTCACTTCTTTGTGGCGCAGCAACGGTGAGAGATTTCCGAATATCTTGCACGAGTATATTCCATGGCCCGCTGAGTGGCAAAAGACGCATACAGACGGGTCGGCGGAAGAGTTGGAAGCTACAAACGTTTTCTTAACCTGCGTATAGGAATGGTTTTTTCCCACCTGATCGCTACTAGCGTTTTCTGGCAGCGTTGCTGCAAAAATTCGAAGAATTCCTCTGCGGTAGGTATAGCATCCGACGATGTGTGCTCCTTCCATTTGGTTCCCATTAAAGCGTTTATTAAGTATATCCAGAGCCGCACGATAATTGGCACTGGAGAGCTCTAACGATCGAACCGAATCCAAAGCCGCATCAGCGAGGCAAGAGCGAAGGTGTTGGAATTTCTCGATGTCACTGAGATCCGCATCCGCTTCAATCACCGATTTGAACATTGCCATAAAATCCGAGAACTCGACGTATCCACCAGAAAACTTAGGCACCTTCAGCTCAGGAAGTCGCTGCTTGTGAGCCATGATGATGGTACTATGTCCGGAATGGCTTGGCAGAGTCGTAGAATGGGCAGCGGCGTGTGACTGGCTTACTTCAACAGCAGCCAGCAACTCAGCTTTCAACGATATGAAAAGAGTATCGAAGATTTCGCGCAGCTCACTCCCAATCTCGTTTTGATCGAGAGCCTCCAACTCATTATGGGCCTTATTAAATTCCTCTCGAATTTCTGCCAACATATCAAGGCGCACCTCGACTTCCGCGGTGGTCAGCTTATCGATTTTATTCCCCGCGAAGGATTCACCAAGCCTGTGCAATCGATCATATAATGACTGACTTTTACGCTTATACAGACTCAGTCTGGAATCAGCCACCACAATATTTCCGCCCGCGCCTGTATTCGGATCGTTGTGCACGTAACCGTTGTGCAATTCGACACAATAACGGAAAATGAAATACCGCTTAAGCGACGATGTATAGACGCGAGAGCGAGAATGCAAGACACGAAAAGTCAAGAACCGCGGCTGCAGCTGCGCAGAGAATGAGAGATTCGACGCTTAAAGTACCGGAATTTGTCTATAAATATTCCAGCCGCACTCTCACCGAATTTTCACTTTAAACTGTTTTTCAACGTGCACCCAAATGTATTTGTTGGTAGTTAAACTACCCAACAACAAAATATTGTATAAATAATAAGTGTCACGTCGGGGGGTCACAAATGTTTGAGATGCCAAGCTTTTTTGGCACCTATGTGTTTCAAAAATGAAAAGAGATTTTGGGTTAAAATTTATAATTCGTATTTAATCTTGGTGGCTTAGCGGAAGCCGATTGCTTGCTATTGCCAGATAAACCTTATGCGAGATC
The DNA here is from genome assembly GCF_003369915.1 of Drosophila miranda. Lineage (NCBI taxonomy): Eukaryota > Metazoa > Arthropoda > Insecta > Diptera > Drosophilidae > Drosophila > Drosophila miranda. The sequence goes on from NC_046674.1 coordinate 41,127,394, forward strand.
GATATGCAACCAATGCGCAGAGGGGTTAGCATAGAACTAAACTATAGACGACGGCGTTAGATCAAAGTGATTGCCGAAGTGGCGGCAGCAGATCAAAGTAGTTGCCGAAGTGGCGGCGGCAGAGAGCCCCTTTAGCGGGAGAGCGCAGCAGCTCTGCAGAACGTCAACGTTTTACAACATAGGCGGCTCTCTCTGCTCATACAATAATAATGTTAAAGTTACGGTTATTCTTCAGCGGCTGGCCCGAACAGAGTTTTCTGTTGTATGTGCCAAAAAAACCTGTCGGAAAGAGATCACCAATGATCAGCCGAGTATCCCCTGCTAACGCTGCGATAGCATACTGCACGCAAAACGCTCTGGGTTTACGGGCCTTACTATGGCATTTGGATCTCCACTGGTCTTTGTAATATTCGACGCTTATCGTGCCTTTTTATTTTAGTTATCAACGGCTAACTCAAAATTTACAGCCTAAAACTAGGCCGTACGAAAATTCGGGTTAAAGATCGTGTGAGCTTTGATAAAGGTTAGCAACAGCTGTTTTGCGACCAAGTGGCAACACTCTTTTCTCGGCCGTGAATTATATGTTTTTAAATATTGCTGTGCCTAGATTCTGTATAACAGAAACCGACCATAGAAAGTGTGGAAAAAACGTGGGTTGCTGTACTTGGTAGGCCCAGCCTCGTTCTTTTTCTCCTCGTGGCCGTCATAGTGACCGGTAGTGAAAACATCTCCGCTGAAAGCCGGCTTCGTACCATTCGAAGGTCAAGCCAAAGTCATGGATCACTGCCAGTGCAACGTGCAAAGATCCCTACCAGTGCAAAGTGTTAGGTCCACGTCGTGGAGAAAATATTCTATTCTTTCCGCTTAGGATTAGCATACCTAGTATCAACGAGTTGAAATGCTGGTCTAGTGGATTGGGTATTCCCGGAGACCTCTATTGGACACGTGCCCGTACCAAAATACCACCGGCTGAGCCCCACCGTTCGACGCGTGGATGAGGCGGTAGCCGAGGGCATGGAATTGCTCCTCCAATAAACCAGATCGGTGTGATCTGCAATTTTCGCCTGGACAAGTTCGACCCCTGGGGATGATCTGAGTGACGCTCCAAATACACCCGTCGCCCCACGCTCGATCCATATGTGCCAGCGTACATAACCTCACGCCGTAGATGGACCGCAGTCATTGACCCCTGGCTTCGGAAGCAGCTGATGTTACCTGTGCCCGGTACAATCTTGTGCCAACTGCAGACCTCGAGTAGGAACTCGGTCTCCAGCTGGGAAGCATCACGCCACCTCGGATTTAGTTCTATGTTCTATCTTTCTTTCGAAATTAGACCCGATATGTGAAACCCTGTTTTTTTTATCCGCTTTCTGTTAAACAACGTTCTTTTGATACGGCAAAAATGTGCAAAAGCCAAGTAAATCCGGTATAAGCCAAAAGTAAATCTAAGTCGAACTAGACACAAATGAGTAGTGTATTAATACCGATTATTCTTCCAGTTTTTGATTTTGGTTGCCACGCATTCATCTCATCATCTTTGCAGCTACTCCTCACAATCACATCACCCATCAAATCACTTCATCCAACACACAACGAAAGATCTTTCTGCGGGGGAGCCAAAGTTATTAATCGTCTCGTAAGTGATTATCATGAAACAAGTAAGCCATATGAAAAACATGAATGTGCGGTAACTATTCGTTGGTCTTCAACCATGATCACGGCTTTATACATATATAACTCATGCCTTTGATGGACTTTCCATATACCCGGATTTGGTCTGGTTTTGGCGCTGACCAAGTTAACGTCATGAAGTTTAAAGTTTTCTTGTTCCTATGATGAACACGTTACATAGCTATTGCCCCTATATATACCCACTCCTAACCATTTGTATAGATTTAAGACAATTATACCCTACCTCGCCCCTATGATACTCTTTCCCCCGTATATGCTGTATAGTAATACCCTTTAAATGTAAGAAAAATTCGAATTACAGGCTTATATTAGGGACTATTAGCGTTCGATTTTATAGGAATTTACATGAAGAATTAAGGATTGCGTAAATAAAGTTAGCTTGGACATGAACCAAGGCTAAATATATTTTAGCGGAACAATGCAACCTCGTCTGACGGAGATGTGACCCACCGCAGTCTTTGTTGGAGGGATCCTGTCGATTAGTAGGTGGCCCCGCAGGATCATGCAAGGGTGGGCGTTCTCGCCAATGGGCGATACCGCAGCCAACAAAGAGCTGACGGGTGATATTCTTTGTTCATGCTGATCTGTCCCCTTGACCCCCTTTATCCCGTTTTCTAGTATCCTTTCCCAACTCGTACGCGATTTTATAAGTTCTTACCTTTTGCCAGAGCTCTAAATTGGGAGTAAACTGTCCCCCATGTCCACACCCAGCCGACCAGAGACAAAAGCGCGTACTTCCCACTCCAGTTTAGTGTACAATGGCTCCTAGAACTTGTGCGTTGCATGCTACATCTTAGTGGTGAGATGGTACGTATGTACTGTATGTAGATCGCAGTAAACAGGTTTCGGAACGTAGGCCAGAGGAGGTAAACCCCAGCGAAAACTTCTATGTCGCATGGGAGGAGTCTGCAGGCGCCGTGGTAATCTGGCTGTGCGGATGGACGGACTGCTGGTTTTATCCCCTGCTGGCTCTGCGATAGCACACTGCACGCAAAACGCGCTGGGTTTACGGGCCTCATGAGTGATGTCATCTCCACTACAGTTGTGAGGCATGCCGTGCGGTTGAGACTGACATGGTCATATTTATGAGGCAGACGCGGAAGGGCTTTAAGGAGCTGACCGTTGGCTTTAAAAAGTAGTACGATCGGCTCCTAGCCATGGAGTTTCAGTTTGGCAGTCTGCAACTGCTGAATGAGTCTCCGAGGCGTAAAAGGGTCACTCCGCGGGATCTGAAAGGGCCAACCGTCACTCAGCCGCTGGCGGCCGAAAAATTGTCTCCGACCACTCCAAGTGTGCAGCAGTTGATCTCGTTTGCCACTCCAAGGGAACGACAGCTGCTGTGGATGCAGATTCGGTAGCCGAAACTACAGGGAGATAGCCTCGTTTAAGATAAGCATCTCCCCAACTCAATTTGACACCATTTGATCCGCCAAATTTTGGCCGGAGCATTTGGTGGTGAAGGAGTTTAAGGCTAAGAAGAAGAATAGGCCCCCCATATCCCTTCCAAATCTTTCCTGTGTGCCTAACTCAACCTCAACTTCCCGTCTTGCTTCCACCTTTCCAAAAAACTAACTTCTCTTTTAGTAACCTATCAGAATGTAAGAGGCTTGCGTAGTAAGCTCAGCATTCTTTTCCGGGATAGTGTTGCATTTGCTTCCCACGTTATTGTGTTTACTGAAACCTGGTTAAAGCCGGACATTCTTAGTTCCGAGGTTTTGGCAGGTCGGTACACAACTTTTAGAAAGGACCGTTCGTCTCGACGTGCAGGGGGGGTTCTAATTGCAGTGGACTCTTACTTCCCGTCGGAACACTTCACAGTCCAAGTTCAACAGGAATTGGAGTTCCTGTGTGTAAAACTGATTCTTCCCGCTTTCGCTATATTCATTACTTGCTCGTATATCCCACCTTTTTCGGATATTTCAATTTATGAGCAGCACTTGTCCGCTTTAACCGCTGTTTCTTCCTCGCTATCTGATAAAGATCGTATGATAGTTCTTGGTGCCTTCAACTTGCCAGGAACTGTTTGGTCTTCGGTAAACGAGTCTAGTATCCTAGTGCCCATGTCACGACATGACTTTGTGGACGGCTTGCTTGACCTATCTCTGTCTCAAGTCAACCATGTGAACAATTCCCTGGGTCGATTGCTTGATCTGTGCTTTGTATCGGATCCGACCATAGTGTTGTTAACCCGAGCCCTTCCGCTCAGTATACCTTCCATTCTACTTTCGAAGTGTCGCTAGATATAGGACCAACTGTATTGGATCGGTCGAGTAGGTTACCTGAACGTGTCCGTTGCTTTCGGACAGCCGAGTTTGCGAAGCTTAATAACTTCATTACGGATTTTGATTGGTCCGCAGAATCGTAGAAATATGCAAAATCTGAACCAGATCGTATAATTACTATAGCCAGAATCAAGAAAAAAATTTCATTTTTTCTCGCTCTATCTCTCTCTAACACACAGGTTTCATGGTCGGTTTTTCCAATCGCAAAATATGAGTTCAAGGATCTCAGAACCTATAAGAGCCAGAGCAACCAAATTTGCTATCCACACTCCTGTGATATCGGACCTTGACCTATTTGTGTCAAAGTTCGACCACACCCCCTTCCGCCCCCGCAAAGGATGAAAATCTGGGGAATCCACAAATCTCATAAACTATTAAGGTTAGAGCAACCAAATGTGTTATCCGCACTCCTGTTAGATTTCACTATAAAACGTATATCTCAAAATTTGGCCCCACCTCTTTCCGCCCCCACAAAAGACGAAAATCTGTGGCATACACAATATTGAAGATTCGAGAAAACTAAAAACGCACAATCATAGAGAATGACCATACACTCCCCGAGACTTGAATACGACATCCTAAAATGTACAACTTAGGCTTCAATATTTCCGGCACAAGCCAAAGAAAACGGTGAATTTGAATTTTCCTCAAATCTCGATTCAATTTAGCATAACTTAAAAAAAAAATAATAGCGATATTCATCAAAGTAGATTGAGGAAAAAAATTTAATTGACATAACTCAAATTTCCATCTCAAAAAATGCGGCACTTGAATACGACATTCACATTGAACCATTTTTTATTTTGGATGTGGTCGCTACCGGACATCGAATAAATTCTCAAAAATCAATTAGAGTGTCCTTGTTACGAATGTTACGAATTCAGCATCGCCAGGGGCAAGAGCCCAGAACAATGTGAGTACGCCCATCGATACTGTAATACCTAACGGGGTCGGTGCGAGCAGTGCTGCGTCACAGCTGACGCCATCTTGGAGTGGACCGTTATTGTCTGTAAGTAGCGGTGTGCCACCTCACGGGGTCGGAGTGAGCAGTACAGCATGCTCGCAGCCGCCATCTTATAGCGCACCACCGCTGCTCGCGAGTTGCAGCTATTTTACGCCATATTGTGCAACCAGCACAGCGCAGTCAGCGCATGGAGTTGTGCCGCCGGGTGTAGGCATCTACAACGACGCCGACGCCACTAGCTGGACGCCTGGACGACACCAAATGGAAGCAGTGGAAACTATATGCCCCGCAAGCTGCCCGATCTGGCAGTATTTGGAGGTCAGCCCGAGGATTGGCCGATCTTCCTTTGTGCATACACTGAGACAACGCAAGCGTACAACTGTACAGATCTGGAAAACAACCAGCGCCTGTTGAAAGCACTGAAGGATATAGCCCGCGAGACCGTCAAGTCTCTCCTGTTTTATACAAGCAACGTGAGCGCTGTTGTGGAGCAGCTACGTTTCGATATGGCCGACCGGATCAGCTTATACGCAGCCAGCTGAGTGGAATACGAGAGGTGCTCAATATTTCGGAGCACAACCTGGCGAAGATTATTCCCTTCGCAGCCCGCGTGAGTAATCTCACTGCCTTCTTGCAGTCAGCGAGGGCAAATCAACATTTGGGGAACCCAACCCTTCTGGAAGAACTTGTGGCATAACTACTTACAAGCAAACGAGTGGAATGGGCAAGGCATGCTGCGACGATTATACCGTTCCCAACTTTTATGCATTTTAGTACGTGGTTGACAGATTACGCAATCGGGAGATTGAGGCCGAAATGCGCACATTCATGAGACAGACTCGAACTGGGTTTCTGGATGCCCGGAAACAATTTGTGGCTCTCAACGAGAAATTTCTTGCCCTTGAAGCACAGTTTCTTGGGCTCAAACTCTTGAGCGAATCGCCTAGACGGAAAATTCCGCATAATGATACCAATCTCTTGCAACCTAATCCGATTGGTACGCCTGCCTCCCACCTTCATCCATCGGAAGCATTTGTAACTCCGTGTGTTCATGCCTCGCCGTTATCAGTAAATCCGCCAACGGTGGCTCCGGTGCTCTTTACACCGAGCAATGTGCTTCCTTCGAGCATCCAAGTTCCCAACAGCATCAATCCCATCCCTGCAGTTTCTGCTGCTGTCACTTCTGACGTGGTGAGTGCTCCTAGTGCGGGTATGTTGGTTGCTGGTGATGTCTTGCCAATTCCTGCTCCAGCCGTTGCTGCCAATTCTTCTGCCCCAGGACTGAGATCTCTTTTAGGAGTGGCTCCACCATCCTGATCTCGCTCGGGACTTCAACTTAGAGCAGTGGTCCCTCGGATAGCAATATTTGTTTCTCGTCTTATTCCTGAGACTACAACGGAGGATGTTAAACAACATCTTTCCTCTAAACTTAACACTTCGCCTGATGACATAGTTGTGACTAAATTTACATTTAAACATAAGCGCAACTTATCATCCTTTAAAATTCTTCTCCCTGATTCTTTACTATCCAGTTCTCTAGAACCGTCAATATGGCCTGAGCAAACAATTGTGCATGAGTTCCTTCTCAAAGATTCGAACTCGAATCCAAGAATTACCGAACCTGCTCCAAAAAACTGATGTACAATTTTTCCATGCACTATCAGAACGTTCGCAGTTTGTTGGGCAAATTGCGTCAAATTCATACTAATAGTGCTTCCTTTGATTTCGATGCCATCGCGTTTACCGAAACCTGGCTTAACTGTTCTGTCAATGATCATGAAATTTGCATTGATAGTTACACTATTTATAGAATGGACCGCCGATCTTTTTCAGGTAGGGTTTTGATTGCAGTTAAATCTGTTTTCTCATCTGAGTTATTCCCATTCAATAACATCCATGGAATTGAATTTGTTGCAGTCAAAGTTCGTGTTGGCTCGGCATTTTTCTATTTAACCTGCTCTTACATTCCTCCCAGGTCTGATGCTGAGCTTTACTTACACCACCTCTCAGCAATTAATACTGTCGTATCTGCATTAGGGTGCAATGATCGAATTATTGTCATGGGGGACTTTAACCTCCCATTTCTTTCTTGGCTGCCTTGTGATGACGCTATCCTGTTGTTTCCCAATTGCCATAATGACTTTATCAATGGGCTAACGGATATTTCCCTTGTCCAAATTAATGCCGTTAAAAACATAAGGGACAGACTTCTTGACCTCATGTTTGTTAACGATGCTTCTCTTGCTACGGTATCTAGAGCAAGCCCAATATCACTCCCTGAAGATCCTTACCATCCAACTTTGTCGATATCCCTGGAGTGTACACGATCTGGTGGTGCTGACAGTTCCATGGCTCCTTGTCACATAAAGTGTTTTCGCAAAACAAACTTTATCGATTTAGATCTACATCTCTCGCGTGTTGATTGGTCGTTTCTTTATTCATTACCGAACATAGATGCAACTGTTAGCTCGTTTTAAAGCTCTATTTACTCCGCCCTTAATACATTTGTTCCAGATATCACTGTACCCGTATCGTCCAAGCCTCCTTGGTTCTCCAAGTATTTGTCATACTTAAAAAACAATAAATCCCGGCTCTATAAAAAGTACCAGAAGTTGGGCTCCACGTCGGCCTTAGCTCTATACTCCTCCGCTCGCTCTCTATTCCTTGCCGTTAATAGTCAGTGTTATAATCATTACCTTTCACAATGTAGTAGTAACTTTCGTAGTGATCCTAAAAAATTCTATACGTTCGTTAACTCTAAGCGTAAGTCAAACGCTTTTCCTCCGTCCCTTCATTACCAGAACAAAACAGAAGCTTCTGCTGTTGGAATTGCAAATTTATTCGCTACCTTTTTCCAAACAACGTACTCGTCTCATATTTACAACGCATCCACTCCGTATCCGTACCAGCTACCTCAAGCTAACAGCATTTTTCTGCCCTTTTTCGAGGAAAGCGTTGTTCTGGAAGGTTTGTCATCTATGGATATATCGTTTTCTGCGGGTCCAGAGGAGGTACCAAGTTGCATTTTAAAACCCAGTCCCTTTGCAAACCCTTGACCTTTCTCTTCAACCTCTCCTTGGAACAGTCTTGTCTCCCAGTAATTTGGAATGAGTCCTACATCATTCCGCTTCACAAAAAAGGTTCAAGATCAAACATTGAAAACTATCGTGGTATCGCAAAGCTTTCCGCCATCTGGAAGCTTCTTGAGTTCCTGGTCACCCGGCAACTACAACATCTTTGTTGCAGCTTGAGATCTCCGTCGCAACACGGTTTTTTCAGACATCGTTCAACATCGACTAACCTTCTTGAGTTTTCTAACCTAATCCACCGTGGTTTTCAAATTGGTTTGCAGACGGATGTAGTTTTTACGGACTTCAGCAAGGTATTCGATTCTGTGAACCATGCTCTGCTTATTCACAAGCTCTCTTTATTAGGGTTCCCAACGAATCTTCTAGATTGGGTTTTGTCCTATCTCTCTAACCGTACTCAACGTGTTTTGTTTTCTAACGTGTTGTCAAATACTGTTAATGTTACTTCAGGTGTGCCACAGGGAAGTCATCTGGGCCCGCTTCTGTTTATTTTATTTGTGAATGACCTTCCTCAAGTTATAACATACTCTATTACACTAATGTATGCTGATGATGTTAAAATCTGTCTTTCTTACTCTGATTGGTATTTGCACACACGCCTTCAACTGGATCTAAGTGAACTACTATTTTGGTGTTCAACTAATCTTCTTTTTCTGAACCTTTCCAAATACAAACTTATGACATTTTACCGTCGCGCTTCACATTTTGTCTCATATGTTCTAGGAAATCATGTCCTCGAGCGAATTTCGTGTTCAAATGACCTCGGAGTCCTTTTTGATCATAAGATGTGTTTTAACAGACATATAGCAGCAACTGTAAATAAAGCTAAGTGTTTTAGCGTTCATCAAGCGTTGGTCCAAGGAGTTTGACGACCCGTACGTTACGAAGCAACTGTACATCTCGTTAGTACGTCCTATATTGGAGTATTGTTCTTGTGTGTGGAGCCCGCAGTATAAAGAGCAGAAGGTTGTTATTGAATCCGTGCAAAAGCAATTTTTAATTTTTGACCTTCGGAACTTTAACAGGGCCTCGTGTAGAATCTAGCCACCCTACCGATCTAGGCTAAATCTTATTGACCTGCCGTCGTTGCACCATCGCAGAATATTCAATGGCGTAATGTTCGTGCACAAGCTCCTTCTCGGGACTGTTGACTCCCAAACTCTCTTGGGTCAGATTGACTTGGCCGTTCCATCTAGACCTACCCGTACTTTTAGGCCTATCCGTTTACCCATATGTAGGTCTAATTATGCTGATCATGAACCTTTTAGGGTTTTATGCCTTAATTATAATTCCCTCTGCCAAACCCTATCCCCTGAACTGTCTCTTAAACTAATTGCATGCAATATTTATAATCACTTAAATTTAGGTAACTTTTAACTTTTCTTTTTCCGCCTTTAGTAATTAAGTACCATTATTAACAAATAATTTGTTAATTTAATAATAAATGATAATAAATAAATAAAAAATAAATAACGTGGTGTGTACTATCGTGGACATCGAAGGGAAGGAACCAAGGCGTCGATTGCTACATGCAAGCATTGATCAAGACCGACGCGAGCAACAAGACAGCCGTCTCAGAGGTTGTCCAATCTGTGGAGGGCAACATGCTTTTCATGCCTACGAAGTGGTCACATGACTAGATCCTGCAATTCGCATGGTGAGTGTGAAGTAAATGGATGCCGGAAGAGGCATCACGAAGAAAGAGGCCGCCTACTGTTCCGTATAACGCCAGTAACGCTGTGCGGAGCAGACCGACGGGTGGATACATACGCACTTTTGGATGAAGGATCATCTGTTACAATGATCGACGATTCTCTCAGGAAGGATCTAGGCGTGCAAGGTGAGCGTCGATATCTGAATATTCAGTGGTTTGGAGGTAGATCCTCCAGGGAGCTTACTAACATGGTAAGCCTGCAAATAAGTGGAGTAGGCAAGTCAACTCGCCATGCGTTGCGAAACGTGTATTCCGTTTCAAACCTGAGCCTGCCGATGCAGACTCTACGCTGACGAGATGTTCAAGGCGCGGATAAGGATGCCAGCCTGCCAATGAGGCCCTACAGCAAATCAGTGCCGAAGATACTCATTGGACTGGATCACGGACACTTATGATTTCCACTTAGATCGAGACGGTTTGCCAGACAGGGACCGTATGCGGCTACAACCGAGCTGGGCTGGGTTGTCTTTGGGCCGGTAAGTGGGAAATCAAACATGCCCGCACCGCGGTCATGCCTCCGAGCTGTGTCATTGGATGACACTATTCAGAAGATGGTGGAAGACTATTTTGAGGCGTACAAGTGGTTGGTCAACTTCGAGGAGAAGATCAAGCGCAAGTGGCAGTTCGCGCAGGAATACACCAGGATCATCAAGGATTACGTGTCTAAAGGATACGTTCGACGTCTAGAGCCTAACGAGGTTCCAGTGGAAAGCAACAGGCTACGGTATTTGCCACACTTTGGAGTCGAAAACCCGAACAAGCCGGCTGTGCTCTTTCATTTTAGAGAAGGTGCCGTTGGCGTCTGTGACGACATCAAGGAGATGTTCCATCAAGTTCTGATCCGACCCGAAGACCGATGCTCCCAACGGTTTCTGTGGAGAAATGGTGATTGTTCAGTTGCAGAAATATGCATAATTAATAGTTAATAATACCCGTCATTGAGTTCTGCTGACAATGCACTCTCTCCGCAGAGGGCGAAGACAGCGGTGCAATTGCTGACCATCACAATGTCGCAATTGCCCACCAGACACTAAAATCATCTATAATACACAAACATATATTTTTACAGACTCAGCACTTTTGTACCTTTTGTTACCTATAAATAAGAATCAATTTTATCAATAAAGTCAGTATCAGAAACAGTACCATAGCTGCCTGTCACTCATCTTCCATCGCAATCATCAGAGGCTGTCGCCGTGTCTTCAGACCCTCCCTTGCGCACCGTAGGATACCCACTCCGCAGTCCAACTGGTTCAAGTTCTAGTTGCGACGACCAAATTGTAGACGGTTTATGTACCGTATGCAACCCAGCAACACACACACACATTAACATTTGGTGACCCCGACCTTGGTCATCCTTTCAAACTGTCAGACAAGCTCCAGTGAAAGGATTCGATCTGGACATCAGATTGAAGCACTCAACAGGCCATTTTCAATAATAATTTGGCATCAGGCCATACACTTACGGTAGCATCTCCTACCAATAAGTATCACTTTGGCAAAGCTGACATATTCAGGTTATCAGCCAACAGAAAGACAGCTATAGAATTCGATTACCATCGAGGCAATCAATTTTGGTTGTTTCGTGCGTTCCATAGATTGGAAACAGCACAAATCCCTCCATCCAACACATCACCTGTACTATCACTTTTCTGACCGACAACGGTTGTGATTCGGAGCGTATCCAGCTGCAAAGCAAATAAACACTCCCAACGGGTCAAAAGTAATAAGAACAAACAGATAGAATGGATACACAAATGGAGGCAGAAGCTGCCGCTACAATGGCAGAGGATGTGCAGCAAGAGATTGGTGACGAAATATCGAGCTGCATTCGGAACTTTAAAAAAGATTCCCAAGAACGAAAGCAAACGGCCTCTTATTTTCAAGCCAAAATGTCAGCACTCGAAAATGCGTGGAATCGCTTCAACAAAAACGACTCCAAACTTCGCGATACAGACAAAACGGATGAATACGTAAAATTCCTTGAAGACTTACGTACAACATGTAAGCAATACATTACGATTTTTTACCGAATGCATTGATAGGCTATCGCAGACGTCTAGTGCTCGTGGGGAACGGCAAATCATCCCTAAAGAAAAGCATGAGAAACCTCCAGTAGGTCCTAAAGAAAGCGATCTGATCCAGCAGTCCTCGAAGGATCACAGCAAATAGCTTTCACTATGTCGCCGACAAAAGGCCATAGTAGAGTCCGTTAAACGCAATCTGAAACAGCTTTCAGAGGCGGAAGGACGCACATCAAGTGATTTGTTAAAATCACTATGGACTCAAGCACAGGAAGTCCTCTTCACAATTCATGAGAAATACGAGAACCCAGTTGAAGGAGGATATAACATGGAATCCTACCTAACACTGGAAAGTAAGGCAAAATCAGCCACACCAAACACGGATAACGTGCAGCTTCCACGCATCAGCATCCCAATGTTTGATGGGGACCTATTAAAATGGACCTAGCTCTTCGATCTGTTCTGTTGACGCATACAACAATTCCAGAGATGTTTCGAATACGGTACTGAACCGCTTGCTCAATCATCAAACCATTAATTAATGGTTTATTAAAAGGTCATTAAAAGAGTTTTACATAACAACCATAAATTCCCTTGCATCATTAAAGGGATTGGGCATCAATATATCTACATGGGATCCAATATTGATTGCCATTATCAGAAACTAACTGAATGTTACAAATAAGACCTTGTATGAGCAATCATTGGGAAGCTCAAAGGACATTCAGGCGCTGGATACGATGCTTCAGTTCTTGGAGCAAAGAATTCGAGTTCAAGGAACTAGTAAGAAGCCACCAGCATCAAGGAGAAAGCCAATAGGCACGACATGTGCATCAGCAAACACAGGGAGAGCGCGAGCACCCTTATGCACATTCTGCAAGAAAGCATGCCATTGGCTCAACGGATGCGAAGAATTTCGGTCCAAATCTCCATCAGAACGACTAAATTGGCTACAAAAACAAAAAATGTGCGTTAATTGCTTTAGAAAAAATCACAAAACAGACGCATGCCCAAGTCGAAGCTGCTTCAAGTGTGACAAGAAGCACAGCACAATGCTACATTTGGAAACAGCATCGGGCGCAGCTACAGAATCAAGAGGCCCGACGGTTGGTGCAGCAAGTAACAATAGTTACAATCTACTGGCCACAGCAAAGGTGGCAGTAGAAGCCAACAACGGGCAACAACGGGCAACGGAGATTGAGGCCGAAATGCGCACATTCATGAGACAGACTCGAACTGGGTTTCTGGATGTCCGGAAACAATTTGTGGCTCTTAACGAGAAATTTCTTGCCCTTGAAGCACAGTTTCTTGGGCTCAAACTCTTGAGCGAATCGCCTAGACGGAAAATTCCGCATAATGACACCAATCTCTTGCAACCTAATCCGATTGGTACGCCTGCCTCCCACCTTCATCCATCGGAAGCATTTGTAACTCCGTGTGTTCATGCCTCGCCTTTATCAGTAAATTCGCCAACGGTGGCTCCGGTGCTCTTTACACCGAGCAATGTGCTTCCTTCGAGCATCCAAGTTCCCAACAGCATCAATCCCATCCCTGCAGTTTCTGCTGCTGTCACTTCTGACGTGGTGAGTGCTCCTAGTGCGGGTATGTTGGTTGCTGGTGATGTCTTGCCAATTCCTGCTCCAGCCGTTGCTGCCAATTCTTCTGCCCCAGGACTGAGATCTCTTTTAGGAGTGGCTCCACCATCCTGATCTCGCTCGGGACTTCAACTTAGAGCAGTGGTCCCTCGGATAGCAATATTTGTTTCTCGTCTTATTCCTGAGGCTACAACGGAGGATGTTAAACAACATCTTTCCTCTAAACTTAACACTTCGCCTGATGACATAGTTGTGACTAAATTTACATTTAAACATAAGCGCAACTTATCATCCTTTAAAATTCTTCTCCCTGATTCTTTACTATCCAGTTCTCTAGAACCGTCAATATGGCCTGAGCAAACAATTGTGCATGAGTTCCTTCTCAAAGATTCGAACTCGAATCCAAGAATTACCGAACCTGCTCCAAAAAACTGATGTACAATTTTTCCATGCACTATCAGAACGTTCGCAGTTTGTTGGGCAAATTGCGTCAAATTCATACTAATAGTGCTTCCTTTGATTTCGATGCCATCGCGTTTACCGAAACCTGGCTTAACTGTTCTGTCAATGATCATGAAATTTGCATTGATAGTTACACTATTTATAGAATGGACCGCCGATCTTTTTCAGGTAGGGTTTTGATTGCAGTTAAATCTGTTTTCTCATCTGAGTTATTCCCATTCAATAACATCCATGGAATTGAATTTGTTGCAGTCAAAGTTCGTGTTGGCTCGGCATTTTTCTATTTAACCTGCTCTTACATTCCTCCCAGGTCTGATGCTGAGCTTTACTTACACCACCTCTCAGCAATTAATACTGTCGTATCTGCATTAGGGTGCAATGATCGAATTATTGTCATGGGGGACTTTAACCTCCCATTTCTTTCTTGGCTGCCTTGTGATGACGCTATCCTGTTGTTTCCCAATTGCCATAATGACTTTATCAATGGGCTAACGGATATTTCCCTTGTCCAAATTAATGCCGTTAAAAACATAAGGGACAGACTTCTTGACCTCATGTTTGTTAACGATGCTTCTCTTGCAACGGTATCTAGAGCAAGCCCAATATCACTCCCTGAAGATCCTTACCATCCAACTTTGTCGATATCCCTGGAGTGTACACGATCTGGTGGTGCTGACAGTTCCATGGCTCCTTGTCACATAAAGTGTTTTCGCAAAACAAACTTTATCGATTTAGATCTACATCTCTCGCGTGTTGATTGGTCGTTTCTTTATTCATTACCGAACATAGATGCAACTGTTAGCTCGTTTTAAAGCTCTATTTACTCCGCCCTTAATACATTTGTTCCAGATATCACTGTACCCGTATCGTCCAAGCCTCCTTGGTTCTCCAAGTATTTCTCATACTTAAAAAACAATAAATCCCGGCTCTATAAAAAGTACCAGAAGTTGGGCTCCACGTCGGCCTTAGCTCTATACTCCTCCGCTCGCTCTCTATTCCTTGCCGTTAATAGTCAGTGTTATAATCATTACCTTTCACAATGTAGTAGTAACTTTCGTAGTGATCCTAAAAAATTCTATACGTTCGTTAACTCTAAGCGTAAGTCAAACGCTTTTCCTCCGTCCCTTCATTACCAGAACAAAACAGAAGCTTCTGCTGTTGGAATTGCAAATTTATTCGCTACCTTTTTCCAAACAACGTACTCGTCTCATATTTACAACGCATCCACTCCGTATCCGTACCAGCTACCTCAAGCTAACAGCATTTTTCTGCCCTTTTTCGAGGAAAGCGTTGTTCTGGAAGGTTTTTCATCTATGGATATATCGTTTTCTGCGGGTCCAGAGGAGGTACCAAGTTGCATTTTAAAACCCAGTCCCTTTGCAAACCCTTGACCTTTCTCTTCAACCTCTCCTTGGAACAGTCTTGTCTCCCAGTGATATGGAATGAGTCCTACATCATTCCGCTTCACAAAAAAGGTTCAAGATCAAACATTGAAAACTATCGTGGTATCGCAAAGCTTTCCGCCATCTGGAAGCTTCTTGAGTTCCTGGTCACCCGGCAACTACAACATCTTTGTTGCAGCTTGAGATCTCCGTCGCAACACGGTTTTTTCAGACATCGTTCAACATCGACTAACCTTCTTGAGTTTTCTAACCTAATCCACCGTGGTTTTCAAATTGGTTTGCAGACGGATGTAGTTTTTACGGACTTCAGCAAGGTATTCGATTCTGTGAACCATGCTCTGCTTATTCACAAGCTCTCTTTATTAGGGTTCCCAACGAATCTTCTAGATTGGGTTTTGTCCTATCTCTCTAGCCGTACTCAACGTGTTTTGTTTTCTAACGTGTTGTCAAATACTGTTAATGTTACTTCAGGTGTGCCACAGGGAAGTCATCTGGGCCCGCTTCTGTTTATTTTATTTGTGAATGACCTTCCTCAAGTTATAACATACTCTATTACACTAATGTATGCTGATGATGTTAAAATCTGTCTTTCTTACTCTGATTGGTATTTGCACACACGCCTTCAACTGGATCTAAGTGAACTACTATTTTGGTGTTCAACTAATCTTCTTTTTCTGAACCTTTCCAAATACAAACTTATGACATTTTACCGTCGCGCTTCACATTTTGTCTCATATGTTCTAGGAAATCATGTCCTCGAGCGAATTTCGTGTTCAAATGACCTCGGAGTCCTTTTTGATCATAAGATGTGTTTTAACAGACATATAGCAGCAACTGTAAATAAAGCTAAGTGTTTTAGCGTTCATCAAGCGTTGGTCCAAGGAGTTTGACGACCCGTACGTTACGAAGCAACTGTACATCTCGTTAGTACGTCCTATATTGGAGTATTGTTCTTGTGTGTGGAGCCCGCAGTATAAAGAGCAGAAGGTTGTTATTGAATCCGTGCAAAAGCAATTTTTAATTTTTGACCTTCGGAACTTTAACAGGGCCTCGTGTAGAATCTAGCCACCCTACCGATCTAGGCTAAATCTTATTGACCTGCCGTCGTTGCACCATCGCAGAATATTCAATGGCGTAATGTTCGTGCACAAGCTCCTTCTCGGGACTGTTGACTCCCAAACTCTCTTGGGTCAGATTGACTTGGCCGTTCCATCTAGACCTACCCGTACTTTTAGGCCTATCCGTTTACCCATATGTAGGTCTAATTATGCTGATCATGAACCTTTTAGGGTTTTATGCCTTAATTGTAATTCCCTCTGCCAAACCCTATCCCCTGAACTGTCTCTTAAACTAATTGCATGCAATATTTATAATCACTTAAATTTAGGTAACTTTTAACTTTTCTTTTTCCGCCTTTAGTAATTAAGTACCATTATTAACAAATAATTTGTTAATTTAATAATAAATGATAATAAATAAATAAAAAATAAATAACGCGGTGTGTACTATCGTGGACATCGAAGGGAAGGAACCAAGGCGTCGATTGCTACATGCAAGCATTGATCAAGACCGACGCGAGCAACAAGACAGCCGTCTCAGAGGTTGTCCAATCTGTGGGAGCAACATGCTTTTCATGCCTACGAAGTGGTCACATGACTAGATCCTGCAATTCGCATGGTGAGTGTGAAGTAAATGGATGCCGGAAGAGGCATCACGAAGAAAGAGGCCGCCTACTGTTCCGTATAACGCCAGTAACGCTGTGCGGAGCAGACCGACGGGTGGATACATACGCACTTTTGGATGAAGGATCATCTGTTACAATGATCGACGATTCTCTCAGGAAGGATCTAGGCGTGCAAGGTGAGCGTCGATATCTGAATATTCAGTGGTTTGGAGGTAGATCCTCCAGGGAGCTTACTAACATGGTAAGCCTGCAAATAAGTGGAGTAGGCAAGTCAACTCGCCATGCGTTGCGAAACGTGTATTCCGTTTCAAACCTGAGCCTGCCGATGCAGACTCTACGCTGACGAGATGTTCAAGGCGTGGATAAGGATGCCAGCCTGCCAATGAGGCCCTACAGCAAATCAGTGCCGAAGATACTCATTGGACTGGATCACGGACACTTATGATTTCCACTTAGATCGAGACGGTTTGCCAGACAGGGACCGTATGCGGCTACAACCGAGCTGGGCTGGGTTGTCTTTGGGCCGGTAAGTGGGAAATCAAACATGCCCGCACCGCGGTCATGCCTCCGAGCTGTGTCATTGGATGACACTATTCAGAAGATGGTGGAAGACTATTTTGAGGCGTACAAGTGGTTGGTCAACTTCGAGGAGAAGATCAAGCGCAAGTGGCAGTTCGCGCAGGAATACACCAGGATCATCAAGGATTACGTGTCTAAAGGATACGTTCGACGTCTAGAGCCTAACGAGGTTCCAGTGGAAAGCAACAGGCTACGGTATTTGCCACACTTTGGAGTCGAAAACCCGAACAAGCCGGCTGTGCTCTTTCATTTTAGAGAAGGTGCCGTTGGCGTCTGTGACGACATCAAGGAGATGTTCCATCAAGTTCTGATCCGACCCGAAGACCGATGCTCCCAACGGTTTCTGTGGAGAAATGGTGATTGTTCAGTTGCAGAAATATGCATAATTAATAGTTAATAATACCCGTCAGTGAGTTCTGCTGACAATGCACTCTCTCCGCAGAGGGCGAAGACAGCGGTGCAATTGCTGACCATCACAATGTCGCAATTGCCCACCAGACACTAAAATCATCTATAATACACAAACATATATTTTTACAGACTCAGCACTTTTGTACCTTTTGTTACCTATAAATAAGAATCAATTTTATCAATAAAGTCAGTATCAGAAACAGTACCATAGCTGCCTGTCACTCATCTTCCATCGCAATCATCAGAGGCTGTCGCCGTGTCTTCAGACCCTCCCTTGCGCACCGTAGGATACCCACTCCGCAGTCCAACTGGTTCAAGTTCTAGTTGCGACGACCAAATTGTAGACGGTTTATGTACCGTATGCAACCCAGCAACACACACACACATTAACATTTGGTGACCCCGACCTTGGTCATCCTTTCAAACTGTCAGACAAGCTCCAGTGAAAGGATTCGATCTGGACATCAGATTGAAGCACTCAACAGGCCATTTTCAATAATAATTTGGCATCAGGCCATACACTTACGGTAGCATCTCCTACCAATAAGTATCACTTTGGCAAAGCTGACATATTCAGGTTATCAGCCAACAGAAAGACAGCTATAGAATTCGATTACCATCGAGGCAATCAATTTTGGTTGTTTCGTGCGTTCCATAGATTAGAAACAGCACAAATCCCTCCATCCAACACATCACCTGTACTATCACTTTTCTGACCGACAACGGTTGTGATTCGGAGCGTATCCAGCTGCAAAGCAAATAAACACTCCCAACGGGTCAAAAGTAATAAGAACAAACAGATAGAATGGATACACAAATGGAGGCAGAAGCTGCCGCTACAATGGCAGAGGATGTGCAGCAAGAGATTGGTGACGAAATATCGAGCTGCATTCGGAACTTTAAAAAAGATTCCCAAGAACGAAAGCAAACGGCCTCTTATTTTCAAGCCAAAATGTCAGCACTCGAAAATGCGTGGAATCGCTTCAACAAAAACGACTCCAAACTTCGCGATACAGACAAAACGGATGAATACGTAAAATTCCTTGAAGACTTACGTACAACATGTAAGCAATACATTACGATTTTTACCGAATGCATTGATAAGCTATCGCAGACGTCTAGTGCTCGTGGGGAAGGGCAAATCATCCCTAAAGAAAAGCATGAGAAACCTCCAGTAGGTCCTAAAGAAAGCGATCTGATCCAGCAGTCCTCGAAGGATCATAGCAAATTGCTTTCACTATGTCGCCGACAAAAGGCCATAGTAGAGTCCGTTAAACGCAATCTGAAACAGCTTTCAGAGGCGGAAGGACGCACATCAAGTGATTTGTTAAAATCACTATGGACTCAAGCACAGGAAGTCCACTTCACAATTCATGAGGAATACGAGAACCCAGTTGAAGGAAGATATAACATGGAATCCTACCTAACACTGGAAAGTAAGGCAAAATCAGCCACACCAAACACGGATAACGTGCAGCTTCCACGCATCAGCATCCCAATGTTTGATGGGGACCTATTAAAATGGACCTAGCTCTTCGATCTGTTCTGTTGACGCATACAACAATTCCAGAGATGTTTCGAATACGGTACTGAACCGCTTGCTCAATCATCAAACCATTGTGAGGAAAGGTATTCCCACACGTAGGGGGCAGTGCAGGGTTAAGCGCTAACGGCCGTTATCCGGGGATATCCGGAGGCGGCGAATTCCCGAAGAGAGCTCTCCCGGGGACCCAAGATGAGAGGGGAGGACCCCTGGAGAGAGAGCCGCGGGATGACGGGATCGGGCCGGCAGTGGCCCAGCGCATGACCAAATATGGTCATGAGATCACGCCACCAGCCAGGTCCCGTTGGAAAGCGACAAGGGAATGAAGGAACGCCGATGGAAAAATACGGGCACCGCATGGCGGAAAGTGCCGTTAGCGCCAGGCGGCATCGGCGGCGCTGACGCAGAAGCGAGCCTATAAGAGGAGGGCCGCGACCAGGAACACGGGACAGTCAGCAAACGGGACAGCTAGCAAGAGTGAAGTGCACAGTGAGCGACAAGAGTGAGACCAAGCGAAGGGAAAAGAGCGTTAGAAAGCGAACACGTTGTGTGAGGATTGAGAGGCGGACTTGACGATTTGGCGGAGAGCCAAAGACCCCAATCCCTTGAACCAACGGTGCCACGCTTGACGCGCATCCCACCAGGAGTGAGGCACCCTCGGGCCGCAAAGCCAAGGGAGTCGAGTGAGAGCGAACGCGTCAGGCGCCTGACTGAGAGGCGGATTTGGGCCACGTGCCAAGAATCGCTAGCCCCAGTCAGTAGAGCCGGCGGTGCCACGCTCGGCGACGCCGTGGGGGGCCCAGGGAGCGACACGCTCATCGAACCACAGAGGAGAACCACGAGGAGAACCCGCACCGGAGTCGGAATAGCGTAAGATAGACTTAAGATACCAATAAAGCATATTAGCATACCAGTACAAGACCCAACCCGTGCCTTCTTACTTGTCGTCGGGGCAACATACAAATATTGTTGCAGCTAGCCTACTGACCGCTGAGCCAGCCCAGCTGCATCAGACGGGAAAAGAACGGATCGTTACAACTGGCGCCCAACGTGGGGCCTCTCGACAAGCAAAAGACAAAGTGCATTTGGGAAGGGCGGTATTGAGTTTGGTATCGCGAGGGCATAAAAATGAGGAGCCGACGATGGGTTCATTCATTGAGGAAAGAGGACTTGGTCAAGTGCGCGTGGGCGTGCGGTTTTCGATTGGAAGGCACGCTGACCGAGATGCGCCGAATCTTCAAGGAGTGGATAGAGAAACACGGAGAGGAACCGGAGTATGCGGACGCGCTCGAGGCCTGGGAGATGAAGGCGGGAGGAGCCGTGACCGCGGCCCAAATGGAGGACGGGGTGGATCCATACGAGCGCCTGACGCTGCCGGCGAGTGCGGAGCAAGTAGCGCTGTGGAGACGGCCGTCCGAGACCCCAGAGGAGCTCATCGCGAGCCTGGCGGTCCCGGTGAAAAGCCGGTCGCCTAGCCGACCGCGGGCAGAGAGTGGGGAGAGGCCAACCAGGCCAGCACAGCCGGAGCAAGGGGGCGCGAGAAACCCACAGGGATTGGAAGAAGGGAGAGCAGGGGAGGATCGTCGACGGAGACTCGATGAACAAACCACGAGACCGCCCAGTTCGAGTTTTGCCCACGTCGCCAAGCAGGTCAGGGAGTGGTCGTTTCGGTTCGACGGAACGGCGAAACCACTCGAGTTCCTGGAACAGATCGAGTGGTCAGCCGACATGTACGGGTTGGAGTTGAATCTAATTCCGCGAGCCATGCCTGAGCTGCTAAAGGGTCGGGCGCTCATGTGGTTTGTAGCCAACAAGAGGCAGTGGCAGACATGGGACGCATTTGCGCGTAGCTTCCAAGCATACTTCCTGCCGAGGGGGTATTTTGAAAAATTACTCCAGGAGGTGAGGTTGAGGAAGCAAAGATGGGGAGAGCCATTCAAGGACTACATGGTGGAGATGCAGACCCTTATGCGGCCACTAAAATGCACGCCCGAAGAGCAGTTGGAGCTCATTAGAGACAACAGCATGCCCGATCTGAGGGTGTTCATCCGGCCACATAGGTGCAGAGACCTGGATCACATGATGACGCTGGCCGACGAGTTTGAGGCTCTGGAGAGGGACCGGCTGGAGTTCCAACGGGAGTGTCCGGCGAATAAGGCAAAAGCAAACAATCCGTTCGCTCGTCCGGCAGTAACGGAGATATGTCGCCGCTGCCAGGGCGAAACGACAGCCAGCTCTGATTCGACAAGGGAAAAAAGGCCGGTCCCAACGCGGCGGGACGACCAAGCGAACACGAAAAACCCAGCCCAGGCGTGTCGACGATGTGGAAGTGACCGCCATTGGGCACAAGCATGCGATGGCCGACCTATAACATTCTGCTGGAGGTGCGGCAAGGTAGGAGCCCCGACATGGCAGTGCTGCCAGAAAGCGGGAAACGCCCCGCGACCCAAGCCGCGGAGGGCCGTGCCAGGGTCGCAAGACGAAGCTCATAGGAGAACTCACGGAGGAGGATGTCCAGCTGTCGGCGGTGGTGAGGATCGCGGGCAGCAACTGGAAAGCAACGGTCGATACCGGGGCGACAAGCAGTTTTATCAGCTGCGAGGCGGCGAGTAGACTGGGGGAAGGGGGGCGACAGAAAGAGACGAGGAAGCTGGTGCGGCTGGCTGACGGACGCAGCCGGGAAATCAATTCCCAGATCGAGGTGGAGCTGGCCTTCGGGGACAAGATCGTTACAATCCCGCTTCTCGTGTTGCCCGGAGTAATAGATGAGCTGGTCCTGGGATGGGATTTCCTCGCCGCGGTCGGAGCAGAGGTGACCTGTGCGGGACACAGGATTGTGATCCCGGCGAGAGGCCACCGCCAGGGGCGGTTGGAGGAGAAGCTGTCAGTGGCGGTGGTAGCGAACACGGGAAGGTCTGTCGAGCCCGCATCCGACGGAACGCGAGCGGAGGAGGGATAGGTCGAAGACTTCCTGGCAAAGGAGTTGGAAGAGTTCCGAGAACTGAAGGGAGTGTCGAACATAGCTACACACACGATCTCTATGAGTGATGCACAGCCGGTCAAACAGCGCTACTATCCCAAAAATCCCAAGATGCAAGCCGAAATCAACCAACAGGTTGACGAACTGGAAAGAGGGTGTATTGAGCCATCGAAGAGCCCGTACAGTTCACCCATCGTGATGGTCAAAAAGAAGACGGGAAAGTGGAGATTATGCGTGGACTTCAGACAGATAAACGCGAAGTCCATCAAGGATGCGTACCCCATGCCAAGAATAGACTATATTTTGGACCAGCTCAGGGAGGCACGGTTCATCAGTAGCTTGGACTTAAAGGACGGATATTGGCAGATACCACTGGAGGAAGGCAGTAGAAAGTTCACCGCGTTCACGGTGCCCGGCAAAGGGCTGTTCCAGTGGAAGGTGATGCCATTCGGACTCCACTCAGCGTCGGCTATGTTCCAGAGGGCATTGGACCAGGTGATAGGCCCCGAGATGATGCCACACGCATTCGCGTACCAAGATGACATCATTGTCATCGGCCGTACAGAGGAAGCGAAACCTCGAAGAAGTTTTTCGACGGTTGAAAAACGCAAACTTGCGCCTAAACGTGGACAAGTGTCGATTTTTTCGAAAGGAACTGCGATACCTGGGGCACTTGGTGACGGGAGACGGAGCCATTAAGGAGTTGCAGCCGCCGGCGAGTGCCAGAGAGCTACGACAATACTTGGGCGTGGCCTCCTGGTACAGACGTTTCGTAAATGGATTCGCCACGTTGGTGCAGCCCCTCAGCACTTTGCTGAAGAAGAAGGACAAGTGGGAATGGTCAACGGAACAGCAACAAGCGTTCGAGGACGTAAAAAGTCGGCAGACAGCAGATGCGGTGTTGGCATGCCCAGATTTCTCAAAGAAATTCGTGCTCCAGACGGACGCCAGCGACTACGGACTGGGGGCGATCCTGACGCAAGAGACGGAGAAGGGCGAGAGGGTCATCTCATACGCCAGTAGGACTCTGAATAGCGCAGAAAAGAACTATTCGGCGACTGAAAAGGAGTGTCTGGCCATTGTATTGGCTATAAGAAAGCTAAAGCCCTATCTGGAGGGATACCATTTCAAGGTGGTCACGGATCACATGGCGTTGAAATGGTTGAACAGCATCGAGAGCCCAACAGGGAGGATCGCCAGGTGGGCGCTGGAGCTACAACAATACGACTTCGAAGTGGCATATAGGAAAGGGCAGCTGAACGTATTGGCGGACGCACTGTCCCGACAGCCATTGGCGGAGCGATGCCTGAGAACCACCGAGGAGGAAGCAGAAAAGGGACACGAACCGGAGGCAGAGTGCGGATGGATTAAAAAGGTCAAAGAGAGGATGAGGACGGAACCGAGGAAATATCCGGATTACGTCGAGGAAGCAGGCCGGATATACCGGCACATCCCGCACCGGGCTGGAGAAGAGCATATAGCATCATGGAAGTTATGCGTACCGAAGGATCTAAGAGAGAGAGTTATAAGAGAGAATCACGACTCACCGGAGGCGGGGCACGCGGGCGGCAGAAGGACGATGGCCCGAGTAGCCGCCCGATACTACTGGCCGGGGATGCACCGAGATGTGAGGACATACGTGAGAAAGTGTGAAAGCTGCATACGCTACAAACCAAGTCAACTGCAGGCGGCCGGGAAAATGCTGACACAAGTGCCAGAAGAGCCGTGGGCAACGGTGTGTGCCGACTTCGTGGGCCCTCTGCCCAGGTCAAAGCATGGGAATGCCATGTTATTGGTGATGGTGGATCGGTTCTCGAAATGGACCGAGTTGGTCCCCTTGAGAAAGGCCACTGCGGAAGCACTAACGAAAGCGTTCCGAGAGCGCATCGTGTCCCGGTTTGGCGTGCCGAAGGTGGTGATCACGGATAATGGCGTCCAGTTCACCAGTAGAGCTTTTAAGAGGTTTTTGGAGCAGATGGGTGTACGGCATCAGTTCACGGCCCCGTACACGCCGCAGGAGAACCCGACGGAGCGAACTAACCGGACAGTGAAAACTATAATAGCTCAGTTCACCGAAGGGAACCAGAGGAACTGGGATGAGAAATGGCCATAAATTCAGGGGTGTCCGAATCCACCGGGTACTCGCCGGCGTTCGTGGTCCAAGGGAGAGAGCCGAGGCTACCAAAGGCTCTATACGATGACGAAGCGCTTGGCACAGGACAGGGCACGCCCACTCCGGACGAGAACGCGGCCAAGTTGAGAGAGGTGTTTCAACTGGTGAGGCGGAATCTCGAAAGAGCGGCGCAGGACCAGACGAGGTATTATAACCTGAGGAGGAGAGCGTGGAAACCCTCGATTGGATACAAGGTATGGGCCAAGCAACACCATCTATCCAACGCGGCCGAAGGGTTTGCGGCAAAACTGGCCCCGAAATATGACGGGCCCTACACCATAATGGATTTCGTGTCCCCGGTCATTTGTAACTTAAAGAAGGACAGCGAGAAACGGACGCGGACCGCCCATATAGGGGACCTGAAGCCACAACCCGGGGAAGGAACCCCTAAAACAGGCCCTGGAGCCGAAGAGTAGACGACGCACAAGGAGGGGCAACGGGCGAGGCATACGGAGAAGGGTGGACGAGCACGGAAGACAGAGACTAACGGCAGGGGCAGAAAGGAGAGTCCCAGCTGGATGCCACGCAGGACAAGGTCGTACGAGATACTCTTACAATTAAGGTTCAATAAAACTAAGAACCACGCGTGTCACGCAGGACATGAATCGCCCACAAGGGAGGAGCGGGTGGCCCAACTTGATGCCACGCAGGACAAGGCCGTACAGGATGCTCTTACAACTAAGGTTCAGTAAAACTGAGCAGCAGACGGCGGCCGGCGGACCAATAAAGCTGGACCTACAAGAAAAAAAAAGGAGGACTAGCTCGTCAGCCAATTGGAACTGATCAAAGGCAAAGAAGGTAGAAGATACCCGGGTTACCACTATCCCAGGGGGGCGGGTTGCGTGGTGCGTCGACGGACGAGGGGGCGCCCGAGAAGGGGGTTCCGAGATGAGCAGAAGTTCGGATCCGGGTCCAGGGCATCGAAGCCAGCTGCTAACGTCGGGGATGGCGGGACAAAAGCGGATGCCGCCCGTGCGCGGTCTACCGGCTGGGGAATCGGATGATCCCTGGGTCCGAGGCGCTGCACGGGGGTGACATCCGCGTCTAAGCCGATCCAGAGACGGGCGGAGCTGGCCACGGGGGGCGGGCCGATGTTTGGCAGCACGGGCGAAAGGTCGGAGGACCTATTGGTCACGAGCTGGGAGATCGGTCAGCACCCTGGACTGGAACCCAAGGACGGGCTGGAAGAAAGGCAAGGTGAGATGAGGAACCCAAGAACTCGGGAGGCTTACCAGATCCAAGGCGAAGCCGGGCAACACGTCGCCAGACCTGGAAGTAGAAAGGGCCAAATAAAAAAAAAAAAGGGGAAAAGGAAGAAAAGTGGGAACCGAAGGAAAGCTAACAAAACCAGGGGGCACCCTAGGGTTAACGCGGCGAGAGGCGCGGATAACTTTCAAAACGGGAGCGAGCGAGAGAGCCAGCTGGAAAGCCAGAGAGAGCCGTCCCACGGGCCCATGTAAGGCACCGTTACAGGGAACGGTGAACACCGGCACGAGCCCTTATAAAGGGGGGAGCAGCGCTCGATCAGGTCTTTTCAAAAGTTGACCAAGTGGAAAAAAGAAAAAGGGTAAGATGCAGCAGCACTTAATAAGGTACATAACGGAGCAGCGAAAATGGATTCGCCGCGGGT
Source organism: Drosophila miranda (assembly GCF_003369915.1). Classification (NCBI taxonomy): domain Eukaryota; kingdom Metazoa; phylum Arthropoda; class Insecta; order Diptera; family Drosophilidae; genus Drosophila; species Drosophila miranda. Next base: position 41,153,619 of record NC_046674.1, read on the forward strand.
ATCAGGCTATGGGTGATACACAAAGTCGGCGGCAGGCGTACCAGGTCGAGCGCGAGGAGCAAAGGGCGAGTAGGAGTAGGTCCCCGGAGCTACAGTTGTTGGCCTCACCGCTAGTGTCAACCGCGGGATCCATGGGACCGACGGTGTCCCCCGTGGTATCGCCGGGGTACACCGAGGCGGAAAGTGACCTAGAATTGGTGAGCTGGGAGCCGGCGCCACGGAGAGAACGCGCACGCGAGGCGAAGCGCGAGGAGCCCCGGACCAGCAGACGCGAGGAGCCCCACACCAAGCGCGAGGAGCCCCGGACCAGCAATAGCAAGGAGCCCCGCACCAGCAAGCGCGAGGGGCCCCGCACCAGCAAGCGCGAGGAGCCCCACACCGGCAAGCGCGAGGAGCACCGGACCAGCAGACGCGAGGAGTCCCGCACCGGCAAGCGCGAGGAGCCCCGGACCAGCAGGCGCGAGGAGACCCGGACCAGCAGGCACGAAGAGCCCCGCACCGACAAGCGCGAGAAGCCCCACCCCAGCAAGCGCGAGGAGCGGCCTGAGGGAGGAAGGAGGGGGCGCACGGAGACGCGGAAGGAGGAGCCCAGTGAGCGGGCCTCGAAGCGGGCGTCCACGCGTTCGACGCGTACGGCCAAGGAAGAGGAGTCGTCGGCACGCACAAGGGGGAGGTCGACGGCGCGGCGAGGGGATCAGCGGCCGACAGACCCACAGGTCGAGGAGCCGCAGCCAACGCCGGCCGAAACCGCGGTCAAAGAGCCGCAGACAACGCCGACCGAGACCGCGGTCAAAGAGCCGCAGGCAAGGCAGGCCGACATCGCGGAAGATAACGCGGCCGCTGAGGCACGACGCCTCGCGGAATGGCACCGGCGGTTCGCGCTGGCCGCGGCGGCGGAGGAGCGGAGGCAACGGCGTGTATGGGAGGACGCCTTGACGCTGGCAAAGAGGCTGAAGGCCACGCAGGAGGCTGAAAAGGCGGCGCAAGAAGCGGAGGCGGAGCGCCACGAGCGAGACGTCGCGCACCAATGGCGGTGTATTAGCCGGGTCGACGCAGCGGAGCAAAGGGAGACGGCGCGTCTGCGGGCGGAAGCGGAGAAGGCAAGGGCGACGCGGGCGGAGGGCGCGGCAGGCGGGCTGGCGGTGATCTCCAGCGACGAGGAGGAGGCGGAGTGCCCACCAGCGCCGAAGGCGGCTCGAGTCCAGTCGCCCGAAGAGGAGTGGCAGGAGAGGCTACGACGAGCCGAGGTGGAGGAGGAGGAGCTCTGGCAGCCACCCCCTGAACACGTCGAGTCCGAGGAGGAGCCACGGCCGCAGGCCCCACCGTCACCGGGGGCAGAGGAAGAGCTGTTCCGGCGTCGGCCGCCGGCTGACAACGCGCGCGGTCAAGGGGGTCAGCAGCAGCAGCAGCAGCAGCAGCAGCGTCAGCAGCAGCAGCATCAGCAACAGCAGCATCAGCATCAGCAGCAGCAGCGTCAGCAGCAGCAGCATCAGCAGCAGCAGCATCAGCATCAGCAGCAGCAGCAGCACTGGCACGGGCCACAGGGAGCCGCCATCGGGCCGTTCGTCTCGCAGGAGGTGCGCTCCGCAGTGCGAGACGGCATGATGTGGCACGTGCAAACGCTGCACATATCGTGGGCCTCTGGGCCCGCGCCCCAGCAGCCCGGGCAAGAAGCGAGGGAGGCTCGACTGTGGGAGGAGGCACCACGCGCCAGTGACGAGCGGGACCCGAGGCGGCGGGCACGGCCACAGGAGTCGACAGGCCCAGCGGTGGCACCCACCGCCGAAGAGGTGCCCGAGGAGGCGCCCGGGAGGACGGCAGAGGTCGAGACGGAGGGCACGACGAACACGCCAACATCACTGACGGCGGAGGGCCCAGCGGCGGCGCCCGAAGCCGAGGTGGCGGCCGACGGCGAAGCGGATGACGGCGCAAGAGCAACGGCGGAAGCGAAGAAGGACGAGGCCGCGGAACAACACTCACCTGAGCCATGGGAGAGAGGTCCTTGGCGATGGCCGGAACCCGGCCAGGGCGAGCGTCCGAAGCTGGGCCGACAGGCGTCGTGCCCAGGGGAGCGGGCGGAGGCGCGCCGGCCCGAGCTCCAGCGCCAGGCATCGTGGCCCCAGACGAAGTCGGCGGAAAACTCACGGTGGCGGGCCGTCAACCGCGAGGAGTGGCCGGCCGTCGTCACGCGCTCTCTCGCGCGGATGAAGCCAACCGCAAGGAAGGTGAAGCGTCTGGTCAACGACGGGGGCGTCCGGTACCGGCTATTGGTGTCCACCGACCGGCAGGAGGTATTCCGGGCTAGGTATTGAGGAGAAAAGAAGAGTAGAGAAGAAGAATGGAAAAGAAAGTAACTGAAAACAAGAATAAGTAAAAGAAAAAAAAACCAAAAAAAAGGGGTGTTCTAAGAAAAAAAAACATGGTCTTACCTTGCAGCAGAGGAACAGCGGGGAATCGGGGGAGCTTGAATGAAGGCGGCGGAAGGCGTCAAAGCGGGAGGAAAACTTACCCGAAGCATCCAGAGGGCCGGCGGAAAGCAGGCGGCCCAGCGAAGGGTAGTAGGAAAAACCAGACGCGCACAAGGTAAACAAAGAAAACACCCGGCATCGCGAGAAAATAGTACGTTTCCAGTCCATTGAGGAATTCGCGATCCGGAAGTAGAATACGCACGCTGCGACATATCGAGTAGAGCACAGAAACGACCCTACGCTGTATCGAGTGGAGCGTAAGGGCAACGCTGTGTCGTATCGAGTAGGTCAGAATAGCGACCGTACCCTATATCGGGCGGGGCAAAAGAAGCTCCTATGCGAACTATCGGTAAGGGGGAATCGAATCGATCGCGCTCATCGGAGAGGTACGGCAACAACGCAAGGCGTGAGGCCGAAAGAGGGCGCCAGGGGGCACCCGGGTCGAGAACAAGGCACGCGCGCGCCGGTCGCGCGGGGCTTTTGAAGCATCCCAAACCTGGGACGCGGAAAACCGGGGTTTTCCGCCAATAAAAGAAAGGGGGAAGTGTGAGGAAAGGTATTCCCACACGTAGGGGGCAGTGCAGGGTTAAGCGCTAACGGCCGTTATCCGGGGATATCCGGAGGCGGCGAATTCCCGAAGAGAGCTCTCCCGGGGACCCAAGATGAGAGGGGAGGACCCCTGGAGAGAGAGCCGCGGGATGACGGGATCGGGCCGGCAGTGGCCCAGCGTATGACCAAATATGGTCATGAGATCACGCCACCAGCCAGGTCCCGTTGGAAAGCGACAAGGGAATGAAGGAACGCCGATGGAAAAATACGGGCACCGCATGGCGGAAAGTGCCGTTAGCGCCAGGCGGCATCGGCGGCGCTGACGCAGAAGCGAGCCTATAAGAGGAGGGCCGCGACCAGGAACACGGGACAGTCAGCAAACGGGACAGCTAGCAAGAGTGAAGTGCACAGTGAGCGACAAGAGTGATACCAAGCGAAGGGAAAAGAGCGTTAGAAAGCGAACACGTTGTGTGAGGATTGAGAGGCGGACTCGAGCGTGCAGCCAAGAGCCAAAGACCCCAATCCCTTGAACCAACGGTGCCACGCTTGACGCGCATCCCACCAGGAGTGAGGCACCCTCGGGCCGCAAAGCCAAGGGAGTCGAGTGAGAGCGAACGCGTCAGGCGCCTGACTGAGAGGCGGATTTGGGCCACGTGCCAAGAATCGCTAGCCCCAGTCAGTAGAGCCGGCGGTGCCACGCTCGGCGACGCCGTGGGGGGCCCAGGGAGCGACACGCTCATCGAACCACAGAGGAGAACCACGAGGAGAACCCGCACCGGAGTCGGAATAGCGTAAGATAGACTTAAGATACCAATAAAGCATATTAGCATACCAGTACAAGACCCAACCCGTGCCTTCTTACTTGTCGTCGGGGCAACATACAAATATTGTTGCAGCGAGCCTACCGACCGCTGAGCCAGCCCAGCTGCATCAGACGGGAAAAGAACGGATCGTTACACCATTAATTAATGGTTTATTAAAAGGTCATTAAAAGAGTTTTACATAACAACCATAAAATTCCTTGCATCATTAAAGGGATTGGGCATCAATATATCTACATGGGATCCAATATTGATTGCCATTATCAGAAACTAACTGAATGTTACAAATAAGACCTTGTATGAGCAATCATTGGGAAGCTCAAAGGACATTCAGGCGCTGGATACGATGCTTCAGTTCTTGGAGCAAAGAATTCGAGTTCAAGGAACTAGTAAGAAGCCACCAGCATCAAGGAGAGAGCCAAAAGGCACGACATGTGCATCAGCAAACACAGGGAGAGCGCGAGCACCCTTATGCACATTCTGCAAGAAAGCAAGCCATTGGCTCTACGGATGCGAAGAATTTCAGTCCAAATCTCCATCAGAACGACTAAATTGGCTACAAAAACAAAAAATGTGCGTTAATTGCTTTAGAACAAATCACAAAACAGACGCATGCCCAAGTCGAAGCTGCTTCAAGTGTGACAAGAAGCACAGCACGATGCTACATTTGGAAACAGCATCGGGCGCAGCTACAGAATCAAGAGGCCCGACGGTTGGTGCAGCAAGTAACAATAGTTACAATCTACTGGCCACAGCAAAGGTGGCAGTAGAAGCCAACAACGGGCAGGTTGCTAATTTCAGAGCACTGCTAGATTCAGGATCACAGATAAACTTGATCTCTGAACGAATGGCATCAATGTTGTCACTCAAACTAAAAGACACAACATTACGGATCGAAGGAATTGGAGGTCAATCAAAGACCAGCAGGGCAGGAGTAAATGTGCTCATGAATACCCTTCACAATGGTTTTACGCAAAGAATTGAAGCTTTCGTATTACCACAGATAATAGCTGATCAACCAGCTCAGGCACTCGATTCAGAGAGCTTAAACGTACCAAGCAAGATCTCACTGGCAGATCCAAACTTCCATAAGCCAGGCAAAATCGACATGCTAATCGGAGCCGAGCATTACTACTCGCTGCTGCTACCAGATCAACAGCAGCTAAGGACAGGAGGCCCGTTGCTACAAAACACGAAACTGGGATGGATTGTGGCAGGAAAAGTCAAATCTGCCCACAATTCCTCACCCATTTGTGCAACGGGAGTAAACGAGCTCATGGAAAGATTCTGGACTCTGGACAATCTAGAGACGGAAGACAAACCACGCACTCCAGTGGAAGCACGGTGCGAAGCTCATTTTAGAGAAAATCTTCAGACAGCTTCAGACGGCCGTTTTATTGTAAAGCTCCCATTTTCCGAACACCCTTCAGCCGTGGGGAAGTCGTTGGAAACCGCAACAAAAAGATTCCTAGCGTTGGAGCGGCGAAGCTCAACAGAAACTTGGATGAGTTATGTGGACTTCATGGAAGAGTATGAAGGGCTAGGACATATGAAGATTGTGCCAGCATCAAAGGTTCCAAAAAAGCACTACTTCATTCCACATCATTGTGTACTCAAACCTGAGAGCACCACCACAAAGCTTCGGGTAGTATTCGATGCCTCAGCCAAATCAACAAGCGGGAAATCTTTGAACGATATTCTGCAGGCTGGACCCATACTTCAGAGCGAACTTATGTCCATTCTGCTACGATTTTGAATTGATAAGTACGTATTCACAGCGGACATAGGAAAAATGAACCGGCAAGTGTGGATGAATCCGGAGGATCAATTCCATCAGATGATAGTCTGGAGAAACAATCCGTCCGAAGAGATCAGGTATTACCGCCTGAAAACAGTCACATATGGGACAACAGCTGCTCTGTTCCTAGCAACGAAATGTCTGGATCATTTGGCAACACAATACAAACTAACTGGAGCAAACACTATTCCAGAGGCAATTTATGTTCGACAAGAACTAAATAAGATATTGCTACCGTCCGGACTCAAATTGCGCAAGTGGTGCTCTAACAATGAGCAACTTCTCCAAGGAATCCCCAAAGAGGATATTGTAAGCGATGTAAAACTAGGAGAGACACTAGAGCACTACAGCGTGAAAGCTCTGGGTCTCATCTGGATGCCAAAGAAGGATAAATTGTGGACGAACACAGAAAAGCCAGGCTACACGTATCACCAAACGGGTGGTGTATTCCGAACTGCCCCAAATCTTTGACCCACTAGGACTCTTTGCACCGGTGGTAGTAGAGGCAAAAATATTCATGCAACAACTTTGGGAGCTCAAACTAGATTGGGATGACGAATTACCATTACAACACCAAGCCCAATGGAAAAAATACCGGGAAGACTTACAGACATTAAACAAAATGCAAATTCGCCGGCATATCTACGATGGTAAAATTCCAGTTACCCAAGAACTCCATACTTTTGTAGATGCATCAGAACGAGCAAATGGCGCAGCAGTATATGTACGCGCTACATACAAAAACAACCAAGTATCAGTAAGACTGCTCTGTTCCAAATCACGTGTGGCGCCGACAGCCAAACAATCACTACCACGGTTAGAACTGTGTGCTGCAGTCCTCGGTTCCGAACTCACAACCCGAGTCCGACAGGATCTTCACATGGACATCAACACGGTTCCAGGATGCCTTTGGAGTGATTCCACCGTTGTGTTATCCTGGATAAACGCATCATCATCAACATACCATACCTTTTTGGCAAATCGAATAGCCAAAATCCAGGCGTTAACAAACCAGTCACAATGGCGTCAAGTGTCATCGGCCAACAACGCAGCCGATGTCTTGTCGAGAGGGATCGCAGCAAGCAAACTAGCAGATCACAATCTGTGGCTATATGGACCATTATTCCTGCACGGATTTCGAGACAAATTTACGAAGGCACCCACCATAGAACCCAGCAATCTTGAGAGAAAGGCTAAACATGTAAGCGTGCCAATCACACCTAGCTCACTTGGGGACGAATTATATACATGCATACATAGCAACTCGTTTCACAAACTGCAACACATTGTGGCATATATTTTACGCTTCTGCTACAAAACCAACAGAGCGCACACCACGACGCTCTGCGCAGAAGAACTGACTCATGCCCGCGCTATAATCCTACGAACCATACAACAAGTCGAGTTTACAGCAGAGTTAAAACAGTTTCAACGCTATAGGACTGTGGATAGAAAGAGCTCGATCATATCGTTATCTCCCTTCCTAGGAGACGATAAGCTCATCCGAGTTGGTGGTAGACTTCAAGAAGCCCTAATGTCATACAACGCAAAACACCCAGTTTTGCTGCCATACAATGACCTAATCGTCAAAATGATCCTACGGGAACTACATGAGGAGAACATGCACTGTGGTGCTCAAGCATTAAAGGCAATTGCAAGACAACAATATTGGATCATCAATGACAAGACAATGGCTAGAAGCATCATTCACAGCTATGTTGGATGCACCAAGGCTAGACCAAAGCTGATGCACCAAATCATGGGCAATCTCCCAGCACAACGAGTCACACCAGCACGCCCGTTTCTTAATGCAGGCGTCGACTACTGTGGACCAATCTTGATCCACCATAAGATCCGAGGCAAAAGACCAGATAAGGCATACATCGCCGTGTTCTGCTGCTTTTCCACAAAGGCAGTGCACCTGGAGCTGGTAAGCGACCTGACCACAGAAGCATTCTTGGCCGCTCTGCGTCGATTCTTAAGCAGACGTGGGAAGTGCCAAACTATTCATTACGACAATGCAACGAACTTTGTGGGTGCAAGCAACCAGCTTAAAGAATTAGAAGACTCTATATTCAGCTCAAAGGCAAGTGCTCTAATCACGAATCATTGCAACAAAAAACATGTGGATTTTAAATTCATTCCTCCCAGGGCTCCATCGTTTGGCGGCCTCTGGGAAGCGGCAGTAAAATCAGCAAAAAAAGCTGCTGATAACAAGCACCAACACAGCTTCTTTGACATTTGAAGAATTGAACACAGTGATATTCGAAATTGAAGCAATTCTCAATTCTCGACCCATCACTCCAATGTGAAATGATCCCACTGATACAAAAGCGCTCACCCCAGGACACTTCTTGATTGTTGAACCATTGACAACGCCACCTGACATCAATACTGATCAAGGAAAAACATTGGTAAGGCGCTGGGAATTGGTATCGCGCCTAAAGCATTCATTCTGGAAACAATGGTCTACGGAATACCTCCAAGAATTGCAAGCTCGGCATAAATGGAAGACCGCTTCCCCAAACGTACCTGAAGGATTATTAGTTTTGGTAAAGGAAGACAACCTTCCAGTAATGAAGTGGCCAATGGGTCGCATCATTAATACATATCCTGGACAGGACAACCACGTACGAGTGGTTGACGTTAAGACAGCATCTGGCGTATACAAGCGCCCGATCACTGTCTAGCGCCGCTATTTCCAGAAGATGTGGCAATCAAACGTTCCCACAAAGTGAACAGTGACACCACGGAGATTGATGAGCCACCCACACAGCGAACAAAAAAATTGTTACCTACATTAACATCAACATTATTAGTGCTGTTGCTCCTGCTTTCATTAGCATTGTCACAGTCAATAAATGTGACACAATTCGCAAACAAGCCTGGAATATTCTATGAGAAGCTTAGAACATCAAGAATAGCAACTTCTGAGTGGACCATGATCGTATACTATGACTTGGACCCATATTGGAAGGATATGCAACTAATGTCTGCTGGAATGTCCGAGTTACTATACATGTGCCCTGAACTAAAAAATATTCCGGCATGCAACTCCATGGTTCAGCACTTTCAACATGTGTATAACGAGCTACAAACAGGAAGCGTTTTAATGAAAAACTCTCGAAAACGCAGATCGCCGCTGGATAGCATAGGAAATGTAGCAAGCAGTCTTTTGGTGTTCTCGACGCAAAATACGCTGAGGAGATGACTCAAGTAATTGAGAAAGTGAAAACCAATGAAGACTCTACTACATCTACTCCAAAACCAAACATCAATTTTCGACGCGACAATAAACGTAGTCAGAAAAGACAAAGTATCAACTGATAATCGCCTAAAATTTTGGAACAGCATATGGCTACTATCAACCGAAAAAGAGGGTCATATCACAGCGATCATCTGACTCAAGCGTACTCAGGACTAATAGCACAATTAACCCTGCTCACAACAACTCTCCAACGAATGCAATCCGACATATCTATATGTCGCAATCCGATCCAACTATACAGAATCATGCGAGCCGAAGGAACCCCGACTGCAAAACACGTCATCTTCAAGTCTTCAGCATCATCCCAATTCCGTTTTGGGATTCAACAAGCTGGAGCCTATTTAACCTCAAAACCACCATAGTAACTGTGAACATCCACTGAGACCAGTTCATGGGCTCTACCCAAGAGGAATTCCGACGTTGTATAAAGTACACAACGAGGAGTTCATCTGCTTTGACCATCAGACAATAAAACAGAAACACGGTGTCAGGTAACACACACAAAGGCTGACATGGTGTGGCTAAAAACTCAGCATCCAAATAAATGGATCTTCACAACGCATTTCACAACTAAACTTCAAGCAGTATACAACGGAGTTCCGTCAACCATAACACTGGAAGGAACTGGTCTACTCTACATGTCCCCTGGATGCACGGCTCGCATAACTGAAGTAAGCATCAACACCTTCAGCACCATAATCAGCGAAGTAAAATCGACCTACACTCGGTTTGGTGACGTGAGCCCACCAGAGACATCACACTCGCCACCAATGTGGCAACTGAAGAACCAGACATCAGACTATATTCAAGAACTTGATGACCTACGCCATCAACTATCAGCCATCAATCATCACGAGCTGCCACACCATCTCACCACCGTGCAGCACCATCAACTCGCTGCCTATGCAGCCCTAGCAATATCAATTCTATTGATCATTGCCTAAATTTTCCGGAAAAAGTATCAACTATGGAAACCGAGGCCATCAAATCCCGATCCAGCCGCGCCAGCCGGGGTGATGCCCCCTATCCCCCTTGCACGCCGATTTGCCGTCGACTTGAACGATGGTTGAACACCGTTTCAACGGCCGGGAGAATGTTCAGTTGCAGAAATATGCATAATTAATAGTTAATAGTACCCGTCGGCACAGTGTTCTATTTAACATGTAATATAATACCTCACGACAACACACTAGCCACTGCAGTGAGTTCTGCTGACAATGCACTCTCTCCGCAGAGGGCGAAGTCAGCGGTGCAATTGCTGACCATCACAATGTCGTAATTGCCCACCAGACACTAAAATCATCCATAATACACAAACATATATTTTTACAGACTCAGCACTTTTGTACCTTTTGTTACCTTTAAATATGAATCAATTTTATCAATAAAGTCAGTATCAGAAACAGTACCATAGCTGCCTGTCACTCATCTTCCACACACACATACACATTAACAGTGATGAAAAAGGGATCCTGACATCTACGAGATGATCGTAATGACCTTTGGAGCGCATTACGTGAAGACTGTGAATGCTGAACAGTTTCGACATTCGGATCCAAAAGCAGTCAAGGCCATCATCGACTGCCATTATGTGGACGACTATGTGGACAGCTTTGCTACCGAGAGCGAAGCTATCAGCGTATTTACCCGAGTGAAGGAGATACATGCGAACGCTGGATTTGAGTTGTGCCAGTTTTCATCCAGCTCACCAATTGTGGAGGCGGCATTGGGCCCCCCAGGACGAGGCGTGAGCGTCGGATGGAATGAGGCCGAACAGAAGATTCTTGGAATGTGTTGGCAGGCAGCCAGGGACGACTTCAGGTTCACTGTGAAGTATCATCGAGTTCCAAGCAGCGTTTTGAACGGCGATCGAGTCCCTACCAAGAGGGAATATTTGAGCTTTGTCATGTCCACGTTCGATCCCCTGGGACTCCTGTGTTGCCTTATGATAACAGCGAAGTTGTTGCTACAAGAGATTTGGAGGCAGAAGATCCAGTGGGATGAACCACTTCCGGACGAGATATACAAAGCCTTTGTGAACTGGCGCAAGGAAATGGACCCAGTGGGACAGTTCCGATGTCCTCGCCATTACTTCAGGCATGGACTCGTGAAGGCTATAGAAATGCGCGTCTTCGTGGATGCAAGTCAGTCTGCATTCGTGGCAGTGGCAGTTCGCAATGTCACGTGGACCTCAGTCAGAAGTCACGTTGGCTAGGTGAACCAGCATTTTTGAGGCAGGCAGCGGGAAGCTGGCCGCAGCCTGAAGCCGGATTTGAACGAATTCCGGATGACAACGATGAAGAGGGGATGCCAAGTGAGTTTTCGTTGGTTGCAACGAACGACTTTTGTATATCCTTTCAGAGATTCTTAAGCTACAGTTGGCTACTCAGGACAACAGCCTGAGTCTTAAGGTTCACGCACCGGTGCCGTGGACAAATAAGCGAGCTTGAGGAGTACGGCCTCACTGCAGCAGAGTGTGAGGCCGCGGAGAACCTGTTGGTCAGACAGGCACAACGTGAGGCGTTTCCGAACGAGATGCGGTCGACAGAAAACGGCAAGACGGTTGCCAGTGGAAGCGACATTCGAGGACTGGCGCCATACTTTGATGGCCATGGAGTTCTGCAAGCATACGGCAGAGTGGATGCCGCATTGTGTATGCCCTACAGTTCGAGGAGGCCGATAATATTTTCACACAAGCACAGTCTTACGGAGATGATTGTGCATCATTTCCACGCCAAGATGAAGCATCAAAATGTGGATGCTACAATTGCGGAGATCCGGACAAAGTTCTGGATTACGAAGCTGAGACGTGTACTACGGAAGACGATCTCAGTATGCAAAATGTAAAAGCTGCGTCGGGCGCGGGCAGCGCCGCCAATAATGGGACCCCTACCGAAGGATCGCTTGGAGGCTAATAGTTGGCCATTTAAGAATACATACGCAAGGGAAGTCTACAAAGGAGCCGATGGAGTTATCAGACGCGCTAGTGTGCGCGTGAACGACTGTGGCCTATCTCGGATTATGATCCCGTCTCCAAACTTGCGGTTTTGGATTTGAGTGAAGCTGTTCTTCACGGGGTCGGGGATGTCGTCGGACGATAGTTTGACCGCGATAGGCGGCTGGTATTAATATAGTATTTTATGTATATCGATAACTAGTTGAATTCAAGCCACGAATGAACGGGAATATTTTCGGCGACCATGAGGTGCCGCCATAATTTAAGCTTCCGTTTTACTGTGTTTGCAGCAGGAGGACATACTGCGGTAAGAGGTATTGGCTCTAGTTAATAGGTTATGTATCTATGTATGGAATTTATAGAATAAAGCAACATCTGAATCAGCATCGCCAGCATCGGCACCGGCACCAGCCGACACCAGCCGCCACCAGCATCAGCAACACAAGCGTTGCCAACGGCATTGGCCACGGCCGCCGGCCGGCTATTCTTGCGACAAATTACTGCTAGAGCGGAGTCAAAGGGCGCTGTTAAAGGCAACTCCGCTGGACCACCGACAATAGTAAATTCATCATGAAGTTTGGTAGTGTCCGTATTTCGTCGTCAATCTTTTTACAATTAAAATCATAGATCAGGAAAAGTAGGTCTTATTTTTTTTATTTATCTATTTTTTTTTTAATTATAATAGTAATACATAATAATACAATTTGTTGTTTGCTATTAACTTTGGAGCAACTTATACAACAGTCAACACTCACGAAAAATGACGATGATTACAAAAATAAAAAATTCGTGTTATCAAGAATTTTTAGGGGGATATTATTTGGTTGAACTATTTGCTCAAGGTTCTAGGGTAGAGGTCCCTCTTAGATCATCCTGTTGGGCAGGTCGATTGGGTGTATTCTGGCCGGTATACGTCGGTATCTTGTTCTCGCAAGACGTCTCGGGAGCTTCTCGGCTTCTGAGCTTACATATATGGTTCTTCGCTTGATTGTTGATAACATCACCAACAAGTGGTACGTTAAGGTCCTTGGCGATGTCCCGGCTACGGATATACCACTCAGCTCCGGAGATCGTACGCAGAAATTTACTCTGGAACGTCATGATCCTCGCAAGGTTAGTTTTGGCGGCAATCCCATACACCTGAATGCCGTACTTCCAGGCAGGTGCTAGTATGGCTTTTTATATCTTAAATTTGTTTTTTAAACTGAGCTTGTTGCTTTGCTTAAGTAGCCAGAACATTTTCTGGGCCTTACCCACCAACTTGCTTCTCACGCTACGGATGTGACTGTCGAAAGTAAAACGTGCATCCAGTGTAACTCCGAGGTATGTGTGATTCCTACGCTGCTCCACGAGTTTCCCAAGTAGGAAAACACCAGGGCTAGAGCCCATTCTTAAAGTGTGTCACCACTGCACACTTATAAGGGTTTATGGAGATGTTCCATCGGCAGGCCAATTTTCAAATAGCTTGAGGTATTGCTGTACGCTGCAAGCACGCTGTCTTGCGGTACTCCTGCCTTGATGATCTTGGTCAAGGAAGCTACAACATCCTGGACTACTACTCTCTGTCAGAAAGCTTTTGATAACTTCATACAGCTGAGGGTTGAGCATCACTTTGATTTTAGTAGTCCCTCGTGCCACACTCGGTCCAAAGCCTGCGAAATGTCCAGGTAAGCAGCTACAGTGTAGTGCTTGTTTTGGAAGCCGTCTAGTATGTGTTCCACTACCCTGTGCAGTTGTTCGGGTGTGCCGTGCTGAAGCCTGAACCCAAATTGGTAGTTTGGCATGGCTGTTTTAACCAGCGGCGACTCCAGTACCCTTCGTAGGATGCAGAGCTCAAACATTTTGCCAAAAGTTGACAAGAGACTAATTGGTCTGTGGTTGTTGAGGTCTTCCGGTGGCTTTCCTGGCTTTGGCAACATGACTACGCGTTAAAGATTAGCAACAGATACAGAATCGCTCTGTTTGGTAGCGCCTTTGCCACAATATTGTCAATCCTATAGTCGCCAGGGGCCATCTTGGACTTGAGTTTCTTTATGTCTTCTGAGATGTCTTGAAATGTGATTGACGCCACAGGGAGCTCCATCTGGTGGGTCTCATTCAGCCTCTCAGTGACCATCATTGCTCTTCTACTAGATGTCGTCCGGAATGATGTGAACCTTTTTTCCAGGTTCGTCGCAAAAGCCTCCACACTGTCCATTGCTGTTCTTGCCCATGAGCTGTCAGCCTTCCTTACCGGAAAGCGAGGTTTCGATTGCCGCTTGTAGCGTCCTGTCAGCTTCCAAAGGGCGTAGTGTGAGTGTACGTCTGCTGTAGCCTCCCATAGCAGTCTATCCATGGCCTCGGTCTTCTGTTTCGCCAATTTTTTCCTGAAGATTCTGTCAACCTGCGGGTCATTGGTACGTATGTACTCGCGCCTGAGCCGTTTCTTGAGCAGAAGAAGCTCTTCGATCTCACTTAAAGTGCCGCCTCTGTGGTTTCCAGTCTATGAAGCTCGACTGTATGTTTCTCTAGGGAGTTACCCAGAATTTCCTTGAACAGGGGAATGTTTGAGTTGGGTTTCAACAGCCTCGTCATGGCTGGGAGAGGCAGGTGATCGGAGCTAATGTCATGCTCTTCACGGATTTTAAGCTGATTGCTGGGGATAGATCGATATATGAAGAAGACTAGGCATGTGGGCATGGATCTCCGAAAAGGTGGGTAGTAGGTGGGGCTTCATGTAGCGTCAACCCTCTGCGGTCTTCTCTGTGATTGCCCCAAATCCTGTTCTTCGCATTAAAGTCTTCTCCAATGATAAATTTGTTACCCAGTTGGGCCAGAAGATTGTCAAAATCAGTGCTTGGCCAGGGAATCGATGGGGGGTAAATAGGCTGCAAGAATATTTCAAAACCCCGCCCACTTCTGCCCCCACAAAGGACAAAAATCTGTGGCATCCACAATTTTAAAGATACGAGAAAACCAAAAACGCAGAATCGTAGAGAACAACCATATCTTTAAGGCTGCAGAATCTGAATTGGATCGTATTTTTATTATATCCAGCATCAAGAAAACAATTTCATTTTTTCTCACCCTGTCTCTCTTTAACACACACGTAGCATAGCCCGATTTGCTTAGAGAAAAACATCAGCGCCTAGATCTCAGAGACTATAGCAGAAGCTAGAGCAACCAAATTTGGTATCCACACTCCTAAGATATCGGACCTAGACGAGTTTATTTCAAAATTTCGCCACACTCCCTTCCGCCCCCGCAAAAGACGAAAATCTCGGGATATCCACAAATCTCAGAGACTATTAACACTAGAGTAACTAAATTTGGTATCCGCACTCTTGCTAGATCTCACTATAAAGCGTATATCTCAAAATTTCTCCCCACCCCCTTTCGCCTCCACAAAGGACGAAAATCTGTTGCATCCACAATATTGCAGATTCGAGAAAACTAAAAACGCAGAATCATAGATAATGACCAGACAAAACATCGAAATAAACCCGATAAGATCCCAAAACGGTTATCTGATATTTAAAACTGGATCTTTTAATACACCTATTAACTATAAATACTATAACCTAACTGTTAACGTAACAAAAACAGAAGAATTATACTTAAACTTATTAGTTCAGGCCACCAAATTCGAAGATATAATTCAAGTAAAATATTTAATGGAAAAACTTCAAGGAGAAATTAATGGTTTAAAAATAACCAAAAGAAACAAAAGAGGCCTAATCAATATAGTAGGAACGGCATACAAATATCTATTTGGAACACTAGATCAAAAAAATAAGTACGACTTAGAACAGAAAATAGGGAATCAGATGAATGAATTAAATTTGGTAATAGAAGCAGTAAATAATGGAATAAACATCATAAACTGATTAAACGAAGAAAAAGATAGGAATAAAATGATAGAAATTTTGATATTTAACTTAAAACACTTCACTGAATACATTGACGACATAGGATTAGGTATTCAGTTAACTAGACTTGGTATATTTAATCCCTAATCACTAAAACAAGATTATCTGGAACAGATTAATTCTGAGAAAATATTGAACATTAAAACTTCCACTTGGCTGAAATCAGACACTAATGAAATATTAATGATCTTCAACATTCCTAAAGATAATAAAAATGTCCCAATCTATAAAATTGTGCCTTATCCTGATGAATTAAACAACGTATTAACCGATATAACATACGACAAATATTAAAACCAAAATGAAGAAGTATTTTTTAAAGCATTTGGGTGTTACCAGGAAGTTATCTCCCTCTACGCAATTGGCTTCAGTAATGCGATATCTCGCCACTGGCTGCTACCAGTGGGCAGTTGCCAAAGACCACCATATAAACATTGGTCGCAGTACATTTAGAAAGATTCTTTATAAACTTATTTCGCTGATGGACAGCCTGTTGTGTGTTGAGTTCATTTCGTTGCAGATGAATAATCATCAATTGCAACAATCATATGAATATATTTCTATCGGAAATTTATATTGCCTCGAATTGTTGCCTGCGTGCAAAACCACTGCGTGTTCTATAATAGGAAAGGATTTTATAGCATGAATGCCATGGTGGTGTGTAACTACAACATGGAGATAATTGATATTGATGCCACGCACCCTGGTTCCTGCCATGACTCCTTCATTTGGAATCAATGGCGGCCCCTTGATTGGCGGCCCAGCATTGAGAGCGCCGCAAAGCTCTGCCCACTTGGCATCGAAAAAAACTCGGTCACAAATCCTTTTGCCAAGACCGTCTTTCATAAAAGCCACCAGGCTTTCATCTTGAAGGGATGATTTATGCTTTCCCCTGGATATAAACAACAAAGCGGTAATTTGAAAATACAAAAATAATTTGCTGCACTTATATTTTGAAGTCCGAATTAAATGGGGCGGGTAACAGCTGTGCTCACCCAAATGTTCTGTGAGGCGCATGTTACAAGCATGGTCTGAGCTGTTACATACACATTTGTGTTGTTATGCGCAAAAATTTCAGCTGATTGCATCAAAACGAAAATTGTTGTTTCCCTGGCCAATTATTTTCGAGCCAAATTTGAGGTTGGGTTAAAAAAAAAATTATCTATAAGGAAAGTAAAAGTTAAATTACACTGATATAGATGTTAAGTTTATTTTAATGCATCAATAAGTCATCTATTTTTTTCTTTTTGCAATTAAGGTTCGTTTCGTTGTATTTGTGGAGATAATGTTTTTTATCCCCAATCGGCCGACTAATTATTTCGAATTAAGTAAAACTCGGCGCAGAAATAAAATTACGATATGTTCTTTAATGCGTGACATCCAAATTGCAAGTGTGGCTTGCCTGCCCTTTACATTGTCGCTCCGATCGCTAAGCGCAGCTTCGCTCGGCCGACGTCGGTAGGCAGACGCAAAGCGGAGATAGCGAAGAGCGAGCTGGCAGAGAGCGTTTAGCAGGGCAAGCAAGCGCAGAGCTTTAACAAACAAATGAGTGACATAGACATAAGTAACAAACAAAATAAGCGGCTGAGGGCCAAGAATTAGGTGCTATTTGGCAAGCAGCTAATCAGCTGGGTTCTGCTCCGAACATTCACCCCCCGTTGGAAGGCAAAGGCTTTCAACAGATCCATCCTGAAGGGGCAGAACCGCTATTTTTCCAACGGCCCTCTTGAAAAGGCGTTTTTGAGTGCGGATGACGGCTACTCTGATGGTTCCATCTTTTCCTGGGATGACGCTCTCAATGCGGCCAAGCGGCCACCTTAATGGTGGCAGCGTTTCCTCCTTGATCATGACGAGCGCTCCTAGCTTGATGTTTGGAGACGATGACCGCCACTTGCTCCGCTCCTGAAGAATCGAAAGATACGCCGTGCTCCATTTTCTCCAAAACGCCTGCTTCATTTGACACAGCCGCTGCCATCGACTAAGTAGGTTGACCCGGAGATGCGCCACATCTGGCTCGTCGAATGCAGCTTTCGGGGCTCCATTGAGAAAGTGGTTTGGCGTGAGCACATCTAGATCATCGGGACTTTCTGTAATTGCATAAAGCGGACGGGAATTTAACAAAGCAGAGATTTCACAAGCCAAGGTCTGAATTTCATCAAGAGTAAAAATGTTGGTCCCGACGATGCGATGAAAATGATATTTAGCTGCTTTAACAGCCGCCTCCCACAAACCCCCAAAATGAGGTGAGCGAGGGGGGATGAATTCCCAGTCGATTCCACTAGAAACGCAGAGATGTGACACAGCCGACGTATGAGGATCGCTGAGGAACATTTGCCGAAGCTCCAAAAGCTCATTTTTTGCTCCTACAAAATTTGTAGCGTTGTCTGACCAGATGATTCGAGGTTTGGGACGTAGACTTATAAAACGCCTTAATGCTGCCAGAAAGGATTCTGTAGATAGATCCCGAACGACTTCCAAATGAGTTGCTTTGGTGCTAAAGCATACGAAGACAGCGATGTAACATTTGATAGGAGGCCTGCTTCTGACTTCCGACTTGTGATAAAAGGGTCCGCAAAAATCAACGCCCGTTGTGTGGAATGCTGGATTAGTCCTTACGCGATCCGCAGGCAAGTTTCCCATGATATGTTCCCTCAGCACTGGCTTCAAACGAAAGCATCTAACACATTTGCGAATGATTCCCGCAACATATTTGCGTCCACCAATAGGCCAGAATTTTTGCCGAAGCAGTCCGAGCAATCCTTGAGCTCCTGCGTGGAGAAACCTTTCGTGAAAGAAGATAATAATAGAGACAGTGACAGGATGTCCCTTAGGAAGCAGGATCGGGTGCTTCGCGTCGTAGTCCAATTCGGCATTTTGGAGGCGGCCTCCAACACGCAGCAATCCAAAGCTATCCAGAAATGGATTCAGTGAGGCCATCGTGCTTTTTGGGGGTAGGGCCTGTTTGCTGGCGAGGGCCCTTATCTCTTCCGAAAATTGTTGCTGCTGTATTGCCCTTATGAGCAAATGCGTACCATTTTTGATGTCGATTACGGTAAGTTGACCCTTCGACCGCGCTATGCCTTTGTCCTTGAGAATGTAGCATCGATATATGTAAGCAAAGACGCGCTGCATGGATCCGAATGAGTTTTGAAATTTGCAATCGTACGATACATCCCTTTCGTTTGAAACAACCAATGCTGCATGACGACGTTCTGGTACATCGGTCGGCAATTGCAAGCCTGCAGGCCACTCTGAGCTCTCAAGACGCAAGAATGGTGGTCCAGAGATCCAAAGGCTGCTATCCATTAGTTCAGCGGGCGTGGATCCACGCGATATGATGTCGGCAGGATTCAAGTTTGTGGGTACGTGATGCCAAGTCATTCCAGCGGTGAGCTCCTGAATCCGCTGAACTCGATTATAAACAAATATATTAAAATTCAATGGTGATTCTCGAATCCAGGCAAGGGCTATGGACGAATCCGACCAGCAATGTATTTGGCATGGAGCTGATAATCCCTTAACTATGGTGGACACTAGTTCGGCTAATACGAGGGCAGTAGGTAGCAACACGTTCTGGCTAGGCTGAGATTTCTGGATCGAGGGGGGAGGGCTAGAACACCCGCTTGCTAGAAACACAGTCGCGGCCTCTTGCTGGATCGATTCCTCGGCCGGTGAAGAGGAAGATGAAGCACCAGTTCCCGATGGAATGTGGAGTAGCGTGTGATGTTTGGCCTGGCAATGCCTGCAAAGTCCTGACCTGCACCTCTGCAATTCATGTCTTTTGTTGAGGCAGTTCAAACACAAGCGGCTCTCTTTTGCTTCTTTGTATCGTTCAAACGCAGAGAGATTCAGGAATGCCTGACATCTAGATATGTAATGCTCGGAGGATTTGCAATACTTGCATGTTGAGCTATTATGATCGTTAGTGGAGGTGATTAGGGTGACAGGTTTGTCTTCTCCCACCTGTTGACTAGGACTTGTTGCCATAGCCGATCCCAAATTTTCCAGCATCCGACATCTTGCTTCCAAAAATGAGGCCATGCTTGACCACCGAGGCAATCCTGACGTCGGCAAGTTCTCTTCCCATTTCTCCTTTGTTTTGTGGTCCAGTTTCGTGCCTATGATGAAGATCAGCAACCCATCCGAAATCTCCTGCGGGGTCGCCAAGGTCTGAAGTGCACGCAAGTGCGAATTGATTTTATCGCTGAGCGCGCGCAAGCCGATAGCCGAGCCCTTCTCCACCCCTTGCAGCCCGAAAATAGCCTTGACGTGTGCCTGAAAATGTAACAGTTTATTATCGAATCGCAACATTAGTAAATTCAGCGCCTTGTCGTAATTCTCCTCAGAAAGTTCCAAGGAACGAATCATATCCAGCGCAGCACCATCTAGACATCCACGAAGGTATTGGAATTTTTCGATGATTGGTATACGATGGTCTTTGTGCACCATTGTCGAGAACATCGAGTGGAATTCTGGCCAATCCATGTAGTTCCCCACGAATCGCGGAAGCTGCAACTCGGGCATTCGAGCACGGCCTATACTATTATAGGCGAACAACGACGAATTCCCCTCGAGAGTATGCCGAGCCGTTGAATTGGCAACATTTACCGTGCGAGCAGCCATCAACTCCCGCGACAGCCTGGACCTAACCTTGACATAAACATTCGAAAAGTCCAGCCGGGCATCATGGGCTAACTGCAGGAAATCCAGCCTTTCAAGGCTCGTTTGAGCGGCATCGAAATCCGCATTCATTCGCTCGATCTGCTCTAAGCGAGCTTGAAGTTCTGCCTCATCTAACTCGGCAAGCTCTTCCTTGGTGAGAAAGCGATCCATGGCCTTCAGTTGGCGCGCGATGGACTCGGCCTTGTGCTTGTAGAAATCTACATCACTCGGCATTGCTGCGTTCGCGACATTGGTAGGCTCAGGTGCTGCCATGTTGAGCTTTTAAAAGAGTCACTCAGCACGACCGAAAAAGACACCCTGTATACGTATAAACGTGGGAACCGAAAGCAAAGGGATTACAGCTAATGCCTTTAGCTGTGCGGCTGTGCGAGCTGTCCGATTCCGCTTTGTACTCCGCTTGTGTGTATTAGTGAGTTCGCTGCACTGCCTACCGCACTGCACTGACCGAATTGTCGCGACAGAGAAATTAATAGCCAGCAATGCGCGTATGTAGGTGTATGTAAGTGTGTTTTAGCACCGAATTGTGCTTAACCGCCGAAAATTTGCTAGGGCTAACAAATGTCGATCGCGAATGATTATTGACACTGCAACTCAGAGATCACGTCGGGGTCACCAAATTTTATGTGGAGATAATGTTTTTTATCCCCAATCGGCCGACTAATTATTTCGAATTAAATAAAACTCGGCGCAGAAATAAAATTACGATATGTTCTTTAATGCGTGACATCCAAATTGCAAGTGTGGCTTGCCTGCCCTTTACATTGCCGCTCCGATCGCTAAGCGCAGCTTCGCTCGGCCGACGTCGGTAGGCAGACGCAAAGCGCAGATAGCGAAGAGCGAGCTGGCAGAGAGCGTTTAGCAGGGCAAGCAAGCGCAGAGCTTTAACAAACAAATTAGTGACATAGACATAAGTAACAAACAAAATAAGCGGCTGAGGGCCAAGAATTAGGTGCTATTTGGCAAGCAGCTAATCGGCTGGGTTCTGCTCGAAACAGTATTAAAACCTGTTTACTTTTTATTTCGTCAATGAAAATGTTTTCGTTTTGAAAACGAATAAATCTTGCGGAATGTGAAAACGAAAAATTTATGTGTGTTCAAAAGTAATTCGGAAAACTTTTGTGAATGTGAAAAACGGAGCCTGCCTGATTATCAAATACAATGCTTTATTTTGCACAACAATTTTCGTCAACAACAATATAACTAGACTAAAACCACTGTCGTATGTTCAAACTAAAGAAATAATTATGCAGCACACAAAATGTAGTAACCTACTACAAATAAGTTTAATAATTTCATTTGTCATAATTATATTGGGACTGCTTAGCTATGTAGCTATTAAATTTAAGAAACCTCCTTAAACATTCCCTGTCAAATTTATTAACCAAATAATAGAAGAGGAAGAGAAACCAACCTCAGCCATAACACTTGACACCCCGTCACTATACCCCAGGGTAATCGCCTAGGGACAGGCTAAAAACAAACGTTGGGGGAGTGACATTTCCATAATTCCCCACTTCCCATACACATTATGATTCTTCCCACACTCCAAGCTAGAGTCACCAATTATAAACAACAGACCCCATTGATTCATCCACTTTAGGATCACGACACTCTCAAGAGATCGATTTCCTAGAATCACGCCACTCATGAGGACCAATCCGAGCTAGGCATAAACCCATGGAGTCTCACATTCCTAGCTCCCTCATGTAATGCAACACCGATCGCCAGCAGCAGACGCATTTCATCAAAGCCGACGCATCCCCAAATATTGGTCAAGGCACGAACGCCATTGCCACGAAGATGCAGCCGAGGAAAGCGACGCCCGAAGCGAGAGCTCCGAAAGAAGGGCTCATGGAAACTAGCCAACAGCATACAAGATCAGTTCCGTTTGAGACAAGCAAGCCCCCAGTCAAGTCGGGGAATTCTTAAAAACCTAATTTCGATTTGCGGATATTTCACTATATGTATGTATGTGACTTGCTTCAACATATGTAGCAGTGCATGCTGAAGGCTGTATGTGTGTATACAGATACCTCAGCATTCGAAGCTATCTGTAATTCTAATCTGCTTCCCAAACGAGACTCCGCTTCCAGAACCACTAAAACGCAGAAGTCTTAAAGCCGCGATCCCTTGGCACTAAAACATTTGTATTATTATTTTAAGATTATTCACACACATCGAATTGGAATTAAACATGCCTGCAAGAAATACTAGATGTTCAAAGCAGTTAACACTCACAATTCGATACCGAAGCCGGTGTCGCACTCGCCGTCAGCCAAACTCTGGCTGAAATATTTATTGAGTTCCAGTCATGAACTCCATCCGATAATTTAACCTTCTCCAAAGGTCCCTGCTCGGGCGCCATATGTTCGAGCTAAGTCCCTCCAACAGCCTTGCAATGGAATCCGTCAACAATTTCATACCTTCCTCAATCCGCTCGATGTTGGTTCTTGCTCGTTCGTTTTATTTCTTCTCTCTCTTAAAATCTATTGATCATAATTAATACATTTCTTGTTCGATACTATCGATTGCGCTTAATTAACATACTGGCAGTATTACCATATTTATTAACATTTTCAAATTGTTAACATTTATAAACTGATTTAAGACTTTATTATATTAAGCGGCGTCAACGGGTTCCATCATTCGTCTAGCACCGCTATTTCCAAAAAATGTGGATATCAAATTCCCCAAAAACGCGATAAACTAAAAATTGTTCCAGAATGCAATTCCATAGTTCAACACATTCAACATATGATTACGAGCTACAAACAGGAAACGTTTTAATGAAAATTTCTCGGAAACGGAGATCACTGTTTGTGGTTGTCCTGTCCAGGAATTATACTATTAGCAATAGTATGGGCCACCAAGTATTTCCGATCATACCTATTCGGTAGAATATTTCAGATACTTAGCGCTCATAAGCCCTTGATTTGGTTGAACAACCTCAAGGAGCCCAATATGAGATTGCCACTTTTAAATAAGGCAAAAAAAACGTAGCTGATGCATTATCAAGGGTAAATATTAACGAAAATCTCCTTGGAGAAGCGTCTAATATGTAACATTTCCATGATATATTTCTATACGTGAGTAGGGGATGGATTGGAGGGGATGTCGAGGTCACGGCCGGGGGGGATTCTTTGGTTCCGTGCTCATTCGGTAACTTGGGGGGGTTCGTTTGACCGCGTCTCGACTCCTACTACATAAACTTTAAATTTTTTAGAATCCCGTGACTCTACCGGGAGCGAACTCCGGAAACAGCACTATGCCTATTCCGAGCATAACGGACATTAAATGGCACAATCATAGGGCGTACCCGAAAGTACTAGGGGCTTTCGTCGGCGTGTTCCAAACTCTCGCGGGCGTGAGGTCTTGCGATGGAAGTCGACCCACACGATTCTATACCCACCCTTCCATGATTTCCAGTGGTGCGAAGGTTCTGGAAATCCCTAAAATTCTTACCCTACCCTATTACGTCACCCTGTCCCTTGGAAATTATAAGTCTACTCCATGTTCATTGCTAATAAAATTCAATATATTTCGTTGTACTTCATCATAGACATGTTGCTTCAATCAAAAACTAGCAAACCAAGTTTCACTTCCAAAAATAACACAAGTATAGAACTACAATCAGCAGGCAACTCAAGAAAAAAAATTAGTGGAATGAAAAAAAATAGGAGGCTTAATCCCTAAGGAGGAAAACAAAATTTATAGATATAGGTATATATAAACGGTGGAGTATAAATAGAAAAGATAGGAATATAATATAGGATATTTGAAATAAGTAAATTAGGTATGTATAAAGGAAAAAAAATAAAAATCAAAAAAAAATTTCAAAAGCAGCGGGGGTCATACCAGCGATCAGCAATGGTGAGCCAAAACGAAATTTAATTAAACATTATAAATTTATTTATTTTTTTTTTCTGGGTTGAGGAGATTTTTTTTCTATGTTGGTTAGTGTATGGCTTGGCTACGTTTCCATACATTAAAAGAATGCAGGGAATGCGAGCAAGGCAAGCTTAGCAGAATTGGCACCGAAGAGACCGAAAAGCTTCGAGCGTGTGGAACGCAAGCGTTGCGCTCTCTTATCAGCAGCGGCCGGCCGCTGCGCATGCGTTTTAGATTTTGACGAAGACAGGCGCAAAGGAGAAAATTGAAATTGGGTCACTTACGGCTTTAATACAGTGGTCCCTCGCTGAAAGGCGCCTTTCGTTGTGGAGCTGTGGAAACCATGTTAATGTGTGCCCAGGTCGGAGGGGGATTGGTAAATAGGGGGGGTATGAAAAAGGTTTTTTTTTTTTTTGTTTTTTTTTTTTGTAGTCTGTTACTTTATGATTAAGTTTTTCGGTCTCCAACCCGCAAAAATAAATTTCGTTTTGGGAACTTTCACATTCCCGCCTATCGAGGTAGGACTGTGACGCAGAGTTAAGGAAAGTTACACAGTCATATAAGTGCTCAGAAGGAGCCAAAAAAATTACAATTAAAACTACACTATGCTACGAAATCTGGGCCCGGATCCGTGGCGGCGTCTTCTAGGCCGTCGCAGACAGCGAGTTAGCGGCGCATAGGGGGAGGGGGGGGGGGGGGGATCTCTATGCCCTCTATGCGCGTACGTTAGATATGGCGCACGGGTTATGGCCGGTGGAGGTTATGTCGCCGGGCAGGTGGATGCTTCAACGACTCCAAAAGAGAAAAAAAATCTCGGCCCCACACCAAGGTCGACTCCGAAGAGTACTCCCGTCAAGGGTGGGAGTTTGGTGTGGGTGGGGCAGAACTTTGGGAGAGCCGGGTGGCTACCGCTCGGGGCCAGGGCCCTATGGGCGAAACATAACCAAAACCACGAGGGCTAAGAAAAAAATCTAAATTTTCCCTACAGGGCACTTTAACATACCGGTTTTTCGGACTTTTCCACGGAGACACGAGCGTTGGGTTCTCCTGGCAGAGCTGCGGGACGCACGGGTTTGCAACAAGAACAACACTTGCTGGCGAGGCGAGGCAAATATGCACTTTTCGACAGGGTAGTTTCTTGCCAGTTTTCTCGGCGCACGGTTATTAATTTTCGCCCGATTTTTGCGGCGCGCCCACCGTGTGGGATTTTCCCCGTTCCGTTTTATTTCTTTTCGGTTTGTCTTTGTGGCACTTATTTGGGTTACTTTTCTTTTCTTTTGGGCTTACACGTGGTCGATTTAGTTATATATTTGCTACCGACGCGGAGATAGCCACCGGCTGCACAGATTCAAATTTTCGAAAGAGAACGTTCTGGTGCTTTTGCACTGCTTAAATAAGAGCTTACCGATCTTAAAGCTCGGCTTAGAAAGCTCCGTTGCGATGCGCTGCACAGCACTTACGGCAGCTCAGCTCAGCTGTTCCCTACCTCGAGCTTGCTTGCACCCACCCCAACTATACTATGCCCTGCAGCGATAATTGGCCCAAGGTTAGCGGGAGTCAGGATCGAATGTCTTTCGCATGAAAGGTTCCTATTTCTCGGCCCTGCAGATTTTCCAGGAGGTAGAAACAATTACCCAGTTTTTTCCGCACGCGACATTTCAGAAATTTAGGAGCCAATTTGGCATTAAAATTTTGCGTGAATTTGCTCAAGGAAAAATTTCGGTGAAATACTTCCTGACCTTCTCGGAACGACACAGGCTTGGCTCGTAAATTGTATTGAGCAACGTTGCGCTCATACGCTTTCTTAATATTGCCCTGTATATCTTTTCGAATTAGAGCTAAATTGTCTGACCTAGCTACCGGGACAACGGGTTCTTCCAGCAAGTCTAAATCCTTCAGAAGCTTATAATCCGTCCCATGAGTGAGCATATCTAAGCCAAACAGGGCTCGATATGGTGAACAACCTAAGGACTGATGTAGTGACGATCGCAGCGAACACGATATACTTGAGAGATGCTGATCCCAGTATGTCTGATCCTGCTGAAGATATGCTCGCACGGCAGCTAGGTTAGGTTAGGTTGAGGCGGCTGCCGGGCTCGCTCGGAACCCGTCACACTTAGGCCGGTTTCGGCCCGTTGTGATACCGCATAGGATCATTTCCTTCCTGCGTTGTGAGACTTCCTGTCAGCAATTATCCCATCCAGATGCTCTCACTAAGTTCGCTATCCTCCTGGGACATAGTTTGGACATCTCTGAGATGTCGTGTAGAAAGGCTGATCCCAGGTGCTGTAGCCTTCTTCTGCTGAGAGCTGGGCAGGAGCAGAACAGATGTTCTACTGTCTCCTCCTCTTCCTCGTCTCTACAGCTGCGACAAAAATCGTTATGTGGGGCCCCCAGCCTGTTAGCGTGGGTGCCTATTAGCCAGTGTCCCGTGAGGGAACGTGTGACTACGCTGCACCTTTTCCTGCTTAACTTGAGGAGCTCGGAGGTGCGCTTCATGTCCATGGTCGGCCATGTTTGCCGAGTTGTGCGACATCGTGGCACTGTTTTCCACATATCGTTGTTTAGTCGCTTGTATTGCTCCCTTATAATGAGCTTACAGGTGGCCATTGGCATACAGATATCCTCCTTGTCTTGGAGAAGGGGGATTGTAGTGCCAGATCTGGCCAGCTCGTCCGCTATACAGTTGCCCTCGATGTCCCGGTGGCCCGGGACCCAAATCAGGCTAATAGCAAATTGCTGAGCCATCTCGTGCAGAGATTTGCGGCAGTCTGCCACGGTGGCCGAGTTCGAGGAAATCCTGGCTGTCGCTATAAATGTTTAGCTTGGTTGCCGTGACGGCAGCCGCTTGTAGGCAGTCTAGAGCCTCCCTGATTGCTATGACTTCCGCTTGAAAGACACTGCAATGATCTGGGAGTCTGAAGGAATGCCTTATGCTTAGCTGTTCAGAGTAGATTCCCCCTCCGACTCTGTCGTCCAGCTTTGATCCATCTGTGAAGATGTTTATGGCCCCATCTGGGCCTGGGAGTCCCTCGAGCCATTCGTCTCTGTGAGGGATGATTGTGTCGAAGGGAGTGTCTGTGTACTCTCTTGGAACTTGGTAGTCTGTTTTTGAGGGGACGGTACTGCTATTATTTAATATGGCTGAGTGACCTATGCACTGTGTCACCCATTGATCTGAGTCTCTTAGACGTATTGCTGCTGCTTCTGCCCGTTCCTTTCCTGCGAGGTCAAGGCTCTGTAGGCATAGGATGGCATTTAGCGCATCATTTGGGGTGGTGCGAAGAGCTCCGCTGATGCATAGGGCGGCAGTCCGCTGGACTTTGCCCAGTTGCTTGGTGATCGCCCTTTTTGATAGGGCCGGCCACCACACCGTAACTCCGTAGAGTAGTATTGGTCTAACTATAGCTTGATATATCCATTGGACTATGCTTGGGATCATACCCCATCTTAGCCCAATAGCTTTTTTGCATGTGTAGAGTGCAGTCATTGCCTTCTTCACTCTGTCTTTGACATTCAGGTTCCAGCTAAGCTTCTTGTCAATTACCAACCCTAAGTAACTGGCACTGTCGCTAAAGGAGAGCCTGCATCCTTGTAGTATTGGAGGGTTGAGGGGCGGGACCTTGTATTTATTTGTGAATAGTACGAGTTCCGTTTTTGAGGGATTTACTCCCAGACCGCGCGATTCTGTCCAATCCGACAGTTGCGCTAGCTTTGTGGACATTAAGTCGCACAGTGTTTGGGGGTATTTCCCCGAGAAGATAATCGCAACGTCGTCCGCATAGGCCACGACATTGCAGCCCCCCCCCCCTTCAAGGTCACATAGAATCTTGTTGACTGCTATGTTCCACAGAAGAGGAGACATGACACCACCTTGCGGGGTGCCTCTGTTGACATACCTTGACTGGGCGGACGATCCCATCGATGATGTCACCGTCCTGCATGTGAGAAATTGATCAATGAGCATCACCAAGTGACGGTCCACCCCCAGGTCAGTCAGGGCTTCTGTAATGGCGCCCGGTACAACGTTGTTGAAAGCTCCCTCAATATCGAGAAAGGCTATGAGTGAGTACTCTTTGTGATGCAGAGATTTCTCTACCGCTGAGATCACTTCATGAAGAGCCGTTTCCGTGGATTTTCCTTTCCGGTAGGCATGCTGTGCGCCTGACAGCAACTGAGGGTGTATAGTTGTCCTCAGTTGCAGCCCGACGAGTCTCTCAAAGGTTTTGAGGAGGAAGGACGATAGGCTGATTGGTCTAAAGTCTTTTGCAGCTGAGTGCGAGGCTTTCCCAGCTTTGGGAATGAAGACTATTTTTGCCTTAAGCCATGTTCGCGGGATTGTACCCACAGCCAGTATCTTCCTGAAGATACCTTGTAGCCAGTTGATGGCCGTATCCCCGGCCTTCTGAAGTTGGGCCGGGATTACCTGGTCTGGGCCTGGCGATTTGAACGGGTTGAAGCTGTTTATTGCCCAGCTTATGTTACGTTTTGTGAGGATGTGATCCATCGAGGTTACCGGTCCCTCTCCTGGAAGATGTGCCGTCTCGATGGTTGTGCACCCTGGAAAATGTGTGTCTAGTAGAATCTGCAGGGACTCCTCACTGGAGTTAGTCCACGTGCCGTCATTCCTTTTAAGATACCCTACCGAGGGGTTAGTTTTTGAGAGAATCTTGCGAAGCCTTGCGGCCTCTGACGTTTCCTCAATTTCCGAGCAAAATTTTTGCCAAGAGGCCCTTTTTGCTTTCCTTGTTTCCTTTTTATATAGTGACAGACTGATTTTGTAGTCTGCCCAGTGGCTCTCCTCGTTCGCGCTTTTGGCCCTGTTGAAGAGGGTCCTGCAGCTTTTACGTAGGATGTCTATTTGTTTTGACCACCAGGGGGGTTTCTTTTTCCCCCTAGGTTTGCTAGAGGGGCACGCTGCCGCGAAGGCTTTGTTGCATGCCTCTGTGAACCTGTTCACTAGGCGATCTAGGTCGTCTTTTGTGTCAGGGCATGATGGTGCTTTGGAGGGGAGTAAGTCCTCCAGGGCTGAGCTATATTTTTTCCAGTTGGCTTTCCTGGGATTAATATAGTCCTTAGGTTTCGGACACTCGAGGGATAGTGTGGTCTCGATGTATCTGTGGTCAGAGAAAGAGTGGTCATCAAGGACTTGCCAACTCTTGACTATGTCTAACAGGTTGGAAGACACTAGGGTGATGTCAATAACCTCCTGTCGATTTTTAATTATAAAAGTGGGGTCGTTGCCCCGATTACAAATAAATAGATTTGAGTTGAGGATGAAGCTGAAAAGTGACTCACCCCTTACATTTGTGTTCGAGCTCCCCCATTGAGTGTGGTGAGCGTTGGCATCGCAACCTATTAATAGGTCTATGTCCGACCTCTCGCTGTCGCTGGCTAGTTTGCGAACCAGGTCGTTGGGAGGATCGTTTCCCTCATGGGCCATGTAGGACGACATCAGCCTTAGATGTGTCCCTTTCAGCTCTAGGCTTGCCGCCGTGTTGTCGCTATAGTGATGGAGCAGAAAGATATTAAGGTGCTTTCTGGCGAGAATGCAGGTGCGGGTTTTACCTTCATGTTGAGCTACAATTATCTTGTACTCCCTCGACCCTAGTCCACAAACCTTGTCTCCCACTATCCAAGGTTCCTGGATCAGGGCTACGTCTGCTCCGCTCTCTTCGAGGCGGAGTATAAGAGCAGCGGATGCTGCTTTACAGTGGTGGAGATTGATCTGAAGGAGCCTCAAGGACATCCTTAGTGTTCTCCACCACTGTAATGTCGGCATCCGGATCGTCCTCGACTTCCTCGTGGCAACACATCGCCTCGAAGTCGCATCTCAGCGTGCCATCGGTGGAGTAGCCCTCTGGGTCTATCTCTGTGTGATCGTCGGGTGCTTCGATCTCCGAGGCAGCGTCCTGCTCAACTGGCTTGTCGACAGGACGTGCCTCGGCCGCCGCATCCGACTTGTAGACCTTTACGGTCACAGAGCTGAACCCAAAATTGAGCTCGCCTTTGGCAGCCTCAATCGGGGCCAGCGACTCTTTGTTGAGGACGACCACCGCCTGGTTTGTGGGGCCCTGTGTCGTCTCAACTTTGACCACCTTCCAATCTGCTGTTGGGAGGTGGGGGTTGCATCTTTGCAACATTTTTAGGATGCGCTCCGGCTCCTTCATGGAGGCGGGCACCCAGACTCTCGCCCTTGGTCTACTGGGCACTTCGCTCCAGTCTACAGCGACGAGCTTCGCCCCTGGGTAGACTTCCCCGACTTGCGCTACCGCTGCTTTGTACAGCTGTACGGAGCGCTCGTCTTCACAGGCTACGATTTTTATGCTGCCCTGGTACCAGCCCATGTCTTTGCAGACGGGGGGGGGTCCAGGCTGCTTTTCCAGCAGCTCGAAGCAGCGGTCGGCCAGTGCCGCTTCCACCCACTTCCACTGGTTTCTAGGTATCCGGGAGTCCGCGCTGCCTTTGTCCAGGACGCCAATTAGCGTCCTTTCTCTGGCAATCTGCGCGAATGATGTGTTAGGCAGCACTCTGGAGCGCTTCGGTGTCGGCCCCGGAGTCTCTTGTGAGCGCTGCCTTTTTGGCTGAGGGGCTTCCTTCTTCGGTGCTTCCTTGCCAAAGTTCGGCAGCACCTTCGAGGCCCACTCAACCTTCTTTATCCATTTGTCCGTCAGGCTGGACATCTGGCTTGCGTTCTGCCGACGGAGTATATTGCCAGCACTCCTTCTATCGGCATATGTAAAAGATTTGGCTTGGACACTAGTAGATGGTGACTCATCACCCGCCACTTTACCAGCAGGCAGAGCAGCCGCAGGATTGCATAGCCACTCTGCCAAGGTATCGATTTTGGGAGCCAATTCACCACCCACCCTGACACCGGGATGGGACCCCTTTGGGCTCTCCCTAGCATCTTCCGCCGCGCAGGTTTTCCCTGCTGATTTGCGGGTCGGGCCAGGCCTTTGGGCCGCTGCCTTCCCCTGTTTGGGATTGCTCCCTGTTGGCATTTGGGGAGTGCCAGACTCATTTTTTTTGTTTTTAAATTCTTCCATTCTTTTCCCACGAGCTTCAGAGAAGGGGTACGGTCCGTCCGGGCAGAGATCCACGTTGCCCGGATAAGGCATACTTAGAACAGGGGGCTGCCAAGTCCCTGAGCTCTCCGTTAACGACTGGGCTAGTTTTATATACCGGGCCCCAGCCAGGCTGACTCTCGGCACGGGTCGAATAACACTCTTAGTCCGGCCCGGTGTGAGCTGAATGTGGGGGGTTGGGATGTGGGTAGGTAGTGTGTAGGGATAGGGGAGTGTGTGAGCTACTTATACGAGGCGGCACCACAAGCGCATCGTCAGTGTTGCTACTTCGCGAACACCCGCTGGCTGTCCGGGGCTGCTTATTTTCGGTACTCTCCCTAGGGATGTCCGATTATTCGCAGCTGACCTACCTATATGACCTGTATATAGGTAGGTCGTTCGCTATCCGCAACCTGCGACCCGTCCGGTGGCCTCACCTAGGCCCCCTTTGAGCCACCTCACGAGCTCATCAGACCAGACGCACGGCAGCTAACAATGAACGATTTACTCGTTCCGCCGCATTACTTTGGGGAGAGTATAGTGCCGTGTACATATGTTTAATTCCCAGCTGTGTCAAGAATGCGTTGAATTCTGTAGCTTTGAATTGTTTTCCATTGTCGCTAACAATAGTTTCAGGCACCCCATATGCATGAAAGATATGCTTTAGCAGAAATTCTTGGATTACTACGGAAGTGAATTTCTTCAGGGGGTGTAGCCAATGGTATTTACTGAAGTGATCAAAAACAATTAGCAAACCAACATTTCCATTTTTGCTGCGTGGATAAGGTCCAAGCAGATCTATGTATAATCGTTGAAATGGTCGACAAGTTGGTATGTGGTTTCCCATGGGTGGCCGCAGAGTATAATTAGGAGCTTTGCATGCTTTGCACACCTCACAACTACGAATATACTCTCGAACATCTTTAGCTAAGCCGGTCCAAAACAGACTTCTTCGAACTTTTTCTATGGTCTTTTGCATGCCGGCATGCGCTGAAGTAGGATTGTCATGAGCTTGTTTAAGAACGTCGGTCTTCAATCGCTCGGGAACCCATAACTTCCAAGTTCGACTGTCTTGCTCCGCCTTTCCATCTGCGTGTTCGGTTCGAATGTACAGAAATTGGTCGATAATCTTCAGATCGGGCAGTTGAGAGGAATTTTTCTGATACTGTTCTTTTAACTGTTGGTAGCTCTCATCCTGAAAGGCATCGGATTCGAGATATATCACAGGACTCATCACTACTGCGGATACTTCAGGTTCATGTAATCGGGAAAGAGCATCGGGGACAATGTGATCTTTTCCTTTTCGGTGCGATATCGAGAATTTTAATTGCTGCAATCTAAAAATCCATCGAGCTAACCTCCCCGACACGTTTTGCTGGCGCATTAGCCACAACAAACTGGAATGATCAGTAACCACTTCGAATTCCTGCAGTTCCAGATAGCAACGGAACTTTTCGATGGCCAGAATTACGGCCAAGCACTCGCGCTCCGTAACGCTATAGTTACGTTGCGCACGACTTAGTTTTTTCGACATAAACGCTATTGGCTTTTCCTGCAGATCCACCAATTGCACGAGCACGGCTCCTATACCAAAATCACTAGCATCACAGTGGAGGAAAAATTTCTGTTCGAAGTCTGGGTTTTCGAGCACTGGAGCAGAAGTCAACACGGTTTTTAAAGAGTCCATTGCGACTTGTGCTTCCGGGGTCCAAATAAATTTCTTTTTGTTGGAAAGAAGCTCGGTGATAGGACAGGATAGCTCAGAGAAATTCTGGATGAATCTCCGGTACCAGCCACAGACCCCAAGAAAGCCGCGAACCTGTTTTAGATTCCTTGGCGGTGGCCAGTTCACTATACAAGCTACTTTGGAGGGATCAGTGCAAATACCTCCATTACTGATGACGTATCCAAGATAATTTACGCTGGTGACACAGAACTGACTCTTCTTAATATTCAGAGTCAGGTTGGCTTTTCTGAACTGTTCAGCGAGTCGTACCAGCACGGCTAGATGGGAAGAGAAATCTGCTGATACGATGCAGAGATCGTCCAAGTATCCAAAGACGCAGTAACGCAAATCCGGGGGCATGATCTCATCCATCAAACGACACATAGTGGATGGAGCGTTACACAGGCCAAAAGGCATAACCTTAAACTGATATAAAGGCCTTCCCGGGACTGTAAAAGCAGTTAGTGACTTGGAATCCTCAGAGAGTTCGATCTGCCAATATGCATCTTTTAGGTCCAGCTTGGTTATGATATTTGCCTTGGGCAACCGGGCAAAAATACCATCGATACTTGGTAATGGGTAGGCATCCTTACGGGTGACTTCATTCAGTCTTCGAGCATCGAGACACAGACGGACTTTGTTGGGCTTGAGAACCAGTCGCATTGGCGAACTCCAAGCACTGGATGACGGTTCGATAACGCCTAGTTGGAGCATGCGATCTACCTCTGCTTAAAGCAACTTTTCCACCGCTGGGCTAACCGGGTAAAATCGTTGTTTTACGGGGGCGGCCTGACCTACATCAATATGATGCTTAAGCAAGGCCGTACGCCCTAGTCCCTCCGTCGCGTTGGGAAATAACTGTTTAACTACCTCGAGTTGTTGGTTTTGCTGCCTAGTTAAAGGATACCGTAAGGGATCTGGTTCGGCTGCCTCATCGTCTTTCGAGCTTATCTCGACAGCTGCAATGATGTCTGGGGCCAGCGCAAAGGATCTCCAAAAATCGTGACCTAGGATTAGATTTTGTGTCAGGGATGGAATTATATATAACTTCATGGGTTTCTCGATAGTTCGATCACGCATGATGACATTTAATACCCCCAGTATCTGTTGACTTGGGCCATCTGCAGTTTTTGCAGTGGCTTTTATAAGTTTACATTCATCAGTCTGAGCTACTTCAGCACCTATACAGCTGATACTTGCGCCGGTGTCTAACAGCCCCTGTTCTGTTCGACCCAGAAAGGATTCTTCGGCATAACTGCGCATATCCTTGGGACTATTAATAATAGCGGAAACTAACAGTCTACGGTTATTTTTGACATTATCATAATATTTTCTTAAACGCTGGATTCGTTTTGGGGCTTCATGTGGTTTTTCATTAAAAATTCTGTTTCGAACCTCTAAATATTTATGAATCCGTTCGGGATAGGGTAAAAACCGACAACTTCTCTTTACGATCGTATTCGTTTCCTTTCTTTTCTCACAACAAGAAGCCAAACTCTTCTTGTCTCGCTCTAAGTCAACGGGCAAGATTAATGGTGGTTTTTTGGGGGCATCCGGCTGTTGTTGGATGCACCCTTCTGACGGTTTTCCGAAGCTCTACGAATGCATGTTTGGCACTGCGGCTTGTAGACATTCGGAGCTCCACAGCCGTAACAAAATATCCGCCTATCTGCCATACAATTTTCCCACACATGTCCAAGCTCCTCACAATTCCAACAAGAACGCTTAGCCGTCGAACTTTGAATGGCCTCTACGCTGATATCCTCATACTCTTCTTGATCGCTTTCAGGGCGCGATTCCTCCAGACTATGTATCGAACGGCGGCCGACTGGTGGCCGAGACTTGTCAGATTTCTGTAACACCTGCACTAGATTTTCATGCATCTGTACTAATCTTCTCAATTGACCAACTGAGCTAATGGACTGATATAAGATTTTGTGACGGGTTTCGGGAAGCAAATTTGCTTTTAATATTTCTATTAATTCCTCTTCCGCCATTTTAATGCCAAATTTATCTATAAGACCAGCCACGGCGTCGTGAAAAGCGACGAAGGGTTCTCCGACGTGTTGCTTTCGAGCTCGAATCAATTCCTTGCTCATAAACTCAGAACGATAGTCTTTATATTGTTGTCTAAGAGCTGCACAAAATTCTGTCCAAACGATGCGATCTACCTGCTTGTGGTATCTCCAATACCAATCGCGCGCTTTGCCAACTAGCAAGATGTGCAAATGTTTGCAAAGGCCGAGAAAATCGCTATCCAAGGTTTCATCGGTTAATGTTTTGACTCGGTAAATGAATTCTTCTACCCCTAAATCTTCGGTAGAACCATCAAAAGGAACATTCCACTTTTCCATAATGTTGGCCGTCTTGGCCGTTCGCAGGCTAGTCATGCTGTTTATACATGAAACTGGTGTTGGGATATTTGGCCTTGCATACCCTTCCTGCGGACTCGCTGGCGGCTGAATCTGCAAAGTGGATATGGCTCTGGCCACAGTGCGCTCAATTATCTGTTGGAGGACATCCAAGTCCAACCCCTGGCTTAGAGGGGCTGTCCGTGCATTGGGTGCTTCCCAAGGGCTAGAGTGAGTGGCGACATTAGCTGACGGAGCTTCAGACTGGTTGGAGCTACGGCTAGCATCCAATCCCGACAAACACACTACTTCCGGACCGGAAGATCGACCTGGCGGGAACTTCGGGACCTGCTTTTTGGCTGGTGCTCGAGTTCTTTTGGAACGAGTTGGCCTAGTGGTTCGTTCTACCGGGACTGAACCTACAGTTGGAATTTGGCTCAATTGGGTATTCTTGCCATTTCCCTCGGATATCTTTCCCGTCTCTGGCTGAAAATGTCCATTTGCCGGGGTCTGTACGACCTCCAAAGCTTTGGCAAGACTTCGAGTAGTAATTCCCGAGGGACCGGGTAATTCTGTTGGTTCCGGCTGCGGCTTGTTTGGAGAACAATTGCCAACAACTAGTTTTGGTTGAGATAACGTACATACTCGGCTACAGTTCGGACAATCATCGTGATGAGGGAACCATTCTTCCAGACATGCTTTATGGAAAACGTGATTGCACGGAGTACAAAAACACGGCTGAGTATTGGACATTTCGGAGCAACAAATGCCGCAAAAGTTTTCCGAACTCAGCGGATTGTTTTGCTGAGGACTATGTCGCAGCGGCATTTTTTATAAGATTTTTTTTTATTTTTTTTTTTTATTTTATTTTTTTTTTTTATATTCTACCAAATTTTTCCTAGGGTGTCATTTAATGGGTGACATAATAAGATAGGAGTTGCGAATCTTTGGAACAGCGACAAAAGAATTGATTTTGTTTGGGATATGGTTTCTAATTTGCATTGTCTTAGTATCAGTGCACTGGTTTAAGTGTCCACATATGATTCGGCAAGGATACGCAAGCAGCATACGCGCTAGTTCCAGACAACCATATGCAGCCACCGCTGCCGCTGGAATAATACCCGCCAATGGTAAGGGTATGAGTGAAGACCAAATCTGGGACCGCCATCTCTGTGCTTCCATCACCCGTACAGGGACAATCAGTACTGATATCCGGCCGAAACCAAATATGCAATATTCTGCAATTGTATGCAACCGTATGCTATGCGCAAAGAGTAACAATACCAAATCCGAATCAACCTCACAATTCAATCTATTGAAACTAATATCCGCTGAATTAACTGTAGCGACCCCGCTAGTGACCCACGTTGGGCGCCAAAAATTTATGTAACATTTCCACGATATATTTCTATACGTGAGTAGGGGATGGATTGGAGGGGATGTCGAGGTCACGGCCGGGGGGGATTCTTTGGTTCCGTGCTCATTCGGTAACTTGGGGGGCTCGTTTGACCGCGTCTCGACTCCTACTACATAAACTTTAAATTTTTTAGAATCCCGTGACTCTACCGGGAGCGAACTCCGAAAACAACACTATGCCTATTCCGAGCATAACGGACATTAAATGGCTTTCGTCGGCGTGTTCCAAACTCTCGCGGGCGTGAGGTCTTGCGATGGAAGTCGACCCACACGATTCTATACCCACCCTTCCATGATTTCCAGTGGTGCGAAGGTTCTGGAAATCCCTAAAATTCTTACCCTACCCTATTACGTCACCCTGTCCCTTGGAAATTATAAGTCTACTCCATGTTCATTGCTAATAAAATTCAATATATTTCGTTGTACTTCATCATAGACATGTTGCTTCAATCAAAAACTAGCAAACCAAGTTTCACTTCCAAAAATAACACAAGTATAGAACTACAATCAGCAGGCAACTCAAGAAAAAAAAATAAGTGGAATGAAAAAAAAATAGGAGGCTTAATCCGTAAGGAGGAAAACAAAATTTATAGATATAGGTATATATAAACGGTGGAGTATAAATAGAAAAGATAGGAATATAATATAGGATATTCGAAATAAGTAAATTAGGTATGTATAAAGGAAAAAAAATAAAAATCAAAAAAAATTTTCAAAAGCAGCGGGAGTCATACCAGCGATCAGCAATGGTGAGCCAAAACGAAATTTAATTAAACATTATAAATTTATTTATTTTTTTTTTCTGGGTTGAGGAGATTTTTTTTTCTATGTTGGTTAGTGTATGGCTTGGCTACGTTTCCATGCATTAAAAGAATGCAGGGAATGCGAGCAAGGCAAGCTTAGCAGAATTGGCACCGAA
Organism: Drosophila miranda; assembly: GCF_003369915.1. Classification (NCBI taxonomy): domain Eukaryota; kingdom Metazoa; phylum Arthropoda; class Insecta; order Diptera; family Drosophilidae; genus Drosophila; species Drosophila miranda. Next base: position 41,191,437 of record NC_046674.1, read on the forward strand.
GAGACCGAAAAGCTTCGAGCGTGTGGAACGCAAGCGTTGCGCTCTCTTATCAGCAACGGCTGGCCGCTGCGCATGCGTTTTAGATTTTGACGAAGACAGGCGCAAAGGAGAAAATTGAAATTGGGTCACTTACGGCTTTAATACAGTGGTCCCTCGCTCCCTCGCTGATCTCTATGCCCTCTATGCGCGTACGTTAGATATGGCGCAAGGGTTATGGCCGGTGAAGGTTATGTCGCCGGGCAGGTGGATGCTTCAACGACTCCAAAAGGGAAAAAAAATCTCGGCCCCACACCAAGGTCGACTCCGAAGAGTACTCCCGTCAAGGGTGGGAGTTTGGTGTGGGTGGGGCAGAACTTTGGGAGAGCCGGGTGGCTACCGCTCGGGGCCAGGGTCCTATGGGCGAAACAGAACCAAAACCACGAGGGCTAAGAAAAAAATCTAAATTTTCCCTACAGGGCACTTAACATACCGGTTTTTCGGACTTTTCCACGGAGACACGAGCGTTGGGTTCTCCTGGCAGAGCTGCGGGACGCACGGGTTTGCAACAAGAACAACACTTGCTGGCGAGGCGAGGCAAATATGCACTTTTCGCCAGGGTAGTTTCTTGCCAGTTTTCTCGGCGCACGGTTATTAATTTTCGCCCGATTTTTGCGGCGCGCCCACCGTGTGGGATTTTCCCCGTTCCGTTTTATTTCTTTTCGGTTTGTCTTTGTGGCACTTATTTGGGTTACTTTTATTTTCTTTTGGGCTTACACGTGGTCGATTTAGTTATATATTTGCTACCGACGCGGAGATAGCCACCGACTGCACAGATTCAAATTTTCGAAAGAGAACGTTCTGGAGCTTTTGCACTGCTTAAATAAGAGCTTACCGATCTTAAAGCTCGGCTTAGAAAGCTCCGTTGCGATGCGCTGCACAGCACTTACGGCAGCTCAGCTCAGCTGTTCCCTACCTCGAGCTTGCTTGCACCCACCCCAACTATACTATGCCCTGCAGCGATAATTGGCCCAAGGTTATTGCATGCGATATCCGAGCACCATAGCGATAACCTATTTTGAATCGGTATTGTCCAACCGCAACCGTTACAAATAGCGCTGGCGGAACCGTACATAGCGCAAAGGAAGATAATCAAAACCACATTGCTATCACTGAAAGACCCATTAAGTATTACAGTGGCCAGATTGAGTTTATAAAAGGCAATGAAGATAGGGTAGAAACAGATCGCTATTTCCACAAACTGATCATTAAGATCACGTATAAAGATATGACCAACACTTTAGCGAAGAACATAATAAAGGCACATTTATGCACCAAAAAGAGCGCATTCTACTTCCATAATGAAATAGATTTTCCTCCATTCCAAAAAGCTTATTTGGAAATCATTAACTCAAACAATATAACTAAAGCAATCAAATCCAGTACTAAACTATTACGTATTCCAAATTACGCGGAATTCAAAGGTATCGATTTTGGGAGCCAATTCACCACCCACCCCGACACCGGGATGGGACCCCTTTGGGCTCTCCCTAGCATCTTCCGCCGCGCAGGTTTTCACTGCTGATTTGCTGGTCGGGCCAGGCCTTTGGGCCGCTGCCTTCCCCTGTTTGGGATTGCTCCCTGTTGGCATTTGGGGAGTGCCAGACTCATTTTTTTTGTTTTTAAATTCTTCCATTATTTTCCCACGAGCTGCAGAGAAGGGGTACGGTCCGTCCGGGCAGAGATCCACGTTGCCCGGATAAGGCATACTTAGAACAGGGGGCTGCCAAGTCCCTGAGCTCTCCGTTAACGACAGGGCTAGTTTTATATACCGGGCCCCCAGCCAGGCTGACTCTCGGCACGGGTCGAATAACACTTTCAGTCCGGCCCGGTGTGAGCTGAATGTGGGGGGTTGGGATTATTCGCAGCTGACCTACCTATATGACCTGTATATAGGTAGGTCGTTCGCTATCCGCAACCTGCGACCCGTCCGGTGGCCTCAGCTAGGCCCCCTTTGAGCCACCTCACGAGCTCATCAGACCAGACGCACGGCAGCTAACAATGAACGATTTACTCGTTCCGCCGCATTACTTTGGGGAGAGTATAGTGCCGTGTACATATGTTTAATTCCCAGCTGTGTCAAGAATGCGTTGAATTCTGTAGCTTTGAATTGTTTTCCATTGTCGCTAACAATAGTTTCAGGCACCCCATATGCATGAAAGATATGCTTTAGCAGAAATTCTTGGATTACTACGGAAGTGAATTTCTTCAGGGGGTGTAGCCAATGGTATTTACTGAAGTGATCAAAAACAATTAGCAAACCAACATTTCCATTTTTGCTGCGTGGATAAGGTCCAAGCAGATCTATGTATAATCGTTGAAATGGTCGACAAGTTGGTATGTGGTTTCCCATGGGTGGCCGCAGAGTATAATTAGGAGCTTTGCATGCTTTGCACACCTCACAACTACGAATATACTCTCGAACATCTTTAGCTAAGCCGGTCCAAAACAGACTTCTTCGAACTTTTTCTATGGTCTTTTGCATGCCGGCATGCGCTGAAGTAGGATTGTCATGAGCTTGTTTAAGAACGTCGGTCTTCAATCGCTCGGGAACCCATAACTTCCAAGTTCGACTGTCTTGCTCCGCCTTTCCATCTGCGTGTTCGGTTCGAATGTACAGAAATTGGTCGATAATCTTCAGATCGGGCAGTTGAGAGGAATTTTTCTGATACTGTTCTTTTAACTGTTGGTAGCTCTCATCCTGAAAGGCATCGGATTCGAGATATATCACAGGACTCATCACTACTGCGGATACTTCAGGTTCATGTAATCGGGAAAGAGCATCGGGGACAATGTGATCTTTTCCTTTTCGGTGCGATATCGAGAATTTTAATTGCTGCAATCTAAAAATCCATCGAGCTAACCTCCCCGACACGTTTTGCTGGCGCATTAGCCACAACAAACTGGAATGATCAGTAACCACTTCGAATTCCTGCAGTTCCAGATAGCAACGGAACTTTTCGATGGCCAGAATTACGGCCAAGCACTCGCGCTCCGTAACGCTATAGTTACGTTGCGCACGACTTAGTTTTTTCGACATAAACGCTATTGGCTTTTCCTGCAGATCCACCAATTGCACGAGCACGGCTCCTATACCAAAATCACTAGCATCACAGTGGAGGAAAAATTTCTGTTCGAAGTCTGGGTTTTCGAGCACTGGAGCAGAAGTCAACACGGTTTTTAAAGAGTCCATTGCGACTTGTGCTTCCGGGGTCCAAATAAATTTCTTTTTGTTGGAAAGAAGCTCGGTGATAGGACAGGATAGCTCAGAGAAATTCTGGATGAATCTCCGGTACCAGCCACAGACCCCAAGAAAGCCGCGAACCTGTTTTAGATTCCTTGGCGGTGGCCAGTTCACTATACAAGCTACTTTGGAGGGATCAGTGCAAATACCTCCATTACTGATGACGTATCCAAGATAATTTACGCTGGTGACACAGAACTGACTCTTCTTAATATTCAGAGTCAGGTTGGCTTTTCTGAACTGTTCAGCGAGTCGTACCAGCACGGCTAGATGGGAAGAGAAATCTGCTGATACGATGCAGAGATCGTCCAAGTATCCAAAGACGCAGTAACGCAAATCCGGGGGCATGATCTCATCCATCAAACGACACATAGTGGATGGAGCGTTACACAGGCCAAAAGGCATAACCTTAAACTGATATAAAGGCCTTCCCGGGACTGTAAAAGCAGTTAGTGACTTGGAATCCTCAGAGAGTTCGATCTGCCAATATGCATCTTTTAGGTCCAGCTTGGTTATGATATTTGCCTTGGGCAACCGGGCAAAAATACCATCGATACTTGGTAATGGGTAGGCATCCTTACGGGTGACTTCATTCAGTCTTCGAGCATCGAGACACAGACGGACTTTGTTGGGCTTGAGAACCAGTCGCATTGGCGAACTCCAAGCACTGGATGACGGTTCGATAACGCCTAGTTGGAGCATGCGATCTACCTCAGCTTAAAGCAACTTTTCCACCGCTGGGCTAACCGGGTAAAATCGTTGTTTTACGGGGGCGGCCTGACCTACATCAATATGATGCTTAAGCAAGGCCGTACGCCCTAGTCCCTCCGTCGCGTTGGGAAATAACTGTTAAACTACCTCGAGTTGTTGGTTTTGCTGCCTAGTTAAAGGATACCGTAAGGGATCTGGTTCGGCTGCCTCATCGTCTTTCGAGCTTATCTCGACAGCTGCAATGATGTCTGGGGCCAGCGCAAAGGATCTCCAAAAATCGTGACCTAGGATTAGATTTTGTGTCAGGGATGGAATTATATATAACTTCATGGGTTTCTCGATAGTTCGATCACGCATGATGACATTTAATACCCCCAGTATCTGTTGACTTGGGCCATCTGCAGTTTTTGCAGTGGCTTTTATAAGTTTACATTCATCAGTCTGAGCTACTTCAGCACCTATACAGCTGATACTTGCGCCGGTGTCTAACAGCCCCTGTTCTGTTCGACCCAGAAAGGATTCTTCGGCATAACTGCGCATATCCTTGGGACTATTAATAATAGCGGAAACTAACAGTCTACGGTTATTTTTGACATTATCATAATATTTTCTTAAACGCTGGATTCGTTTTGGGGCTTCATGTGGTTTTTCATTAAAAATTCTGTTTCGAACCTCTAAATATTTATGAATCCGTTCGGGATAGGGTAAAAACCGACAACTTCTCTTTACGATCGTATTCGTTTCCTTTCTTTTCTCACAACAAGAAGCCAAACTCTTCTTGTCTCGCTCTAAGTCAACGGGCAAGATTAATGGTGGTTTTTTGGGGGCATCCGGCTGTTGTTGGATGCACCCTTCTGACGGTTTTCCGAAGCTCTACGAATGCATGTTTGGCACTGCGGCTTGTAGACATTCGGAGCTCCACAGCCGTAACAAAATATCCGCCTATCTGCCATACAATTTTCCCACACATGTCCAAGCTCCTCACAATTCCAACAAGAACGCTTAGCCGTCGAACTTTGAATGGCCTCTACGCTGATATCCTCATACTCTTCTTGATCGCTTTCAGGGCGCGATTCCTCCAGACTATGTATCGAACGGCGGCCGACTGGTGGCCGAGACTTGTCAGATTTCTGTAACACCTGCACTAGATTTTCATGCATCTGTACTAATCTTCTCAATTGACCAACTGAGCTAATGGACTGATATAAGATTTTGTGACGGGTTTCGGGAAGCAAATTTGCTTTTAATATTTCTATTAATTCCTCTTCCGCCATTTTAATGCCAAATTTATCTATAAGACCAGCCACGGCGTCGTGAAAAGCGACGAAGGGTTCTCCGACGTGTTGCTTTCGAGCTCGAATCAATTCCTTGCTCATAAACTCAGAACGATAGTCTTTATATTGTTGTCTAAGAGCTGCACAAAATTCTGTCCAAACGATGCGATCTACCTGCTTGTGGTATCTCCAATACCAATCGCGCGCTTTGCCAACTAGCAAGATGTGCAAATGTTTGCAAAGGCCGAGAAAATCGCTATCCAAGGTTTCATCGGTTAATGTTTTGACTCGGTAAATGAATTCTTCTACCCCTAAATCTTCGGTAGAACCATCAAAAGGAACATTCCACTTTTCCATAATGTTGGCCGTCTTGGCCGTTCGCAGGCTAGTCATGCTGTTTATACATGAAACTGGTGTTGGGATATTTGGCCTTGCATACCCTTCCTGCGGACTCGCTGGCGGCTGAATCTGCAAAGTGGATATGGCTCTGGCCACAGTGCGCTCAATTATCTGTTGGAGGACATCCAAGTCCAACCCCTGGCTTAGAGGGGCTGTCCGTGCATTGGGTGCTTCCCAAGGGCTAGAGTGAGTGGCGACATTAGCTGACGGAGCTTCAGACTGGTTGGAGCTACGGCTAGCATCCAATCCCGACAAACACACTACTTCCGGACCGGAAGATCGACCTGGCGGGAACTTCGGGACCTGCTTTTTGGCTGGTGCTCGAGTTCTTTTGGAACGAGTTGGCCTAGTGGTTCGTTCTACCGGGACTGAACCTACAGTTGGAATTTGGCTCAATTGGGTATTCTTGCCATTTCCCTCGGATATCTTTCCCGTCTCTGGCTGAAAATGTCCATTTGCCGGGGTCTGTACGACCTCCAAAGCTTTGGCAAGACTTCGAGTAGTAATTCCCGAGGGACCGGGTAATTCTGTTGGTTCCGGCTGCGGCTTGTTTGGAGAACAATTGCCAACAACTAGTTTTGGTTGAGATAACGTACATACTCGGCTACAGTTCGGACAATCATCGTGATGAGGGAACCATTCTTCCAGACATGCTTTATGGAAAACGTGATTGCACGGAGTACAAAAACACGGCTGAGTATTGGACATTTCGGAGCAACAAATGCCGCAAAAGTTTTCCGAACTCAGCGGATTGTTTTGCTGAGGACTATGTCGCAGCGGCATTTTTTATAAGATTTTTTTTTATTTTTTTTTTTTATTTTATTTTTTTTTTTTATATTCTACCAAATTTTTCCTAGGGTGTCATTTAATGGGTGACATAATAAGATAGGAGTTGCGAATCTTTGGAACAGCGACAAAAGAATTGATTTTGTTTGGGATATGGTTTCTAATTTGCATTGTCTTAGTATCAGTGCACTGGTTTAAGTGTCCACATATGATTCGGCAAGGATACGCAAGCAGCATACGCGCTAGTTCCAGACAACCATATGCAGCCACCGCTGCCGCTGGAATAATACCCGCCAATGGTAAGGGTATGAGTGAAGACCAAATCTGGGACCGCCATCTCTGTGCTTCCATCACCCGTACAGGGACAATCAGTACTGATATCCGGCCGAAACCAAATATGCAATATTCTGCAATTGTATGCAACCGTATGCTATGCGCAAAGAGTAACAATACCAAATCCGAATCAACCTCACAATTCAATCTATTGAAACTAATATCCGCTGAATTAACTGTAGCGACCCCGCTAGTGACCCACGTTGGGCGCCAAAAATTTATGTAACATTTCCACGATATATTTCTATACGTGAGTAGGGGATGGATTGGAGGGGATGTCGAGGTCACGGCCGGGGGGATTCTTTGGTTCCGTGCTCATTCGGTAACTTGGGGGGCTCGTTTGACCGCGTCTCGACTCCTACTACATAAACTTTAAATTTTTTAGAATCCCGTGACTCTACCGGGAGCGAACTCCGAAAACAACACTATGCCTATTCCGAGCATAACGGACATTAAATGGCTTTCGTCGGCGTGTTCCAAACTCTCGCGGGCGTGAGGTCTTGCGATGGAAGTCGACCCACACGATTCTATACCCACCCTTCCATGATTTCCAGTGGTGCGAAGGTTCTGGAAATCCCTAAAATTCTTACCCTACCCTATTACGTCACCCTGTCCCTTGGAAATTATAAGTCTACTCCATGTTCATTGCTAATAAAATTCAATATATTTCGTTGTACTTCATCATAGACATGTTGCTTCAATCAAAAACTAGCAAACCAAGTTTCACTTCCAAAAATAACACAAGTATAGAACTACAATCAGCAGGCAACTCAAGAAAAAAAATAAGTGGAATGAAAAAAAAATAGGAGGCTTAATCCGTAAGGAGGAAAACAAAATTTATAGATATAGGTATATATAAACGGTGGAGTATAAATAGAAAAGATAGGAATATAATATAGGATATTCGAAATAAGTAAATTAGGTATGTATAAAGGAAAAAAAATAAAAATCAAAAAAAATTTTCAAAAGCAGCGGGAGTCATACCAGCGATCAGCAATGGTGAGCCAAAACGAAATTTAATTAAACATTATAAATTTATTTATTTTTTTTTTCTGGGTTGAGGAGATTTTTTTTTCTATGTTGGTTAGTGTATGGCTTGGCTACGTTTCCATGCATTAAAAGAATGCAGGGAATGCGAGCAAGGCAAGCTTAGCAGAATTGGCACCGAAGAGACCGAAAAGCTTCGAGCGTGTGGAACGCAAGCGTTGCGCTCTCTTATCAGCAACGGCTGGCCGCTGCGCATGCGTTTTAGATTTTGACGACGACAGGCGCAAAGGAGAAAATTGAAATTGGGTCACTTACGGCTTTAATACAGTGGTCCCTCGCTCCCTCGCTGATCTCTATGCCCTCTATGCGCGTACGTTAGATATGGCGCAAGGGTTATGGCCGGTGAAGGTTATGTCGCCGGGCAGGTGGATGCTTCAACGACTCCAAAAGGGAAAAAAAATCTCGGCCCCACACCAAGGTCGACTCCGAAGAGTACTCCCGTCAAGGGTGGGAGTTTGGTGTGGGTGGGGCAGAACTTTGGGAGAGCCGGGTGGCTACCGCTCGGGGCCAGGGCCCTATGGGCGAAACAGAACCAAAACCACGAGGGCTAAGAAAAAAATCTAAATTTTCCCTACAGGGCACTTAACATACCGGTTTTTCGGACTTTTCCACGGAGACACGAGCGTTGGGTTCTCCTGGCAGAGCTGCGGGACGCACGGGTTTGCAACAAGAACAACACTTGCTGGCGAGGCGAGGCAAATATGCACTTTTCGCCAGGGTAGTTTCTTGCCAGTTTTCTCGGCGCACGGTTATTAATTTTCGCCCGATTTTTGCGGCGCGCCCACCGTGTGGGATTTTCCCCGTTCCGTTTTATTTCTTTTCGGTTTGTCTTTGTGGCACTTATTTGGGTTACTTTTATTTTCTTTTGGGCTTACACGTGGTCGATTTAGTTATATATTTGCTACCGACGCGGAGATAGCCACCGACTGCACAGATTCAAATTTTCGAAAGAGAACGTTCTGGAGCTTTTGCACTGCTTAAATAAGAGCTTACCGATCTTAAAGCTCGGCTTAGAAAGCTCCGTTGCGATGCGCTGCACAGCACTTACGGCAGCTCAGCTCAGCTGTTCCCTACCTCGAGCTTGCTTGCACCCACCCCAACTATACTATGCCCTGCAGCGATAATTGGCCCAAGGTTATTGCATGCGATATCCGAGCACCATAGCGATAACCTATTTTGAATCGGTATTGTCCAACCGCAACCGTTACAAATAGCGCTGGCGGAACCGTACATAGCGCAAAGGAAGATAATCAAAACCACATTGCTATCACTGAAAGACCCATTAAGTATTACAGTGGCCAGATTGAGTTTATAAAAGGCAATGAAGATAGGGTAGAAACAGATCGCTATTTCCACAAACTGATCATTAAGATCACGTATAAAGATATGACCAACACTTTAGCGAAGAACATAATAAAGGCACATTTATGCACCAAAAAGAGCGCATTCTACTTCCATAATGAAATAGATTTTCCTCCATTCCAAAAAGCTTATTTGGAAATCATTAACTCAAACAATATAACTAAAGCAATCAAATCCAGTACTAAACTATTACGTATTCCAAATTACGCGGAATTCAAAGGTATCGATTTTGGGAGCCAATTCACCACCCACCCCGACACCGGGATGGGACCCCTTTGGGCTCTCCCTAGCATCTTCCGCCGCGCAGGTTTTCACTGCTGATTTGCTGGTCGGGCCAGGCCTTTGGGCCGCTGCCTTCCCCTGTTTGGGATTGCTCCCTGTTGGCATTTGGGGAGTGCCAGACTCATTTTTTTTGTTTTTAAATTCTTCCATTATTTTCCCACGAGCTGCAGAGAAGGGGTACGGTCCGTCCGGGCAGAGATCCACGTTGCCCGGATAAGGCATACTTAGAACAGGGGGCTGCCAAGTCCCTGAGCTCTCCGTTAACGACAGGGCTAGTTTTATATACCGGGCCCCCAGCCAGGCTGACTCTCGGCACGGGTCGAATAACACTTTTAGTCCGGCCCGGTGTGAGCTGAATGTGGGGGGTTGGGATGTGGGTAGGTAGTGTGTAGGGATAGGGGAGTGTGTGAGCTACTTATACGAGGCGGCACCACAAGCGCATCGTCAGTGTTGCTACTTCGCGAACACCCGCTGGCTGTCCGGGGCTGCTTATTTTCGGTACTCTCCCTAGGGATGTCCGATTATTCGCAGCTGACCTACCTATATGACCTGTATATAGGTAGGTCGTTCGCTATCCGCAACCTGCGACCCGTCCGGTGGCCTCAGCTAGGCCCCCTTTGAGCCACCTCACGAGCTCATCAGACCAGACGCACGGCAGCTAACAATGAACGATTTACTCGTTCCGCCGCATTACTTTGGGGAGAGTATAGTGCCGTGTACATATGTTTAATTCCCAGCTGTGTCAAGAATGCGTTGAATTCTGTAGCTTTGAATTGTTTTCCATTGTCGCTAACAATAGTTTCAGGCACCCCATATGCATGAAAGATATGCTTTAGCAGAAATTCTTGGATTACTACGGAAGTGAATTTCTTCAGGGGGTGTAGCCAATGGTATTTACTGAAGTGATCAAAAACAATTAGCAAACCAACATTTCCATTTTTGCTGCGTGGATAAGGTCCAAGCAGATCTATGTATAATCGTTGAAATGGTCGACAAGTTGGTATGTGGTTTCCCATGGGTGGCCGCAGAGTATAATTAGGAGCTTTGCATGCTTTGCACACCTCACAACTACGAATATACTCTCGAACATCTTTAGCTAAGCCGGTCCAAAACAGACTTCTTCGAACTTTTTCTATGGTCTTTTGCATGCCGGCATGCGCTGAAGTAGGATTGTCATGAGCTTGTTTAAGAACGTCGGTCTTCAATCGCTCGGGAACCCATAACTTCCAAGTTCGACTGTCTTGCTCCGCCTTTCCATCTGCGTGTTCGGTTCGAATGTACAGAAATTGGTCGATAATCTTCAGATCGGGCAGTTGAGAGGAATTTTTCTGATACTGTTCTTTTAACTGTTGGTAGCTCTCATCCTGAAAGGCATCGGATTCGAGATATATCACAGGACTCATCACTACTGCGGATACTTCAGGTTCATGTAATCGGGAAAGAGCATCGGGGACAATGTGATCTTTTCCTTTTCGGTGCGATATCGAGAATTTTAATTGCTGCAATCTAAAAATCCATCGAGCTAACCTCCCCGACACGTTTTGCTGGCGCATTAGCCACAACAAACTGGAATGATCAGTAACCACTTCGAATTCCTGCAGTTCCAGATAGCAACGGAACTTTTCGATGGCCAGAATTACGGCCAAGCACTCGCGCTCCGTAACGCTATAGTTACGTTGCGCACGACTTAGTTTTTTCGACATAAACGCTATTGGCTTTTCCTGCAGATCCACCAATTGCACGAGCACGGCTCCTATACCAAAATCACTAGCATCACAGTGGAGGAAAAATTTCTGTTCGAAGTCTGGGTTTTCGAGCACTGGAGCAGAAGTCAACACGGTTTTTAAAGAGTCCATTGCGACTTGTGCTTCCGGGGTCCAAATAAATTTCTTTTTGTTGGAAAGAAGCTCGGTGATAGGACAGGATAGCTCAGAGAAATTCTGGATGAATCTCCGGTACCAGCCACAGACCCCAAGAAAGCCGCGAACCTGTTTTAGATTCCTTGGCGGTGGCCAGTTCACTATACAAGCTACTTTGGAGGGATCAGTGCAAATACCTCCATTACTGATGACGTATCCAAGATAATTTACGCTGGTGACACAGAACTGACTCTTCTTAATATTCAGAGTCAGGTTGGCTTTTCTGAACTGTTCAGCGAGTCGTACCAGCACGGCTAGATGGGAAGAGAAATCTGCTGATACGATGCAGAGATCGTCCAAGTATCCAAAGACGCAGTAACGCAAATCCGGGGGCATGATCTCATCCATCAAACGACACATAGTGGATGGAGCGTTACACAGGCCAAAAGGCATAACCTTAAACTGATATAAAGGCATTCCCGGGACTGTAAAAGCAGTTAGTGACTTGGAATCCTCAGAGAGTTCGATCTGCCAATATGCATCTTTTAGGTCCAGCTTGGTTATGATATTTGCCTTGGGCAACCGGGCAAAAATACCATCGATACTTGGTAATGGGTAGGCATCCTTACGGGTGACTTCATTCAGTCTTCGAGCATCGAGACACAGACGGACTTTGTTGGGCTTGAGAACCAGTCGCATTGGCGAACTCCAAGCACTGGATGACGGTTCGATAACGCCTAGTTGGAGCATGCGATCTACCTCAGCTTAAAGCAACTTTTCCACCGCTGGGCTAACCGGGTAAAATCGTTGTTTTACGGGGGCGGCCTGACCTACATCAATATGATGCTTAAGCAAGGCCGTACGCCCTAGTCCCTCCGTCGCGTTGGGAAATAACTGTTAAACTACCTCGAGTTGTTGGTTTTGCTGCCTAGTTAAAGGATACCGTAAGGGATCTGGTTCGGCTGCCTCATCGTCTTTCGAGCTTATCTCGACAGCTGCAATGATGTCTGGGGCCAGCGCAAAGGATCTCCAAAAATCGTGACCTAGGATTAGATTTTGTGTCAGGGATGGAATTATATATAACTTCATGGGTTTCTCGATAGTTCGATCACGCATGATGACATTTAATACCCCCAGTATCTGTTGACTTGGGCCATCTGCAGTTTTTGCAGTGGCTTTTATAAGTTTACATTCATCAGTCTGAGCTACTTCAGCACCTATACAGCTGATACTTGCGCCGGTGTCTAACAGCCCCTGTTCTGTTCGACCCAGAAAGGATTCTTCGGCATAACTGCGCATATCCTTGGGACTATTAATAATAGCGGAAACTAACAGTCTACGGTTATTTTTGACATTATCATAATATTTTCTTAAACGCTGGATTCGTTTTGGGGCTTCATGTGGTTTTTCATTAAAAATTCTGTTTCGAACCTCTAAATATTTATGAATCCGTTCGGGATAGGGTAAAAACCGACAACTTCTCTTTACGATCGTATTCGTTTCCTTTTTTTTCTCACAACAAGAAGCCAAACTCTTCTTGTCTCGCTCTAAGTCAACGGGCAAGATTAATGGTGGTTTTTTGGGGGCATCCGGCTGTTGTTGGATGCACCCTTCTGACGGTTTTCCGAAGCTCTACGAATGCATGTTTGGCACTGCGGCTTGTAGACATTCGGAGCTCCACAGCCGTAACAAAATATCCGCCTATCTGCCATACAATTTTCCCACACATGTCCAAGCTCTTCACAATTCCAACAAGAACGCTTAGCCGTCGAACTTTGAATGGCCTCTACGCTGATATCCTCATACTCTTCTTGATCGCATTCAGGGCGCGATTCCTCCAGACTATGTATCGAACGGCGGCCGACTGGTGGCCGAGACTTGTCAGATTTCTGTAACACCTGCACTAGATTTTCATGCATCTGTACTAATCTTCTCAATTGACCAACTGACCTAATGGACTGATATAAGATTTTGTGACGGGTTTCGGGAAGCAAATTTGCTTTTAATATTTCTATTAATTCCTCTTCCGCCATTTTAATGCCAAATTTATCTATAAGACCAGCCACGGCGTCGTGAAAAGCGACGAAGGGTTCTCCGACGTGTTGCTTTCGAGCTCGAATCAATTCCTTGCTCATAAACTCAGAACGATAGTCTTTATATTGTTGTCTAAGAGCTGCACAAAATTCTGTCCAAACGATGCGATCTACCTGCTTGTGGTATCTCCAATACCAATCGCGCGCTTTGCCAACTAGCAAGATGTGCAAATGTTTGCAAAGGCCGAGAAAATCGCTATCCAAGGTTTCATCGGTTAATGTTTTGACTCGGTAAATGAATTCTTCTACCCCTAAATCTTCGGTAGAACCATCAAAAGGAACATTCCACTTTTCCATAATGTTGGCCGTCTTGGCCGTTCGCAGGCTAGTCATGCTGTTTATACATGAAACTGGTGTTGGGATATTTGGCCTTGCATACCCTTCCTGCGGACTCGCTGGCGGCTGAATCTGCAAAGTGGATATGGCTCTGGCCACAGTGCGCTCAATTATCTGTTGGAGGACATCCAAGTCCAACCCCTGGCTTAGAGGGGCTGTCCGTGCATTGGGTGCTTCCCAAGGGCTAGAGTGAGTGGCGACATTAGCTGACGGAGCTTCAGACTGGTTGGAGCTACGGCTAGCATCCAATCCCGACAAACACACTACTTCCGGACCGGAAGATCGACCTGGCGGGAACTTCGGGACCTGCTTTTTGGCTGGTGCTCGAGTTCTTTTGGAACGAGTTGGCCTAGTGGTTCGTTCTACCGGGACTGAACCTACAGTTGGAATTTGGCTCAATTGGGTATTCTTGCCATTTCCCTCGGATATCTTTCCCGTCTCTGGCTGAAAATGTCCATTTGCCGGGGTCTGTACGACCTCCAAAGCTTTGGCAAGACTTCGAGTAGTAATTCCCGAGGGACCGGGTAATTCTGTTGGTTCCGGCTGCGGCTTGTTTGGAGAACAATTGCCAACAACTAGTTTTGGTTGAGATAACGTACATACTCGGCTACAGTTCGGACAATCATCGTGATGAGGGAACCATTCTTCCAGACATGCTTTATGGAAAACGTGATTGCACGGAGTACAAAAACACGGCTGAGTATTGGACATTTCGGAGCAACAAATGCCGCAAAAGTTTTCCGAACTCAGCGGATTGTTTTGCTGAGGACTATGTCGCAGCGGCATTTTTTATAAGATTTTTTTTTATTTTTTTTTTTTTTTATATTCTACCAAATTTTTCCTAGGGTGTCATTTAATGGGTGACATAATAAGATAGGAGTTGCGAATCTTTGGAACAGCGACAAAAGAATTGATTTTGTTTGGGATATGGTTTCTAATTTGCATTGTCTTAGTATCAGTGCACTGGTTTAAGTGTCCACATATGATTCGGCAAGGATACGCAAGCAGCATACGCGCTAGTTCCAGACAACCATATGCAGACACCGCTGCCGCTGGAATAATACCCGCCAATGGTAAGGGTATGAGTGAAGACCAAATCTGGGACCGCCATCTCTGTGCTTCCATCACCCGTACAGGGACAATCAGTACTGATATCCGGCCGAAACCAAATATGCAATATTCTGCAATTGTATGCAACCGTATGCTATGCGCAAAGAGTAACAATACCAAATCCGAATCAACCTCACAATTCAATCTATTGAAACTAATATCCGCTGAATTAACTGTAGCTTGGAGGACGCGACCTAAACCAATCTCGCTTGTTCGGTATGAATACAGACAACAAGTTTGACTAGCCCGACAGGATGCGTCAACATGGGAACTACTTTCTCAATTCCGGATGATCACTTAAGCTTCCCTTCGTCGTAGACTCGACGACTTCCCCATAAAACTCAGAGGAACAACCAGTATTAGGATCCAAGCAGAATCCGCAATATTCTGAAATTGTATCGGAGCAATGACCAGATCGTTTAGAGAAAACTAAAGTCAGCATTAAGCATATGAATACAAACGAGCAATAGGTGGGACGAGCCAATAGCTGATTTTGTTGCTAAAGTTACCAATACTTTTTACTGTCACTATAACTTTGGCTAGTGACCCACGTTGGGCGCCAAAAATTTATGTAACATTTCCACGATATATTTCTATACGTGAGTAGGGGATGGATTGGAGGGGATGTCGAGGTCACGGCCGGGGGGGATTCTTTGGTTCCGTGCTCATTCGGTAACTTGGGGGGCTCGTTTGACCGCGTCTCGACTCCTACTACATAAACTTTAAATTTTTTAGAATCCCGTGACTCTACCGGGAGCGAACTCCGAAAACAACACTATGCCTATTCCGAGCATAACGGACATTAAATGGCTTTCGTCGGCGTGTTCCAAACTCTCGCGGGCGTGAGGTCTTGCGATGGAAGTCGACCCACACGATTCTATACCCACCCTTCCATGATTTCCAGTGGTGCGAAGGTTCTGGAAATCCCTAAAATTCTTACCCTACCCTATTACGTCACCCTGTCCCTTGGAAATTATAAGTCTACTCCATGTTCATTGCTAATAAAATTCAATATATTTCGTTGTACTTCATCATAGACATGTTGCTTCAATCAAAAACTAGCAAACCAAGTTTCACTTCCAAAAATAACACAAGTATAGAACTACAATCAGCAGGCAACTCAAGAAAAAAAATAAGTGGAATGAAAAAAAAATAGGAGGCTTAATCCGTAAGGAGGAAAACAAAATTTATAGATATAGGTATATATAAACGGTGGAGTATAAATAGAAAAGATAGGAATATAATATAGGATATTTGAAATAAGTAAATTAGGTATGTATAAAGGAAAAAAAATAAAAATCAAAAAAAATTTTCAAAAGCAGCGGGAGTCATACCAGCGATCAGCAATGGTGAGCCAAAACGAAATTTAATTAAACATTATAAATTTATTTATTTTTTTTTTCTGGGTTGAGGAGATTTTTTTTTCTATGTTGGTTAGTGTATGGCTTGGCTACGTTTCCATGCATTAAAAGAATGCAGGGAATGCGAGCAAGGCAAGCTTAGCAGAATTGGCACCGAAGAGACCGAAAAGCTTCGAGCGTGTGGAACGCAAGCGTTGCGCTCTCTTATCAGCAACGGCTGGCCGCTGCGCATGCGTTTTAGATTTTGACGAAGACAGGCGCAAAGGAGAAAATTGAAATTGGGTCACTTACGGCTTTAATACAGTGGTCCCTCGCTCCCTCGCTGATCTCTATGCCCTCTATGCCCTCTATGCCCTCTATGCGCGTACGTTAGATATGGCGCAAGGGTTATGGCCGGTGAAGGTTATGTCGCCGGGCAGGTGGATGCTTCAACGACTCCAAAAGGGAAAAAAAATCTCAGCCCCACACCAAGGTCGACTCCGAAGAGTACTCCCGTCAAGGGTGGGAGTTTGGTGTGGGTGGGGCAGAACTTTGGGAGAGCCGGGTGGCTACCGCTCGGGGCCAGGGCCCTATGGGCGAAACAGAACCAAAACCACGAGGGCTAAGAAAAAAATCTAAATTTTCCCTACAGGGCACTTTAACATACCGGTTTTTCGGACTTTTCCACGGAGACACGAGCGTTGGGTTCTCCTGGCAGAGCTGCGGGACGCACGGGTTTGCAACAAGAACAACACTTGCTGGCGAGGCGAGGCAAATATGCACTTTTCGCCAGGGTAGTTTCTTGCCAGTTTTCTCGGCGCACGGTTATTAATTTTCGCCCGATTTTTGCGGCGCGCCCACCGTGTGGGATTTTCCCCGTTCCGTTTTATTTCTTTTCGGTTTGTCTTTGTGGCACTTATTTGGGTTACTTTTATTTTCTTTTGGGCTTACACGTGGTCGATTTAGTTATATATTTGCTACCGACGCGGAGATAGCCACCGACTGCACAGATTCAAATTTTCGAAAGAGAACGTTCTGGTGCTTTTGCACTGCTTAAATAAGAGCTTACCGATCTTAAAGCTCGGCTTAGAAAGCTCCGTTGCGATGCGCTGCACAGCACTTACGGCAGCTCAGCTCAGCTGTTCCCTACCTCGAGCTTGCTTGCACCCACCCCAACTATACTATGCCCTGCAGCGATAATTGGCCCAAGGTTATTGCATGCGATATCCGAGCACCATAGCGATAACCTATTTTGAATCGGTATTGTCCAACCGCAACCGTTACAAATAGCGCTGGCGGAACCGTACATAGCGCAAAGGAAGATAATCAAAACCACATTGCTATCACTGAAAGACCCATTAAGTATTACAGTGGCTAGATTGAGTTTATAAAAGGCAATGAAGATAGGGTAGAAACAGATCGCTATTTCCACAAACTGATCATTAAGATCACGTATAAAGATATGACCAACACTTTAGCGAAGAACATAATAAAGGCACATTTATGCACCAAAAAGAGCGCATTCTACTTCCATAATGAAATAGATTTTCCTCCATTCCAAAAAGCTTATTTGGAAATCATTAACTCAAACAATATAACTAAAGCAATCAAATCCAGTACTAAACTATTACGTATTCCAAATTACGCGGAATTCAAAGAAACGATATTAAAAAATTATAAAGGATTACTCCATCCTGGGATTGAGAAAACAATCAATTGGCTTAGAGGAAAATACTATTACCCAGATTATCAAAAATTAATTCAAAATATCATAAACGAATGTCCCACTTGTAATATCACCAAAACAAAGCATAGAAATGCAAAGCTGGCACTCGAAACCACGCCAGAGATATTGAATATCAAAGAAAAATAGCATGACGTATTTCTATATGATTGGTAATCAACAGTTCCTATCATGTATTGACGTATACTCAAAGTTTGTTACTCTCGTAGAAGTAAAAAGTCGTGATTGGTTAGAAACCAAAAGAACCATCATGAAGGTTATTAACGAAATGGGCAAACCACTGGAAATTAAAGCCGACAAAGATTCAGCTGTTATGTGCGCAGCCTTTCAAGCATGGCTGAATGCGGATAACGTAAAGATCGAGATCACCTCCAATAAAAATGGAATATCAGACGTAGAACGATTCCATAATACCATTAATGACAAAAATTAAGATTAAAAAAGAATCGAGGCTTTTTTTGACCCCAATCCAAGGTGACACTGTTATATGCCGAGGGATGCATGGCCGAGGGGGTGCTCGGCTGCTAACATGCGGACTCTGGCTACCTGTCGACATCCAGTTTAAATAAGGCTTCCCGGGGCAAGCGGGCTATGCCTCGGGGTGACCAACCCCTTCCCGTCTAGTTGTGGGAGCTACTAAGTCAGCTACTCTAAATATCAAAAACAACAAAACCGCAATGGAGCTAGGTACTCTTTCTAAAGTACCGGAGGGACAAGACCATCCCTCTACATCAACGCCTGGGATACCAGCTCCAAAGAAGACGGGGAAAGAGACTCAGTCGGTCCACCGTCTTCAAGCAGCAGCCGCAGCGAGGGGGGGCCCGGGGAGGAAAGCCGTCGTAACAGGACAGGAGACGAGCGGCTTTTATCCTGACCAACGAGCACCCCAACTAAAGGTCGTCAGCCGAAGAAGTTGAGCATAGGCTGTGGGCCGCCTCTTTGGACGTTGACATGCAATGACTGCATCTTTCAAGAGGCGATGCAGTTACTGCACCGTCAAGTGGCCCGTGTGACACCAGCAGAAGGCTGTTACGCGTGGATCCCAGGCAAAACGCAGCCCTCCTCCCGCCCAACCGACCGAGGGGCGCTGCCGCATGACGCGCGGTGCGTAGCCGAACCAAACGCGAACATGCAAGAAAGATAGCTATTAGACTAACATTCGAGGAAAATTAGTACTAAACTTACTAAGAAACTAAGCATGCAATCAAAATACAAATACCACTACAGTTACTAATTAATAGAAAGGTGTGTAAGGATTAATAATTTAATAAGAGGAAGAGAATTAGTGGTGGATATAATATGGTAGAGGGAATTATAATCCGAGCATAAGACCCTAAACGGTTCATGCAAGGAATAATTCGATCTACAAAGTGGAAGGAACAACGGTATAAAATTTCTAGTCAGTCTAATAGGAATCGTGAAGTTTATGCGGCTCAACAGATCAGGGCTGTCTATGTCACCCCTGATCAAGTTGTGCATAAATATCACAAAAAGCATTTTTCTACGGTTAACTAAGGATGGGAGTTTTACTAATAGAAGTCTACTATAGTAAGATGGGAGCATCCCAGTTAAGGCCTCGCAGAGCATAGAGTAAACAGTTTTTCTGTACTGATTCTATACGGTCCTGAGGGCACTATACACAGGAGCCGTATTCTAAAATCGGACGAACTAGCGAAGTATAGAGAGTCTTTGTTATATAGGGGTCGTCAAATTCCTTTGACCACCTCTTTATAAACCCAAGCACGCCCATGGCCTTAATTACCATGGTAGAAATGTGTTCGGAAAACTTTAACTTGGGGTCTAACATAACACCCAGATCATCCACCAGGGTAATTCTCTCAAGAGAACCACCAAATAGGGTGTAGGGAGCCAACAAAGGGCTAGAACGATGAAATTTCATAACTTTGCATTTCGAGGCATTAAGGTGTAACAAGTTTGCACAACACCATGACTGAAAGTTATTGAGATCGGATTGCAAGCGAGAATGAAATGAAATGTCCTTGTACTGGACACAGAGTTTAACATCATCCGCATACATAAGTACTCGAGAGTATGTTAATACTGAAGGCAAGTCATTAATAAAGAGTGTGAAGAGTAAGGGGCCTAGATGGCTGCCTTGTGGTACTCCCGAAGAAACCTTTACTGGTAAAGAGAGGGAGTTTTTGAAGAGGACTCTTTGAGACCTTGAACAAAGATAGCTAGAAATCCATCTCAGGAGGTTGGGCGGAAACCCTAAAAGGTCAAGTTTATGCGCTAAAAGGGAGTGGTTTACAGATTCGAATGCTTTACTAAAGTCAGTGTAAATAACATCCGTCTGTAAGTTACCTTGAAAGCCTTTAATAATGAAAGAGGTAAACTCTAACAAGTTCGTGGTGGTTGATAGCCGCCTTATAAATCCATGCTGAGTGGGAGAAATAAGTGACTTAAAAAGACGTTCTACGCTTACTGTTTACGAATCAGTAAAACTGTTTATGGTCCTGAGAAAAACGTATCCTGCATCGAGATAGGTAGTTCTTATAGCATTGAGCATTAAGAACTGAAAAGTTTGACCGAGCTATTACATAGCGAGAGTGAGAAGTAGGAGAACCCACTTCTTGAAATTTTTTATAAAGTTTTTTAAAAAGTTTTTAGACTGGATAACTCTTTGGTAAACCAAGGGGGTTTTCCAGATCTAGTCGGACAAGAAAGCGGGACACAAGAGTCGAAAAATGTGCCAAGAGCATTGTAAAAAATATTTGTGCCTTTTATGATATCAGTGCACAAGTACAAAGCGGACCAATCAAAATCCCTAATGAAGTTATTAAGCTTCGCAAACTCGGCTTTACGAAAGCAGCGGACACGTTCGGGCAGCCTACTCGACCGATTCAATACAGTTGGTCCTATATCTAGCGACACCTCGAAAGTAGGGTGGTAGGCGTCTTCCGGTATAGTGAGCGGAAGGGCTCGGGTTAACAACACTATAGTCGGATCCGATACAAAGCACAGATCAAGCAATCGACCCAGAAATTTTTCACATGGTTGACTTGAGACAGGGATAGGTCAAGCAAGCCGTCCACAAAGTCATGTCGTGACATGGGCACTAGGATACTAGACTCGTTTACCGAAGACCAAACAGTTCCTGGCAAGTTGAAGTCACCAAGAACTATCATACGATCTTTATCAGATAGCGAGGAAGAAACAGCGGTTAAAGCGGACAAGTGCTGCTCATAAATTGAAATATACGAAAAAGGTGGGATATACGAGCAAGTAATGAATATAGCGAAAGCGGGAAGAATCAGTTTTACACACAGGAATTCCAATTCCTGTTGAACTTGGACTGTGAAGTGTTCCGACGTGAAGTAAGAGTCCACTGCAATTAGAACCACCCCTGCACGTCGAGACGAACGGTCCTTTCTAAAAGTTGTGTACCGACCTGCCAAAACCTCGGAACTAAGAATGTCCGGCTTTAACCAGGTTTCAGTAAACACAATAACGTGGGAAGCAAATGCAACACTATCCCGGAAAAGAATGCTGAGCTTACTACGCAAGCCTCTAACAGTCTGATAGGTTACTAAAAGAGAAGTTAGTTTTTTGGAAAGGTGGAAGCAAGACGGGAAGTTGACGTTGAGGGTGGCCCACTGGAAGAATTTGGAAGGGATATGGGGGGCCTATTCTTCTTCTTAGCCTTAAACTCCTTCACCACCAAATGCTCCGGCCAAAATTTGGCGGAGCAAATGGTGTCAAATTGAGTTGGGGAGATGCTTATCTTAAACGAGGCTATCTCCCTGGCATAAGAGAAGTTAAATTTCTCCACCTTTAATCCCACGGCTTTTATTTTGCTTTGAATAAAAGCAATTACATCATTAGATGTGAGGTCAGGGGCCAGCCGTGAAACAAAAACTTGTCGTTTTGGTGGGACTCCCACCAGTGGTTTAGTCACCACAGGCCTAGTACCTGTGGTGGCAATATCCGGAGGTCCGGAACGTCTATTTACTGGTGGGATCGGGATAGACGGGACAACTAGCGAACTTGCGGACACCACGGACACGGACGCTGCAGACGTACTTGGCTGCACATTCTCCGAGGCGATGAATTCGGCTACCGAATCTGCATCGCCAGCAGCTGTCGTTGCCCTTGGACTGGCAAACGAGATCAACTGCCGCACAGTTGGAGTGGTCGGAGTCAGTTTTTCGGCGGCGCGCGGCTGAGTGACGGTTGGCAATTGCAGATCCCGCGGAGTGACCTTTTTGTGCCTCGGAGACTCGGAGACTTTTAAACCGCTAAACTGAGCCTCCATGGCTAGGAGCCGATCGTATTGGTTTTTAAAACCAACGGTCAGCTCCTTGAAGCCACTCCGCGTCTGCCTCATAAAAGCCACCATGTCTTACTCCACCCCACGGCATGTCTCGCAACTGTAATGCAAGCCATCACGTTTGTCTATAGCATCACTCACGAGGCCAGAAAATCCAGCGCATTTTGCGTGCACTACGCTGTCGCAGAGCCAGCAGGAGACATTCGGCTAATCGTGGGTGATCTGCTTCTTACAGCTTTTTTTGGCACAGACCACAGCGTATTCCATTTAATTATTTATTTATTTACTATTATTCGCAAAACAAATTGGTATCAGACCAATGTGCCAGACAACGCTCAAAGCGGAATTGGTAAAAAAAGAGAGCAGAGTGGAGAGCGGTTATAGCGAGAGCTACTAAGCAGAGAGCGCTATTGCTCAGAAAGTTTAAAGAGCGAGAGAGAAAGAACAGTTATTGAAGTTGATGTGATAGCGAGAGAGTGATAAAACAACAAAAGCTACCAGACGAGAGCGGACTGCAATGCAATGTAATGCGTACTCACTCACTGCAACAACACAAACACAAGCACAAGCCGACGCCGAAAAATAAAAAGTTAAATAATGTTTTAACACAAATCAAAAGGCACTCGCGTAACAGAATAGGTTTCCAGATTGTTGTCTGGTTAGAAAGTATAATAAGAATTTAGTTAGGAAAACACCGGCTGTTTATTCAAAACAAAAGGAAAAAATGCGGAGCGCAAAACAAAAACAGGTGTGATCACTACGAAAGAGAATCGGAATTGGCCTCAATCCTGCCATATTTCCAGCCAGCTCAGCGGAGGATCCCGCTAGTCAGCCAGGCCAAGCCCAGCAAGCCAAGCGGGTGAAAACCCACCTCACGAGCCGATCGTTTGCTATGGTGGCAAGGGGCAAGACCCTAATCGGCGTCCTGGGCAGGGGCGCCGAGGACGGCCATGTCCTTCGGCACAAGTGGCATCTGGTGGAGGACGAGCTCAAGGACCGGTTCCAACTAAAACTGGAGGAGAATGGCGGACCACCGCCAAAGTATGAGGACGCAGGGGGGCATCAAGGCAAGGTGAAAGCCATCGCCTGCCAAGACGTTCGCTCGGCAGCCCTATACATGAAGGAGGTGGCGTGAAGTGGGAAGATGTCCCCAGCCGACCGAGAGCCAGAGCATGGGTCTCGGCCAAGCCTGCAGAGCCTGAGAAAATCTTCAGGATACTGCAGGTCTGCAACCCCTACCTTCCTACAGCCGATTGGAAGGTGGCCAAGGCGGAGGATATCCAAGGACAGATGCGCCAGATCATCCTCGTCCTTAATGAGGAGTCCTTAGAGCTCCTCCCAAAGACGGACGGTGTAGTGGATTATGGCAACAAGAAAATCACCATATCCCCCGACAAGTCCAACCGCAAGGGCAGGCAATCGGAGGTCGACCCAGACCTGGAGCTGGCGGAGATCCCGAAGGGAGAGGCCTTGTGTGCGGAGGTCAACCCGGCGTCGGATTCGGCGTCCATGGTGTCGGACGACATCTTGGACGGCTACATGTCCGCTGAGAGCGACCTAGCCAGGGGACTAAGCCACATCGGTGTCGGGGAGGAGCTGGATTCCCCCGGGAAGGTTACTGACGCTCCTGCAGATAAACCTCCACTATTGTAAGGCAGCATGCGCTGCCCTACTGCTTCACCTAGCCAAAGATGGAGCCTACATTGTCCTCATTCAAGAGCCCTGGATCCTCGGAAGCAGGGTCTCTCGTCTGAGGACTCTAAATTATAAGCTATACGTAGCTGAAATCGCAGGTAAAATTCGTACCTACATTCTTGCAAGAAGACAGTTGCACTTATTTTTGCTACCAAATTTCAGCTATGAAGACCACACCGCAGTGAGCCTCGAAGACTGTTCGGCATCATCCCTGCCCAACTGGGACTGCCAACTGCCCTCCACTAATTGGCTCAAAAGGATATACGAAGGAATCTTCTCCCATGGATATATCCCGGAAACCTGGCTTCATACCAAAGTCGTCTTCATTCCCAAGGCAGGCAAGCCCTCGCACACTGCCCCCAAAGATTTCAGACCCATAAGTCTATCGTCCTTCCTTCTGAAGACGATGGAACGGCTTTTGGGGCTGTATCTCACGGCGCGTATTATGCCCAGTCTGATCTCAGATTCCCAGCATGCCTATCGGAAAAAGATCCACCAAAACGGCCCTACACTCGATCACATCGATCATCGAAGCGTCCCTTAACTTTAAGGAATGCACCCTGGTAGCCTTCCTAGACATAGAATGCGCATTTAATAATATCCTTCCGACCGCCATCACGGGCGCACTGACGGATCTGGGGGTTGACTCCAGCACGGTGAGCCTGATCGATCAGATGCTACAATGCAGGACGGTTGAGGAATCACTGGGGACGTCAACGTGCACCAGATTTGTCAGCAGAGGCACAGCGCAGGGTCCTCTCGCTCCTCCTATGGAACGTGGCAGTGAACACACTGCTGCGAGAGATAGAGGGGGGTGGCTGCCGTGTGGTGGCGTATGCGGACGATGTTGCTATAGCACTCTCCGGAAAATTTCCGCAGACGTTGTGTGAGTGCGTGACAAGTACTCTCACGAAAATTTCGAAATGGGCCGACAAATGCGGGTTAGGCGTCAACCCGTCTAAAACGGAACTGGTGCTTTTCACTAGGAAGTACAAAGTTCCGGCACCGATTCCCCCAAGACTATGTGGGGAAGCGCTAGTCTTCAGCAACAACGCCAAGTATCTTGGCCTAATCCTCGATAGAAAGCTCGACTGGAAATTGAGCATAGAGGATAGAGTAAAGAAGCCCACAGTGGCCCTTTACACATGCAGGACAGCAATCGGACTAAAATGGGGAATGATCCCGTATATAGTTCGATGGCTATACACCGCCATCATATAACCAATCATGCTCTATGGAGTGGTAGTATGGTGGCCAGCCCTAGACAAAAGAACTTGTCTCAACAGACTCAGTAGAGTTCAACGAATAGTAGAGCTATGCATAACTGACCGACTACGCACTTTTCCAGGGGAAGCCCTGGATACCGTGCTGTACCTCCTGCAACTTCGGTTGCAAATGCGGTCCACTTCTACACGGATGGCTCAAAATTAGACGGCCGCGTGGGAGGCAGGGTCTACTGTAGCGAGCTGAACATCAATCATTGCTTCAGGCTCCCGGATCACTGTAGTGTGTTCCAAGCGGAGGTTGTGGCCATCAAGGAGGCCATTTCTATTGTCTCCACACTTCTTCTAGACACGTACATAGTGTGCGTCTTCACGGACAGCCAAGCAGCTATTAAGGCCTTAGGCTCAATATCGGCGAATTCAACGACTGTAAATGACTGCCACAGGTCGCTGCATGAGATAGCAGAGCAGTTATATCTCTTCCTTACATGGGTCCCCAGTCACAGGGACATCGAAGGGAACGACGCCGCTGACGAAAGCCAGGCAGGGTACTACGATTCCTCTCTTATCGGAAAGGGAGCAAGTAGCGATGCCGTTGGCTACGTGCAGGCTTCTCTCGCACGAATTGTTCGAGCAAGATGTAAATAGGAGATGGCAGCAATCCGTTTCCTGTAAAGGCTCGAGAGTGATATAACCATATCGATCGAAGAAGCGCTCAGCAGAGCTTTACAGACTCAGCAGAGCACAGTGCTCTGCAGTTACTCGAGCCATCACGGGACACTGGCAGATCGGCACTCATGCCTCTAGACTGTCAATCCTTCATAACGACTTCTACAGGAGTTGTCGCGACGAGGAAGAGGAGGAATCAGTCCCCACTTCTTCTGCCATTGCCCGGCCCTTGGAAATCGTCGTCTTCGGCTTCTCGGTGGCCCCTTTCCTCACGGACATTTCTTACCTGTCCAAAATCAAACCGGGGACCGTGTCCAAATTCATCTAAGCCTCCGTATGGGACTGCTCTTATCCTGCAGTAGCTTGCTCTCACGGCTTAGGTAAGGAGAAGGGGCAACACAATAAACTTTTTATAGGTCCCAGTGAGCTTGGGGGGCTACCGACTACCGCCTTAACCTAACCTAATCTAAATATAATAATTCCCAAGGAACGGAGGAAGTTAATGGGATCAGCGAACCTCAACATAACTAGAACTATCATCTTACTTACGTTTACTGTTCTGATCACACATGGACAAAACATCGAGATAAACCCCATTAACCCGCAAAACGGATATTTTATACTTCAAACGGGAACCATTAATATATCCAGTAATTACGAATATCATTATCTCACAGTAAATGTAACAAAAACAAAAGAAGCTTACCAAAAATTAATAATACAAGCTACTAAATTTAAAGACATAAACCAGCTACAATATTTAGTAGAAAAACTCCAAAGAGAGATGAGTAGTTTAAAATAGCCAAACGAAACAAACGAGGCCTGTCAAATATAGAAGGAACAGCATATAAATATCTTTTCGGAACATTGGAGCAGGAAGATTAAAACAAGTTAGAACTCCTTGCAGTTCAAAGTTTTCAAACGAATAATTTAAATTTGGTAATAGATTCCGTAAATAAGGGAATAGATATTATTAAAAAATCAAACGAAGAAAAATATAGGAACAAACAAATAAAAATTCTTATATTCAACTTACAACATTTCACAGAATATATCGAAGACATAGATCTAGGAATGCAGTAAACTAGACTCGACATATTCAATCCGCAGTTTTTAAAACAAGATTGCCTAAAACACATTAATTCCGAGAAAATGCTATACATCAAAACTTCTACGTGGCTAAAATCAGAAACTAACAAATCTTAATAATTTCCAACATTCCTAGAGAAAATAAAAATATCCCTATCTATAAAATTGTTCCATATCCGGATGAGCTAAATTAACAGATGTCATATGTTAGACAAATATTTTATTCAAGTTGAAGAAGTATAAGTTAACACAATCGATCGGCAAAACAGAAGTAGCCGAGCGTATAGAGAATCGCAATAAAATAACAAACGGATGTTGCCCAACGACACCGGAGGCTTGGGTGCGCAACAATGTTGCAGAATGTGTAGCGTCAGCGTCTGGAATACTTGGGCTAGCTTACTTGTAAGAATAAAAGGTCTTGAGAAGAGTTATTTTAGAAAAGTCAACCGCGTCGGCCGTTGCCATGCCACTCTTAATAACTCAGTGCGCAACATCGTGCACTTAAATATCAAAGTATAAAAGTGAAAAACAAACATTAAATTGCAGAACTTCGATTACCTTATTGTTGAAATAATGAAATAAAGAACGCATTCATTGAATCGAAAACCAACGCTTACTCGATTATAGAACGACAAAAAAATACTTAACCACCTAGCGCTCTCTTTCTCTCATTTTTGTGCTGGTTGTTTCCTCTCTCAAAACGAGTGTACCCGCTTCCAGGGCAAACAGTGCAAGAAAAACTGTCAAAGTAACAAGTGACCAAAGAGAGATAAATGCATAGAGAGAGATTGAGAGACTGCAAAGAAAGCTAAAGAAAAATAGAATCGAACGAGGACGTCTAAATAGAATTTTTACATTAAGGAAACTAAACAGAAAATAGCCGATGAATGTATAAAAGAACACGTCCATATTCAAAAATGTTCAAATAAACAATGTTTGTTTGAGATGCCAAGCTTTTTTGGCACCTATGTGTTTCAAAAATGAAAAGAGATTTCGGGTTAAACTTTATAATTCGTATTTAATCTTGGTGGCTTAGCGGAAGCCGATTGCTTGCTATTGCCAGATAAACCTTATGCGAGATCGATATGCAACCAATGCGCAGAGGGGTTAGCATAGAACTAAACTATAGACGACGGCGTTAGATCAAAGTGATTGCCGAAGTGGCGGCAGCAGATCAAAGTAGTTGCCGAAGTGGCGGCGGCAGAGAGCCCCTTTAGCGGGAGAGCGCAGCAGCTCTGCAGAACGTCAACGTTTTACAACATAGGCGGCTCTCTCTGCTCATACAATAATAATGTTAAAGTTACGGTTATTCTTCAGCGGCTGGCCCGAACATACTCCCCCCGTTGGGAGCTAGTCTCTCAACAGATTCCTTAAGGGGCAGCAAACATAGCCGAGTGACGGCCCTCCTGATGTTTCCTGAGGATGTCTTCAGGTCAGCGACGCGACACACTCCGTCCTTGCCCAAAACGACATCGACCACTCTAGCCAGTGGCCAACGCATTGGAGGAAGATTTTCGTCCTTCACCAGAACGAGGTCGTTCTTGCAGAACATGCGCGGGGGTACGCCACTTCGCGCGCTCTTGCAAAAGAGTGAGATACTCTTCGCGCCAACGGCTCCAGAATATTTGCTGTAGTTGGGTGACCCGCTGCCAGCCATCCAGATGATTGTAGTTCAGCTTCGTTAGGTCAGGCTCGAGGATTTGCTCATGGAGGCCGCCTAAAAGCAGATGAGCAGGAGTCAAAACGTCTAAATCATCAGGATTTTCTGAAAGCGAGAGCAAAGGGCGAGAGTTAACAATTGCAGTGATCTGACAGATCAGAGTGCGCAGCTCGTCGAAGCTAAGCACAGATGGTCCAACTGAGCGGTACAGGTGATATTTTGCGGTCTTCACGGCCGCTTCCCACAACCCGCCAAAATGCGGAGAGCGAGGTGGGATGAAACGCCAGTCGATCGAGTCAGCCAAGCAGGATTCGTGGACCTCCTTCATATGCGGTTCGTTCAGACAAAGCTTCTTTAGCTCCAGAAGCTCGTTCTTGGCCCCAACGAAGTTTGTCGCATTGTCCGACCAAATTTGACTTGGCCTTCCTCGAGTGGAAGTAAAACGCTTTAGTGCGCCTAGAAACGATGCGGTGGTCAAATCCTTTACGAGCTCCATGTGTATAGCCTTAGAAGTGAAACAGATGAATACGCTAATGTAGCACTTGATCGGAGGCCTCGTGCGGATTTCTGATCGGTAGAAAAAGGGTCCACAGTAATCTACTCCAGTGACTTCAAAAGCTCGAGATCCTTCCAAACGCTCCTTAGGTAGGTCTCCCATGATGTGTTCGACCATGCGCGGCCTAGTCCTGAAGCATCTCACACATCTGCTGACGACCCTTGACACTGCCTTAACACCTCCAATGGGCCAATATTCCAGCCGAATTTTGGATAGCAAGGCGCGAGGTCCGGCATGGAGGTTTCTTTCATGATAATATCTTATCAGCGCAAAGGTATTGGAATGTCCCTTTGGCAGAATGAGCGGGTGCTGAGCGTCAAATCCTAGCGATGAGTTGCCAAGACGACCTCCAACTCTAAGTAGTCCAGAATGATCGATGAACGGGTTGAGCGAACTAATAGAACTGGATTTCATGACTTGACCATTGCGCCGAATCTCCTTTATGTCCATCCACAAATTTGCCAGCTGAATGTGTCGAATTAGAAGATGCGTTCCTTGCCGAATATCAGAAACGGTGAGTCCTGGATGCCTAAGACGATGTATAAATTTATTCATGTAGGCGAATGTGCGCTGCATGCGAAAGAATGAATTCGCAAATTTGCATCCGGACGTGAGATCGGCATGTGGAGACGTGATTAGCAATCCTCTCTTGCGAAGCTCCAAAGTTGCTATGTTGTTAGATGGAGATACAGGCCACTTATCCTTGGAGCCTAGCAAAAAGGATGGGCCGTGAAACCATAGCTCTGACTGGATAAGATGGTTGGGAAGCGAGCCTCTCGAGAGAATATCAGAAGGATTTAAAGAGGTGGGAACATAGCGCCATTCCATGGCTGCCGTCAACTCCTGAATTGATGCCACTCGATTTGCCACGAAAACTTGAAATTTAGCTGGCTCGTCCCTAACCCAAGATAATGCTGTTGACGAATCCGACCAGCAATAGAACCGACCTGTAAAGATTCCCATGTCCTTTACATTCTGCATGATTTTCGCAAGCCACTCGCGACTTTGAGCACAAAACGTGGCTCAAAGACTGGGCTTCCCTGGACACGACATACACGCAAGCGCCATATGCTTCTAAGCTGGCATCACAGAATCCGTGAACTTCTGTAGCCACACTAGAACGAAGAACCAAGCGAGGAAATGAGATCCGAGAAATGCTTGCCAAACTATTTCTCAAGTCCATCCAAGTTGAATGCAACGCTGAGGGTAGGCTTTCATCCCAATCCAAATTTTCTCTCCAAAGCTGCTGAAGGAAGATTTTGCACCTGACAATGACTGGATTTATCAATCCAAGAGGGTCGTAGAACCGCGCAATCGTAGATAAAACCGACCGCTTTGATGGCTTTGAGTTTGTGTCCAGTGCGGACAAGGCAAAAAGCAGCTGATCCGAAGCAGGGTCCCACGCTAAGCCGAGAGTTGTGGCAATGTCGCTTCCATCATTAAACTTTAGGAACTTCTCTATGTCATCTTCAGGGGTTCCCTCAAGTACTTCCTGGTGACTGGAGCACCATTTCCTAAGTCTAAAATTACCACGGGACAGCAAAGCTAATGTTTGGTGCATCTTGTCCACGACCTGTGCGACCGAATTACCGCCCGAAATAAGGTCATCCACGTACAACTCCTGCCGCAGAGCAGCTGAGCCAAGAGGGTAGGACTCACCCTCGTCGATGGCCAGCTGGTGCATTGCGCGGACCGCTAAAAATGATGCAGCCCTCGTCCCGTATGTGACGGTGTCTAATGTGTAGACTTGAACCTCGGACTCGATGGAATCTCGCCATAGGATGCACTGATACAAATTGTCGGGTGGAGACACTCGTACGCAGCGGTACATTTTACAAATGTCCCCAGTGAGAGCGACTGGATATGTTCGAAAGCGAATCAATATGTTAAACAATGCAGGCTGAATAACAGGGCCTGTCATCATCACATCATTTAGAGAATATCCAGTTGATGTAGCTGCGGATCCGTCGAAAACGACACGGAGTTTTGTCGTCGTACTGTCCTCCTTTAGGACACAGTGATGAGGCAAGAAATATTTGCAGAGACTACGGGAATCAGGGTTGACTTGGTGCATATGATGCAAATCAATGTACTCCCTCATAAAGGTGGAATACCGCTCCTTGAGTGTAGGATTACGCTCCAGTTTTCGCTCCAGACTGATGAACCGTCGATAAGCCTGAGCATAAGATTCTCCTAAACGATCAGTATTGTTATTTAGCGGCAGACGAACTGCATACTCCCCGGATGGCAACCGTGAAAGGTGGCTTACGAAATGTGCTTCACAATCGTCTTCTTCTTTGGTATTCAACCCAGCCTCCACACAATTCTCGACTTCCCAAAACATACGAAGAGTTTTACCCAACCTTGCTTCCATCTCAGCTATCGAATCTGGACAAATGTGCGTAGCCAAAAGCGCCGAGCTTGATACCTTCTGTCCACCGCCAGATACGATCCACCCAAGCCGGGTCTTCTGCAGAAGAGGCAGTCCATCGGTGAGTTTGATTTGCCCTACGCAGAGGAGATCATAAAAAACGCTCGCACCAATGAGAAGATCAACCCGTTGAGGATTGAAAAATGCAGGATCAGCGAGCTGAATGTTAGATGGAATACGCCAATCGGATACATTTACTGTCATACTTGGTTGAGAATCGGTAATCGTGGGGGCGATGAGAGCAGTAAGTGTAGTTGTGTAAGCAGAGGTGCGAGAATGCATACAAATGCTTATGGTGGATCCCTCAGTAGAAACGCTGGTGTCGCCCAGCCCAGACACAAGTGCAGACGATTGAGTTCTCCTAAGCTGAAGCTGCTGGGCGAACCTGGATGTGACAGGATGCAGCTGCGATCCTGAATCTAAGATGGCACGACAAGGAACTAAAACGCCAGACCGATTCTTCACGAGAACCACGGCTGTAGCCAGAAGCACGACATCAGAGTGAAGACCTTGGGCAGCAAGAGAGGTAGACGAAGGTAGAGACGAGCTGCTAGCAGAATTTTGAGCAACGGAAAGAGTGTCCGGTTGAACGGCCAGATCGGGAGGAGTAATACCTGGGCAGCCTTGTGTTGTGGGCTGTATACTATCGAAGTGCAACAAACTATGATGCCTACCGCCGCATACTCGACATTTTCCACTATTGCATGCGCGGGTCCGGTGCCCCGGCTTTAGGCAATTGAAGCATAGGGAAAGCTTCTTCACTTCTTTGTGGCGCAGCAACGGTGAGAGATTTCCGAATATCTTGCACGAGTATATTCCATGGCCCGCTGAGTGGCAAAAGACGCATACAGACGGGTCGGCGGAAGAGTTGGAAGCTACAAACGTTTTCTTAACCTGCGTATAGGAATGGTTTTTTCCCACCTGATCGCTACTAGCGTGTGTCGCTGTAGCATATTCCAACCGCTCCATTTTCTGGCAGCGTTGCTGCAAGAATTCGAAGAATTCCTCTGCGGTAGGTATAGCATCCGACGATGTGTGCTCCTCCCACTTGGTTTGCGTCTTCGAATCCAACTTCTGCAGCAGCATGTTGATGACCATGAATTCTGAAATCTCCTCAGCAGTTCCCAATGTCTGCAACGCTCGCATGTGTAAATTGACTGCATCCGAAAACTCCCGAAGCCTTTTAGCAGAAGGCGAGTCTACCCTCTTTAGCCCAAGAATCTTCTTGATGTGTGCCTGGAAAACAAGTCTTTTGTTATTAAAGCGTTTATTAAGTATATCCAGAGCCGCACGATAATTGGCACTGGAGAGCTCTAACGATCGAACCGAATCCAAAGCCGCATCAGCGAGGCAAGAGCGAAGGTGCTGGAATTTCTCGATGTCACTGAGATCCGCATCCGCTTCAATCACCGATTTGAACATTGCCATAAAATCCGAGAACTCGACGTATCCACCAGAAAATTTAGGCACCTTCAGCTCAGGAAGTCGCTGCTTGTGAGCCATGATGATGGTACTATGTCCGGAATGACTTGGCAGAGTCGTAGAATGGGCAGCGGCGTGTGACTGGCTTACTTCAACAGCAGCCAGCAACTCAGCTTTCAACGATATGAAAAGAGTATCGAAGATTTCGCGCAGCTCACTCCCAATCTCGTTTTGATCGAGAGCCTCCAACTCATTATGGGCCTTATTAAATTCCTCTCGAATTTCTGCCAACATATCAAGGCGCACCTCGACTTCCGCGGCGGTCAGCTTATCGATTTTATTCCCCGCGAAGGATTCGCCAAGCCTGTGCAATCGATCATATAATGACTGACTTTTACGCTTATACAGATTCAGTCTGGAATCAGCCACCACAATATTTCCGCCCGCGCCTGTATTCGGATCGTTGTCCATGTTAACCGTTGTGCAATTCGACACAACAACGGAAAATGAAATACCGCTTAAGCGACGATGTATAGACGCGAGAGCGAGAATGCAAGACACGAAAAATCAAGAACCGCGGCTGCAGCTGCGCAGAGAATGAGAGATTCGACGCTTAAAGTACCGGAATTTGTCTATAAATATTCCAGCCGCACTCTCACCGAATTTTCACTTTAAACTGTTTTTCAACGTGCACCCAAATGTATTTGTTGGTAGTTAAACTACCCAACAACAAAATATTGTATAAATAATAAGTGTTTTAACGGAACGCGATTAAGCAATGGTTTTATATCACGTCGGGGGATCAAAAATGTTTGAGATGCCAAGCTTTTTTGGCACCTATGTGTTTCAAAAATGAAAAGAGATTTTGGGTTAAAATTTATAATTCGTATTTAATCTTGGTGGCTTAGCGGAAGCCGATTGCTTGCTATTGCCAGATAAACCTTATGCGAGATCGATATGCAACCAATGCGCAGAGGGGTTAGCATAGAACTAAACTATAGACGACGGCGTTAGATCAAAGTGATTGCCGAAGTGGCGGCAGCAGATCAAAGTAGTTGCCGAAGTGGCGGCGGCAGAGAGCCCCTTTAGCGGGAGAGCGCAGCAGCTCTGCAGAACGTCAACGTTTTACAACATAGGCGGCTCTCTCTGCTCATACAATAATAATGTTAAAGTTACGGTTATTCTTCAGCGGCTGGCCCGAACAATGTTCAAATAAAATGTACAACTGCTCAATCCAACTAAACGAATTTACAATATCTAATACAATGCTGGACTTTATAATATAGCTAGCGTAGAGCCACTATATTATGCACAGACAAGAGAAATAATTATGGAACAAACTAAATATAGTAATCTATTACAAAATATGTTTACTTATATCATTTATGATAATTATATTAGGACTACTAAGCTATGTAGCCACTAACAAATGCATAAACCCAACAATATAAGAGAATGAACCCGAGGGTAAGCGCCTAGGGACAGGCTAAAAACATACGTTGGGGGAGTGACATATCCACAATTCCCCACTTCACATAAAAATGAATTAATTACACAAACTCAACGCGTTTATGTATTAAGTTCTTTATTGATTACGTTAGTTACAATTCCATAGAAGCGTTAGCTAGCTAAGTAATATAATTGATTGGTTTGTAATTGATATCAAACTCGGTAGCGGTAGCTGGCCGATATGATGAATGAGAACTAGTTATCTACTGCGAGCGATACGCTGCGATTTATTTAGATTAAAACTTATGAAAGATCATTAATAAAATTAAAAGCTATGATTGCAGCCGGCTTCGCGGTCAGTGCTGCAGCGGCGTAGAACCGTCACCGCTGTTCCAGGAACTCCAACGTCGCTGGCAGCTGTTCGGCACCCGTGGGAGCTGCTGACTTGCGCCTTGTGGGTGGTGTTGGATTGGTGCAGCGGCTGCCAATATGGTTGCGACACATCCGCCGCACCTGTGTCTCTGGTCGTGGACCTCGCTAATATGCTAGGTCAGCACACGTCCAGTGTCGGTGGTTAACTACTTTCCATCTCAAGATCGACCGCCCTCGGTCGCGTCATAGTTCTGGACTATTTCGAAGACTTGTAGAGCGATGCGACGTCTTCTTGCGAAGTAGTATATTCCCGAGCCTAAGGCGCATATCACTATTACTAGGCTGAGTGATATCGTTGTCTCTAACTTCATTGATGAAGTTCAGATTCTCCTCGCTCAGCCGGTGGATATAGGGTAGGCTAAGTGTCATGTCGTGGCCGCTGATGTTTCTACGGGCGGACGCCGCTACGGCGGGGGCTGGATTCCGAATCCTGTTTCGGTTTAGAAATCGAGCGTTGTCGACGGTGGAATATGAACGGAACGTGATGAGGTACTGGTCCCAAAGTGAGTGAGTGAAAGTGTCCAAATTACAAGACTACAATTTTGTAAAGAAAAAAGGATTAAAATTACAAATCACCGACGGAGGTTGTCCTTGTGGACCACCCTCCCCTTGATGAGGACCGTTGTCACCAAGTCCGCTTCAACCGTTTTTTCATCGCAGAGGGGCAAAAGTTTGTTCCCTAACCTGCGGTTGGTTTTCGCTAGGACTCCTTCGCCTACTTCGAAGACACTGTTCATTTGGTTTTTATTTAGTCTGGTATTTTGCTCGATCTGAGCTTCCTCTATCTTTTTTACAATGCCCTGGATGCATTCCGGCGAAGTGGTGGCTACGACATCCGTGGGCCTTTGCTCGGTTACCGAATGAATGGAGCTGTTATATTCGACAGTAAGATAAGTAAGCAAGATAAGGTCCACTGTGTCTACGATTCCTCTTTGGAGTTTCAGGCACCTGGCTTTTTCTAACAGGGTGCTGTGGAACCGTTCCACCTGGCCGTTCGATTCGGTGTGGAGTGGTGATGCGTTTACGATGTTTACATCACAATTGTTCAAAAGAAGAAATTTTATGGTCTCGGACTTAAGAGCAGACTCATTATCGCAATAGACTTGCTTTGCCCTGGGAAAGACGTTCATTAGTATCAGTAGAGGGGGTCGGTAGGTCCTCTATTGTCCTGGATGCAATGCGTTGCACCATTACGAACTTGGATAGTTTGTTTACGCAGGTGAGGAAGAATTTTTTGTCTGTGGAGTAGATGTCAACGTGTAAAATCTCTCCAGCCTGTGAGGAAATCGGTGTTTAGCCAAGCTCGTGAGAACGTGAGTACCGAGAACGTGAGAGGCTGATGGTCGGTAAATATAATAATATTTTTCGCAACGTAGAGGAAGTGCCGCAGTTTGGCCAAGGCCCAGACGATTGCTGGCAGTTCTCGCTCGTTAACATCCTCCGAGGCAAGAATGCTTCTTAGTTATTCAAACGCATTGCGTTGGGCCTCATTAAACTGTACCTGGATCTTTTTTGACCTTTACTTGCTGACGGATCCGTTTTCTCCTTTCAGAATGTCGAAGATTGGTTTAGCGATTGCTGCGAAATCCTTAATGAGACAACGGTAATAACTGGCTAGACCCATGAATGATCCAACGCTTAATACTGTTTTAGGCTCAACGTAGTGCTGAATGGCTTTCATCTTTTCAGGGTCCGCTTTTGCGCCGTGTTTAGGCGAGGTACTCGACGCTCTCTTTAAAATTTTGACTTTTCTATCGTGGGCTGAAAAATACCTCTGGCATTTTTTAAACCGAAGGAGAGTCACAAAATTCTTACTTCCACCCATTAACTGAGAATGCCGATTTCTCTCGATCAGATTCTGTCAGAGTGATCTGGTTTACCAAAATTTTTGTCAGTATCATGGTGATGCTCGGCAGATGGTGTCGCAGATGGTTTGTATATTCAGTTTCCTGAAATCGATTACTAGGCGCTTCCTCCTATTGCCCTTCTCGTCCGTACCCTTTTTGTCCACTACCCATACCGGATTGTTGTATAAGGAACTGGACTTTCTGATGATACCGTTTCGTAGGAGATCGTTGACCTCTGAAGTTACAAAATCTTCGACACCTTTGTGGTATGGATGCAGCTTTGAGTAACATATACCGTGTTTTCGTCGGTCGTACGGATTGTAGCCAATACGGCTGTATTATAGGGCAGCGACTCGTTAAAGTCTGCGAAAGCCTTTTGATAGCGGTCAAGCATTTATAAGAAATCAGCTTTTACCGCAGGTAGTGCTTGTATATCTTCGTTTTTTGTGTGGCTGACGCTAGTACACTTGAGATACTGCAGCGTCTCCGAAGTTAAACCTATTTTTATTGGGCCTTCAAGGCATAATACCGCCCCTACTTGTTTTAGTAGGTCAAGTCCTATGATCCCATCGAATGTAGTCATGGAATCTAATAGGAAGAAGAAGGTCTCGTGTCCAAACATGGGTATCTTGCATTTCTGCGTGATGTTGTTTGATCCATGGATAGAGTGCACGTCGAAAAAGAACTCGGCAGGAGTAACGTTTTTTAGCCGTTATTTACAAAACACATGTCTATCCCTACTATTCTGCGCCGAATGAACGGCAGCAGGGACCTAAAAAATTAGCGTTTTCGATATCTGTGTCGTTGCCGTCGTCTATTTCGGCTACCGCTTCCTGTGCTACATGTGCGTAGTTTGCCTCTTGTTCAGCGACTGCCTTAAGGAGGTTTATCTTTTGCCGCCTTTGGCCAGTTGCACGGTCGGAACCGGCGGAGCGTTTGCTACCTTGACCTTGACCCTGATTTTGAGATTTCTGCCAATTCGTTGGTTGTCTGTATTTCGAGGACGAAGGATCTCTCTCCATAGGTTCAGGGCCTTCTTCACCACCGGCCTAAGTTTTATCGGCGTTATGGTAGCCGATTTGCTTTTTACAATGGTGATTTTTTCCCTGGTGGTTCTGGTTGGACTGATTCGTGCCTTGGGATTGCTGATGCTGACGGCCTCATCTCTGGGACCCGAAAACTTGAAAAAGGGAAAGGACCAAGTTGAACATCTCAACATATACACAGACGGAGGAGCACAGAGGATCGGGTAAATACTGGACAGACCCTGAGATAAGGCTGTCATATAAGCTAGCGGATCAATGCTGCATATTCCAGGCGAAAGTTTTTGCCATCAGGAAAGCTGCAGAGGTCGCTATGCTTGCAGAACAAGCACACCTATTGAACCTATTCGTCAACAGCCAAGCGGGCAGCTGCATGTAGTGTTTGCGGCCCTCCTGTACCCGTTGCTCAGCCCAGGCTAGCTTGGATATCTCCTCTTAAGAGATATCCTACTTGCACTTGAGCTGGCTCAGTAACTTGAGGGCCGCCTTTTATTGAGCTTTTGCCTTCATCCCTTCCCTGGCCGCTTTGGCCCTTCCCTACGCAGGGAGCTGGTACCTGGTTCCGGCGAGCGGAGAAGGCTTTCCTCTTCTGTCTTGCTAATGGATAGCACGCTCTCCGGGTCCGAGTCTGTGTCGACAGCGGCACCCGCGCGGCTCACCCTGCAACGCGTCGTTTTTGTGGCAGTAGTATTATAACTGACATGGCCTACTCCCACCGTGCCCGAGGTGTGACCGCTGGTGACATGCAGAGAGGATTGCTCCTCCCCGTTCCCGCCGGTGGTAGCTGTCACGCTTTCCACCGACGTTTGGGTTGACATCCCAACCCGTGCTTGATCCTTATCAGCCTCCATGTCTGGCCCGAAGGTCCATACCGGCTAATATTTCCCGGGGGGACCAACCCATAGCGTTTTATGCCTGGCCGCCAGGCACCTATAGCCATGGCCCTGGTTCAGTTCCCCCAACGTTAGATCGGGAAGACGCTGGACCATTGCCTTAGCTAGACACTGCATTACCCCGGACAGAGCAAGCGACAGTGCATTACCCTTGCCCGGAATAATGCAGTGTCCATTGCCCAGCCGGCACCCTCGTGGAGGGTTCAGCTAGAGGGTTTTTGCCAGCCCATCTACGCCATACCTTGTTGTTGAAATATCATATTAGACCATAATATAATAGCTCGTTCGTTCTCTTTCATAGTGACCAGACGTGTTTTTGTCTTGATATCCGCATATTTTCTGTTTATTTTATAGAAAAAGCCAGTGTTTTGACAAACAACATTTTTAATTAACTCTCTATTCAGCCTTAAAATCTGAAAATCTTTTCTTACCGCGAGTGCATGTCTTTAAATTTGTGGAATTTAATTTTTTTCACGATTTCGACGAAAAGAGGTGGCAAAAGTCGGTGATACAATAAATACACGCATCTAATAGAGAACTTTCCAGAGCTTTTAAACTTTTATTCAAATACTGCATCTTTCAGGTGGAAAAAAAAGTAAACTATTTAACGTATGATTCTCTTTTTGGTACCTTTTATTAGTTGCATTAATTTGTAGGAAAACTTTTTAAAGATATGGTCAGTTACATAGGCAGTTGTTTAGAAAAACTTGTTTTGCAAACCATCTAAAATTTAGGCTGTCAAAAACGGCTATCACAGCTCTTAAATCCCATACAACATCATATATTTGGCCGTATAAAGTATATATATTCTTGATCAGCATCAATAGCCGAGTCGATTGAGCCCTGTCTGTCGGCTTCGTGGTCAGTGCTGCAGCGGCGTAGAACCGTCACCGCTGTTCCAGGAACTCCAACGTCGCTGGCAGCTGTTCGGCACCCGTGGGAGCTGCTGACTTGCGCCTTGTGGGTGGTGTTGGATTGGTGCAGCGGCTGCCAATATGGTTGCGACACATCCGCCGCACCTGTGTCTCTGGTCGTGGACCTCGCTAATATGCTAGGTCAGCACACGTCCAGTGTCGGTGGTTAACTACTTTCCCTCTCAAGATCGACCGCCCTCGGTCGCGTCATAGTTCTGGACTATTTCGAAGACTTGTAGAGCGATGCGACGTCTTCTTGCGAAGTAGTATATTCCCGAGCCTAAGGCGCATATCACTATTACTAGGCTGAGTGATATCGTTGTCTCTAACTTCATTGATGAAGTTCAGATTCTCCTCGCTCAGCCGGTGGATATAGGGTAGGCTAAGTGTCATGTCGTGGCCGCTGATGTTTCTACGGGCGGACGCCGCTACGGCGGGGGCTGGATTCCGAATCCTGTTTCGGTTTAGAAATCGAGCGTTGTCGACGGTGGAATATGAACGGAACGTGATGAGGTACTGGTCCCAAAGTGAGTGAGTGAAAGTGTCCAAATTACAAGACTACAATTTTGTAAAGAAAAAAGGATTAAAATTACAAATCACCGACGGAGGTTGTCCTTGTGGACCACCCTCCCCTTGATGAGGACCGTTGTCACCAAGTCCGCTTCAACCGTTTTTTCATCGCAGAGGGGCAAAAGTTTGTTCCCTAACCTGCGGTTGGTTTTCGCTAGGACTCCTTCGCCTACTTCGAAGACACTGTTCATTTGGTTTTTATTTAGTCTGGTATTTTGCTCGATCTGAGCTTCCTCTATCTTTTTTACAATGCCCTGGATGCATTCCGGCGAAGTGGTGGCTACGACATCCGTGGGCCTTTGCTCGGTTACCGAATGAATGGAGCTGTTATATTCGACAGTAAGATAAGTAAGCAAGATAAGGTCCACTGTGTCTACGATTCCTCTTTGGAGTTTCAGGCACCTGGCTTTTTCTAACAGGGTGCTGTGGAACCGTTCCACCTGGCCGTTCGATTCGGTGTGGAGTGGTGATGCGTTTACGATGTTTACATCACAATTGTTCAAAAGAAGAAATTTTATGGTCTCGGACTTAAGAGCAGACTCATTATCGCAATAGACTTGCTTTGCCCTGGGAAAGACGTTCATTAGTATCAGTAGAGGGGGTCGGTAGGTCCTTTATTGTCCTGGATGCAATGCGTTGCACCATTACGAACTTGGATAGTTTGTTTACGCAGGTGAGGAAGAATTTTTTGTCTGTGGAGTAGATGTCAACGTGTAAAATCTCTCCAGCCTGTGAGGAAATCGGTGTTTAGCCAAGCTCGTGAGAACGTGAGTACCGAGAACGTGAGAGGCTGATGGTCGGTAAATATAATAATATTTTTCGCAACGTAGAGGAAGTGCCGCAGTTTGGCCAAGGCCCAGACGATTGCTGGCAGTTCTCGCTCGTTAACATCCTCCGAGGCAAGAATGCTTCTTAGTTATTCAAACGCATTGCGTTGGGCCTCATTAAACTGTACCTGGATCTTTTTTGACCTTTACTTGCTGACGGATCCGTTTTCTCCTTTCAGAATGTCGAAGATTGGTTTAGCGATTGCTGCGAAATCCTTAATGAGACAACGGTAATAACTGGCTAGACCCATGAATGATCCAACGCTTAATACTGTTTTAGGCTCAACGTAGTGCTGAATGGCTTTCATCTTTTCAGGGTCCGCTTTTGCGCCGTGTTTAGGCGAGGTACTCGACGCTCTCTTTAAAATTTTGACTTTTCTATCGTGGGCTGAAAAATACCTCTGGCATTTTTTAAACCGAAGGAGAGTCACAAAATTCTTACTTCCACCCATTAACTGAGAATGCCGATTTCTCTCGATCAGATTCTGTCAGAGTGATCTGGTGGTAACCTGATTCGAGATCAAGAGTGGTGAAGTTCTTCGCTTTACCAAAATTTTTGTCAGTATCATGGTGATGCTCGGCAGATGGTGTCGCAGATGGTTTTTATATTCAGTTTCCTGAAATCGATTACTAGGCGCTTCCTCCTATTGCCCTTCTCGTCCGTACCCTTTTTGTCCACTACCCATACCGGATTGTTGTATAAGGAACTGGACTTTCTGATGATACCGTTTCGTAGGAGATCGTTGACCTCTGAAGTTACAAAATCTTCGACACCTTTGTGGTATGGATGCAGCTTTGAGTAACATATACCGTGTTTTCGTCGGTCGTACGGATTGTAGCCACTACGGCTGTATTATAGGGCAGCGACTCGTTAAAGTCTGCGAAAGCCTTTTGAGATTTCTGCCAATTCGTTGGTTGTCTGTATTTCGAGGACGAAGGATCTCTCTCCATAGGTTCAGGGCCTTCTTCACCACCGGCCTAAGTTTTATCGGCGTTATGGTAGCCGATTTGCTTTTTACAATGGTGATTTTTTCCCTGGTGGTTCTGGTTGGACTGATTCGTGCCTTGGGATTGCTGATGCTGACGGCCTCATCTCTGGGACCCGAAAACTTGAAAAAGGGAAAGGACCAAGTTGAACATCTCAACATATACACAGACGGAGGAGCACAGAGGATCGGGCAAATACTGGACAGACCCTGAGATAAGGCTGTCATATAAGCTAGCGGATCAATGCTGCATATTCCAGGCGAAAGTTTTTGCCATCAGGAAAGCTGCAGAGGTCGCTATGCTTGCAGAACAAGCACACCTATTGAACCTATTCGTCAACAGCCAAGCGGGCAGCTGCATGTAGTGTTTGCGGCCCTCCTGTACCCGTTGCTCAGCCCAGGCTAGCTTGGATATCTCCTCTTAAGAGATATCCTACTTGCACTTGAGCTGGCTCAGTAACTTGAGGGCCGCCTTTTATTGAGCTTTTGCCTTCATCCCTTCCCTGGCCGCTTTGGCCCTTCCCTACGCAGGGAGCTGGTACCTTGTTCCGCCGAGCGGAGAAGGCTTTCCGAGTCCGAGTCTGTGTCGACAGCGGCACCCGCGCGGCTCACCCTGCAACGCGTCGTTTTTGTGGCAGTAGTATTATAACTGACATGGCCTACTCCCACCGTGCCCGAGGTGTGACCGCTGGTGACATGCAGAGAGGATTGCTCCTCCCCGTTCCCGCCGGTGGTAGCAGTCACGCTTTCCACCGACGTTTGGGTTGACATCCCAACCCGTGCTTGATCCTTATCAGCCTCCATGTCTGGCCCGAAGGTCCATACCGGCTAATATTTCCCGGGGGGACCAACCCATAGCGTTTTATGCCTGGCCGCCAGGCACCTCTAGCCATGGCCCTG
This sequence comes from Drosophila miranda, assembly GCF_003369915.1. NCBI lineage: Eukaryota > Metazoa > Arthropoda > Insecta > Diptera > Drosophilidae > Drosophila > Drosophila miranda. Next base: position 41,234,290 of record NC_046674.1, read on the forward strand.
GTTCAGTTCCCCCAGCGTTAGATCGGGAAGACGCTGGACCATTGCCTTAGCTAGACACTGCATTACCCCGGACAGAGCAAGCGACAGTGCATTACCCTTGCCCGGAATAATGCAGTGTCCATTGCCCAGCCGGCACCCTCGTGGAGGGTTCAGCTAGAGGGTTTTTGCCAGCCCATCTACGCCATACCTCGTTGTTGAAATATCATATTAGACCATAATATAATAGCTCGTTCGTTCTCTTTCATAGTGACCAGACGTGTTTTTGTCTTGATATCCGCATATTTTCTGTTTATTTTATAGAAAAAGCCAGTGTTTTGACAAACAACATTTTTAATTAACTCTCTATTCAGCCTTAAAATCTGAAAATCTTTTCTTACCGCGAGTGCATGTCTTTAAATTTGTGGAATTTAATTTTTTTCACGATTTCGACGAAAAGAGGTGGCAAAAGTCGGTGATACAATAAATACACGCATCTAATAGAGAACTTTCCAGAGCTTTTAAACTTTTATTCAAATACTGCATCTTTCAGGTGAAAAAAAAAGTAAACTATTTAACGTATGATTCTCTTTTTGGTACCTTTTATTAGTTGCATTAATTTGTAGGAAAACTTTTTAAAGATATGGTCAGTTACATAGGCAGTTGTTTAGAAAAACTTGTTTTGCAAGCCATCTAAAATTAGGCTGTAAAAAACGGCTATCACAGCTCTTAAATCCCATACAAAATCATATTTTGGCCGTTTTTCATGCGAGGTTGTGATAGGTAATCGGTATATAAGCCTAACGGCTCCGAAGCGCAGAAAGGGCTTTTGGACTTAGGTAATAAATAGTTCAAAGAACATATACAAACAAAATCTTGGGAAAATTTTGGGATATATTTTTGTAAAGTGCAGTCAAAGTTAAAAAACTGCTCAAAAGTTAGGTACTAATGAATCCATATGCTCAGGTACACTCAATATTAGAATAATTTTCCATTTCGCGCTACCTCTATTATGTTGTTGGTTATGAATGAATATGCAGGCTAGTATTTTTACCTTTACTTGTCTTTTTTACCAGAGTTTCTAACCTGCTTTTTACACCCGATACTCAAAATGAGTATTGGGGTATATTAGATTTGTGGTAAAAGTGGATGTGTGTAACGTCCAGAAGAAATCGTTTCCGACCCCATAAAGTATATATATTCTTGATCAGCATCAATATCCGAGTCGATTCAGCCCTGTCTGTCTGTCCGTCTGTCCGTCCGTCCGTCCGTCCGTCCGTCTGTCCGTCCCCTTCAGCGCCTAGTGCTCAAAGACTATAAGAGCTAGAGCAACGATGTTTTGGATCCAGACTTCTGTGATATGTCACTGCTACAAATTTTAAAACTTCGCCCCGCCCACTTCTGCCCCCACAAAGAACGAAAATCTGTGGCATCCACAGTTTTAAAGATACGATAAAACCAAAAACGCAATGTCGTAGAGGATTATTATATGTTCTAGAGTGTAAAATCTTAATCAGATCGTATAATTATTATAGCCAGAATCAAGAAAACAATTTCATTCTTTCTCGCTCTGTCTCTCTCTAACACACAGGTTTCATGGTCGGTTTTGCCAATTGCAAAATATGAGTTCAAGGATCTCAGAACCTATAAGAGCCAGAGCAACCAAACTTGGTATCGACACTCCTGTGATATCGGACCTTGACCGTTTCGTGTAAAAATTTCGCCACACCCCCTTCCGCCCCCGCAAAGGACGAAAATCTGGGGCATCCACAAATCTCAGAGACTATTAAGGCTAGAGTATCCAAATTTTGTATCCGCACTTCTGTTAGATCTCACTATAAGACGTATATCTCAGAATTTCGCCCCACCCTCTTCCGCCCCCACAAAGAACGAAAATCTGTTGCATCGACAATATTGCACATTCGAGAAAACTAAAAACGCAGAATCATAGATAATGACCATATCTATTAGATTGCTGAATCTGGATCAGATCGGATCAGTTTTGTAGCCAAAAGCAAGAAATCAATTTGCAGTGGCTACGCAGCGCCCGACGTCACGCTCAGACTGATTTTCTGTCTCTCTCGCACGCACTCGCGGCGTCTGCCGGAGGAGAGCCATACTGACTAAGTATCGGGTATAACTGTAGAGTTGCGGTGTCCGCAGCAACTCACAACGTTCCCCCTCGTTATTATGTCAAAGGGTGGTACCTACATATGTGTATGTATTGAATTCATTTTTAGCGCAGCTCTATAGTCTTATTTTGACTTTTAAAGGATTCAGTTGCGTATAAGAGAACATCAGTGAATACAATTTTGATATATAATTGAAGAATTTAATTTTCGTTAAAATGGTTATGAATAATTCAAAGTTGTTCGAGATATTTAGAAATTCAAGCACCTCACACGAATTTGTGGACACTGTTCTTAATGAATTACATTTAGTATTGGACAGCCCAGAGAAGCATACAAGCACAAGAATAAAAATGATTTGTGAACATATTAATATTAAAAAGAAATGGGTGATCTCACACCATACGGTTGAATCGTTTAATAGCAAATACGCAAGCTGGCTAATTGAAAACAGCTTGCTATATGATGGACCCTCCACGTCTACATGACGAGCAATAGAAAGACCAACAAAAACGCTGGATAAGTGTTCAGATTATACTAGAAAGTGAAAACTTGTAGATGAAACATGTCATATAGATACGGATCATTTATCGGAGGCACTGTCAATTATATATACGAACAACAAGGAAAACAAGAGGTCGCATATAACAAAAGCTGTATCGAAGGCAAGTCCGATGAGACTTGACAGGATAAAGAATAGCATCCTTACGCCACCAAATTCACAACCGAAGTCGTATACCGATGACGAGGCTTTGGCGTTGTTTTTAGACATGGGAATGTCTAAGTGATGGTTGAATCAGCATTAGTAAAACTTCAAGACCTCGTGCAACATGCTACGAAACGGCTCATTAAAATCTTACCTCACCATTAAATTGAGAGTCTGCCACCAAATCTGACATTGATCAGCAAATGGGGCTGTGATGGATCTTCTGGGCAAAGTGAATATAAGCATGGCTTAAGTCGGATACATCGGAATATTGGAAAAATCCTCGACCTTCGTCTGCTCATTATTGCCGTCCTATATTATTCAAATACGCCAAGGAATCTTCGGAGCTAATAAAATCCTCTGTAAGTGGTATTAAGAATCAGATTTCAAATATAAGACCGTTTGTACATAAAGTCAACGAAGAAAAAACCATTAGTGTCAATTTTAAAGTTTTCCTTACTATAAGTGATGGAAAAGTTCTGTACGAACTTACTAATAATAAATCGACTTTGAAATGCGCATTTTGCAAAAAAACAAAGAAGGAATTTAAAAATTTGGATGATTCCATAATTGAAGAGAAAAACTTAGAATATTGCATTTCCCCATTACATGCAAGAATTAGTTCATTTTAAAGCTTGCATACACCATTCCGCGAGAGGGAGAATCTTTTGACAACAGCACGCCAGCCACCGAAATACAAAAGACTAGGAAAAATAGGATTTAAGAAAAATTCTTAGACAAACTATTACTGAAGGTGTTGACGCCCCTTAATAGAATATAGGATTAAATTACTTTATAAAGGTTAACAATTTGAATATTTGAATTAATATGTATGTTCGGAGCAGAACCCAGCCGATTAGCTGCTTGCCAAATAGCACCTAATTCTTGGCCCTCAGCCGCTTATTTTGTTTGTTACTTATGTCTATGTCACTCATTTGTTTGTTAAAGCTTTGCGCTTGCTTGCCCTGCTAAACGCTCTCTGCCAGCTCGCTCTTCGCTATCTCCGCTTTGCGTCTGCCTACCGACGTCGGCCGAGCGAAGCTGCGCTTAGCGATCTGAGCGGCAATGTAAAGGGCAGGCAAGCCACACTTGCAATTTGGATGTCACGCATTAAAGAACATATCGTAATTTTATTTCTGCGCCGAGTTTTGTTTAATTCGAAATAATTAGTCGGCCGATTGGGGATAAAAAACATTATCTCCACATAAAATTTGGTGACCCCGACGTGATCTCTGAGTTGCAGTGTCAATTAATAATCATTCGCGATCGACATTCGTTAGCCCTAGCAAATTTTCGGCGGTTAAGCACAATTCGGTGCTAAAACATACTTACATACACCTACATACACGCATTGCTGGCTATTAATTTCTCTGTCGCGACAATTCGGTCAGTGCAGTGCAGCGAACTCACTAATACACACAAGCGGAGTACAAAGCGGAATCGGACAGCTCGCACAGCCGCACAGCTAAAGGCATTAGCTGTAATCCCTTTGCTTTCGGTTCCCACGTTTATACGTATACAGGGTGTCTTTTTCGGTCGTGCTGAGTGACTCTTTTAAAACCTCAACATGGCAGCACCTGAGCCTACCAATGTCGCGAACGCAGCAATGCCGAGTGATGTAGATTTCTACAAGCACAAGGCCGAGTCCATCGCGCGCCAACTAAAGGCCATGGATCGCTTTCTCACCAAGGAAGAGCTTGCCGAGTTAGATGAGGCAGAACTTCAAGCTCGCTTAGAGCAAATCGAGCGAATGAATGCGGATTTCGATGCCGCTCAAACGAGCCTTGAAAGGCTGGATTTCCTGCAGTTAGCCCATGATGCCCGGCTGGACTTTTCGAATGTTTATGTCAAGGTTAGGTCCAGGCTGTCGCGGGAGTTGATGGCTGCTCGCACGGTAAATGTTGCCAATTCAACGGCTCGGCATACTCTCGAGGGGAATTCTTCGTTGTTCGCCTATAATAGTATAGGCCGTTCTCGAATGCCCGAGTTGCAGCTTCCGCGATTCGGGGGGAACTACATGGATTGGCCAGAATTCCACTCGATGTTCTCGACAATGGTGCACAAAGACCATCGTATACCAATCATCGAAAAATTCCAATATCTTCGTGGATGTCTAGATGGTGCTGCGCTGGATACGATTCGTTCCTTGGAACTTTCTGAGGAGAATTACGACAAGGCGTTGAATTTACTAATGTTGCGATTCGATAATAAACTGTTACATTTTCAGGCACACGTAAAGGCTATTTTCGGGCTGCAAGGGGTGGAGAAGGGCTCGGCTATCGGCTTGCGCGCGCTCAGCGACAAAATCAATTCGCACTTGCGTGCACTTCAGACCTTGGCGACCCCGCAGGAGATATCCGATGGGTTGCTGATCTTCATCATAGGCACGAAACTGGACCACAAAACAAAGGAGAAATGGGAAGAGAACTTGCCGACGTCAGGATTGCCTCGGTGGTCAAGCATGGCCTCATTTCTGGAAGCGAGATGTCGGATGCTGGAGAATTTGGGATCAGCCATGGCAACAAGTCCTAGTCAACAGGTGGGAGAAGACAAACCTGTCACCCTTATCACCTCCAGTAACGACCATCCTAACCCCATATGTAACCATTGCAATTCCTCCGAGCATTACATATCTAGATGTCAGGCATTCCTGAATCTCTCTGCGTTTGAACGATACAAAGAAGCAAAGAAGAGCCGCTTGTGTTTGAACTGCCTCAACAAAGGCCATGAATTGCAGAGGTGCAGGTCAGGACTTTGCAGGCATTGCCAGGCCAAACATCACACGCTACTCCACATTCCATCGGGAACTGGTGCTTCATCTTCCTCTTCACCGGCCGAGGAATCGATCCAGCAAGAGGCCGCGACTGTGCTTCTAGCAAGCGGGTGTTCTAGCCCTCCCCCCTCGATCCAGAAATCTCAGCCTAGCCAGAACGTGTTGCTACCTACTGCCCTCGTCCATGTAACAGATCGTTATGGAGCACTTATCCCATGTCGTGCCATTTTGGATTCTGCATCACAGGCAAACTTTGTAACATCTAGACTTGCTGATCAGTTGCAGTTGGATCATTGCTCGTCTTATGTTCACATCTCTGGAATCGGAGATTCCATTCTACCTTCGAGCAAGTCTGTACATATAGTTGTACAATCCCAGGACGCAAGCTATCGAGCTTCCTTCGCTGCAATTGTCACCAACTCAATTACGGAAATGCAGCCTAACTTCGGCGTAGACGCAAAGGATTGGCCAATGCCGAATAATCTAAAACTAGCTGATCCTAATTTCTCCAAGCCCCAACGTATCGATCTGTTGATAGGTTCTGGTTTGTTCTTCGATTTAATGTGCGTCGGACAGATTCGACTATCAGCCCAATTGCCAACATTGCAGGAGACTAAACTTGGTTGGATAGTATCAGGAAGCATTGATAGCTCGGAGAATAAGCGTGCAGCTTTAGCCGCTTTTGAAAATTCCTCGTGCATCTCTATTGACGATTTTCGACCCACAACGCTGGAGTACCAAAACTTAGAGCAGCAATGCAGGAAGCAGCTGCTCGAGTGCCAGGTGCAAGTGGAAAAACTGCGATCGGAGAATCAGGAACTGCAGCGCGAACTTTTCCATATATTAAAAACCTACATATCCACGCCAAATGAAATTCAACTTTCAACAGTTTCTACATTGCCAAATTTCCTGCCATTCTATGCAATTACAGAGGTTCCCGATGATCAAGACGTAGTCACGACAAGCCGCCTTCGTAAAGAAGCGCCGATTGCTGCGTTCGACGATCATCCCAGCGTAGCCGCCAGCTGCGCCCAAGCAAGCATCTTCAAGAGGGCCGTTGGAAAAATAGCGGTTCTGCCCCTTCAGGATGGATCTGTTGAAAGCCTTTGCCTTCCAACGGGGGGTGAATGTTCGGAGCAGAACCCAGCCGATTAGCTGCTTGCCAAATAGCACCTAATTCTTGGCCCTCAGCCGCTTATTTTGTTTGTTACTTATGTCTATGTCACTCATTTGTTTGTTAAAGCTTTGCGCTTGCTTGCCCTGCTAAACGCTCTCTGCCAGCTCGCTCTTCGCTATCTCCGCTTTGCGTCTGCCTACCGACGTCGGCCGAGCGAAGCTGCGCTTAGCGATCTGAGCGGCAATGTAAAGGGCAGGCAAGCCACACTTGCAATTTGGATGTCACGCATTAAAGAACATATCGTAATTTTATTTCTGCGCCGAGTTTTGTTTAATTCGAAATAATTAGTCGGCCGATTGGGGATAAAAAACATTATCTCCACAATGTAAATATTACTAAAATTGTGAATTAATTTGAAGTTGGCGCGTTACATTATGTACATATAAAGAAGCGCAATCGATAGTATCAATAGTATCGAGCCAAAACGATCTGAATTATGATCACTAGATTTAAGAGATATACGAAATAAAACGAACGAGCAAGGAACTACATCGAGCGGATTAAGGAAGGTATTAATTGTGTAGACGGATTCCACTGGAAAACTGTTGTTTGGCGCCCGAGCAGGGACCTTTGGAGAAGGTTCAATTACCGGATGGAGTTCACGACTGGAACTCAATAAATATTTCACCCTGAGTCTGGCTGACGGCGAGTGCGACAGCGGCTTCGGTATCGAATTGTGAGTGTGAACTGCTTTGAGCATCTAATATTTCTTGCAGGCATGTTTAGTTCCAATTCGATGTGTGTGAATAATCTTAAAACAATACAATTGTTTTAGTGTCAAGTGGTCGCGGCTTTGAGACTTCTGCGCTTTAATTGTTCTGTAAGCGGGGTCTCGTGTAGAAAGCAGATTAAAATTACAGTTAGCTTGAGCGCTTAGGTATCTGCATACACACATACAGCCTATTGCGTGCACTGCTATACGTTGAAGCAAGGCACATACATACTTGCATATATATGCAGTTACAAGCCGGCACCTAAAGAACAGTAATTGCTATTTGACATTGATTTAACTTTGTAGTCTTTTCTTCTTTGCCTGCCGGTTCGTTGGGGCGCAAGTACACATTTTAGTACAGTGGCGCACAGTGGTCAATTGTTGATCAATTATTGAATTGGGCAGTGTAGTGAGAATTTAAAGTTAGCCGATTATTGAATAGAGTGGCTAAACTTGGTACCGTGTTACTTACTCATGCCAATATTGAGTATTTTTTATTGTTAAATTGTCAAGGGTAACACCGGTGTAAATAGTCAGTGCAAATGGCACCTAGAAAGGGTAAAGATGCGGAGGTGCTCACTTCTCGAACGGCGTTAATGAATTCCTTTGTCCGTAACAAGGTCTATATCGAAAAAAATAGCGACTCCATGACGGCTGCGGAGCTGGAAGCCAGGTTAAGTCTAATTGAGACAAACTTTAATCAGTTTTGCAACATTCAGGCTAAAATTGAACACGATAGCGAGGACGCCAGCGAATATGAAAGCCGCTATAAAGCTGAGGAGGTTTATTGCGAATTAAAGGCCAAGTTACTAAGCTGTCTTGGAAATAGGGGACGGCGGCAGTCCAATGTAGGTGATCTTCTAAATAGCACACAGGTGTCTCGTTCATCGAGACTTCCCAAGCTAAAGCTGCCTGAGTTCGCTGGAAAGTTTACGGAATGGACCAGCTGGTACAACACCTTTGCTACTCTAATAGAATCAGACTCTGAATTGGATGAGTTGTCTAAATTTATTCATTTGAGATCATCGTTAGGAGCTAGACCGTTAAGTGCGATTGAGGGTTTGGAATTAACAGGGCCTAATTATCGCAAGGCACTACGATTATTGAAAGATCGCTATGAAAATAAGGCAATTATTCTGCAATCACATGTACAGGAGCTATTCAACTTAAGGCGGCTAAAAAGACCCGACTCAGAGGGACTGAGAGTGCTGGTAGACAATGTAAATGCCCAATTAGTAGCACTCAAGTCGTTAAGCGACGATAAGGAGATTCTGGATGCAGTAATTTTCCATCTGATTCGCACAAAGCTTGATGAAGATACAATGGATAGGTGGGAAGTTGAGTGGGATTGCCAAAAGTTACCGTCGTGGTCATTGTTATCGCAGTTTCTGATAAACAGAGGAGTCAATATGGCAAATAGGGAAGTTCGGCGAGGCAATGGAGCCCGACCCAGTGGTAAAGGTGAGATGAAAAATGCGACCTTAGCTGCAACAATAGGCAGCAATGGCTGCTACGTTTGTCCTGGGACCCATGGATTGAAAGGGTGTCAAAGGTTTAACGAACTATCACCAGTACAACGTTACCATGAGGCGAAGAAGCATTCGCTGTACCTGATTTGTTTTAGCAAGCGACATACAACTAGAAACTGTAATGGTCCGCGATGTAGGATTTGCAGCAAGCCGCATCATGAACTTCTGCATCGAGAGATACCTATTGTTGCCAATGAGCCGGGGCTCAAAGGGCAGGAGTTGCAAGAGCCAAAGTCACTGCATAGCTCCCTATTGTCTAGATCATCCACCAACTTTCTTGCGACCGCTGTAGTTCAAATCAAAGCTATAGACGGAGCATATCGCAATTGCAGGTGCGTGTTAGATTCCGGTAGTCAATTAAATTTTCTGACGGCTAGGATAGTCTCGGCCCTGGGCCTAGAAATGCGCGACTCAGTCATACAACTCAGTGGTATTGGAAATGCAACATCTCAAGTTATGGGAGAGGTGCAAGCGACTTTTAAATCTAGAGTCACCAGATATATGAGTACCGAGGACTTCTGTGTGCTGAAGGAAATAACTCAGCATAACCCAACAAGCTCAGGAATTTGTCCGGAGTGAGTTCCACCCAAGGGAGTTACGCTGGCCAACCCTACAGTTTAGTCCGAAAAGGATGACAAGATTGACATGCTAGTTGGAGTCACATTTTTTTTCAAGATAATTGTAGCAGTGCAAATAAAACTAGGAGCACACCTTCCAAGGTTTCAAAAGTCTCTGTTAGGCTGGGTCGTCGTAGGTGAATTCACAAAATCTTCTGAAGTTGCACTGTTAGCAACTGACATTGAACGAAAGGTGTCGAAAAATGATCAGCTGCAAGAGCTCGTACAAAGGTTTTGGAAGTGTGAAGAAGTCCCTGAAACAGTAGATAAGTTCACTGAGGAAGAAAAACAGTGCGAAGATTGTTTCTTGACGCATGTTAAGCAGGAGGCCTCAGGACATTTAGTGGTAGCTCTGCCCTTTAAGAATCCTAAAGTTGAGTTAGGCGAAACTTATCAAATTGCACTTACCAGGTTCTTGAATTTAGAGAAGAGGTTAAATCGTAGCCAAGTGCTGAAGGAACAATATGTTCAATTTATTGAAGAATATCGCCAGTTAGGGCATTTAAAGGCAATAGAGCCCGCCGGACAAGAAAAGGTCGAATACTTCATGCCACATCATCCGGTTATTCGCCCAGAGAGTTTGACGACCAAGTTACGAGTCGTATTTGATGCCTCATGTAGATCTAGCAACGGCAGGTCACTGAACGACGCAACCTTGGTTGGTCCAACGTTGCAGCCTGATCTGTTCGAGACTTTGACCAGGCTCCGTTTCTATAGATACGCCCTTACGGCCGACATAAAGAAAATGTACCGTCAAATATTGGTTGCGGAACCACATAGAAACTATCAATGCATTCTATGGCGATGCAACGTTTCGGATCCTATCCAGGTGCTACGCCTAAACACGGTCACTTATGGAACAAATTCGGCGCCGTTCCTGGCAGTACGTTGCCTCTATTACTTGGTCGATAGGTACGCGGAAAAATTTCCGTTAGCTAGAGAGGCCGTGAAGCGAAGTTTCTATATAGATGATATGCTGTGTGGAGCCGAATCAGAAGAGGAACTGACAAAGTTGTAAGAACAAATACGATCGTTCTCTTTCGTAGTGATCAGACGCGTTTTTTTTTTGCGCTCCGCATTTTTTCCTTTTGTTTTGAATAAACAGCCGGTGTTTTCCTAAATAAACTTTAATTAACTTCCTAACCAGCCAACAATCTGGAAGACTATTCTATTTCGCGAGTGCATGCCTTTTGATTTGTGTTAAAACATTATTTAACTTTTTATTTTTCGGCGTCGGCTTGTCGTGTTTGTGTTGTTGCAGTGAGTGAGTACGCATTACATTGCATTGCAGTCCGCTCTCGTCTGGTAGCTTTTGTTGTGTTATCACTTTCTCCCTATCACCTAAACTTAAATAACTGTTCATTCTCTCTCGCTCTCGTAACTTTCTGTTCAGTAGCTCTCTCTCTCTCTCTCATTAGCTGCTGCTGCAACTGTTCTCCTCTCCTCCTATTAGCGTTTGTCTGGAACACTGGTTTGATAGCCATTTGTTTTGAAATATTATTTGATTTTAATTTTGTTCAAATTTTTTATTATGGAGTTTTCTGTTGTATGTGCCAAAAAATCATGCAATAAGCAGATCACCCACTATCAGCCGATTATTCCCTGCTGGATCTGCGACAACGTAGAGCACGCAAAATGCGCTGGATTTTCTGGCCTTGTGAGTGATGCCATTTCAAAGCGTAATGGTTTGCACTACAGTTGCGAGGCATGCCGTGCGTTGGAGAAAGACATGGTAGTTTTTATGAGGCAGACGCGGAGTGGCTTTAAGGAGCTGTCCGTTGGTTTTAAAAACCAATACGATCGGCTCCTAGCCATGGAGGCTCAGTTTAGCGGTTTAAAACTGCTGAATGAGTCTCCGAGGCGTAAAAAGGTCACTCCGCGGGATCTGCAAGTGCCAACCGTCACTCAGCCGTGCGCCGCCGAAAAACTGACTCCGACCACTCAAAGTGTGCAGCAGTTGATCTCTTTTACCACTCCAAGGGCAACGACAGCTGCTAGCGATGGAGATTCTGTATCCGAATTCATCGCCTCGGAGAATGTGCAGCCAAGTACGTCTGCAGCGTCCGTGTCCGTAGTGTCCGCAAGCTCACTAGTTGTCCCGTCCATCCCGATGCCACCAGTAAATAGACGTTCCGGACCTTCGGATATTGCCACCACAGGTACTAGGCCTGTGGTGCCCAAACCACTGGTGGGAGTCCCACCAAAACGACAAGTTTTTGTCTCACGGCTGGCCCCTGACCTGACATCGAATGATGTAATTGCTTTTATTCAAAGCAGATTAAAAGCCGTGGGTTTAAAGGTGGAGAAGTTTAATTTCTCTTATGCCAGGGAGATATCTTCGTTCAAGATAAGTGTCTCCCCAACTCACTTTGACACCATTTGCTCTGCCAAATTTTGGTGGTGAAGGAGTTAAGGGCTAAGAAGAAGAATAGGCCTCCCCCCCTCAACCTCAACTTCCTCTTCCTCAACTTCCCGTCTTGCTTCCACCTTTCCAAAAAACTAACTTCTCTTTTAGTAACGTATCAGAATGTTCGAGGCTTACGTAGTAAGCTCAGCATTCTTTTCCGGGATAGTGTTGCATTTGCTTCCCACGTTATTGTGTTTACTGAAACCTGGTTAAAGCCAGACATTCTTAGTTCCGAGGTTTTGGCAGGTCGGTACACAACTTTTAGAAAGGACCGTTCGTCTTGACGTGCAGGGGGGGGGGGGGGGGGGGGGGCTCTTACTTCACGTCGGAACACTTCACAGTCCAAGTTCAACAGGAACTGGAATTCCTGTGGGTAAAACTGATTCTTCCCGCTTTCGCTATATTCATTACTTGCTCGTATATCCCACCTTCTTCGGATATTTCAATTTATGAGCAGCACTTGTCCGCTTTAACCGCTGTTTCTTCCTCGCTATCTGATAAAGATCGTATGATAGTTCTTGGTGACTTCAACTTGCCAGGAACTGTTTGGTCTTCGGTAAACGAGTCTAGTATCCTAGTGCACATGTCACGACATGACCTTGTTGACGGCTTGCTTGACCTGTCCCTGTCTCAAGTCAATCATGTGAAAAATTCCTTGGGTCGATTGCTTGATCTCTGCTTTGTATCGGATCCGACCATAGTGTTGTTAACCCGAGCCCTTCCGCTCACTATACCTGAAGACGCCTACCATCCTACTTTCGAAGTGTCGCTAGATATAGGACCAAATGTATTGGATTGGTCGAGTAGGCTACCTGAACGTGTCCGCTGCTTTCGTAAAGCCGAGTTTGCGGAGCTTTATAACCTCATTAGGGATTTTGATTGGTCCGCTTTGTACTTGTGCACTGATGTCATAAAAGGCACAAACATTTTTTACAATGCTCTTGGCACATTTTTTGATTCTTGTGTCCCGCTTTCTTGTCCGATTAGATCTGGAAAACCCCCTTGGTTTACCAAAGAGTTATCCAGTCTAGAAAACTTAAAATCAAGACTTTATAAAATATTTCAAGAAGAGGGTTCTCCTACTTCTCACTCTCGCTATGTAATAGCTCGGAACTTTTCAGTTCTTAATGCACAATGCTATAAGAACTACCTATCTCGATGCAGGATACGTTTTTCTCAGGACCCCAAACAGTTTTACTGCTTTGTAACAAGTAAGCGTAGAATGTCCGCACACCCATCCTCGCTATCATTTTGTAATACGTCGGCAAATAATTATTACGCAAGTGCCGATCTTTTTGCCCAATTTTTCCAAACCACCTATTCTGAGGAAAGCTACTCTGGTCATCCGTACCCATACGGTTTACCGAGGTCGAACGGCATTTTCAGTCCCTTGATAAATGAATGTACTTTACTTCATGATCCTCGACTTTTCACCCTGTCCATTGATTCTCCTTGCTTCCCCCCGATCTGGAAGGATTCGTTTATAGTTCCTCTCCATAAAAAAGGTCTAAAGCAAAAAATTATAGAGGTATAGCAAAGTTATCCGCTATTCCCCAAATGTTTGGGAAGGTATTAACTCCGCACTTGCAACATCTTTGCAAGTCACTTATTTCTCCCACTCAGCATGGATTTATAAGGCGGCTATCAACCACCACGAACTTGTTAGAGTTTACCTCTTTCATTATTAAAGGCTTTCAAGGTAACTTACAGACGGATGTTATTTACACTGACTTTAGTAAAGCATTCGAATCTGTAAACCATTCCCTTTTAGCGCATAAACTTGACCTTTTAGGGTTTCCGCCCAACCTCCTGAGATGGATTTCAAGCTATCTTTGTTCCAGGTCTCAAAGAGTCCTCTTCAAAAACTCCCTCCCTTTACCAGTAAAGGTTTCTTCGGGGATACCACAGGGCAGCCGTCTAGGCGCCTTAACCTTCACACTCTTTATTAAAGACTTGACTTCGGTATTAACATACATACTTATGTATGCGGATGATGTTAAACTCTGTGTCCAGTATAAGGAAATTTCATTTCATTCTCGCTTGCAATCCGATCTCAATAACTTTCAGTCATGGTGTTGTGAAACTTGTTACACCTTAATGCCTCGAAATGCAAAGTTATGATATTTCATCGTTCTAACCCTTTGTTGGCTCCCTATACCTATTTGGTGGTTCTCTTGAGAGAATTACGCTGGTGGATGATCTTGGTGTTATGTTAGACCCCAAGTTAAAGTTTTCTGAACACATTTCTACCATGGTAAAAAAGGCCATGGGCGTGATTGACTTTATAAAGAGGTGGTCAAAGGAATTTGACGACCCCTATATAACCAAGACCCTCTATACCTCGCTTGCTCGTCCGATCTTAGAATACGGCTCCTGTGTATGGTGCCCTCAGTACAAAGTACACCAGGACCGTATAGAATCAGTACAGAAAAACTATTTACTCTTTGCTCTGCGGGGCCTTAACTGGGATGTAGACTACTATTAGTAAACCTCCCATCCTTAGTTCACCGTAGAAAATTGCTTGGTGTGATATTTATGCACAACTTGATCAGGGGTGACATAGACAACCCTGATCTGTTGAGCCGCATAAACTTCACGATTCCTATTAGACTGACTAGAAATTTTATACCGTTGTTCCTTCCACTTTGTAGATCGAATTATTCCTTGCATGAACCGTTTAGGGTCTTATGCTCGGATTATAATTCCCTCTACCATATTATATCCACCACTAATTCTCTTCCTCTTATTAAATTACTAATTCTTACACATCTTTCTAGTAATTAGTAATTGTAGTGGTATTTGTATTTTGATTGCATGCTTAGTTTCTAAGTAAGTTTAGTGCTTATTTCCTCGAATGTTAGTCTAATAGCTTTTATTAGTTCGCGTTCGGCTCGGCTACGCACCGTGCGTCATGCGGCAGCGCCCCTCGGTCGGTTGGGCGGTAGGAGGGCTGCGTTTTGCTTGGGATCCGCGCGTAACAGCCTTCTGCTGGTTTCACACGGGCCACTTGACGGTGCAGTAACTGCATCGCCTCTTGAGAGATGCAGTCATTGCATGTCAACGTCCAAGACAAAAGCAAGTGACCGAATTATTAGGGCTAGGAAAGTTCGAGCTGCACAAATGGCGCGGCAATTATCAAGGAATGGACAACAACACCAGCCTAGAGCCCCTGATGCTAAAAACAGAGGACGTAGCTAAAACTTTGCGGATATATTGGTCAAGTCTAGAGGACAAATTCCAATTCTGCTTTAACATAAATGTTTCCGCAATCGTCACGAAGAGATCAGTGCTGTCCGAATTGGCTCAGGTGTTTGATCCGTTAGGGTTCTTGAGTCCCTTGCTGATCTTGGGCAAGATTTTGTTTCAGTAACTTTGGCTTCTAAAGCAGGATTGGGACGAGGAGTTACCAGCAAGCTACGCAACTCAATGGCTTCGAAATAGAGAAGAACTGAAACTAATTTACAAATTTTTATTTCATTGCACTTTGCAACTGTTTGGTTTCTCTGACACATCCAACAGAGCTTACGGCGGCGTAATTTATGCTCGTGTTAGGGATGAAGGGGGAGGAATTTCGGTGCGACTGGTAACGGCTAAGTCCAAAGCAGCCCCAGTTAGGGTAACATCATTGCCACGCTTAGAGTTACAAGGGGCATTGTTAGTGGCCAAGCTAATGGCAAAGGAATGCGCCTGTCTTCACATGCCGGTAGAGAAGGTTAACAATTTCACGGATTCCACAATTGTGTTAAATTGGCTGTCGTCACATGCTAGTCAATGGACAACCTTCGTTGCCAACAGGGTGGCTCAAATACAAGAGGTCACACGTGTACAGGATTGGTTCAAGGTCGACACAAAATCAAACCCTGCAGATATTGTATCTAGGGGATTATTGGTAATTGAATTGAGCAAGTCAACGATGTGATGGAACGGTCCAGAATTTTTAATGGACGCAGCAGATGACTGGACCAAATTTAATTGGAGTGAGGAAATACAAACAGTGCCGGTGGAGAAGAAATGTAAGTTCTCGCTGACAGTTGGTAAGGTAGAAAGTAATGAGAAGTTAGATGTCGTGGGGAGATGCAAATTTGCAAATGATTTCCTCAAATTGCAGCGAGTTTTTAGCTATATTTTTCGCTGGCGTAGAATATCGTTGAGATCGAACTCAAATTAAGCAGGCAACCTTACTGAAGCTGAAATGGAGGGTGGATTGCGCTATATTGTGTATAATGTGCAGCAGTTGAGCTTGCACGAGGAATTCATTAAGCTTAAAGAGGGAAAGGTGATAAAATCAGCGAGAATTCAGAGTTTAAGCCCGTTTTTACAAGAGGAAGAGGAAACTATTATTCGAGTCGGCGGAAGGTTGTCCAATGCCGAATTGCCATTTGACACAAGGCATCCCATCTTAATGCCGAGCAACCATAAAGTGGTAGAGGCGCTTGTTGAACTCACACATCGAAAGAATTTACATGCCGGAGCACAATCGCTATACGCTTTTTTGCGACAGAGATATTGGGTAATCAATTGCAGGAAACTTGCCCGCAGGGTGATCAGTGGCTGCATACCATGCTTTCGTCGTCGGCCGCTCGCTGCAACACAGTTGATGGGAGCGCTGCCAGCTAGCCGAGTGCGAGGCTATATCTACCCCTTCGAGCGCGCTGGACTGGACTTTACTGGGCCAATATGGATGCACTTTCACATGCGAGGAAAACGCCCAATAAAGGTGTATCTGTGCATATTTGTATGCTTCGCAACAAAGGCCTGCCATATAGAGATCGTGTCGGACTTAAGCTCAAATGCGATCATCGCGGCGCTAAAACGGTTCTTTGCAAGACGTGGATTGAGTTCTGACCTATATTGCGACAACGCCACCAATTTTGTAGGTGCGTCACGAGAGCTCAACAGAGCTTTCGACTCGCCAAGTCAGAAGCTCATTGACGACGAATACAGCCAGCGAGGAGTCAGGCTTCACTTCATCCCCCACGCTCCCCTCACTTTGGAGGATTATGGGAGAGCGCCGTGAAGGTGGCCAAACAGCTGCTGGTGAAATGCACCAACAGCACAGCACTTAACTACGAAGATCTTGCGACTGCCATCACACAAGTAGAAGCGGTGATGAATTCTAGACCTCTGCATCCCTTGTCATCGGACCCGAATGACTTCGAGGCGTTAACTCCCGGTCATTCCTTGGTTGGCCGACCCCTGAACGCGATAGTAGAACCAGTAGACGACGCACTGTTGAAACTGTCCATGAGCAACCATTGGAAACGCATTCTAATGGTACACCACATGTTCTGGCACCGCTGGTCGTCGGAATATTTGACGTTGCTGCAGAAGCGGACAAAGTGGAGCACTGTAGCCAACAACATTCAACTTGGTACACTGGTCCTTATTGCGGAAGACAACGCTCCGCCCGGACAATGGCTGCTGGGAAGAGTTGCAGAGTTACACCCAGGAGCTGATGGTGCAGTTCGGGTTGTAACACTCAGGACCAAGACTGGATTATTTAAGCGCAACGTACATAAGCTCTGCCCGCTGCCTACAGATGCCGATGAACTTAATGTTGGAAGGAGCTTCCAAGGTGGGGAGAATGTTGACGCCCCTTAATAGAATATAGGATTAAATTACTTTATAAAGGTTAACAATTTGAATATTTGAATTAATATGTAAATATTACTAAAATTGTGAATTAATTTGAAGTTGGCGCGTTACATTATGTACATATTAAGAAGCGCAATCGATAGTATCAATAGTATCGAGCCAAAACGATCTGAATTATGATCACTAGATTTAAGAGATATACGAAATAAAACGAACGAGCAAGGAACTAAATCGAGCGGATTAAGGAAGGTCTTAATTGTGTAGACGGATTCCACTGGAAAACTGTTGGAGGGACTTAGCTCGTACAGAAGGTATGAAAATATCCTGAAATGAAGCTAACTCCCACGCTTCATAAAATTCTGGCACATGGTCAAATTTTAATTGAACATCAGAGCCTACCAATTGGAGAGATGTCAGAGGAAGCCCAGGAAACGAGAAACAAAGATTACAAAAACAGGAATATGAATACGTGCAAGAAATTACGACTTTAAGAAAGCCAAGACCTTTTCAACATGTTGGCAGCCTATTCAGATCCATATATTTCATCCATTAGATACATATGTGAGATCACAAGCAGTTATTCTTCAGAAATGATAAGTTTATTAGATATTCCTCCCACTAAACAGGAAGTGGAGGATTATTTTACAGAAATAAAAAACAAACCATTTTTCAAAATAAAAAATTGTTTTCTTATTTTAAATTAGGTTAAGTTGAAAATTAAAGTAAAAAATAATATTTTATAGTAAAAACCAACATTAAAAGTAATTAATCGATAAAAAAAAATAGAGAAAAATATGCACCGGCAACAAAGTTCAACTTTAACCCATTATTGTGAAGTTGTTAGACACTGTAGCATAATATACTTAAGCTGATCAAATTTTGATTTTTCTTTCAAATGCAGTTTGTTTTATGAAGATATCTTTATTTGTTCAGAAGTTATTAATTTAACAAGCTGAAACGGCGGAATGCCCCACTGTACGTCGTGTGTTGTCGCGTTCTATAAGTACGCTCTTACGCCCGGTCTTAGCCGTAGCTATCTCTTTCCCTATCATCCGAATCCAAACTGTTCTTCCTCTCTTAAACTTTCTGAGCAGTAGCGCTCTGTTTTTTTAGATCATACTATAACCACTCTTCTCTTTGCTTTCATATTACTAATTCCCCTGTGAGCGTTTGTCTGGCAAATTGTTGTGATATTTATTTGTATTGAACATTTTTTAGTTGCTTTAAAAAAACAAGAACAAATATTATAATGCAATTTTATGTGATCTGCGTCAAAAACAATTTGTAAGAAGGTGCGCTGAATTTTCAAGCCTAGTGGGTGATGCCGTCTCTAAATGTTATGAGTTGCATTACAGTTGCAAGACAGACGCGGAATGGCTTTAAGAAGCTCACATTTGCTTTCAAAAACAAATACGATCGGCTCTTAGCCATGGAGTCTCAGTTAAGCGGTCTGGCGATGCAGATTTCGTAGCCGAGTTCATCGCCTCGTAGAACGTGCAGCCAGAAACTTCTGTAGCGTCTGTGTGTGCGCAAGCTCACTAGCTGTCCCGTCAATTCTGATCCCACCAGTAAATAGACGTTCCGGACCTCCGGATATTGCCACCCCAGGTACTAGGCCTGTGGTGCCTAAGCCACTGGTGGGGCTCCCACCAAAACGACAAGCTTGTGTTTCACGGCTGACCCCTGACCTCACATTTTATAATGCAACTGCTTTTATACAAGGGAGATAGCTGATAGATGCTATAAGCGTCTCCCCAACTCAATTTGACACCATTTATTCTGCCAAATTTTGGCCGGAGCATTTGGTGGATAAAGATTTCAAGGGAGTCGTCTATTCTTGGAAGACGAATTTTTTTGTACATCCTATAGCTTCCGATAGTAGTACACGACTACTATTTTGGTTGCGCTTATTTATAAAAGTTTAATTTTCAAAGGTCTCAGCGCAAATTTTCAGCCCGATTGGTTAACATTTAAGCCAACAATATATAGTTAGCATTCATCTTCTCATACTAATGTGCAAATTTCACGTGCAGTGTGTTTGTTCAATATTGCACACACAGATGCCATGTCGATGATGCCAATTGAATCGTTTCATTTAATGCCGGCAGTAAGATTATTAGCATATTTTATAATATTTTTACGTAAACCATCAATATCTGCAGGAGTGAGTGCGAATCCAGCGATTATTCGATGCATAATCATCTGGACATGGAAATGTCGGATAACGAAACTGAACCGCCTCCAGCGAATAGAGGCAGGAAAAATTTGTTTACCCAACGAGTTTTAATTATACCCGATACTCAAAATGAGTATTGGGGTATATTAGATTTGTGGTAAAAGTGGATGTGTGTAACGTCCAGAAGGAATCGTTTCCGACCCCATAAAGTATATATATTCTTGATCAGCATCAATAGCCGAGTCGATTGAGCCCTGTCTGTCTGTCCGTCCGTCCGTCTGTCCGTCTGTCCGTCCCCTTCAGCGCCTAGTGCTCAAAGACTATAAGAGCTAGAGCAACGATGTTTTGGATCCAGACTTCTGTGATATGTCACTGCTACAAAAATATTTCAAAACTTCGCCCCGCCCACTTCCGCCCCCACAAAGGACGAAAATCTGTGGCATCCACAATTTTAAAGATATGAGAAAACCAAAAACGTAGAATTGTAGAGAATGACCATATCTTTAAGACAGCGGAATCTGAATTGGATCGTATTATTATTATAGCCAGCATCAAGAAAACAATTTCATTTTTTCTCGCCCTGTCTCTCTCTAACACACACGTAGCATAGGCGGCTTTGCTTAGAGTAAAACATGAGCGCCTAGATCTCAGAGACTACAAAAGCTAGAGCAACCAAATTTGGTATCCACACTCCTAATATATCGGACCGAGACGAGTTTGTTTCAAAATTTCGCCACACCCCCTTCCGCCCCCGCAAAGGACGAAAATCTGGGGATATTCAAAAATCTCAGAGACTATTAAGGCTAGAGTAACCAAATTTGGTATCCGCACTCCTGTTAGATCTTACTATAAAACGTGTATCTCAAAATTTCGCCCCACCCCCTTCCGCCCACACAAAGGACGAAAATCTGTTGCATCCACAATATTACAAATTCGAGAAAACTAAAAACGCAGAATCATAGATAATGACCATATCTATCAGATTGCTGAATCTGGATTAAATCAGATCATTTTTATAGCCAATAGGAACAAATCAATTTGCAGTGGCTACGCAGCGCCCGACGTCACGCTCAGACTGATTTTCTGTCTCTCTCGCACGCACTCCTTGTCGTGTCGTTTAATATTAGCGGCGTCTGCCGGAGAAGAGCCATACTGACTTAGTATCGGGTATAACCGTAGAGTTGCGGTGTCCGCAGCAACTCACAACGTTCCCCCTCGTTTTTTTTATATAAGTGGAGGATTACTAATAATGCACTTGATTTCCGCTATAGCTGAAGCTTTTTTTTCTGGTCGTTGACATGCAATGACTGCATCTTGCAAGAGGCGATTCAATTACTGCACCGTCAAGTGGCCCGTCTGAAACCAGCAGAAGGCTGTTACGCGAGCATGCCGGAAAGATAGCTGTTAGACTAATATTCGAGGAAAATTACCACGAAAGTTGCTGAGAGAACTAGGCATGCATTCAAAATACAATACCACTACAACTACTAATTACTAGAAAGGTGTGCAAAGATTAGTAATTTAATAAGAGGAAGAGAATTAGTGGTGGATATAATATGGTAGAGGGAATTATAATTCGAGGATAAGACTCTAAACCGTTAATGCAAGGAATAATTCGATCTACAAAGTGGAAGGAACAACGGTATAAAATTTCTAGTCAGTCTAATAGGAATCGTGAAGTTTATGCGGCTCAACAGATCAGGGTTGTCTATGTCACCCCTGATCAAGTTGTGCATAAATATCACACCAAGCAATTTTCTACGGTGAACTAAGGATGGGAGGTTTACTAATAGTAGTCTACATCCCAGTTAAGGCCCCGCAGAGCAAAGAGTAAATAGTTTTTCTGTACTGATTCTATACGGTCCTGGTGTACTTTGTACTGAGGGCACCATACACATTGGGCAAGATTTTGTTTCAGTAACTTTGGCTTCTAAAGCAGGATTGGGACGAGGAGTTACCAGCAAGCTACGCAACTCAATGGCTTCGAAATAGAGAAGAACTGAAACTAATTTACAAATTTTTATTTCATTGCACTTTGCAACTGTTTGGTTTCTCTGACACATCCAACAGAGCTTACGGCGGCGTAATTTATGCTCGTGTTAGGGATGAAGGGGGAGGAATTTCGGTGCGACTGGTAACGGCTAAGTCCAAAGCAGCCCCAGTTAGGGTAACATCATTGCCACGCTTAGAGTTACAAGGGGCATTGTTAGTGGCCAAGCTAATGGCAAAGGAATGCGCCTGTCTTCACATGCCGGTAGAGAAGGTTAACAATTTCACGGATTCCACAATTGTGTTAAATTGGCTGTCGTCACATGCTAGTCAATGGACAACCTTCGTTGCCAACAGGGTGGCTCAAATACAAGAGGTCACACGTGTACAGGATTGGTTCAAGGTCGACACAAAATCAAACCCTGCAGATATTGTATCTAGGGGATTATTGGTAATTGAATTGAGCAAGTCAACGATGTGATGGAACGGTCCAGAATTTTTAATGGACGCAGCAGATGACTGGACCAAATTTAATTGGAGTGAGGAAATACAAACAGTGCCGGTGGAGAAGAAATGTAAGTTCTCGCTGACAGTTGGTAAGGTAGAAAGTAATGAGAAGTTAGATGTCGTGGGGAGATGCAAATTTGCAAATGATTTCCTCAAATTGCAGCGAGTTTTTAGCTATATTTTTCGCTGGCGTAGAATATCGTTGAGATCGAACTCAAATTAAGCAGGCAACCTTACTGAAGCTGAAATGGAGGGTGGATTGCGCTATATTGTGTATAATGTGCAGCAGTTGAGCTTGCACGAGGAATTCATTAAGCTTAAAGAGGGAAAGGTGATAAAATCAGCGAGAATTCAGAGTTTAAGCCCGTTTTTACAAGAGGAAGAGGAAACTATTATTCGAGTCGGCGGAAGGTTGTCCAATGCCGAATTGCCATTTGACACAAGGCATCCCATCTTAATGCCGAGCAACCATAAAGTGGTAGAGGCGCTTGTTGAACTCACACATCGAAAGAATTTACATGCCGGAGCACAATCGCTATACGCTTTTTTGCGACAGAGATATTGGGTAATCAATTGCAGGAAACTTGCCCGCAGGGTGATCAGTGGCTGCATACCATGCTTTCGTCGTCGGCCGCTCGCTGCAACACAGTTGATGGGAGCGCTGCCAGCTAGCCGAGTGCGAGGCTATATCTACCCCTTCGAGCGCGCTGGACTGGACTTTACTGGGCCAATATGGATGCACTTTCACATGCGAGGAAAACGCCCAATAAAGGTGTATCTGTGCATATTTGTATGCTTCGCAACAAAGGCCTGCCATATAGAGATCGTGTCGGACTTAAGCTCAAATGCGATCATCGCGGCGCTAAAACGGTTCTTTGCAAGACGTGGATTGAGTTCTGACCTATATTGCGACAACGCCACCAATTTTGTAGGTGCGTCACGAGAGCTCAACAGAGCTTTCGACTCGCCAAGTCAGAAGCTCATTGACGACGAATACAGCCAGCGAGGAGTCAGGCTTCACTTCATCCCCCCACGCTCCCCTCACTTTGGAGGATTATGGGAGAGCGCCGTGAAGGTGGCCAAACAGCTGCTGGTGAAATGCACCAACAGCACAGCACTTAACTACGAAGATCTTGCGACTGCCATCACACAAGTAGAAGCGGTGATGAATTCTAGACCTCTGCATCCCTTGTCATCGGACCCGAATGACTTCGAGGCGTTAACTCCCGGTCATTCCTTGGTTGGCCGACCCCTGAACGCGATAGTAGAACCAGTAGACGACGCACTGTTGAAACTGTCCATGAGCAACCATTGGAAACGCATTCTAATGGTACACCACATGTTCTGGCACCGCTGGTCGTCGGAATATTTGACGTTGCTGCAGAAGCGGACAAAGTGGAGCACTGTAGCCAACAACATTCAACTTGGTACACTGGTCCTTATTGCGGAAGACAACGCTCCGCCCGGACAATGGCTGCTGGGAAGAGTTGCAGAGTTACACCCAGGAGCTGATGGTGCAGTTCGGGTTGTAACACTCAGGACCAAGACTGGATTATTTAAGCGCAACGTACATAAGCTCTGCCCGCTGCCTACAGATGCCGATGAACTTAATGTTGGAAGGAGCTTCCAAGGTGGGGAGAATGTTGACGCCCCTTAATAGAATATAGGATTAAATTACTTTATAAAGGTTAACAATTTGAATATTTGAATTAATATGTAAATATTACTAAAATTGTGAATTAATTTGAAGTTGGCGCGTTACATTATGTACATATTAAGAAGCGCAATCGATAGTATCAATAGTATCGAGCCAAAACGATCTGAATTATGATCACTAGATTTAAGAGATATACGAAATAAAACGAACGAGCAAGGAACTAAATCGAGCGGATTAAGGAAGGTCTTAATTGTGTAGACGGATTCCACTGGAAAACTGTTGGAGGGACTTAGCTCGTACAGAAGGTATGAAAATATCCTGAAATGAAGCTAACTCCCACGCTTCATAAAATTCTGGCACATGGTCAAATTTTAATTGAACATCAGAGCCTACCAATTGGAGAGATGTCAGAGGAAGCCCAGGAAACGAGAAACAAAGATTACAAAAACAGGAATATGAATACGTGCAAGAAATTACGACTTTAAGAAAGCCAAGACCTTTTCAACATGTTGGCAGCCTATTCAGATCCATATATTTCATCCATTAGATACATATGTGAGATCACAAGCAGTTATTCTTCAGAAATGATAAGTTTATTAGATATTCCTCCCACTAAACAGGAAGTGGAGGATTATTTTACAGAAATAAAAAACAAACCATTTTTCAAAATAAAAAATTGTTTTCTTATTTTAAATTAGGTTAAGTTGAAAATTAAAGTAAAAAATAATATTTTATAGTAAAAACCAACATTAAAAGTAATTAATCGATAAAAAAAAATAGAGAAAAATATGCACCGGCAACAAAGTTCAACTTTAACCCATTATTGTGAAGTTGTTAGACACTGTAGCATAATATACTTAAGCTGATCAAATTTTGATTTTTCTTTCAAATGCAGTTTGTTTTATGAAGATATCTTTATTTGTTCAGAAGTTATTAATTTAACAAGCTGAAACGGCGGAATGCCCCACTGTACGTCGTGTGTTGTCGCGTTCTATAAGTACGCTCTTACGCCCGGTCTTAGCCGTAGCTATCTCTTTCCCTATCATCCGAATCCAAACTGTTCTTCCTCTCTTAAACTTTCTGAGCAGTAGCGCTCTGTTTTTTTAGATCATACTATAACCACTCTTCTCTTTGCTTTCATATTACTAATTCCCCTGTGAGCGTTTGTCTGGCAAATTGTTGTGATATTTATTTGTATTGAACATTTTTTAGTTGCTTTAAAAAAACAAGAACAAATATTATAATGCAATTTTATGTGATCTGCGTCAAAAACAATTTGTAAGAAGGTGCGCTGAATTTTCAAGCCTAGTGGGTGATGCCGTCTCTAAATGTTATGAGTTGCATTACAGTTGCAAGACAGACGCGGAATGGCTTTAAGAAGCTCACATTTGCTTTCAAAAACAAATACGATCGGCTCTTAGCCATGGAGTCTCAGTTAAGCGGTCTGGCGATGCAGATTTCGTAGCCGAGTTCATCGCCTCGTAGAACGTGCAGCCAGAAACTTCTGTAGCGTCTGTGTGTGCGCAAGCTCACTAGCTGTCCCGTCAATTCTGATCCCACCAGTAAATAGACGTTCCGGACCTCCGGATATTGCCACCCCAGGTACTAGGCCTGTGGTGCCTAAGCCACTGGTGGGGCTCCCACCAAAACGACAAGCTTGTGTTTCACGGCTGACCCCTGACCTCACATTTTATAATGCAACTGCTTTTATACAAGGGAGATAGCTGATAGATGCTATAAGCGTCTCCCCAACTCAATTTGACACCATTTATTCTGCCAAATTTTGGCCGGAGCATTTGGTGGATAAAGATTTCAAGGGAGTCGTCTATTCTTGGAAGACGAATTTTTTTGTACATCCTATAGCTTCCGATAGTAGTACACGACTACTATTTTGGTTGCGCTTATTTATAAAAGTTTAATTTTCAAAGGTCTCAGCGCAAATTTTCAGCCCGATTGGTTAACATTTAAGCCAACAATATATAGTTAGCATTCATCTTCTCATACTAATGTGCAAATTTCACGTGCAGTGTGTTTGTTCAATATTGCACACACAGATGCCATGTCGATGATGCCAATTGAATCGTTTCATTTAATGCCGGCAGTAAGATTATTAGCATATTTTATAATATTTTTACGTAAACCATCAATATCTGCAGGAGTGAGTGCGAATCCAGCGATTATTCGATGCATAATCATCTGGACATGGAAATGTCGGATAACGAAACTGAACCGCCTCCAGCGAATAGAGGCAGGAAAAATTTGTTTACCCAACGAGTTTTAATTATACCCGATACTCAAAATGAGTATTGGGGTATATTAGATTTGTGGTAAAAGTGGATGTGTGTAACGTCCAGAAGGAATCGTTTCCGACCCCATAAAGTATATATATTCTTGATCAGCATCAATAGCCGAGTCGATTGAGCCCTGTCTGTCTGTCCGTCCGTCCGTCTGTCCGTCTGTCCGTCCCCTTCAGCGCCTAGTGCTCAAAGACTATAAGAGCTAGAGCAACGATGTTTTGGATCCAGACTTCTGTGATATGTCACTGCTACAAAAATATTTCAAAACTTCGCCCCGCCCACTTCCGCCCCCACAAAGGACGAAAATCTGTGGCATCCACAATTTTAAAGATATGAGAAAACCAAAAACGTAGAATTGTAGAGAATGACCATATCTTTAAGACAGCGGAATCTGAATTGGATCGTATTATTATTATAGCCAGCATCAAGAAAACAATTTCATTTTTTCTCGCCCTGTCTCTCTCTAACACACACGTAGCATAGGCGGCTTTGCTTAGAGTAAAACATGAGCGCCTAGATCTCAGAGACTACAAAAGCTAGAGCAACCAAATTTGGTATCCACACTCCTAATATATCGGACCGAGACGAGTTTGTTTCAAAATTTCGCCACACCCCCTTCCGCCCCCGCAAAGGACGAAAATCTGGGGATATTCAAAAATCTCAGAGACTATTAAGGCTAGAGTAACCAAATTTGGTATCCGCACTCCTGTTAGATCTTACTATAAAACGTGTATCTCAAAATTTCGCCCCACCCCCTTCCGCCCACACAAAGGACGAAAATCTGTTGCATCCACAATATTACAAATTCGAGAAAACTAAAAACGCAGAATCATAGATAATGACCATATCTATCAGATTGCTGAATCTGGATTAAATCAGATCATTTTTATAGCCAATAGGAACAAATCAATTTGCAGTGGCTACGCAGCGCCCGACGTCACGCTCAGACTGATTTTCTGTCTCTCTCGCACGCACTCCTTGTCGTGTCGTTTAATATTAGCGGCGTCTGCCGGAGAAGAGCCATACTGACTTAGTATCGGGTATAACCGTAGAGTTGCGGTGTCCGCAGCAACTCACAACGTTCCCCTCGTTTTTTTTATATAAGTGGAGGATTACTAATAATGCACTTGATTTCCGCTATAGCTGAAGCTTTTTTTTCTGGTCGTTGACATGCAATGACTGCATCTTGCAAGAGGCGATTCAATTACTGCACCGTCAAGTGGCCCGTCTGAAACCAGCAGAAGGCTGTTACGCGAGCATGCCGGAAAGATAGCTGTTAGACTAATATTCGAGGAAAATTACCACGAAAGTTGCTGAGAGAACTAGGCATGCATTCAAAATACAATACCACTACAACTACTAATTACTAGAAAGGTGTGCAAAGATTAGTAATTTAATAAGAGGAAGAGAATTAGTGGTGGATATAATATGGTAGAGGGAATTATAATTCGAGGATAAGACTCTAAACCGTTAATGCAAGGAATAATTCGATCTACAAAGTGGAAGGAACAACGGTATAAAATTTCTAGTCAGTCTAATAGGAATCGTGAAGTTTATGCGGCTCAACAGATCAGGGTTGTCTATGTCACCCCTGATCAAGTTGTGCATAAATATCACACCAAGCAATTTTCTACGGTGAACTAAGGATGGGAGGTTTACTAATAGTAGTCTACATCCCAGTTAAGGCCCCGCAGAGCAAAGAGTAAATAGTTTTTCTGTACTGATTCTATACGGTCCTGGTGTACTTTGTACTGAGGGCACCATACACAGGAGCCGTATTCTAAGATCGGACGAGCAAGCGAGGTATAGAGGGTCTTGGTTATATAGGGGTCGTCAAATTCCTTTGACCACCTCTTTATAAAGTCAATCACGCCCATGGCCTTTTTTACCATGGTAGAAATGTGTTCAGAAAACTTTAACTTGGGGTCTAACATAACACCAAGATCATCCACCAGCGTAATTCTCTCAAGAGAACCACCAAATAGGTATAGGGAGCCAACAAAGGGTTAGAACGATGAAATATCATAACTTTGCATTTCGAGGCATTAAGGTGTAACAAGTTTCACAACACCATGACTGAAAGTTATTGAGATCGGATTGCAAGCGAGAATGAAATGAAATTTCCTTATACTGGACACAGAGTTTAACATCATCCGCATACATAAGTATGTATGTTAATACCGAAGTCAAGTCTTTAATAAAGAGTGTGAAGGTTAAGGCGCCTAGACGGCTGCCCTGTGGTATCCCCGAAGAAACCTTTACTGGTAAAGGGAGGGAGTTTTTGAAGAGGACTCTTTGAGACCTGGAACAAAGATAGCTTGAAATCCATCTCAGGAGGTTGGGCGGAAACCCTAAAAGGTCAAGTTTATGCGCTAAAAGGGAATGGTTTACAGATTCGAATGCTTTACTAAAGTCAGTGTAAATAACATCCGTCTGTAAGTTACCTTGAAAGCCTTTAATAATGAAAGAGGTAAACTCTAACAAGTTCGTGGTGGTTGATAGCCGCCTTATAAATCCATGCTGAGTGGGAGAAATAAGTGACTTGCAAAGATGTTGCAAGTGCGGAGTTAATACCTTCCCAAACATTTGGGGAATAGCGGATAACTTTGCTATACCTCTATAATTTTTTGCTTTAGACCTTTTTTATGGAGAGGAATTATAAACGAATCCTTCCAGATCGGGGGGAAGCAAGGAGAATCAATGGACAGGGTGAAAAGTCGAGGATCATGAAGTAAAGTACATTCATTTATCAAGGGACTGAAAATGCCGTTCGACCTCGGTAAACCGTATGGGTACGGATGACCAGAGTAGCTTTCCTCAGAATAGGTGGCTTGGAAGAATTGGGCAAAAAGATCGGCCACTGCCTGATCATTATTTGCCAACGTATTACAAAATGATAGCGAGGATGGGTGTGCGGACGTTCTACGCTTACTGCTTACGAAGCAGTAAAACTGTTTAGGGTTCTGAGAAAAACGTATCCTGCATCGAGATAGGTAGTTCTTATAGCATTGTGCATTAAGAACTGAAAAGTTTGACCGAGCTATTACATAGCGAGAGTGAGAAGTAGGAGAAACAACTTCTTGAAATTTTTTATAAAGTCTGAATTTTAAGGTTTTTAGGCTGGATAACTCTTTAGTAAACCAAGGGGATTTTCCAGATCTAATCGGACAAGAAAGCGGGACACAAGAATCAAAAATGTGCCAAGAGCATTGTAAAAAATGTTTTTGCCTTTTATGACATCAGTGCACAAGTACAAAGCGGACCAATCAAAATCCCTAATGAGGTTATTAAGCTTCACAAACTCGGCTTTACGAAAGCGGCGGACACGTTCAGGTAGCCTACTCGACCGATCCAATACAGTTGGTCCTATTTCTAGCGACACCTCGAAAGTAGGGTGGTAGGCGTCTTCAGGTATAGTGAGCGGAAGGGCTCGGGCCAACAACACTAAGGTCGGATCCGATACAAAGCACAGATCAAGCAATCGACCCAAGGAATTGTTCACATGGTTGACTTGAGGCAAGCAAGCCGCAAGCAAGGCACTGAAAACTATCATATGATCTTTATCTGATAGCGAGGAAGAAACAGCAGTTAAAGCGGACAAATGTTGCTCATAAATAGAGATATCCGAAGAAGGTGGAATATGCTCCGGCCAAAATTTGGCGGAGCAAATGGTGTCAAATTGAGTTGGGGAGATGCTTATCTTAAACGAGGCTATCTCCCTGGCTTGAGAGAAGTTAAATTTCTCCACCTTTAATCCCACGGCTTTTTTTTTGCTTTGAATAAAAGCAATTACATCTTTAGATGTGAGGTCAGGGGCCAGCCGTGAAACAAAAACTTGTCGTTTTGTTGGGATCCCCAACAGTGGTTTAGTCACCACAGGCCTAGTGTCTGTGGTGGCAATATCCGGAGGTCCGGAACGTCTATTTACTGGTGGGATCGGGATAGACGGGACAACTAGCGAACTTGCGTACACCACAGACACGGACGCTGCAGACGTACTTGGCTGCACGTTCTCCGAAGCGATGAATTCGACTACCGAATCTGCATCGCCAGCAGTTGTCGTTGCCCTTGGAGTGGCAAACGAGATCAACTGCTGCACACTTGGAGTGGTCGGAGTCAGTTTTTCGGCGGCGAACGGCTGAGTGACGGTTGGCACTTGCAGATCCCGCGAAGTGACCCTTTTACGCCTCGGAGACTCATTCAGCAGTTGCAGACTGCCAAATTGAGACTCCATTGCTAGGAGCCGATCGTACTGATTTTTAAAGCCAACGGTAAGCTCCTTAAAGCCCTTCCGCGTCTGCCTCATAAAAGCCACCATATCATTCTCCACCGCACGGCATCCCTCGCAACTGTAATGCAACCCATTACGTTTGGCTCACGAGGCCAGAAAATCCAGCGCATTTTGCCTGCACTACGCTGTCGATGAGCCAGCAGGGGACATTCGGCTGATCGTGGGTGATCTGCTTCTTGCAAGTTTTTTTGGGCAGACCAAAGCGTATTCCATTTTTATTATTTATTTATTTTGCAATATGCAACAAAAAATTTCAATCAAAATGGTATCAGACCAATGTGCCAGACAACGCTCAAAGCGGAATTAGTAAGAAAAGAGAGCAGGTTGGAGAGCGGTTATAGCGAGCGCTATTGCTCAGAAAGTTTAAAGAGCGAGAGAGAAAGAACAGTTTTTGAGTTAGGGAGAGATACGAGGGACAGAGGTATAGCTACAGCAAAGGCTACGGGATAAGAGCGGGTTAAACTCAGCTTGAGCGTACTTACAGAAAGCAACACACAAACAAACGATTAGCAAACGCACAGAATTTATATCAAAAATTAAGTTTTTATGCAAAACAATAGGCATGCATTCGCGTTAAAGAACGGATTTTTTACTGTAGGTTAAGTGGTGATTTTATCAAGGTTTATTTTGAAAAGCATCGGCTGTATTTGCAAAATAAATGGAAAACAAGCGGAGTGCAAAACAAAAACACGTCTGATCACTACGAAAGAGAGCAAACAATGCCACGAAATCAGTGAATATGCTATTAGTAGGAGAGCAATACAGCGGCTGCGAGAAGATAACAGACAAAAACGAGGGGGAACGTTGTGAGTTACTGCGGAGACCGCAGCCAATACTTAGTCAGTATGGCTCTCCTCCGGCAGACGCCGCTAATATAAAACGACACGACAAGGAGTGCGTGCGAGAGAGACAGAAAATCAGTCTGAGCGTGACGTCGGGCGCTGCGTAGCCACTGCAAATTGATTTGTTGCTTTTGGCTATAAAAATGATCCGATCTGATCCAGATTCAGCAACCAGATAGATATGGTCATTCTCTATGATGCTGCGTTTTTTGTTTTATCGTATCCTCAATAGTGTATGCCACAGATTTTCGTCCTTTGTGGGGGCGGAAAGGGGTAGGGCCAAATTTTGAGGTATACGTTTTATAGTGAGATCAAACAGGAGTGTGGATACCAAATTTGGTTACTCTAGCCTTAATAGTCTCTGAGATTTGTGGATGCCGCAGATTTTCGTCCTTTGCGGGGGCGGAAGGGGGTGTGGCGAAATTTTGAGACCAAAAGGTCAAGGTCCGATATCATAGGAGTGTGGATACCAAATTTGGTTATTTTAGCTCCTATAGTCTCTGAGATCCTTGAACTCACATTTTGCAATTGTCAAAACCGACCATGAAACCTGTGTGTTAGAGGGAGACAGAGCGAGAAAGAATGAAATTGTTTTCTTGATTCTGGCTATAATAATTATACGATCTGGTTCAGATTTTAAACACTCTAGAAGATATAGTCATCCTCTACTACAGAAGTCTGGATATAAAGTGTCGTTGCTCTAGCTCTTATAGTGTTTGAGCTCTAGGCGCTGATAGGGACGGACAGACGGACGGACGGACGGACAGACAGACAGGGCTCAATCGACACGGCTGTTGATGCTGATCAAGAATATATATACTTTATGGGGTCGGAAAGGATTCCTTCTGGACGTTACAAACATCCACTTTTACCACAAATCTAATACACCCCAAAACTCATTTTGAGTATCGGGTATAAAAATATCTCTGTTGGCAAAACAAAACTATCAAAATTTGGTAAAAGAATTTTATATTATTTACTTACGTATTCTTTTACAAGTTAGTCCCATTTATTATTATCCCATTTATTATCATTATTTCACATATGGTAGGCGAACAACTTCTAGGAGTGCCAAAACTAAGTGCATCTACAGGAGTAGAAATTTCACACGCAACTTTTAGTTAGTTGACCGAATGGGGAATAGGTGGTAAAATCAAAGCATCCTGTTTTGATACAACTGCATCCAATTCTGGATGACTTAATGGCGCTGCATTCCATCTAGAGCAACTATTAGAACAAAACCGTTTATACCTGCCGTGCAGACATCACATCAGTGAAATATATCATCGTTTCCGATCAATGCACCATTCTCGCTGGATTTCTAAGGCGATTTATACCTTAAAAATATATATTTTTCGATAGGAGTTTACGCTGACAACTCGAGAAGAAAAAAATTTGCGCGACGTATCTATTTTTACAGTGCGTTTTGATATAAATTATTGGCTCCGGTCAACATTAGCTATTGAAGCTCCAAATCTGGACTTTCAATTTATATGCGAAATGTACACCTATAAAGAAGTTAATCCAAAAATTACAAATGTCTTTCTAAAAAAGTCTTGCAGCCATTTGTGGTATAAATAAAGTTATATAGTATACATAAAGTTACTTTCATGGAGAAACGAGAAATGGCGAAGCAACTTTTGGCACTTTGTTATGACCATGATGATGTCGAAACTTCTGCAAAACGCCTAATTTGGAAAGAAAAAGAGAGACTACAAAGAGACTATCTGATTTTGTGAGACCTAGGTTAGGTTAGGTTCAGGCGGTAGCCTGGGGGAGTGATGAAACCCTCCCAAGCTCACTTGGACCTGTAGAAGGTCCGTTGTGGTGCCGCATGGGCGTGTGCCCCTTCCCAGTGCCTAAAAACCGTGGAGAAACAGGCTGTTGCAAATTAAGGGCAGTCCCATCCGGAGGCTTGGATGAATCTGGACAAGGTCCCCGGTTTGATTTCGGACAGGTCCGAAATGTCTGTGAGGAAAGCGGCCCCGAGAATACGAAGACGACGATTTCCAAGGGCCGGGCAGTGGCAGAAGAAGTGTGGGACCGATTCCTCCTCTTCCTCGTCGCGACAACTCCTGCAGAAGTCGTTATGAGGGATTGACAGTCTAGAGGCATGAGTGCCAATCTGCCAGTGTCCCGTAATGGCTCGAGTAACTGCAGAGCACTGTGCTCTGCTGAGCCTATACAGCTCGGCTGAGCGCTTCTTCGATCGATATGGCCATATCAATCTTGAGATTTTACAGGAAACGGTTTGCTGCCATCTCCTATTGGCATTTTGCTCGAACAATTCGTGCGTGAGGAGCCTGCACGTAGCCAGAGGCATCGCTACCTGCTCCCTCTCCATAAGGAGAGGAATTGTAGTACCCTGCCTTGCTAGCTCGTCGGCGGCGTCGTTCCCCTCGATGTCCCTGTGGCCTGGGACCCATATAAGGCAAAGGTCTAACTGATCTGCGATCTCGTGTAGAGACCTGCAGCAGTCATTTAGAGTCGCTGAGTTCAACGATATTGAGCCTAGAGCTTTAATAGCTGCTTGGCTGTCCGAGAAAACGCACACTAAGTGCGTGTCTAGAAGTAGTTTGGAGACGATGGAAATTGCCTCCTTGATGGCTACAACCTCCGATTGGAACACACTGCAGTGGTCCGGGAGCCTGAAGCAATGACTGATGTTCAGCTCGCTGCAGTAGACTCCGCCTCCCACGCGGCCGTCTAACTTTGAGCCATCAGTGTAGAAGTGAACCGCATTTGCGGGTCCTGGTTCGCCCATCTCCCAGTCCTCCCTAAGTGGGATTGATACCTGGAAAGGCGTCGAGAGGTGATCACTAGGGACACAATAATCTGTCCTCTCTGGTAATTGCGGGTGTCTCGTCAGGATTCCCGAGTGCCCAACCGCGGACGCTTTCCACAGTCTGGCTTCTCTCATTCTGAGTGCGGAAAGTGTTGCCACTTTCTTTCCCATGAGATCTATGGGGAGGAGGTCCAGCACAGTATCCAGGGCTTCCCCTGGAGTAGCGCGTAGCCCGCCAGTTATGCATAGCTCTGCCATGCGTTGAACTCTGCTGAGTTTATTGAGGCATGTCCTTTTGTCTAAGGCTGGCCACCATACTACCGCTCCATAGAGCATGATCGGTCGTATGATGGTGGTGTAAAGCCACCGAACTATATAGGGGGTCATTCCCCATCTTAGTCCGATGGCTTTCCTGCAAGTATAGAGGGCTACTGTGGCCTTCTTTACTCTATCCTCTATGCTCAATTTCCAATCGAGCTTTCTATCGAGGATTAGACCAAGATACTTGGCGTTGTTGCTGAAGATTAGCGCTTCCCCACATAGTCTTGGGGGAATCAGTGCCGGAACTTTGTACTTCCTAGTGAAGAGCACCAGTTCCGTTTTAGACGGGTTGACGCCTAGACCGCATTTGTCTGCCCATTTTGACATCTTCATGAGAGTGCTTGTCAGGCACTCACACAGCGTCTGCGGGAATTTACCCGAGAATGCTATAGCAACATCGTCCGCATACGCCACCACGCGGCAGCCACCCCCCTCTATCTCAAGCAGCAGTTCGTTCACTGCCACGTTCCATAGGAGGGGCGAGAGGACTCCGCCCTGCGGGGTGCCTCTACTGACAAATCTGGTGGACGTTGACGTCCCCATTGATGCCTCAACCGTCCTGCATTGTAGCATCTGATCGATCAGGCTCACCGTCCGGGAGTCAACCCCCAGGTCCGTCAGTGCACCCGTGATGGCGGTCGGGAGGATGTTATTAAAGGCGCCTTCAATGTCGAGGAAGGCTACCAGGGTGTACTCCTTACAGTTGAGGGACTCTTCTATGATCGATGTGATCGTGTGTAGGGCCGTTTCGGTGGATCTTCCTTTCCGATAGGCATGCTGGGAGTCTGAGGATAGACTAGGCGGAATATTTACCGTGAGATGCATCCCCAAAAGCCGTTCCATCGTCTTCAGAAGGAAGGACGATAGACTTATGGGTCTGAAATCTTTGGGGGCAGTGTGCGAGGGCTTGACTGCCTTGGGGATGAAGACGACTTTGGTGTGAAGCCAGGTTTCCGGGATATATCCATGGGAGAAGATTCCCTCGTATATCCTTTTGAGCCAATTAGTGGCTTTTTGTCCAGCGTGAATCAGTTGGGCAGGGATGATGCCATCTGGTCCCGCGGATTTGTATGGTTTAAAGCTTTTTATTGCCCAGGAAATGTTCTCCTGGCTTAGCAGGTTCATGATAACACTTGAGGCAACGGAGGGAGCCGCGATGTAGTGTGGTCTGTTTTCATCGCAGCCGGGAAAGTGGGTGTTAAGGAGAAGATTTAGCGACTCATTGCTGGACGTTGTCCATGATTGGTCGGCGTTCTTTAGGTAGCCCAGAGTGGGTGTAGTCTTCGAGAGAACTTTGCGCAAGCGCGAGGCTTCCGAGCTATTCTCAATGTCGCTACAGTTCTTTATTGTAAACTGACAGACTGGCCTTGTAATCGGCCCAGTTCTGCTCAGCGTTTTCAGCCTTAGCTTTATTGAAGAGTCTTCGGGAGGCTTTCCGGAGTTCCCTCAGTTTCGGATTCCACCATTCAGGTTTCTTCCGGCCTCTGCTCTTGCTAGAGGGGCAGGATTTATCGAGCGCCTCATTGCAGGCGTCGGTAAATAGTTTAACAAGATGAGTCGTGGCTTCCATGGAGATCTCCTCCTCAGGTGGAGTCTCAGGGAGAACACGACAGAGGTGGTCTGAGTACCGAGCCCAGTTTGTCCGCCTAAGGTTCCGAAATTGAGCTGGTCTCGGTAGTGAAAAAGAGAATACGGTTTCCACGTACCTGTGGTCCGAGAAGGAGTGCTCTTCCAGGACCCTCCAGGATACGATGTTCCCGTGTAACTCATGAGAGGCAAGTGTGAGGTCCAGGACCTCCTTGCGGTTTTTAATAATGAAGGTGGGATCACTCCCCCTATTTAAAAGGACCATCTGAGTGGTCAGTAAATAGTTGAAAAGGTACTCACCCCTTTCGTTGGTGTCAGTGCTTCCCCACTGGCAGTGGTGTGCATTGGCGTCGCACCCTGCGATTAGGCCGGTGTCCTTGGCCTCGCAGTGTGTGATTAGCGCCCTGAGCGCCTGTGGAGGGGGGTCTGGTTGGTCGTGACCCATGTACGTGGAGCAGATTCTCAGTGAGCACCCCTGGCCTTCGAGGCTCACTGCTGTTTGGTCTTCATTGCTGAAATTTGGGAGCAAAAATAAGTGCAAATCTCTTTTTGCAAGGATGCAGGTGCGAGTTTTACCTGCGGAGTCAGCTACGTATAGCTTATAGTCAGGAGTCCTCAGACCAGAGACCCTGTTTCCGAGGATCCAGGGCTCCTGAATGAGGACTATGTCGGCTCCACCCTTGGCTAGGTGGAGCAGGAGAGCAGCGCATGCTGCCTTACAATGGTGGAGGTTTATCTGCAGGAGTAGCAGTGACATTCCTG
This sequence comes from Drosophila miranda, assembly GCF_003369915.1. Classification (NCBI taxonomy): domain Eukaryota; kingdom Metazoa; phylum Arthropoda; class Insecta; order Diptera; family Drosophilidae; genus Drosophila; species Drosophila miranda. Next base: position 41,271,125 of record NC_046674.1, read on the forward strand.
AGGTTCACCTCCACCATTGTCCTGTCGTGGTCGCTCTCCGAAGAGTCCAGCTCCTCCGCGACCCCGATGTGCTTGAGATCCCTAGTGAGATCGCTCACGTCTGACACGTAACCATCTAGGATGTCATCCGACACCACTGATGCCACGTCTGACACCGCAGGCTTGATCTCCATACTAGGGATCTCCGGGGGCTCCAGGTCTGGCTCGACCGTCGGTTGCATGCCTTTGGAGTCGGACTTGTACTACTTGTACTACTTGTACTACGACTACCTTCTTGTAGCCGTAGTCCACAGCGCCCTCCGTGTCGTGGAGAAGTCTGACCGACTCTTCGTTCAGGACGAGGATGATTTGGCGCCTCTGCCCGTTGCTCTCCTCTACCTTGGCCACCTTCCAATCGGCTGTGGGAAGGTGGGGGTTGCAGACCTGCAGAATCCGGAGAATCTTATCCGGCTCTGCAGGCTTCGCCGAGACCCACGCTCTGGCCCTCGGCTTGCTGGGGATGTCCTCCCACTTCACGACCTCCAGCTGGGCTCCTGGGTAGACCTCCTTGAGCGACGCTACCGCCTTCGCGTAGAGGGCCGCCGAGCGAGCATCTTGGCAGGCGATGGCTGTCACCCTGCCTTGGTGCCACCCGGCGTCCTCACACTTGGGCGGAGGTCCTCCATTCTCCTCCAACTCCAGGAGGAAACGGTCTTGGAGCTCGTTTTCCACGAGGTGCCACTTGTCCCTAGGGATCTGCCCGTCTTTAGAGCCCCTGTCTAGGACTCCAATCAGGGTTTTTCCCCTCGCCACCTCGGCAAACGAGCGGTTGCTCAGTGTCTTCGTCCTCTTGGCCTGTTGGACTTGTGTGGCGGTGTCCTCCGACGAGCGTTGCCGCTTGCTTGGGGCCTTGGCTGTGGCCTTGCCAGCTTTGGCTGGCTGGTAGTCGGGCAGGACTGTCTTGGCCCATCGCCGCGATTCGATTCCCTGGGCAGACGCCAGGAACACCGGGTCGTCGTTGCCCAGGATGAAGGCCGCACGTCTTTTGTCCTGGAACTTGGGCCTATCTTTCGAGGCAGAGGCGCCGCCTGCCGGGGTTGTCAAGGGGTTCCCGGTCCCAAGGGGTCCGCCAGCCGCGATATCGCTTTTCATGGTCGCCCCCCCGGTAACCGGGTCGCCCTTGGGGCCCCCCGACGTGGATTGGCCCGATTGGCTTTTCGGTCCTCTCCTCACAGCGCCTGCTGCCTCGAGACGGTGGACCGACTTAGTCTCCTTCCCCGTCTTTTTGGGCACTGGTTTCCCAGATGCGTTTGTAGAGGGATGGTCTTTTCCCTCCTTGTGAGACCTAATTCTGCTATATTTTTCGATTGCTTCTATATTGCCATAGATTATTTAGCTGACGACCCTTCAGAATGGCATAGACATGAAGATTTTCAAAATGCTCTAAAAATATTAACAAATTTAAAAGTGGTTAATGATACAGCCGAACGTTCTGTTAAACTACCGACGTCGGCCGAGCGAAGCTGCGCTTAGCGATCTGAGCGGCAATGTAAAGGGCAGGCAAGCCACACTTGCAATTTGGATGTCACGCATTAAAGAACATATCGTAATTTTATTTCTGCGCCGAGTTTTGTTTAATTCGAAATAATTAGTCGGCCGATTGGGGATAAAAAACATTATCTCCACAATGTAAATATTACTAAAATTGTGAATTAATTTGAAGTTGGCGCGTTACATTATGTACATATAAAGAAGCGCAATCGATAGTATCAATAGTATCGAGCCAAAACGATCTGAATTATGATCACTAGATTTAAGAGATATACGAAATAAAACGAACGAGCAAGGAACTACATCGAGCGGATTAAGGAAGGTATTAATTGTGTAGACGGATTCCACTGGAAAACTGTTGTTTGGCGCCCGAGCAGGGACCTTTGGAGAAGGTTCAATTACCGGATGGAGTTCACGACTGGAACTCAATAAATATTTCACCCTGAGTCTGGCTGACGGCGAGTGCGACAGCGGCTTCGGTATCGAATTGTGAGTGTGAACTGCTTTGAGCATCTAATATTTCTTGCAGGCATGTTTAGTTCCAATTCGATGTGTGTGAATAATCTTAAAACAATACAATTGTTTTAGTGTCAAGTGGTCGCGGCTTTGAGACTTCTGCGCTTTAATTGTTCTGTAAGCGGGGTCTCGTGTAGAAAGCAGATTAAAATTACAGTTAGCTTGAGCGCTTAGGTATCTGCATACACACATACAGCCTATTGCGTGCACTGCTATACGTTGAAGCAAGGCACATACATACTTGCATATATATGCAGTTACAAGCCGGCACCTAAAGAACAGTAATTGCTATTTGACATTGATTTAACTTTGTAGTCTTTTCTTCTTTGCCTGCCGGTTCGTTGGGGCGCAAGTACACATTTTAGTACAGTGGCGCACAGTGGTCAATTGTTGATCAATTATTGAATTGGGCAGTGTAGTGAGAATTTAAGGTTAGCCGATAATTGAATAGAGTGGCTAAACTTGGTACCGTGTTACTTACTCATGCCAATATTGAGTATTTTTTATTGTTAAATTGTCAAGGGTAACACCGGTGTAAATAGTCAGTGCAAATGGCACCTAGAAAGGGTAAAGATGCGGAGGTGCTCACTTCTCGAACGGCGTTAATGAATTCCTTTGTCCGTAACAAGGTCTATATCGAAAAAAATAGCGACTCCATGACGGCTGCGGAGCTGGAAGCCAGGTTAAGTCTAATTGAGACAAACTTTAATCAGTTTTGCAACATTCAGGCTAAAATTGAACACGATAGCGAGGACGCCAGCGAATATGAAAGCCGCTATAAAGCTGAGGAGGTTTATTGCGAATTAAAGGCCAAGTTACTAAGCTGTCTTGGAAATAGGGGACGGCGGCAGTCCAATGTAGGTGATCTTCTAAATAGCACACAGGTGTCTCGTTCATCGAGACTTCCCAAGCTAAAGCTGCCTGAGTTCGCTGGAAAGTTTACGGAATGGACCAGCTGGTACAACACCTTTGCTACTCTAATAGAATCAGACTCTGAATTGGATGAGTTGTCTAAATTTATTCATTTGAGATCATCGTTAGGAGCTAGACCGTTAAGTGCGATTGAGGGTTTGGAATTAACAGGGCCTAATTATCGCAAGGCACTACGATTATTGAAAGATCGCTATGAAAATAAGGCAATTATTCTGCAATCACATGTACAGGAGCTATTCAACTTAAGGCGGCTAAAAAGACCCGACTCAGAGGGACTGAGAGTGCTGGTAGACAATGTAAATGCCCAATTAGTAGCACTCAAGTCGTTAAGCGACGATAAGGAGATTCTGGATGCAGTAATTTTCCATCTGATTCGCACAAAGCTTGATGAAGATACAATGGATAGGTGGGAAGTTGAGTGGGATTGCCAAAAGTTACCGTCGTGGTCATTGTTATCGCAGTTTCTGATAAACAGAGGAGTCAATATGGCAAATAGGGAAGTTCGGCGAGGCAATGGAGCCCGACCCAGTGGTAAAGGTGAGATGAAAAATGCGACCTTAGCTGCAACAATAGGCAGCAATGGCTGCTACGTTTGTCCTGGGACCCATGGATTGAAAGGGTGTCAAAGGTTTAACGAACTATCACCAGTACAACGTTACCATGAGGCGAAGAAGCATTCGCTGTACCTGATTTGTTTTAGCAAGCGACATACAACTAGAAACTGTAATGGTCCGCGATGTAGGATTTGCAGCAAGCCGCATCATGAACTTCTGCATCGAGAGATACCTATTGTTGCCAATGAGCCGGGGCTCAAAGGGCAGGAGTTGCAAGAGCCAAAGTCACTGCATAGCTCCCTATTGTCTAGATCATCCACCAACTTTCTTGCGACCGCTGTAGTTCAAATCAAAGCTATAGACGGAGCATATCGCAATTGCAGGTGCGTGTTAGATTCCGGTAGTCAATTAAATTTTCTGACGGCTAGGATAGTCTCGGCCCTGGGCCTAGAAATGCGCGACTCAGTCATACAACTCAGTGGTATTGGAAATGCAACATCTCAAGTTATGGGAGAGGTGCAAGCGACTTTTAAATCTAGAGTCACCAGATATATGAGTACCGAGGACTTCTGTGTGCTGAAGGAAATAACTCAGCATAACCCAACAAGCTCAGGAATTTGTCCGGAGTGAGTTCCACCCAAGGGAGTTACGCTGGCCAACCCTACAGTTCAGTCCGAGAAGGATGACAAGATTGACATGCTAGTTGGAGTCACATTTTTTTTCAAGCTAATTGTAGCAGTGCAAATAAAACTAGGAGCACACCTTCCAAGGTTTCAAAAGTCTCTGTTAGGCTGGGTCGTCGTAGGTGAATTCACAAAATCTTCTGAAGTTGCACTGTTAGCAACTGACATTGAACGAAAGGTGTCGAAAAATGATCAGCTGCAAGAGCTCGTACAAAGGTTTTGGAAGTGTGAAGAAGTCCCTGAAACAGTAGATAAGTTCACTGAGGAAGAAAAACAGTGCGAAGATTGTTTCTTGACGCATGTTAAGCAGGAGGCCTCAGGACATTTAGTGGTAGCTCTGCCTTTTAAGAATCCTAAAGTTGAGTTAGGCGAAACTTATCAAATTGCACTTACCAGGTTCTTGAATTTAGAGAAGAGGTTAAATCGTAGCCAAGTGCTGAAGGAACAATATGTTCAATTTATTGAAGAATATCGCCAGTTAGGGCATTTAAAGGCAATAGAGCCCGCCGGACAAGAAAAGGTCGAATACTTCATGCCACATCATCCGGTTATTCGCCCAGAGAGTTTGACGACCAAGTTACGAGTCGTATTTGATGCCTCATGTAGATCTAGCAACGGCAGGTCACTGAACGACGCAACCTTGGTTGGTCCAACGTTGCAGCCTGATCTGTTCGAGACTTTGACCAGGCTCCGTTTCTATAGATACGCCCTTACGGCCGACATAAAGAAAATGTACCGTCAAATATTGGTTGCGGAACCACATAGAAACTATCAATGCATTCTATGGCGATGCAACGTTTCGGATCCTATCCAGGTGCTACGCCTAAACACGGTCACTTATGGAACAAATTCGGCGCCGTTCCTGGCAGTACGTTGCCTCTATTACTTGGTCGATAGGTACGCGGAAAAATTTCCGTTAGCTAGAGAGGCCGTGAAGCGAAGTTTCTATATAGATGATATGCTGTGTGGAGCCGAATCAGAAGAGGAACTGACAAAGTTGTAAGAACAAATACGATCGTTCTCTTTCGTAGTGATCAGACGCGTTTTTTTTTTGCGCTCCGCATTTTTTCCTTTTGTTTTGAATAAACAGCCGGTGTTTTCCTAAATAAACTTTAATTAACTTCCTAACCAGCCAACAATCTGGAAAACTATTCTATTTCGCGAGTGCATGCCTTTTGATTTGTGTTAAAACATTATTTAACTTTTTATTTTTCGGCGTCGGCTTGTCGTGTTTGTGTTGTTGCAGTGAGTGAGTACGCATTACATTGCATTGCAGTCCGCTCTCGTCTGGTAGCTTTTGTTGTGTTATCACTTTCTCCCTATCACCTAAACTTAAATAACTGTTCATTCTCTCTCGCTCTCGTAACTTTCTGTTCAGTAGCTCTCTCTCTCTCTCTCATTAGCTGCTGCTGCAACTGTTCTCCTCTCCTCCTATTAGCGTTTGTCTGGAACACTGGTTTGATAGCCATTTGTTTTGAAATATTATTTGATTTTAATTTTGTTCAAATTTTTTATTATGGAGTTTTCTGTTGTATGTGCCAAAAAATCATGCAATAAGCAGATCACCCACTATCAGCCGATTATTCCCTGCTGGATCTGCGACAACGTAGAGCACGCAAAATGCGCTGGATTTTCTGGCCTTGTGAGTGATGCCATTTCAAAGCGTAATGGTTTGCACTACAGTTGCGAGGCATGCCGTGCGTTGGAGAAAGACATGGTAGTTTTTATGAGGCAGACGCGGAGTGGCTTTAAGGAGCTGTCCGTTGGTTTTAAAAACCAATACGATCGGCTCCTAGCCATGGAGGCTCAGTTTAGCGGTTTAAAACTGCTGAATGAGTCTCCGAGGCGTAAAAAGGTCACTCCGCGGGATCTGCAAGTGCCAACCGTCACTCAGCCGTGCGCCGCCGAAAAACTGACTCCGACCACTCAAAGTGTGCAGCAGTTGATCTCTTTTACCACTCCAAGGGCAACGACAGCTGCTAGCGATGCAGATTCTGTATCCGAATTCATCGCCTCGGAGAATGTGCAGCCAAGTACGTCTGCAGCGTCCGTGTCCGTAGTGTCCGCAAGCTCACTAGTTGTCCCGTCCATCCCGATGCCACCAGTAAATAGACGTTCCGGACCTTCGGATATTGCCACCACAGGTACTAGGCCTGTGGTGCCCAAACCACTGGTGGGAGTCCCACCAAAACGACAAGTTTTTGTCTCACGGCTGGCCCCTGACCTGACATCGAATGATGTAATTGCTTTTATTCAAAGCAGATTAAAAGCCGTGGGTTTAAAGGTGGAGAAGTTTAATTTCTCTTATGCCAGGGAGATATCTTCGTTCAAGATAAGTGTCTCCCCAACTCACTTTGACACCATTTGCTCTGCCAAATTTTGGTGGTGAAGGAGTTAAGGGCTAAGAAGAAGAATAGGCCCCCCCCCCTCAACCTCAACTTCCTCTTCCTCAACTTCCCGTCTTGCTTCCACCTTTCCAAAAAACTAACTTCTCTTTTAGTAACGTATCAGAATGTTCGAGGCTTACGTAGTAAGCTCAGCATTCTTTTCCGGGATAGTGTTGCATTTGCTTCCCACGTTATTGTGTTTACTGAAACCTGGTTAAAGCCAGACATTCTTAGTTCCGAGGTTTTGGCAGGTCGGTACACAACTTTTAGAAAGGACCGTTCGTCTTGACGTGCAGGGGGGGGGGGGGGGGGGCTCTTACTTCACGTCGGAACACTTCACAGTCCAAGTTCAACAGGAACTGGAATTCCTGTGGGTAAAACTGATTCTTCCCGCTTTCGCTATATTCATTACTTGCTCGTATATCCCACCTTCTTCGGATATTTCAATTTATGAGCAGCACTTGTCCGCTTTAACCGCTGTTTCTTCCTCGCTATCTGATAAAGATCGTATGATAGTTCTTGGTGACTTCAACTTGCCAGGAACTGTTTGGTCTTCGGTAAACGAGTCTAGTATCCTAGTGCACATGTCACGACATGACCTTGTTGACGGCTTGCTTGACCTGTCCCTGTCTCAAGTCAATCATGTGAAAAATTCCTTGGGTCGATTGCTTGATCTCTGCTTTGTATCGGATCCGACCATAGTGTTGTTAACCCGAGCCCTTCCGCTCACTATACCTGAAGACGCCTACCATCCTACTTTCGAAGTGTCGCTAGATATAGGACCAAATGTATTGGATTGGTCGAGTAGGCTACCTGAACGTGTCCGCTGCTTTCGTAAAGCCGAGTTTGCGGAGCTTTATAACCTCATTAGGGATTTTGATTGGTCCGCTTTGTACTTGTGCACTGATGTCATAAAAGGCACAAACATTTTTTACAATGCTCTTGGCACATTTTTTGATTCTTGTGTCCCGCTTTCTTGTCCGATTAGATCTGGAAAACCCCCTTGGTTTACCAAAGAGTTATCCAGTCTAGAAAACTTAAAATCAAGACTTTATAAAATATTTCAAGAAGAGGGTTCTCCTACTTCTCACTCTCGCTATGTAATAGCTCGGAACTTTTCAGTTCTTAATGCACAATGCTATAAGAACTACCTATCTCGATGCAGGATACGTTTTTCTCAGGACCCCAAACAGTTTTACTGCTTTGTAACAAGTAAGCGTAGAATGTCCGCACACCCATCCTCGCTATCATTTTGTAATACGTCGGCAAATAATTATTACGCAAGTGCCGATCTTTTTGCCCAATTTTTCCAAACCACCTATTCTGAGGAAAGCTACTCTGGTCATCCGTACCCATACGGTTTACCGAGGTCGAACGGCATTTTCAGTCCCTTGATAAATGAATGTACTTTACTTCATGATCCTCGACTTTTCACCCTGTCCATTGATTCTCCTTGCTTCCCCCCGATCTGGAAGGATTCGTTTATAGTTCCTCTCCATAAAAAAGGTCTAAAGCAAAAAATTATAGAGGTATAGCAAAGTTATCCGCTATTCCCCAAATGTTTGGGAAGGTATTAACTCCGCACTTGCAACATCTTTGCAAGTCACTTATTTCTCCCACTCAGCATGGATTTATAAGGCGGCTATCAACCACCACGAACTTGTTAGAGTTTACCTCTTTCATTATTAAAGGCTTTCAAGGTAACTTACAGACGGATGTTATTTACACTGACTTTAGTAAAGCATTCGAATCTGTAAACCATTCCCTTTTAGCGCATAAACTTGACCTTTTAGGGTTTCCGCCCAACCTCCTGAGATGGATTTCAAGCTATCTTTGTTCCAGGTCTCAAAGAGTCCTCTTCAAAAACTCCCTCCCTTTACCAGTAAAGGTTTCTTCGGGATACCACAGGGCAGCCGTCTAGGCGCCTTAACCTTCACACTCTTTATTAAAGACTTGACTTCGGTATTAACATACATACTTATGTATGCGGATGATGTTAAACTCTGTGTCCAGTATAAGGAAATTTCATTTCATTCTCGCTTGCAATCCGATCTCAATAACTTTCAGTCATGGTGTTGTGAAACTTGTTACACCTTAATGCCTCGAAATGCAAAGTTATGATATTTCATCGTTCTAACCCTTTGTTGGCTCCCTATACCTATTTGGTGGTTCTCTTGAGAGAATTACGCTGGTGGATGATCTTGGTGTTATGTTAGACCCCAAGTTAAAGTTTTCTGAACACATTTCTACCATGGTAAAAAAGGCCATGGGCGTGATTGACTTTATAAAGAGGTGGTCAAAGGAATTTGACGACCCCTATATAACCAAGACCCTCTATACCTCGCTTGCTCGTCCGATCTTAGAATACGGCTCCTGTGTATGGTGCCCTCAGTACAAAGTACACCAGGACCGTATAGAATCAGTACAGAAAAACTATTTACTCTTTGCTCTGCGGGGCCTTAACTGGGATGTAGACTACTATTAGTAAACCTCCCATCCTTAGTTCACCGTAGAAAATTGCTTGGTGTGATATTTATGCACAACTTGATCAGGGGTGACATAGACAACCCTGATCTGTTGAGCCGCATAAACTTCACGATTCCTATTAGACTGACTAGAAATTTTATACCGTTGTTCCTTCCACTTTGTAGATCGAATTATTCCTTGCATGAACCGTTTAGGGTCTTATGCTCGGATTATAATTCCCTCTACCATATTATATCCACCACTAATTCTCTTCCTCTTATTAAATTACTAATTCTTACACATCTTTCTAGTAATTAGTAATTGTAGTGGTATTTGTATTTTGATTGCATGCTTAGTTTCTAAGTAAGTTTAGTGCTTATTTCCTCGAATGTTAGTCTAATAGCTTTTATTAGTTCGCGTTCGGCTCGGCTACGCACCGTGCGTCATGCGGCAGCGCCCCTCGGTCGGTTGGGCGGTAGGAGGGCTGCGTTTTGCTTGGGATCCGCGCGTAACAGCCTTCTGCTGGTTTCACACGGGCCACTTGACGGTGCAGTAACTGCATCGCCTCTTGAGAGATGCAGTCATTGCATGTCAACGTCCAAGACAAAAGCAAGTGACCGAATTATTAGGGCTAGGAAAGTTCGAGCTGCACAAATGGCGCGGCAATTATCAAGGAATGGACAACAACACCAGCCTAGAGCCCCTGATGCTAAAAACAGAGGACGTAGCTAAAACTTTGCGGATATATTGGTCAAGTCTAGAGGACAAATTCCAATTCTGCTTTAACATAAATGTTTCCGCAATCGTCACGAAGAGATCAGTGCTGTCCGAATTGGCTCAGGTGTTTGATCCGTTAGGGTTCTTGAGTCCCTTGCTGATCTTGGGCAAGATTTTGTTTCAGTAACTTTGGCTTCTAAAGCAGGATTGGGACGAGGAGTTACCAGCAAGCTACGCAACTCAATGGCTTCGAAATAGAGAAGAACTGAAACTAATTTACAAATTTTTATTTCATTGCACTTTGCAACTGTTTGGTTTCTCTGACACATCCAACAGAGCTTACGGCGGCGTAATTTATGCTCGTGTTAGGGATGAAGGGGGAGGAATTTCGGTGCGACTGGTAACGGCTAAGTCCAAAGCAGCCCCAGTTAGGGTAACATCATTGCCACGCTTAGAGTTACAAGGGGCATTGTTAGTGGCCAAGCTAATGGCAAAGGAATGCGCCTGTCTTCACATGCCGGTAGAGAAGGTTAACAATTTCACGGATTCCACAATTGTGTTAAATTGGCTGTCGTCACATGCTAGTCAATGGACAACCTTCGTTGCCAACAGGGTGGCTCAAATACAAGAGGTCACACGTGTACAGGATTGGTTCAAGGTCGACACAAAATCAAACCCTGCAGATATTGTATCTAGGGGATTATTGGTAATTGAATTGAGCAAGTCAACGATGTGATGGAACGGTCCAGAATTTTTAATGGACGCAGCAGATGACTGGACCAAATTTAATTGGAGTGAGGAAATACAAACAGTGCCGGTGGAGAAGAAATGTAAGTTCTCGCTGACAGTTGGTAAGGTAGAAAGTAATGAGAAGTTAGATGTCGTGGGGAGATGCAAATTTGCAAATGATTTCCTCAAATTGCAGCGAGTTTTTAGCTATATTTTTCGCTGGCGTAGAATATCGTTGAGATCGAACTCAAATTAAGCAGGCAACCTTACTGAAGCTGAAATGGAGGGTGGATTGCGCTATATTGTGTATAATGTGCAGCAGTTGAGCTTGCACGAGGAATTCATTAAGCTTAAAGAGGGAAAGGTGATAAAATCAGCGAGAATTCAGAGTTTAAGCCCGTTTTTACAAGAGGAAGAGGAAACTATTATTCGAGTCGGCGGAAGGTTGTCCAATGCCGAATTGCCATTTGACACAAGGCATCCCATCTTAATGCCGAGCAACCATAAAGTGGTAGAGGCGCTTGTTGAACTCACACATCGAAAGAATTTACATGCCGGAGCACAATCGCTATACGCTTTTTTGCGACAGAGATATTGGGTAATCAATTGCAGGAAACTTGCCCGCAGGGTGATCAGTGGCTGCATACCATGCTTTCGTCGTCGGCCGCTATTTCGCTGCAACACAGTTGATGGGAGCGCTGCCAGCTAGCCGAGTGCGAGGCTATATCTACCCCTTCGAGCGCGCTGGACTGGACTTTACTGGGCCAATATGGATGCACTTTCACATGCGAGGAAAACGCCCAATAAAGGTGTATCTGTGCATATTTGTATGCTTCGCAACAAAGGCCTGCCATATAGAGATCGTGTCGGACTTAAGCTCAAATGCGATCATCGCGGCGCTAAAACGGTTCTTTGCAAGACGTGGATTGAGTTCTGACCTATATTGCGACAACGCCACCAATTTTGTAGGTGCGTCACGAGAGCTCAACAGAGCTTTCGACTCGCCAAGTCAGAAGCTCATTGACGACGAATACAGCCAGCGAGGAGTCAGGCTTCACTTCATCCCCCCACGCTCCCCTCACTTTGGAGGATTATGGGAGAGCGCCGTGAAGGTGGCCAAACAGCTGCTGGTGAAATGCACCAACAGCACAGCACTTAACTACGAAGATCTTGCGACTGCCATCACACAAGTAGAAGCGGTGATGAATTCTAGACCTCTGCATCCCTTGTCATCGGACCCGAATGACTTCGAGGCGTTAACTCCCGGTCATTCCTTGGTTGGCCGACCCCTGAACGCGTTAGTAGAACCAGTAGACGACGCACTGTTGAAACTGTCCATGAGCAACCATTGGAAACGCATTCTAATGGTACACCACATGTTCTGGCACCGCTGGTCGTCGGAATATTTGACGTTGCTGCAGAAGCGGACAAAGTGGAGCACTGTAGCCAACAACATTCAACTTGGTACACTGGTCCTTATTGCGGAAGACAACGCTCCGCCCGGACAATGGCTGCTGGGAAGAGTTGCAGAGTTACACCCAGGAGCTGATGGTGCAGTTCGGGTTGTAACACTCAGGACCAAGACTGGATTATTTAAGCGCAACGTACATAAGCTCTGCCCGCTGCCTACAGATGCCGATGAACTTAATGTTGGAAGGAGCTTCCAAGGTGGGGAGAATGTTGACGCCCCTTAATAGAATATAGGATTAAATTACTTTATAAAGGTTAACAATTTGAATATTTGAATTAATATGTAAATATTACTAAAATTGTGAATTAATTTGAAGTTGGCGCGTTACATTATGTACATATTAAGAAGCGCAATCGATAGTATCAATAGTATCGAGCCAAAACGATCTGAATTATGATCACTAGATTTAAGAGATATACGAAATAAAACGAACGAGCAAGGAACTAAATCGAGCGGATTAAGGAAGGTCTTAATTGTGTAGACGGATTCCACTGGAAAACTGTTGGAGGGACTTAGCTCGTACAGAAGGTATGAAAATATCCTGAAATGAAGCTAACTCCCACGCTTCATAAAATTCTGGCACATGGTCAAATTTTAATTGAACATCAGAGCCTACCAATTGGAGAGATGTCAGAGGAAGCCCAGGAAACGAGAAACAAAGATTACAAAAACAGGAATATGAATACGTGCAAGAAATTACGACTTTAAGAAAGCCAAGACCTTTTCAACATGTTGGCAGCCTATTCAGATCCATATATTTCATCCATTAGATACATATGTGAGATCACAAGCAGTTATTCTTCAGAAATGATAAGTTTATTAGATATTCCTCCCACTAAACAGGAAGTGGAGGATTATTTTACAGAAATAAAAAACAAACCATTTTTCAAAATAAAAAATTGTTTTCTTATTTTAAATTAGGTTAAGTTGAAAATTAAAGTAAAAAATAATATTTTATAGTAAAAACCAACATTAAAAGTAATTAATCGATAAAAAAAAATAGAGAAAAATATGCACCGGCAACAAAGTTCAACTTTAACCCATTATTGTGAAGTTGTTAGACACTGTAGCATAATATACTTAAGCTGATCAAATTTTGATTTTTCTTTCAAATGCAGTTTGTTTTATGAAGATATCTTTATTTGTTCAGAAGTTATTAATTTAACAAGCTGAAACGGCGGAATGCCCCACTGTACGTCGTGTGTTGTCGCGTTCTATAAGTACGCTCTTACGCCCGGTCTTAGCCGTAGCTATCTCTTTCCCTATCATCCGAATCCAAACTGTTCTTCCTCTCTTAAACTTTCTGAGCAGTAGCGCTCTGTTTTTTTAGATCATACTATAACCACTCTTCTCTTTGCTTTCATATTACTAATTCCCCTGTGAGCGTTTGTCTGGCAAATTGTTGTGATATTTATTTGTATTGAACATTTTTTAGTTGCTTTAAAAAAACAAGAACAAATATTATAATGCAATTTTATGTGATCTGCGTCAAAAACAATTTGTAAGAAGGTGCGCTGAATTTTCAAGCCTAGTGGGTGATGCCGTCTCTAAATGTTATGAGTTGCATTACAGTTGCAAGACAGACGCGGAATGGCTTTAAGAAGCTCACATTTGCTTTCAAAAACAAATACGATCGGCTCTTAGCCATGGAGTCTCAGTTAAGCGGTCTGGCGATGCAGATTTCGTAGCCGAGTTCATCGCCTCGTAGAACGTGCAGCCAGAAACTTCTGTAGCGTCTGTGTGTGCGCAAGCTCACTAGCTGTCCCGTCAATTCTGATCCCACCAGTAAATAGACGTTCCGGACCTCCGGATATTGCCACCCCAGGTACTAGGCCTGTGGTGCCTAAGCCACTGGTGGGGCTCCCACCAAAACGACAAGCTTGTGTTTCACGGCTGACCCCTGACCTCACATTTTATAATGCAACTGCTTTTATACAAGGGAGATAGCTGATAGATGCTATAAGCGTCTCCCCAACTCAATTTGACACCATTTATTCTGCCAAATTTTGGCCGGAGCATTTGGTGGATAAAGATTTCAAGGGAGTCGTCTATTCTTGGAAGACGAATTTTTTTGTACATCCTATAGCTTCCGATAGTAGTACACGACTACTATTTTGGTTGCGCTTATTTATAAAAGTTTAATTTTCAAAGGTCTCAGCGCAAAGTTTCAGCCCGATTGGTTAACATTTAAGCCAACAATATATAGTTAGCATTCATCTTCTCATACTAATGTGCAAATTTCACGTGCAGTGTGTTTGTTCAATATTGCACACACAGATGCCATGTCGATGATGCCAATTGAATCGTTTCATTTAATGCCGGCAGTAAGATTATTAGCATATTTTATAATATTTTTACGTAAACCATCAATATCTGCAGGAGTGAGTGCGAATCCAGCGATTATTCGATGCATAATCATCTGGACATGGAAATGTCGGATAACGAAACTGAACCGCCTCCAGCGAATAGAGGCAGGAAAAATTTGTTTACCCAACGAGTTTTAATTATACCCGATACTCAAAATGAGTATTGGGGTATATTAGATTTGTGGTAAAAGTGGATGTGTGTAACGTCCAGAAGGAATCGTTTCCGACCCCATAAAGTATATATATTCTTGATCAGCATCAATAGCCGAGTCGATTGAGCCCTGTCTGTCTGTCCGTCCGTCCGTCTGTCCGTCTGTCCGTCCCCTTCAGCGCCTAGTGCTCAAAGACTATAAGAGCTAGAGCAACGATGTTTTGGATCCAGACTTCTGTGATATGTCACTGCTACAAAAATATTTCAAAACTTCGCCCCGCCCACTTCCGCCCCCACAAAGGACGAAAATCTGTGGCATCCACAATTTTAAAGATATGAGAAAACCAAAAACGTAGAATTGTAGAGAATGACCATATCTTTAAGACAGCGGAATCTGAATTGGATCGTATTATTATTATAGCCAGCATCAAGAAAACAATTTCATTTTTTCTCGCCCTGTCTCTCTCTAACACACACGTAGCATAGGCGGCTTTGCTTAGAGTAAAACATGAGCGCCTAGATCTCAGAGACTACAAAAGCTAGAGCAACCAAATTTGGTATCCACACTCCTAATATATCGGACCGAGACGAGTTTGTTTCAAAATTTCGCCACACCCCCTTCCGCCCCCGCAAAGGACGAAAATCTGGGGATATTCAAAAATCTCAGAGACTATTAAGGCTAGAGTAACCAAATTTGGTATCCGCACTCCTGTTAGATCTTACTATAAAACGTGTATCTCAAAATTTCGCCCCACCCCCTTCCGCCCACACAAAGGACGAAAATCTGTTGCATCCACAATATTACAAATTCGAGAAAACTAAAAACGCAGAATCATAGATAATGACCATATCTATCAGATTGCTGAATCTGGATTAAATCAGATCATTTTTATAGCCAATAGGAACAAATCAATTTGCAGTGGCTACGCAGCGCCCGACGTCACGCTCAGACTGATTTTCTGTCTCTCTCGCACGCACTCCTTGTCGTGTCGTTTAATATTAGCGGCGTCTGCCGGAGAAGAGCCATACTGACTTAGTATCGGGTATAACCGTAGAGTTGCGGTGTCCGCAGCAACTCACAACGTTCCCCCTCGTTTTTTTTATATAAGTGGAGGATTACTAATAATGCACTTGATTTCCGCTATAGCTGAAGCTTTTTTTTCTGGTCGTTGACATGCAATGACTGCATCTTGCAAGAGGCGATTCAATTACTGCACCGTCAAGTGGCCCGTCTGAAACCAGCAGAAGGCTGTTACGCGAGCATGCCGGAAAGATAGCTGTTAGACTAATATTCGAGGAAAATTACCACGAAAGTTGCTGAGAGAACTAGGCATGCATTCAAAATACAATACCACTACAACTACTAATTACTAGAAAGGTGTGCAAAGATTAGTAATTTAATAAGAGGAAGAGAATTAGTGGTGGATATAATATGGTAGAGGGAATTATAATTCGAGGATAAGACTCTAAACCGTTAATGCAAGGAATAATTCGATCTACAAAGTGGAAGGAACAACGGTATAAAATTTCTAGTCAGTCTAATAGGAATCGTGAAGTTTATGCGGCTCAACAGATCAGGGTTGTCTATGTCACCCCTGATCAAGTTGTGCATAAATATCACACCAAGCAATTTTCTACGGTGAACTAAGGATGGGAGGTTTACTAATAGTAGTCTACATCCCAGTTAAGGCCGCAGAGCAAAAAGGGTAAAAAGTTTTTCTGTACAGATTCTATACGGTCCTGGTGTACTTTGTACTGAGGGCACCATACACAGGAGCCGTATTCTAAGATCGGACGAGCAAGCGAGGTATAGAGGGTCTTGGTTATATAGGGGTCGTCAAATTCCTTTGACCACCTCTTTATAAAGTCAATCACGCCCATGGCCTTTTTTACCATGGTAGAAATGTGTTCAGAAAACTTTAACTTGGGGTCTAACATAACACCCAGATCATCCACCAGCGTAATTCTCTCAAGAGAACCACCAAATAGGTATAGGGAGCCAACAAAGGGTTAGAACGATGAAATATCATAACTTTGCATTTCGAGGCATTAAGGTGTAACAAGTTTCACAACACCATGACTGAAAGTTATTGAGATCGGATTGCAAGCGAGAATGAAATGAAATTTCCTTATACTGGACACAGAGTTTAACATCATCCGCATACATAAGTATGTATGTTAATACCGAAGTCAAGTCTTTAATAAAGAGTGTGAAGGTTAAGGCGCCTAGACGGCTGCCCTGTGGTATCCCCGAAGAAACCTTTACTGGTAAAGGGAGGGAGTTTTTGAAGAGGACTCTTTGAGACCTGGAACAAAGATAGCTTGAAATCCATCTCAGGAGGTTGGGCGGAAACCCTAAAAGGTCAAGTTTATGCGCTAAAAGGGAATGGTTTACAGATTCGAATGCTTTACTAAAGTCAGTGTAAATAACATCCGTCTGTAAGTTACCTTGAAAGCCTTTAATAATGAAAGAGGTAAACTCTAACAAGTTCGTGGTGGTTGATAGCCGCCTTATAAATCCATGCTGAGTGGGAGAAAAAAGTGACTTGCAAAGATGTTGCAAGTGCGGAGTTAATACCTTCCCAAACATTTGGGGAATAGCGGATAACTTTGCTATACCTCTATAATTTTTTGCTTTAGACCTTTTTTATGGAGAGGAACTATAAACGAATCCTTCCAGATCGGGGGGAAGCAAGGATAATCAATGGACAGGGTGAAAAGTCGAGGATCATGAAGTAAAGTACATTCATTTATCAAGGGACTGAAAATGCCGTTCGACCTCGGTAAACCGTATGGGTACGGATGACCAGAGTAGCTTTCCTCAGAATAGGTGGCTTGGAAGAATTGGGCAAAAAGATCGGCCACGGACGTTCTACGCTTACTGTTTACGAAGCAGTAAAACTGTTTAGGGTTCTGAGAAAAACGTATCCTGCATCGAGATAGGTAGTTCTTATAGCATTGTGCATTAAGAACTGAAAAGTTTGACCGAGCTATTACATAGCGAGAGTGAGAAGTAGGAGAAACAACTTCTTGAAATTTTTTATAAAGTCTGAATTTTAAGGTTTTTAGGCTGGATAACTCTTTAGTAAACCAAGGGGATTTTCCAGATCTAATCGGACAAGAAAGCGGGACACAAGAATCAAAAATGTGCCAAGAGCATTGTAAAAAATGTTTTTGCCTTTTATGACATCAGTGCACAAGTACAAAGCGGACCAATCAAAATCCCTAATGAGGTTATTAAGCTTCACAAACTCGGCTTTACGAAAGCGGCGGACACGTTCAGGTAGCCTACTCGACCGATCCAATACAGTTGGTCCTATTTCTAGCGACACCTCGAAAGTAGGGTGGTAGGCGTCTTCAGGTATAGTGAGCGGAAGGGCTCGGGCCAACAACACTAAGGTCGGATCCGATACAAAGCACAGATCAAGCAATCGACCCAAGGAATTGTTCACATGGTTGACTTGAGGCAAGCAAGCCGCAAGCAAGGCACTGAAAACTATCATATGATCTTTATCTGATAGCGAGGAAGAAACAGCAGCTAAAGCGGACAAATGTTGCTCATAAATAGAGATATCCGAAGAAGGTGGAATATGCTCCGGCCAAAATTTGGCGGAGCAAATGGTGTCAAATTGAGTTGGGGAGATGCTTATCTTAAACGAGGCTATCTCCCTGGCTTGAGAGAAGTTAAATTTCTCCACCTTTAATCCCACGGCTTTTTTTTTGCTTTGAATAAAAGCAATTACATCTTTAGATGTGAGGTCAGGGGCCAGCCGTGAAACAAAAACTTGTCGTTTTGTTGGGATCCCCAACAGTGGTTTAGTCACCACAGGCCTAGTGTCTGTGGTGGCAATATCCGGAGGTCCGGAACGTCTATTTACTGGTGGGATCGGGATAGACGGGACAACTAGCGAACTTGCGTACACCACAGACACGGACGCTGCAGACGTACTTGGCTGCACGTTCTCCGAAGCGATGAATTCGACTACCGAATCTGCATCGCCAGCAGTTGTCGTTGCCCTTGGAGTGGCAAACGAGATCAACTGCTGCACACTTGGAGTGGTCGGAGTCAGTTTTTCGGCGGCGAACGGCTGAGTGACGGTTGGCACTTGCAGATCCCGCGAAGTGACCCTTTTACGCCTCGGAGACTCATTCAGCAGTTGCAGACTGCCAAATTGAGACTCCATTGCTAGGAGCCGATCGTACTGATTTTTAAAGCCAACGGTAAGCTCCTTAAAGCCCTTCCGCGTCTGCCTCATAAAAGCCACCATATCATTCTCCACCGCACGGCATCCCTCGCAACTGTAATGCAACCCATTACGTTTGGCTCACGAGGCCAGAAAATCCAGCGCATTTTGCCTGCACTACGCTGTCGATGAGCCAGCAGGGGACATTCGGCTGATCGTGGGTGATCTGCTTCTTGCAAGTTTTTTTGGGCAGACCAAAGCGTATTCCATTTTTATTATTTATTTATTTTGCAATATGCAACAAAAAATTTCAATCAAAATGGTATCAGACCAATGTGCCAGACAACGCTCAAAGCGGAATTAGTAAGAAAAGAGAGCAGGTTGGAGAGCGGTTATAGCGAGCGCTATTGCTCAGAAAGTTTAAAGAGCGAGAGAGAAAGAACAGTTTTTGAGTTAGGGAGAGATACGAGGGACAGAGGTATAGCTACAGCAAAGGCTACGGGATAAGAGCGGGTTAAACTCAGCTTGAGCGTACTTACAGAAAGCAACACACAAACAAACGATTAGCAAACGCACAGAATTTATATCAAAAATTAAGTTTTTATGCAAAACAATAGGCATGCATTCGCGTTAAAGAACGGATTTTTTACTGTAGGTTAAGTGGTGATTTTATCAAGGTTTATTTTGAAAAGCATCGGCTGTATTTGCAAAATAAATGGAAAACAAGCGGAGTGCAAAACAAAAACACGTCTGATCACTACGAAAGAGAGCAAACAATGCCACGAAATCAGTGAATATGCTATTAGTAGGAGAGCAATACAGCGGCTGCGAGAAGATAACAGACAAAAACGAGGGGGAACGTTGTGAGTTACTGCGGAGACCGCAGCCAATACTTAGTCAGTATGGCTCTCCTCCGGCAGACGCCGCTAATATAAAACGACACGACAAGGAGTGCGTGCGAGAGAGACAGAAAATCAGTCTGAGCGTGACGTCGGGCGCTGCGTAGCCACTGCAAATTGATTTGTTGCTTTTGGCTATAAAAATGATCCGATCTGATCCAGATTCAGCAACCAGATAGATATGGTCATTCTCTATGATGCTGCGTTTTTTGTTTTATCGTATCCTCAATAGTGTATGCCACAGATTTTCGTCCTTTGTGGGGGCGGAAAGGGGTAGGGCCAAATTTTGAGGTATACGTTTTATAGTGAGATCAAACAGGAGTGTGGATACCAAATTTGGTTACTCTAGCCTTAATAGTCTCTGAGATTTGTGGATGCCGCAGATTTTCGTCCTTTGCGGGGGCGGAAGGGGGTGTGGCGAAATTTTGAGACCAAAAGGTCAAGGTCCGATATCATAGGAGTGTGGATACCAAATTTGGTTATTTTAGCTCCTATAGTCTCTGAGATCCTTGAACTCACATTTTGCAATTGTCAAAACCGACCATGAAACCTGTGTGTTAGAGGGAGACAGAGCGAGAAAGAATGAAATTGTTTTCTTGATTCTGGCTATAATAATTATACGATCTGGTTCAGATTTTAAACACTCTAGAAGATATAGTCATCCTCTACTACAGAAGTCTGGATATAAAGTGTCGTTGCTCTAGCTCTTATAGTGTTTGAGCTCTAGGCGCTGATAGGGACGGACAGACGGACGGACGGACGGACAGACAGACAGGGCTCAATCGACACGGCTGTTGATGCTGATCAAGAATATATATACTTTATGGGGTCGGAAAGGATTCCTTCTGGACGTTACAAACATCCACTTTTACCACAAATCTAATACACCCCAAAACTCATTTTGAGTATCGGGTATAAAAATATCTCTGTTGGCAAAACAAAACTATCAAAATTTGGTAAAAGAATTTTATATTATTTACTTACGTATTCTTTTACAAGTTAGTCCCATTTATTATTATCCCATTTATTATCATTATTTCACATATGGTAGGCGAACAACTTCTAGGAGTGCCAAAACTAAGTGCATCTACAGGAGTAGAAATTTCACACGCAACTTTTAGTTAGTTGACCGAATGGGGAATAGGTGGTAAAATCAAAGCATCCTGTTTTGATACAACTGCATCCAATTCTGGATGACTTAATGGCGCTGCATTCCATCTAGAGCAACTATTAGAACAAAACCGTTTATACCTGCCGTGCAGACATCACATCAGTGAAATATATCATCGTTTCCGATCAATGCACCATTCTCGCTGGATTTCTAAGGCGATTTATACCTTAAAAATATATATTTTTCGATAGGAGTTTACGCTGACAACTCGAGAAGAAAAAAATTTGCGCGACGTATCTATTTTTACAGTGCGTTTTGATATAAATTATTGGCTCCGGTCAACATTAGCTATTGAAGCTCCAAATCTGGACTTTCAATTTATATGCGAAATGTACACCTATAAAGAAGTTAATCCAAAAATTACAAATGTCTTTCTAAAAAAGTCTTGCAGCCATTTGTGGTATAAATAAAGTTATATAGTATACTTAAAGTTACTTTCATGGAGAAACGAGAAATGGCGAAGCAACTTTTGGCATTTTTTTATGACCATGATGATGTCGAAACTTCTGCAAAACGCCTAATTTGGAAAGAAAAAGAGAGACTACAAAGAGACTATCTGATTTTGTGAGACCTAGGTTAGGTTAGGTTCAGGCGGTAGCCTGGGGGAGTGATGAAACCCTCCCAAGCTCACTTGGACCTGTAGAAGGTCCGTTGTGGTGCCGCATGGGCGTGTGCCCCTTCCCAGTGCCTAAAAACCGTGGAGAAACAGGCTGTTGCAAATTAAGGGCAGTCCCATCCGGAGGCTTGGATGAATCTGGACAAGGTCCCCGGTTTGATTTCGGACAGGTCCGAAATGTCTGTGAGGAAAGCGGCCCCGAGAATACGAAGACGACGATTTCCAAGGGCCGGGCAGTGGCAGAAGAAGTGTGGGACCGATTCCTCCTCTTCCTCGTCGCGACAACTCCTGCAGAAGTCGTTATGAGGGATTGACAGTCTAGAGGCATGAGTGCCAATCTGCCAGTGTCCCGTAATGGCTCGAGTAACTGCAGAGCACTGTGCTCTGCTGAGCCTATACAGCTCGGCTGAGCGCTTCTTCGATCGATATGGCCATATCAATCTTGAGATTTTACAGGAAACGGTTTGCTGCCATCTCCTATTGGCATTTTGCTCGAACAATTCGTGCGTGAGGAGCCTGCACGTAGCCAGAGGCATCGCTACCTGCTCCCTCTCCATAAGGAGAGGAATTGTAGTACCCTGCCTTGCTAGCTCGTCGGCGGCGTCGTTCCCCTCGATGTCCCTGTGGCCTGGGACCCATATAAGGAAAAGGTCTAACTGATCTGCGATCTCGTGTAGAGACCTGCAGCAGTCATTTAGAGTCGCTGAGTTCGACGATATTGAGCCTAGAGCTTTAATAGCTGCTTGGCTGTCCGAGAAAACGCACACTAAGTGCGTGTCTAGAAGTAGTTTGGAGACGATGGAAATTGCCTCCTTGATGGCTACAACCTCCGATTGGAACACACTGCAGTGGTCCGGGAGCCTGAAGCAATGACTGATGTTCAGCTCGCTGCAGTAGACTCCGCCTCCCACGCGGCCGTCTAACTTTGAGCCATCAGTGTAGAAGTGAACCGCATTTGCGGGTCCTGGTTCGCCCATCTCCCAGTCCTCCCTAAGTGGGATTGATACCTGGAAAGGCGTCGAGAGGTGATCACTAGGGACACAATAATCTGTCCTCTCTGGTAATTGCGGGTGTCTCGTCAGGATTCCCGAGTGCCCAACCGCGGACGCTTTCCACAGTCTGGCTTCTCTCATTCTGAGTGCGGAAAGTGTTGCCACTTTCTTTCCCATGAGATCTATGGGGAGGAGGTCCAGCACAGTATCCAGGGCTTCCCCTGGAGTAGCGCGTAGCCCGCCAGTTATGCATAGCTCTGCCATGCGTTGAACTCTGCTGAGTTTATTGAGGCATGTCCTTTTGTCTAAGGCTGGCCACCATACTACCGCTCCATAGAGCATGATCGGTCGTATGATGGTGGTGTAAAGCCACCGAACTATATAGGGGGTCATTCCCCATCTTAGTCCGATGGCTTTCCTGCAAGTATAGAGGGCTACTGTGGCCTTCTTTACTCTATCCTCTATGCTCAATTTCCAATCGAGCTTTCTATCGAGGATTAGACCAAGATACTTGGCGTTGTTGCTGAAGATTAGCGCTTCCCCACATAGTCTTGGGGGAATCAGTGCCGGAACTTTGTACTTCCTAGTGAAGAGCACCAGTTCCGTTTTAGACGGGTTGACGCCTAGACCGCATTTGTCTGCCCATTTTGACATCTTCATGAGAGTGCTTGTCAGGCACTCACACAGCGTCTGCGGGAATTTACCCGAGAATGCTATAGCAACATCGTCCGCATACGCCACCACGCGGCAGCCACCCCCCTCTATCTCAAGCAGCAGTTCGTTCACTGCCACGTTCCATAGGAGGGGCGAGAGGACTCCGCCCTGCGGGGTGCCTCTACTGACAAATCTGGTGGACGTTGACGTCCCCATTGATGCCTCAACCGTCCTGCATTGTAGCATCTGATCGATCAGGCTCACCGTCCGGGAGTCAACCCCCAGGTCCGTCAGTGCACCCGTGATGGCGGTCGGGAGGATGTTATTAAAGGCGCCTTCAATGTCGAGGAAGGCTACCAGGGTGTACTCCTTACAGTTGAGGGACTCTTCTATGATCGATGTGATCGTGTGTAGGGCCGTTTCGGTGGATCTTCCTTTCCGATAGGCATGCTGGGAGTCTGAGAATAGACTAGGCGGAATATTTACCGTGAGATGCATCCCCAAAAGCCGTTCCATCGTCTTCAGAAGGAAGGACGATAGACTTATGGGTCTGAAATCTTTGGGGCAGTGTGCGAGGGCTTGACTGCCTTGGGGATGAAGACGACTTTGGTGTGAAGCCAGGTTTCCGGGATATATCCATGGGAGAAGATTCCCTCGTATATCCTTTTGAGCCAATTAGTGGCTTTTTGTCCAGCGTGAATCAGTTGGGCAGGGATGATGCCATCTGGTCCCGCGGATTTGTATGGTTTAAAGCTTTTTATTGCCCAGGAAATGTTCTCCTGGCTTAGCAGGTTCATGATAACACTTGAGGCAACGGAGGGAGCCGCGATGTAGTGTGGTCTGTTTTCATCGCAGCCGGGAAAGTGGGTGTTAAGGAGAAGATTTAGCGACTCATTGCTGGACGTTGTCCATGATTGGTCGGCGTTCTTTAGGTAGCCCAGAGTGGGTGTAGTCTTCGAGAGAACTTTGCGCAAGCGCGAGGCTTCCGAGCTATTCTCAATGTCGCTACAGTTCTTTATTGTAAACTGACAGACTGGCCTTGTAATCGGCCCAGTTCTGCTCAGCGTTTTCAGCCTTAGCTTTATTGAAGAGTCTTCGGGAGGCTTTCCGGAGTTCCCTCAGTTTCGGATTCCACCATTCAGGTTTCTTCCGGCCTCTGCTCTTGCTAGAGGGGCAGGATTTATCGAGCGCCTCATTGCAGGCGTCGGTAAATAGTTTAACAAGATGAGTCGTGGCTTCCATGGAGATCTCCTCCTCAGGTGGAGTCTCAGGGAGAACACGACAGAGGTGGTCTGAGTACCGAGCCCAGTTTGTCCGCCTAAGGTTCCGAAATTGAGCTGGTCTCGGTAGTGAAAAAGAGAATACGGTTTCCACGTACCTGTGGTCCGAGAAGGAGTGCTCTTCCAGGACCCTCCAGGATACGATGTTCCCGTGTAACTCATGAGAGGCAAGTGTGAGGTCCAGGACCTCCTTGCGGTTTTTAATAATGAAGGTGGGATCACTCCCCCTATTTAAAAGGACCATCTGAGTGGTCAGTAAATAGTTGAAAAGGTACTCACCCCTTTCGTTGGTGTCAGTGCTTCCCCACTGGCAGTGGTGTGCATTGGCGTCGCACCCTGCGATTAGGCCGGTGTCCTTGGCCTCGCAGTGTGTGATTAGCGCCCTGAGCGCCTGTGGAGGGGGTCTGGTTGGTCGTGACCCATGTACGTGGAGCAGATTCTCAGTGAGCACCCCTGGCCTTCGAGGCTCACTGCTGTTTGGTCTTCATTGCTGAAATTTGGGAGCAAAAATAAGTGCAAATCTCTTTTTGCAAGGATGCAGGTGCGAGTTTTACCTGCGGAGTCAGCTACGTATAGCTTATAGTCAGGAGTCCTCAGACCAGAGACCCTGTTTCCGAGGATCCAGGGCTCCTGAATGAGGACTATGTCGGCTCCACCCTTGGCTAGGTGGAGCAGGAGAGCAGCGCATGCTGCCTTACAATGGTGGAGGTTTATCTGCAGGAGTAGCAGTGACATTCCTGAGGTTCACCTCCACCATTGTCCTGTCGTGGTCGCTCTCCGAAGAGTCCAGCTCCTCCGCGACCCCGATGTGCTTGAGATCCCTAGTGAGATCGCTCACGTCTGACACGTAACCATCTAGGATGTCATCCGACACCACTGATGCCACGTCTGACACCGCAGGCTTGATCTCCATACTAGGGATCTCCGGGGGCTCCAGGTCTGGCTCGACCGTCGGTTGCATGCCTTTGGAGTCGGACTTGTACTACTTGTACTACTTGTACTACGACTACCTTCTTGTAGCCGTAGTCCACAGCGCCCTCCGTGTCGTGGAGAAGTCTGACCGACTCTTCGTTCAGGACGAGGATGATTTGGCGCCTCTGCCCGTTGCTCTCCTCTACCTTGGCCACCTTCCAATCGGCTGTGGGAAGGTGGGGGTTGCAGACCTGCAGAATCCGGAGAATCTTATCCGGCTCTGCAGGCTTCGCCGAGACCCACGCTCTGGCCCTCGGCTTGCTGGGGATGTCCTCCCACTTCACGACCTCCAGCTGGGCTCCTGGGTAGACCTCCTTGAGCGACGCTACCGCCTTCGCGTAGAGGGCCGCCGAGCGAGCATCTTGGCAGGCGATGGCTGTCACCCTGCCTTGGTGCCACCCGGCGTCCTCACACTTGGGCGGAGGTCCTCCATTCTCCTCCAACTCCAGGAGGAAACGGTCTTGGAGCTCGTTTTCCACGAGGTGCCACTTGTCCCTAGGGATCTGCCCGTCTTTAGAGCCCCTGTCTAGGACTCCAATCAGGGTTTTTCCCCTCGCCACCTCGGCAAACGAGCGGTTGCTCAGTGTCTTCGTCCTCTTGGCCTGTTGGACTTGTGTGGCGGTGTCCTCCGACGAGCGTTGCCGCTTGCTTGGGGCCTTGGCTGTGGCCTTGCCAGCTTTGGCTGGCTGGTAGTCGGGCAGGACTGTCTTGGCCCATCGCCGCGATTCGATTCCCTGGGCAGACGCCAGGAACACCGGGTCGTCGTTGCCCAGGATGAAGGCCGCACGTCTTTTGTCCTGGAACTTGGGCCTATCTTTCGAGGCAGAGGCGCCGCCTGCCGGGGTTGTCAAGGGGTTCCCGGTCCCAAGGGGTCCGCCAGCCGCGATATCGCTTTTCATGGTCGCCCCCCCGGTAACCGGGTCGCCCTTGGGGCCCCCCGACGTGGATTGGCCCGATTGGCTTTTCGGTCCTCTCCTCACAGCGCCTGCTGCCTCGAGACGGTGGACCGACTTAGTCTCCTTCCCCGTCTTTTTGGGCACTGGTTTCCCAGATGCGTTTGTAGAGGGATGGTCTTTTCCCTCCTTGTGAGACCTAATTCTGCTATATTTTTCGATTGCTTCTATATTGCCATAGATTATTTAGCTGACGACCCTTCAGAATGGCATAGACATGAAGATTTTCAAAATGCTCTAAAAATATTAACAAATTTAAAAGTGGTTAATGATACAGCCGAACGTTCTGTTAAACTTATGCAAGACTATAACAAAATACTAACCGTTGCTAAACGTTGCAAAAGAATATGCTAGACAATATCCCTTGAATAATAAAAATGCGTTAATATAATACAAAATGGTCGTTCAACTTTTTATTGTTGGCTTAAATGGTAACCATTCGGGCTGAAATTTTGGGGGCTGGATTATATTTTAGCGTTCTAAATCACAACAAATTCCGATTCAATCCGATCAGTGCAATATATAGTATAGCTGCCATTGGAATTGGCTATGAATTAGTGGACTGTATAATCTTTTAATATATTGAGCTAATTTATTTTCATATATTGGTTATTTAATATGGGTGGTTATGTTACAAATGTATATGAATAGCGGGGGGTGTCTATGATGCGGCTGTATAAACTATGCGTGCGGTTGGTTTCATCTAGAGATTTCGACTAACTTCCACTCCACAAAAGAAGTCGAACCAAAAGGGAATTGAAAGATCAGGTGATGCGACGATCCAATGCAAAACGGTACACATCGTTGAATGCGTGTGCAGCTGCGGGCTTTACCTATACGTGTGAGAACTGTAAGGAAGTGATCTTGGTTGGGGTACATATCTCAATCTACTCCAGGGTCGAAATTACAGCAATATTTATAATTTGCCGGGACTCCGAATTTCGGACCGACGATGGGGACGGGGAGGCAGTCCCGCAGACGGGAGCAATCGTAGTGGGGGAGAACAGTATGCGACGTGGCAGTCGGTTTCACCGAGAACGCTCAGGCTATCGCCGGATAGCGCCTTCAAGACCCCATCGAACTCAGAATTAATACGAAGGTCTTTGCTATGCGATAATACCGACGTGTATCACCGAGAGTGCCTAGGCTATCGCCGGACAGTACTTACGGGACCCTGCCGGCCTAAGAATTACAACGAAGTGGAAGGGGGTTTTTCTATACAGAAATACCGACAGGTATCGCCGAGAGCGTCTAGGCTATCGCCGGACAACACTCACGGGATCCCGTCGGCCTAAGAATTACTACGAAGCGGAAGGGGACTTTGCCATGCGGAGATGCCGACAAGTATCGCCGAGAGTACCTAGGCTATCGCCGGACAGTACTTACGGGACCCTGTCGGCCTAAGAATTACTACGAAGCTCTTTGCTATGCGGAGACGCCGACAAGTATCGCCGAGAGCACCTAGGCTATCGCCGGACAGTACTTACGGGACCCTGCCGGCCTTAGAATTACTACGAAGCGGAAGGGGGTTTTCTATACAGAAATACCGACAGGTATCGCCGAGAGCGCCTAGGCTATCGCCGGACAACACTCACGGGATCCCGTCAGCCTAAGAATTACTACGAAGCGGAAGGGGACTTTGCTATGCGGAGATGCCGACAAGTATCGCCGAGAGTACCTAGGCTATCGCCGGACAGTACTTACGGGACCCTGTCGGCCTAAGAATTACTACGAAGCTCTTTGCTATGCGGAGACGCCGACAAGTATCGCCGAGAGTACCTAGGCTATCGCCGGACAGTACTTACGGGACCCTGCCGGCCTAAGAATTACTACGAAGGTCTTTGCTATGCGGAGATACCGACAAGTATCACCGAGAGTGCCTAGGCTATCGCCGGATAGCGCTCTCGGGGCCCGGCCGGACTAAGAACTACTACGAAGTGGAAGAGGGCCGACAGGTATCGCCGAGAGTACCTAGGCTATCGCCGGACAGTACTTACGGGACCCTGTCGGTCTACTGGGATCATACAGGGCGCCAACAGGTGTCACCGAGAGCGCCTAGGCAATTGCCGGACAGCGGCCTCGGGATCCTGCTGGGCCACAAACTACGGTAGGGGATCATGCGGGAGTGCCGACAGGGATCACGAGAGCGTTTAGGCGATCGCCGGACAGCGGCCTCGTGATTCTGCCGGGCTACGAACTACTGGAGGGAGCCACGCGGTGTACCGACGGGCATCTGTAACGAATACGGATCACCACGTGGGCGTGGCAAGAGGAGACTCGGGCCAGAGGCGTAAGGATGTGCAGAGAGGGCAAAGCCCCGGAGATCCAGTTTCCCTAGTGTATAGATTGTTGGTGACCAGGCTATGTTTTCGTTATATCCATTACATTTTCACTTTATTCTCTCATTTCCCTACCTATCGCACCGCTCAGCAGCCCGTATAGACGACTAGAGACTCGCTTACCCCTGAATTCCCACGCTTGTATTCGTCGAAAGCTTCTTCTCCTCCGTAAGTGCGGCGTCTGTGCAGGATCTTTTCTCGTACCACTGATCGCGTTGGCGTGGATCTCGTATGCCACGTGTTTTTACTTTTCGCGAACCACTCGAACTTTCCGCGGGCACGTCTGGCTCCTCTGGGCTTCTCCGATCGACTCCTCATCTCCTCGTTTTCCCAGCTCAGAACTCTGCGTTATCTCGCTCTGCTGATCCAGCATCAGCGTGGGCGGCTGGCGTCGCCCTCGGCAGAAGGCTGACGTCGTTGTTTCCCCTCTCTTTTCCGCCGCTGGAGCGTCGTTGTTGGGTTTGATTACGGTACTCGGCGTTCCTCTTCTGCGGTTGCCGAATTGATGCTGTTGGCTTACCGTTTCAGCGCTTCGTTGCTGCGTCGACGCTGGCGGCTTATCTTTTCGACGCTTCTCGTCTACCGTTGCTGCATCGATGCTGTTGGCTTACCGCTTCAGCGCTTCGTTGCTGCGTCGATGCCGACGGCTCGTTGTTCTCGGCGTTCCTCTTCGGCCGTTGCTGAATTGATGCTGTTGGCTACCGTTTCGGCTCTTGGTGTATTCCTCTCTCTTTGGCTGCCGCTGCGTTGTTGTCGTTGGGTTTTGTTTCTTGGTGTATTCCTCGCTCTCTTTGGCTGCTGCTGCTTCGTTGTCGTTGGGTTTTGTTTCTCGGTGTATTTCTCGCCGTTGCTGTGTCGCTGCCGTTGGTTTACTGCTCTGAAAAACCAGTGGCGTCTGCCGCTTGGGGCGCGAAGCCCAGGCTCATGAGGGACCCGGAATCGGACCCTCCGTCGTCGCGTTGGGGTTGTACTCCTTCCCCTGCATCGCTGGCATTTGATACTTCAGAGTAGTGCGGTCCCGCACCGTCCCCGGATCCGTCCTCGTCGCGTGCTGCTGGAGGGGTTGCTGCCCGACCTGGGCCGGCCAGGTTCCAATCGGCCCAAAGGGGCGAGTCCCAGTCGTTTCCGCTAGCCAGTGGGTTTCCGTTCCCTTCGTCCTGCAGCGTGGACGCCGGGTTTTGAGCGTCGCGCAGGATCGTCTCATGCTCGTCGGTGTCCGTGGTCGCGTTGTCGTCGTCTATGGCAGCCCCGTAACTCCCGAACCAACGGCGATTCAGGGCGGCGACGTCGTGATTGGGCGCCGAGCGGACACCTGCAGTTGCGAAGCGGCCATCGGGCTCTACTTCTTCTTCGGCGTCGGTCCCCGGGTCCTGGGTTTGCTGGTCGATCCACCATTGGATGGCTGCCGCTCGCTGGCCTCGTGGGATCCAGTCCTGCTGGCGAGGTCTCGCCTGTCCGACCCGCCTACACTGGGCTTGACGGGAGGGGGATGGTCCATCGGGGTCAACGATCCAGCCGCGAGTCCGGTTCGCAGTTGGTTCGTCGGCAGGCGCCGGGACTTCAGGCTGCTGGTCTCCGCTAGGGTGCCCCGTTGTGTCACCATTTGCCCCTAGGGGCCGAGCCTGCCTTCCGTCTCTTAGACGCTTCATATCTCCAGTCGATTCTAGGGAGAAAATGCCTGTCGGTTAGAGCCTGCCTGTCTTAACTAGGAGTATTAATACCCTCCCCCTATCCTGCTTGAGCGGTGCGAGTAAGATGATGTTTACATTGGGTGTAAAACTTATCTTATCCCATAAGGGAATGTAAACGTAGCTTACGGTTTCGTGGGTCGCGCCCCTTCCGGGGCGAGGACGTTACGGTAGCGCGCTACCGCAAGTGGCCCTTGCGGAGTCGGCAGGTCATTTGGGTCTCTCCAGCGTCGTTGGGTTCTCCTCGGGGTGGTCCACTCCGTGGAACGCCTTTAAGTCAGCTAAACTCGCTGTTTTCCTTTGTTTGCCATGATGAATCTGTAGTCGAACTATGTTGGGCGATAAGAATTGGGTTACCTTGTACGGCCCGTCGTACTTAGGGGCCAACTTTGCCGCGAAACCGTCTGCGGCTTTGGATAGGTGATACTGCCGGAGGAGGACTATGGTTCCTAGTTCGGGCCGCCACTCGCGCCGTCGAAGGTCGTATGTCCTCTTCTGCTCTTGGGATGCACGTTGGGTGTTCTCCTGACGACCTTGAATATTTCCTGTAGTCGTGTCGCCTTCTCGTGGGCAGGCTCCGGTTC
The DNA here is from genome assembly GCF_003369915.1 of Drosophila miranda. Classification (NCBI taxonomy): domain Eukaryota; kingdom Metazoa; phylum Arthropoda; class Insecta; order Diptera; family Drosophilidae; genus Drosophila; species Drosophila miranda. The sequence goes on from NC_046674.1 coordinate 41,301,960, forward strand.
ACTTTCTAATCCTGGAGTCACTTCGTCGTACAAGGCTCCTGGTAGCCTTGGTTCTCGTCCGAGTACCAAGAAGGCCGGGCTGAAGCCCGTGGTGTCCGAAGTGCTGTTGTTAATGGCCAAGCTCAACTCGGGGAGGAGATCGTCCCAGGTCCGTTGGTCCTCGTCAACGTATTGTGCAATCATTGTCTTGATGGTCCGGTTTGCCCTCTCAGTCGGATTTTGCTGAGGGGTATACGGCGCGGTGTGCTCGAGTTCCACTCCCGCCACCTCGCAAAATTTCCGGAAGGACCGGCTAGTGAATTGTGTTCCGTTGTTGCACACAAACTTCCACGGGACCCCGAATCGGCAAAGTATCCTCTCTCGGAACGCCTTCTCCAAGTGGGCGGTTGTGGCCTTCCGGAGTGGCACAAGTTCTACCCATTTGCAGAATGAGTCGAAGAATACGAGGAGCATCGTGTTGCCGTGCGTTGAGCGGGGTAGTGGGCCTATGAAATCCGCGCAAAGGATGTCGAACGTGCCCTTAGCCTGGCGCGTATACATGTGTTCTGCGGGTTTTTTCTGGCTCACCTTAAATTTTTGGCAGCTTTCGCAATGTTTCACGTATCGGGCCACGTCTCTGTAGAGTCCTGGCCAGTAATATCGTTGGGTTACCCGAGTGGCGGTCTTCCGTATTCCTAGGTGTCCGGCGGTCGGGTGATTGTGGCATTCTTCCAACACTCGTCTACGACGGTCACGGGCGGCGCACAAGGACTTCAGGCCCCAATTGCGCAGTTTATCGGCCAGGGCAGCGAAGGAGATTTCTTCCCTTCCGGGTCGCGGGGTTCCGACTTCCTCGGGGAAGCGGTGCTAGTGGTGATTGCCACCATGTCGCCGGTCAGTCGTGGTTTCGAGCCGGCCAGAGTCGCCGTACCCAAGACCTTGAGCTGTGCGTGGGAACTCGGGCATTATGATGGATAGGGGCTGTTCCGCACAGATCCCTTCCTTCTGCTCTCGCTGACTCGGTACCGGCGACGGGGACGTGTTCCTCGGGTTTCTCGGGCTGGGCGCGCTGTCGAAGACCATTCCGAGCTCTTTGATCCGTTTTTCGATCGCCGTCGGATGCTCACCGCGCGAGATGAAGGCCGAGATCCGGCTGCGCAGTTCGTCCACTGTACCGGTTTCACCGAGGCCAAATTCCGCGGAGATGGCTTGCAGTTCATCCTTACGCCGATACGAAATCCACTGTACACCCATGTCGACGCACGCATGTAGAACTGGCAGTTAGCGGTCTTTCGCGTTTCCGGCGGTAGTGTCACGTATTGACCCTCCGGTAGAGTCTTTACTTAGGTAACGCACTGGGTACCAGAGTCCTCGAGGTTAGTCACGGCGGCACGGCGTATGTACGGTTAACACGGTTGCCTCAGTGGAGGGCGCGTCCTGCTGTTGCGTCTTGGAGTCCTTGCTGCTTGGGGTCCTGGTCGATGGTCGTTGGTCTTTATAGTAGCATAGGCATCGACCCTTGCTAGGCAATGCTCCTTGCTGTAGTTGTCCTTGTAGTCATCCGGACTGTTGATCCTTGCTAGGCTCGTCAATAGTCCTTGCTATCGTTGTCCTTGTAATTGTCCTTGTGGTCTTGGTCGTGCTGGGTTCGTTTCTTTGCTATCGTTTTGCAGGCCAGGCATTGACTGACTGCTCTGAAGACCGGGCATTGACTGCTCGCGCTGAGGGCAGGGCATTGACTGATCGCGCTGAAGACCAGGCATTTACTGATCGCGCTGAAGACAGGGCATTTTCTGATCGCGCTAAAGACCGGGCATTTAGTGATCACGCTGAAGACCGGGCATTTACTGACTGCTATCGTTTTGAAGGCCGGGCTTCTGGCTCTGAGTCCGAAATATATAGCCGGGACGGTCGGTCTTCGGGAGGTTTCCGATGCTCGCTCGGTTTCTGCAGCTCACAACTCGCTGCTCGCCGCGTGTCGCCCCCTTTTTGCAGCGATTTCTGCCCAGCTTCGGCTCGGTTCTCTTTCTCAGCCGTCTCGCTGCGGTGTTCTCCTCCTTGTGTGGGCGCGGCGGCCATGTGTTGACGCTATGGCTAGGGAGGTTAGGGAAGCCAGCCTCGGCTGCACGTGAATAATGGGTGGCCTCACGTGCGGTTATACAGACACAGCTATTCCTTTGCCTTAATGATGTTGACCGGCCGCGCTTACGCGAGGTTCAGTCCCGACGCCCTCTTCTATTCCCCAAAACATAACGGAATTCCGGAGTCCCTGCTCGGGCGCCATCTGAAAGGAAGCGATCTTGGCTGGGGTACATATCTCAATCTACTCCAGGGTCGAAATTTCAGCAATATTTATAATTTGCCGGGACTCCGAATTTCGGACCGACGATGGGGACGGGGAGGCAGCCCCGCAGACGGGAGCGATCGTAGTGGGGGAGAACCGTATGGGACGTGGCAGTCGGTTTCACCGAGAACGCTCAGGCTTTCGCCGGATAGCGCCTTCAGGACCCCATCGAACTCAAAATTAATACGAAGGTCTTTGCTAAGCGAAAATACCGACAGGTATCACCGAGAGTGCCTAGGCTATCGCCGGACACCACTTACGGGACCCTGTCGGACTAAGAATTACTACGAAGCGGGAGGGGCTTTGCTATGCGGAGATGCCAACAAGTGTCGCCGAGAGCACCTAGGCTATCGCCGGACGGTACTTACGGGACCCTGTCGGTCTAAGAGTTACTACGAAGCGGAAGGGGGTTTTTCTATACAGAAATACCGACAGGTATCGCCGAGATCGTCTAGGCTATCACCGGACAACACTCACGGGATCCCGTCGGCTACTACGAAGCGGAAGGGGATCCTCGTGAGCGTGATGTGCTAGTGCGTGGCTGTGAGCATCACTACTGAGATGGTAGCTGTCTGTAATGACCCAACCAAAATTAGTATGAAGTGCAATAAGATATTCAGAACCAAACTCTTTGCGTTGTCCAGTGTAAATGTTCCAAGGCTGATCAGCTCCTAAAATCATGTCGATCTCGCCTGGCTTACCAAATGTAGGGTCCGCTAAGGGTAGATCACGAATCCTTTTCCACATCGGTGTGTTAAACTCGATCCTCTGGGCTGGAATCGAAGAGGTTAAAGTGTTAATAATCAGACCTGTTACCACCACTGAGGCTGAGCTTGCGCGGGAGAGCATCGTGAATGTGACGCGATCTCTAGTAACCCCAGCAGGATTTGTGCCTAGACCAACCACTGGTATACGAGCATGCGTGCGCGGCAATCTAATTCGTTGAATAAATTATTAGGCGACCATCGTTATAGTTGAACCAGTATCCAGCAGTATCCTGCAGGTTGTCTCGTTGCCCCAGGAGTCGACTATAGTGGCCAAAATCGTTGGCAATATGGCCTGACTCTTGGCTACGAATTTCCTCTCCAATGTATGATGGCTGACCACGGCAGGATCAGCATCAGCAGGGAAACTGGACGAGCGGACGGTTGAGTCAGCGGATGTATTGACATCAGCGGAAGCCGTGACAGAGCGTATGTCCTCTGGATGAACAAGAGTGTGGTGCCTCAACTTACACAGACGGCACGTGTTTGTGGAATTACACTCTTTGACTTGATGAGATCGGCTTAGACAATTGAAGCACAAATTACCATCCCTTGCGAACTTGCGGCGGTCCACAACCTCCAGAGCCTTGAATTGAGTACACGCATAAAGACTGTGTTGCTCGTGACAATATACACAATCACGAGCAGGCGTATTTGGCACGTTAAAATGATGAGACATTGCACGACGTTTATTCAGCACCGTGTGTGTATCCTGGATTAGCTTTGGATATTGACAAGACTCAAGTGCATCGCAACGGGCGAAGACAAAGCCGAACAGGTCATTTATGGTCACATTTTCCTTGCACGATTTACTGGAGGTGGCCCAAGCTTCCTTGCATTCAGGGTCTAGCTTTGAGAGCAAGATATGGATCAGCCACACATCGTGGCTGTCGCAGCTCAGCGCATGTAGACCACGTATACCTTCGTCGGCGGTGTCGACTATTTTACGCAACTCGCCGATGTTTGAACCCTTTGCGGTTGGCAACGAAAGAAAGTTTTGAATGAACGAACGAGCAATCAGTGACTTTTTGTTATAGCGATTTTCGAGCCTCTCCCATGCGTCCTGGTAATTGGCATCCGATACGGGAATATGTTTTATCAGAGACAACGCTTCACCATCCAGATAGGATTTCAAATAATGAAACTTTTGGCACTTGGACAGACTACTCTTCTTGTCGACTGAGCCTAAGAACAAGTCACTAAACGGACACCAATCCTCGTATCTGCCCGAAAACGTCGGAATGCGTATTTTCTCGAACTGCAGCTCTGTGGTTCCCGATGAGTCCCGAATCCTCTCCAGAAGTTAAGTTTGTCCCTCAAATAGAGTGCCTCCCGAGAGTGCCTAGGCTATCGCCGGACACCACTTACGGGACCCTGTCGGACTAAGAATTACTACGAAGCGGGAGGGGCTTTGCTATGCGGAGATGCCAACAAGTGTCGCCGAGTGCACCTAGGCTATCGCCGGACGGTACTTACGGGATCCTGTCGGCCTAAGAATTACAACGACGCGGAAAGGGGTTCTGCTATGCGGAGACGCCGACAGGTTTCGCCGAGAGTACATAGGCTATCGCCGGACAGTACTTACGGGACCCTGTCAGCCTAAGAATTACTACGAAGCTCTTTGCTATGCGGAGACGCCGACAAGTATCGCCGAGAGTACCTAGGCTATCGCCGGACAGTACTTACGGGACCCTGCCGGCCTAAGAATTACTACGAAGCGGAAAGGGGTTTTTCTATACAGAAATACCGACAGGTATCGCCGAGAGCGTCTAGGCTCTCGCCGGACAACACTCACGGGATCCCGTCGGCCTAAGAATTACTACGAAGCGGAAAGGGACTTTGCCATGCGGAGATGCCGACAAGTATCGCCGAGAGTACCTAGGCTATCGCCGGACAGTACTTACGGGACCCTGTCGGCCTAAGAATTACTACGAAGCTCTTTGCTATGCGGAGACACCGACAAGTATCGCCGAGAGTACCTAGGCTATCGCCGGACAGTACTTACGGGACATTGTCGGTCTACTGGGATCATACAGGGCGCCAACAGGTGTCACCGAGAGCGCCTAGGCAATCGCCGGACAGCGGCCTCGGGATCCTGCTGGGCCACAAACTATGGGAGGGGGATCACGCGGGAGCGCCAACAAGTATCCCTAAGGGCGCCTAGGCAGTCACCGGATAGCGGCCCTGGGATATTGTTGGGTAACGAACTACTGGAGGGAATCATACGGAGGCGGGGCCAACAGGTGTCGCCGAGAACGCCTAGGCTTTCGCCGGACAGCGGCCTCGGGATCCTGCTGGGCCACAAACTACGGGAGGGGATCATGCGGGAGTGCCGACAGGGGTCACGAGAGCGCTTAGGCGATCGCCGGACAGCGGCCTCGGGATCCTGCCGGGCTACGAACTACTGGAGGGAGCCCCGCGGGGTACCGGCGGGCATCTGTAACGAATACGGATCACCACGTGGGCGGGGCAAGAGGAGACTCGGGCCAGAGGCGTAAGGATGTGCAGAGAGGGCGAAGCCCCGGAAATCCAGTTTCCCTAGTGTATAGATTGTTGGTGACCAGGCTATGTTTTCGTTATATCCATTACATTTTCACTTTATTCTCTCATTTCCCTACCTATCGCACCGCTCAGCAGCCCGTATAGACGACTAGAGACTCGCTTACCCCTGAATTCCCACGCTTGTATTCGTCGAAAGCTTCTTCTCCTCCGTAAGTGTTTTTACTTTTCGCGAACCACTCGAACTTTCCGCGGGCACGTCTGGCTCCTCTGGGCTTCTCCGATCGACTCCTCATCTCCTCGTTTTCCCAGCTCAGAACTCTGCGTTCTCTCGCTCTGCTGATCCAGCATCAGCGTGGGCGGCTGGCGTCGCCCTCGGCAGAAGGCTGACGTCGTTGTTTCCCCTCTCTTTTCCGCCGCTGGAACGTCGTTGTTGGGTTTGATTACGGTACTCGGCGTTCCTCTTCTGCGGTTGCCGAATTGATGCTGTTGGCTTACCGTTTCAGCGCTTCGTTGCTGCGTCGACGCTGGCGGCTTATCTTTTCGACGCTTCTCGTCTACCGTTGCTGCATCGATGCTGTTGGCTTACCGCTTCAGCGCTTCGTTGCTGCGTCGATGCCGACGGCTCGTTGTTCTCGGCGTTCCTCTTCGGCCGTTGCTGAATTGATGCTGTTGGCTACCGTTTCGGCTCTTGGTGTATTCCTCTCTCTTTGGCTGCCGCTGCGTTGTTGTCGTTGGGTTTTGTTTCTTGGTGTATTCCTCGCTCTCTTTGGCTGCTGCTGCTTCGTTGTCGTTGGGTTTTGTTTCTCGGTGTATTTCTCGCCGTTGCTGTGTCGCTGCCGTTGGTTTACTGCTCTGAAAAACCAGTGGCGTCTGCCGCTTGGGGCGCGAAGCCCAGGCTCATGAGGGACCCGGAATCGGACCCTCCGTCGTCGCGTTGGGGTTGTACTCCTTCCCCTGCATCGCTGGCATTTGATACTTCAGAGTAGTGCGGTCCCGCACCGTCCCCGGATCCGTCCTCGTCGCGTGCTGCTGGAGGGGTTGCTGCCCGACCTGGGCCGGCCAGGTTCCAATCGGCCCAAAGGGGCGAGTCCCAGTCGTTTCCGCTAGCCAGTGGGTTTCCGTTCCCTTCGTCCTGCAGCGTGGACGCCGGGTTTTGAGCGTCGCGCAGGATCGTCTCATGCTCGTCGGTGTCCGTGGTCGCGTTGTCGTCGTCTATGGCAGCCCCGTAACTCCCGAACCAACGGCGATTCAGGGCGGCGACGTCGTGATTGGGCGCCGAGCGGACACCTGCAGTTGCGAAGCGGCCATCGGGCTCTACTTCTTCTTCGGCGTCGGTCCCCGGGTCCTGGGTTTGCTGGTCGATCCACCATTGGATGGCTGCCGCTCGCTGGCCTCGTGGGATCCAGTCCTGCTGGCGAGGTCTCGCCTGTCCGACCCGCCTACACTGGGCTTGACGGGAGGGGGATGGTCCATCGGGGTCAACGATCCAGCCGCGAGTCCGGTTCGCAGTTGGTTCGTCGGCAGGCGCCGGGACTTCAGGCTGCTGGTCTCCGCTAGGGTGCCCCGTTGTGTCACCATTTTCCCCTAGGGGCCGAGCCTGCCTTCCGTCTCTTAGACGCTTCATATCTCCAGTCGATTCTAGGGAGAAAATGCCTGTCGGTTAGAGCCTGCCTGTCTTAACTAGGAGTATTAATACCCTCCCCCTATCCTGCTTGAGCGGTGCGAGTAAGATGATGTTTACATTGGGTGTAAAACTTATCTTATCCCATAAGGGAATGTAAACGTAGCTTACGGTTTCGTGGGTCGCGCACCTTCCGGGGCGAGGACGTTACGGTAGCGCGCTACCGCAAGTGGCCCTTGCGGAGTCGGCAGGTCATTTGGGTCTCTCCAGCGTCGTTGGGTTCTCCTCGGGGTGGTCCACTCCGTGGAATGCCTTTAAGTCAGCTAAACTCGCTGTTTTCCTTTGTTTGCCATGATGAATCTGTAGTCGAACTATGTTGGGCGATAAGAATTGGGTTACCTTGTACGGTCCGTCGTACTTAGGGGCCAACTTTGCCGCGAAACCGTCTGCGGCTTTGGATAGGTGATACTGCCGGAGGAGGACTATGGTTCCTAGTTCGGGCCGCCACTCGCGCCGTCGAAGGTCGTATGTCCTCTTCTGCTCTTGGGATGCACGTTGGGTGTTCTCCTGACGACCTTGAATATTTCCTGTAGTCGTGTCGCCTTCTCGTGGGCAGGCTCCGGTTCACTTTCTAATCCTGGAGTCACTTCGTCGTACAAGGCTCCTGGTAGCCTTGGTTCTCGTCCGAGTACCAAGAAGGCCGGGCTGAAGCCCGTGGCGTCCGACGTGCTGCTGTTTATGGCCAAGCTCAACTCGGGGAGGAGATCGTCCCAGGTCCGTTGGTCCTCGTCAACGTATTGTGCAATCATTGTCTTGATGGTCCGGCTTGCCCTCTCAGTCGGATTTTGCTGAGGGGTATACGGCGCGGTGTGCTCGAGTTCCACTCCCGCCACCACGCAAAATTTCCGGAAGGACCGGCTAGTGAATTGTGTTCCGTTGTTGCACACAAACTTCCACGGGACCCCGAATCGGCAAAGTATCCTCTCTCGGAACGCCTTCTCCAAGTGGGCGGTTGTGGCCTTCCGGAGTGGCACAAGTTCTACCCATTTGCAGAATGAGTCGAAGAATACGAGGAGCATCGTGTTGCCGTGCGTTGAGCAGGGTAGTGGGCCTATGAAATCCGCGCAAAGGATGTCGAACGTGCCCTTAGCCTGGCGCGTATACATGTGTTCTGCGGGTTTTTTCTGGCTCACCTTAAATTTTTGGCAGCTTTCGCAATGTTTCACGTATCGGGCCACGTCTCTGTAGAGTCCTGGCCAGTAATATCGTTGGGTTACCCGAGTGGCGGTCTTCCGTATTCCTAGGTGTCCGGCGGTCGGGTGATCGTGGCATTCTTCCAACACTCGTCTACGACGGTCACGGGCGGCGCATAACTTCCACTGGTGAGATTCTTCCCCGATTGGTCGGTGTCCAGGCTGCCGGTTGATCTGTCCGTTCTCGATTATGAATTCTCTGCATTCCTCAGGTCGTGACTGGATAGGTTTAGACAACCTTTGTCAGGTGGGGCAGGTGGGCGGTTCTTCTAAGGTTCGCTGTATGGTGTCGATAGGTTGCCGGGAAAGAGCGTCTGCTAAGATGTTTTGGCTTCCGCGTCGGTAAAGCACGTCAAAGCGGTACTGTTGGAGTTCCAGAACCCAACGAGCGATGCGACGAGTCGGATTATTGATCGAGTTTAACCACTTCAAGGCGAGGTGGTCGGTGATGACGTCGAAGTGGTAGCCCTCCAGGTAGCATCGTAATTTCCTGATGGCCCAGACGATAGCTAAGCACTCCTTTTCCGTGGCCGAGTAGTTTTCTTCTGCTTTCAAGAGCCTTCGACTGGCGTAGGCTATGACCCTCTCCTCTCCGCTGATCTGTTGCGTCAGGGCTGCACCTAGACCGTAGTCGCTTGCGTCAGTTTGTAGAGCGAACCTCTCCGTGAAATCCGAGCAGGCTAAAACGGGGGCTTGGGTTAACTTCTCCTTCAGTTCCTCGAAAGCGGCCTGCTGTTCGTCACTCTAGATCCACCTTTTCTCCTTCTTCAGGAGGTTAGTCATTGGTTGTACAATCGTCGCGAAGTTTGGGACAAACCTCCGGTACCACGATGCCATCCCTAGGCAGCGTCGAAGCTCCTTTATTGAACTGGGTGGGGCCAACTTCCGGACGGCGACGATCTTATCTGGGTCGGTGTGTATACCCTGCTCACTAATGACATGTCCCAGGTATACGATGCTTTTCTGGAAGAAGCTGTATTTCTTTTGGTTCAATCTTAGGTTTGCTTCCCGTAGTCTTAGGAACACCTCTCGCAGATGGTCGACGTGTTCTTTCAACGCCGCTCCGATGACAATGATGTCATCGAGGTAAGCGAAGTAAGCGAAAGCGTTGGGTTCCATCTGTGGTCCGATGACGATGTCCAAGGCTCGCTGGAACGTGGCCGATGCTGAGTGCAGCCCGAACGGCTTACCTTCCAATGGAAGAGTCCTCTGCCCGGAACGGTGAAGGCGGTACATTCTCGGCTCCCCTCGGCCATAGGGATCTGCCCATACCCGTTCTTGAGGTCCAAAGTCGAGATGTAACGTGCGTTACGGAGGCTCTCGATGATGTGGTTGATCCTGGGCAGTGGGTAGGCGTCGGGTATCGATTGTGCGTTGAGTTGTCGGTAGTCTACGCACATCCGAATCTCGCCTATCTTCTTTCCCACCAGTACGATGGGTGCGCTGTGTGGGCTTTTTGAAGCTTCGATTCGCCCGTCTTGCAGCAACTCGTCGACCTGAGCATTGATGATTTTCTGCATGGCCGGATTTTTGGGGAAGTACCTCTGCTTTATCGGTGTGTCGACTTTCAGAGTGATGGTATGCTCAGCTACGTGTGACACGCCCTCCAATCCCTCGAACTTGGCCAATTCTTGCTTCAAGAACTCGGCTACCCACGGCGGGAATTCTTCGAGCAGGGCACATGTAATGATGGCGAGGTTCACGGTGACTGGGTTAGTCGAGTCTGATCTTCGAAAAGGGTTGCGTTGTCGACCGGCCGCGGCATCGGCTAACGGGGCGAGTTGATAATCCGTTGAAACCCGCCCATGTCCTTCGGGGCCGTGGTCTTCCAGGCGTAGCGGGTCGTGGTGTAGAGCGATGCTGGTTTCCCGTGGGGTCGTTCGCTCTGACTGAGCCGCACGGCTGGGCATGTCTGATTTGGCTCGCGTCGATCGTGTTATATTTTTAGCGCCGCCGGGTCCGTCTCGGTCGGGGCTTAGATGCGTTGTCCTTGTATTGCTGCTGGGTCTGGCGTGGTCGAGGCTTGGATACGTTGTCCTTGTGTTGCTGCTAGGTCTGGCGTGGTCGAGGCTTAGTTCCGTTGTCTTGGTAGGGATACTCTGTGTGGTTTTCGAGGCAGACGGACTGGCCCTGGGTGCGTCCAGCGGTGTCGCAGTCGTCTCCGTCGAATCTTCGTTGCTCTTGGTGTTCTTCGAGGCGGACGGACTGGCCCTGGGTGTGTCCAGCGGTGTCGCAGTCGTCTCCGTCGTAGCTTTGTTGATGAGTCCGGTGTGGTCGTATCGCATCGTGGGTTTGGTTCTGGTGGCGTCGCTGGGTCTGGCGTGGTCGAGGCTCAGATGCGACCTGGACGCCGCAAAGGAAATCGAGCCCCAGTATGATGTCGTCCACTACCGTGGGAAGGACTAATAGAACCACCCGCGTTTCCTGTTGATCCAGACGTACCTTGACTGACACTGCTTGCGTCACCTCCTTTGCTGTACCGTCCGCCAGGCGGATGGTAGTCCTTATATTCCGCGCATTCCCTCCGGTAGTTAATTCCTGGGCGATGCGTTGGCTGATGAACGACCGCGTTGCTGCCGTGTCGAGGGTGGCTGTCAGTGGTACTCCTTCGATGGCTACTAGCGCGGCAATCCTGCCTCCTTCCAGACTTAGGGGATGAGTTACTCCTGGGGGCCCTGGAGGTACATCTCCGATCGGTTCCCTGACGAGCGGAGACTTGATCCGTTTCCCGACTCTGATAGCCTACAGCAGTCGATCGTCCGGATGCCGCGGCGGCCGCACTCCCAACAGAATAACACTCGCCGATTCCTGCATGAACTGCTGAAATGACCTTCTTCCCCACAATTCCGGCAGGCCCGTCCTGCGTTCACCGGCCAGTCTCCGTCCGGGGTCGCCACGCGGCTTGCCGTCTCGGCGTTCCGGGAAGGCCCGGTGTCGTCTGGAGTAGCATGCTGCGGGGTGGATAATCTGGGTCCTTGGTATGATGGTGTTCTGGTTTTCGTATATGGGCGGTCGCTAGCGGGGTGGGCTTTTTCGCGGTCCCGCGTTGTCTCGTACGCCACTATCAACTGGGTCAGTTCTCGTAACGTCTCGAACTCACGCCTACGGGTGAACAGTTGGTATTCTGGCCGGAGGTTCTCGTAGATCCTATCCAGCTCCCTGTCCGGAGTATACCGAGCTTGTTGCATCATGAGTCGGAGGTCGATCAGGTAGTCCTGAAAGGCTTCTCGGGGTCGTTGGCGACGGCAGCGGATCGTGTCTTCCAAGCGCTGAAAGTATCGCGGGGGTAGAAAGAACTCCAAGAATTCTTACCGGAACTCAGTCCATGGTTTTCCTTGCATCTGGAACGTTCTAAACCATCCTTCTGCCTTGCCAGTTAGTAGCCCAGAGATGGCTCGCGGTAGTTGTGCCGTGCTTCCGCCGTACGAGTCCGCCCTTTCTTCCAACGGTTCGATGAAAGCCAGCGCATCCGAGTGTCCGTCGAACTTCAGGCCCCAATTGCGCAGTTTATCGGCCAGGGCAGCGAAGGAGATTTCCTTCCTTCCGGGTCACGGGGTTCCGACTTCCTCGGGGAAGCGGTGCTAGTGGTGATTGTCACCATGTCGCCGGTCAGTCGTGGTTTCGAGCCGGCCAGAGTCGCCGTACCCAAGACCTTGAGCTGTGCGTGGGAACTCGGGCATTATGATGGATAGGGGCTGTTCCGCACAGATCCCTTCCTTCTGCTCTCGCTGACTCGGTACCGGCGACGGGGACGTGTTCCTCGGGTTTCTCGGGCTGGGCGCGCTGTCGAAGACCATTCCGAGCTCTTTGATCCGTTTTTCGATCGCCGTCGGATGCTCACCGCGCGAGATGAAGGCCGAGATCCGGCTGCGCAGTTCGTCCACTGTACCGGTTTCACCGAGGCCAAATTCCGCGGAGATGGCTTGCAGTTCATCCTTACGCCGATACGAAATCCACTGTACACCCATGTCGACGCACGCATGTAGAACTGGCAGTTAGCGGTCTTTCGCGTTTCCGGCGGTAGTGTCACGTATTGACCCTCCGGTAGAGTCTTTACTTAGGTAACGCACTGGGTACCAGAGTCCTCGAGGTTAGTCACGGCGGCACGGCGTATGTACGGTTAACACGGTTGCCTCAGTGGAGGGCGCGTCCTGCTGTTGCGTCTTGGAGTCCTTGCTGCTTGGGGTCCTGGTCGATGGTCGTTGTTGTCGTTGGTCTTTATAGTAACATAGGCATCGACCCTTGCTAGGCAATGCTCCTTGCTGTAGTTGTCCTTGTAGTCATCCGGACTGTTGATCCTTGCTAGGCTCGTCAATAGTCCTTGCTATCGTTGTCCTTGTAATTGTCCTTGTGGTCTTGGTCGTGCTGGGCTCGTTTCTTTGCTATCGTTTTGCAGGCCAGGCATTGACTGACTGCTCTGAAGACCGGGCATTGACTGCTCGCGCTGAGGGCAGGGCATTGACTGATCGCGCTGAAGACCAGGCATTTACTGATCGCGCTGAAGACAGGGCATTTTTTGATCGCGCTGAAGACCGGGCATTTAGTGATCGCGCTGAAGACCGGGCATTTACTGACTGCTATCGTTTTGAAGGCCGGGCTTCTGGCTCTGAGTCCGAAATATATAGCCGGGACGGTCGGTCTTCGGGAGGTTTCCGATGCTCGCTCGGTTTCTGCAGCTCACAACTCGCTGCTCGCCGCGTGTCGCCCCCTTTTTGCAGCGATTTCTGCCCAGCCTCGGCTCGGTTCTCTTTCTCAGCCGTCTCGCTGCGGTGTTCTCCTCCTTGTGTGGGCGCGGCGGCCATGTGTTGACGCTATGGCTAGGGAGGTTAGGGTGGCCTCACGTGCGGTTTTACAGACACAGCTATTCCTTTGCCTTAATGATGTTGACCGGCCGCGCTTACGCGAGGTACAGTCCCGACGCCCTCTTCTATTCCCCAAAACATAACGGAATTCCGGAGTCCCTGCTCGGGCGCCATCTGAAAGGAAGCGATCTTGGCTGGGGTACATATCTCAATCTACTCCAGGGTCGAAATTTCAGCAATATTTATAATTTGCCGGGACTCCGAATTTCGGACCGACGATGGGGACGGGGAGGCAGCCCCGCAGACGGGAGCGATCGTAGTGGGGGAGAACCGTAGGGGACGTGGCATTCGGTTTCACCGAGAACGCTCAGGCTTTCGCCGGATAGCGCCTTCAGGACCCCATCGAACTCAAAATTAATACGAAGGTCTTTGCTAAGCGAAAATACCGACAGGTATCACCGAGAGTGCCTAGGCTATCGCCGGACAACACTTACGGGACCCTGTCGGACTAAGAATTACTACGAAGCGGGAGGTGTCTTTGCTATGCGGAGATGCCAACAAGTGTCGCCGAGAGCACCTAGGCTATCGCCAGACGGTACTTACGGGACCCTGTCGGCCTAAGAATTACTACGACGCGGAAAGGGGTTCTGCTATGCGGAGACGCCGACAGGTTTCGCCGAGAGTACCTAGGCTATCGCCGGACAGTACTTACGGGACCCCGTCGGCCTAAGAGTTACTACGAAGCGGAAGGGGGTTTTTCTATACAGAAATACCGACAGGTATCGCCGAGATCGTCTAGGCTATCGCCGGACAACACTCACGGGATCCCGTCGGCCTAAGAATTACTACGAAGCGGAAGGGGATCCTCGTGAGCGTGATGTGCTAGTGCGTGGCTGTGAGCATCACTACTGAGATGGTAGCTGTCTGTAATGACCCAACCAAAATTAGTATGAAGTGTAATAGGATATTCAGAACCAAACTCTTTGCGTTGTCCAGTGTAAATGTTCCAAGGCTGATCAGCTCCTAAAATCATGTCGATCTCGCCTGGTTTACCAAATGTAGGGTCCGCTAAGGGTAGATCACGAATCCTTTTCCACATCGGTGTGTTAAACTCGATCCTCTGGGCTGGAATCGAGGAGGTTAAAGTGTTAATAATCAGACCTGTTACCACCACTGAGGCTGAGCTTGCGCGGGAGAGCATCGGGATGTTACGCGATCTCTAGTAACCCCAGCAGGATTTGTGCCTAGACCAACCACTGGTATACGAGCATGCGTGCGCGGCAATCTAATTCGTTGAATAAATGATTAGGCGACCATCGTTATAGTTGAACCAGTATCCAGCAGTATCCTGCAGGTTGTCTCGTTGCCCCAGAAGTCGACTATAGTGGCCAAAATCGTTGGCAATATGGCCTGACTCTTGGCTACGAATTTCCTCTCCAATGTATGATGGCTGACCACGGCAGGATCAGCATCAGCAGGAAAACTGGACGAGCGGACGGTTGAGTCAGCGGATGTATTGACATCAGCGGAAGCCGTGACAGAGCGTATGTCCTCTGGATGAACAAGAGTGTGGTGCCTCAACTTACACAGACGGCACGTGTTTGTGGAATTACACTCTTTGACTTGATGAGATCGGCTTAGACAATTGAAGCACAAATTACCATCCCTTGCGAACTTGCGGCGGTCCACAACCTCCAGAGCCTTGAATTGAGTACACGCATAAAGACTGTGTTGCTCGTGACAATATACACAATCACGAGCAGGCGTATTTGGCACGTTAAAATGATGAGACATTGCACGACGTTTATTCAGCACCGTGTGTGTATCCTGGATTAGCTTTGGATATTGACAAGACTCAAGTGCATCGCAACGGGCGAAGACAAAGCCGAACAGGTCATTTATGGTCACATTTTCCTTGCACGATTCACTGGAGGTGGCCCAAGCTTCCTTGCATTCAGGGTCTAGCTTTGAGAGCAAGATATGGATCAGCCACACATCGTGGCTGTCGCAGCTCAGCGCATGTAGACCACGTATACCTTCGTCGGCGGTGTCGACTATTTTACGCAACTCGGCGATGTTTGAACCCTTTTCGGTTGGCAACGAAAGAAAGTTTTGAATGAACGAACGAGCAATCAGTGACTTTTTGTTATAGCGATTTTCGAGCCTCTCCCATGCGTCCTGGTAATTGGCATCCGATACGGGAATATGTTTTATCAGAGACAACGCTTCACCATCCAGATAGGATTTCAAATAATGAAACTTTTGGCACTTGGACAGACTACTCTTCTTGTCGACTGAGCCTAAGAACAAGTCACTAAACGGACACCAATCCTCGTATCTGCCCGAAAATGTCGGAATGCGTATTTTCTCGAACTGCAGCTCTGTGGTTCCCGATGAGTCCCGAATCCTCTCCAGAAGTTGAGTTTGTCCCTCAAATAGAGTGCCTCCCGAGAGTGCCTAGGCTATCGCCGGACACCACTTACGGGACCCTGTCGGACTAAGAATTACTACGAAGCGGGAGGGGCTTTGCTATGCGGAGATGCCAACAAGTGTCGCCGAGCGCACCTAGGCTATCGCCGGACGTTACTTACGGGATCCTGTCGGCCTAAGAATTACTACGACGCGGAAAGGGGTTCTGCTATGCGGAGACGCCGACAGGTTTCGCCGAGAGTACATAGGCTATCGCCGGACAGTACTTACGGGACCCTGTCAGCCTAAGAATTACTACGAAGCTCTTTGCTATGCGGAGACGCCGACAAGTATCGCCGAGAGTACCTAGGCTATCGCCGGACAGTACTTACGGGACCCTGCCGGCCTAAGAATTACTACGAAGCGGAAAGGGGTTTTTCTATACAGAAATACCGACAGGTATCGCCGAGAGCGTCTAGGCTCTCGCCGGACAACACTCACGGGATCCCGTCGGCCTTAGAATTACTACGAAGCGGAATATATAGCCGGGACGGTCGGTCTTCGGGAGGTTTCCGATGCTCGCTCGGTTTCTGCAGCTCACAACTCGCTGCTCGCCGCGTGTCGCCCCCTTTTTGCAGCGATTTCTGCCCAGCTTCGGCTCGGTTCTCTTTCTCAGCCGTCTCGCTGCGGTGTTCTCCTCCTTGTGTGGGCGCGGCGGCCATGTGTTGACGCTATGGCTAGGGAGGTTAGGGTGGCCTCACGTGCGGTTTTACAGACACAGCTATTCCTTTGCCTTAATGATGTTGACCGGCCGCGCTTACGCGAGGTACAGTCCCGACGCCCTCTTCTATTCCCCAAAACATAACGGAATTCCGGAGTCCCTGCTCGGGCGCCATCTGAAAGGAAGCGATCTTGGCTGGGGTACATATCTCAATCTACTCCAGGGTCGAAATTTCAGCAATATTTATAATTTGCCGGGACTCCGAATTTCGGACCGACGATGGGGACGGGGAGGCAGCCCCGCAGACGGGAGCGATCGTAGTGGGGGAGAACAGTATGGGACGTGGCAGTCGGTTTCACCGAGAACGCTCAGGCTTTCGCCGGATAGCGCCTTCAGGACCCCATCGAACTCAAAATTAATACGAAGGTCTTTGCTAAGCGAAAATACCGACAGGTATCACCGAGAGTGCCTAGGCTATCGCCGGACAACACTTACGGGACCCTGTCGGACTAAGAATTACTACGAAGCGGGAGGTGTCTTTGCTATGCGGAGATGCCAACAAGTGTCGCCGAGAGCACCTAGGCTATCGCCGGACGGTACTTACGGGACCCTGTCGGCCTAAGAATTACTACGACGCGGAAAGGGGTTTTGCTATGCGGAGACGCCGACAGGTTTCGCCGAGAGTACCTAGGCTATCGCCGGACAGTACTTACGGGACCCCGTCGGCCTAAGAGTTACTACAAAGCGGAAGGGGGTTTTTCTATACAGAAATACCGACAGGTATCGCCGAGATCGTCTAGGCTATCGCCGGACAACACTCACGGGATCCCGTCGGCCTAAGAATTACTACGAAGCGGAAGGGGATCCTCGTGAGCGTGATGTGCTAGTGCGTGGCTGTGAGCATCACTACTGAGATGGTAGCTGTCTGTAATGACCCAACCAAAATTAGTATGAAGTGCAATAGGATATTCAGAACCAAACTCTTTGCGTTGTCCAGTGTAAATGTTCCAAGGCTGATCAGCTCCTAAAATCATGTCGATCTCGCCTGGCTTACCAAATGTAGGGTCCGCTAAGGGTAGATCACGAATCCTTTTTCACATCGGTGTGTTAAACTCGATCCTCTGGGCTGGAATCGAGGAGGTTAAAGTGTTAATAATCAGACCTGTTACCACCACTGAGGCTGAGCTTGCGCGGGAGAGCATCGTTAATGTGACGCGATCTCTAGTAACCCCAGCAGGATTTGTGCCTAGACCAACCACTGGTATACGAGCATGCGTGCGTGGCAATCTAATTCGTTGAATAAATGATTAGGCGACCATCGTTATAGTTGAACCAGTATCCAGCAGTATCCTGCAGGTTGTCTCGTTGCCCCAGGAGTCGACTATAGTGGCCAAAATCGTTGGCAATATGGCCTGACTCTTGGCTACGAATTTCCTCTCCAATGTATGATGGCTGACCACGGCAGGATCAGCATCAGCATCAGCATCAGACGGTTGAGTCAGCGGATGTATTGACATCAGCGGAAGCCGTGACAGAGCGTATGTCCTCTGGATGAACAAGAGTGTGGTGCCTCAACTTACACAGACGGCACGTGTTTGTGGAATTACACTCTTTGACTTGATGAGATCGGCTTAGACAATTGAAGCACAAATTACCATCCCTTGCGAACTTGCGGCGGTCCACAACCTCCAGAGCCTTGAATTGAGTACACGCATAAAGACTGTGTTGCTCGTGACAATATACACAATCACGAGCAGGCGTATTTGGCACGTTAACATGATGAGACATTGCACGACGTTTATTTAGCACCGTGTGTGTATCCTGGATTAGCTTTGGATATTGACAAGACTCAAGTGCATCGCAACGGGCGAAGACAAAGCCGAACAGGTCATTTATGGTCACATTTTCCTTGCACGATTCACTGGAGGTGGCCCAAGCTTCCTTGCATTCAGGGTCTAGCTTTGAGAGCAAGATATGGATCAGCCACACATCGCAGCTGTCGCAGCTCAGCGCATGTAGACCACGTATACCTTCGTCGGCGGTGTCGACTATTTTACGCAACTCGGCGATGTTTGAACCCTTTTCGGTTGGCAACGAAAGAAAGTTTTGAATGAACGAACGAGCAATCAGTGACTTTTTGTTATAGCGATTTTCGAGCCTCTCCCATGCGTCCTGGTAATTGGCATCCTATACGGGAATATGTTTTATCAGAGACAACGCTTCACCATCCAGATAGGATTTCAAATAATGAAACTTTTGGCACTTGGACAGACTACTCTTCTTGTCGACTGAGCCTAAGAACAAGTCACTAAACGGACACCAATCCTCGTATCTGCCCGAAAATGTCGGAATGCGTATTTTCTCGAACTGCAGCTCTGTGGTTCCCGATGAGTCCCGAATCCTCTCCAGAAGGTGAGTTTGTCCCTCAAATAGAGTGCCTCCCGAGAGTGCCTAGGCTATCGCCGGACACCACTTACGGGACCCTGTCGGACTAAGAATTACTACGAAGCGGGAGGGGCTTTGCTATGCGGAGATGCCAACAAGTGTCGCCGAGCGCACCTAGGCTATCGCCGGACGGTACTTACGGGATCCTGTCGGCCTAAGAATTACTACGACGCGGAAAGGGGTTCTGCTATGCGGAGACGCCGACAGGTTTCGCCGAGAGTACATAGGCTATCGCCGGACAGTACTTACGGGACCCTGTCAGCCTAAGAATTACTACGAAGCTCTTTGCTATGCGGAGACGCCGACAAGTATCGCCGAGAGTACCTAGGCTATCGCCGGACAGTACTTACGGGACCCTGCCGGCCTAAGAATTACTACGAAGCGGAAAGGGGTTTTTCTATACAGAAATACCGACAGGTATCGCCGAGAGCGTCTAGGCTCTCGCCGGACAACACTCACGGGATCCCGTCGGCCTTAGAATTACTACGAAGCGGAAGGGGACTTTGCCATGCGGAGATGCCGACAAGTATCGCCGAGAGTACCTAGGCTATCGCCGGACAGTACTTACGGGACCCTGTCGGCCTAAGAATTACTACGAAGCTCTTTGCTATGCGGAGACACCGACAAGTATCGCCGAGAGTACCTAGGCTATCGCCGGACAGTACTTACGGGACCTTGCCGGCCTAAGAATTACTACGAAGCGGAAGGGGGTTTTTCTATACAGAAATACCGACAGGTATCGCCGAGAGCGTCTAGGCTATCGCCGGACAACACTCACGGGATCCCGTCGGCCTAAGAATTACTACGAGGCGGAAGGGGACTTTGCCATGCGGAGATGCCGAAAAGTATCGCCGAGAGTACCTAGGATATCGCCGGACAGTACTTACGGGACCCTGTCGGCCTAAGAATTACTACGAAGCTCTTTGCTATGCGGAGACACCGACAAGTATCGCCGAGAGTACTTAGGCTATCGCCGGACAGTACTTACGGGACATTGTCGGTCTACTGGGATCATACAGGGCGCCAACAGGTGTCACCGAGAGCGCCTAGGCAATCGCCGGACAGCGGCCTCGGGATCCTGCTGGGCCACAAACTATGGGAGGGGGATCACGCGGGAGCGCCAACAAGTATCCCTAAGGGCGCCTAGGCAGTCACCGGATAGCGGCCCTGGGATATTGTTGGGTAACGAACTACTGGAGGGAATCATACGGAGGCGGGGCCAACAGGTGTCGCCGAGAACGCCTAGGCTTTCGCCGGACAGCGGCCTCGGGATCCTGCTGGGCCACAAACTACGGGAGGGGATCATGCGGGAGTGCCGACAGGGGTCACGAGAGCGCTTAGGCGATCGCCGGACAGCGGCCTCGGGATCCTGCCGGGCTACGAACTACTGGAGGGGGCCCCGCGGGGTACCGGCGGGCATCTGTAACAAATACGGATCACCACGTGGGCGGGGCAAGAGGAGACTCGGGCCAGAGGCGTAAGGATGTGCAGAGAGGGCGAAGCCCCGGAAATCCAGTTTCCCTAGTGTATAGATTGTTGGTGACCAGGCTATGTTTTCGTTATATCCATTACATTTTCACTTTATTCTCTCATTTCCCTACCTATCGCACCGCTCAGCAGCCCGTATAGACGACTAGAGACTCGCTTACCCCTGAATTCCCACGCTTGTATTCGTCGAAAGCTTCTTCTCCTCCGTAAGTGCGGCGTCTGTGCATGATCTTTTCTCGTTCCACTGATCGCGTTGGCGTGGATCTCGTACGCCACGTGTTTTTACTTTTCGCGAACCACTCAAACTTTCCGCGGGCACGTCTGGCTCCTCTGGGCTTCTCCGATCGACTCCTCATCTCCTCGTTTTCCCAGCTCAGAACTCTGCGTTCTCTCGCTCTGCTGATCCAGCATCAGCGTGGGCGGCTGGCGTCGCCCTCGGCAGACGGCTGACGTCGCTGTTGCCCCTCTCCCCCCTAAGCGGTGCAATACACTCATGAGCGTATGAATAGGGCAGTTTTAATATACATGAACATATTCACGCCATCGTTTCTGCGGGCGTGCGTATGAACGAAGTGTTGCTCAGCGGGATCACTAGCATCAATGGTAGCGTCACTTGGTTGAACTCGTTCCATGTCCATAACCGATCGATCCAAAGTGTCCAGATCCTCGTGAGCGTGATGTGCTAGTGCGTGGCTGTGAGCATCACTACTGAGATGGTAGCTGTCTGTAATGACCCAACCAAAATTAGTATGAAGTGTAATAGGATATTCAGAACCAAACTCTTTGCGTTGTCCAGTGTAAATGTTCCAAGGCTGATCAGCTCCTAAAATCATGTCGATCTCGCCTGGTTTACCAAATGTAGGGTCTGCTAAGGGTAGATCACGAATCCTTTTCCACATCGGTGTGTTAAACTCGATCCTCTGGGCTGGAATCGAGGAGGTTAAAGTGTTAATAATCAGACCTGTTATCACCACTGAGGCTGAGCTTGCGCGGGAGAGCATCGGGATGTGACGCGATCTCTAGTAACCCTAGCAGGATTTGTGCCTAGACCAACCACTGGTATACGAGCATGCGTGCGCGGCAATCTAATTCGTTGAATAAATGATTAGGCGACCATCGTTATAGTTGAACCAGTATCCAGCAGTATCCTGCAGGTTGTCTCGTTGCCCCAGAAGTCGACTATAGTGGCCAAAATCGTTGGCAATATGGCCTGACTCTTGGCTACGAATTTCCTCTCCAATGTATGATGGCTGACCACGGCAGGATCAGCATCAGCAGGAAAACTGGACGAGCGGACGGTTGAGTCAGCGGATGTATTGACATCAGCGGAAGCCGTGACAGAGCGTATGTCCTCTGGATGAACAAGAGTGTGGTGCCTCAACTTACACAGACGGCACGTGTTTGTGGAATTACACTCTTTGACTTGATGAGATCGGCTTAGACAATTGAAGCACAAATTACCATCCCTTGCGAACTTGCGGCGGTCCACAACCTCCAGAGCCTTGAATTGAGTACACGCATAAAGACTGTGTTGCTCGTGACAATATACACAATCACGAGCAGGCGTATTTGGCACGTTAACATGATGAGACATTGCACGACGTTTATTTAGCACCGTGTGTGTATCCTGGATTAGCTTTGGATATTGACAAGACTCAAGTGCATCGCAACGGGCGAAGACAAAGCCGAACAGGTCATTTATGGTCACATTTTCCTTGCACGATTCACTGGAGGTGGCCCAAGCTTCCTTGCATTCAGGGTCTAGCTTTGAGAGCAAGATATGGATCAGCCACACATCGTGGCTGTCGCAGCTCAGCGCATGTAGACCACGTATACCTTCGTCGGCGGTGTCGACTATTTTACGCAACTCGGCGATGTTTGAACCCTTTTCGGTTGGCAACGAAAGAAAGTTTTGAATGAACGAACGAGCAATCAGTGACTTTTTGTTATAGCGATTTTCGAGCCTCTCCAATGCGTCCTGGTAATTGGCATCCGATACGGGAATATGTTTTATCAGAGACAACGCTTCACCATCCAGATAGGATTTCAAATAATGAAACTTTTGGCACTTGGACAGACTACTCTTCTTGTCGACTGAGCCTAAGAACAAGTCACTAAACGGACACCAATCCTCGTATCTGCCCGAAAATGTCGGAATGCGTATTTTCTCGAACTGCAGCTCTGTGGTTCCCGATGAGTCCCGAATCCTCTCCAGAAGTTGAGTTTGTCCCTCAAATAGAGTGCCTCCCGAGAGTGCCTAGGCTATCGCCGGACACCACTTACGGGACCCTGTCGGACTAAGAATTACTACGAAGCGGGAGGGGCTTTGCTATGCGGAGATGCCAACAAGTGTCGCCGAGCGCACCTAGGCTATCGCCGGACGGTACTTACGGGATCCTGTCGGCCTAAGAATTACTACGACGCGGAAAGGGGTTCTGCTATGCGGAGACGCCGACAGGTTTCGCCGAGAGTACATAGGCTATCGCCGGACAGTACTTACGGGACCCTGTCAGCCTAAGAATTACTACGAAGCTCTTTGCTATGCGGAGACGCCGACAAGTATCGCCGAGAGTACCTAGGCTATCGCCGGACAGTACTTACGGGACCCTGCCGGCCTAAGAATTACTACGAAGCGGAAAGGGGTTTTTCTATACAGAAATACCGACAGGTATCGCCGAGAGCGTCTAGGCTCTCGCCAGACAACACTCACGGGATCCCGTCGGCCTTAGAACTACTACGAAGCGGAAGGGGACTTTGCCATGCGGAGATGCCGACAAGTATCGCCGAGAGTACCTAGGCTATCGCCGGACAGTACTTACGGGACCCTGTCGGCCTAAGAATTACTACGAAGCTCTTTGCTATGTGGAGACACCGACAAGTATCGCCGAGAGTACCTAGGCTATCGCCGGACAGTACTTACGGGACCTTGCCGGCCTAAGAATTACTACGAAGCGGAAGGGGGTTTTTCTATACAGAAATACCGACAGGTATCGCCGAGAGCGTCTAGGCTATCGCCGGACAACACTCACGGGATCCCGTCGGCCTAAGAATTACTACGAGGCGGAAGGGGACTTTGCCATGCGGAGATGCCGAAAAGTATCGCCGAGAGTACCTAGGATATCGCCGGACAGTACTTACGGGACCCTGTCGGCCTAAGAATTACTACGAAGCTCTTTTCTATGCGGAGACACCGACAAGTATCGCCGAGAGTACTTAGGCTATCGCCGGACAGTACTTACGGGACATTGTCGGTCTACTGGGATCATACAGGGCGCCAACAGGTGTCACCGAGAGCGCCTAGGCAATCGCCGGACAGCGGCCTCGGGATCCTGCTGGGCCACAAACTATGGGAGGGGGATCACGCGGGAGCGCCAACAAGTATCCCTAAGGGCGCCTAGGCAGTCACCGGATAGCGGCCCTGGGATATTGTTGGGTAACGAACTACTGGAGGGAATCATACGGAGGGGGGGCCAACAGGTGTCGCCGAGAACGCCTAGGCTTTCGCCGGACAGCGGCCTCGGGATCCTGCTGGGCCACAAACTACGGGAGGGGATCATGCGGGAGTGCCGACAGGGGTCACGAGAGCGCTTAGGCGATCGCCGGACAGCGGCCTCGGGATCCTGCCGGGCTACGAACTACTGGAGGGGGCCCAGCGGGGTACCGGCGGGCATCTGTAACGAATACGGATCACCACGTGGGCGGGGCAAGAGGAGACTCGGGCCAGAGGCGTAAGGATGTGCAGAGAGGGCGAAGCCCCGGAAATCCAGTTTCCCTAGTGTATAGATTGTTGGTGACCAGGCTATGTTTTCGTTATATCCATTACATTTTCACTTTATTCTCTCATTTCCCTACCTATCGCACCGCTCAGCAGCCCGTATAGACGACTAGAGGACTCGCTTACCCCTGAATTCCCACGCTTGTATTCGTCGAAAGCTTCTTCTCCTCCGTAAGTGCGGCGTCTGTGCAGGATCTTTTCTCGTTCCACTGATCGCGTTGGCGTGGATCTCGTACGCCACGTGTTTTTACTTTTCGCGAACCACTCAAACTTTCCGCGGGCACGTCTGGCTCCTCTGGGCTTCTCCGATCGACTCCTCATCTCCTCGTTTTCCCAGCTCAGAACTCTGCGTTCTCTCGCTCTGCTGATCCAGCATCAGCGTGGGCGGCTGGCGTCGCCCTCGGCAGACGGCTGACGTCGCTGTTGCCCCTCTCCCCCCTAAGCGGTGCAATACACTCATGAGCGTATGAATAGGGCAGTTGTAATATACATGAACATATTCACGCCATCGTTTCTGCGGGCGTGCGTATGAACGAAGTGTTGCTCAGCGGGATCACTAGCATCAATGGTAGCGTCACTTGGTTGAACTCGTTCCATGTCCATAACCGATCGATCCAAAGTGTCCAGATCCTCGTGAGCGTGATGTGCTAGTGCGTGGCTGTGAGCATCACTACTGAGATGGTAGCTGTCTGTAATGACCCAACCAAAATTAGTATGAAGTGTAATAGGATATTCAGAACCAAACTCTTTGCGTTGTCCAGTGTAAATGTTCCAAGGCTGATCAGCTCCTAAAATCATGTCGATCTCGCCTGGTTTACCAAATGTAGGGTCCGCTAAGGGTAGATCACGAATCCTTTTCCACATCGGTGTGTTAAACTCGATCCTCTGGGCTGGAATCGAGGAGGTTAAAGAGTTAATAATCAGACCTGTTACCACCACTGAGGCTGAGCTTGCGCGGGAGAGCATCGGGATGTGACGCGATCTCTAGTAACCCCAGCAGGATTTGTGCCTAGACCAACCACTGGTATACGAGCATGCGTGCGCGGCAATCTAATTCGTTGAATAAATGATTAGGCGACCATCGTTATAGTTGAACCAGTATCCAGCAGTATCCTGCAGGTTGTCTCGTTGCCCCAGAAGTCGACTATAGTGGCCAAAATCGTTGGCAATATGGCCTGACTCTTGGCTACGAATTTCCTCTCCAATGTATGATGGCTGACCACGGCAGGATCAGCATCAGCAGGAAAACTGGACGAGCGGACGGTTGAGTCAGCGGATGTATTGACATCAGCGGAAGCCGTGACAGAGCGTATGTCCTCTGGATGAACAAGAGTGTGGTGCCTCAACTTACACAGACGGCACGTGTTTGTGGAATTACACTCTTTGACTTGATGAGATCGGCTTAGACAATTGAAGCACAAATTACCATCCCTTGCGAACTTGCGGCGGTCCACAACCTCCAGAGCCTTGAATTGAGTACACGCATAAAGACTGTGTTGCTCGTGACAATATACACAATCACGAGCAGGCGTATTTGGCACGTTAACATGATGAGACATTGCACGACGTTTATTTAGCACCGTGTGTGTATCCTGGATTAGCTTTGGATATTGACAAGACTCAAGTGCATCGCAACGGGCGAAGACAAAGCCGAACAGGTCATTTATGGTCACATTTTCCTTGCACGATTCACTGGAGGTGGCCCAAGCTTCCTTGCATTCAGGGTCTAGCTTTGAGAGCAAGATATGGATCAGCCACACATCGTGGCTGTCGCAGCTCAGCGCATGTAGACCACGTATACCTTCGTCGGCGGTGTCGACTATTTTACGCAACTCGGCGATGTTTGAACCCTTTTCGGTTGGCAACGAAAGAAAGTTTTGAATGAACGAACGAGCAATCAGTGACTTTTTGTTATAGCGATTTTCGAGCCTCTCCCATGCGTCCTGGTAATTGGCATCCGATACGGGAATATGTTTTATCAGAGACAACGCTTCACCATCCAGATAGGATTTCAAATAATGAAACTTTTGGCACTTGGACAGACTACTCTTCTTGTCGACTGAGCCTAAGAACAAGTCACTACACGGACTCCAATCCTCGTATCTGCCCGAAAACGTCGGAATGCGTATTTTCTCGAACTGCAGCTCTGTGGTTCCCGATGAGTCCCGAATCCTCTCCAGAAGTTAAGTTTGTCCCTCAAATAGAGTGCCTCCCGAGAGTGCCTAGGCTATCGCCGGACACCACTTACGGGACCCTGTCGGACTAAGAATTACTACGAAGGG
Source organism: Drosophila miranda (assembly GCF_003369915.1). Classification (NCBI taxonomy): domain Eukaryota; kingdom Metazoa; phylum Arthropoda; class Insecta; order Diptera; family Drosophilidae; genus Drosophila; species Drosophila miranda. The sequence continues at coordinate 41,328,345 of NC_046674.1, forward strand.
CTTTGCTATGCGGAGATACCGACAAGTATCACCGAGAGTGCCTAGGTTATCGCCGGATAGCGCTCTCGGGACCCGGCCGGACTAAGAACTACTACGAAGCGGAAAAGTGCCGACAAGTATCGCCGAGAGTACCTAGGCTATCGCCGGACAGTACTTACGGGACATTGTCGGTCTACTGGGATCATACAGGGCGCCAACAGGTGTCACCGAGAGCGCCTAGGCAATCGCCGGACAGCGGCCTCGGGATCCTGCTGGGCCACAAACTATGGGAGGGGGATCACGCGGGAGCGCCAACAAGTATCCCTAAGGGCGCCTAGGCAGTCACCGGATAGCGGCCCTGGGATATTGTTGGGTAACGAACTACTGGAGGGAATCATACGGAGGCGGGGCCAACAGGTGTCGCCGAGAACGCCTAGGCTTTCGCCGGACAGCGGCCTCGGGATCCTGCTGGGCCACAAACTACGGGAGGGGATCATGCGGGAGTGCCGACAGGGGTCACGAGAGCGCTTAGGCGATCGCCGGACAGCGGCCTCGGGATCCTGCCGGGCTACGAACTACTGGAGGGTGCCCCGCGGGGTACCGGCGGGCATCTGTAACGAATACGGATCACCACGTGGGCGGGGCAAGAGGAGACTCGGGCCAGAGGCGTAAGGATGTGCAGAGAGGGCGAAGCCCCGGAAATCCAGTTTCCCTAGTGTATAGATTGTTGGTGACCAGGCTATGTTTTCGTTATATCCATTACATTTTCACTTTATTCTCTCATTTCCCTACCTATCGCACCGCTCAGCAGCCCGTATAGACGACTAGAGACTCACTTACCCCTGAATTCCCACGCTTGTATTCGTCGAAAGCTTCTTCTCCTCCGTAAGTGCGGCGTCTGTGCAGGATCTTTTCTCGTTCCACTGATCGCGTTGGCGTGGATCTCGTACGCCACGTGTTTTTACTTTTCGCGAACCACTCAAACTTTCCGCGGGCACGTCTGGCTCCTCTGGGCTTCTCCGATCTACTCCTCATCTCCTCGTTTTCCCAGCTCAGAACTCTGCGTTCTCTCGCTCTGCTGATCCAGCATCAGCGTGGGCGGCTGGCGTCGCCCTCGGCAGACGGCTGACGTCGCTGTTGCCCCTCTCCCCCTAAGCGGTGCAATACACTCATGAGCGTATGAATAGGGCAGTTGTAATATACATGAACATATTCACGCCATCGTTTCTGCGGGCGTGCGTATGAACGAAGTGTTGCTCAGCGGGATCACTAGCATCAATGGTAGCGTCACTTGGTTGAACTCGTTCCATGTCCATAACCGATCGATCCAAAGTGTCCAGATCCTCGTGAGCGTGATGTGCTAGTGCGTGGCTGTGAGCATCACTACTGAGATGGTAGCTGTCTGTAATGACCCAACCAAAATTAGTATGAAGTGTAATAGGATATTCAGAACCAAACTCTTTGCGTTGTCCAGTGTAAATGTTCCAAGGCTGATCAGCTCCTAAAATCATGTCGATCTCGGCTGGTTTACCAAATGTAGGGTCCGCTAAGGGTAGATCACGAATCCTTTTCCACATCGGTGTGTTAAACTCGATCCTCTGGGCTGGAATCGAGGAGGTTAAAGTGTTAATAATCAGACCTGTTACCACCACTGAGGCTGAGCTTGCGCGGGAGAGCATCGGGATGTGACGCGATCTCTAGTAACCCTAGCAGGATTTGTGCCTAGACCAACCACTGGTATACGAGCATGCGTGCGCGGCAATCTAATTCGTTGAATAAATGATTAGGCGACCATCGTTATAGTTGAACCAGTATCCAGCAGTATCCTGCAGGTTGTCTCGTTGCCCCAGAAGTCGACTATAGTGGCCAAAATCGTTGGCAATATGGCCTGACTCTTGGCTACGAATTTCCTCTTCAATGTATGATGGCTGACCACGGCAGGATCAGCATCAGCAGGAAAACTGGACGAGCGGACGGTTGAGTCAGCGGATGTATTGACATCAGCGGAAGCCGTGACAGAGCGTATGTCCTCTGGATGAACAAGAGTGTGGTGCCTCAACTTACACAGACGGCACGTGTTTGTGGAATTACACTCTTTGACTTGATGAGATCGGCTTAGACAATTGAAGCACAAATTACCATCCCTTGCGAACTTGCGGCGGTCCACAACCTCCAGAGCCTTGAATTGAGTACACGCATAAAGACTGTGTTGCTCGTGACAATATACACAATCACGAGCAGGCGTATTTGGCACGTTAACATGATGGGCGAAGACAAAGCCGAACAGGTCATTTATGGTCACATTTTCCTTGCACGATTCACTGGAGGTGGCCCAAGCTTCCTTGCATTCAGGGTCTAGCTTTGAGAGCAAGATATGGATCAGCCACACATCGTGGCTGTCGCAGCTCAGCGCATGTAGACCACGTATACCTTCGTCGGCGGTGTCGATTATTTTACGCAACTCGGCGATGTTTGAACCCTTTTCGGTTGGCAACGAAAGAAAGTTTTGAATGAACGAACGAGCAATCAGTGACTTTTTGTTATAGCGATTTTCGAGCCTCTCCCATGCGTCCTGGTAATTGGCATCCGATACGGGAATATGTTTTATCAGAGACAACGCTTCACCATCCAGATAGGATTTCAAATAATGAAACTTTTGGCACTTGGACAGACTACTCTTCTTGTCGACTGAGCCTAAGAACAAGTCACTAAACGGACACCAATCCTCGTATCTGCCCGAAAATGTCGGAATGCGTATTTTCTCGAACTGCAGCTCTGTGGTTCCCGATGAGTCCCGAATCCTCTCCAGAAGTTGAGTTTGTCCCTCAAATAGAGTGCCTCCCGAGAGTGCCTAGGCTATCGCCGGACACCACTTACGGGACCCTGTCGGACTAAGAATTACTACGAAGCGGGAGGGGCTTTGCTATGCGGAGATGCCAACAAGTGTCGCCGAGCGCACCTAGGCTATCGCCGGACGGTACTTACGGGATCCTGTCGGCCTAAGAATTACTACGACGCGGAAAGGGGTTCTGCTATGCGGAGACGCCGACAGGTTTCGCCGAGAGTACATAGGCTATCGCCGGACAGTACTTACGGGACCCTGTCAGCCTAAGAATTACTACGAAGCTCTTTGCTATGCGGAGACGCCGACAAGTATCGCCGAGAGTACCTAGGCTATCGCCGGACAGTACTTACGGGACCCTGCCGGCCTAAGAATAACTACGAAGCGGAAAGGGGTTTTTCTATACAGAAATACCGACAGGTATCGCCGAGAGCGTCTAGGCTCTCGCCGGACAACACTCACGGGATCCCGTCGGCCTTAGAATTACTACGAAGCGGAAGGGGACTTTGCCATGCGGAGATGCCGACAAGTATCGCCGAGAGTACCTAGGCTATCGCCGGACAGTACTTACGGGACCCTGTCGGCCTAAGAATTACTACGAAGCTCTTTGCTATGTGGAGACACCGACAAGTATCGCCGAGAGTACCTAGGCTATCGCCGGACAGTACTTACGGGACCTTGCCGGCCTAAGAATTACTACGAAGCGGAAGGGGGTTTTTCTATACAGAAATACCGACAGGTATCGCCGAGAGCGTCTAGGCTATCGCCGGACAACACTCACGGGATCCCGTCGGCCTAAGAATTACTACGAGGCGGAAGGGGACTTTGCCATGCGGAGATGCCGAAAAGTATCGCCGAGAGTACCTAGGATATCGCCGGACAGTACTTACGGGACCCTGTCGGCCTAAGAATTACTACGAAGCTCTTTGCTATGCGGAGACACCGACAAGTATCGCCGAGAGTACTTAGGCTATCGCCGGACAGTACTTACGGGACATTGTCGGTCTACTGGGATCATACAGGGCGCCAACAGGTGTCACCGAGAGCGCCAAGGCAATCGCCGGACAGCGGCCTCGGGATCCTGCTGGGCCACAAACTATGGGAGGGGGATCACGCGGGAGCGCCAACAAGTATCCCTAAGGGCGCCTAGGCAGTCACCGGATAGCGGCCCTGGGATATTGTTGGGTAACGAACTACTGGAGGGAATCATACGGAGGGGGGGCCAACAGGTGTCGCCGAGAACGCCTAGGCTTTCGCCGGACAGCGGCCTCGGGATCCTGCTGGGCCACAAACTACGGGAGGGGATCATGCGGGAGTGCCGACAGGGGTCACGAGAGCGCTTAGGCGATCGCCGGACAGCGGCCTCGGGATCCTGCCGGGCTACGAACTACTGGAGGGGGCCCAGCGGGGTACCGGCGGGCATCTGTAACGAATACGGATCACCACGTGGGCGGGGCAAGAGGAGACTCGGGCCAGAGGCGTAAGGATGTGCAGAGAGGGCGAAGCCCCGGAAATCCAGTTTCCCTAGTGTATAGATTGTTGGTGACCAGGCTATGTTTTCGTTATATCCATTACATTTTCACTTTATTCTCTCATTTCCCTACCTATCGCACCGCTCAGCAGCCCGTATAGACGACTAGAGACTCGCTTACCCCTGAATTCCCACGCTTGTATTCGTCGAAAGCTTCTTCTCCTCCGTAAGTGCGGCGTCTGTGCAGGATCTTTTCTCGTTCCACTGATCGCGTTGGCGTGGATCTCGTACGCAACGTGTTTTTACTTTTCGCGAACCACTCAAACTTTCCGCGGGCACGTCTGGCTCCTCTGGGCTTCTCCGATCGACTCCTCATCTCCTCGTTTTCCCAGCTCAGAACTCTGCGTTCTCTCGCTCTGCTGATCCAGCATCAGCGTGGGCGGCTGGCGTCGCCCTCGGCAGACGGCTGACGTCGCTGTTGCCCCTCTCCCCCCTAAGCGGTGCAATACACTCATGAGCGTATGTAATATACATGAACATATTCACGCCGTCGTTTCTGCGGGCGTGCGTATGAACGAAGTGTTGCTCAGCGGGATCACTAGCATCAATGGTAGCGTCACTTGGTTGAACTCGTTCCATGTCCATAACCGATCGATCCAAAGTGTCCAGATCCTCGTGAGCGTGATGTGCTAGTGCGTGGCTGTGAGCATCACTACTGAGATGGTAGCTGTCTGTAATGACCCAACCAAAATTAGTATGAAGTGTAATAGGATATTCAGAACCAAACTCTTTGCGTTGTCCAGTGTAAATGTTCCAAGGCTGATCAGCTCCTAAAATCATGTCGATCTCGCCTGGTTTACCAAATGTAGGGTCCGCTAAGGGTAGATCACGAATCCTTTTCCACATCGGTGTGTTAAACTCGATCCTCTGGGCTGGAATCGAGGAGGTTAAAGTGTTAATAATCAGACCTGTTACCACCACTGAGGCTGAGCTTGCGCGGGAGAGCATCGGGATGTTACGCGATCTCTAGTAACCCCAGCAGGATTTGTGCCTAGACCAACCACTGGTATACGAGCATGCGTGCGCGGCAATCTAATTCGTTGAATAAATGATTAGGCGACCATCGTTATAGTTGAACCAGTATCCAGCAGTATCCTGCAGGTTGTCTCGTTGCCCCAGAAGTCGACTATAGTGGCCAAAATCGTTGGCAATATGGCCTGACTCTTGGCTACGAATTTCCTCTCCAATGTATGATGGCTGACCACGGCAGGATCAGCATCAGCAGGAAAACTGGACGAGCGGACGGTTGAGTCAGCGGATGTATTGACATCAGCGGAAGCCGTGACAGAGCGTATGTCCTCTGGATGAACAAGAGTGTGGTGCCTCAACTTACACAGACGGCACGTGTTTGTGGAATTACACTCTTTGACTTGATGAGATCGGCTTAGACAATTGAAGCACAAATTACCATCCCTTGCGAACTTGCGGCGGTCCACAACCTCCAGAGCCTTGAATTGAGTACACGCATAAAGACTGTGTTGCTCGTGACAATATACACAATCACGAGCAGGCGTATTTGGCACGTTAAAATGATGAGACATTGCACGACGTTTATTCAGCACCGTGTGTGTATCCTGGATTAGCTTTGGATATTGACAAGACTCAAGTGCATCGCAACGGGCGAAGACAAAGCCGAACAGGTCATTTATGGTCACATTTTCCTTGCACGATTCACTGGAGGTGGCCCAAGCTTCCTTGCATTCAGGGTCTAGCTTTGAGAGCAAGATATGGATCAGCCACACATCGTGGCTGTCGCAGCTCAGCGCATGTAGACCACGTATACCTTCGTCGGCGGTGTCGACTATTTTACGCAACTCGGCGATGTTTGAACCCTTTTCGGTTGGCAACGAAAGAAAGTTTTGAATGAACGAACGAGCAATCAGTGACTTTTTGTTATAGCGATTTTCGAGCCTCTCCCATGCGTCCTGGTAATTGGCATCCGATACGGGAATATGTTTTATCAGAGACAACGCTTCACCATCCAGATAGGATTTCAAATAATGAAACTTTTGGCACTTGGACAGACTACTCTTCTTGTCGACTGAGCCTAAGAACAAGTCACTAAACTGACACCAATCCTCGTATCTGCCCGAAAACGTCGGAATGCGAATTTTCTCGAACTGCAGCTCTGTGGTTCCCGATGAGTCCCGAATCCTCTCCAGAAGTTGAGTTTGTCCCTCAAATAAGCGTTCCACAGTGTTTGATAGCAGTTGATTTGAGTTGTCGTGCTCATTATCGTGACTGCTCCGGTCACGTATGGCTTTAGTGAAAATACTATGCGCACTAAAGAACCTTTTCTCATATTCGGGGATATCCAAATCCGGATCCACGTATTCATCTTCATCATTATATTGGACCAGCTCTTCAGAGAGCTCCATAAAGCGGTTGAAAGTTGCAACCAGTTGGTCCAACTTGTGCTCTAATGTTTGCACAGAAGTACATGACTGTACAAACTCTTGAGCCTCCGTAGCCACGCGAGTTAGTTGGGATTTGCAGGCACCACGTTGCTGAATTAGACAATGCACTAGGGCCTTCATGTATATAAAATAAACTCAAACGCGGAAATCCGGCTCGAAGGACCAAAATTTGCTATGTTTATGAATTAGTGGACTGTATAATCTTTTAATATATTGAGCTTATTTATTTTCATATATTGGTTATTTAATATGGGTGGTTGTATATGTATATGAATAGCGGGGGGTGTCTATGATGCGGCTGTATAAACTATGCGTGCGGTTGGTTTCATCTAGAGATTTCGACTAACTTCCACTCCACAAAAGAAGTCGAGCCAAAAGGGAATAGAAAGATCAGGCGATGCGACGGTCCAATGCAAAACGGTACACATCGTTGTATGCGTGTGCAGCTACGTGCAGCTTTAGCTATACGTGTGAGAACATTACAGCTATGTTTTGGATACGAGCAATAACAACACAGCTATGCGCGTAAAAATAGTTACCTAAGCGGTGCAATACACACATGAGCGTATGAATAGGGCAGTTGTAATATACATGAACATTGAATTAAAAACTACGAGGCTCATTTCTCAACAGGAATCATTGGCCAAATATCGTATTTTTGAACTTTGATCTCAAGTCGCCACCTCTAAATGCTGTCGAATCGGACTAAAGCTTTATATTTTATTGTTTTATAACAAAAGGAACATTTTTAGACCTTGAGACTTTAAATTCCGAAACATTTTTTTCGCCCATACAAATAAGCGCAAGCCTAACTACCATGTTTTACTTTACAATCATTACTGGAGAACTCCATGGCCTAATGTATCCATTAGTCCATTTTACATAATGTGAATTTTTTGACTATAAATAAAACAACACCAATTACGTGAAGAAGCTTTAAAAGCTTTTAACGGTACTTTTGCTCTGACCACTGCATTAGAGGAAGCTGAAACTGTTTTTATGGACACCAATGTTGAAAATGTGTAAAATAAATTACAGGAATCTGAGCCCTCCCGGGAATCCGTAAAAAGGCTTGGATCGCCTTTGCTAACTATTGAAGATTCAACATGCATATCTTTGCCATCTTCTGGTGACTTCAATGGTTTTCGTAAGCGAACATAATTGCTATATGTTATACATGTGAGTAATTAATTTATGTATATATATATGTACATGTATTGAATCAATAACAAGGTTATGTTAGGTTAGGTTAACCCGCACGGCCTTCAGCGGGGCCCCACATGGGCCAATTTGGCCCTCTGTTATCCGGATAAGGGAGTATGAACCGTCGCGGTAGTGTTTATGAAATTTTATTTGGGATTCGATTAACCCAGGTTCATCACATTTCCTACAGCTGTCTCGGTTGGTGATGTCTGGCTTTGTTGCATGTGCAGCAGCCAGACAGTGACCTGTGAGTATTCCCACTAACAATCTGCAGTTCTTCCGTGGTAGTTTTAGTATGTAGTGACGTAGTCTCTGATTGCGTTCTTTGAACATGATTTTCGAGGTTCTGCATGTGGTGGTACTCCTTCACCTACTTTCGGCCTGTAGTCTGGCCTACATCTCTAAGTCGCTTAGTAGCGTTCTAAGGGAGAAAGGCACATTCTCGGCTCTCGCATTTGCCAACCCGACGCCTTCCTTAGCCAGGACATCCGCCGCTCCGTTTCCTTCGAAACGCCGCACTGACTTTGTCGTGCTTAGGGTATCTAGTGCCTTCCTGCTCGCCAAGACACTTCTGGAACTGACCGCGGACGACTGCATGGATCTTATCGCCGCTTGGCTGTTGACGAATAGGTTCAATAGGTGTGCTCGTTCTTATATGACAGCCTTATCTCAGGTTCTGTCCAGTATATGCCCGCTCCTACTCCGTCGTCCATCTTGGAGTCGTCTGTGTATATGTTGAGGTGTTCAACTTGGTCCCTTCCCTTTTTCAAGTTTTCGGGTCCCAGAGATGAGGCCGTCAGCATCAGCAATCCCAAGGCACGAATCAGTCCAACCAGAACCACCAGGGAAAAAATCACCATTGTAAAAGCAAAACGGCTACCATAACGCCGATAAAACTCAGGCCGGTGGTGAAGAATGCCCAGAACCTATGGAGAGAGATCCTTCGTCCTCGAAATACAGACAACCAACGAATTGGCAGAAATCTCAAAATAAGGGTCAAGGTCAAGGTAGCAAACGCTCCGCCGGTTCCGACCGTGCAACTGGCCAAAGGCGGCAAAAGATAAACCTCCTTAAGGCAGTCGCTGAACAAGAGGCAAACTACGCACATGTAGCACAGGAAGCGGTAGCCGAAATAGACGACGGCAACGACACAGATATCGAAAACGCTAATTTTTTAGGTCCCTGCTGCCGTTCATTCGGCGCAGAATAGTAGGGATAGACATGTGTTTTGTAAATAACGGCTAAAAAACGTTACCCCTGTCGAGTCCCCTTTCGCGGTGCACTACATCCATGGCTCAAACAACATCACGCAAATGCATGATACCCATGTTTGGACACGACACCTTCTTCTTCCTATTAGATTCCATGACTACATTCGATGGGATCATAGGACTTGACCTACTAAAACAAGTAGGAGCAGTATTATGTCTTGATGAAGGCACAATAAAAATAGGTAAAACTTCGGAGGCGCTGCAGTACCTCAAATTTACTAACGTCAACCACACTAAAAACGAAAATATACAAGCACCACCTGCGGTAAAAGCGGATTTTCTAAAAATGCTTGACCGCTACCAAAAGGCTTTCGCAGACTTTAACGAGTCGCTGCCCTATAATACAGCCGTAGTGGCTACAATCCGTACGACCGACGAAAACACGGTATATGTTACTCAAAGCTGCATCCATACCACAAAAGTGTCGAAGATTTTGTAACTTCAGAGGTCAACGATCTCCTACGAAACGGTATCATCAGAAAGTCCAGTTCCTTATACAACAATCCGGTATGGGTAGTGGACAAAAAGGGTACGGACGAGAAGGGCAATAGGAGGAAGCGCCTAGTAATCGATTTCAGGAAACTGAATATAAAAACCATCTGCGAAACATACCCCATGCCGAGCATCGCCATGATACTGACAAATTTTGGTAAAGCGAAGTACTTCACCACTCTTGATCTCAAATCAGGTTACCACCAGATCACTCTGGCAGAATCTGATCGAGAGAAATCGGCATTCTCAGTTAATGGGTGGAAGTACGAATTTTGTGACTCTCCTTCGATTTAAAAAATGCCGGAGGTATTTTTCAGCGCACGATCGATGATGTTCTACGGGAAAAAATCGTTTAAGTTGACGATTTCATCGTCTTTGGACCACGTCAATCACGTCGGCTGGGTATTTAAGAATCTTCATAGTGCAAACATGAGGGTGGCCCGCGAAAAGTCACAATTTTAAAGAGAGCGTCGAGTACCTCGCCTTTATCGTTACTCAACACGGCGCAAAAACGGACCCTGAAAAGATAAAAGCCATTCAGCACTACTGTTCGGGCGAATCCCGTCTGTAAATTTTGTACCATCTTTCTATTGCCTATCAATTCACTTCTTTCCATTTTGGTCATTATACTAAACTAACGCAACGTAAGCGTAGATTTATCTATGCTCGCTCAGCAGTATGCTCTCATTTAATTATATATTCTTTATCTATGCTCGCTCTTGTTATCTTTTCTTTAGTATGCCGTCGCTAAGCCGTCAGCAGCTGCGCCTGCTCTGGCAGTTACCGCTTGATATAGTTGGAGAACAGACCTTTTTGTCCCCAATCTATTACTTTGGCTCGAGATCGGCTCGCTTGCTTCATCCAAGTGTATCACTGTTTAATACTATTATAAAAGGCTCTGGCATCTGCGGCCACCCTCAACACACAAATCACCTATAATAAAATTTATAAAGTTTCTGAAATTATTAATTTGTGAAATTCTTGAACAATTATAGTCAGCGAAAAAGCTCGTTGTCTCATCATTTGGTGATCCCGACGGGATCGTGAATAAAAATTTGGAAATAAACAATTATAAACTGTGAAAATTATCCACTAAACATAATTGTTCGGACGCGAAACGGTTAATTCCCATTTCTTCGCGCGCTTGCTCACAAACACTAATACGAGCTCGTACAGCTACGTGCATTTGCGGCTTCGGGTTCGCTGCCCTTGCGTTTGCATACCAAAAACATCAAACGGTTGGTTCTTCGATTCTTCTTTGTACTTTGCTCGCTGCTGCCTGTCGAAAATGGATAAGTCCAATGACTTTCCGGAAAACAGGGTGTCTTTTTACAAACGAAAGGCACTCTCAATATACAACAAAGCCGTTTCACTTCGAGATACGGTATTGAGTGATGAAAACAACCCAATCAATGAAGATGCGCTAAGTGTTCATTTAAAATTCTTGGAAAAAATGTCTGACTCATTTAATGTTACTCATTCTAATTTAGAAGAGCTTGATGTGAACGAAATTGGAAGCGACCTAAGCAACAATTTTGAGGATTTGGCTATGCAAAACGAAGTTCGTATTCACTCAGCACTCCGCAGGACTACCCAGAACATGCCGCATCACTCAACGATACGACCCGAGCTCAACGTTGCTGCCTCAGGAAATGAACGGTCAAGATTTTATAGTGCTGACATTAAACTTCCCACTTTCCGTGGAGGTTATACTGAGTGGGCAGACTTTCACTCGATGTTTAGCACAGTAATAGATCAGGAGCTTGTTCTATCAAAGATTGAGAAGTTCCAGCACCTGCGCTTATGTTTGGATGGACCTGCCTTGGAGGCTGTTCGCTCTTTGGAAGTATCGGAGAGCAATTAGGATATTGCTTTAGACATTTTAAACAATCGTTTCAATAATAAACGTTTAATCTTTCAGGCACACGTCGCTGAGATTCTGAGGCATGAGAAGGTTGAAGATAGGTCAACTACAAAGCTGCGTACTTAATCGGACAAGCTTCATTCTCACATGAGAGCGCTTAGGTCGATGGGTACCATGGAGGAAATAGCAGGATGCATCATCGTTCACTCCACATACAAGTATCTCGACTCTGATACCAGGACCAAATGGGAGGAGCTGTCGCCCCCTATGTCATACCAACATGGGACCATTTCTAGGTTGTTTTGGAGAGAATATGTCAAGCCATGCAGACCATGGATCAAGCTATGTTGATTCAAACCCATAGCAGTCAGGTTGGAAAACATAAACGAATCACACATTCAAAACACAGTCTTGTTGCTACAAAAACAATCGTATTGAAATGCGTATTCTGTGATAATAAAAAGCTTAACATTTACAGCTGCACTCGCTTTGAACACCTTTCGCCACCTTTGCGTCTTAGAGAGGTTAGGAAGCTTAGAGTTTGCTTCAACTGTTAGAAGAAGGGACATCGAAATACCTCTTGCAGCTCAGGCTCTTATCGCACATGCGTTGAAAAACATCATACCCTTTTACATATCAACAATCCGCTGCCTACGTCAGTTAACACGGAACCTGCAAACGCTTCTACGTCTCCTATTCAGACAGACTCATGCTCAGGCCCCAATCTTCCAAGTTCTCTTGTTGCCGCTTTATCATCATGCTCGCCTCCTGCTCTGAATCTTAGCTCAGACGTAGTGCTTCTAGCCACGACAGTCATTATAGAGTCGATTTGGTGATCTTCCTCCTTGCCGGGCTCTTCTGGATTCAGGCTCTCAGATTAATTTAATAACATCTCGCTTTGCTCAGAAGCTTCAGCTGAAACGGGTCAGTATCAGTATCCGGTATCGGTGCTGATTCTGCATTTCACACGGAAGGTTCAGTTAATTTGGTCATTCGATCCAGGACTTCCGATTACTTCACGAGTCTCACAGCTCTCGTTTTTCCATGTATTACAGGAAACCAGCCTGCTTCTTCATTTGATGTATCCAAATGGAAAATGCCATCCAATATCAGCCTTGCTGATCCACACTTTAACAAATCTCAGCGCATCGATGTACTTATTGGAGTCAGCTTATTTTACGACATTTTATGCGTTGGACAGATCAAATTGGAGAGGGGACAAAAAATACAAAAAAACCCGTCTCGGCTGAGTTGTCACAGGTGGCGGTCATTACTCCCACAGCTCAGTGCTCCTAGCTGCCTCTAGTTCGGAATTTAGTCAAACGCCTACCGTTGGTTCTGATGAGCTATTGCGAAGGTTCTGGGAAATGGAAAACTCCCACGATCCCGCTACAGAAGCAACAAAGGAGGAAATTGCTTGCGAGGAACATTTTAAAAAACATTGCGGTCGGCTTCCAAGCGGCGAGTACTGCGTTCAATTGCCTTTGAAGCTGAGTGACAGTCTTCTTGGAGATTCATATCAATCTGCGATAGGCTTTGCAGATACCTCAATCTAGAGCGCAAGCTGGTTCGCAAACCACTTCTCAAGACCCAATACGCCGCATTTATAAAGGAATACGTCGATTTGAATCACATGTGCCCTGTCAAAGGTGGACAATGCAAATTTTTTTTTCCTCATCACTGCGTCTTAAGAGAAGACAAAACCAACAAAAAACTCCGAGTAGTTTTCGACGGATCCGCTTGTACATCTACAGGATATTCCCTCAACGATATATTGATGTCAGGCCCAAAAATTCAGCCGAAGTTAGTTGCGACTCTTCTTCGATTTCATACCGTTCGTATAGCATTGACTGGTGACATTTGTAAAAAGTATAGATGCGTCCGTGTCTCGCCCCAAGATAGTTTTCTGCAGTGCATACTGTGGCGTGACTCACCCCTCACCTCTAGGAAAACATTTGTTAAATTTACCGATGGCAGCGATGTAACCAAGACGCTAGGTTTAGCATGGAATCCCACTTCGGATGAGCTATTATTTTCATTCTGTCCCAATCAAGTCCCTTCGTATTGTCAACTATTGCACGATTTTATGATCCACTCGGACTTATAGGGCCAGTAATTACCAAAGCAAAAATATTTCTACAGCAGCTGAGGAAAGAAAAGCTTCATTGCCAGTCTCCTTACGCACAACTTGGATAAACTTTATTCAGCAGTTTGACTCTATGCAACGAATTTCTTTCCCGCGCCTATCGTTCCTTCAAAGCAGCAACCTTGAAATGCATGGATTTTGTGATGCTAGCATGAGTTCTTATGGAACTTGCATCTACGCTGTTTCGCAAGGCGACAATGGAGTCAAGGCAAATCTTCTATATTCCAGATCTCGTGTAGCGCCACTGAAGACTATCACAATACCCAAGTTGGAATTATGTGGTGCAGCGCTACTCGCCCGGCTTATGCATGAAGTGTCTTTGATGAACTTCAATTGCTCTTATTATTGCTGGTGTGACTCCACAGTCGTTTTGGCTTCGATCAAGAATCAACCATCCAACTTCAATGTATTTGTCGCTAATAAACTTTCTGTTATTCAGGAACTCACATCTGGAATGTCTTGGCTGCACGCGCCAACTGATCTAATCCCTGCCGATATGCTTTCTCGAGGATCATTACCAGCTGAGCTCATCAATTCTCATCTTTGGAAGTATGGACCTTCATACTTGACAGCCAGTCAGGATCAATGGCCAAGTACGCCTGCTCTTCCAGAGCCAGTTTTGGAGGCACGAAAAACCATACTAATTACAAACTGGGCGTCAAGATATTTGGTGGAAGAATAAAAGTTTGTAAATTCCTTCCCCAAAATGCAACGAATTTTTGCGTATGTGTGCAAATTCATTAATCGACGAAAGTATGGAATAACTGTGGAGGACTTGCGTTTGGGAACCGAACTATTCTTTGCCTTACTCAGCAATATCGTCTATCTACTGAAATAAGAGACCTGGAAACCCGAAAGGACATCAAAGCTTCAAGCTCGATCGCATCGCTTTCGCCATTTTTAGATGATTGCGGTTTGCTTCGAGTTAGAGGGCGTCTTAAAAACTCTACCTTGGACTTCGAAGCACGGCATCCCATAATATTGCCCAGGAATCATTCCATCACTTCTGCTCTGATACGGCACTTACACGAAAAACACCTTCACGCTGGACCCCAGTCGCTATTAGCCATCATTCGTCAAACGTACTGCCCAATCGGTGGCCGAAAGACCGTAACACACGTAATCAAAAAGTGTGTCAGATGCTTTAGAGTGAAGCCTTGCACTCTCGAGCAAATAGGGCAGATCTTCCGGTGGACAGAGTTAGCGAATCTCGTGCATTTTTAGTTAGCGGCGTTGACTATTGCGGTCCGTTCCTGTATAAATCAGAAGTTCGAAGCCGGCCCCACTAAAGTGCTACATAAGCATTTTTATATGTTTCTTCACTAAGGCGGTTCACATCGAGCTTGTGAAGGATCTTACAACGTCTGCGTTCCTCCCTGCTCTTCGCCGTTTTATTTGCACCCGTGGAAGACCGATTCGTATTTGGTCAGATATTGCCACAAATTTTGTTGGAGTGCGGAACGAACTAACGGAACTTAAGTCGCTATTCCTAAGCGACAGTCATCAAGAGGCCGTGCATCAAACTTGTCTCGACGATTGCATCGATTGGCGTTTCATTCCTCCTAGATCGCCTCATTTTGGAGGATTGTGGGAGGCGTTAGTCAAGATTGCTAAACATCATCTTCGACGTGCCCTTATATCCTCGCTTCTTGGATTTGATGAGCTGTATCATCTGTATCTGTGCAATCATTAATTCAAGGCCATTGTTTCCTCTTTCAGAGAACCCTGCAGATCTCGATGTACTCACGCCCAGCCATTTTCTGGTTGGCGCCCCTATCACAACCTTTTTGGAGCCGGACTTGGTTCATTTAAATGTCGATCGCTTGGACCGTTGGCAGAAGGTCACACAGCTTCAGCAAATCTTTTGGTCTCGCTGGCGCCAATCTTATTTAACCAATCTTCAAGAAAGAACGAAGTGGCGCCCCCGGAATCCTTAGCTTCACCTCAATGATGTCGTTCTTGTTAAGGACGAGAACTTCCCTCCTCTGAAGTGGCCTCTAGCGAGAATCCTCGAGCTCATCCCAGGATCTGATGGCACTTGCAAAATTATGTCTATTGCCTCTACGAGATGAGGTGAAAGGCATGGATCCTTCCACGGGGGAGTATGTTCGGGCGAAGCCCGACTGTAAATTTTGTACCATCTTTCTATTGCCTATCAATTCACTTCTTTCCATTTTGGTCATTATACTAAACTAACGTAACGTAAGCGAAGCTTTATCTATGCTCGCTCAGCAATATGCTCTCATTTAATCATATATTCTTTATCTATGCTCGCTCTTGTTATCCTTTCTTTCGTATGCCGTCGCTAAGCCGTCAGCAGCTGCGCCGGCTCTGGCAGTTACCGCTTGTTATAGTTGGAGAACAGACCTTTTTTGTCCCCAATCTATTACTTTGGCTCGAGATCGTCTCGCTTGCCTCATCCAAGTGTATCACTGTTTAATACTATTGTAAAAGGCTCTGGCATCCTCGGCCACCCTCAACACACAAATCACCTATAATAAAATTTATAACGTTTCTGAAATTATTAATTTGTGAAATTCTTGAACAATTATAGTCAGCGAAAAAGCTCGTTGTCTCAACAACTACGTTGAGCCTAAAACAATATTTAGCGTCGGATCATTCATGGGTCTAGCCAGTTATTACCGTTGTTTCATTAAGGATTTCGCAGCAATCGCTAAACCAATCTCCGACATTCTGAAAGGAGAAAACGGATCCGTCAGCAAGTACAGGTCAAAAAATATCCAGGTACATCCAGATCTACGGTGCGAAAAATATTAACATATTTACCGACCATCAGCCACTCACGTTCTCGGTATCCGAGAGAACTCCAAATATTGAAATCAAGCGCTGGAAAGAGCGAATAGACGAAACAGGGGCCAAGCTCTTTTACAAACCAGGCAAAGAAAACCACGTGGCCGATGCTCTATCGCGCCAAAACGTTAACGATCCACAGTGAGTTGTCCCTGACTTACACAATCGACACGACTGACAAACCGTTGAATTGCTTCCGTAACCAAACAGTGTTGGCAGTCTTATTCGGCGAAAAAACTCGCCACCTATAAACTTCACCGACAAAGAAACTTTAGTGGAGACAGTCAAGTCTGTCATCAACCGAGGCGTAGTAAATGCGATTCACTGCAGCCTGCCAACATTGGCCAAAACTTAACACGATGTGATAAAAGCCTTCCCAGCCAGAAAATTCTGGCACAGGAAGAATTTCGTGCCGAGCCAGAAGGGAAAGATTCACCGAAGAGCATAACAGAGCCCACAGTGCAGAGCAGAAAAATGTCAAACAAATAATGAAAGAATATTATTTCCCCAAAATGTCTAAATTAGCCAACGATTGTAAAGTTTGCGCAAGTGCAAAGTACGAGAGGCACCCAAAAAACCAAGAGCTCGGCCAAACGCCGATTCCCTCACAGGCTGGAGAGATTTTACATGTTGACATCTTCTCCACAGACAAAAATTCTTCCTCACCTGCGTAAACAAACTATCCAAGTTCGTAATGGTGCAACGCATTGCATCCAGGACAATAGAGGACCTACCGACCCCCTCTACTGATACTAATGAACGTCTTTCCCAGAGCAAAGCAAGTCTATTGCGATAATGAGCCTGCTCTTAAGTCCGAGACCATACAATTTTTTCTTTTGAACAATTATGATGTAAACATCGTAAACGCATCACCACTCCACAGCGAATCGAACGGCCAGGTGGAACGGTTCCACAGTACCCTGTTAGAAATAGCCAGGTGCCTGAAACTCCAAAGAGGAATCGTAGACACAGTCGACCTTATCTTTCTTACTTATCTTGCTGTCGAATATAACAGCTCCATTCATTCGGTAACCGAGCAAAGGCCCACGGATGTCGTAGGCACCACTTCGCCGGAATGCATCCAGGGCATTGTAAAAAAGATAGAGGAAGCTCAGATCGAGCAAAATACCAGACTAAATAAAAACCAAATGAACAGGGTCTTCGAAGTAGGCGAAGGAGTCCTAGTGAAAACCAACCGCAGGTTAGGGAACAAACTTTTGCCCCTCTGCGATGAAAAAACGGTTGAAGCGGACTTGGTGACAACGGTCCCCATCAAGGGGAGGGTGGTCCACAAGGACAACCTCCGTCGGTAATTTGTAATTTTAATCATTTTTTCCTTACAAAATTGTAGTCTTGTAATTTGGACACTTTCACTCACTCACATTGGGACCAGTTCCTCATCACGTTCCGTTCATATTCCACCGTCGACAACGCTCGATTTCTAAACCGAAACAGTATTCGGAATCCAGCCCCCGCCGTAGCGGCGTCCGCCCGTCTAAACATCAGCGGCCACGACATGACACTTAGCCTACCCTATATCCACCGGCTGAGCGAGGAGAATCTGAACTTCATCAATGAAGTTAGAGACAACGATATCACTCAGCCTAGTTATAGTGATATGCGCCTTAGGCTCGGGAATATACTACTTCGCAAGAAGACGTCGCATCGCTCTACAAGTCTTCGAAATAGTCCAGAACTATGACGCGACCGAGGGCGGTCGATCTTGAGAGGGAAAGTAGTTAACCACCGACACTGGACGTGTGCTGACCTAGCATATTAGCGTGCTCCACGACCAGAAAAACAGGTGCGGCGGATGTGTCGCAACCATATTGGCAGCCGCTACACCAATCCAACACCACCCACAATGCGCAAGTCAGCAGCTCCCACGGGTGCCGAACAGCTGCCAGCGACGTTGGAGTTCCTGGAACAGCGGTGACGGTTCTACGCCGCTGCAGCACTGACCGCGAAGCCGGCTGCAATCATAGCTTTTAATTTTATTAATGATCTTTCATAAGTTTTAATCTAAATAAATCGCAGCGTATCGCTCGCAGTAGATAACTAGTTCTCATTCATCATATCGGCCAGCTACCGCTACCGAGTTTGATATCAATTACAAACCAATTAATTACATTACTTAGCTAGCTAACGCTTCTATGGAATTGTAACTAACGTAATCAATAAAGAACTTAATACATAAACGCGTTGAGTTTATATAAGTAAACATTTTTTGTAATAGATTACTATATTTAGTTTGATCCATAATTATTTCTCTTGTCTGTGCATAAGATAGAGGCTCTACTCTAGTTATATTTTTTATTAACATATACATTTTGTGCAAAGTCCAGCATGGTATTTGATATTGTAAATTCGTTTAGTTGGATTGAGCAGTTGTACATTTTTATAATGGTATGATTTTTTGGTTTAAATAATTCTGGTTTAGCGTTGTTTTTGGAAGGTTCCATGTGATTAGTATATTACGTTTAATATAGTTTATTTGAACATTTTTGAATATGGACATTTCTTTTATACATTCATCGGTTATTTTCTGTTTAGTTTCCTTAATGTATAAATTATATTTTGACGTTTTTCGGTTGATTCTATTTTTCTTTAGCTTTCTTTGCAGTTTCTCAATCTCTCTCTATGCATTTATCTCTCTTTGGCCGCTTGCAACTTTGACAGTTTTTCTTGCACTGTTTGCCCTGGAAGCGGGTACACTCGTTTTGAGAGAGGCAACAACCAGCACAAAAATGAGAGAAAGAGAGCGCTAGGTGCTTAAGTATTTTTATGTCTTTCTAAAATCGAGTAAACGTTGGTTTTCGATTCAATGAATGCGTTCTTTATTTCATTATTTCATCAATAAGGTAATCGAAGTTCTGCAATTTAATGTTTGTTTTTCACTTTTATACTTTGATATTTAAGTGCACGATGTTTCGCACTGAGTTATTAAGAGTGGCATGGCTACGGTCGACGCGGTTGACTTCTCTAAAATAACTCTTCTCAAGACCTTTTATTATTACAAGTAAGCTAGCCCCAGCATTCCAGACGCTGACGCTACACATTCTGCAACATTGTTGCGCACCCAAGCCTCCGGTGTCGTTGGGCAACATCCGCTGCATAACAGCTGATCGTACGTTTGTTATTTCATTGCGATTCTCTATACGCTCGGCTACTTCTGTTTTGCCGATCGATTGTGTTAACTTATACTTCTTCAACTTGAATATAATATTTGTCATATGTTACATCTGTTAATATATTATTTAGCTCATCCGGATATGGAACCATTTTATAGATAGGGATATTTTTATTTTCTCTAGGAATGTTGGAAATTATTAAGATTTGTTAGTTTCTGATTTTAGCCACGTAGAAGTTTTGATATATAGCATTTTCTCGGAATTAATGTGTTTTAGGCAATCATTTTTTTAAAAATTGCGGATTGAATATGTCGAGTCTAGTTTACTGCATTCCTAGATCTATGTCTTCGATATATTATGTGAAATGTTGTAAGTTGAATTTCAGAATTTTTATTTGTTTGTTCCTATATTTTTCTTTGTTTAATTTTTTAATAATATCTATTCCCTTATTCACGGAATCTACTACCAAATTTAAATTATTCCTTTGAAAACTTTGATTTGCAAGGAGTTCTTACTTGTTTTTATCTTCCTGCTCCAATGTTCCGATAAGATATTTATATGCTGTTCCTACTATATTTGATAGGCCTCGTTTGTTTCGTTTGGCTATTTTAAACTACTCATCTCTCTTTGGAGTTTTTCTACTAAATATTGTAGCTGGTTTATGTCTTTAAATTTAGTAGCTTGTATTATTAATTTTTGGTAAGCTTCTTTTGTTTTTGTTACATTTACTGTGAGATAATGATATTCGTAATTACTGGATATATTAATGGTTCCCGTTTGAAGTATAAGATATCCGTTTTGCGGGTTAATGGGGTTTGTCTCGATGTTTTGTCCATGTGTGATCAGAACAGAAAACGTTAGTAAGATGATAGTTCTAGTTATGTTGAGGTTCGCTGATCCCATTAACTTCCTCCGTTCCTTGGGAATTATTATATTTAGATTAGGTTAGGTTAAGGCGGTAGTCGGGGAGAGAGGATAAAACCCTCGCCCCCCAAGCTCACTGTGACCTATAAAAAGTTTATTGTGTTGCCGCATGGGCGCGTGCCCCTTCTCGTTGCCTGAACCGTGAGAGCAAGCTACTGCAGGTTAAGAGCAGTCCCATACGGAGGCTTGGATGAATTTGGACAAGGTCCACGGTTTGATTTTGGACAGGTAAGAAATGTCCGTGAGGAAAGGGGCCCCCGAGAAGCCGAAGACGACGATTTCCAAGGGCCGGGCAATGGCAGAAGAAGTGGGGGACTGATTCCTCCTCTTCCTCGTCGCGACAACTCCTGTAGAAGTCGTTATGAAGGATTGACAGTCTAGAGGCATGAGTGCCGATCTGCCAGTGTCTCGTGATGGCTCGAGTAACTGCAGAGCACTGTGCTCTGCTGAGGCTATACAGCTCTGCTGAGTCTCGAGCCTTTACAGGAAACGGATTGCTGCCATCTCCTATTTACATCTTGCTCGAACAATTCGTGCGAGAGAAGCCTGCACGTAGCTAACGGCATCGCTACCTGCTCCTATCGGAGAGGAGTCGTAGTACCCTGCCTGGCCAGCTCGTCGGCGGCGTCGTGCCCCTCGATGTCCCTGTGGCTGGGGACCCATATAAGAAAGAGATCTTACTGCTCTGCGATCTCATGCAGCGACCTGCGGCAGTCATTTACAGTCGCTGAGTTCGACGATATTCACGCCAAAGCTTTAATAGCTGCTTGGCTGTCCGAGAAAACGCACACTAAGTGCGTGTTTAGAAGTAGTTTGGAAACGATAGAAATGGCCTCCTTGATGGCTACAACCTCCGCTTGGAACACACTGCAGTGGTCTGGGAGCCTGAAGCAGTGACTGATGTTTAGTTCGCTGCAATAGACTCCGCCTCCCACGCGGCCGCCTAACTTTGAGCCATCAGTGAAGTGAACCGCATTTGCGGGTTCTGGTTCGCCCATCTCCCAGTCCTCCCTAGGTGGGATTGATACCTGGAAAGGCGTCGAGAGGTGATCACTAGGTGTTTGTAGTGGGGCGGATCGAAGCTCAACTCTCCCACAACGCAATTGATGATCCATTGAACCTCCGAGTAGCCGTCATAAGAAATGAAAGCCGTTGTGTTTCGTGGTATATATATAATTATGTGTGTGTATTTGGTTTGGGGGTCGCGCGGTAGATCGGCCGTCTGAAGCGGGGCTGAAATCGTAACTAACTCACACTATGCCTGCCGTGAGCGCCGTGTGGATCCGAGCGTCCCTCCGAGCGCGCGAGAGCGAGTTGGGGCCGGGGCGCACGGAGTTGGCACAGTGCGCGGAAATTGTTTACTGCTGGCCTGAACATCATCCCCCCCCCCTTCCATGATTGCAAAGTATAATGGGGTGGCCTATAGCTGGGCGTACGCCCCGGACCCGATTCATCCAAAAACAACGCTCTGGACTTGACAAGGACGTCGACTCACGGTCGGATAGACGTGCGGATGCGCAAAACGGGGCTTGCTCTTGAGGAATCTATGGATAGCGCCGTGGGTCCTACGACGGGGCGGCTCGCGGGGAGACGAATGTGTCGTTCGTCGTGGGCCGATGTAGATGGCGACGGACCGTTCGTAAAAAGACCCCGAGTCTTCTACCAGTTTGATAGGTCGTCTGGAAATTTAACTCGAAAACGATGAGATTTGATTCATCACCTGAGGCACTGGACCTGTGAGTACCCAGCCGAAAATGGTTTCCTGCCCGAGGAGAGAGCCACAGATGTTTGTCAGTGAGCCACTTAACTGTATGGACGGAAGGATATCCGCTCCAATCAGAACATCTATTTGTGAACTCTCATAGAACGTCGGATCCGCCCATGAGAGGTTCGGCAGGTCTCTCAAGAACCCTTGCGAGATCGGATGCGATGGAATATTCGCGGCCAATTCCGGAATAACGTAGGCTGTGGCATTTAGTTTTAAGCCCGGCTTAGTCGGAGAACGGATGGAAAAACTGCAGAGCTTCTTTGACTGAGCGGATACGGCATTATTTAAGCCGGAGACCTGTGCCTGGATACGTTGGCATGGCAATTTGATCATGACCACAAGACGTTCTGTAATGAACGTCGCCTCTGAGCCAGAGTGGATCAGAGCACGGGCGTGGAAAGTTTTTCCCAGGTGGCAAATATTAACGATGGCCGTGCCTAGAAGGACAGCACTCGTGCCGGAGGCGAAATACGATTGAGCGTTTGGCTGGGCTTCGGACGAACTTGGATTTTGTACGCTTGGTACTCGTAGATGTAGCTCGGGCCACGCTGATTAATTTTGTGCCGTTGTGGAAATCGCCTCGCTGGAGTTTGCTGGATTGCTATGCTGTAGAAGCGTATGGTGCCGGTCTCCACAAGTGATACAATTGTGGGCGCTTTTGCATGCTCGTATCTGGTGGCCCCTTGCAAAGCAGTTCAAACAAAGCTGCTTTTGCTTAATGTAGTCGGAGCGAGCGTCAGCGGGCATTTGAAGGAAGTACGGGCATAAACGGATTGGATGATACTCCTTGGAGCAGAGATCGTTTGATTCACTGTGGTCTCGAACGAGTGGGCACTCCTAGGATAAGGACTTCCTTGAGACCGAAACGGATTGCTTCTGGAATTGTCTGAAGTGCGTATGCTAGCCCCTGGAGTGGGCCTGAGTCTCCATGCCTGGATGGCCGTCCTCGGTCACTTCGAGAGACAGGTACCGCTCAGCCAGGAACTTGTCCATGGCGTGCCAGGTGGGAATTTCGGACTTGTGCGTCACGGATTGCTCCCAAAGCTCTAAGGTCGTCTTTGGCAGCTTAGCGGAAATGAGGTACACTAAAACTCCGTCAGCGAAAACGCTGTCTGTGGATACCTCGGAGTGGGTGAGTGTCGTGAGGCACTTGTGGACGGCCCTCTGGAGCTCTTTTAGCGCTGCTGCTGACTCGGTACGGATTTGGGGCAGACTGAAAAGGATCTTCAGCTGGGCCTTGAGTATCAGCCTCTTGTTTTGGAAACGCTCACGGAGGGCGTTCCATACGGACGCGAAACCCTCGTTCGTAAGTGGAGCCTGTGCCACTATGTCGTGGGCTTCACTGCTTGTCTTTTTGTTGAGGTGGAACAGTTTTTCCACTGGAGCCAAAATTGGGTTTTCTATGTAGATGGCGGTGAACAGGTCTCAGAACGTGGGCCACTGCTGGTAGTCCCCACTGAAAACTTCAGTGTCTCATGGAGGGAGGCGGCAACCGCCGGAAGTCGGGACTTGAACGGCCAGTTGCGGCGTGTGAGGTGGCTCGGCCAGGCATTGCGCGTAGACCGCGAAGCAGTCATCGTACATCTCTTGGACATCAGCTACACCCTCTGGATCCTCTTCCACCATCGTCACCGAACAGGCCTCGAACTCCGCGTCCACCTTTGCCCACAGGCTTCGGAGTTGTTCTCGATGGACTTGGGAGAGCGAGCGGTTTGGTGTGCTAGCATCTGGAGCGCTGAGCTTCTGGTCGAAGCGGGTCAGTCTGCTTGCAGAAAAGGCAAACTTAGACTGTGCGGAACTGGCGGCCGACTGGGCCATAGTGCTAGGAGCCGTGCGAGGGACTCCCGAGGGGAGCAACAAGGCCTCGAAGGCATGTGGTGCGTGAGCCCTGGACGTGGTCGGACCTCGCTCAGCTGGGGCCGGACGGGAAGATGTGGGCGTAGTGACTGAGCCGTTGGAGCTGGGTGGATGGGTCAAACTCAGCGAACTCACCCGCTTAAACTTCTTGCGAGATTTCTTCTCAACAGTGGGCATGTTTTGCTGATGGATTTGCGATAGCGCGTATTAGAGTCGCAAAGGTAGGTGAGCGGAAATGGCGACGTGGAAGTTCAGAACTACGAACCGTGGATATGTGGTTTTGGTGGAATTTATTGCGAGTATTTATATTGTGGAAATAGTACACCGTGGCCGGAATATATAGATATAAATACTACGATCAACAAACAAATGTCCAACCAAGAACGAAAATTGAGGATGGACGATAATATTGAGGCACGAGGTACCAATATATAGAGTCGGTTGCAAACGTCCGTTCAAAACAATATACTCTCGAAATGCAGAGTAGCGCGTCACTTGGCGTTCCGTTACGGTCAAGCGCGGCACCGAAAAATATTCTCCCAACAACTACAACGCTGGCAAAGAAACGGTAGAGAAGCGAAAGCGAAAAAAAAAACGAAAATAATGCAACGGTGCTGCTGCTTGTATGTGTGTATGTGTGGCTGTAAGTGCTATGTACCGCGGCGTGGGTTAACGAACCCCCCCTTTTGGCGAGATTTAAAACAACGGCTAAAGACGGTGTATAACCGTTTTATATACAATACAATACAATATATACAGATGTGCAATAATATGCTAGTTGAAAATGCGTACGTATATGAAAGATCGTGTATATGTTCCGTATATATGGAATCGTGTTTTATTTTTATTGGCAATATAATTAGTTATATAAAGATTGATTGTGATTTGTGATTTGTTATTCGATATCTTAAAAAAAAACGAAAGAACTATAGAACGTTGAGCATGCACGGAATGAACAACAAATGAATTGCAAGAATATGTCTTTTTGTTTGTTGCCAGCCGCTTGGATTGCTTTGCTTACACATTGGACGGTTTTCTAAGGGTTAAAGCTGCAAAGAGAGTGAGAGCTCTCTAACTGCTCTCTCTCGGAGAACAGCTTCGTTTCATGCTTGGGCGGCGTAACCTCGTCTCCGATCACCAAGAACATTCTTCGTTTTGCGTGTCGACGAAATCACAGCGACAATCAAGCAGTTGCAGCCGGCCGCGCTTAGACCCGTATTACCCATTAAATTGTAACCTATACGCGATTACGATTAAAGTTTAAGTTTATTGAAGTCCAAATGAATAAATCTCAAATTTTCTACATCGTGTAGTATATTATTAAACGCAAAGATTCCCCAGAGCATTTTCTGCTCAACATTGAAATCTCGTATCGAGGATTTCACAACATTTTTGGTGGCCCATGGGGGGAACCGCGTTTAATTCGTACTATACGCGTATGATTCTACCTCGTTCCGCGTTCAGTTAAATGTACAGATAAAATCATATTTTACCGGCTGCAACTGTAAACGGCACACAGCGCAAACCAACGGTTTATCCAGCGGCCGCAGTCTCTCGCACGAAGCAGGGACAAAGAAGATCGGACGATAGCTCGGCGCCTGGACAGTAGCCTCACTGCAGCACACACAGGGCAACGCAAGCCGACGGTTAGACAGCAACCTCTCTCTCGTGCAAAGCAGAGACCAAGAAGACAACGATCGTTCGGCTGCTGCACATCATCTCTAGACACAAGGCCTCAACTCAACGCTCACCTCAGAGTGAGTTTCAAACGCGCTTACAAAATTTGCAACGGTTCTTAGGTGAATTTGAGCTAATTTACTAATACTTCGATGTCCAAGTACGCATAGTTGCGTGTCCAGCGAAGTGGCCTTTCGCTTTGATGAAGACTATACAACGGCATTCAGCATCATATCAGAGGCCTACGAAAATGTATGTCCAAGAGCACCACCGGTACAGCAGAATCCAGAGCCAGCAAATCCATATGTATCATCAGTGCAATTGCCCAAGCTACCTGTACCGACATTTACAGGCAAGTTTGTGGATTGGCCGGCATTTCACGATGCATTTGTTCAACTCATCCATAACAACCAGAAACTGTCCGACATCCAAAGGTTTCAATTTCTGAAGCAAGCTCTTCCCTCGGATCGCCACGAAGATATTCAGCAGATGGCGCTTGCGGGAAATAACTATGCAACAGCTTGGAGTCTCGTCCTCAAGCGATACGACAACAAACGGCAGCAGCTTATGTACCATATGAACGGTTTGTATGAACTGCCACAGTTGACAAAGGAGCACTTTGCTAATATAAAACATATGCTACATCTTGCGATAGTTTGTCTCAAAGCTTTCAAGAATCTAGATGTTCAGTACTGGATGGCTTATCATCTAACTTCCAGACTGCCAACCACGACACTGCAAGCATGGGAGCTCCATCTCGGTAGCTCTGCCGAACTTGCCACATTTTCTCAGCTGCACTCATTCTCAACGACCGTCTCGTCAGCATCGATGTGTTCGAGAATCGAGTCCACTCCACGACGCGGACACCTGTGCCGCAGCCTGTCAACCAAAGGCACCCGAAGAAGTCAGTTGGCAACGTAACATACAAGGGCCACAGTTTCCACGCCAAGACTGCGGTTGCCGAACACACTCGCTGCCCGCACTGTAGCGACAGTCACAATCTTCGGCATTGCCCGGACCTTCTGTCCAAGGACTGCTTTGCAAGGAAAGCCATCGTCGATCATGCAAAGGCATGCCTCAACTGTCTGAGCCGTTCCCGTGGACTTTCAAAATGTACCAGTAAAAGGAACTGTACGCAGTGTGGACAAAGACACCATATACTGCTGCACTTTCCAAATCCTGCTGAGGTGGCAACACAGCATCAGGCAGCCTCCCATAGCGCTCGTTCCGGTAACTCCTGGCAGTCTACAACGAGCGACTCATCTGGCAGGGCTACACATACGCAACTCTACGCTGTGACGCCACTTTCTGCTCAGGGCACTGCACAGCCTCTCGTAGTTGTTCACAACACTAGTTTCGGTGGTCATCCACAGAGAGAACACACTCTGCGCAACTAGTCTCCGCTACGCCAGCACATCGCTGACCCAGAACGGTACTTCTCGCCACTGCCCTGGTCACAATTCAAAACCCCCACACTGGCCACTCAGCTGTGATACGGGCGTTAGTGGATTCAGGCTCGGAAGGAGCCCTGCAGTATTACAGAGCACACAGTGCAGGCTCTTACCCTCAAGCGGCATCCAATTTCGGCAGAAATAGCTGGAGTTGGGACCACCTCCAAGAACAGGTGTACCTAAACTACAGTATTGTCATTCTTGTACATCACAGTTTTGTACTATCATAGATACTGCGTTTAAACCTAAAACGCGTACATCGCAATCACCTACACAATCTATCCAATTGCAACAATGTCCTCATCTGAACGGAATAGAGCTCGCCGATCCCAGGTTCTACAAATCACAACAGATTGATCTTCTGCTGGGAGCGGACCAAATCCCACAGATCCTGCTTTCAGATATCCGCGGAGGAAAGGAGAACCAACCAATTGCACAGCGCACTCAGGTTGGCTGGAAAGTTTTTGGTCGAGCCACACGCTCACACGCTTTCACCATAAGATGCCACCACGCCAGGCTAAAGAATCTTGTCAAGAAATTCTTCAAAATGGAGCATCTTGGTTCCACAAAACAGCTCACGCCAGAAGAGCAATGGTGCGTGAAGCATTTTTAACGAACTCACATCCGTCAACGGAACGGCAAGTATTTGGTACGGTTACCACCTAAGCGTTTGTTTGACTCTTCGCAGGTGCTAGGCAAATCACGTCAAATCGCAATTAATCGATTCCAAATGCTTCAACGAAGATTCCAACGGCAGTCGGAGCTGCAAGCCAAATATTCGGAGGTCATGGATGGGAACTTTCAACTAGGCTAGGTGACCAAAATAACAACCAAGGAGCAGCAGCATTGCATCATTAGCAAGGAGAATGGAATCGAGTCCACATGTTGCACCTTGCCTCATCACGCAGTATTCAAGGAGGAAAGTGTCACTACTAAGGTTAGAGTAGTATATGACGCCTCCTGTAAAACGACAAACGGAAAGTCGCTCAATGACGTCCTATGCACCGGACCAGCGCTCCAAAACGATCTAGCCGGCGTGGTCCTGAATTGGCGTTTCCATCGTTTTGTTTTTGCTGCCGACATTCAGAAGATGTATAGATGCATTGACATGAATGCAGAGGATTCGCAATATCAACGCATCTTTTGGCATGACGAACACAACCAGGTAGCTGAGTATTTTCTCAACACAGTTACGTTTGGAACCGCTTCAGCTCCTTACACAGCCATTCGCGTCATACATCAACTGGCGCAGCACCGATACCCACTCGCGGAAAGGGTCCTTCGACATGAAATATACGTTGATGATGTACAAAGCGGATCTTCCACTCGCGAAGGAGCATTAGAAATTCAAAATCAATTGATCGGAGCCTTACGATCAGCAGGAATGGAACTTCGAAAGTGGTCTGCGAATGACGCTTCTCTGCTACAAGACATACCTCCAGACCATTTATGTCGTAAGACATTATTAGAGTTTAAGTACCAAGATCCCGTTAAAACCTTAGGTCTCTATTGGCGTCCACATCAAGACTTTGGTTCAAGATAAACTTTGAAATCAGTCACGCACATACTAAACGTTCTTTACTTTCCACAGTCGCCCGACTGTACGACCCCTTAGGTTTCATCACGCCCTGTGTCATGACCGCGAAGGCGATACTCAAGGACTCATGGATGGCCCGCATCAAACGCAACGATGGCACCCTAGCCCAACTGGACTGGGATGAACCGCTGCCAACCGAACTGCTTGATAGATGGCAGGGATTTATACAGAACTTGCCATATGTCGAGCAAATTCAAGTACCACGATGGCTGCGCTTCAACATCCACGAGCTTGCGTCATTACAGCTACATGTTTTCTGCGATGGATCATCACTGCCGTATGCAGCATATGCATATAATCGTGCAGAACTACCAAACGGAAAGATTCAAACTCATTTGCTAGCTGCACGCAGTCGAGTCACACCCACGAAACCGATCACAATTCCACGAGTCGAACTTTCGGGTGCGCTGCTGGCAGTTAAACTGGCAAAATGGATCCGGGACCAACTTCGCACTGCAGGACCACCTATGTCAACCTTCTATTGGTCAGATGCTACTATCGTTTTGTTTTGGATAAATGGAGATCCCACCGATGGCAAACCTTTGTGTCAAACCGCGTTGGACAGATTTTGGAGCATAGTACATCAACTCAGTGGAGACATGTACCTACTGCGGTAAACACAGCGGACTGCGCAACTCGTGGCTTAACACCACAAGAGTTAGCAGTACATCCATTGTGGTGGTCTGGACCATCATGGCTACAGCAGCCGGAAAGCCAATGGCCGGCAAACGGAGTTCCCAGTCAGGACATCGACAGGACTATAATCGAGGAGAAACCATCAGTTTTGTTCCAAAATGCTGTGCAAGTCTCGGAGGCTCCAGAAACCTTCATCCAAACCTTTTCCTCATACGACAGGTTAATATCAGTCATGGCATATGTTCTACGGTTTATACATAGCATTCAAGCCAAAGGTGACAAACTGTCTGGACCACTGAGTGTGCAGGAGCTCGACAACGCTTTAATTCATCTCGTTCGCAGCATTCAACAGGAGGTCTACGCGACAGAAATATTGAGGTTGAAGGGAAACAAGGCACTATCGGGCACACACAAACTGTGTCAATTATCCCCATTTCTAGATGACCAACAAATTCTACGAGTCAGAGGTCGACTGCGAAATGCTATGCACCTTCCAATAAGCCAGCGACAACCAATGATCATTCCCAATCATCATCATTTTACCGATCTCGTCGTGCGTAATGCCCATCGTCTCGCACTCCACGGTGGCACCGAATTAACGCTGGCCACTATTCGACACAAATTCTAGATAGTCAACGGAAAACAAACTGTCAAACGCATTCTTCGACAATGCGTCCGATGTTTTCGTCACCGACCGAAACCAGCAGTACAATTGATGGCCGATCTTCCCCTACATAGAGTCAATCCGCCAGCTCGTGCATTCATCGCCAGCGGAGTGGACTATGCAGGCGCGTCCAAAATTCAAGCATCCAGATTCCGTGGACACACAAACTACAAGGCGTATATCGCAGTTTTCATCTGTTTGGCTACAAAGGCAATTCATCTGGAAGCGGTCACGGGCTTAACCACCGAACACTTTCTCCTGGCTCTACAACGTTTCATCGCGCGTCGGGGCTACTGTCAACACATGTATAGCGACTGCGGCACGAACTTCATTGGTGCCGACCGGGCTCTTCAAACCTGGCAAATACATTTGAAACGAAAGCTACCCACAACCGTTATACCTGTTTTAGCGGCCCGAAACGTCCAATGGCATTTTAATCCACCGCATAGTCCTAATTTCGGAGGCCTTTGGGAGGCAAATGTAAAGTCTGTCAAAACACATCTCTATCGAGCCTTTTCAGGATATAAAATGACCTACGAACAACTTGCTACCGTGCTAACACAAATTGAAGCCTGTTTAAATTCCAGGCCATTAGGTCCACTAAGCGCTGAACCGGAGGACCTAGCTGTCCTCACCACGGCACATTTTCTTATGGGAGATTCATTGTTAGCGCCGCCGGATGTAACGACAAGAGATGTTCCACAGCCCAATTTCTGGAAGGACAGTAAATGATCCGGCAATTTTGGAATCGTTGGAGTTCGGATTGGCTATCACATCTTTAAGCCCGTCCAAAGTGGCGACATGAAACCGACAATCTACAAGTCAGCGATCTAGTTATGGTCAAAGATGACCGACTGCCACCCAACGAGTGGAAACTGGGAAGGATAATAGAAGTTCACCCTGGAGCTGACGGTTTAGTCAGAGTCGCAACCGTGAAAACAGCATCAGGCGTATACAAACGATCGGTCTCTAAAGTATGTCGGCTACCGTTGCCACAGACCTCAGAATAATCCTACCACCGTTGCTAGCTCCTTTCGACCATACATGTACCATAACGAACACTTTATTTATTTACAGAGCATTAGCATGTGACATCCTTTGGTTTCTAATACTGGTCCCAGTATTGGGGGCGGCATGGACGGTTTTCTAAGGGTTAAAACTACAAAGAGAGTGAGAGCTCTCTAACTGCGATTGCCCACTCGGAGAACAGCTTCGTTTCATGCTAGGGCGGCGTAACCTCGTCTCCGATCACCAAGAACATTCTTCGTTTGCGTGTCGACGAAATCACAGCGACAATCAAGCAGTTACAGCCGGCCGCGCTTAAACCCGTATTACCCATTAAATGGTAACCTATACGCGATTACGATTAAAGTTTAAGTTGATTGAAGTCCATATAAATAAATCTCAATTTTTCTACATCGTGTAGTACATTATTAAACGCAAAGATTCCCCAGAGCATTTTCTGCTCAACATTGAAATCTCGTATCGAGGATTTCACAACACACATATGTATGTATGTTTGTGCGCATGTGCATTTGTCAGCAACGAACGCTCAGCTGGTAGCTGGGAGCGGTAGGAATATTACTTACAGACAGTTTTATATTAATGTGGGCACTGGATCGGAGGAGGAACCCAGGAGCTAGCTCGGATCAAATTAAAACTTTAGAGAAATAGGAGGCCGCAACCGTTGGCAGAACGAAGTATGGTTTAATTTGGAGCTAGAGCGAGTAATGAATACATATGTATGTATGTATGTACATATGCCGCGGGAGCTCGGACTGGGATGGAAAGCTCGCACAAAATCACTGCACTGGTGTTGGGCACAATCTTGCACTTGGAGCGATCCGCCGATGCTGGCTGGGGTGAGCTTCTCCTTATGGGGAAGGCGAAGATCCGGCTCGAAGGACCAAGGTTTGTAGTGGGGCGGATCGAAGCTCAACTCTCCCACAACGCAATTGATGATCCAGTGAACCTCCGAGTAGCCGTCATAAGAAATGAAAACCGTTGTGTTTCGTGGTATATATATAATTATGTGTGTGTATTTGGTTGGGGGGTCGCGCGGCAAATCGGACGTCTGAAGCGGGGGTGAAATCGTAGCTAACTCACTCTATGCCTGCCGTGAGCGCCGTGTGGATCCGAGCGCCCCTCCGAGCGCGCGAGAGCGAGTTGGGACCGGGGCGCACGGAGTTGGCACAGTGCGCGGAAATTGTTTACTGCTGGCCCGAACACTAGGGATACTATAATCTGTCCTCTCAGGTAGTTGCGGGAGTCTCGTTAGGATTCCCGAGTGCCCTACCGCGGACGATTTCCACAGTTTGGCTTCTCTCATTCTGAGGGCAAAAAAAGTTGCCACCTTCTTTCCCATGAGATCTACGGGGAGGAGGTACAGCACGGTATCCAGGGCTTCCCCTGGAAAAGTGCGTAGTCGGTCAGTTATGCAAAGCTCTACTATTCCTTGATCTCTACTGAGTCTGTTGAGACAAGTTCATTTGTCAAGGGCTGGCCACCATACTACCACTACATAGAGCATGATTGGTTGTATGTTGGCGGTGTATAGCCATCGAACTATATACGGGGTCATTCCCCATTTTAGTCGGATTGCTTTCCTGCATGTGTAATGGGCCACTTTGGGCTTCTTTTCTCTATCCTCTATGCTCAGTTTCCAATCGAGCGTTCTGTCGAGGATTAAGCCCAAATAATTGGCATTGTTGCTAAAGGGCAGCGCTTCCCCACAGAGTTTTGGGGGAGTCAGTACTGGAACTTTTTATCTCTTAGTGAAAATTACAAGTTCCGTTTTATACGAGTTGACACCTAGCCCGCATTTGTATGCCGATTTTGACATCTTCATGAGATGTCATGCACTCACACAACGTCTGCGGAAATTTTCCGGAGAATGCTATGGCAACGTCGTACGCATACGGCACCACGCGGCAACCACCCCGCCCTATCTCCCGCACCAGTTCGTTGACTGCCATGTTCCATAGGAGGGGCAAGAGGACTCCGCCCTGCGGGATGCCTCTGCTGACAAATCTGGTGGACGTTGACGTCCCCAGTGATGCCAGTGATCAGGTCCACCGTCCGGGAGTCAATCGCCGAGGGGTGTCAGTGCGCTCGTGATGGCTGTCGAAAGGATGTTATTAAAGACACCTTCTATGTTGAGGAAGGCTACCAAGGTGTACTCCTTAAAGTTAAGGGATGCTTCGATGATCAATGTGATCGAGTGTAGGGCCTTTTCAGTGGATCTTCCCTTCCGATAGGCATGCTGAGAGTCTGAGTTCAGACTGGGCGGAATACACACCGTGAGATGGAGCCCCAGGAACCGTTCCATTGCCTTCAGAAGTAAAGACGATAGACTAATAGGTTTGAAATCTTTTGGGGCAGTGTGCGAGGGCTTGCCTGCCTGGGGAATAAAAACGACTTGGTCTGAAGCCAGGTGTCAGGGATGCACCAGCTGGAGAAGATTCCCTCGTAAATTATTTTGAGCCAATTAATGGCTTTATGTCCCGCACGAGTCAGTTGGGCAGGGAAAATGCCGTCTGGCCTCGAGGACTTGTATGGCTTAAAGCTTTTGATCGCCCTGGCTTATCAGGTTCAGGATAGCATTTGAAGACCACGTACCTGTGGTCCGGGAAGGAGTGTTCTTCCAGGAACCTCCAGGACGTAATGTTCCCCTGTATATCATGAGAGGTAAGCGTGAGGTCCAGAAACTCCTTGCGGTTTTTAATACTGAAGGGGGTGAGACCCTCAGGCTTAGTAAGACCATCTGAGTGGTCAGTAAGTAACAAAAGAGGTACTTACCCCTTTCATTTGTGCCAGTGCTTCCCACTGGCACTGATGTGCGTTGGCGTCGCACCCCACAATTAGGCCGATGTCCTTGGCCGAACAGTCTTCGAGGCTCACTGCGGTGTGGTCTTCATAGCTGAAATTTGGTAGCAAAAATAAGTGCAACTGTCTTCTTGCAAGAATGTAGGTACGAATTTTACCTGCGATTTCAGCTACGTATAGCTTATAATTTAGAGTCCTCAGACGAGAGACCCTGCCTTACAATAGTGGAGGTTTATCTGCAGGAGCGTCAGTAACATTCCCGAGATTCCCCTAAACCATTGTCGTTTCAAGGTCGCGATCGGGGGAATCCAGCTCCTCCCCGACACCGATGTGGCTTAGTCCCCTGGCTAGGTCGCTCTCAGCGGACATGTAGCCGTCCAAGATGTCGTCCGACACCATGGACGCCGAATCCGACGCCGGGTTGAACTCCGCAAACAAGGCCTCTCCCTTCGGGATCTCCGCCAGCTCCAGGTCTGGGTCGACCTCCGATTGCCTGCCCTTGCGGTTGGTCTTGTCGGGGGATATGGTGATTTTCTTGTTGCCATAATCCACTACACCGTCCGTCTTTGGGAGGAGCTCTAAGGACTCCTCATTAAGGACGAGGATGATCTGGCGCATCTGTCCTTGGATATCCTCCGCCTTGGCCACCTTCCAATCGGATGTAGGAAGGTAGGGGTTGCAGCTGGGGACATCTTCCCACTTCACGCCACCTCCTTCATGTATAGGGCTGCAGAGCGAACGTCTTGGCAGGCGATGGCTTTCACCTTGCCTTGATGCCCCCCTGCGTCCTCATACTTTGGCGGTGGTCCGCCATTCTCCTCCAGTTTTAGTTGGAACCGGTCCTTGAGCTCGTCCTCCACCAGATGCCACTTGTGCCGAAGGACATGGCCGTCCTCGGCGCCCCTGCCCAGGACGCCGATTAGGGTCTTGCCCCTCGCCACCATAGCAAACGATCGGCTTGTGAGGTGGGCTTTCATCCGCTTTGCTTGCTGGGCTTGGACTGGCTGTAGCGGGATCCTCCGCTGAGCTGGCTGGAAATGTGGCAGGATTGAGGCGGCCCACGGCGTCTGCTCAATTCCTTCGGCTGACGACCTTTAGTTGGTGTGCTCGTTGGTCAGGATGTAAGCCGCTCGTCTCCTGTCCTGTTACGACGGCTTTCCTCCCCGGGCCCCCGACGCTGCGGCTGCTACTTGAAGACGGTGGACCGACTGAGTCTCCTTCCCCGTCTTCCTTGGAGCTGGTTTCCCAGGCGTTAATGTAGAGGGATGGTCTTGTCCCTCCGGTACTTTAGAAAGAGTACCTAGCTCCATTGCGGTTTTGTTGTTTTTGATATTTAGAGTAGCTGACTTAGTAGCTCCCACAAGTAGACGGGAAGGAGTTGGTCACCCCGAGGCATAGCCCGCTTGCCCCGGGAAGCCTTATTTAAACTGGATGTCGACAGGTAGCCAGAGTCCGCATATTAGCAACCGAGCACCCCCTCGGCCATGCATCCCTCCGCATATAACAGTGTCACCTTGGATTGGGGTCAAAAATAGCCTCGATTCTTTTCTTCATAACGTTTCTCGTCTACGTGTTTGATTTCTCCTTTCTTTTTGAATGGGTAAGTTACTTATCGGGTATATGATTTTTGTTGATTTGAGTGAATTGTCTCACTTTATTAAATCGGGTATTGGACGGTTTTCTAAGGGTTAAACTACAAAGAGAGTGAGAGCGCTCTAACTGCGATTGCCCACTCGGAGAACGGCGTCGTTTCATGCTAGGGCGGCGTAACCTCGTTTCCGATCACCATGAAGAGTCTTCGTTTGCGTTTCGACGAAATCACAACGACAATTAGCAGTTGCAGCCGGCCGCGCTTAAGCCCGTATTACCCATTACATACATACATACTCTATACGCGATTAAGATTAAGGTTTAAGTTGATTGAAGTCCAAATGAATAAATCTCGAATTGTCTATATCGTGTAGTACATTATTAAACGCAAAGATTCCTCAGAGCATTTCTGCTCAACATTGAAATCTCGTATCGAGGATTTCACAACATTTTTGGTGGCCCATGAGGGGAAACGCGTTTAATTCGTACTATACGCATATGATTCTACCTCGTTCCGCGCTCAGTTAAATGTACAAATAAAATCATATTTTACCGGCTGCAACTGTAAACGGCAAACACAACGCAAACCAACGGTTTATCCAACAGCCGCTATCTCTCGCACGAAGCAGGGACAAAGAAGACCAGACGATAGCTCTGCGCCTGGACAGTAGCACACAACAACAACACAAGCCGACGGTTAGACAGCAGCCTCTCTCTCGTTCAAAGCAGAGACCAAGAGACCAACGAGCGTTCTGTTGCTGCACATCATCTCTAGACACAAGGCCTCAACTCAACGCTCACAGTAGCACAGTTTCTGCTCTCCGCTCGGAAAACACCAACAACGAATCGCAAGTTCTCTTAAGCTACGCTTTAAGCAAAGAGAAGCACTCCCGAGTACCAGAGTAAGTGTTTCGTTGTGGGTATTTTGTACAAGGTCAAAGAGAGTGCAACTAAGGGTGAGAAAGGTACATACACATATAACAGCAACATGTCAACAGCCGAGTCCCACTACCTCGAAGCCGATCCTCAGGTGGAGATCGACAATCTCAGTGTTATTCAGACAAATCTCATTGCGAGGGTTAATCAAACGGTGCGTAATTTCAGAAAGGATGGCGCAGATCGGAAAACAAAAGCTTATTTTCAAACGCGCTTACAAACTTTGCAACGGTTCTTAGGTGAATTTGAGCAAAATCATCAACGTTTACTAATACTTCGATGTCCAAGTACGCATAGTTGCGTGTCCAGCGAAGTGGCCTTTCGCTTTGATGAAGACTATACAACGGCATTCAGCATCATATCAGAGGCCTACGAAAATGTATGTCCAAGAGCACCATCGGTACAGCAGAATCCGGAGCCAGCAAATCCATCTGTATCATCAGTGCAATTGCCCAGGCTACCTGTACCGACATTTACAGGCAAGTTTGTGGATTGGCCGGCATTTCACGATGCATTTGTTCAACTCATCCATAACAACCAGAAACTGTCCGACGTCCAAAGGTTTCATTTCCTGAAGCAAGCTCTTCCCTCGGATCGCGACGAGGATATTCAGCAGATGGCGCTTGCGGGAAATAACTATGCAACAGCTTGGAGTCTCGTCCTCAAGCGATACGACAACAAACGGCTGCAGTTTATGTACCATATGAACGGTTTGTATGACTTGCCACAGTTGACAAAGGAGCAGTCTGCTGATATAAAACATATGCTTAATGTTGCGACGGTTTGTCTCAATGCTTTCAAGAATCTAGATGTTCAGCATTGGATGGCTCATCATCTCACTTCCAGACTGCCAACCACGACACTGCAAGCATGGGAGCTCCATCTCGGTAGCTCTGCCGAACTTGCCACATTTTCTCAGCTACAATCATTTCTCAACGACCGTCTCGTCAGCATCGATGTGTTCGAAAATCGAGGCCACTCCACGACGCGGACACCTGTGCCGCAGCCTGTCAATCAAAGGCACCCGAAGAAGTCAGTTGGCAACGTAACATACAAGGGCCACAGTTTCCACGCCAAGACTGCGGTTGCCGAACACACTCGCTGCCCTTACTGTAGCGACAGTCACAATCTTCGGCATTGCCCGGACCCTTTGTCCAAGGACTGCTTTGCAAGGAAAGCCATCGTCGATCATGCAAAGGCATGCCTCAACTGTCTGAGCCGTTCCCATGCACTTTCAAAATGTACCAGTAAAAGGAACTGCACGCAGTGTGGTCAAAGACACCATACACTGCTGCACTACCCAACTCCTGCTCAGGTGGCAACACAGCCTCACGCAGCCTCCCATAGCGCTCGTTCCGGTAACTCCTGGCAGTATACAACGAGCGACTCATCTGGCAGGGCTACACCTACGCAACTCTACGCTAGGACCCCACTTCCTACTCAGAGCACTGCACAGCCTCTCCCAGTTGTTCCCAACACTAGTTCCGGTGGTCATCCACAGTCTGCAGCGACCGACTCGTCTGTGAGAACACACTCTGCGCAACTAGTCTCCGCTACGGCAACGCATCACGGACCCAGCACTGTCCTTCTGGCCACTGCCCTGGTCACAATCCACAACCCCCACACTGGCCAGTCAGCTGTGGTACGTGCGTTAGTGGATTCAGGCTCGGAAGGAACCCTCATTACAGAGCACACAGTGCAGGCTCTCAACCTCAAGCGGCATCCAATTTCGGCAGAAATCGCTGGAGTTGGGACCACCTCCAAGAACAGGTGTACCTACACTACAGAATTGTCATTAAGTTCTTGTACTTCGCAGTTTTGTACTACCATTGATACTGCGTTTATACTTAAAACGCTTACATCGCAATTACCTTCAAAATCCATCAAATTGCAGCAATGTCCTCATTTGAACGGAATAGAACTCGCCGATCCCAGGTTCTACAAATCACAACGGATTGATCTTCTGCTGGGAGCGGACGTAATCCCACAGATCCTGCTTTCAGATATCCGCAGAGGAAAGGAGAACCAACCAATTGCACAGCACACCCAGCTGGGCTGGATAGTCTTTGGTCGAGCCACTTCCACACGCTCACACGCTGTCACCATTAGATGTCACCACAACAGGCTAGAGAATCTCGTCCAGAAATTCTTCGAAATGGAGCATCTCGGTTCTGCAAAACAGCTCACACCAGAAGAGCGATGGTGCGAGGAGCATTTTAAACGAACTCACATCCGTCAACAAAACGGCAAGTATTTGGTACGGTTACCACTTAAGCGTTTGTTTGACCCTTCGCAGGTGCTAGGCAAATCACGTCAAATCGCGATTAATCGATTCCAAATGCTTCAACGAAGATTCCAAAGGCAGCCGGAGCTGCAAGCCAAATATTCGGAAGTCATGAAGGAGTACTTTCAACTAGGCCAGGTGACCAAAGTAACAACCAAGGAGCAGTAGCATTGCATCATTAGCAAGGAGAATGGAATCGAGTCCACATGTTGCACCTTGCCTCATCACGCAGTATTCAAAGAGGAAAGTGTCACTAATAAGGTTAGAGTAGTATATGACGCCCCTTGTAAAACGTCAAACGGAAAATCGCTCAATGACGTCCTATGCACCGGACCAGCGCTCCAAAACGATCTAGCCGGCGTGGTCCTGAATTGGCGTTTCCATCGTTTTGTTTTTGCTGCCGACATTCAGAAGATGTATAGATGCATTGACATGAATGCAGAGGATTCGCAATATCAACGCATCTTTTGGCATGACGAACACAACCAAGTAGCTGAGTATTATCTCAACACAGTTACGTTTGGAACCGCTTCAGCTCCTTACACAGCCATTCGCGTCATACATCAACTGGCGCAGCACCGATACCCACTCGCGGAAAGGGTCCTTCGACACGAAATATACGTGGACGACGTACAAAGCGGAGCTTCCACTCGCGAAGGAGCATTCGAAATTCAAAATCAATTGATCGGAGCCTTACGATCAGCAGGAATGGAGCTTCGAAAGTGGTCTGCGAATGACGCTTCTCTGCTACAAGACATACCTCCAGACCATTTATCTCATAAGACATTATTAGAGTTTGAGTACCAAGATCCCGTTAAAACCTTAGGCCTCTATTGCCATCCACATCAAGACTATTTTGGGTTCAAGATAAATTTTGAAATCAGTCACGCACATACTAAACGTTCTTTACTTTCCACAGTCGCCCGACTGTACGACCCATTAGGTTTCATCACGCCCTGTGTCATGACCGCGAAGGCGATACTCAAGGACTCATGGATGGCCCGCATCAAATGGCAGCCTAGCACAACTGGACTGGGATGAACCGCTGCCAACCGAACTGCTTGATAGATGGCAGGGATTCATACAGAACTTGCCATATGTCGAGCAAATTCAAGTACCACGATGGCTGCGCTTCAACATCCACGAGCTTGCGTCATTACAGCTACATGTTTTCTGCGATGGATCATCACTGGCGTATGCAGAATGTGCATATATTCGTGCAGAGCTACCAAACGGAATGATTCAAACTCATTTGCTAGCTGCACGCAGTCGAGTCACACCCACGAAACCGATCACAATTCCACGAGTCGAACTTTCGGGTGCGCTGCTGGCAGTTAAACTGGCAAAATGGATCCGGGACCAACTTCGAACTGCAGGACCACCTATGTCAACCTTCTATTGGTCAGATGCTACTATCGTTTTGTTTTGGATAAATGGAGATCCCCACCGATGGCAAACCTTTGTGTCAAATCGCGTTGGACAGATTTTGGAGCATAGTACATCAACTCAGTGGAGACATGTACCTACTGCGGTAAACCCAGCGGACTGCGCAACTCGTGGCTTAACACCACAAGAGTTAGCAGTACATCCATTATGGTGGTCTGAACCATCATGGCTACAGCAGCCGGAAAGCCAATGGCCGGCAAACGGAGTTCCCAGTCAGGACATCGACAGGACTATAATCGAGGAGAAACCATCAGTTTTGTTCCAAAATGCTGTGCAAGTCTCGGAGGCTCCAGAAGCCTTCATCCAAAACTCGTCCTCATACGACAGGTTAATAGCAGTCATGGCATATGTTCTACGGTTTATACATAACATTCAAGCCAAAGGGGACAAACTGTCTGGACCACTGAGTGTGCAGGAGCTCGACAACGCTTTAATTCATCTCGTTCGCAGCATTCAACAGGAGGTCTACGCAACAGAGATATTGAGGTTGAAGGGAAACAAGGCACTATCGGGCACACACAAGCTGTGTCAATTATCCCCATTTCTAGATGACCAACAAATTCTACGAGTCAGAGGTCGACTGCGAAATGCAATGCACCTTCCGATAAGCCAGCGACAACCAATGATCATTCCCAATCATCATCATTTTACCGATCTCGTCGTGCGTAATGCCCACCGTCTCGCACTCCACGGCGGCACCGAATTAACGCTGGCCACTATTCGACACAAATTCTGGATAGTCAACGGAAAACAAACTGTCAAACGCATTCTTCGACAATGCGTCCGATGTTTTCATCGCCACCGGAGTGGACTATACAGGCGCGTTCGAAATTCAAGCATCCAGATTCCGTGGACACACAAACTACAAGGCGTATATCGCAGTTTTCATCTGTTGGCTACAAAGGCAATTCATCTTGAAGCGGTCACGGGCTTAACCACCGAACACTTTCTCATGGCCCTACAACGTTTCATCGCGCGTCGGGGCTACTGTCAACACATGTATAGCGACTGCGGCACGAACTTCATTGGTGCCGACCGGGCTCTTCAAACCTGGCAAATACATTTGAAACGAGAGCTACCCACAACTGTAATACCTGCTTTAGCGGCCCGAAACGTCCAATGGCATTTTAATCCACCGCATAGTCCTAATTTCGGAGGCCTTTGGGAGGCAAATGTAAAGTCTGTCAAAACACATCTCTATCGAGCCTTTTCAGGATATAAAATGACCTACGAACAACTTGCTACCGTGCTAACACAAATTGAAGCCTGTTTAAATTCCAGGCCATTAGGTCCACTAAGCGCGGAGCCGGAGGACCTAGCTGTCCTCACCCCGGCACATTTTCTTATTGGAGATTCATTATTAGCACCGCCGGATGTAACGACAAGGGATGTTCCACTCACAGTCCAATTTCTGGAAGGACAGAAAATGATCCGGCAATTTTGGAAACGTTGGAGTTCGGATTGGCTATCACATCTTCAAGCCCGTCCAAAGTGGCGACATGAAACCGACAATCTACAAGTCAGCGATCTAGTAATTGTCAAGGATGACCGACTGCCACCCAACGAGTGGAAACTGGGAAGGATAATAGAAGTTCGACCTGGAGCTGACAGTTTAGTCAGAGTCGCAACTGTTAAAACAGCATCAGGCGTATACAAACGATCGGTCTCTAAACTATGTCGGCTACCGTTGCCACAGACCTCAGAATAATTCTACCACCGTTGCTAGCTCTATTCGACCATACATGTACCATAACGAACACTTTATTTATTCACAGAGCATTCACATGTGACATCCTTTGGTTTCTAATACTGGTCCCAGTATTGGGGGCGGCATGGACGGTTTTCTAAGGGTTAAACTACAAAGAGAGTGAGAGCGCTCTAACTGCGATTGCCCACTCGGTGAACGGCGTCGTTTCATGCTAGGGCGGCGTAACCTCGTTTCCGATCACCATGAAGAGTCTTCGTTTGCGTTTCGACGAAATCACAACGACAATTAGCAGTTGCAGCCGGCCGCGCTTAAACCCGTATTACCCATTACATACATACATACTCTATACGCGATTAAGATTAAGGTTTAAGTTGATTGAAGTTCAAATGAATAAATCTCGAATTGTCTATATCGTGTAGTACATTATTAAACGCAAAGATTCCCCAGAGCATTTCTGCTCAACATTGAAATCTCGTATCGAGGATTTCACAACAGGTATCATAATCTGGACTATTGCCAATCAATTCACTTCTGTACATTTTGGTCATTATACTAAACTAACGTAACGTAAGCGAAGCTTTATCTATGCTCGCTCAGCAATATGCTCTCATTTAATCATATATTCTTTATCTATGCTCGCTCTTGTTATCCTTTCTTTCGTATGCCGTCGCTAAGCCGTCAGCAGCTGCGCCTGCTCTGCCAGTTACCGCTTGATATAGTTGGAGAACAGACATTTTTTGTCCCCAATCTATTACCCCAATCATCCAAGTGCATCACTCTCTAATACTATTGTAAAAGGCTCTGGCATCTTCGGCCACCCTCAACACACAAATCACCTATAATAAAATTTATAACGTTTCTGAAATTATTAATTTGTGAAATTCTTGAACAATTATAGTCAGCGAAAAAGCTCGTTGTCTCAACAACTACGTTGAGCCTAAAACAATATTTAGCGTCGGATCATTCATGGGTCTAGCCAGTTATTACCGTTGTTTCATTAAGGATTTCGCAGCAATCGCTAAACCAATGTCCGACATTCTGAAAGGAGAAAACGGATCCGTCAGCAAGTACAGGTCAAAAAATATCCAGGTACATCCAGATCTACGGTGCGAAAAATATTAACATATTTACCGACCTTCAGCCACTCACGTTCTCGGTATCCGAGAGAACCCCAAATATTGAAATCAAACGCTGGAAAGAGCGAATAGACGAAACAGGGGCCAAGCTCTTTTACAAACCAGGCAAAGAAAACCACGTGGCCGATGCTCTATCGCGCCAAAACGTTAACGATCCACAGTGAGTTGTCCCTGACTTACACAATCGACACGACTGACAAACCGTTGAATTGCTTCCGTAACCAAACAGTGTTGGCAGTCTTATTCGGCGAAAAAACTCGCCACCTATAAACTTCACCGACAAAGAAACTTTAGTGGAGACAGTCAAGTCTGTCATCAACCGAGGCGTAGTAAATGCGATTCACTGCAGCCTGCCAACATTGGCCAAAACTTAACACGATGTGATAAAAGCCTTCCCAGCCAGAAAATTCTGGCAC
The DNA here is from genome assembly GCF_003369915.1 of Drosophila miranda. Taxonomy (NCBI): domain Eukaryota; kingdom Metazoa; phylum Arthropoda; class Insecta; order Diptera; family Drosophilidae; genus Drosophila; species Drosophila miranda. The sequence continues at coordinate 41,371,947 of NC_046674.1, forward strand.
AGGAAGAATTTCGTGCCGAGCCAGAAGGGAAAGATTCACCGAAGAGCATAACAGAGCCCACAGTGCAGCGCAGAAAAATGTCAAACAAATAATGACAGAATATTATTTCCCCAAAATGTCTAAATTAGCCAACGATTGTAAAGTTTGCGCAAGTGCAAAGTACGAGAGGCACCCAAAAAACCAAGAGCTCGGCCAAACGCCGATTCCCTCACAGGCTGGAGAGATTTTACATGTTTACATCTTCTCCACAGACAAAAAATTCTTCCTCACCTGCGTAAACAAACTATTCAAGTTTGTAATGGTGCAACGCATTGCATCCAGGACAATAGAAGACTTACCGACCCCCTCTACTGATACTAATGAACGTCTTTCCCAGAGCAAAGCAAGTCTATTGCGATAATGAGCCTGCTCTTAAGTCCGAGACCAGGTGGAACGGTTCCACAGTACCCTGTTAGAAATAGCCAGGTGCCTGAAACTCCAAAGAGGAGACACAGTCTTTCTTACTTATCTTACTGTCGAATATAACAGCTCCATTCATTCGGTAACCGAGCAAAGGCCCACGGATGTCGTAGGCACCACTTCGCCGGAATGCATCCAGGGCATTGTAAAAAAGATAGAGGAAGCTCAGATCGAGCAAAATACCAGACTAAATAAAAACCAAATGAACAGGGTCTTCGAAGTAGGCGAAGGAGTCCTAGTGAAAACCAACCGCAGGTTAGGGAACAAACTTTTGCCCCTCTGCGATGAAAAAACGGTTGAAGCGGACTTGGTGACAACGGTCCTCATCAAGGGGAGGGTGGTCCACAAGGACAACCTCCGTCGGTAATTTGTAATTTTAATCATTTTTTCCTCGCATCGCTCTACAAGTCTTCGAAATAGTCCAGAACTATGACGCGACCGAGGGCGGTCGATCTTGAGAGGGAAAGTAGTTAACCACCGACACTGGACGTGTGCTGACCTAGCATATTAGCGTGGTCCACGACCAGAGAAACAGGTGCGGCGGATGTGTCGCAACCATATTGGCAGCCGCTGCACCAATCCAACACCACCCACAATCTTTCGTATCTTTCGTAGTGATCAGACGTGTTTTTGTTTTGCGCTCCGCATTTTTTTCCTTTTGTTTTGAATAAACAGCCGGTGTTTTCCTAACTAAATTCTAATTATACTTCCTAACCAGACAACAATCTGGAAACCTATTCTATTACGCGAGTGCATGCCTTTTGATTTGTGTTAAAACATTATTTAACTTTTTATTTTTCGGCGTCGGCTTGTGCTTGTGCTTGTGTTTGTGCTGTTGCAGTGAGTGAGTACGCATTACATTGCATTGCAGTCCGCTCTCGTCTGGTAGCTTTTGTTGTTTTATCACTCTCTCGCTATCACCTCAACTTCAATAACTGTTCTTTCTCTCTCGCTCTTTAAACTTTCTGAGCAATAGCGCTCTCTGCTTAGTAGCTCTCGCTATAACCGCTCTCCACTCTGCTCTCTTTTTTTTACCAATTCCGCTTTGAGCGTTGTCTGGCACATTGGTCTGATACCAATTTGTTTTGCAAATAATAGTATATATATAAATAAATAATAAAATAAAATGGAATACGCTGTGGTCTGTGCCAAAAAAAGCTGTAAGAAGCAGATCACCCACGATCAGCCGAATGTCCCCTGCTGGCTCTGCGACAGCGTAGTGCACGCAAAATGCGCTGGATTTTCTGGCCTCGTGAGTGATGCTATAGCCAAACGTAATGGCATGCATTACAGTTGCGAGGCATGCCGTGCGGTGGAGAAAGACATGGTGGCTTTCATGAGGCAGACGCGGAGTGGCTTTAAGGAGCTGACCGTTGGTTTTAAAAACCAATACGATCGGCTCCTAGCCATGGAGGCTCAGTTTAGCGGTTTAAAACTGCTGAATGAGTCTCCGAGGCGCAAAAAGGTCACTCCGCGGGATCTGCAATTGCCAACCGTCACTCAGCCGTGCGCCGCCGAAAAACTGACTCCGACCACTCCAAGTGTGCAGCAGTTGATCTCGTTTGCCACTCCAAGGGCAACGACAGCTGCTGGCGACGCAGATTCGGTAGCCGAATTCATCGCCTCGGAGAATGTGCAGCCAAGTACGTCTGCAGCGTCCGTGTCCGTGGTGTCCGCAAGTTCGCTAGTTGTCCCGTCTATACCGATCCCACCAGTAAATAGACGTTCCGGACCTCCGGATATTGCCACCACAGGTACTAGGCCTGTGGTGACTAAACCACTGGTGGGAGTCCCACCAAAACGACAAGTTTTTGTTTCACGGCTGGCCCCTGACCTCACATCTAATGATGTAATTGCTTTTATTCAAAGCAAAATAAAAGCCGTGGGTTTAAAGGTGGAGAAATTTAACTTCTCTTATGCCAGGGAGATAGCCTCGTTTAAGATAAGCATCTCCCCAACTCAATTTGACACCATTTGCTCCGCCAAATTTTGGCCGGAGCATTTGGTGGTGAAGGAGTTTAAGGCTAAGAAGAAGAATAGGCCCAACATATCCCTTCCAAACCTTTCCAGTGTGCCACCCTCAACCTCAACCTCAACTTCCTCTTCCTCAACTTCCCGTCTTGCTTCCACCTTTCCAAAAAACTAACTTCTCTTTTAGTAACCTATCAGAATGTAAGAGGCTTGCGTAGTAAGCTCAGCATTCTTTTCCGGGATAGTGTTGCATTTGCTTCCCACGTTATTGTGTTTACTGAAACCTGGTTAAAGCCGGACATTCTTAGTTCCGAGGTTTTGGCAGGTCGGTACACAACTTTTAGAAAGGACCGTTCGTCTCGACGGGCAGGGGGGTTCTAATTGCAGTGGACTCTTACTTCACGTCGGAACACTTCACAGTCCAAGTTCAACAGGAACTGGAATTCCTGTGTGTAAAACTGATTCTTCCCGCTTTCGCTATATTCATTACTTGCTCGTATATCCCACCTTCTTCGGATATTTCAATTTATGAGCAGCACTTGTCCGCTTTAACCGCTGTTTCTTCCTCGCTATCTGATAAAGATCGTATGATAGTTCTTGGTGACTTCAACTTGCCAGGAACTGTTTGGTCTTCGGTAAACGAGTCTAGTATCCTAGTGCCCATGTCACGACATGACTTTGTTGACGGCTTGCTTGACCTATCCCTGTCTCAAGTCAACCATGTGAAAAATTCCTTGGGTCGATTGCTTGATCTGTGCTTTGTATTGGATCCGACCATAGTGTTGTTAACCCGAGCCCTTCCGCTCACTATACATGAAGACGCCTACCACCCTACTTTCGAGGTGTCGCTAGATATAGGACCAACTGTATTGGATCGGTCGAGTAGGCTGCCCGAACGTGTCCGCTGCTTTCGTAAAGCCGAGTTTGCGAAGCTTAATAACCTCATTAGGGATTTTGATTGGTCCGCTTTGTACTTGTGCACTGATATCATAAAAGGCACAAACATTTTTTACAATGCTCTTGGCACATTTTTCGATTCTTGTGTCCCGCTTTCTTGTCCGACTAGATCTGGAAAACCCCCTTGGTTTACCAAAGAGTTATCCAGTCTAAAAAACTTAAAATCAAGACTTTATAAAAAATTTCAAGAAGTGGGTTCTCCTACTTCTCACTCTCGCTATGTATTAGCTCGGTCAAACTTTTCAGTTCTTAATGCTCAATGCTATAAGAACTACCTATCTCGATGCAGGATACGTTTTTCTCAGGACCCTAAACAGTTTTACAGCTTCGTAAACAGTAAGCGTAGAACGTCCGCACACCCATCCTCGCTATCATTTTGTAATACGTCGGCAAATAATGATCAGGCAATTGCCGATCTTTTTGCCCAATTCTTCCAAACTACCTATTCTGAGGAAAGCTACTCTGGTCATCCGTACCCATACGGTTTACCGAGGTCGAACGGCATTTTCAGTCCCTTGTTAAATGAATGTTCCCTACTTCATGATCTTCGACTAGTTAAGCCGGTGTTTTCACCGGGTCCAGACGGGGTTCCAGGTTGTGTACTCAGGTACTGTGCCGAGGCTCTGTGTGGACCTTTGCTTAAACTATTCACCCTATCCATTGATTCTTCTTGCTTCCCCCGATCTGGAAGGAATCGTTTATAATTCCTCTCCATAAAAAAGGTAGCAAGTCTGATGCAAAAAATTATAGAGGTATAGCAAAGTTATCCGCTATTCCTAAAATGTTTGAGAAGGTTTTAACTCCGCACTTGCAACATCTCTGCAAGTCACTTATATCTCCAACTCAGCATGGATTTATAAGGCGGCGATCAACCACCACGAACTTGTTAGAGTTTACCTCTTTCATTATTAAAGGCTTTCAATGTAACTTACAGACGGATGTTATTTACACCGACTTTAGTAAAGCATTCGACTCTGTAAACCATTCCCTTTTAGCGCATAAGCTTGACCTTTTAGGGTTTCCGCCCAACCTCCTGAGATGGATTTCTAGCTATCTTTGTTCTAGGTCTCAAAGAGTCCTCTTCAAAAACTCCCTCTCTTTACCAGTAAAGGTTTCTTCGGGAGTACCACAAGGCAGCCATCTAGGCCCCTTACTCTTCACACTCTTTATTAATGACTTACCTTCAGTATTAACATACTCTCGAGTACTTATGTATGCGGATGATGATAAACTCTGTGTCCAGTACAAGGACATTTCATTTCATTCTCGCTTGCAATCCGATCTCAATAACTTTCAGTCATGGTGTTGTGCAAACTTGTTACACCTTAATGCCTCGAAATGCAAAGTTATGACATTTCATCGTTCTAGCCCTTTGTTGGCTCCCTACACCCTATTTGGTGGTTCTCTTGAGAGAATTACCCTGGTGGATGATCTGGGTGTTATGTTAGACCCCAAGTTAAAGTTTTCCGAACACATTTCTACCATGGTAAATAAGGCCATGAGCGTGCTTGGGTTTAGAAAGAGGTGGTCAAAGGAATTTGACGACCCCTATATAACAAAGACTCTCTATACCTCGCTTGTTCGTCCGATCTTAGAATACGGCTCCTGTGTATGGTGCCCTCAGTACAAAGTACACCAGGACCGTATAGAATCAATACAGAAAAACTTTTTACTCTTTGCTCTGCGGGGCCTTAACTGGGATGCGGGTGTAAGACTCCCATCTTTCTCTAGTAGACTACTATTAGTAAACCTCCCATCCTTAGTTAACCGTAGAAAAATGCTTGGTGTGATATTTATGCACAACTTGATCAGGGGTGACATAGACAGCCCTGATCTGTTGAGCCGCATAAACTTCACGATTCCTATTAGACTGACTAGAAATTTTATACCGTTGTTCCTTCCACTTTGTAGATCGAATTATTCCTTGCATGAACCGTTTAGGGTCTTATGCTCGGATTATAATTCCCTCTACCATATTATATCCACCACTAATTCTCTTCCTCTTATTAAATTATTAATCCTTACACACCTTTCTATTAATTAGTAACTGTAGTGGTATTTGTACTTTGATTGCATGCTTAGTTTCTTAGTAAGTTTAGTACTAATTTTCCTCGAATGTTAGTCTAATAGCTATCTGTCATGCATGTTCGCGTTTGGTTCGGCTACGCACCGCGCGTCATGCGGCAGCGCCCCTCGGTCGGTTGGGCGGGAGGAGGGCTGCGTTTTGCCTGGGATCCGCGCGTAACAGCCTTCTGCTGGTGTCACACGGGCCACTTGACGGTGCAGTAACTGCATCGCCTCTTGAAAGATGCAGTCATTGCATGTCAACGTCCAAAAAAAAAAAAAAAATTAAAAAAAAATAAGATATGTTCGATCAGGTCTACAGCACCGCGAATTGCAAAACAGAATTGTTGCAATGCACTTTTCGACTATGAACAGTTTCGTGATGCAGCTGAATCTTATTTCGTAAATAGAGGTCGGCCAATTGCGAACAAAAAGGAATTCTTATCAAAAGGCAACAACTTCGAGACAAAACAGGACAACGGTGTAAAGCCAATAAAACCGACATTGCATGTCAACGTCCACACAAAAGGCGCAAGTCAGCAGCTCCCACGGGTGCCGAACAGCTACCAGCGACGTTGGTGTTCCTGGAACAGCGGTGACGGTTCTACGCCGCTGCAGCACTGACCGCGAAGCCGGCTGCAATCATAGCTTTTAATTTTATTAATGATCTTTCATAAGTTTTAATCTAAATAAATCGCAGCGTATCGCTCGCAGTAGATAACTAGTTCTCATTCATCATATCGGCCAGCTACCGCTACCGAGTTTGATATCAATTACAAACCAATCAATTATATTACTTAGCTAGCTAACGCTTCTATGGAATTGTAACTAACGTAATCAATAAAGAACTTAATACATAAACGCGTTGAGTTTGTGTAATTAATTCATTTTTATGTGAAGTGGGGAATTGTGGATATGTCACTCCCCCAACGTATGTTTTTAGCCTGTCCCTAGGCGTTTACACTCGGGTACAGTAAGGGGTGTCAAGTATAGTTGTTGAGGTTGGTTCTTCATTCTCTTATATTGTTGGGCTTATGCATTTGTTAGTGGCTACATAGCCTAGTAGTCCTAATATAATTATCATAAATGATATAAGTAAACATATTTTGTAATAGATTACTATATTTAGTTTGTTCCATAATTATTTCTCTTGTCTGTGCATAAGATAGTGGCTCTACTCTAGTTATATTTTTTATTAACATATACATTTTGTGCAAAGTCCAGCATGGTATTAGATATTGTAAATTCGTTTAGTTGGATTGAGCAGATGTACATTTTTATACTGGTATGATTTTTTGGTTTAAATAACCAACAACCAACAGCACAAAAATGAGATAAAGAGAGCGCTTAAGTATTTTTATGTCTTTCTAAAATCGAGTAAACGTTGGTTTTCGATTCAATGAATGCGTTCTTTATTTCATTATTTCATCAATAAGGTAATCGAAGTTCTGCAATTTAATGTTTGTTTTTCACTTTTATACTTTGATATTTAAGTGCACGATGTTTCGCACTGAGTTATTAAGAGTGGCATGGCTACGGTCGACGCGGTTGACTTCTCTAAAATAACTCTTCTCAAGACCTTTTATTATTACAAGTAAGCTAGCCCCAGCATTCCAGACGCTGACGCTACACATTCTGCAACATTGTTGCGCACCCAAGCCTCCGGTGTCGTTGGGCAACATCCGCTGCATAACAGATGATCGTACGTTTGTTATTTCATTGCGATTCTCTATACGCTCGGCTACTTCTGTTTTGCCGATCGATTGTGTTAACTTATACTTCTTCAACTTGAATATAATATTTGTCATATGTTACATCTGTTAATATATTATTTAGCTCATCCGGATATGGAACAATTTTATAGATAGGGATATTTTTATTTTCTCTAGGAATGTTGGAAATTATTAAGATTGTTAGTTTCTGATTTTAGCCACGTAGAAGTTTTGATGTATAGCATTTTCTCGGAATAAATGTGTTTTAGGCAATCATGTTTTAAAAATTGCGGATTGAATATGTCGAGTCTAGTTTACTGCATTCCTAGATCTATGTCTTCGATATATTATGTGAAATGTTGTAAGTTGAATTTCAGAATTTTTATTTGTTTGTTCTGTAGTAGCCAGCACAAAATATAGGGAATTGGTTATCTTCTTTCGTCTCGTGAGACCCCCTAGTGATATTTCGAACGATCAAGCTTTAGCCGCTCTTAAGGTTGGATCAAAGCCTTAGCCGCTCTTAAGTCCGAACGCCCACGAACACATACAAGCGACGGACAGTGGGAAGCATAGACGGCAATCGTACGATTGCACAGTTAAGCTATGCTGTGCATTAGACGATCGTTTTATGCTGCTGCGAATGTTCTGGATCATACGATTGCACAGTTAGTAAAAAGCTCAAAAGCTCTGCTGCACTGGCTACTCAGTCCATCGTCTATTACTGCTTTGAACAATATAAGAAAGTTGATCGATCTGTAAAGACGTGATGATTTCCGAGTGCGAGCAACATACATATTGCACACACATATATATAGTGCTATCCGGAAAATATATATATTTCCACAAATATATGCTGGAAGCATATAGTTACAAGTGCCGTACAGTTCAGTGGTCAGTGAATGACAAGAATTTAGTGCAGATATATTTGGGAAAAGAGGTATATTTTCATATTAGTGCCGTGCACGTGCTGACATAACCTATGTTGCAGGGAGGTGTACCTAAGCTGCCCCATCGCGGTATAGTCTCGAGAAGACTACCCTGGGAGCTGGCTTAGGCGAACAGTTGTCGAGGTTTCTCCAACTCCATCCATAATTCATCTTTTCTGGACCTTATATTGCCACCAAGTCGGAATCTCCAAAGATCCAAGTGGAACAGATCAGCCTTAATCGCCAAGAATATTTAGTGCTGCTCAGACATAAATAACTAAATACAAGCTTGGCGGAAGATTCGTCAGTACGGCCCGGAACCATATACATCGCACCTGTTGACCTCTAACCAACTTCAGGCGGTCAACAGTCTACAAAGCAGCAGCACAGGATCGAGTTTTGTCCAATTTACATTTAATTCATTATCAAGTTCCAACGCATAAACATCACCAGTTTAACGTAATGTAACTGAAACTTTATTAACACCCCTCTTTGATGTTACGCGCGTACATACCTACATACATATGTGCATATGCACACTAAATTGTCTTCGTTTGCTACCTTTTGGTTCAATTTTCGCGATAGAGCATAACAATTAAATTTCTGTCTGTATTATGAAAACCAAAACAACTGACTGATGACTATGCGACGGTGTTTGTAGCGTAATTGTATTGTATGCATTATATATTTATGATTTCCATATTTTAAACAGCTGCGGTCAACATCTACGACATCATTGGGCCCAACGATCAGCGTAAGACAATAACGCCGGAGTGAGTAATTATGTACAGCAAAAAGTAGTTTGGTCAAAAGAGCCTATTAACTTGAAAGTGTAGATATGCATACAGTGTATAATGATTCAAACCCGTCTGCTCAGTGTGTATAATGCACCCCAGTCTGATCTAGCTTTTGTTTACGATTTCGATTCTTATTCTCTCGTTTATATATATATATATATCTATACCCTAATGTTTTTCATGCTTTAAAATAATGAATTTATAACTAAACTTATATGATAATTAGGATTAAGGAAATATTACCCACAAATTAGAAGCTAAGTCAATTGTTGTGTTTCTACAACTGCAACGTAATGAATATTGAAATTGAAGTCTCACATTATATTAAAATATGAATCTTTTTGGATTGAAATGAATCTTTAAAATCATAAAAATGGCCTGTCGAGTATCCGTGCCAGGATCTTATAAAATGTGGTAAACCTTAGTAAAGGATTGATCAAGGGACAATGCAAGAACTCGAACGCAATGTCATGGTAGGGAGGGTACAGAAGAGAGGGACAATCAACACCTAGGTTCTCTCTAAATAGAAATGGTTCAGTAGGGCTTTTTTTTTTTGGCGTGTCGGGGCTATCAGTATTTCAGTTTCCTTTGTTTTATATAATCACTTATAGTTCCCGTAAAGTGCACTAATTAAATGTAGTGGAGTACGATAGTACAATTAGGCGAGGAAGAACCCCGACCATCCGGCGAGCTAGACCCGAGCCTAGCAAGAGTGCACACGACCAACCCTATTTGTACGCCGTCCTTAAGTCAGTCATGGTCATCTGCTGATACCGAGGGCCTATATATCTGTTTACATATATATATATTTAAACTCTGGTACACTACAGTTCCTATATTTTTCTTTGTTTAATTTTTTGATAATATCTATTCCCTTATTCACGGAATCTACTACCAAATTTAAATTATTCCTTTGAAAACTTTGATTTGCAAGGAGTTCTTACTTGTTTTTATCTTCCTGCTCCAATGTTCCGATAAGATATTTATATGCTGTTCCTACTATATTTGATAGGCCTCGTTTGTTTCGTTTGGCTATTTTAAACTACTCATCTCTCTTTGGAGTTTTTCTACTAAATATTGTTGCTGGTTTATGTCTTTAAATTTAGTAGCTTGTATTATTAATTTTTGGTAAGTTTCTTTTGTTTTTGTTACATTTACTGTGAGATAATGATATTCGTAATTACTGGATATATTAATGGTTCCCGTTTGAAGTATAAGATATCCGTTTTGCGGGTTAATGGGGTTTGTCTCGATGTTTTGTCCATGTGTGATCAGAACAGAAAACTAGTTATGTTTAGGTTCGCTGATCCCATTAACTTCCTCCGTTCCTTGGGAATTATTATATTTAGATTAGGTTAGGTTAAGGCGGTATTCGGGGAGAGAGGATAAAACCCTCGCTTCCTCCGTTCCTTGGGAATTATTATATTTAGATTAGGTTAGGTTAAGGCGGTAGTCGGGGAGAGAGGATAAAACCCTCGCCCCCCAAGCTCACTGGGACCTATAAAAAGTTTATTGTGTTGCCGCATGGGCGCGTGCCCCTTCTCGTTGCCTGAACCGTGAGAGCAAGCTACTGCAGGTTAAGAGCAGTCCCATACGGAGGCTTGGATGAATTTGGACAAGGTCCACGGTTTGATTTTGGACAGGTAAGAAATGTCCGTGAGGAAAGGGGCCCCCGAGAAGCCGAAGACGACGATTTCCAAGGGCCGGGCAACGGCAGAAGATGTGGCGGACTGATTCCTCCTCTTCCTCGTCGCGACAACTCCTGTTGAAGTCGTTATGAAGGATTGACAGTCTAGAGGCATGAGTGCCGATCTGCCTGTGTCTCGTGATGGCTCGAGTAACTGCAGAGCAATGTGCTCTGCTGAGGCTATACAGCTCTGCTGAGTCTCGAGCCTTTACAGGAAACGGATTGCTGCCATCTCCTATTTACATCTTGCTCGAACAATTCGTGCGAGAGAAGCCTGCACGTAGCTAACGGCATCGCTACCTGCTTCCTCTCCGATAGGAGAGGAGTCGTAGTACCCTGCCTGGCCAGCTCGTCGGCGGCGTCATGCCCCTCGATGTCCCTGTGGCCGGGGACCCATATAAGGAAGAGATCTAACTGCTCTGCGATCTCATGCGGCAGTCATTTACAGTCGTTGAGTTCATCGATATTGAGCCTAAGACTCTGCCTCCCACGCGGCCGTCTAACTTTGAGCCATCAGTGTAGAAGTGGACCGCATTTGCAGGTCCTGGTTTGCCCATCTCCCAGTCCTAGGTGGGATAAATACCTGGAAAGGCGTCGAGAGGTAATCACTAGGGATACAATAATCAGTCCTCTCCGGTAGCTGCGGGAGTCTCGTCAGGATTCCCGAGTGCCCAACCGTGGACGATTTCCACAGTTTGGCTTCGCTCATTCTGCGGGCGGAAAGTGCTGCCACCTTCTTTCCCATGAGATCTACAGGGAGGAGGTTCGGCACGGTATCCAGGGCTTCCCCCGGAGTAGTGCGTAGCCCGCCAGTTATGCATAGCTCTGCCATGCGTTGAACTCTTCTGAGTCTGTTAAGACAATTACTTTTGTCTAGGGCTGGCCACCATGCTACCACTCCATAGAGCATGATTGGTCGTATGATGGGGGTGTATATATCCACCGAACTATATACGGGATCATTCACCATAAGGGCAGTGTGCGAGGGCTTGCCTGCCTTGGGAATGAAGACGACTTTGGTATGAAGCCAGGTTCCGGGATATATCCATGGGAGAAGATTCCTTCGTATATCCTTTTGAGCCAATTAGTGGAGGGCAGTTGGCAGTCCCAGTTGGGCAGGGATGATGCCATCTGGCCCCGCAGACTTGTATGGTTTGAAGCTTTTGATTGCCCAGGAAATGCTCTCCTGGCTTAACAGGTTCATGATATCACTTGAGGCAACGGAAGGAGCCGCGATGTAGTGTGGTCTGTTTTCATCGCAGCCGGGAAAGTGGGTGTTAAGGAGAAGAATTAGCGATTCACTGCTGGACGTTGTCCACGATTGGTCGGCAATCTTCAGGTAAGAGTCTTTGAAAGAACTTTGCGCAAGCGCGAGGCTTCTGAGTTATTCTCAAGGTCGCTACAGAACTTACGCCATGAGGCGCGTTTGGTTTTCCTCAGTTCTTTATTATAAGTTGACAGTCTGATCTTGTATTCGGCCCAGTTCCGCTCAACGTTCTCAACCTTAGCTGTGTTAAAGAGTCTCCGGCAGGCTTTCCGGAGTTCTCCCAGTTTAGGAGTCCACCATTCAGGTTTCTTCCGGCCTCTGCTCTTGCCAGAGAGGCAGGATTTATCGAGCGCCTCATTGCAGGTGTCAATGAATATATTAACAAGATGAGTCGTGGTCTCCCTGGAGATCTCCTCCTCAGGTGGAGACTCAGGGAGAACACGACAGAGGTGTTCTGAGTACCGAGTCCAGTTTGTCCGCCTGAGGTTCCGGAATTGAGCTGGTCTCGGTAGTGAAAAAGAGAATACGGTTTCCACGTACCTGTGGTCCGAGAAGGAGTGCTCTTCCAGGACCCTCCAGGATACGATGTTCCCATCTATCTCATGAGAGGGAAGTGTAAGGTCCAGGACCTCCTTGCGGTAAGGAGGGGGTAATGAAGGTGGGATCACTCCCCCTATTTAATAGGACCATCTGAGAGGTCAATAAATAGTTGAAAAGGTACTAACCCCTTTCGTTAGTGTCAGTGCTTCCCCACTGGCAGTGGTGTGCATTGGCGTCGCACCCTACGATTAGGCCGGTGTTCTTGGCCTCGCAGTCTGAGATTAGCGCCCTGAGCGCCTGTGGAGGTGGTCTGGTTGGTCGTGACCCATGTACGTGGAGAAGATTCTCTGTGAGCACCCCTGGCCTTCGAGGCTCACTGCTGTTTGGTCTTCATTGCTGAAATTTGGGAGCAAAAATAAGTGCAAATCTCTTTTTGCAAGGATGCAGGTGCGAGTTTTACCTGAGGAGTCAGCTACGTATAGCTTATAGTCAGGAGTCCTCAGACCAGAGACCCTGTTTCCGAGGATCCAGGGCTCCTGAATGAGGACTATGTCGGCTCCACCCTTGGCTAGGTGGAGCAAGAGAGCAGCGCATGCTGCCTTACAATGGTGGAGGTTTATCTGCAGGAGTATCAGTGACATTCCTGAGGTTCACCTCCACCATTGTCCTGTCGTGGTCGCTCTCCGAAGAGTCCAACTCCTCCGCGACCCCGATGTGCTTGAGATCCCTAGTGAGATCGCTCACGTCTGACACGTAACCATCTAGGATGTCATCCGACACCACTGATGCCACGTCTGACACCGCAGGCTTGATCTCCATACTAGGGATCTCCGGGGGCTCCAGGTCTGGCTCGACCGTCGGTTGCATGCCTTTGGAGTCGGACTTGTACGGTACTACGACTACCTTCTTGTAGCCGTAGTCCACAGCGCCCTCCGTGTCGTGGAGAAGTCTGACCGACTCCTCGTTCAGGACGAGGATGATTTGGCGCCTCTGCCCGTTGCTCTCCTCTACCTTGGCCACCTTCCAATCGGCTGTGGGAAGGTGGGGGTTGCAGACCTGCAGAATCCGGAGAATCTTATCCGGCTCTGCAGGCTTCGCCGAGACCCACGCTCTGGCCCTCGGCTTGCTGGGGATGTCCTCCCACTTCACGACCTCCAGCTGGGCTCCTGGGTAGATCTCCTTGAGCGACGCTACCGCCTTCGCGTAGAGGGCCGCCGAGCGAGCATCTTGGCAGGCGATGGCTTTCACCCTGCCTTGGTGCCACCCGGCGTCCTCACACTTGGGCGGTGGTCCTCCATTTTCCTCCAGCTCCTGGAGGAAGCGGTCTTGGAGCTCGTTTTCTACGCGGTGCCATTTGTCCCGAAGAATCTGCCCGCCTTTAGAGCCCCTTTCTAAGACTCCAATTAGGGTTGGCAAACGAGCGGTTGCTCAGTGTTTTCGTCCTCTTGGCCCGTTTGACTCGTGTGGTGGTGTCCTCCGCCGAGCGTTGCCGCTTGCTTGGGGTCTGGCTGCGGCCTTGCCAGCTTTGGCTGGCTGGTAGTCGGGCAGGACCGTCTTGGCCCATCGCTGCGTTTCGATTCCCTGGGCCGACGCCAGGAACACCGGGTCGTCGTTGCCCAGGATGAAGGCCGCACGTCTCTTGTCCTGAAACTTGGGCCTATCTTTCGAGGCAGAGGCGCTGCCTGACAACCCCGGGGTTGTCAAGGGGTCCCCGGTCCCAAGGGGTCTGCCAGCCCCGATATCGCTTTTCATGGCCGCCACCCCGGTAACCGGGTCGCCCTTGGGGTCCCCCGACGTGTATTGGCCCGATTGGCTTTTCGGTCCTCTCCTCGCAGCGCCCGCTGCCTCGACACGGTGGACCGACCTAGTCTCCTTCCCCGTCGATTTTTTGTTGGCATAGTTGGTCCCACGAGTAGGCGGGAAGGGGTTAGTCGCCCGGGGCATAGCCCGCGTGCCCCGGGAAGCCCTATTAAAACTGGAGGTCGGCAGGTATCCAGAGTCCGTATATAAACGACCGAGCACCCCCTCGGCCATGCATCCCTCGGCATATGACAGTGTCACCTTGGATTGGGATTATTTCACTGAGAGTTTTCTTCTCTCCGCCCGACTACAATTAGCCAGCATCCTGGCAGAGTCATGACCGTACCAGGACCTGTTTCCAGCCGCCCTCACGGGGAGAGTATTGTCGCACTTCCGCCGGTGTGTACAGTTACGGCGGGTGCCGGTTCGCTGGAGCCCACCTTTATCGTTTGGCGTGAAGCACAGTCGCCTTGGATCCAGGGCAAACCATGAACCCTGTGCCCCATTCCGAGTCTACAGTTGTGGCGAGCCGACCCGACATCCGTTTATCCCCCTGTAGCAACCGATGGCTACTCACACAACGTCTGCGGAAATTTTCCGGAGAACGCTATGGTAACGTCGTCCGCATACGGCACCACGCGGCAACCACCCCGCCCTATCTCCCGCAGCAGTTCGTTCACTGCCACGTTCCATAGGAGGGGCAAGAGGACTCCGCCCTGCGGTATGCCTCTGCTGACTAATCTGGTGGACATTGACGTCCCCAATGATGCCTTAACCGTCCTGCATTGTAGCATCTGATCGATCAGGCCCACAGTCCGAGAGTCAACCCCCAGGTCTGTCAGTGCTTCGTGATGGCTGTCGGAAGGATGTTATTAAAGGCACCTTCTATGTTGAGGAAGGCTACCAAGGTGTACTCCTTAAAGTTAAGGGATGCTTCGATGATCAATGTGATCGAGTGTAGGGCCGTTTCAGTGGATCTTCCCTTCCGATGGGCATGCTGAGAGTCTGAGTTCAGACTGGGCGGAATACACACCGTGAGATGCAGCCCCAGGAACCGTTCCATTGCCTTCAGAAGTAAAGACGATAGACTAATGGGTTTGAAATCTTTTAGGGCAGTGTGCGAGGGCTTGCCTGCCTGGGGAATAAAAACGACTTGGTCTGAAGCCAGGTGTCAGGGATGCACCAGTTGGAGAAGATTCCCTCGTAAATTATTTTGAGCCAATTAATGGCTTTATGTCCCGCATGAGTCAGTTGGGCAGGGAAAATGCCGTCTGGCCTCGAGGACTTGTATGGCTTAAAGCTTTTGATCGCCCTGGCTTATCAGGTTCAGGATAGCATTTGAAGACCACGTACCTGTGGTCCGGGAAGGAGTGTTCTTCCAGGAACCTCCAGGACGTAATGTTCCCCTGTATATCATGAGAGGCAAGCGTGAGGTCCAGAAACTCCTTGCGGTTTTTAATACTGAAGGGGGTGAGACCCCCAGGCTTAGTAAGACCATCTGAGTGGTCAGTAAGTAACGAAAGAGGTACTCACCCCTTTCATTTGTGCCAGTGCTTCCCACTGGCACTGATGTGCGTTGGCGTCGCACCCCACAATTAGGCCGATGTCCTTGGCCGAACAGTCTTCGAGGCTCACTGCGGTGTGGTCTTCATAGCTGAAACCTCCGCAAACATGGCCTCTCCCTTCGGGATCTCCGCCAGCTCCAGGTCTGGGTCGACCTCCGATTGCCTGCCCTTGCGGTTGGACTTGTCGGGGGTGTTTTCTTTCGTTAGTGTCAGTGCTTCCCCACTGGCAGTGGTGTGCATTGGCGTCGCACCCTACGATTAGGCCGGTGTTCTTGGCCTCGCAGTCTGAGATTAGCGCCCTGAGCGCCTGTGGAGGTGGTCTGGTTGGTCGTGACCCATGTACGTGGAGAAGATTCTCTGTGAGCACCCCTGGCCTTCGAGGCTCACTGCTGTTTGGTCTTCATTGCTGAAATTTGGGAGCAAAAATAAGTGCAAATCTCTTTTTGCAAGGATGCAGGTGCGAGTTTTACCTGAGGAGTCAGCTACGTATAGCTTATAGTCAGGAGTCCTCAGACCAGAGACCCTGTTTCCGAGGATCCAGGGCTCCTGAATGAGGACTATGTCGGCTCCACCCTTGGCTAGGTGGAGCAAGAGAGCAGCGCATGCTGCCTTACAATGGTGGAGGTTTATCTGCAGGAGTATCAGTGACATTCCTGAGGTTCACCTCCACCATTGTCCTGTCGTGGTCGCTCTCCGAAGAGTCCAACTCCTCCGCGACCCCGATGTGCTTGAGATCCCTAGTGAGATCGCTCACGTCTGACACGTAACCATCTAGGATGTCATCCGACACCACTGATGCCACGTCTGACACCGCAGGCTTGATCTCCATACTAGGGATCTCCGGGGGCTCCAGGTCTGGCTCGACCGTCGGTTGCATGCCTTTGGAGTCGGACTTGTACGGTACTACGACTACCTTCTTGTAGCCGTAGTCCACAGCGCCCTCCGTGTCGTGGAGAAGTCTGACCGACTCCTCGTTCAGGACGAGGATGATTTGGCGCCTCTGCCCGTTGCTCTCCTCTACCTTGGCCACCTTCCAATCGGCTGTGGGAAGGTGGGGGTTGCAGACCTGCAGAATCCGGAGAATCTTATCCGGCTCTGCAGGCTTCGCCGAGACCCACGCTCTGGCCCTCGGCTTGCTGGGGATGTCCTCCCACTTCACGACCTCCAGCTGGGCTCCTGGGTAGATCTCCTTGAGCGACGCTACCGCCTTCGCGTAGAGGGCCGCCGAGCGAGCATCTTGGCAGGCGATGGCTTTCACCCTGCCTTGGTGCCACCCGGCGTCCTCACACTTGGGCGGTGGTCCTCCATTTTCCTCCAGCTCCTGGAGGAAGCGGTCTTGGAGCTCGTTTTCTACGCGGTGCCATTTGTCCCGAAGAATCTGCCCGCCTTTAGAGCCCCTTTCTAAGACTCCAATTAGGGTTGGCAAACGAGCGGTTGCTCAGTGTTTTCGTCCTCTTGGCCCGTTTGACTCGTGTGGTGGTGTCCTCCGCCGAGCGTTGCCGCTTGCTTGGGGTCTGGCTGCGGCCTTGCCAGCTTTGGCTGGCTGGTAGTCGGGCAGGACCGTCTTGGCCCATCGCTGCGTTTCGATTCCCTGGGCCGACGCCAGGAACACCGGGTCGTCGTTGCCCAGGATGAAGGCCGCACGTCTCTTGTCCTGAAACTTGGGCCTATCTTTCGAGGCAGAGGCGCTGCCTGACAACCCCGGGGTTGTCAAGGGGTCCCCGGTCCCAAGGGGTCTGCCAGCCCCGATATCGCTTTTCATGGCCGCCACCCCGGTAACCGGGTCGCCCTTGGGGTCCCCCGACGTGTATTGGCCCGATTGGCTTTTCGGTCCTCTCCTCGCAGCGCCCGCTGCCTCGACACGGTGGACCGACCTAGTCTCCTTCCCCGTCGATTTTTTGTTGGCATAGTTGGTCCCACGAGTAGGCGGGAAGGGGTTAGTCGCCCGGGGCATAGCCCGCGTGCCCCGGGAAGCCCTATTAAAACTGGAGGTCGGCAGGTATCCAGAGTCCGTATATAAACGACCGAGCACCCCCTCGGCCATGCATCCCTCGGCATATGACAGTGTCACCTTGGATTGGGATTATTTCACTGAGAGTTTTCTTCTCTCCGCCCGACTACAATTAGCCAGCATCCTGGCAGAGTCATGACCGTACCAGGACCTGTTTCCAGCCGCCCTCACGGGGAGAGTATTGTCGCACTTCCGCCGGTGTGTACAGTTACGGCGGGTGCCGGTTCGCTGGAGCCCACCTTTATCGTTTGGCGTGAAGCACAGTCGCCTTGGATCCAGGGCAAACCATGAACCCTGTGCCCCATTCCGAGTCTACAGTTGTGGCGAGCCGACCCGACATCCGTTTATCCCCCTGTAGCAACCGATGGCTACTCACACAACGTCTGCGGAAATTTTCCGGAGAACGCTATGGTAACGTCGTCCGCATACGGCACCACGCGGCAACCACCCCGCCCTATCTCCCGCAGCAGTTCGTTCACTGCCACGTTCCATAGGAGGGGCAAGAGGACTCCGCCCTGCGGTATGCCTCTGCTGACTAATCTGGTGGACATTGACGTCCCCAATGATGCCTTAACCGTCCTGCATTGTAGCATCTGATCGATCAGGCCCACAGTCCGAGAGTCAACCCCCAGGTCTGTCAGTGCTTCGTGATGGCTGTCGGAAGGATGTTATTAAAGGCACCTTCTATGTTGAGGAAGGCTACCAAGGTGTACTCCTTAAAGTTAAGGGATGCTTCGATGATCAATGTGATCGAGTGTAGGGCCGTTTCAGTGGATCTTCCCTTCCGATGGGCATGCTGAGAGTCTGAGTTCAGACTGGGCGGAATACACACCGTGAGATGCAGCCCCAGGAACCGTTCCATTGCCTTCAGAAGTAAAGACGATAGACTAATGGGTTTGAAATCTTTTAGGGCAGTGTGCGAGGGCTTGCCTGCCTGGGGAATAAAAACGACTTGGTCTGAAGCCAGGTGTCAGGGATGCACCAGTTGGAGAAGATTCCCTCGTAAATTATTTTGAGCCAATTAATGGCTTTATGTCCCGCATGAGTCAGTTGGGCAGGGAAAATGCCGTCTGGCCTCGAGGACTTGTATGGCTTAAAGCTTTTGATCGCCCTGGCTTATCAGGTTCAGGATAGCATTTGAAGACCACGTACCTGTGGTCCGGGAAGGAGTGTTCTTCCAGGAACCTCCAGGACGTAATGTTCCCCTGTATATCATGAGAGGCAAGCGTGAGGTCCAGAAACTCCTTGCGGTTTTTAATACTGAAGGGGGTGAGACCCCCAGGCTTAGTAAGACCATCTGAGTGGTCAGTAAGTAACGAAAGAGGTACTCACCCCTTTCATTTGTGCCAGTGCTTCCCACTGGCACTGATGTGCGTTGGCGTCGCACCCCACAATTAGGCCGATGTCCTTGGCCGAACAGTCTTCGAGGCTCACTGCGGTGTGGTCTTCATAGCTGAAACCTCCGCAAACATGGCCTCTCCCTTCGGGATCTCCGCCAGCTCCAGGTCTGGGTCGACCTCCGATTGCCTGCCCTTGCGGTTGGACTTGTCGGGGGATATGGTGATTTTCTTGTTGCCATAATCCACTACACCGTCCGTCTTTGGGAGGAGCTCTAAGGACTCCTCATTAAGGACGAGGATGATCTGGCGCATCTGTCCTTGGATATCCTCCGCCTTGGCCACCTTCCAATCGGCTGTAGGAAGGTAGGGGTTGCAGACCTGCAGTATCCTGAAGATTTTCTCAGGCTCTGCAGGCTTGGCCGAGACCCATGCTCTTGCTCTCGGTCGGCTGGGGACATCTTCCCACTTCACGCCACCTCCTTCATGGATAGGGCCGCAGAGCGAACGTCTTGGCAGGCGATGGCTTTCACCTTGCCTTGATGCCCCCCTGCGTCCTCATACTTTGGCGGTGGTCCGCCATTCTCCTCCCGGTTTAGTTGGAACCGGTCCTTGAGCTCGTCCTCCACCAGATGCCACTTGTGCCGAAGACATGGCCGTCCTCGGCGCCCCTGCCCAGAACGCCGATTAGGGTCTTGCCCCTCGCCACCATAGCAATTGATCGGCTTGTGAGGTGGCTTTCTTCATAACGTTTCTCGTCTATCTGTTTGATTTTTCCTTTCTTTTTGAATGGGTTAGTTACTTATCGGTTGTACGATTTTTGTTGAGTTGAGTGAATTGTCTCACTTTATTCAATCGGGTATCATAATCTGGACTACCTGCAAAAATGAATATGTGTGCGGGAGCTATATTAGTAGTGTTATGCTTTGTTTTATGATTATAGGTATATATGATTAGTTCGAATGTAGTGAATTTATCTTCTAAATTATCGTCACTAGATAATTAATCTTAATTTTTGTCATTAATGGTATTATGGAATCGTTCTACGTCTGATATTCCATTTTTTTTGGAGGTGATTTCGATATTTACGTTATACGCATTCAGCCATGCTTGAAAGGCTGCGCACATAAAAGCTGAATCTTTGTCGGCTTTAATTTCCAGTGGTTTGCCCATTTCGTTAATAACCTTCATGATGGTTCTTTTGGTTTCTAACTAATCACGACTTTTTACTACTACGAGAGTAGCAAACTTTGAGTATACGTCAATACATGATAGGAACTGTTGATTACCAATCATATCGAAATACGTCATGCTATTTTTCTTTGATATTCAATATCTCTGGCGTGGTTTCGAATGCCAGCTTTGTATTTCTATGCTTTGTTTTTGTGATATTACAAGTGGGACATTCGTTTATGATATTTTGAATTAACTTTTGATAATCTGGGTAATAGTATTTTCCTCTAAGCCAATTGATTGTTTTCTCAATCCCAGGATGGAGTAATCCTTTATAATTTTTTAATATCGTTTCTTTGAATTCAGCGTAATTTGGAATACCTAATAGTTTAGTACTGGATTTAATTGCTTTAGTTATATTGTTTGAGTTAATGATTTCCAAATAAGCTTTTTGGAATGGAGGAAAATCTATTTCATTATGGAAGTAGAATGCGCTCTTTTTGGTGCATAAATGTGCCTTTATTATGTTCTTCGCTAAAGTGTTGGTCATATCTTTATACGTGATCTTAATGATCGGTTTGTGGAAATAGCGATCTGTTTCTACCCTATCTTCATTGCCTTTTATAAACTCAATCTGGCCACTGCAATACTTAATGGGTCTTTCAGTGATAGCAATGTGGTTTTGATTATCTTCCTTTGCGCTATGTACGGTTCCGCCTTGATAATGCATCAGCTACGTTTTCTTTGCCTTATTTAAAAGTTGCAATTTCATATTGGGCTCCTTGAGGTTGTTCAACCAAATCAAGGGTTTATGAGCGCTAAGTATCTGAAATATTCTACCGAATAGGTATGATCGGAAATACTTGGTGGCCCATACTATTGCTAATAGTATAATTCCTGGACAGGACAACCACAAACAGTGATCTCCGTTTCCGAGAATTTGTCATTAAAACTTTTCCTGTTTGTAGCTCGTAAACATATGTTGAATTTGTTGATCTATGGAATTGCATTCTGGAACAATTTTTAGTTTATCGCGTTTTTGGATAGTTTGATATCCACATTGTTAATCGTGAGGAAATTATGAGGGGTGTGAGGGTTTTAATTATGTTGAGGTTCGCCAGTCCCATTTACTTCTCTGGAATTGTCATATTTGCAAAGATTATATTTCTTCTTCTTCTCGAATTTAGATTTTTATGTAAATGTGTTATCTTCCTCCTCTATTCTTTTCTTCGTAATACTTCTCGTGCACCTGTTTAATTTCGACTGTGCTTTTCAAAGGCTTTGTTACCTTGGACTTAACTAGGGGTAACAGCTTATACTGTGTATCAATCTCATAATCTGTACGAATTTTTTCCATTGAGTGATTTTATTCAATTGTATGTCGTAGTCGGGTGTGCCTGCATAAATAAAAATATCTGCCGGGATCCTATTCGTGGTATTATGTTTAGTTTTATGATTGTAAATATAAAGAATTAATTGAAACATGGTGAATCTATCTTCTAGATCATCTTCGCTAGATATTGTTCTCAGGTTTTCGTTTACTGTCTTATGGAATCTCTATACGCCAGATATTCCATTTTTTCTGGATGTGATTTCTATTTTTACATTTTCTATTTCTATTTTGCATCTCTCGATGCCAAAAATTCTTTTTTTGCTGAATGTAATCTCTAATTCTACATTTTCCGCATTCAGCCATGGTTGCAATGCTGCGCTCAAGAAAGCTGAATCTAAAACAATCTGAAACGCTTTGATTTCGAGTGGTTTGCCCATTACGTTAAAAACTTTCATGATGGCTCCTTTGGCTTCGAACCAGTCACGACTTTTTAGTTCTACGAGAGAAGCAAACTTTGAGTATACGTCAATATATGATACGAACTGTTCATTACCTATCATATAGAAATCTAAGACGTATTTTTCTCTGATATTCAGTATTTCTGATGTTATTTCGAATGCCAGATTTGTATCTCTATGCTCCGTTTTGGCGATTTTACAAGTGGGACTTTTGTTTATGATATTTTGGATTAGTTTCTGATAGTCTGGGTAGTAATAATTTCCTCTAAGCCAATTTATTGTTTTCTCAATTCTAGGATAAATCTTTGATAATCCTTTATGATTTTTCAATATAGTTTCCTTGAATTCAGCATAATTTTGAATGTCTAATAGTTTAGTGCTGGATGTAATACCTTTGGTTATATTGCTTGGGTTAATGATTTCTAGATAAGCTTTTTGGAAAATCTATTTCGTTGTGGAAGTATAATGCACTCTTTTTGGTGCATAAATATTCCTATTATACGCCTTTCTTATTATATGCCTAAGGTGTTGGTCATTTCTTTATATGTGATTTTAATGATCAGTTTGTGGAAATAGCGATTTATTTCTACCTTATCCTCATTGCCTTTTATTAACTCAATTAGGCCATTGGAATAGTTAATGGGTCTTTCGGAGATAGCAATGTGCATCTGATTATCTTCCTGTGCGTTATGTACCCTTGCGCCTGCGCTATGGAGAGCTTCTCTTCACGGAGACTTTCATTAATCTTTACCATTGACAATGTTACAGCTACGTGGTTTTCTTTGCCTGGTAGATATCTTATTTTAAAGTCGAGTTCGTACAGTTTTATTTTCCATCTTTGTACCTTCATATTGGACTTCTTGAGGTTGTTCAACCAAACCAAGGGTTTGATCGGAAATACTTAGTGGCCCCCAGTTGATTTCGTGTTCACTTAGGGTTCTGCTCGCGTAGCAGATCGGTTTGTAATCCTGTGATAAAACTGCTCCAAAGGCTATGTTACTAGCATCAGTTGTTACTGTGAACATTTTATCAAAGTCTGGAAATGCAAGGATAGGGTCTGAGGTGATGAGTACTTTTAGTCTCTCAAATGCCTCGACGTAATTTTCTTCTTTGGGATCTATGACAGCTCTTGTCTTTAGTTTCAGTGTCGATATCTTTGCAACGTTTGCAAAGTTAGGAATGAAAGTACAAAGTAGCGGGAGCTGTGGTTAGCCCAAACGGCATATGAGTGAACTCGTAATGATCGTGCTTAGTTGAGAACGCAGTTTTGGGGATTGAGCTAGGTTCCATGGGATTTTGATGGAAGCCCTTAGCTAAATCGATCGTTGTGAAATACTGACATCTACCAAGTTTGTCTAGTATTTCATCCCTTCTAGGGAGAATTCTTGGGAATTTATCTTTAAAGGTTATCTCATTGAGGCTTCTATAGTCTAGAACCATTCTATACTTTTGCTTCCCTGAAGAATCAATTTTCTTTGGAATCATGGATATGGGCGAGCAGTAAGGAGAATTTGACTTTCGAATCATTCCCTGCCTGATCATATCCTTGATTTGCTGGTTTACCTCTAGATCATGTATCTGGGCATGCTTACATGGTCGTCTATAGACCGGGTCTTCGTGCTGATTTAATTGATTACATCCCTTCATTCATTATCCAGGGCAGAAGCGATGTATTAATCTCCCTTTGGAGATGGGTCAAGACACTTATGTGCGATCTTCTCTTCCTTTGAAGATCGTAATCTTGCTCCTTAAGTTACAGTTTCATTTCTGTAATCAATGACGGCTTTACTTCTCATCAAGTATTCTCTTCTCAAAAAAATACTCACCCCTTTCATTTGTGCCAGTGCTTCCCACTGGCACTGATGTGCGTTGGCGTCGCACCCCACAATTAGGCCGATGTCCTTGGCCGAACAGTCTTCGAGGCTCACTGCGGTGTGGTCTTCATAGCTGAAACCTCCGCAAACATGGCCTCTCCCTTCGGGATCTCCGCCAGCTCCAGGTCTGGGTCGACCTCCGATTGCCTGCCCTTGCGGTTGGACTTGTCGGGGGATATGGTGATTTTCTTGTTGCCATAATCCACTACACCGTCCGTCTTTGGGAGGAGCTCTAAGGACTCCTCATTAAGGACGAGGATGATCTGGCGCATCTGTCCTTGGATATCCTCCGCCTTGGCCACCTTCCAATCGGCTGTAGGAAGGTAGGGGTTGCAGACCTGCAGTATCCTGAAGATTTTCTCAGGCTCTGCAGGCTTGGCCGAGACCCATGCTCTTGCTCTCGGTCGGCTGGGGACATCTTCCCACTTCACGCCACCTCCTTCATGGATAGGGCCGCAGAGCGAACGTCTTGGCAGGCGATGGCTTTCACCTTGCCTTGATGCCCCCCTGCGTCCTCATACTTTGGCGGTGGTCCGCCATTCTCCTCCCGGTTTAGTTGGAACCGGTCCTTGAGCTCGTCCTCCACCAGATGCCACTTGTGCCGAAGACATGGCCGTCCTCGGCGCCCCTGCCCAGAACGCCGATTAGGGTCTTGCCCCTCGCCACCATAGCAATTGATCGGCTTGTGAGGTGGCTTTCTTCATAACGTTTCTCGTCTATCTGTTTGATTTTTCCTTTCTTTTTGAATGGGTTAGTTACTTATCGGTTGTACGATTTTTGTTGAGTTGAGTGAATTGTCTCACTTTATTCAATCGGGTATCATAATCTGGACTACCTGCAAAAATGAATATGTGTGCGGGAGCTATATTAGTAGTGTTATGCTTTGTTTTATGATTATAGGTATATATGATTAGTTCGAATGTAGTGAATTTATCTTCTAAATTATCGTCACTAGATAATTAATCTTAATTTTTGTCATTAATGGTATTATGGAATCGTTCTACGTCTGATATTCCATTTTTTTTGGAGGTGATTTCGATATTTACGTTATACGCATTCAGCCATGCTTGAAAGGCTGCGCACATAAAAGCTGAATCTTTGTCGGCTTTAATTTCCAGTGGTTTGCCCATTTCGTTAATAACCTTCATGATGGTTCTTTTGGTTTCTAACTAATCACGACTTTTTACTACTACGAGAGTAGCAAACTTTGAGTATACGTCAATACATGATAGGAACTGTTGATTACCAATCATATCGAAATACGTCATGCTATTTTTCTTTGATATTCAATATCTCTGGCGTGGTTTCGAATGCCAGCTTTGTATTTCTATGCTTTGTTTTTGTGATATTACAAGTGGGACATTCGTTTATGATATTTTGAATTAACTTTTGATAATCTGGGTAATAGTATTTTCCTCTAAGCCAATTGATTGTTTTCTCAATCCCAGGATGGAGTAATCCTTTATAATTTTTTAATATCGTTTCTTTGAATTCAGCGTAATTTGGAATACCTAATAGTTTAGTACTGGATTTAATTGCTTTAGTTATATTGTTTGAGTTAATGATTTCCAAATAAGCTTTTTGGAATGGAGGAAAATCTATTTCATTATGGAAGTAGAATGCGCTCTTTTTGGTGCATAAATGTGCCTTTATTATGTTCTTCGCTAAAGTGTTGGTCATATCTTTATACGTGATCTTAATGATCGGTTTGTGGAAATAGCGATCTGTTTCTACCCTATCTTCATTGCCTTTTATAAACTCAATCTGGCCACTGCAATACTTAATGGGTCTTTCAGTGATAGCAATGTGGTTTTGATTATCTTCCTTTGCGCTATGTACGGTTCCGCCTTGATAATGCATCAGCTACGTTTTCTTTGCCTTATTTAAAAGTTGCAATTTCATATTGGGCTCCTTGAGGTTGTTCAACCAAATCAAGGGTTTATGAGCGCTAAGTATCTGAAATATTCTACCGAATAGGTATGATCGGAAATACTTGGTGGCCCATACTATTGCTAATAGTATAATTCCTGGACAGGACAACCACAAACAGTGATCTCCGTTTCCGAGAATTTGTCATTAAAACTTTTCCTGTTTGTAGCTCGTAAACATATGTTGAATTTGTTGATCTATGGAATTGCATTCTGGAACAATTTTTAGTTTATCGCGTTTTTGGATAGTTTGATATCCACATTGTTAATCGTGAGGAAATTATGAGGGGTGTGAGGGTTTTAATTATGTTGAGGTTCGCCAGTCCCATTTACTTCTCTGGAATTGTCATATTTGCAAAGATTATATTTCTTCTTCTTCTCGAATTTAGATTTTTATGTAAATGTGTTATCTTCCTCCTCTATTCTTTTCTTCGTAATACTTCTCGTGCACCTGTTTAATTTTGACTGTGCTTTTCAAAGGCTTTGTTACCTTGGACTTAACTAGGGGTAACAGCTTATACTGTGTATCAATCTCATAATCTGTACGAATTTTTTCCATTGAGTGATTTTATTCAATTGTATGTCGTAGTCGGGTGTGCCTGCATAAATAAAAATATCTGCCGGGATCCTATTCGTGGTATTATGTTTAGTTTTATGATTGTAAATATAAAGAATTAATTGAAACATGGTGAATCTATCTTCTAGATCATCTTCGCTAGATATTGTTCTCAGGTTTTCGTTTACTGTCTTATGGAATCTCTATACGCCAGATATTCCATTTTTTCTGGATGTGATTTCTATTTTTACATTTTCTATTTCTATTTTGCATCTCTCGATGCCAAAAATTCTTTTTTTGCTGAATGTAATCTCTAATTCTACATTTTCCGCATTCAGCCATGGTTGCAATGCTGCGCTCAAGAAAGCTGAATCTAAAACAATCTGAAACGCTTTGATTTCGAGTGGTTTGCCCATTACGTTAAAAACTTTCATGATGGCTCCTTTGGCTTCGAACCAGTCACGACTTTTTAGTTCTACGAGAGAAGCAAACTTTGAGTATACGTCAATATATGATACGAACTGTTCATTACCTATCATATAGAAATCTAAGACGTATTTTTCTCTGATATTCAGTATTTCTGATGTTATTTCGAATGCCAGATTTGTATCTCTATGCTCCGTTTTGGCGATTTTACAAGTGGGACTTTTGTTTATGATATTTTGGATTAGTTTCTGATAGTCTGGGTAGTAATAATTTCCTCTAAGCCAATTTATTGTTTTCTCAATTCTAGGATAAATCTTTGATAATCCTTTATGATTTTTCAATATAGTTTCCTTGAATTCAGCATAATTTTGAATGTCTAATAGTTTAGTGCTGGATGTAATACCTTTGGTTATATTGCTTGGGTTAATGATTTCTAGATAAGCTTTTTGGAAAATCTATTTCGTTGTGGAAGTATAATGCACTCTTTTTGGTGCATAAATATTCCTATTATACGCCTTTCTTATTATATGCCTAAGGTGTTGGTCATTTCTTTATATGTGATTTTAATGATCAGTTTGTGGAAATAGCGATTTATTTCTACCTTATCCTCATTGCCTTTTATTAACTCAATTAGGCCATTGGAATAGTTAATGGGTCTTTCGGAGATAGCAATGTGCATCTGATTATCTTCCTGTGCGTTATGTACCCTTGCGCCTGCGCTATGGAGAGCTTCTCTCCACGGAGACTTTCATTAATCTTTACCATTGACAATGTTACAGCTACGTGGTTTTCTTTGCCTGGTAGATATCTTATTTTAAAGTCGAGTTCGTACAGTTTTATTTTCCATCTTTGTACCTTCATATTGGACTTCTTGAGGTTGTTCAACCAAACCAAGGGTTTGATCGGAAATACTTAGTGGCCCCCAGTTGATTTCGTGTTCACTTAGGGTTCTGCTCGCGTAGCAGATCGGTTTGTAATCCTGTGATAAAACTGCTCCAAAGGCTATGTTACTAGCATCAGTTGTTACTGTGAACATTTTATCAAAGTCTGGAAATGCAAGGATAGGGTCTGAGGTGATGAGTACTTTTAGTCTCTCAAATGCCTCGACGTAATTTTCTTCTTTGGGATCTATGACAGCTCTTGTCTTTAGTTTCAGTGTCGATATCTTTGCAACGTTTGCAAAGTTAGGAATGAAAGTACAAAGTAGCGGGAGCTGTGGTTAGCCCAAACGGCATATGAGTGAACTCGTAATGATCGTGCTTAGTTGAGAACGCAGTTTTGGGGATTGAGCTAGGTTCCATGGGATTTTGATGGAAGCCCTTAGCTAAATCGATCGTTGTGAAATACTGACATCTACCAAGTTTGTCTAGTATTTCATCCCTTCTAGGGAGAATTCTTGGGAATTTATCTTTAAAGGTTATCTCATTGAGGCTTCTATAGTCTAGAACCATTCTATACTTTTGCTTCCCTGAAGAATCAATTTTCTTTGGAATCATGGATATGGGCGAGCAGTAAGGAGAATTTGACTTTCGAATCATTCCCTGCCTGATCATATCCTTGATTTGCTGGTTTACCTCTAGATCATGTATCTGGGCATGCTTACATGGTCGTCTATAGACCGGGTCTTCGTGCTGATTTAATTGATTACATCCCTTCATTCATTATCCAGGGCAGAAGCGATGTATTAATCTCCCTTTGGAGATGGGTCAAGACACTTATGTGCGATCTTCTCTTCCTTTGAAGATCGTAATCTTGCTCCTTAAGTTACAGTTTCATTTCTGTAATCAATGACGGCTTTACTTCTCATCAAGTATTCTCTTCTCAAAAAAATGTTGTAATTTTCGGAAAAGTTGTAGATGTAGAAAATTTGTTCGGACGGACATGTTTTGCTGGCATTCCTTATTATACTTTTGGTTAATCGGACTGGTCCACTGGTGGACTGTGAGATTATCGTTCTTTATGTCGGAATCTGTGTAATTCTCTTTTATGATGTTAATCGATTATCCCGAATCAGCGATACCCCTTAATATATTATTATTAACAGTTATGGTTATATAGGATCCTGCTCGGTTTCTTCCGAGGCGGCTTGATGCAAATTTACATCCATTTTCTTCTGACCGCTCTGGCTCTTCCTCGTTCTTTCTGTGGGTTGGTTAGGTCTACTACCACTAGCTTGCGTTTGAGAGTTTTGTTGGTTGAATGGGTTCTATTCCCACACCTGATTCAAAGAATTTTTAAACTCATACAATCCGGGATTTTGATTGTTACGATTAATTTGACCTGTCCCAGATGAATTCTGAGTCGGGTTATAATAGATAGTATTATGCTTATTCGTGGACGGTTTTCTAAGAGTGAAACTACAAAGAGAGTGAGAGCTCTCTAATGCCATTTACCCACGGAGGGAACGTCTTCGTTTTCATGCTAGGGCGGCGTAACCTCGTCTCCGATCATCAAGAACAGTCTTCGTTTGCCAGTCGACGAAATCACAGCGATAATCAAGCAGTTGCAGCCGGCCGCGCTTAAACCCGTCGCACCCATTAGATTACGCGATTACGATTAAAGTTTAAGTTGATTGAAGTTCAAATGAATAAATCTCGAATTGTTTATACCATGTAGTTATATTGTTAAACGTAAAGATTCCCCAGAGCATGACTGCTCAACATTGAAATCTCGTATTAAGGATTTCACATCATTTTTTGTGGCCCATGGGGGATCAAAGTTTAATTCGTACTATTCGCAAATGATTCTACCTCGTTCCGCGTTCATACAGATGCACATCGCACAAGCCCGACGTTAGACAGCAGCCTCTCTATCGTGCAAAGCAGAGACCAGGAAGAAAACGATCGTTCTGCTGCACGTCATCTCTAGACACAATGCCTCAACTCAACGCATGACTCTCCGCTCGGAAAACGCCAATAAAAACGACTTGCATGTTCCCTTAAGCTACGCTTTAATCAAAGAGAAGCACGACAGAGTAGCAGAGTAAGTATTTCGTTGTGTGTATTTTGTATAAGGTCAAAGAGAGTGCAACTAAGAGGGTGTAACGAACCTAAAGGGGTTCGATACAATCCTTCCCCCGACATATAATGAGCGTATCACACAACAACCCGCAACCAACGCCCCCTTCACACGTAACCACCGATCGACACGCGCCGACTCCATAACGCTGACCAAAGACATCAGCTCACGCGGACTTCCCGCACTCCAGGCCAAGTGCAGCCTTCCGGGTTCATCGACTGCGGAAAGATGACACCCCGAAAGTCTGCGACGGTCACCAAAAACGGCGAAGTGCACCCCGACGCGGAAGTGCACTTTCGAACCCGCGGACTCAGCAATACGGACGTATAAAAAGACGAAGACCAGAATCAAGAAACAACTTGCGCAGAAACTTGGTTCGGAGTACAGACGTTGTACCAAGAACCTACGGGAAACACCGGCGACCAATCAAACTTAGTTAATTTAAAGTGCTAAGATTTATAATAAAGTGTCAAATTATCAGAGTAACACCCCAATTGCGTAAGTTCATTCCAACTAGCCGAGGCACCGACACTACCCCACCCCGAGTCCACGCGCGCCGTTTCGTATACACGACGAGCGACGCCCACTCTAGCCCCGATCCACCTCTCTACGATAGGCCGCCCCTGACACCGCCCTTAAGGTTCCATCTATTTCTACAAATTTCTTGTGGATTGACCCCTGGACGTGACTGAGCTTACCTCAGCCTGAAATAGGTCCATCACAAGGTTGAGAAGGGTACGTACATTTACAACATGTTAACAGTGGATTCCCACGACCTCGAAGCCGATCCTCAGTTTGAGATCGACAATCTCACTGTTATTCAGAAAAATCTCATTGCGAGAGTGCGTAATTTCAGAAAGAACGGCGCAGATTGATAAACCAAAGCTTATTTTCAAACACGCTTACAAAACTTGCAACGGTTCTTAGGTGAATTTGAGCAAAATCATCAACGTCTACTAATACTTCGATGTCCAAGTACGCATAGTTGCGTGTCCAGCGAAGTGGCCTTTCGCTTTGATGAAGACTATACAACGGCATTCAGCATTATATCAGAGTCCTACGAAAATGTATGTCCAAGAGCACCACCGTTACAGCAGAATCCCGCCCCAGCAAATTCATCGGTATCATCGGTGAAACTACCTGCATCGACATTTACAGGCAAGCTTGTGGATTGGCGGCATTTCACGATGCATTTGTTCAACTCATCCATAACAACCAGAAACTGTCCGACATCCAAAGGTTTCAATTTCTGAAGCAAGCTCTTCCCTCGGATCGCGACGAGGATATTCAGCAGATGGCGCTTGCGGGAAATAACTATGCAACAGCTTGGAGTCTCGTCATCAAGCGATACGACAACAAACGGCAGCAGCTTATGTACCATATGAACGGTTTGTATGACCTGCCACAGTTGGCAAAGGAGCACTTTGCTAATATAAAACATATGCTACATCTTGCGATAGTTTGTCTCAAAGCTTTCAAGAATCTAGATGTTCAGTACTGGATGGCTTATCATCTAACTTCCAGACTGCCAACCACGACACTGCAAGCATGGGAGCTCCATCTCGGTAGCTCTGCCGAACTTGCCACATTTTCTCAGCTGCACTCATTCTCAACGACCGTCTCGTCAGCATCGATGTGTTCGAGAATCGAGTCCACTCCACGACGCGGACACCTGTGCCGCAGCCTGTCAACCAAAGGCACCCGAAGAAGTCAGTTGGCAACGTAACATACAAGGGCAACAGTTTCCACGCCAAGACTGCGGTTGCCGAACACACTCGCTGCCCGCACTGTAGCGACAGTCACAATCTTCGGCATTGCCCGGACCTTCTGTCCAAGGACTGCTTTGCAAGGAAAGCCATCGTCGATCAGGCAAATGCATGCCTCAACTGTCTGAGCCGTTCCCATGGTCTTTCAAAATGTACCAGTAAAAGGAACTGTACGCAGTGTGGACAAAGACACCATATACTGCTGCACTTTCCAACTCCTGCTGAAGTGGCAACACAGCATCAGGCAGCCTCCCATAGCGCTCGTTCCGGTAACCCCTGGCAGTCTACAACGAGCGACTCATCTGGCAGGGCTACGCAACTCTACGCTGTGACGCCACTTTCTGCTCAGGGCACTGCACAGCCTCTCGTAGTTGTTCACAACACTAGTTTCGGTGGTCATCCACAGAGAGAACACACTCTGCGCAACTAGTCTCCGCTACGGCAGCACATCGCTGACCCAGAACGGTACTTCGCCACTGCCCTGGTCACAATTCAAAACCCCCACACTGGCCACTCAGCTGTGATACGGGCGTTAGTGGATTCAGGCTCGGAAGGAGCCCTGCAGTATTACAGAGCACACAGTGCAGGCTCTTACCCTCAAGCGGCATCCAATTTCGGCAGAAATAGCTGGAGTTGGGACCACCTCCAAGAACAGGTGTACCTAAACTACAGTATTGTCATTCTTGTACATCACAGTTTTGTACTATCATAGATACTGCGTTTAAACTTAAAACGCGTACATCGCAATCACCTACACAATCTATCCAATTGCAACAATGTCCTCATCTGAACGGAATAGAGCTCGCCGATCCCAGGTTCTACAAATCACAACAGATTGATCTTCTGCTGGGAGCGGACCAAATCCCACAGATCCTGCTTTCAGATATCCGCGGAGGAAAGGAGAACCAACCAATTGCACAGCGCACTCAGGTTGGCTGGAAAGTTTTTGGTCGAGCCACACGCTCACACGCTCACACGCTTTCACCATAAGATGCCACCACGCCAGGCTAAAGAATCTTGTCAAGAAATTCTTCAAAATGGAGCATCTTGGTTCCACAAAACAGCTCACGCCAGAAGAGCAATGGTGCGTGAAGCATTTTAAGCGAACTCACATCCGTCAACTGAACAGCAAGTATTTGGTACGGCTACCACTGAAGTGTTTGTTTGACCCTTCGAAGGCGCTAGGCAAATCACGTCAAATCGCACTCAATCGATTCCAAATGCTGCAACGAAGATTGCAAAGGCAGCCGGAGCTGCAAGCCTCGGAGCTGCAATACTCGGAGGTCATGAATGAGTACTTTCAACTAGGCCAAGTGACCAAAGTAACAACCAAAGAGCAGCAACATTGCATTGCATTAGCAAGGATTATGGACTCGAGTCCACATGTTGCACCTTGCGCAGTATTCAAGAAGGAAAGTGTTGTTACTAAGGTTATACTACTTTAACTACTACTAAAACGTCAAACGGAAAATTGCTCAATGAGGTCCTATGCACCGGACCAGCGCTCCAAAACGATCTAGCCGGCGTGGTCCTGAGTTGGCGCCTCCATCATTTTGTTTTTGCTGCCGACATTCAGAAGATGTATGGGTGCATTGACATGAATGCAGAGGATTCGCAATATCAACGCATCATTTGGCAATAAGAACACAACCAGATAGCTGAGTATTATCTCAGCATAGTTACCTTTGGAACCGCTTCAGCTCCTTACACAGCCATTCGCGTCATACATTAACTCGCGCATGATGAACGGAGGAACGCAGGAACCGATACCCACTCGCGGAAAGGGTCCTTCGACATGAAATATAAGTTGATGATGTACAAAGCGGATTTTCCACTCGCGAAGGAGCATTAGAAATTCAAAATCAACTGATCGGAGCCTTACGATCAGCAGGAATGGAACTCCGAAAGCGGTCTGCGAATGACGCCTCTCTTCTACAAAAAATACCCCCAGACCATTTGTCTCGTTAGACATTATTAGAGTTTGAGTACCAAGATCCCGTTAAAACATTAGGTCTCTATTGGCATCCACATCAAGACTATTTTGGGTTCAAGATAAATTTTGAAATCAGTCACGCACATACTAACCGTTCTTTACTTTCTACAGTCGCCCTGTATGATCCCTTTCACTACGCCCTGTGTCATGACAGCAAAGGCGCTACTCAAGGACACATGGATGGTCCGCATCAAACGCAAC
Organism: Drosophila miranda; assembly: GCF_003369915.1. Taxonomy (NCBI): domain Eukaryota; kingdom Metazoa; phylum Arthropoda; class Insecta; order Diptera; family Drosophilidae; genus Drosophila; species Drosophila miranda. The sequence continues at coordinate 41,405,766 of NC_046674.1, forward strand.
GATGGCAGCCGAGCACAACTGGACTGGGACGAGCCTCTGCCAACCGAACTGCTTGATAGATGGCAGGGATTCATACAGAACTTGCCATATGTCGAGTACATTCAAGTACCACGATGGCTGCGCTTCAACATCCACTATCTTGCATCGTTACAGCTACATGTTTTCTGCGATGGATTATCACTGACGTATGCAGCATGCACATATATTCGCGCTGAACTACCAGACGGAAGGATTCAAACTCATTTACTAGCTACACACACTCTAGTCACACCCACGAAACCGATCATCATTCCACGAGTCGAACTTTCGGGTGCGCTGCTGGCAGATAAGCTTGCAAAATGGATCCTGGACCAACTTCGCACAGCAGGACCACCTATCACAACCTTCTATTGGTCAGATGCTACTATCGTCTTGTTTTGGATAAATGGAGATCCCCACCGATGACAAACTTTTATATCAAACCACATTATACAGATTTTGGGGCATAGTACTCAGTGGAAACATGAACCCACTGCGGTGAACCCGGCGGACTGCGCAAGTCGTGGCTGAACACCGCAAGAGTTAGCATTATATCCACTGTGGTGGTCTGGACCGTCATGGCTACAGCAGCCAGAAATTCAATGGCCTTCAAACCGAGTTTCTTGTCAAGTCTCGGAGGCTCCAGAAACCTTCATCCAAAACTCTTCCTTATACAACAGGTTAGTGTCAGTTATGGCATATGTTTTACGGTTTATACATAACATTCAAGCCAAAGGGGACAAGCTGTCTGGACCACTGAGTGTGCAGGAGCTCGACAAAGCTTTAATTCATCTCGTTCGCAGCATTCAACAGGAGGTCTACGCGATAGAAATATCGAGTTTGAAGGCAAACAAGACACTATCGGGCATGCATGTGTGTGGCCATTGTGTCCCCATTTCTAGAAAACCAATAAATCCTACGCGTCAGAGGTCGACTCAGAAATGCAACCAATGATTCCCAATCATCATCATTTTACCGATCTCGTCGTGCGTAATGCACATCGTCTCGCACTCCACAGCGGCACCGCACTAACGCTAGCCACAACTCGACACAAATTCTGGATAGTCAACGGAAAACAAACTGTCAAACGCATTCTTCGACAATGCCTCCGATGTTTTCGTCACCGACCAAAACCAGCAGCACAATTGATGGCTGATCTTCCCCTACATAGAGTCAATCCTCCAACTCGTGCATTCATCGCCACCGGAGTGGACTATACAGGCGCGTTCAAAATTCAACCATCCAGATTACGTGGACACACAAAGTACAAGGCGTATATCGCAGTTTTCATCTGATTGGCTACAAAGGCAATTCATCTTGAAGCGGTTAGGGCTTAGCCACCGAACACTTTCTCCTGGCTCTACAACGTTTCATCGCGCGTCGGGGCTACTGTCAACACATGTATAGCGACTGCGGCACAAACTTCATTGGTGCCGACCGGGCTCTTCACACCTGGCAAAAAATTTTAAAAGAGAGACCCACAACTGTAATTCCTGCTTTAGCGGCCCGAAACGTCCAATGGCATTTTGGTCCACTTTATAGTCCTAACTTTGGCGGCCTTTGGAAGGCAAATGTAAAGACTGTCAAAACATATCTCTATCGAGCCTATTCAGGATATAAAATGACCTATGAACAACTTGCTACCGTGCTAACACAAATTGAAGCCTGTTTAAATTCTAGGCCATTATGTCCACTAAGCGCTGAACCGGAGTACCTAGCTGTCCTCACCACGGCACATTTTCTTATGGGAGATTCATTGTTAGCGCCGCCGGATGTAACGACAAGAGATGTTCCACAGCCCAATTTCTGGAAGGACAGTAAATGATCCGGCAATTTTGGAATCGTTGGAGTTCGGATTGGCTATCACATCTTTAAGCCCGTCCAAAGTGGCGACATGAAACCGACAATCTACAAGTCAGCGATCTAGTTATGGTCAAATATGACCGACTGCCACCCAACGAGCGGAAGCTTGGGAGGATAATAGAAGTTCACCCCGGAGCTGCCAGTTTAGTTAGAGTCACCACCGTAAAAACAGCATCAAGCGCATATAAACGGTCTGTCTCTAAACTATGTCGGCTACCGTTGCCACAGACCTCAAAATAATCCTATCACCTATCAACGAACACCTTATTTATTCACAGAGCATTAACATTTGATATCTGTTGGTTTCTAATACTGGTCCCAGTATTGGGGGCGGCATGGACGGTTTTCTAGGAGTGAAACTACAACGAGAGTGAGAGCTCTCTAATGCCTTTTACCCACTAGGGCGGCGTAACCTCGTCTCCGATCATCAAGAACAGTCTACGTTTGCCAGTCGACGAAATCACAGCGACAATCAAGCAGTTGCAGCCGGCCGTGCTTAAACCCGTCATACCCAATAAATTGTACCCTTTACGCGATTACGATTAAACTTTAAGTTGATTGAAGTTCAAATGAATAAATCTCGAATTGTTTATACCATATAGTTACATTGTTAAACGTAAAGATACCCCAGAGCATGACTGCTCAACATTGAAATCTCGTATAAAGGACTTCACAACAATTCGGGTAATATTATCCAACATTCGTTCGATTCGATTGAGAGGATTTCGATTGTTCTTTATTGGTATTCATATCTGTTGTATTAGATTCGTACAGTCCCTCTTCTTGAGCTTCTTTCTTAAGGTGAGAAAATGTAGTTATATCCTTTTAGCTAAGGTCATAAATATTCCATCTGGAAGTTTTCCTGATGTAACATCCTTAACATCCTGTCCAGTTGAACCGTCTTAGGCGGGTATTTGCCAGATCGACAGCAGTGGCTGGTTCAGGTGGATTTCACTCAGTATTTGTGATGGTAACGCCATGTTGTTGTTTGTGATGATTGGTTTTTTATTAAATTTTTCTGTAGCTTTGAACTTATTTTGGGTTCACTTGCAAGTTTTTGATTTTCAGTTTTTGTGATTCACTACTTCAACTTTCTTCCGTTCACTTAATTTTAGTTTCCTAATCGTAGATTCTTTAGCGGATTTCACAATTTATATTATTACGTGATCACTGTAATTAAAATTACACAAGCTGACCATTACCGAAATATACGCGTTAATTTTACGAGAAAACTACCGACTGCGCCAGATAAATATCCACAACTCAAAATTAGGTTTTTAAAAAAGATTTTATTTTCAAAGAACTTAAGATCTTAATTTTACAGGATGTAGTTGAATTCCCTGACTAAGCCGCTGGTTTTCTCGTCTCAAACGGAACTGATCTTCTGAGCTGTTGGCTACTTTCCATGAGCCTTTCTTTTGGAGCTCTCGACTTTCTCTTCGGGCGTCGCTTTCCTCGGCTGCATTTTCGTGGCGATGACGTTCGTGCCTGGACCAATATTTGGGGATGTGTCGGCACTGATGAAAGGCGACTGCTGCTGGTGATCGGTGTTGCATTACATGAGGGAGCTAGGAGTGTGAGCATCCATGGTATTATGGTTAGCTCGGATTGGTCCTCATGTGTGGCGTGATTTTAGGAAATCGATCTCTTGAGAGTGTCGTGATACTAAAGAGGATGAATCAATGGGGTCTGTTGTTCATAATTGGTGACTCCAGCTTGGAGTGTGGGAAGAATCATTTGTGGATTCTAGGCAGTGTCCTGTTACTCGCGGTTAGGGTGTGTGAATAGGACGTAAGCATAATGTGTGTTAAGACCTTAAAAGGAAAGTCTAGACATTTGCGAGTTGAGTTGTAAATTCAAACTAAATTTTATTCTTTTAAACGGAGGAGGTACAATTTTGTATTCTATAATTATCGTTAGACCTACGCAAAGGATTCATTTTACTGCGGGTGTCTATTTGAGTGCATGCTTACATTGGTGTTATTTTGCTTGTGTTTTGTTGTATTTTTTTTTAATGGGTTACAGATCTTTGTTTACTCCCGAACTGTCATTACTTATCTACTTTATGTGATTTCTTTACAGATCAGTTTTTTGGATACATGAGTGAATGTGTACAATAATATGTTTATGTTTGAACATTCTGCAAGGGGCCGAAAATGCCATGGTGTCGACGGTAATATGTTCATGTTTGAACATGTGTATGTGAAGTGGGGAATTATGGATATGTTACTATACATGTATATTTTTATTTCCGAGTAAAGCACAAAAAGTCTGCTTTGATCAATCGATTTTTTGCTAATACCCCTAGCCAAACATCTGTAAATTCAGCTAGGGTGTACTGACCATTTATCTCGAAGATCGAATGATGTGTGGAACTTAAGTTGCATAATCGGATAATCGAAAGATCTTTCGCCCATTTGAGTGGAATTTTGGTCAAACTTGAATCTATGCTCTCCCTACGCTACTCTCTTGGTCAAGGTAAACGCGCCGTCTTTTGCTTAAATGTGGGCGCTGTGTGCCGACTCTCTCCAGAAAGCATTTCGGAGAGCTTGCAGCTTACGATCCACTTTCGGAGTCACTTTTAGGCATTACGAAAGAAAACTATGCTTATCCGTGTTCCATACTCTTTCCCTAAGCTTGGCCCCTACAGCTGTCCGAGAAGAGGCACACTAAGTGAGTGTCTACGGGTAGTTTCGAGACAATGGAAATGGCCATTTTGATTGCATTAACCTCCGCTTGGAACACACAACAGCGATCCGAAAGCCTGAAACAGTAGCTGATATTTAGCACGCTCCGGAGACTTTCAGCCGTCAGTGTAGAAGTCCACCGCATGGGCGAACCATGGCGCATATCCCAGTCCTCCATATGTGGGATTGATACCTGAAAAGGCGTCGAGAGGTGATCACTGGGATACAGTAATCTGTCCTCTCCGGTAATTGCGGGAGTCTCGTCAGTATTCCCGAGTGTCCAAACGCGAATGCTTTCCATAGTTTGGCTTCTGTCATTCTGAGGGAGGAAAGTGTTTCAACCTACTTTCCCACGAGATCTATGGGAAGGAGGTCCAGCATGGTATCCAGGAGTACCACCTGGAGTATCCAGTTCACCTGGAATAGCCCGTCAGTTATGCATAGCTCTGCCATGTGTTGAAATCTACTGAGTTTGTTGAGACAAGTTTTTTTATATAAGGCTGGCCACCATATTACCACTCCATAGAGCGTGAGTTTTTGTATATTGGCGGAGTATATCCATCGAACTATATACAGGGATTTCCCATTTTAGTCCGATTGCTTTTCTGCATGTATAGGGGGTCTACTGGGGCCTTACTTACTCTATCCTCTATGCTCAGTTTCCAATCGAGCTTTCTGTCGAGGATTAGGCCAAGATACTTGGCATTGTCGCTAAAGCTTAGTGTTAAGTGACATGGCCGCAATTCTTAATAATTTAAATTGTTAATCATAATTATGAAGTCTAGTGTAATTAAGGCTAGGGCAAAGCGAGAGCGCAATAAAAGCTCGCTTTTTCGATCTGGGAAAATTCGTCCCGCTTTTCCACCGTAGGTTAGCTAGACTAAGAGATTAAATTGTGAAGAAATATAAGGCATTCGTTGAAATTGAAGAAGATCGAGCGCACCTAATATTTTTCGTCCCGCCAATATATATCAAGATACAGCCAACCAAAGTTTTAGGTTATTTCGTATTAGAAAAACTCTTCTAATTTTTCATGGCGCCCTGGGTGGACTGTAAATTGATTATAGGCAACAGCAAAGTGACAGTGACACAAAGAAATTACAGTATATGTAAATATAATCGTTGCCCGCGTCGTGGTCTGTGTGTGTCTACCACCAATCAATTTGCATAATATCATCGCGTCGGTCACGCCAAATTCTGTACATAATTTCTGCGACCGCCGAGGGATGCCCTGTGATACTACAAGGAAAGTAGCACCTGTAGTATCCAGTTCACCTGGAACAGCCCGTCAGTTATCCATAGCTCTGCCATGCGTTGAACTCTACTGAGTTTGTTGAGACAAGCTCTTTTGTTTAACGCTGGCCACGATAATACCACTCCATAGAGCGTGATTTTTTGTATAGTGGCGGAGTAAATCCATCGAACTATATACGGGGTCATTCCCCATTTAAGTCCGATTGCTTTTCTGCATGTATTTATTTAACTGGCTAGGCTAACTTATTTCTATCTTAACAAATAACAAAAAATAACATTAATAAATTAATTATGTAACAGGAAGAAATCCACAAGCAGCCGTCTGGCGGCTCCCTTTCCCTGGCAAAAGTCGAAACGCATCCCAGCTGGCAGCGCATTGTGCTGCCGAAGCCCCCTACAGATGGGCTCATAAAAGCCATAATTGGTCCGGTGGAGATCAACTGCAAAGGGTGCATGGGTCCTGAGGCTCCTGGCGGGCGTAGTGAAGCTAATCCTACTAAGTAGGTCAGGGCAATCGATATTACCGACTAAAAGGTCATAAATAAATATTTAAGCCGCAATGGTCCTATGATCCTCGAGAGAGGAGAGATGCACGAGGCGACATCTGCACTCATAGGACGGCATCGGAATGGAAAATGGCAGAGGCTGGAGTGCAAATTTCAGAAACTTTCTGTGCAGTCTCTCGGTGCGCGAAATTTGAACGACCCCGGTGGGATTCCAGACCATGGAAGCGTACTCAAGGCGCGAGCGCACAAGGAATGCGTACAGACTTAGCCTCGTATATGGGTCCCTGAATTGGGATGAATTGCGCTTAACAAAGCCGAACATTGCATGGGCTTTTGGCAATATTAAATTCATATGCCCTGCAAAAATAAATCTAGAGTCAAATAAGACCCCGAGGTCAAGTATCTCCGTCTGCTTTAAGAGAGGATGGCCATCTATTGAATATGAGGCCAGCACATTGAAGACACACTTGCTAAAAGAAACAAAGTAACATTTACTAATGTGGAGTGGGAGCGAATTAAGTCTGCACCAACGAGCAACTCTATCCAGATCGCGCTGCAGAATGATACTGTCGCCTAAGGTTTTGACAGATCGGAAGATTTTAAGATCATCAGCATAAAGCAGATGCTCAGAAGCTTGAATGCTGAGACATATGTCGTTAATAAAAATTAAGAACAGAGGTGAATCAAGTGCACTTCCCTGCCTGAAGTAGCCAAGAATGGGTCCGAAGGCTTTCCATTTATCAATACGGCATACTCTCGCCGCTCAAGATATGACCTAAACCAACTGAGCAGGCAGGAATGAATCCCTAACCGATGCAGCTTGGCTATTAAAGCACAGTGGGAGACTTTGTCAAAGGCTTTAGCAAAGTCAGTACACATAACATCTACTTGAGAGTGCGATTAGTGGTTGTTGATCTACCCGGCATAAAACCATGCTGATTTGGGCTAATGTACGATTTCATGAGGAAGGTGATCTTTCTGGAAATGATTCGCTCTAGAAGTTTTAAAACATTGCTGAGTTTGGCAATTGGTCTATAATTGGAAATGAGATTTTTGGTACCTCTCTTACCAATAAGCTGACCCGTTAACAGCGAATTTGTGAATAGAATTTCGAGAGGTTCACAGAACGCTACAACACAGTTGCGAAGCAGGAAGGCAGAAATGCCATCACAGTCGGCTTTATTAGAATTATCGAATTGATCAATTGCCTCCAAAATGTCCTCTTCCGATACATCGAGTGTGCCAATATTGACCACCGAGGGAATAGAGTTTAAGACATCGAAACTGTGCCAAGCTGCGTATGGCTTAAAATTTGAGCTAAAGAAAGAAGCAAAAAGGTTCGCTATACCATTATGCGTATTAGCGCTCAAGCTGCCCAGGTTCATAACGGAAGGAAGAGAGCTCGTTGACCTTTTGGAGTTTATAAAATGCCAAAAAGACCTGGGATTGACTTTAAGCTCCCTCTCAACGTCGGCAATATATTGGTTATACAAAAATTTGCTTAAAAAAGCAAACTCCCTCTTATGTTACACATACCTCGCCCAATCTACAGGGTCCCGGGTCTTACCAAATCGCTTAAAGTACTTATTACGAAGATTCTTATATTTCATAAGACTCTTCGTATACCACGGCAGTCTATAGGAGCCATGCACCCTTTTGGAAGCATTGTTACCAATAATACGACGGACCGTATGCAGGAAAACATTATAGGACGTGTCTACACTAGGATGCGAGAGAACAGAAGCCCAATTAACATTTAACATACTATCCCTAATAGCATTCAGGCTTACACTAGAAAAGAAGCATTCATAATATGGTTCCGCCCAGGCGAATAAAAATGGAAATTGAATAAGAATTCCGCGAAGGGGAGTTCGCAACATGTAACATGGCAATCTATATCCGAACTAACAAAAGTTAAGTCTAGAATCTTATATAGCCTATTAAAAACATTATTTACGTGGGATAAGCCCATACTAAAACAGTCATCTAGGAAAAGAATCTCGTCCGGCAAATGTACATTACTAGGTATCATAGCCGACGATTGCGGATCGCCGGACCATAACAACGAACCCAAATTGAAGTCGCCAACAACGCAGAGGTGCTGACGGTCTCGCAGATTACTATAAATGTTAGCAATGTTCTGTGTGTGCGCCTTTTATATTTCATAGCTGCTATTTGGTGGAATGTAGGATGCGCTAATAAATAGCGTCTCCAACTGGCCAGCCACCGCCACACCAATCTGATGCAGAACAGAGTCTCCATCCAGGAGACAATCCGATCGCAGCGTAGGTTGCGTCTGACGGCCACAATTCCCCACCTCCTCTGCAGCACTTCGTTTTGGCACAATCTCTGTCCTTGGGAACCACCTGGAAAAGGCTAGGATCGAAGTATTCGTTGTCAAAAAAGTTAGAATTGAGCCAGGTTTCAACCAAAATGGCAATGTCGAAGTCACACGTAGAGGTAGCCACGATGACAGCCTGAGCCTTGGTGCGCATGCCCGCTATATTTTGGAAAAAAATTCGTATAGACTTGGCACCATCCATCGGCACGGTCTCAGAAAGTGGCGGTGCCGTCCTGTTAGCGGCCACGGAAGATGGGTCCAGACGAGGGTCAGCCATATCCAACTGAGTCAGAGGACCGAGGCCCATGCCTAGAGCCTGCCTAAGCGTTGAAGTCCGAATCAGTAGCACACCATCCTTGTCCATAAAAGAGGGCAGGGAAGCAGCCGGGAGAGCCAATCTCTGTGACGATGCTGAAGAGAGTGTTGAAGAGAGTGTTTCACATAAGAGAGCACGACGGGCTGCTGACTCTTCCCAAATGTCGAGAGCAGCGACGACGCAAGCATAGCATACGGAGCAATGCATTTGCGTTTGTTGTTGTAAGAGCATCGTCATCTGATCCAACAATAGCCGAGCGAATATCGCACAAAGCGCAGATCGAAAAGTCAATGTTTTGTTGTTGTGTCGAAGAGGATTGCCAAAAATGAAACAACGGGCTGTTTCTCATAGCAAAAAGGCGAAAAAGTGCAAGTAGAATATGTTGCGGAGAAGCGGCGATCATAAAACCAGAGGCGCCGCTCACTGGGGGTTTTTTGAAGTGGATGGAACTGGAGCTTTCTGAGTCGGCGTGGACCTCCGCAATGGCACAGCTGCACACAGATTAACTGCCGTCAAATCAGCTTCCGGCCTCTGGCTATGCACAAAGCGGGAAACCCTTACCGATACTGGCCAGAATCTTTCATCAAAGACCACGGGGAATAGAGGTTCAGGGACCCCAAGTTTGAAATTTACGAACTTCAACGCAGATAAATCAGCATCTCGCTTGACCAATTTCACGCAAGAAATTTCCGCCTCCGGCACCTTGAGCTTATCAGCAACGAATTTCACCACCGCCTCTGGACCCGTTGCGGTAGAAAATTTACCAATATGCAGGTATTTGCTGCTCTGCATCACACTCAGCTGTTCGCAGCTCGGAGCAACACCAACAAGACGGTTGGCATGCTTCTTCCGATTCTTCCTCTCCCTCCTTCTGACTGTGACGAAGCCCTCCAAATCGGGTGGGGGAGCAGCAGCTGATCCCAAGTCAATGACCTCAGTCGAGGTGGCGGCCACTAACCGTGGAGACATTAAGTCGGTCGCCGGTTTTTTCCTATTGGAATGCTTTCTTGGAGCAATCGGCTTCACCCGCTCATGAGAATTGATCGAAAGGTCTGAAAATCAGACTTCAGACCCCGATAAAGGTTTTCAAGCTTTAGAACCATGTCGTTATGCTCATCTATTTTCGAATGCGAGTCATTCGCAACCACACAATTATCACACTCCCATAACAAATTAGGCAGATTTGTTAAAAATTTAACTGCGTCTGCATGCAAATCGATGTACGTCAAATGAAACGCTCGGCGGCACAAAGAAGAACAGCGGACAGCCTCAAAGCAACGAAGCTGAGCGGCAGTTACGTCCGAATTGCATTCCGAGCAATAATAAAGCGACATAGCAAAAACACGACCGAACGCAGTGAGAGCTAACTAATCACTGTGTGACCACTGTGTCCTTACTTACTCTATGCTCAGTTTCCAATCGAGCTTTCATTCGAGGATTAGGCCAAGATACTTGGCATTGCCGCTAAAGGGGATCGCAAACCCCACAGAGTTTTGGGAAGTCAGTACTGGAACTTTGTACTTCTTAGTGAAGAGCGCAAGTTCCGTTTTAGACGGGTTGACTCCTAGCCCGCTTTTATCTGACCATCTCGACATCTTCGTGAGAGTACTTGTCATGCACTCACACAACGTCTGCGGAAATTTTCCGGAGAATGCTATATGATGCCTCAACCGTCCTGCATTGTAGCATCTGATCGATTAGGCTCGCCGTCCGGGAGTCAACCCCCAGGTCTGTCTGTGCGACCGTGATGGCGGTCGGGAGGATGCTATTAAAGGTACCTTCTATGTCGAGGAAACCTTCCAGGGTGTACTCCTTAAAGTTACAGGACACTTCGATTATCGATGTGATCGAGTGCAGGACCGTTTCGACGGATCTTCCCTTTCGGTAGGCGTGCTGGGAGTCTGAGATCAGGGGGAATACTCACCGTGAGATGAAAACCCAGGAGCCGTTCCATCGTCTTCAGAAGGAAAGATGATGCCTTGGAATTAAAAACGACTTTGGTCTGTAGCCAGGTGTCAGGGATGCACCCGTGCAAGAAGACTCTCTCGTAAATTATTTTGAACCAATTAATGACTTTTTTTCCAGCTTGAATCAGTTAGTCAGGGTTGCTATCTGGTCCCGCAGACTTGCATACCTTGAAGCTATTGATCGCCCAGGAAATTTTCTCCTGGCTTAGAAGGTTCAGGATAGCATTTCAGGCAACACAAGGAGGAGCGAAGTAGTTGGGTCTGTTTCCATCGCAGCCAGGGAAGTGGGTGTTAACGAGAAGATTTAGCAAATTGAATTGAATTGATTCCGGATTTGAACTGGTTTCGGTAATGAAAAGGAAAATACAGTTTCCACGTACCTGCGTTCCGAGAAGAAGTGTTCTTCCAGGACCCTCCAGGAGACAATGCTCCCGGACATCCTTGCGGTTTTTAATAATAAGAGTGTGATAACTCCCCCAGTCTAATATGACCACCTGAGGGCTCCGTAAGTAACTGAAGAGGTACTCACCCCTTTCGTGTGTGTCAGTGCTTCCCCACTGACAGTGATGTGCGTTGGCGTCGTACCCCACGCCTCGGGTTCAGGGCAAGCGATTCCGAGTCTAACGTTGTGGCAAGCCGACCCGCCAGAAAGTTTGTAAGACTTGGGTGACTTTTCCTCATCCCATGGGGGACCTGTATCTAACTCAGAGACACTTTCGATTATGAGTCGATCAGCAATTTTTAATTTTCTAAAAAAGTCTATGTAATAGTCGATGTAATAATGCTCTCAACCGATCATTTGTTTCCGCCAGCTGTTTTTACTCTTCTCGAACATTTACGTGATTTCGAAAGGTTAAGGAGAGCACGTGCGGCATTGTTTCCAACGTTGTAATAAATCGTTTTAAACATTGTCCTCAATCGTGATGGGTATGAGCACGATTGTCTCCTTTACTGATTAAAGAAGAAATTGAGCGATGTCGTGTACTAGCAACTGTTCTCCAAAACAGAGGGTTATCCTTATGATTTTGTCGATGTTGATATGTTACAAAGATTACGAAATATGCTATCTCTCGCTTTCTTGTAATTTGTCAGTTAAAATGAAAGGGAAAATACCTAGTTGGTAGTTTATCAGATGCAAATTCTGAATCAATAGCGGTTAACCGTTATGTTTCGCTATGGATGTGTCTACAGAGGGTTCGTTGGCACATCCCGCGGCCGGTTATTCGATGGATGGCACTTGGAGTAACGTGGCTTAAATACGTTCCTGGTTCCGCAATCATAACCATATATGCCCCATCTTCTCACAATTCCAGCAGAGCATCTTATTACTCATGATCGAATGGTTCATGCTTCTCAAGGTGCTCCGTCTCCGGAGAAATCTCCGATATGGTGCGCCTGTTTTGAAAAGGCATTTTATAAGAATTGTTCCGAGGTCCCGTATGAAATTGATTGTGCTTTTTAACTTCCAAAAGTAATTTTTTTATCGAAATTATATTCAGATGTAGTAGCTCGTAATGAAGTGAACTTTTCGAGTTATCAATCAACAGCTTAACCAGTTCGCGTCCTGGTAAACTACACATGAGTCTATTCACCAACACTCCCATACTATTCTATCGATTCCTAGAAAGGTTAGTGGCAGCATCGGCATATTTATCCAAAAATGACAGACATAAAGTCTCCCACGCGAATTTCGATGGAATTGTCTGCTTTGCGGATAACAATAAGTGCAAGTGATCGCAAACTAGCTGGAAATTGCTTCCCAGAGTCTGTGCTGTCAAAAAACGTACCCAGTAAATTAATTCTGTGGCCGATAGACCATCCTTACTACCATCAAACCTAATTCTTAATAACATTCCTTAAGTCGACAACTTGGCTTGCCCAACTTCTAGCGTCGACTGGTACATTCTGATAATTCCCGATCTCAATTGAAACTCAGCTGATGGCCCAATGCTGTTTCCATGTGGGCAAAAAGCTTTTCCAACAACGTCTTTTGTTGGCTGACCATCATTCACCTTACCAAATTAACAATTTTACTTTTATCCATGGTTTTAGATGAATTCAGTGATTGGGGTAGGATTTCCCTACCTCTGTTTGGATCTCGTAACTATATTTTACTTGGGAATAGTATCTCAAATTCCAAAAGGTGACTTCACCTCTCTCTGCTAAGATGTAACGAATTCTTCTAAATAAAAGGTTAGTGGATGTATTAGATCTTAACCGTGAAACACGAAGGTTACTCAAACGTTTCGATTTTATCCTCATCTAGAGCTTATCGTAGCTTTTCTACAGTCTTCACGATTGTAACACGTCATTTTGGGCCCCACGTTGCGCGATCATAATGTTATGGCTCGGCTAGCTCAGTCTTGTTTCATCGCAGCCTCGGCAGGAAAGGGAATCGGGCTCAGCTCGTCGGATGGGTTCAGGGTCTATCCTATCCCTATAATTTCTCGTGCTCGCCATATTACAATAAAAATTGTATGCACTTACTTGAATCAAAAAAAAACGAGGTGGAACGTTGTGAGTTGCTGCGGACACCGCAACTCTAAAGTTATACCCGATACTAAGTCAGTATGGCTTCAGTCAGAAAATCAGTCTGAGCGTGACGTCGGGCGCTGCGTAGCCACTGAAAATTGATTTCTTGCTTTTGGCTAAAAAAATGCTCCGATCTGATCCAGATTCAGCAATCTGATAGATATGGTCATTATCTATGATTCTGCGTTTTTAGTTTTCTCGAATGTGCAATATTGTGGATGCAACAGATTTTCGTCTTTTGTGCTGGCGGAAGGGGGTGGGGCGAAATTCTGAGATATACGTTTTATAGTGAGATCTAACAGAAGTGCGGATACCAAATTTGGTTACTCTAGCCTTAATAGTCTCTGAGATTTGTGGATGCCCCAGATTTTCGTCCTTTGCGGGGGCGGAAGGGGGTGTGGCGAAATTTGGACACGAAACGGTCAAGGTCCGATATCACAGGAGTGTGGATACCAAATTTGGTTGCTCTGGCTCTTATAGGTTCTGAGATCCTTGAACTCATATTTTGCAATTGACAAAACTGACCATGAAACCTGTGTGTTAGAGAGAGACAGAGCGAGAAAGAATGAAATTGTTTTCTTGATTCTGGCTATAATCATTATACGATCTGGTTCAGATTGCACTGTAGAAGATATGGTCATCCTCACCGATTCTGCGTTTTTGGTTTTATCGTATCTTTAAAAATGTGGATGCCACAGATTTTCGTCCTTTGTGGGGGCGGAAGTGGGCGGGGCGAAGTTTTGAAATATTTTTGTAGCAGTGACATATCACAGAAGTCTGGATCCAAAACATCGTTGCTCTAGCTCTTATAGTCTTTGAGCACTAGGCGCTGAAGTGGACGGACGGACGGACGGACGGACGGACGGACGGACGGACAGACGGACAGACAGACAGGGCTCAATCGACTCGGCTATTGATGCTGATCAAGAATATATATACTTTATGGGGTCGGAAACGATTCCTTCTGGACGTTACACACATCCACTTTTACCACAAATCTAATATACCCCAATACTCATTTTGAGTATCGGGTATAAAAAGCAACAAATTTAATCAGTCCGCGAGCGGCATACATGGCAAGAAGGAATCCGGTAGTCGCGTTTTAAAGTTATTGATCATAGTTGTAGGAGATCACAAGTTTCTCTAGAACCACGCTACCTTCGGCAATGCATGGAACGATTCATTATTACACTCTATATATCAGTGGTGTAGCACCATTTGGCTTATAATTTGTATTATAATAATATTAGGATCGAATTTTATGAAGTCTAGTGTAAGTTAGGCTAGGGCAAAGCGGGAGCGCAATAAAAGCTCGCTCTCTCGCTCTTGGCGAATTCGCCCCGCTTTGCCACCGTAGGTACGATAGGCTTAAAAGAAATTATTTGAATATAGAGGAGTCGAAAAAATCTATTGAAAACGAACGCACGCACTTATTAGTTTTTCGTCGTAAAATACATTAATTTGCAGCCACCCAAAATTTTCGGTATTTCATATTTAGAAAAACTATTCTAAAATTTAATGGCGCCCCCAGGTGGACTCGCGAATTAAAAGTATTAATTAAAAGTGGGAGGCAAAAGTGACAGTGACACGAGTGAAAAATAAATAAAATTTATCAACCTACATATGTATGAATGGACATATGTACATATGCCCAAATCTAAATTGCCAAATTGACCGCGACGTGTGTGCAAGAAAACAGCAAACAAACTGAAAATCACCGCGCCAGAAGAGGAGAGTACAGCACCTGGATTTTCCGATCTGATAAAGAGGTAGGTTAGGTTAGGTTCAGGCGGTAGCCTGGGGGAGTGATGAAACCCTCCCAAGCTCACTTGGACCTGTAGAAGGTCCGTTGTGGTGCCGCATGGGCGTGTGCCCCTTCCCAGTGCCTAAAAAACCGTGGAGAAACAGGCTGTTGCAAATTAAGGGCAGTCCCATCCGGAGGCTTGGATGAATCTGGACAAGGTCCCCGGTTTGATTTCGGACAGGTCCGAAATGTCTGTGAGGAAAGCGGCCCCGAGAATAAAGAGGTATCTATGCAAAAAATTGAAAGCTCGAGTGAAGACGCAAAGATTACAAAACTCGCAATTATTGTCTTGTGCTGAAACAATTGCACCTCGCTTTCAATTCTTGGCAAATACGTATGACATAGTAGAGCTAGATTTGCATGCTGTAGGTAGAGTTGAGCATACATATACATATATTAATACATATACATACACCTAACCATCTTGGACGCAACACATATATGTAACTCATTTAACTACAATCGCTGTCACCCCTTCCCCCTTTCTCGTTTTCGTTGTGTTAAATATACATACTTATAGCTGGGTCGTTGGCCAAGCACGCATACTAATACGCAGCTGCAGAGGTGAATTTTTCGTTTCGCTTTCGCTCATCACCGTTGCTTATTGCTGTTCTTTTTCTTTGGTGCGCTTGATCCAAACCAAACACCAAGTGACGCGCTACCCTGTTTTCGTCGGGTATATTCGTTTTGGTGTCAGTAGGATCCAACTATCAATTAAGACAAAGTCGTGCTTCGCAAATCAATTTAGCGTCGATCGTCGTCGGTGCATACGTAAAAACTACATCCAGTTTTCAGAACCACAGCGGTGAATTTTTCGTTTCGCTTTCGCTCCTCACCGTTGCTTATCGCTGTTCTTTTTGTTTGGTTTTCGTTTACGCGCCAGCCAAGCGACGCTCTACCCTAAATTTGTCGGGTATATTGATTTTCAGCTCGTTGGGTACAACCACGAACTAGATACGTAAGCTCTTGAGCTACGTGACGCAATACCCTAAATTTGTCGGGAATAATGGTTTTTTACCTTGTTTGGGTACAATTACCCATTATTTCATTGAGTGCCTCGGCATTGAATACGATTATTAGAACTTATTATTAGACCTTTCACCTTCAGTTGCTTGTAATGAGAATCAAAGCAGGAGCAGAAAGCTGTGCCAAGCAAGCCGCATAATCGGAGCTCATTCACGTGTTCATCATTCATCTTTGCATCACTCTCAGACGCAACAGCCACCCCAATCATCAGCAGGACAATCTTCAACTACTGAACCGGTACTCCAGACAGCGCAACCCTCCTGGCAAACGGCTCATCAAGCTTGTTCACACTCTCATATGGAGATCGCAGCAGATGATCAAATTTTGTTGGCAACAGCTATGGTTTTGGTAAAGGATGCCACAGGTGAATACAAACTCGGTAGAGCGTTGCTTGATTCATGTTCTCAGGTTAATTTTGTAACCGAAACCTTTGCACAAAAGCTTCGACTTCGTCGTGAAAAACACCACATTGGAGTTCGCAGTATAGGAGACTCCCTTACTAGTTTGAAGTCTCGTACGACTACCTCTATTAAGTCACGTACTTCCGGCTATCAGCTCACTCTCCAGTTTGGAATCACATCCCATATTGCCTACCAGCCAGATAGTGAGATCGACATATCGAATTGGAACCTACCAGCTAACACTCCATTGGCTGACGAATCGTTCTATAGGACTAAACGTATTGATTTGTTACTGGGGACCGAAGCCTTCTATGGAGCTCTAGCTGTTGGCCAGATTCGCATTGGTCCAAATCTTCCCATTTTGCAGAAGACTCTTTTTGGTTGGGTTGTTGCTGGGAGGTACCAGCGGCAATATAACAGACAGCCACCATTGTGCTTGGCGACTGTAGAAGAGTCGATCGACAAGAATTTGCAGCAATTATGGAAAGTGGACTCATTTGTCGATCCAAGCGCTAGAATGCTCCCAAATCATCGTCGCTGTGAGGACCATTTCAGGGACACAACACATCAGGATGCCAGTGGGCGGATTGTCGTTCGCTTGCCATTTCAAGAAGATCCAAGTTGTCTTGGAAGTTCCTTCGATACAGCTCGAACTCGATTTTTTGCCATCGAGAGACGTCTCGCTCGTCTACCGGAAATTCGCTCGCAGTATATCTCGTTCATGCAGTAATATAAAAGTCTCGGCCATATGTCCCTCCTACCGAATCCTAACTTGGACGCATTATTATATACCCCACCACTTCGTTCTCAAACCAAGCAGTACCTCGACAAAGCTCAGAGTTGTCTTTGACGCATCTTGCCGTACAACATCTTAAAGGTCACTTAACGATCTACTTTTAGTCGGCCCTACCATTCAGGATGAGTTGTACTTGCAAAATTCCAGTACATTTTGAGGCGAGCATCTCCAAATACGGATCTTCAAACCTACCAACTCAATACAGTGACATATGGGACTGCGTCTGCCCCATTTCTCGCAACTCATAGTTTGCATTACTTGGCTGAGGATTGTAAGGATGCATGGCCATTAGGGGCTGCTGCTGTTAAAACTGCATTTTATGTTGATGACCTTTTGTGTGGGGCTGATGATATAGATACACTCTTCAAACTAAAAACTGAAATCACATCAACTCTCGCTCGTGGTCAGTTTCCATTATGCAAGTGGCATTCAAATCATCCAGGCGTGATGGAAGACGAATCTACCAAGGAATTAAACATTTCAGAAAACTCAGTCAGCAGCACACTCGGCGTAACTTGGCATCAACGAAGTGATGCATTTAGTTTCACATTTAATCTAAAGGAAGTCTATCCCACTACCACAAAACGAACAATTTTGTCTACTGCGTCGTCGCTTTTCGATCCAATCGGTCTGCTATCACCGTTAGTCATTGTCTCTAAGATCATTCTTCAGGAGTTGTGGCTTTTGAAACTCGACTGGGACGAGTCTGTCCCCCAGAATTTAAGCCACGCATGGAGCAAGTGTTTGGATTCGCTGAATTCACTGTCGTCACTAGCGGTACCTCGTTTTTGTTTGCAGCCTGATACTAGGAGCATTCAAATACATGGATTTTGCGATGCATCGATTCGGGCATACGGCTGCTGTGCTTATGTGCGCACGGAGAATTCGCTTGGACAGGTCACAGTGAAATTGTTCACTTCTAAGTCTAGAGTAGCACCAGTGAAGAAACAGTCTCTTCCGAACTCTTGAACTCTGCGGTGCACATCTACTTTCTCAGTTGTATAACAAAGTCAAGGCCATATTCAGTAAACACACTATCACATCTTATTTTTGGAGCGACTCACAGCTCGTATTGCATTGGCTGCAACAACACTCAGTCACCTTATCGACCTTTGTTGGAAATCGAGTGTCCGATATTCAGGATTTAACGTCTGATGGAAAATGGCGCTATGTGCCAACACATCAAAACCCTGCTGATATTCTGTCGCGAGGCTGTAACGTGAGCGAGTTGATTAAGTCTCCATGGTTTTCGGGTCCTACGTTTCTAGTCGAAGATGCACTAAACTGGCCCGCCACTGGTGGAAAACTTGATATTGACATGGACGTGGTTAACTCGGAGAATCGGAAAAGTTTGTTTGCTGCCGTACACGAGACAAATAATATCCTCAACATCGTCGATAATATCAGCTCGTACACTCACAGTATGCGCCTCATTGCTTGGATGATTAGGTTCATAAGGAGATGTCGGAAGCAATCGACGTTTACCACAACCTCACCGACGCCAGATGAACTTCGTTTTGCTTCACATTGCCTTATTTGGAACATTCAGCAAACTCATTTTGTAGAGGACATCCGTTTACTTCAGAAGCAAAAACCATTAAAAAGCAGCTTAAAGTTTCTTACTCCCTTTTTAGAAGTCGTGAACGGATTCGAACTTATCAAGGTTGGTGGACGTTTGGAGTACTCAGACCTACAAGACGGTCAAAAACATCCGTTGCTGCTGCCTAGTCAGTCCAAATTTGTATGGAACTATATTCGCCATTTGCATCTTCGGAACTATCACGCTGGACCTAAAGCCCTAGTCGCTCTCATTCGTTTTGAGTATTGGATCGTTAACGCCAGAGACTTGGCACGTAGAATTGTTCCCTCCTGTGTACACTGCGTTCGCTACAGACCGAAGCTGCTACAACAACTCATGGGCTCATTACCGCCTACGCGACTCGCTCCGGCTCGACCCTTTGAACGCTGTGGAGTTGACTTTTGTGGACCCATCAACACATATCTACGCATTCGAGGAAAGGGACCTACAAAAGCATACATAGCCGTGTTCGTTTGCCTTCTCACCAAGGCCGTTCACATCGAAGTAGTCTCTGATTTGTCAACAAAGGCGTTCTTAAACGCATTGAAACGGATGGGAGGTCGTCGCAAGCTGCCGACAGACATCTTCTGCGATAATGCCACTAACTTTGTAGGGGCATCGAATCAACTGCAGGAACTAAAAAAGTGTATGTTTTTAAAGCAGACCCAAGATGAAATCTATAAATTTTGCGCATCTGACTTTATTAATTTCCATTTTATTCCCCCCAGGGCACCTCATTTCGGAGGCCTTTGGGAAGCGGCAGTCAAGAGTGCAAAGGGGCTGTTAAATCGTACGCTGGCCAACACCAGGTTCACCTTTGAAGAGTTGAGCACTGTCGTCGTCGAGATAGAATCGATCCTCAACTCGCGCCCGCTATCGCCGCTTTCGTCAGACCCAAATGACTATAGCACTCTCACGGCTGGTCATCTCTTGGTTGGCGAATCATTGCGATCACTACCTGAAAGGTCCCTCGAGAATATCAAGCTGTCAAGTATGGACCGCTACGATGCGATTACGGCCGTCAAGCAACGGTTTTGGAAGCAATGGTCTGCTGACTATGTCAACGAATTGCGATCGCGCACGAAGTGGACAGCACCATCAACGAACCTCACCGAGGGCACGTTGGTCATCATCCATGAGGACAACCTGCCACCGCTACGCTGGAAACTAGGCCGAGTGCAGTCTACTATGCTTGGGAAGGATGGACTTGTACGGGTGGTGCACCTCCGCACTGCAAATGGAACATGTTGCAGGCCAATACACAAGTGGCAATTCTTGAGCGCCGCTCAAGACGAAAACGCTCCCAAGGCTTGAGTTATGTGCCGCTCATCTTCTTGCAGACCTTTGTCACCGAATCAAATGGCTACTCCAATTGAAAAAATAATATACTGGTCAGATTCAGAAGTTACTCTTCATTGGATCCGATCCCACCCTTCGTCGTTGTCAACATTCGTTGCGAACCGAGTAGCGCAGATTCAAGAGTGGTCAAGTGAAGCTACGTGGCGGCATGTGCCAACAAAACAGAACCCAGAAGATATAGTTTCGAGAGGTTGTGACGTAGAGGAAATCGTGCAGTCGATCTGGTTTGGTGGACCAGCGTTCCTTAAGTTTGAAGAAGAGAGCTGGCCCAGAAATCCACACTTCGAGCTTTCCGAAGAAGAGCTACAGATGGAAAGTCGGAAGAAATCGGTCGGACTGACCATCGCGGCCAAGCCAAATTATTTAGTGGATGTAATCGAGGGATACTCGTCACACCTCAAACTGCTAAGAGTGTTCGTTTTCGTGTTCCGCTTCATCCAAAAATGCAAAGACAAAAGTCTCAACTTTGAGAAAATTCCGTCATCCGTAGAATGCGACGAGGCGTTTCTAAAAATAGTCGAAATAACGCAGAAAAAAGAGTCTCAAGAAGATATTGAAAGGGTTCGTAAAGGCACCAAGTTAGGCCCCAGTCTTCAGCGTTTGAATCCCTTCATCCATGAAGAGGCTGGGACTTGGTGCTCTTTTTCGTTGATGCGAGTTGGGGGGCGACTAGTTAACGCTCCTATGTCATATAATGCCAAGTTTCCTTTGTTATTGACAAAACGCTCGCAGTTTGTGCAGACATCCGTTCGCCATCTGCATCAAACGAATTGTTATGCCGGCCCACGAGCACTCGTGAGTATCCTTAGACAGCGTATTTGGATAGTGAACGCTCGGGCGGTCTGCAGGGCGACAGTTAGGTCGTGTATTCGTTGCTTTAAATGCAAGCCTCTGCTCCAGACCCAAATGATGGGCAACTTACCCGCAGACCGGCTCCGTGCTCTCCGCCCAATTTCAGTATGTGGCGTTGATTTTTGTGGCCCAGTCTATACGACTCTGAAAATTCGTGGAAGGCCGCCTTATAAGTCCTACATAGCGTTATTTGTCTGTTTTGCGTCCAAGGCGGTTCATTTAGAAATTGTCTCCGATTTGACGACTAATTCCTTCTTGTTGGCATTCCAAAGGTTCGTCGGTCGTCGAGGATGTCCGCAACGCGTGAACTGCGACAACGCGACAAATTTCGTCGGAGCAAGTCGCCACTTCAGCGAGCTGCGGAGGAAGATAGAGGCGGAAGCGGACGCGATACGCGAATTCGCGTCAAGAAGCGGGTGCGAGTTTGCCTTCATACCGCCTCGAGCACCGCACATGGGCGGACTTTGGGAGGACGGTGTGAAATCTGCCAAGGGACTACTCCTACGGGCAGTCGGAAGCGCTCTCCTCACCGCAGAGGAGCTGGAGACCGTGCTGGTCGGGATCGAGGCGGTACTCAACTCGCGCCCGCTAGGACCCCTAAGCCCAGACCCAAGCGACGGAGACGCGCTGACTCCCGGGCACCTGCTGACAGGCGGGCCGCTTATCGCACCCCCAGCACCCAGGACCCCGGACCAGGAGGGTCTGAGCTGCTTAAAGCGATGGAAGCTTGTCTCGTCAGCCAGGCAAATGTTCTAGCAGCGATGGTCCCGGGAGTATGTGCTGGGCTTGCAAATAAGATGCAAGTGGCACCAGGAGGAACCCAACATCAAGGAAGGCGCCCTCGTAATCGTCGCCGAGGACAACCTGCCCCCTCAAAAGTGGCTGCTCGGAAGAGTGGTCGGAACAACCGCAGGGCAGGACGGAAGGGTCAGAGTGATCGACCTAAGGACAAGCAGCGGAGCCACGTTCAGGAGGCCAATCCACAAGTTGGCGCTTCTGCCACTGGCTTGAAGCCTTCCAGGCCTTCGACGGGGCCGGTGTAGCGCCATTTGGCTTATAATTTGTATTCGAATAAGATTAGGATCGAATTTGATGATTTAGGAAGTTAGCCTAGGGCAAAGCGGGAGCGCAATAAAAGCTCGCTCTCTCGCTCTTGGCGAATTCACCCCGCTTTGCCACCGTAAGTACGATAGGCTTAAAAGAAATTGTTTGAATATACAGGAGTCGACAAAATCTATTGAAAACGAACGCACGCACTTATTAGTTTTTCGTCGTAAAATACATTAATTTGCAGCCACCCAAAGTTTTCGGTATTTCATATTTAGAAAAACTATTCTAAAATTTCAGAGTGGGACGGCTTTTCACAAATATTTTGTGAATTAATTCATAACAGAAATGGTGTGAGTGCATCTCTAAACTTCTGACTAAGCGGTATGAAAATAAACGAACAATTTTGTCGAATCAGCTGAATCGTTTGCTAGGCTAACCAATGCTAGATCACTATTCAGCAAAACATATTAAATGGTTTTCTGATTCTTTAAGTGAGTCAATACATTTAATCAAATTAAAGTCACAATTAACAGAAGAAATTGATGTGATTTTCGCGTACATAGTGTTACAAAAATTCAACAAAGATGCTTTACAATTATATGATAGTCATATAAGTCTCCGGCTCTGATGCATTGGATTAACATCTCGGTGGTGCGACTAACTCTGCTGTATGGAGTCTTAGTGTGGTGGCAAGCGACAGGAAAGAAAACGTATCATAAGCTTATGGAAACGACTCAGCGACAGGCTCTTCTCTGTATTACAGGGGCAATGAGGTCAACCCCAACAAAAGCACTCGAAACCCTACTTGGAAAGGAACCCCTAGACATCCACGCTCGTCTGACTGCAGGAAAGGCAGCACAACGCCTCATCGCTTCAGGAAATCTGTCGCCACAAGGATACGGGCATAGTTCAATTGGAAGGGAAATGACCAGATCAACTGATTATATGACCCCCCAAACTTGCCTCGACGTAAAAACAACCGCATCTTTGGGACCTAAAGACTGGAAAATTGGAAGGGACCAAACTGAGCATCTCAATATATACACAGACGGCTCCAAGATGGAAGGAGGAGTAGGAGCGGGCCTATACTGTACAGACCCTGAGATAAGGATGCCATATAAGCTACCGGACCATTGCAGCATATTCCATCAGGAAAGCAGCCGAGGTCGCTCTTCTCACTGAAAGAGCACACGATGCGGTCAACCTATTCGTCGACAGCCAAGCGGAGTTCCAAAAGTGTCTTGGCGAGCAGGAAGGCACTAGATACCCTAAGCACGACAAAGTCAGTGCGGATCTACTGGGTTCCCAGCCA
This sequence comes from Drosophila miranda, assembly GCF_003369915.1. Lineage (NCBI taxonomy): Eukaryota > Metazoa > Arthropoda > Insecta > Diptera > Drosophilidae > Drosophila > Drosophila miranda. Next base: position 41,429,429 of record NC_046674.1, read on the forward strand.
GATTCGAAGGAAACGAGACGGCGGACGTACTAGCTAAGGAAGGCGTCGGGCTGGCGAATACGGGAACCGGGAACGTGCCTGTCTCCCTTAGAACGCTGCAAAGCGATCTAGAAAAGCAGGCCGGATCACAAACCGAAATAGGTGGAGGAGTACCACCGCCTGCAGAACCTCGAAAATCATGTGCAAGCACCGCAATGAGAAACTCAGCCACTACCTGCTGCACCTACCACGGAAGGACTGCACATTATTAGTGGGAATATTAACGGGCCATTGTCTGGCTGCGGCGCATGCAACAAAGCTAGGCATCACAAACAGAGACAGTTGTAGGAAGCGTGACGAGTCTGAGGCAACCGAAACCCTGGAACATCTCATCTGCAACTGTCCTGCTCTCTTAAGGGCAAGGTGGAAGTACCTGGGCGCGCCAGTGCTCGACGGTCAAGGTCCGATATCACAGGAGTGTGGATACCAAATTTAGTTTCTCTGCCTCTTAAAGGTTCTGAGATCCTTGAACTCATATTTTGCAATTGGCAAAACCGACCATGAAACCTGTGTGTTAAAGAATGAAATTGTTTTCTTTACGATCTGGTTCAGACTTTGCACTCTAGAAGATAAAGTCATCCTCTACGATTCTGCGTTTTCAGTTTTCTTGTATCTTTGAAATTGTGGATGCCACAGATTATAGCCCTTTGTGGGGGCGGAAATGGGCAGGGCAAAGTTTTGAAATATACTTGTAGCAGTGACATATCACAGAAGTCCGGATATAAAACGTCGTTGCTCTAGCTCTTATAGTCTTTGAGCACTAGGCGCTGATAGGGACGGACAGACGGACAGGCAGACAGGGCCCAATCGACTCTGCTATTGATGCTGATCAAGAATATATATACTTTATGGGGTCGGAAACGATTACTTCTGGACGTTACACACATCCACTTTTACCACAAATCTAATATACCCCAATACTCATTTTGAGTATCGGGTATAAAAAGGACAAAAGAGATCCAAGCCTTGCCAGATGTAATGAAATTTAAAGAACAACGGTGCACTTCCCTCTATACACGTCGAAGGATAAAGAATGGAAACCGTTGTAAAACGAAGTGCAATATGGCAAAATAAAAGAAAATTGTCCGCTATGTAAAATGGCAGGACATACCATAATTTACTGCTATAAGTTTAAGGGAATGAGTCCGATAGATAGAGGCTAGTTAATTAAAAAGCAGGCCAAATTTTGAGATATACGTTTTATAGTGAGATCAAACAGGAGTGTGGATACCAAATTTGGTTACTCTAGCCTTAATAGTCTCTGAGATTTGTGGATGCCCCAGATTTTCGTCCTTTGTGCGGGCGGAAGGGGGTGTGGCGAGATCTTTGAACTCACATTTTGCAACTGGTAAAACCGACCATGAAACCTGTGTGTTAGAGAGAGACAGAGCGAGAAAGAATGAAATTGTTTTCTTCATTCTGGCTATAATAATTATACGATCCAATTTAGTGGAAGTGGGAAGTGGGCGGGGCGAAATTTAAAAAAAAATTTAAAATTTTAAAATCTGGATCCAAAACATCGTTGCTCTAGCTCTTATAGTCTTTGAACACTAAGCGCTTATAGGGACGGACAGACGGACAGACGGACGGACGGAAAGACGGACAGACGGACGGACGGACAGACAGACATGGCTCAATCGACTTGGCTATTAATGCTGATCAAGAATATATATACTTTATGGGGTCGGAAACGATTCCTTCTGGACGTTACACATGTCCACTTTCACCGCAAGTCTAATATGCCCATATTCATTTTGAGTATCGGGAATAAAAAAGAAAAAAAGAAAAATAATAGAATATTTAGCTAAAAATAATATAATAAGTAAATACAATTTTAAAAAAGTAATATAACTCAAAAATGTTAAAAAAAAAAACAATTATAAGTATAATCTTCTCTATAAAATGCTAAATTATATTTATTAGATTTGAGTAAATAATTTGACTACCGCAATAAACATAAGTGTAAACTTGTAGCGCTAAAACCGAAGCCCACGGACAGCAAGCGACACCACAAGAAGGTCGAGCAGCAGACGGGCGGCGTCAAGAGCGAGGTGGCCATCGGTTTTGTGGGCGACATCACAATGATGCTGATTGTCTACACGCTGCACTGCACGAAGGTCACCTCGGAGGCCTAATCCTCGCCTAGCATCTTGCTGAGTGCTCGCTCTTTGACGATTTTCGAGAGGCCTACTACTGGCTGCAGATGAAAATACCAGAGGATGCCCGTATTATGTCCTGGTGGGACTATGGCTATCAGATCAGGGCCATAGCCAATCGCATCATTATGTTGGACAACAACTTTAAGCCAGGCCATGGCATCGTCCGAGGAGAAGGCCTACGAGATAATGCGCGAACTGGACATCGACTATGTCCTGGTGATCTTTGGCGGCCTCACGGCCTCATTACGGAAACCGCATTTAGCACGGCACTTAGTTTTAGCCTCTAGTATTTTTGTCTATCTGTAAATGATGGTTCAGCATAGAAGAGCCCTGCATGAGCACAAACACACACACTGTCTCTCTCTCTCACTTTGGCACTGTTATTACTCTCTGTTCGTTCTCTTTCCCTTTTGAGTGGTGAGTGTCGAATATACTGTGTGTACTCATGAAAGGGCTCTGCCCTCGAAGGCGAGTCCTATATCCTACATTGTGTAGGCGAAAAGATCGAAATATATATTATATATAATCTCTGATGAAAAATCTGATAGAGCATGAAAATAAATAAATAAATAATGTATAATGAACATCTTGAATCTTTATTAATAGATCCCTTAAGACCTTAGACCTTTTTTGAATAAATATGAATTTCAAATAAATAAACACAATTCTGTCTAAGTACATAGTGCCACTTGAAATTTTAGAATAGTTTTTCTAAATATGAAATACCGAAAACTTTGAGTGGCTGCAAATTAATGTATTTTACGACGAAAAACTAATAAGTGCGTGCGTTCGTTTTCAATAGATTTTGTCGACTCCTGTATATTCAAACAATTTCTTTTAAGTCTATCGTGCCTACGGTGGCAAAGCGGGGCGAATTCGCCAAGAGCGAGAGAGCGAGCTTTTATTGCGCTCCCGCTTTGCCCTAGCCTAACTTACACTAGACTTCATCAAATTCGATCCTAATATTATTCTAATACAAATTATAAGCCAAATGGCGCTACACCGACCCCGTTGAAGGCCTGGAAGGCTTCAAGCCAGTGGCAGAAGCGCCAACTTGTGGATTGGCCTCCTGAACGTGGCTCCGCTGCTTGTCCTTAGGTCGATCACTCTGACCCTTCCGTCCTGCCCTGCGGTTGTTCCGACCACTCTTCCGAGCAGCCACTTTTGAGGGGGCAGGTTGTCCTCGGCGACGATTACGAGGGCGCCTTCCTTGATGTTGGGTTCCTCCTGGTGCCACTTGTATCTTATTTGCAAGCCCAGCACATACTCCCGGGACCATCGCTGCCAGAACATTTGCCTGGCTGACGAGACAAGCCGCCATCGCTTTAAGCAGCTCAGACCCTCCTGGTCCGGGGTCCTGGGTGCTGGGGGTGCGATTAGCGGCCCGCCTGTCAGCAGGTGCCCGGGAGTCAGCGCGTCTCCGTCGCTTGGGTCTGGGCTTAGGGGTCCTAGCGGGCGCGAGTTGAGTACCGCCTCGATCCCGACCAGCACGGTCTCCAGCTCCTCTGCGGTGAGGAGAGCGCTTCCGACTGCCCGTAGGAGTAGTCCCTTGGCAGATTTCACACCGTCCTCCCAAAGTCCGCCCATGTGCGGTGCTCGAGGCGGTATGAAGGCAAACTCGCACCCGCTTCTTGACGCGAATTCGCGTATCGCGTCCGCTTCCGCCTCTATCTTCCTCCGCAGCTCGCTGAAGTGGCGACTTGCTCCGACGAAATTTGTCGCGTTGTCGCAGTTCACGCGTTGCGGACATCCTCGACGACCGACGAACCTTTGGAATGCCAACAAGAAGGAATTAGTCGTCAAATCGGAGACAATTTCTAAATGAACCGCCTTGGACGCAAAACAGACAAATAACGCTATGTAGGACTTATAAGGCGGCCTTCCACGAATTTTCAGAGTCGTATAGACTGGGCCACAAAAATCAACGCCACATACTGAAATTGGGCGGAGAGCACGGAGCCGGTCTGCGGGTAAGTTGCCCATCATTTGGGTCTGGAGCAGAGGCTTCCATTTAAAGCAACGAATACACGACCTAACTGTCGCCCTGCAGAACGCCCGAGCGTTCACTATCCAAATACGCTGTCTAAGGATACTCACGAGTGCTCGTGGGCCGGCATAACAATTCGTTTGATGCAGATGGCGAACGGATGTCTGCACAAACTGCGAGCGTTTTGTCAATAACAAAGGAAACTTGGCATTATATGACATAGGAGCGTTAACTAGTCGCCCCCCAACTCGCATCAACAAAAAAGAGCACCAAGTCCCAGCCTCTTCATGGATGAAGGGATTCAAACGCTGAAGACTGGGGCCTAACTTGGTGCCTTTACGAACCCTTTCAATATCTTCTTGAGACTCTTTTTTCTGCGTTATTTCGACTATTTTTAGAAACGCCTCGTCGCATTCTACGGATGACGGAATTTTCTCAAAGTTGAGACTTTTGTCTTTGCATTTTTGGATGAAGCGGAACACGAAAACGAACACTCTTAGCAGTTTGAGGTGTGACGAGTATCCCTCGATTACATCCACTAAATAATTTGGCTTGGCCGCGACGGTCAGTCCGACCGATTTCTTCCGACTTTCCATCTGTAGCTCTTCTTCGGAAAGCTCGAAGTGTGGATTTCTGGGCCAGCTCTCTTCTTCAAACTTAAGGAACGCTGGTCCACCAAACCAGATCGACTGCACGATTTCCTCTACGTCACAACCTCTCGAAACTATATCTTCTGGGTTCTGTTTTGTTGGCACATGCCGCCACGTTGCTTCACTTGACCACTCTTGAATCTGCGCTACTCGGTTCGCAACGAATGTTGACAACGACGAAGGGTGGGATCGGATCCAATGAAGAGTAACTTCTGAATCTGACCAGTATATTATTTTTTCAATTGGAGTAGCGATTTGATTCGGTGACAAAGGTCTGCAAGAAGGTGAGCGGCACATAACTCAAGCCTTGGGAGCGTTTTCGTCTTGAGCGGCGCTACTTTCGACTTTGCAGTCAACAAGGAGACCTCGAAACCTTCTGCAGTCTTTCATAAGCTCCATAAGATCTCATGGATGCGTCGGCAAAGGCATGTACTTGAATCGGTGACATGGGATCAGTTTGCACAAATCGAGGTATGGTAATCTTCCCCAACTGACCCAAGGATTCTTTTAATAAGTTCCATGCTGTTTCCAAGTTCATTGGAATTGACTCATCCCAATCTAGCTTGTTAAGCCAAAGCTCCTGCAGTAGGATCTTTCCTTTAATTACTAGAGGACTTAACAAGCCAAGGGGGTAAAACAGCTCGGATGTCACCGATAATATGTTCCGTTTTGTCGCTCGGAGACCCATAACTGACGTGTCAATTTGGAACTTAAAGATGTCTTCGTGTGGCAGCCACGATATTCCTAACGCCTTAGTTGACTCTGAGTCCGAGATCGTTATCGGCTTAACTGTGCTCTCGGATGCGGTGACCTCAGGTAAGTTCGAAAACCATTTAGTCAATTCAAACCCAGCAGTTTGAAGAACCTGAGCCACTTAATTGTCTTTAGCTCCTCTACGCAACCAGCACCAGTCAACATGTCATCGACATAGAAGTCGGAGTCAATAACTTCAGCAGCTTTAGGGAATGAGAGTTTTGCAGACTCACTTACTTTTGGGTCCTCAACACACACTGATGTGGAATGAAATAATGTGGAGTTTTAGGGATTGTGTTGTCTGTGGTAGACATGTGACCCAAGGAGAGGTACTCTTCCATGAACTCCAAGTACATTTTCTGTAACTCGGGGTCACGAGACAATCATTTTTCAAGCGATAAAAACCGCCGTTTAGCCACTTCAAAGGAGTTGCCTAAGATACTGGGATCTGATTTGAACGGCAGTTTTACTTCAAACCGACCTGGAGGCACGACCTGAGTAGTCCTTCTATAATGCTCTTCACATAACTTGTGTTCAGGAGATAATGATTTTTTAGAAGACGGCAATTCTTCCAGTGACCAAAACTTTTGTAATGTGTTGTCGATGTGTATCACTGACTCTTCTCGACAACTCAAACAGGGTGATCAGGGTGATACCCCAAAATGGACCTTAAAATCCAGAAATCGACCGTAAACTCACTACCAGTAATTTTCGACTTCACCACCGTGTGTATCTTTTTCTTGACTTGTGAATTGGATTCACCAATACCAAGCAAGTTGATACACGACTCCTCCCTACGGATCTGTAAGCGCTGTGCTAAGTCCTCAGTTATAAAATTGGTTTGAGACCCCGAGTCAAGCAGAGCTCGGGCCAAAACATGTTCACCATTATTTGTTCGGACGCTTACGATCGACGTAGCCAGAATAACTCTATCCATAGCTGTCGCATGGAGAGCATGCGAAGTGGAAGGTTGATTCTGATTGGGAGGAGGAGAAGAATTCTCTGGGGGTGATGGTAACGCTAGACTTTTATTCGCCACTGTGTATCTATGCAATAAGGTATGGTGTGAGCAGCCACACACTCGACACTTCTTAGCTTTGCAGAGTGGCCTTGTTGCAGACAATTGATGCACAGGGATGCAGTTTTTGCGAATTCGAACCTTTGCATTACTGCCAGCCGACCAAATGGACTGCAATCGGTCAACAAATGGCCTTTTGCATTGCAGTAGCTGCATTGTTGGTTTGTGGTATTCGCGGTAGAACACGCGAATGAGCTCCGAATATGCGGCTTGCTTGGCATAGCTTTCTGCTCCTGCTTTGGTTTGTCCGAATTTTCGGCGAAAAGATGCTGATGTCTGCGATTAAGCAACTTTTCACAGTCAGCCCAAAGTGGCAGCTTCTCATAATCGAGCTGTTCTTCCCATTTCTCTTTGGTCACCGGATCGACTCTGGTCAAGACGAAATGAATAATCATCGCATTCGAGATCTTTTTATAATCGCCTATCGACAACAATGAACCATATATGGATGAGGCGGTTTCGATAAGGTTCCTTAAGGACGACTAAATAGGGCATCAATGTGATTTTTAAAGATCAGACAATCATTATCGTAGACCCGTTTTAAGCTAGCCATTGCTTTCTCATAGTTGGTCTCGGTTACTTGGAAAGCCCTAACTGTTCCCAACGCTTCACCAGAGAAACACGAAAGCAAATGGTTGAACTTTTCGATAATTGGAATGCTTTCGTCATTGTGAACCAGAGTCTCAAATAAACCTATGAAGTTTTTAAAGTCCGAAAAGTTGCCGCTGAACTGCGGCAGTGCTAACTTCGGAAGGCGAGCACGAGTTGGGCCACCATAAGCTGGTACTGCAGGTTTTATCTCATCAGCTGTCTTCAAGGCGCAAATGAGAGACATTAATTTTGCCTTTGTGACAATTGAGAGTTCTTCCAACTCGACTCCAAATTCATCGTCAGGGGCTATATCTTCAATCTTCTCTTGAAGTTCGCGTGCCGTGTCAATGCTACGCAAAAGCGTTTCGAGTCTGCACTCGAGCTCCGTCAATACCAGCGGAATATCTCCCGCTTCTAAACGGTCGGCTGTATATTCAAACAATTTCTTTTAAGCCTATCGTAGCTACGGTTTCAAAGCGGGGCGAATTCGCCAAGAGCGAGAGAGCGAGCTTTTATTGCGCTCCCGCTTTGCCCTAGCCTAACTTACACTAGACTTCATCAAATTCGATCCTAATCTTATTCTAATACAAATTATAAGCCAAATGGTACGCGAAAATCACATCAATTTCTTTTGTTAATTGTGACTTTATTTTGATTAAATGTATTGACTCATTTAAAGAATCAGAAAACCATTTAATATTTTTCGCTGAATCATGATCTAGTATTGGTTAGTCTAGCAAACGATTCAGCTGATTCGAAAAAATTGTTCGTTCATTTTCATACCGCTTGGTCAGAAGTTTAGAGATGTACTCACACCATTTCTGCTATGAATTAATTCACAAAATATTTGTGAAAGCCGTCCCACTCTTTATCTTCGCCCGAGAATGTGGGTACTTCTAATTTCGGAAGATCAGGCAAATCGATATCTTCTTTTTCTACCCGATACTCAAAATAAGTATGGGGGTATATTAGATTTGTGGTGAAAATGGATGTGTGTAACGTCCAGGAGGAATCGTTTTAGACCCCATAAAGTATATATATTCTTGATCAGCATCCATAGGCGAGTCGATTGAGCCCCGTGTGTCTGTCCGTCCCTATCAGCGCCTAGTGCTCAAAGACTATAAGAGCTAGAGAAACGACATTTTATATCCCGACTTTTGTTATGTCACTGTTACAAGAGTATTTTAAAACTTCGCCCCGCCCTATTCCGCCTACGCAAAGAACGAAAATCTGTGGCATCCACAATATTAAAGATACGAGAAAACTAAAAACGCACAATCATATAGAATGACCATATCTACCAGATTTCCGAATCTAGATCAGATCGCATTATTATTATAGTCAAAATGAACAAATCAATTTGCAGTGGTTAAGCAGCTCCCGACGACACGCTCAGACTGATTTTCTGTCTCTCTCGCACGCACTCTTTGTCGTGTCGTGTAATATTAGCCGGAGGAGAGCCTTACTGACTAAGTATCGGGTATAAATGTAGAGTTGCGGTGTCCGCAGCAACTCACAACTTTCCCCCTCGGTTGTTGTTTCCTGTGTTATTTTTGGAAGCTCTAGTTCTGTGTCAGCGTAATTACACTACACAACAAAATGACGACGCTTGAAGATTTAAAACGCCAACGGAGCAATATAAAACGCATAACTCGTTCGTTCTCTTTCGTAGATCAGACGCGTGTTTGTTTTGCGCTCCGCATATTTTCCTTTTGTTTTGTATAAACAGCCGGTGTTTTCATAAATAAACTTTAACTGTTCTTTCTCCCTCGCTCTCGTCACTTTCTGTTCAGTAGCTCTCTCTCTCATTAGCTGCTGCTGCAACTGTTCGCCTCTCCTTCTATTAGCGTTTGTCTGGCACACTGGTTTGATATCCATTTGTTTTTAAATATTATTTGATTTTAGTTTTGTTCAAAGTTTTATTATGGAGTTTTCTGTGGTATGTGCCACAAAATCCTGTCGGAAAGAGATCACCCATGATCAGCCGAGTATCCCCTGCTGGCTCTGCGATAGCGTAGTGCACGCAAAATGTGCTGGGTTTACGGGCCTCGTGGGCGATGCCATATCAAAACGTAATGGCTTGCACTATAGTTGTGAAGCATGCCGTGGGGTTGAGACTGACATGGTCATATTTATGAGGCAGACGCGGAAGGGCTTTAAGGAGCTGACCGTTAGCTTTAGAAATCAGTACGATCGGCTCCTAGCCATGGAGTCGCAATTTGGCAGTCTGCAACTGCTGAATGGGTCTCAGAGGCCGTCACTCAGCCGTTCGCGGCCGAAAAACTGACTCCGACCACTCCAAGTGTACAGCAGTTAATCTCGTTTGCCACTCCAAAGGCAAAGACAGCTGCTGGCGATGCAGATTCGGTACGTGCAGCCAAGTACGTCTGCAGCGTCCGTGTCCGTGGAGTCCGCAAAGTCGCTAGCTGTCCCGTTTATAAGCAACCGGATAGATATGGTCATTCTATATGATTGTGCGTTTTTAGTTTTCTCGAATCTGCAATATAATGGATGCTACAGATTTTCGTTCTTTGTGGTGGCGAAAGGGGGTGGGACGAAATTTTGAGATATACGTTTTATAGTGAGATCTAACAGGAGTGCGGATACCAAATTTGGTTACTCTAGCCTTAATAGTTTCTGAGATTTCTGGATGCAACAGTTTTTGTCCTTTGCGGGGGCGGAAGGGGGTGTGGCGAAATTTTGACGCAAAACGGTCAAGGTCCGATATCAAACTCCTCTGCGATCTCGTGCAGAGACCTGCGGCAGTCATTTACAGTCGCTGAGTTCGACGATATTGAACTCAAAGCTTTAATAGCTGCTTGGCTGTCCGAGAAAATGCACACTGAGTGCGTGTCTAGAAGTAGTTGGGAGACGATAAAAATGGCCTCCTTGATGGCTACAACCTCCGCTTGGAACACACTGCAGTGGTTCGGGAGCCTGAAGCAGTGACTGATGTTCAGCTCGCTAGACTCCACCTCCAACGCGGCCGTCTAACTTTGAGCCATCAGTGTAGAAGTGAACCGCATTTGCAGGTCCTGGCTCGCCCATCTCCCAGTCCTCCCTAGGTGGGATTGATACCTGGAAGGGCGCCGAGAGGTGATCACTAGGAATACAGTAATCTGTCCTCTCTAGTAGTCTGGGAGCGGGAGTCTCGTCAGGATTCCCGAGTGCCCAACCATGGACGGCTTCCACAGTTTGGCTTCTCTCATTCTAAGTGCAGAAAGTGTTGCCACCTTCCTACCCATGAGATCTACAAGGAGGAGGTTCAGCACGGTATCCAGGGCTTCCCCCGGAGTAGTGCGTAGCCCGCCAGTTATGCATAGCTCTGCCATGCGTTGAATTCTACTGAGTCTGTTAAGACAATTACTTTTGTCTAGGGCTGGCCACCATGCTACCACTCCATAGAGCAAGATTGGTCGTATGATGGGGGTGTATATATCCAACGAACTATATACGGGGTCATTCCCCATTTCAGTCCGATTGCTTTCCTGCATGTATAAAGGGCCACTGTGGCCTTCTTTACTCTATCCTCTATGCTCAGTTTCCAATCGAGCTTTCTGTCGAGGATTAGGCCAAGATATTTGGCATTATTGCTCAAAACTAGCGCCTCCCCACAGAGTTTTGGGGGTGTCAGTACCGGAACTTTGTACTTCTTAGTGAAAAGGACAAGTTTCGTTTTAGACGGACTAACTCCTAACCCGCATTTGTCTGCCCATCTCGAAATTTTCGTGAGAGTACTTGTCATGCACTCACACAACGTCTGCGGAAATTTTTCGGAGAGTGCTATAGCAACATCGTCCGCATACGCCACCACACCAAACGGCAGTCACCCCCCTCTATCTCCCGCTGCAGTGCGTTCACTGCCACGTTCCATAGGAGGAGCGAGAGGACCCTACGCTGTGCCTCTGCTGACAAATCTGGTGCACGTTGACGTCCCCAGTGATGCCTCAACCGTCCTGCATTGTAGCATCTGATCGATCAGGCTCACCGTGCTGGAGTCAACGCCCAGATCCGTCAGTGCGCCCGTGATGGCGGTCGGAAGGATATTATTAAAGGCGCATTTTATGTCCAGGAAGGCTACCATTCCTTAAAGTTAAGGGACGCTTCGATGATCGATGTGATCGAGTGTAGGGCCGTTTTGACATCTTCCCTTCCGATAGGCATTCTGGGAATCTGAGATCAGACTGGGCGGAATACGCGGCGTGAGATACAGCCCCAAGAGCCGTTCCATCGCCTTCAGAAGAAAAGACGATAGACTAATGGGTTTGAAATCTTTTGGGGCAGTGTGCGAGGGCTTGCCTGCCTTGGGTATGAATACGACTTTGGTCTGAAGCCAGGTGTCAGGAATGAGCCAATTAATGGCTTTATGTCCCGCGTGAATCAGTTGGGCAGGGAAAATGCCGTCTGGCCCCGCGGATCGCCCCGGAAATGTTCTCCTGGCCTAGCAGGCTCAGGACGGCATTTGAGACGACAGAAGGAGGCGCGAAGTAGTTGGGTCTGTTTTCATCGCAGCCAGGGAAGTGAGTATTTAGGAGAAGATTTAGCGACTCATCGCTGGACGTAGTCCACGACTGGTCGGTATTCTTCAAGTAACACAGGGTGGGTGTTGTCTTCGAGAGAACTCTGCGCAAGCGCGAAGCTTCTGAGTTGTTCTCGATTTCGCTTCAGAACTTACGCCAGGAGGCGCGTTTGACTTTCCTAAGTTCTTTGTTGTAGGTTGACAAGGCCAGTCTGGCCTTGTATTCGGCCCAGTTTTGCTCAACGTTTTCAGCCTTAGCTTTATTGAAGAGTCTCCGGGAGGCTTTCCGGAGCTCCCCCCGTTTCGGATTCCACCATTCAGGTTTCCTCCGGCCTCTGCTCTTGGCCGAGGGGCAGGCTTTGTCGAGCGCCTTATTGCAGGCGTCGGTAAAGATCTAAATAAGACGAGTCGTGGCCTCCGTGGAAAGCTCCTCCTCAGGTGGGGGCTCAGCGAGAACACGACAGAGGTACTCAGAGTACCGAGTCCAGTTTGTCCGCCTGATGTTCCGGAATCGAACTGGCTTCTGTACTGAGAAAAAGAAAACAGTTTCCACGTACCTGTGGTCCGAGAAGGAGTGCTCTTCCCGGACCCTCCAGGATACAGTGTTACTCTGTATCTCATGAGAGCATAGCTCGCAAACAACGGTCAACACTTTTTCCCTTTGCTGTCTCGTCACTGACAAAACAGAAAAAGACCACGCAGACACGGTCTCTCACTGAGCAGAACACTTTTTGTCTCTTCGCTTGTGTTATGTGTTTCGTGTTTTCGGTTGAGCCCGACACACGATCGTGTCTCACAACTTAGAGAGACACTTTGGTCAAGCGCTCACAGCAAAAGTGTCTTTAGATGAGCAGAACCAAAAAAGTGTCTGAGTAAAGTGTTTTTAGTTTTTTTTCGTGTATATGTTTATTTATTCATGTTTTCCGCATCTTTTGGGCTATTGTATTGTAATATGTATATTTATTTGCAAAATTGGCAAACGAACATTTTCGTTTTGCTTTTCACGATTCATTTTAAGCTCCAATAGTCAAACCGTATAGAATTCATAAAAATTGATCGTTGCCATAAGCATCACAAGTACAAGCACGCATAAATACGCAAAAGACACTTTTTTCGTTCACTTGCGACAAGATGCTCAGTGAAAAACAGGAACAAAAGAGAAGTGAAGAAATCGGTCTTTGCTTGAGCGAAGAGCGAGTTGAGCAAAAACAGAAGACCATCTGAGTAAGTAACTGAAAAGGTACTCACCCTTTTCGTTTGTGTCAGTGCTTCCCAACTGACAGTGATGTGCATTGGCGTCGCACCCCACAATTAGGCCGATGTCCTTGGCCGAACAATCTGTGATTAGAGCCCGGAGAGGCACGTGTGGAGGGGGGTCACAGACCCCTAACATGGTTAATGAATTTTAAAGAACCTAACTCCAAACTAGTACGCTGGAAACTACAACTATAAGAATACAACTACGACGTAGAATATCGTGGACTTTGACATGCAATGACTGCATCTTTCAAGAGGCGATGCAATTACTGCACCGTCAAGTGGCCCGTGTGACACCAGCAGAAGGTTGTTATGCGAGCATGCAGGAAAGATAGCTGTTAGACTAATATTCGAGGAAGATTAGCACAAAAGTTTCTAAGAGAACTAGACATGCATTCAAAATAAACATAAAAATACCACTACAATTACTAATTACTAATTACTAGAAAGGTGTGTAAGGATTAGTAATTTAATAAGAGGAAGAGAATTAGTGGTGGATATGATTTGGCAGAGGGAATTATAGTCCGAGCATAAGACCCTAAACGGTTCATGCAAGGAATAATTCGATCTACAAAGTGGAAGGAAACACGGTATAAAATGTCTAGTAAGACTAATAGGAATCGTGAAGTTAATGCGGCTCAACAGATCAGGGCTGTCTATGTCACCCCTGATCAAGTTGTGCATAAATATCACACCAAGCATTTTTCTACGGTTAACTAAGGATGGGAGGTTTACTAATAGCAGTCCACTAGAGTAAGATGGGAGTCTCACACCCGCATCCTAGTAAAGGCCCCGCAGAGCAAAGAGTAAAAGTTTTTCTGTACTGATTCTATACGGTTCTATACAGTACTTTGTACTGAGGGCACCATACACAGGACCCGTATTCTAAGATCGGACAAACAAGCGAGGTATAGAGAGTCTTTGTTATATAGGGGTCGTCAAATTCCTTTGGCCACCTCTTTATAAACCCAAGCACGCACATGGCCTTATTTACTATGGTAAAAATTTGTTCGGAAAACTTTAACTTGGGGTCTAACATAGCACCAAGATCATCCACCAGGGTAATTCTTTCAGGAGAACCACCAAATAGGGTATAGGGAGCCAACAAAAGGCTAGAACGATGAAATGTCATTACTTTGCATTTCGAGGCATTAAGGTGTAACAAGTTTGCACAACAGCATGACTGAAAGTTATTGAGATCGGATTGCAAGCGAGAATTAAATGAAATGTCCTTATACTGGAAACAGAGTTTAACATCATCCGCATACATAAGTACTCGAGAGTATGTTAATACCGAAGGCAAGTCATTAATAAAGAGTGTGAAGAGTATGGGGTCTAGATGGCTGCCCTGTGGTACTCCCGAAGAAACCTTTACTGGTAAGGAGAGGGAGTTTTTGAAAAGGACTCTTTGAGACCTGGAACAAAGATAGCTAGAAATCCATCTCAGGAGGTTGGGCGGAAACCCTAAAAGGTCAAGTTTATGCGCTAAAAGGGAATGGTTTACAGAGTCGAATGCTTTACTAAAGTCGGTGTAAGTAACATCCGTCTGTAAGTTACCTTGAAAGCCTTTAATAATGAAAGAGGTAAACTCTAACAAGTTCGTAGTGGTTGATCGCCGCCTTATAAATCCATGCTGAGTGGGAGATATAAGTGACTTGCAAAGATGTTGCAAGTGCGGAGCTAATACCTTCTCAAACATTTTATGAATAGCGGATAACTTTGCTATACCTCTATAATGTTTTGCATCAGACTTGCTACCTTTTTTATGGAGAGGAATTATAAACGATTCCTTCCAGATGGGGGGAAGCAAGAAGAATCGATGGACAGGTTGAATATTTTAAGCAAGGGTCCACACAGAGCCTTGGCGCAGTACCTGAGTACACAACCTGGAACCCCGTCTGGACCCGGTGTAACATCGGCTTAACTAGTCGAAGATCATGAAGTAAAGAACATTCATTTAACAAGGGACTGAAAATGCCGTTCGACCTCGGTAAACCGTATGGGTACAGATGACGAGAGAAGCATTCCTCAGAATAGGTGGTTTGGAAGAATTGGGCAAAAAGATCGGCAATTGCCTGATCATTATTTGCCGACGTATTACAAAATGATAGCGAGGATGGGTGTGCGGACATTCTACGCTTACTGTTTACGAAGAAGTAAAACTCATTAGGCTCCTGAGAAAAACGTATCCTGCATCGAGATAGGTAGTTCTTATAGCATTGTGCATTAAGAACTAAAAAGATTGACCGAGCTATCACATAGCGAGAGTGAGAAGTAGGAGAACCAACTTCCTGAAATTTCTTATAATGTCTTCATTTTGAGTTTTTTAGGCTGGATAACTCTTTGGTAAACCAAGGGGGTTTTCCAGATCTAATTGGACAAGAAAGCGGGACACAAGAATCAAAACAGACGATATAATGTTTAGAAAAAAAAACAGACGAAACAAATTAACACCTAGATTCACCAAACACGTGGTGCTAGATGACCTCGGAACAAAACTGATCACTAACAAAAATAAAAAGTTAAAAGACTCAAGAAAAGACCATCATAATAACCTAATCATTTCATCTTAAAGATTTCATGTCTGCTGGATAGCAGCACAACCCTTCACCATAACCCAACCCAATCTCAGTACTCCATTTGCGAAGCTAGAATTAGGGGAAGCTAGAGTGACACAAACTTATACAATTTTAAATCATGTTATCGAGTTAGATAACTATGAAAAAAACATAAACTCAATTAAAGAATCCATAGCCCAGCTGAAAGACATTACGTTTTTAATGGAAACTAAAGACATTCTCAACTCAAAGTTGACCCAGTTAGAGCAACGATACTTGAAATTGATCCCCAAAAGAAGAGAAAGAGAGGACTGATCAATGGATTAGGTAGAATTGTTAAAATAGTTACAGGGAACTTGGACGCAAGCGACGAAGAGAAAATAATAATATGAACCGTCGCGGGAGTGTTTAGGTGGTTTTAAAGTCCCCGAGAATCGAGGTGTTTTTAGCACCTTTTGGAGGCATCTTCCAGTGATGCCAGCACTGGGGCGCCCAGGTATCTCCTCCTTGCCCTTGAGAGAGCCGGACAGTAGCAGATGAGATGTTCCAGGGTTTCGATAGCCCCAGGTTCATCACATTTCCTACAAATGTCTCTGTTGGTGATGCCTAGCTTAGCTGCATGTGCAGCAGCCAGACAGTGACCTGTAAGTATTCCCACTAGCAATCTACAGTCTTTTCGTGGTAGGTGCAGTAGGTAGTGGCTAAGTTTCTCGTTGCGTTCCTTGCACATTATCTTCGAGGTTTTGCAGGTGGTGGTACTGTTCCACCTGTTATCAGTCTGTGTTCTAGACTGCTTCTCTAGATCGCATTGCAGCGTTCTAAGTAGACAGGCACGTTCTCGGTTCTCCTATTCTCCAGCCCGACGCCTTCCTTAGCTAGTACGTCCGCCGCTTCGTTTCCTTCGATGGTGGCTGGGAACCCAATAGATCCGCACTGTCTTTGTCGTGCTTAGGAGGTCTAATGCCTCCCTGCTCGCCAAGACACTTCTGGAACTGACCGCGGACGACTGCATGGATCTTATCGCCGCTTGGCTGTCGACGAATAGGTTGACCGCATCGTGTGCTCGTTCTGTTAGGAGAGCGACATCCGCTGCCTTCCCGATGGCAAAAACTTCTGCCTGGAATATGCTGCATTGGTCCGGTAGCTTATACGACAGCATTATCTCAGGGTCTGTACAGTATAGGCCCGCTCCTACTCCTCCTTCCATCTTGGAGCCGTCTGTGTATATATTGAGATGCTCAGTTTGGTCCCTTCCAATTTTCCAGTCTTTAGGTCCCAAAGATGTGGTTGTTTTGACGTCAAGGCAAGTTTGGGGGGTCATGTAATCAGTTGATCTGGTCATGTCCCTGCCAATTGAACTGTGCCCGTATCCTTGTATGGATAGGTTTCCTAATGCTATAAGGCGTTGTGCTGCCTTTCCCGCAATCAGGCGAGCGTGAATGTCCAGGGGGTCGATTCCGAGTATAGTTTCGAGTGCTTTTGTTGGGGTTGACCTCAGCGCCCCTGTAATACAGAGCAGAGCCTGTCGCTGAGTCTTTTCCATAAGCTTATGGTATGTCTTCTTTTCAATAGCCTGCCACCACACTAAGGCTCCATACAGCAGAGTTGGTCGCACCACCGAGATGTAGATCCAGTGCATTAGAGCAGGTGACAGGCCCCATGTGCTGCTGAGCATCTTCTTGGATGCATAAAGCACAATGGTAGCCTTCTTCACCCTTTCCACTACATTGGGCCTCCATGCCAGCTTGCTGTCCAGTACTGTGCCTAGGTATTTCACCTGTGATTTTGGAGTCAGCCTAGTTTGGTCAATTTTCGGGGGGGTCCATATCGGTACCTTGTACCTCTTGGTAAAGAGGATAAGGTCCGTCTTGTCCGCGTTGATACTGAGTCCTACCTCTTCCGCCCACTCACGTATCTCCCTGAGTGTACGTTCCATTATGGAGCTGAGGGTCGATGGACATACATCCGTAATAAGTATGCTTATGTCATCTGCATAGGCTGTTATTTTTGGGGCCTTCCTTTCAAATCTCTTAATGAGGTCGTCGACCACCAAATTCCACAGTAGTGGCGATAGGACTCCACCTTGAGGTGTGCCTCTGTGTGCCCCCTTTACCATGGAAGCGGTGCCCCACTCCGATTGCAGCCGTCTACAACTTAGGAGGTTTTTGATCCAGACGTTGATTGCAGGGTGTATGTTATTCGCTTCTAGGCGACTTGCTATTGCGGTTGTTGCCACGTTGTTGAATGCTCCTGAGATGTCCACAAATGCTCCCAAAGCATACTTTTTGTTGTGAAGGGCGCTCTCGATGGTGGCTACTAGCGAGTATAGTGCCGTCTCCACTGATTTCCCCTTGGTGTAGGCGTGTTGGTTTATTGACATCAGTCCCCCTACCTCATTCCTGATGTGTAAATCCAACAGCTTTTCTAGTGTTTTTAGTAGAAAGGAGGTAAGGCTTATCGGTCTATAGTCCTTGGGACTCGCATGGCTGCACTTTCCTGCCTTTGGGAGGAAGACAACTCTCGAGGTTCTCCATTGGATGGGGATATAGCCCGTACTTAGGCATGCTGAGTATATTGCGAAGAGCCATGGGGTAATAACCTCTTTGGTCAACTGCATCATGGCTGGGAATATCCCGTCCAGTACTGGTGCTTTTATGGCCGCGAAGGAGTCTATGGCCCAGTGGATTCTCTTAGTGGTTAACAGACCTATTGGGGGGCGCTGTTCCTCAGTTGCTAGGTCCTGATGCTCCTTGGCGTCAGTGACCTCGGTGCATCCAGGGAAGTGCGCCTCCATTAGGGCTGTTAGGGCTTCTTTACTGCCCTCTGTCCACTGTCCGTTGTCTAGTTTTAGTTGGCTCTGTACTGTGGGCTGCTTTGAGAGCAGCTTCCGGAGCCTAGCGGTTTCGGGCACTTTCTCAATGTTGGAGCAGAACTTTCTCCACGAGTTCCTTTGTGCCTTACGTATTTCCTTCTTGTAGCTCCTAAGTAGGATTTTATATTCCTCATTGACAATCTCTTCGTTCGCTTGTTTGGCGATCTTGAAGAATTCCTTGAGGTTGTTCCTCTGGAGAGAGAGATCTCGGTTCCACCAGAGTGGCTTGGACCTCCTCTTCGTTCTCGAGGGTTTGCACGATGCATGGTAGGAGTTCAGTAACTCGTTGGATAGGGTCTTTATGGACTTCTCTATATCCTCCGCGGATTTCACTGAGCCCGGATTCGCGAGCTTCGAAGTAACAGTCTTTTTAAACTTTACCCAGTTTGTGTTTCGGGGGTTTCTATAGACTGTTATCTTCGAAGAGTGTTTGAATTCGCACTTGAACTGAATGTACTTATGGTCTGAGAAGGATGGTCTTTCGAGGACTCTCCAGTCAGATACCAAGGTACTCTTTTCCGTGACAAGAGTTAGGTCTAGCACGTTTGACGTGCGGTTCTTCCGGCGGGGCGGGCCTGTCGTGTGCCATGTAGCAGGAAGCTGCCATTAGGCGCTTTTCCTCGCTCTCCAGCATCACCACCGTCAGGTCATCCGTGCTGTAATGAGACATAGGATGAGCATGGATTCCCTTCCGTACGAGTACGGCGGTTCTGTTCCTGCTTACCGATGTTGAGTAGAGAAGGCTGTAATTTGAGGACTTTAGTCCGGCCACAGAGTTGCCTGACGCAATCCACGGCTCCTGGACTAAAGCTATGTCGGCGGGCCCTTGCTCCATGGCAATGAGGAGCTCCGCCGACGCTACCTTGCTTTTATGGAGATTGAGTTGCAGCACCCTTAGTGTCATGGGTGGCTAACTCAACCTCGCACGACGGGTTGACTATGATTGTCAGGTCACCGTCACCGTCTTCCTCCTCCTCCGAGTCGTCCAGCGCAAGACCCTGGGCGGCCTCCACTATGGTCTCCAGACCTAGGTCCTTCTCGACCGGCCTGGAGGGTGTGCGCATCTTTATCCTCGGGGTGGCGCTTTTTCAGCCGTAGGTATACGCTACCTACGCCCCACGCCATCTTCCCGAACTTGGGATACAGGATGTCTCCGCCACCTTGCTGATCTGGAGGATCACGTGCTGGCCCCCCTCGTTGGGTAGTGGGCTACCGGCATGCAGAACCTTCCAATCAGCCGTTGGCACGTCCGGATTTTGCCTCTGCAGCAGCTTCAGTGCTCGCTCCCCCTGGACAGCAATGGGGAAGAGCACCTTCGCCTTTGGTATGGACGGGATCAGCTCCCTGTCTACCACCTCCAGCTTGGCCCCCTCCCACAGAGCTTCCAGTAGGGGCACCTTCTGCACCAGCCACTGCCGCGTTGAACTTGAGGATTTTGACCCCGTTCAGCCATCCCGCTCCATCGAACGTGGGCATGGGAGCGCTAGGGTCCTCCTCCATTCGCGAGAACAGTGCCTCGACGAGCTGCGCGTGGACTAACTTCTACTGCGTCGCCGTCATCTTCCCGTTCTCGTCGCTGCGATCGATCAAGGCCACAATGAGATGTCTCTTGGACACCTCGCTCATGGCCTTCTGCCTCGCCTCGATCGAGCGTTGCCTCTTGGTGGCCAACATCTCCTTGTTGGCGAATCCACCGTTTGTTGCCTTCATCTGCGGCAACTGCGCGTAGTATTCGCGGCCCTCCTGTACCCGTTGCTCAGCCCAGGCTAGCTTGGACTTCCTGGAACGCTTCGGCCCTTCCCTACGCAGGGAGCTGGTACCTGGTTCCGGCGAGCGGAGAAGGCTTTCCTCTTCGGTCTGGCTAAGGGATAGCACGCTCTCCAGGTCCGAGTCTGCATCGACAACGGCACCCGCGCGGCTCACCCTGTAACGCGTCGTTTTTGTGGCAGTAGTATTACAACTGACATGACCTGCTCCCGCCATGCCCGAGGTGTGACCGCTGGCGACACGCAGAGAGGATTGCTCCTCCCCGTGCCCGCCGGTGGTAGCAGTCACGCTTTCCACCGATGTTTGGGTTGACATCCCAACCCGTGTTTGCTCCTTATCTACCTCCATATTTGGCCCAAAGGTCCATACCGGCTAATGTTTTTCGGGGGGACCACCCCCTAGCGTTTTATGCCTGGCCGCCAGGCACCTCTAGCCATGGCGTTGGTTCAGTTCCCCGACTTTAGATCGGGAAGACGATGGACCATAGCCTTAGCTAGACACTGCATTACCCCGGGGAAGGCAAGCGACAGTGCATTATCCTCGCCCGGGATAATGCAGTGTCCATTGCCCAGCCGGCACCCTCGTGGAGGGTTCAGCTAGAGGGTTTTTGCCAGCCATAAGAGCATTAAGATTCAAATCATAAATAATAATTGTATTAGAATAAACATAGATTATATATTCCCTCACGACGCGTCGGTTGGTCAGGAATTTGGTAAAGACTGCTTGGAAGGGATTTTTCAGCAGAAAGCCTCGTCGTGCGAAGCAAAAGAGACTGGAGGGGAGGAAATAATAGTACAAATCGAAGATTTGTAATCAACGCGATTAACGCATCGATAACACCCTCCTGCGGATGGAACTTCCCATTCACCGGAACAGCTATAATTAACACCCGAAACTGTTCCACCCAAATCAACAATCTAACTTACGGAGAAGATTATTTACAGTTCACGGAGGCATTAAAAATTTACCTCCCACCGTTAATACCGATAAAGATCAACAGAACGAATCAGGAATTGAATCTAGATTTGAACTACATCTGTACCAATTAAAAAACTCTATGAGGATAGGGGACTTTAAAAAAACTACCTCACTTACACATATTCATGGCTAATGATAGCCACAATCGTCATAATAATCATTAGTCTATGGAAAAGAAGGACGATCATAATGGCTACTTCAGAACCTCCACCGCAGCGTTTCGTTCCGGCCATCCCTTCATTCTGGCCGTCTCTTCAGATACTCTACGTCTACGCCGTCTGAGCATACAATTGAGCCCTCTACTTCAGCGTCTCTCTCGTCTGCCCTTGTTGCCCAAGATCTCAGCAATGATGTTGTTCTACTTGCCACGGCCACGGTCTTGGTCAAAAATCGTTCCGGAGTTTTAGTTCCCTTCCAAGCGTTGCTGGGTTCCGGCTCCCAGTGGCATCTAGTAACTTCTCGTTTCGCAAATCAGCTTCAGTTTCGAAAAATGAAATCATCGACTGCAGTCTCGGGAATAGGCCACTCTAGCTTCGTCACGGATGGATTTTGGGTCAACGTTAGCCTGCACTCTCTCTCATCGGAATACTCAACTCTCATCACTGCTATTGAAGCCTCTAGCAAAACCGATCGACAGCCAAGCTTTGGAATTGACATTCAAAACCGGAATATTTCATCGAACATACCATTAGCAGATCCGGAGTTTCACAAGCCGCAGCGCGTCGATCTGCTAATTGGCGCAAGTCTGTTTTTTGAACTCCTGTGTATTGGACAGGATTGCCTCCAATTCAGAAAACGCGCTTGGGATGGGTCGTTTCTGGAGGTTGTTCTCGTTTAAAAGGTTCTTCTTTGATAGTCTCTCGCACTCGGGCTCGGCTCGGATCGGCTTGAGGTGCTTCTTTGGAGGTTTTGGGAGGTAGAAAATTGGATCGAGCCAATAGTAAAGTCTACCAAAGAAGAGCTAGATTTTGAAACACACTTTGTGCAGCATTTGTTGGACAGAATTTCGCTGCCGTTGCAAGGGAAGTTCTTGTATCGAAAAGTAAAAACGCAACCATTCATATGTAAGGTTAATTTGTGACTAAAAAATGCTCTGCTCGCAGGCAGATAGAGACCGAACAAAAGGGAAAGCAAAAAGGGAGATAAGAGAACGTCGTTTCGTTACGTCTCTCACTCATACGTCTACATATTCATATGTCTGTCAATACATGCGTGCATTGCTAGAGATGATCATTCTTCAACACCCTTCCTCAATGCGTGCATGTTTACAAATTCCATTTAACTCAATTTAAACTTAACAATTTTGTAAATTCGACATGCTTTCTCTTAGGGAGATTCTTGGTCAAGATATCTGCAATCATATCTGTTGTACTAGCAAATTTTAACTTAACTTGACCTTCTACAATATGCCGTACTGCTGGGAGCAACCTTTTGCCACCAGCCGCGCCTTGAAACGTTCGATTTGACCATCTTTGTCGCGTTTCAGGCTATATACCCATTTGCATCCAACTGCTCGTTGTCCTGCCGGTAAGTCTGCCAACTGCCATGTCTCGTTTGCCATTAATGCCTCATATTCGCGTTGCATCGCTTCGGACCAATGTTATGCATGAATACTGATCAACGCCTCCTCGTAGGATACTGGAATCTTTATGTCGCTGGCAACCAGAGCACCAAGAATGTTGTACTCCTTTCTCGGACGGCCAGGTTTGCCGGTCCGAATCAGCCTTGGTCTGCCAGGTCCAACGCGAGGAGCTGGCTCATCTGACTCAACCTTTTCTGTTGCGCTCTCGTACCCATCAGTACCGCCTCTACTGGGATTCTCCCCGTCAACGCTTGCTCCATGGCTGCTGTCTCCACCGCTGCTGTCTCCACCGCTTCTGTCAATGTCATCAGTATCGCCGCCTGACTGCATGCTAACTTCTGCCTTCGGAAGTTCGAATGTGACTGTATCCTTGTCGTCTTGGATCTCGTCAAAGAGAACATCTCGCCTCTCAATCACTTGATGAGACACAGGGTCATACAGTCGATAGCCCTTAGCCGCTACTGAATATCCAATCATGCGATATTCTTTGCCATTTGGTTGAAGTTTACTCTTCCTTGGACCCTTGTCCAAAGCTACTGCAACGGAGCCAAAAACCTTTAGATGACCAACAAAAGGTTTCTTACCAGTCCACGCTTCCATAGGCGTCATACTGGTCAGCGCCTTGGTCGGTGATCGATTCCGTACATACACAGCTGCGTTGACTGCCTCAGCCCACAAGGATTCGCCTAATCCTGACTGGACCAGCATACATCTTGACATTTCCACCAGAGTGCGGTTTGCCCTCTCAGCAACGCCGTTTTGCTGTGGAGTAAACGCCACTGTCAGCTGCCTCTCGATCCCATTAGTTTTCAGAAATTCATCAAACGATTTGTTGACAAATTCACCGCCATTGTCGCTCCGGATACATTTGAGACTTTTTCCCGTTTGCCGTTCAACCAGGGTTTTGAACTCGAAGAACTTCTGGAAGACTTCATCCTTTGTCCGCAGGAAGGAGCTGACCGTTTGTTTTAAAAACCAATACAATCGGCTCCTAGCCATGGAGGCTCAGTTTAGAGGTTTAAAACTGCTGAATGAGTCTCCGAGGCGCAAAAAGGTCACTCCGCGGGATCTGCAAGTGCCAATAGTCGCTCAGCCGCTCGTTGCCGAAAATCAGACTCCAACCACTCAAAGTGTACAGCAGCTGATTTCGTTTGCCACCTGAAGTGCAACGACAGCTGCTGGCGATGCAGATTCGGTTGCCGAATTCATCGCTTCGGAGAATGTGCAGCCAAGTACGTCTGCAGCGTCCGTGTCCGTAGTGTCCGCAAGCCCACTAGTTGTCCCGTCCATCCCGATCCCACCAGTAAATAGACGTTCCGGACCTCCGGATATTGCCACCACAGGTACTAGGCCTGCGGTGCCCAAACCACTGGTGGGAGTCCCACCAAAACGACAAGTTTTTGTTTCACGGCTGGCCCCTGACCTCACATCTAATGATGTAATTGCTTATATTCAAAGCAAAATAATAGCCGTGGGTTTAAAGGTGAAGAAGTTCAACTTCTCTTGTGCCAGGGAGGTAGCCTCGTTTATGATAAGCATCTCCCCAACTCAATTTGACACCATTTTCTTCGCCAAATTTTGGCCGGAGCATTTGGTGGTGGAGGAGTTTAAGGCTAAGAAGAAGAATAGGCCCCCCATATCCCTTACAAATCTTTCCAGTGTGCCACCCTCAACCTCAACTTCCTCTTCCTCAACATCCCGTCTTGCTTCCACCTTTCCAAAAAACTAACTTCTCTTTTAGTAACCTATCAGAATGTAAGAGGCTTGCGTAGTAAGCTCAGCATTCTTTTCCGGGATAGTGTTGCATTTGCTTCCCACGTTATTGTGTTTACTGAAACCTGGTTAAAGCCGGACATTCTTAGTTCCGAGGTTTTGGCAGGTCGGTACACAACTTTTAGAAAGGACCGTTCGTCTCGACGTGCAGGGGGGGTTCTAATTGCAGTGGACTCTTACTTCACGTCGGAACACTTCACAGTCCAAGTTCAACAGGAACTGGAATTCCTGGAATTATACCCACCTTCTTCGGATATTTCAATTTATGAGCAGCACTTGTCCGCTTTAACCGCTGTTTCTTCCTCGCTATCTGATAAAGATCGTATGATAGTTCTTGGTGACTTCAACTTGCCAGGAACTGTTTCGTCTTCGGTAAACGAGTCTAGTATCCTAGTGCCCATGTCACGACATGACTTTGTTGACGGCTTGCTTCACCTGTCCCTGTCTCAAGTCAATCATGGGAAAAATTCCTTGGGTCGATTGCTTGATCTGTGCTTTGTATCGGATCCGACCATAGTGTTGTTAACCCGAGCCCTTCCGCTCACTATACCTGAAGACGCCTACCACCCTACTTTCGAGGTGTCGCTAGATATAGGACCAACTGTATTGGATCGGTCGAGTAGACTACCTGAACGTGTCCGCTGCTTTCGTACAGCCGAGTTTGCGAAGCTTAATAACCTCATTAGGAATTTTGATTGGTCCGCTTTGTACTTGTGCACTGATGTCATAAAAGGCACAAACATTTTTTACAATGCTCTTGGCACATTTTTTGAATCTTGTGGCCTGCTTTTTTGTCCGATTAGATCTGGAAAATCCCCTTGGTTTACCAAAGAATTATCCAGTCTAAAAACTTTTTAAAAAACTTTATAAAAAATTTCAAGAAGTGGGTTCTCCTACTTCTCACTCTCGCTATGTAATAGCTCGGTCAAACTTTTCAGTTCTTAATGCTCAATGGTATAAGAACTACCGATCTCGATGCCGGATACGTTTTTCTCAGGAGCCTAAACAGTTTTACTTCTTCGTAAACAGTAACCGTAGAATGTCCGCACACCCATCCTCGCTATCATTTGTAATACGTCGGCAAATAATGATAAGGCAATTGCCGATCTTTTTGCCCAATTCTTCCAAACCACCTATTCTGAGGAAAGCTACTCTGGTCATCCGTACCCATACGGTTTACCGAGGTCGAACGGCATTTTCAGTCCCTTGTTATATGAATGTTCCCTACTTCATGATCTTCGACTAGTTAAACCGGTGTTACACCGGGTCCAGACGGGGCTCCAGGTTGTGTACTCAGGTACTGCGCCGAGGCTCTGTGTGGACCGTTGCTTAAACTATTCACCCTGTCCATTGATTCTTCTTGCTTCCCCCCGATCTGGAAGGAATCGTTTATAATTCCTCTCCATAAAAAAGGTAGCAAGTCTGATGTAAAAAATTATAGAGGTATAGCAAAGTTATCCGCTATTCCTAAAATGTTTGAGAAGGTTTTAACTCCGCACTTGCAACATCTCTGCAAGTCATTTATATCTCCAACTCAGCATGGATTTATAAGGCGGCGATCAACCACTACGAACTTGTTAGAGTTTACCTCTTTCATTATTAAAGGCTTTCAAGGTAACTTACAGATGGATGTTATTTACACCGACTTTAGTAAAGCACTCGACTCTATAAACCATTCGCTTTTAGCGCATAAGCTTGACCTTTTAGGGTTTCCGCCCAACCTCCTAAGATGGATTTCTAGCTATCTTTGTTCCAGGTCTCAAAGAGTCCTCTTCAAAAACTCCCTCTCCTTACTAGTAAAGGTTTCTTCGGGAGTACCACAGGGCAGCCATCTAGGCCCCTTACTCTTCACACTCTTTATTAATGACTTGCCTTCGGTATTAACATACTCTCGAGTACTTATGTATGCGTATTATGTTAAACTCTGTGTCCAGTATAAGGACATTTCATTTCATTCTCGCTTGCAGTCCGATCTCAATAACTTTCAGTCATGGTGTTGTGCAAACTTGTTACACCTTAATCGAAATGCAAAGTTATGATAGTAATGATTTCATCGTTCTAGCCCTTTGTTGGCTCCCTATACCCTATTTGGTTGTTCTCTTGAGAGAATTACCCTAGTGGATGATCTGGGTGTTATGTTAGACCCCAAGTTAAAGTTTTCCGAACACATTTCTACCACGGTAAATAAGGCCATGGGCGTGCTTGGGTTTATAAATGTTGGACAGAATTTCGCTGCCGTTGCAAGGGAAGTTCTTGTACCGAAAAGTAAAAACGCAACCATTCATATGTAAGGTTTATTTGTCACTAAAAAATGCTCTGCTCGCAGGCAGATAGAGAGCGAACAAAAGGGAAAGCAAAAAGGGAGATAGGTTAGGTTAGGTTAGGTTGACCCGGACGGCCCTCAGAGGGGCCCCACATAGGCCTGTATGGCCCTTAGTTGTCCGGATAGGGGGGGTATGATCCGTCGCGGCAGTGTTTAGGGGATTTTGAAGTCCTCGAGGATCGATGTATTTTTCGCATAGGCCAGTAGTTGCTGTGGCGTCCTCTTGGAGGCATCTTCCAGTGTTGCCAGCACTGGCGCGCCCAGGTACTTCCTCCTTGCCCTTAAGAGAGCAGGACAGTTGCAGATGAGATGTTCCAGGGTTTCGGTTGCCCCAGGTTCGTCACATTTCCTACAACTGTCTCTGTTTGTGATGCCTAGCTTTGTTGCATGCGCCGCGGCCAGGCAATGGCCCGTTAATATTCCCACTAATAATCTGCAGTCCTTCCGTGGTAGGTGCAGCAGGTAGTGGCTGAGTTTATCATTGCGGTCCTTGCACATGATTTTCGAGGTACTGCAGGCGGTGGTACTCCTCCACCTACTTTCGGTTTGTGATCCGGCCTGCTTTTCTAGATCGCTTTGCAGCGTTCTAAGGGAGACAGGCACGTTCTCGGTTCTCGTATTCGCCAGCCCGACGCCTTCCTTAGCTAGTACGTCCGCCGTCTCGTTTCCTTCGATGCCCTGGTGGCTGGGAATCCAGTAGATCCGCACAGACTTTGTCGTGCTTAGGGTATCTAGTGCCTCCCTGCTCGCCAGAACATTTCTGGAAATGACTGCAGACGACTGCATGGATCTTATCGCCGCTTGGCTGTCGACGAATAGGTTGACCGCATCGTGTGCTCTTTCAGTGAGAAGAGCGACCTCTGCTGCTTTCCTGATACCAAAAACCTCTGCCTGGAATATGCTGCAATGGTCCGGTAGCTTATATGACAGCCTTATATCAGGGTCTGTACAGTATAGGCCCGCTCCTACTCCTCCGACCATCTTGGAGCCGTCCGTATATATATTGAGGTGCTCAGTTTGGTCTCTTCCGATTTTCCAGTCTTCAGGTCCCAAAGATGCGGTTGTTTTTACGTCGAGGCATGTTTGGGGTGTCATGTAATCAGTTGATCTGGTCACTTCCCTTCCAATTGAACTATGCCCGTATTCTTGTGGCGACATATTTCCTGAAGCGATGAGGCGTTGTGCTGCCTTTCCTGCAGTCAGGCGGGCGTGGATGTCTAGGGGTTCGATTCCAAGTAGGGTTTCGAGTGCTTTTGTTGGGGTTGACCTCAGCGCCCCTGTAATACAGAGCAGAGCCTGTCGCTGAGTCCTTTCCATAAGCTTATGATACGTTTTCTTTCCAGTAGCTTGCCACCACACTAAGACTCCATACAGCAGAGTTGGTCGCACCACCGAGATGTAAATCCAATGCATCAGAGCCGGAGACAGGCCCCATGTGCTGCTGAGCATCTTCTTGGATGCATAAAGCGCAATGGTGGCCTTCTTCACCCTTTCCAATACATTGGGTTTCCATGCCAGTTTTTTATCCAGTACTGTGCCCATGTATTTGACTTGTGTTTTTGGGGTTAGCCTAGTTTGATTGATCTTCGGGGGGTCCATATCGGTACCTTGTACCTCTTGGTAAAGAGGATGAGGTCCGTCTTGTCCGCGTTGATACTGAGTCCTACTTCTTCCGCCCACTCGCGTATCTCCCTTAGTGTAAGTTCCATTAGTGAGCTGAGGGTCGAT
Source organism: Drosophila miranda (assembly GCF_003369915.1). Lineage (NCBI taxonomy): Eukaryota > Metazoa > Arthropoda > Insecta > Diptera > Drosophilidae > Drosophila > Drosophila miranda. The sequence goes on from NC_046674.1 coordinate 41,458,043, forward strand.
GGGCAAACACCCGTAATAAGTATGCTTATGTCGTCCGCATAAGCTGTTATTATTGGGGCCTTCCTTTCGTATCTCTTGATGAGGTCGTCGACCACCAGATTCCACAGGAGGGGCGACAGGACTCCACCCTGGGGTGTGCCTTTGTGTGCCTCTTTCACCATGGATGCGGTGCCCCACTCTGATTGCACCCGTCTGCAACCTAGGAGGTTCCTTATCCACAGGTTGATTGCTGGGTGTGTATTAGTCACTACCAGGCAATTTGTTATTGCTTCCGTAGCCACGTTGTTTAATGCTCCGGAGATGTCCACGAATACTCCCAGTGCATACTTTTTATTGTGAAGGGCTTTCTCAATGGTAGCTACTACCGAGTGTAGTGCGGTCTCCACCGATTTCCCTTTAGTATAGGCATGCTGGTTGGTTGACATCAGTCCCCCTACCTCATTCCTGATGTGTAAGTCCAGCAGCTTTTCTAGTGTTTTTAATATAAAGGAGGTAAGGCTTATCGGTCTATAGTCCTTGGGACTCGCATGGCTGCACTTTCCTGCCTTTGGGAGGAAGACAACTCTCGAGGTTATCCATTGGATAGGGATATAGCCAGTACTTATACAAGCTGTGAATATTGCGGAGAGCCATGGGGTAATCGCCTCTTTGGTCACCTGCATCATGGCTGGGAATACCCCGTCAAGTCCTGGTGCTTTTGTGCCCGCAAAGGAGTCTATTGCCCAGTGGATCCGCCTAGTGGTTAACAGATCTGTTGGGGGGTGTTGTTCCTCGGTTGCTAGGTCCTGGTGCTCTTTGGCATCAGCGACCTCGGTGCAACCAGGGAAATGTTCCTCCATTAGTGCTGTTAGGGCTTCATCACTAACCTCTGTCCACTGTCCGTCATCTAGCTTTAATTGGCTTTGTATGGTGGGCTGCTTAGAGAGCAGCTTCCGTAGCCGTGCGGTTTCTGGTACTTTCTCGATGTTGGAGCAGAAGGTCCTCCACAAGTTCCGTTGTGCTTTACGTATTTCCTTCTTGTAGCTCCTGAGTAGGAGTCTGTATTCCTCATAGACGATCCCTTCGTTCGCTTGTTTGGCGATGTGGCACGATGTGTGGTAGGCGTCCAGTAACGCGTTGGATAGGGTCTGTAGAGACTTCTCTATGTCCTCCGCGGATTTCACTGTGCCCGGACTCGCGAGCTTCGAAGTAACTGTCTTTTTAAACTTTTCCCAGTTTGTATTTCGGGGGTTTCTATAGACTATTACCTTCGAAGAATGTTTGAAGTCGCACTTAAACTGAATGTACTTGTGATCTCAGAAGGAGGGTCTTTCGAGGACCCTCCAGCTAGATACCGTAGTACTGTTTCCCGTTGCAAGTGTTAGGTCTAGCACGTTGGATGAGGTCGGACCTACGAAGGTGTGCTCCTCCCCGACGTTTGCTATATATAGATTAGTTGCTAGTATAAAGTCTAAGAGTGACTCACCTCTGTCATTGATGTCGGTGCTTCCCCACACATTGTGGTGGGCATTGGCGTCCGTCCCGATGACGAGTTGATAGTTTTTGGTGCCGGCTTCTGTCACCAGGCTACTGAGTTCGTCGGGTGGTGCGGGTCTGTCGTGAGCCATATAGCAGGAAGCCACCAGAAGGCGCTTTTCCTCACTTTCCAGCATCACAACCGTCAGGTCATCCGTGCTGTAATGAGACATAAGGTAAGCATGGATTCCCTTTCGTACGAGTACGACGGTTTTGTTCCTGCTTACCGATGTTGTGTAGAACAGGTTGTGATTTGAGGACTTTAGTCCGGCCACTGAATTGCCTGTCGCAATCCAGGGCTCCTGGACTAGAGCTATGTCGGCGAGCCCTTGCTCCATGGCGATGAGGAGCTCCGCCGACGCTACCTTGCTTTTATGCAAGTTGAGCTCACTGGCACCCGACGGGTTGTCTACTAGCGTCAGGTCACCGTCTTCCTCGTCTTCGTCCTCAAGCGCAAGACCCTGGGCGGCCTCCACGATGGACTCGAGACCTAAATCCTTTTCCACCTCGCCTACCTGCAGGGTATGCGCGTCCTTGTCCTCAGGGTGGCGCTTTTTGAGGCGCAGGTAGACGCTACCCATGCCCCACGCCATCTTCCCGAACTTGGGATACAGCACATCCTCTGCCTTCTTGTTTATTTGGAGGATCACATATTGGCCCCCCTCGTTGGGTAGTGGGCTACCAATGTGTAGGATCCTACAATCGGTCGTTGGCACGACCGCGTTTTGCCGCTGAAGGAGCCCCTGTATTGTGATGGGGAAGAGTACCTTCGCCTTAGGCTTGGACGGGATAAGCTCCCGGTCCACAACCTCCAGCTTGGCCCCCTCCCACATCGCCTCCAGTTGGCAGACCGTACGCGTCAGCCACCTTAGGGTCGGATCGTCGTTGCACTTTAGGATCTTAACTCCATTTAGCCACCCAGCACCATCGAAGGTGGGCATTGGGGCCGCGGGGTGTTCCTCCATGTGTGCAAACAGTGCGTAGACAAGACGCGCGTGCACCAGCTTCCACTGTGCCGCTTACATCTTGCCGTTTTCCTCGCTCCGGTCGATGAGTGCCACGATCAAATGTCGTTTGGTCACATCGCTGACCTTCGCTTTCGGTTTCGCTGGCTTCTTGGCCACTTTCGGTGGAGGGGCTGCTCGCCGGAGTGTCTTTAATGGCACTCTCAGTCGAGCGTTGCCTCTTGGTGGCCATCATCTCCTCCACCTTATTGGAATATTCGCCATTCGACGCCCTCATCTGTGGCATCTTAGCGTAATGTAGCCGGCCCTCCTCTACTCGCTGCTCGGCCCAGGCTAGCTTGACCTTCTCCTCCTGGGATGGGGGTAATGCACTGTCGGTTGCTCTGTCCGGGGTAATGCAGTGTCCATTGCCCAGCCGGCACCCTCGTGGAGGGTTCAGCTAGAGGATTTTCGCCAGCCAAAAAAAAAAAGGGAGATAAGAGAACGTCGTTTCGTTACGTCTCTCACTCATACGTCTACATATTCATATGTCTGTCAATACATGCGTGCATTGCTAGAGATGGTCATTCTTCAACAGCATTTCCGTCGACTACATGAAGTCGATTATTGTGTACGGCTGCCAGCTAAATATAATTTGGATCTCCTTGGAGAATCTTACAATCAATCGCTTCGTAGATTCCTGACCCGTGAGAGAAAGTTAGACCGTCGCCCTGATGTTAAATCTCAGTATGCAGCATTTATAAAGGATTACCTTGGTTTAGACCATATGTCTCATGTTCCTGCCCAGTCAATCAGCAACTGCCGATATTTTTTGCCTCACCATTGCGTCATGAAGGAAGAAAGTTCTTCGACCAAGCCTCGCGTCGTTTTTGATGGATCCGCTTCAACTTTATCTGGATATTCCCTAAGCGACGTTTTGGTCAGATTCGTCGACTTGAATTTCCTCGGCTTGTACTCCTTCCAGACGAAGACGATGCCATCGAGGCTTATGGTGCATGCATTTATGTCGTGTCAAAGGGTCAGCATTCTAGAAGTCACGTACATTGTGAAAAATCTCGTGCGGCTCTTTTGAAGACACTCACGGTACCAAAGTTGGAGCTTTTTGGAGCAGAGTTGCTGGCTAGGCTCATATCTGAGATAGCTGGAATGAATGTCTTTAAGGCAAGGTGTTACTGTTGGTGTGATTCTGCCGTTGCGCTCTCTTGGATTCGGTACGAGCCGTCAACATTTAATATATTTGTTGCAAATAGAGTTGCAACGATTCAGGAAATGACCGAAAAAATGGAATGGCCCAATGTTCCCACAGCTTTAAACCCAGCTTACATTCTGTCTCGAGGGGCTCATCCGACTGAGCTGAATGAGTCACCTCTTTGGGCTCATGGTCCTTCATTTCTTTGCGGCTCCCCAGATGACTGGCCACCCACCTTGCTACCTGATAAGCCAGCTCTTGAACTTCGCCGGAAGGCTCTTCTGGCTAAATCGCCTTGCATGGACATTGTTGCTGATTCTAATTATGCGAATTCATTTGCTTTCTTGCAACGCGCTTTCGGATACATTCACACTTGCAACCGAATTCGGCGCCCCGGACTCACTGTGTCAGACATTGAACATGGAACCCAGTTATTGCTACGAGTAGTCCAGCATACTCAGCTATGGGAGGACATGAAGTCACTGGGGGCAAGGTGAGCAGTCTCCTTATCGAGCTCAATTGCATCGTTGTCGCCATTCATGGATAAGTTTGGAATTATCAGCGTAGACGGTCGACTGAAAAACTCTTCGTTGGATTTTGATGGCCGTCATCTAATCATCTTGCCCAGCAGCCATCCACTTACTCTTGCCATAATCTCCCATTTTCATGAGCGGAATCTGCACGCTGGTCCTCGAGCTTTGCTTGGGCTAATTCGATCCCAATACTGGCCCATTGGCATAAGATGTCTTCGACTGAAGCCTGGGGTATTGGAGCATATTATAGTGGATCTTCCAAAGGAGCGGCTCGACGTTCCTCATGCCTTTGAGATCACAGGTTTGGACTTTTGTGGGCCTTTTCTACAAGCCGGAGGCACGCAACAAGGCTCCAATCAAGTGCTACGTCTGCGTCTTCATTTGTTTCGATACCAAGGCTGTTCATCTGGAGCTGATAAACACCTTATCTACAGCTGCGTTTCTTCTTGGACTAAAGCGCTTCATATGTACCAGACGAAAGCCGCGGAAAATTCGGTCAGACAATGCAACAAATTTTGTCGGCGCTAACAATGAGCTGATGGAGTTAAAGCGCCTGGTCCTCAGCGATGACCATCAGAAGGCACTGCTGGATTTTTGCTTGGTCGAGGCTATGGACTGGCATTTCATTCCTCAGCGCTCCCCGCATTTTGGTGGTCTATGGGAGGCTGCAGTGAAGACGGCCAAGTACCAATTCTACCGTGCGATAGTCAACTCGGTTCTTGGATTTGACGATTATGCTGCTATTATTTGGCTGTTATGCCACATCAGTGATTAATTCAAGACCTTTAGTTTTAATTCCAGAGAGCCCTGCCGATCTGGATATTCTAACTCCAGCGCATTTCTTGAATGGTGGTCCTCCTGCTTCGTTCGCTGAGCCTGACGTCACGCATCTAAACTTCGATCGTCTGGACGGCTGGCAGCGCGTTTCGTACCTGCAGCAGCTCTTCTGGTGCTGGTGGATGGAGAAGTACATCACATCACTGCAGCAGCGCTCAAAGTGGCTCACTGCGAAGCCTAGTTAAGCAGTCGCAGATTTGGTTCTTGTCAAGGATAAGAATCTTCCATTCATGAAGTGGCCACTGGCAAGAGAGTCGCTGTGCTGAAGACGTCATCTGGAATCATTAAGCGCGCCGTCAAGAAGCTGTGTCTGCTGCCCCTTAAAGATGCTGTTGAAAGTCAGGCTTCCAAAGGGGGGAGTATGTCGGGTCAAGCAGCTTAAATATTATAAATTATTGCCGAAGGTGCGCCCAAAGGAAAGGCATTTTGTTGTTGGCTGTCATTTTACAATGCCCACTATAAAGACCATTTTTTTTACCGCATATGCATATGCAGCGGACTTCTTTCGTCTCTTTATATTGCCTCTATTAATCTTTCGGACTCGGCTTAGGAGCGGCCCCAAACAGCTCTAACGCTCTCGGGCTATCCTACTCTCTGGCTCGGTCTAAGCCGTCAGCCCTTGCATTTCTGTCTTGAGCTAATCGTCGCAGTTATTAGATTACATCCCCGCATCAATCGTTCACCCAATTACCCACATATGTACATACATACGCGATAAGTTGGCTTGGGGTAGTGGCTAAGTTTCTCATTGCGTTCCTTGCACATTATTTTCGAGGTTCTGCAGGTGGTGGTACTCCTCCACCTGCCTTCGGTTTGTGATCTAGTCTGCTTCTCTAGATCGCTTTGCAGCGTTCTAAGGGAGACAGGCACGTTCTTGGTTCTCCTATTCTCCAGCCCGACGCCTTCCTTAGCTAGTACGTCCGCCGCCTCGTTTCCTTTGATGCCTTGGTGACTGGGAACCCAATAGATCCGCACTGACTTTGTCGTGCTTAGTGTATCTAGTGCCTCCCTGCTCGCCAAGACACTTCTGGAACTGACCACGGACGCCTGCATGGATCTGATTGTCGCTTGGCTGTCGACGAATACATTGACCGCAGCGTGTGCTCGCTCTATAAGCTGAGCGACCTCTGCTGCTTTCCTGATGGCAAAAACCTCTGCCTGGAATATGCTGCATCGGTCCGGTAGCTTATACGACAGCCTTATCTCAGGGTCTGTGCAGAATAAGCCCGCTCCTACTCCTCTGTCCATCTTGGAGCCGTCCGGTTATATGTTGAGGTGCTTAACTTGGTCCCTTCTCTTTTCCCTTCCCGCTATCATAACGTGCCAAAGAAACCTGTCGGAAAGAGATCACCCATGATCAGCCGAGTAACCCCTGCCGGCTCTTCGGCAGCGTAGTGCACGCAAAATGCGCTGGGTGTACGTGTCTCGTGGGTAATGCCATCTCAAAGCATAATGGCTTGCTTTAAAAATGTGAGGCATGCCATGCGTTTGAGAATGATATGGTAACATTTATGAGGCAAACACGGAAGCGCTTTAGAAAGCTGGCCTTGGCTTTAAAAAGCAGTACGATCGGCTCCCAGCCATGGAGTCTCAATTTGGCAGTCTGAAACTGCTTAATGAGTCTTCGAGGCGCAAATGGGTCACTCCGCGGGATCTGCAAGCGCCAAACCGTCATTCAGCCGCAAGTTGCCGAAAAATTGACTCCGGTCACTCCAAGTGCGCAGATGTTGATCTCGTTTGCCATTCCAAGGGCATCGACAGCTGCTGGCAATGGCATCGGAGAACGTGCAGCCAATAACGTCTATAGCTGTTCCGTCCATTCTGATCCCATCAGTAAATAGACGGTCCGGACCTCCGGATATTGCCACCATATGTACTAGGCCTGTGGTGCCTAAACCACTTGTGGGGGTCACACCAAAACGACAAGTTTTTATCTCACGGCTAGCTCCTGACCTCATATCTAATGATGTAACTGCTTTTATACAAAGCAAAATAAAAGCCGTCGGCTTAAAGATGGAGAAAAGAAGAGATAAGTCACTACCCATTTCATTTTGACACCATTTGTTCTGCCAAATGTTGGCCAGAGCATTTGGTGGTGAAGGAATTCAAGGCTAAAAGAAGAATAGTCCCCCCATAACTCTTAAAAATCATCCCAATGTGTCACCTCTACTTCCCGTCCTGCTTCCACCATTCCAAAAAACGAACTTCTTTTTTAGAAACATATCAGAATGTTAGAGGCTTAGGTAGTGTTCAAACATGAGCATATTATCATCAATACCATGCAACTTTCGGCCCCTTGCAGAATGTTCAAACATAAACATATTATTGAACACATTCACTCATGTATCCAAAAAACTGATCTCTAAAGAAATCACATAAAGTAGATAAGTAATGACAGTTCGGGTGTAAACAAAGATCTGTAACCCATAAAAAGATACTACAACAAAACAGAAGTGGAGAACACACTTAACCAATGCAGTCCTAAAATAACACTAATGTAAGCATGCACTCAAATAGACACCCGCAGTAAAATGTATTCTTTGCGTAGGTCTAACGATATTTATAGAGTACAAAAATATACCTCCTACCTAACTGTCAAATCACACATAAGGCTCTGATTTTAAGAATAAAATTTAGTTTGCATTTACAACTCAACTCGCAAATGTCTAGACTTTTCTTTTAAGGTCTTAACATTTTGGTCCTTCGAGACTCTCCGTTGTTTCCCCCCTTTGGTAAGAGCACGGAGTTAAACCAGCTCCTTTGAGACTGAACAAGTGTCTAGTTCACTGACAGCTAAAGGTAGCAAAATAAAAATTTCTGATTTCCCTCCTGTAGGAAGGAACAGAGTAGAAAAAAATTAATGAAACGGAAGTTTAAATTAATAATTTAGAAAAATAAGAGCTGTACAGGCTGTATTTTTAATAGATAACTACTACATATATATATCTATTGTAAGGAAAAGAAAAATTTGTTCGCGACGGTGGCGTTTTCGAGGCCGAAACATCGAAAGAAAAAATATATAATCCGAAACATCCGAAACTTCTTAATGGCCAGCAATTAAACAAAAAACAAAAAAACCATTGGCAAAATAACTGTGACTGTGACGGTGAAAAAAAAAAAAAATTAATTGGTTGTGTGTGCCCACTGTGCCAGCGACATCAGCAGCATCGACATCAGCAGCAGTGACAATAGCAGCATCGACAATAGCAGCATCGACAACACCAGCAGCAGCAACAGAAACTTCAGCGGCAGCAGTAACAACAACAGCAGAAGCAGAATTCATCAGCTTAGTCTCATATCTCAAATTGTTTTTAAGTAAGATGTTATCGGAACAAATACTTAAGCTATTATAGGCTCAAGCCGCGATAGCAAAAGAAATTAAGAAGATTGAAGCTGGTCATTTGACCAGCGATGTAATCCAAAGGTTAGGAGACCTTAAGAACAAAGTTACAGGCAATAATTCTGCACTGTTAGCAAATGGAGTAGTCGCTATTATCGCTTTCTCCGAAAACTGGCTTCACTCCTCAATCTCTGATTCCAAGATTCTTATTGACAAATTTCACATATATAGATCGGATCGTCCATCTCGTGGTAGTGGTGTACTGATTGCTGTCCGTTCTGACGTAACATCCAAACTGTTTTCTGTCGCAGCTCATAACAATATTGAAATTATAGTAGCTAAACTTCGACTCTCCTCGATAAATCTATTTATATGATAGCTCTTACATCCCACCGCCCCTTGAATTTTCAATTCACGTTCCAACTTAATGAGTCCGATTGTCTTACCGTCCTCGAAAATTTCAATCTTCCATATATTTCCTGGTCTCCATCCGAAGACTCCAACCAGATTGTTCCCGACTGTCCGACTCATCATTGGGTCAGGTAAACGGCATATGCAATAGCATAGGTAGGATTTTAGACCTTCTCTGTCCCATCCTGCCCGACTAGGCATTACTTTCCTCTCCGTCTTCCTCTCTGTCCTTCAAACTACTCTGACCATGAATCTTTCCGTAGCCTTTGCCGCGATTACAATTCATTTTTCCATCCTTTTTCCTTTGATACTTGCGCTTCCAAAGTGAAATCTTCTGGAATGAATAATTTAAGTTAATTTTCTTCTGGCTTGTATTTTGTTAGCGAACTTTTCAGTAGCAGATCATTTTATGATTTGTACATTCATATTTTTACATAGATGAACTGTCCATAGTTGAACTCTTAACATTAAAAATAAACATAGGACGAGGGGGAACGTTGTGAGTTGCTGCGGCGACCGCAACTCTACATTTATACCCGATACTTAGTCAGTAAGGCTCTCCTCCGGCTAATATTAAACAACACGACAAAGAGTGTGCAACATCTTTGCAAGTCACTTATATCTCCCACTCAGCATGGATTTATAAGGCGGCGATCAACCACTACGAACTTGTTAGAGTTTACCTCTTTCATTATTAAAGGCTTTCAAGGTAACTTACAGACGGATGTTATTTACACCGACTTTAGTAAAGCACTCGACTCTGTAAACCATTCCCTTTTAGCGCATAAACTTGACCTTTTAGGGTTTCCGCCCAACCTCCTGAGATGGATTTCTAGCTATCTTTGTTCCAGGTCTCAAAGAGTCCTCTTCAAAAACTCCCTCTCCTTACCAGTAAAGGTTTCTTCGGGAGTACCAAAGGGCAGCCATCTAGGCCCCTAACTCTTCACACTCTTTATTAATGACTTGCCTTCGGTATTAACATACTCTCGAGTACTTATGTATGCGTATTATGTTAAACTCTGTGTCCAGTATAAGGACATTTCATTTCATTCTCGCTTGCAGTCCGATCTCAATAACTTTCAGTCATGGTGTTGTGCAAACTTGTTACACCTTAATCGAAATGCAAAGTTATGATAGTAATGATTTCATCGTTCTAGCCCTTTGTTGGCTCCCTATACCCTATTTGGTTGTTCTCTTGAGAGAATTACCCTAGTGGATGATCTGGGTGTTATGTTAGACCCCAAGTTAAAGTTTTCCGAACACATTTCTACCACGGTAAATAAGGCCATGGGCGTGCTTGGGTTTATAAATGTTGGACAGAATTTCGCTGCCGTTGCAAGGGAAGTTCTTGTACCGAAAAGTAAAAACGCAACCATTCATATGTAAGGTTTATTTGTCACTAAAAAATGCTCTGCTCGCAGGCAGATAGAGAGCGAACAAAAGGGAAAGCAAAAAGGGAGATAGGTTAGGTTAGGTTAGGTTGACCCGGACGGCCCTCAGAGGGGCCCCACATAGGCCTGTATGGCCCTTAGTTGTCCGGATAGGGGGGGTATGATCCGTCGCGGCAGTGTTTAGGGGATTTTGAAGTCCTCGAGGATCGATGTATTTTTCGCATAGGCCAGTAGTTGCTGTGGCGTCCTCTTGGAGGCATCTTCCAGTGTTGCCAGCACTGGCGCGCCCAGGTACTTCCTCCTTGCCCTTAAGAGAGCAGGACAGTTGCAGATGAGATGTTCCAGGGTTTCGGTTGCCCCAGGTTCGTCACATTTCCTACAACTGTCTCTGTTTGTGATGCCTAGCTTTGTTGCATGCGCCGCGGCCAGGCAATGGCTCGTTAATATTCCCACTAATAATCTGCAGTCCTTCCGTGGTAGGTGCAGCAGGTAGTGGCTGAGTTTATCATTGCGGTCCTTGCACATGATTTTCGAGGTACTGCAGGCGGTGGTACTCCTCCACCTACTTTCGGTTTGTGATCCGGCCTGCTTTTCTAGATCGCTTTGCAGCGTTCTAAGGGAGACAGGCACGTTCTCGGTTCTCGTATTCGCCAGCCCGACGCCTTCCTTAGCTAGTACGTCCGCCGTCTCGTTTCCTTCGATGCCCTGGTGGCTGGGAATCCAGTAGATCCGCACAGACTTTGTCGTGCTTAGGGTATCTAGTGCCTCCCTGCTCGCCAGGACATTTCTGGAACTGACTGCAGACGACTGCATGGATCTTATCGCCGCTTGGCTGTCGACGAATAGGTTGACCGCATCGTGTGCTCTTTCAGTGAGAAGAGCGACCTCTGCTGCTTTCCTGATACCAAAAACCTCTGCCTGGAATATGCTGCAATGGTCCGGTAGCTTATATGACAGCATTATCTCAGGGTCTGTACAGTATAGGCCCGCTCCTACTCCTCCGACCATCTTGGAGCCGTCCGTATATATATTGAGGTGCTCAGTTTGGTCTGACCGATTTTCCAGTCTTCAGGTCCCAAAGATGCGGTTGTTTTTACGTCGAGGCATGTTTGGGGTGTCATGTAATCAGTTGATCTGGTCACTTCCCTTCCAATTGAACTATGCCCGTATTCTTGTGGCGACATATTTCCTGAAGCGATGAGGCGTTGTGCTGCCTTTCCTGCAGTCAGGCGGGCGTGGATGTCTAGGGGTTCGATTCCAAGTAGGGTTTCGAGTGCTTTTGTTTGGGGTTGACCTCAGCGCCCCTGTAATACAGAGCAGAGCCTGTCGCTGAGTCCTTTCCATAAGCTTATGATACGTTTTCTTTCCAGTAGCTTGCCACCACACTAAGACTCCATACAGCAGAGTTGGTCGCACCACCGAGATGTAAATCCAATGCATCAGAGCCGGAGACAGGCCCCATGTGCTGCTGAGCATCTTCTTGGATGCATAAAGCGCAATGGTGGCCTTCTTCACCCTTTCCAATACATTGGGTTTCCATGATCAACCATAATTTATAATACAACAAGAACAAGAACAAAATATTTCATTCAAATAAAAATGTTAATTTCATAATCACTTTTATGTCTGTTACGGCTATACCCAAATAAAAATGTGCAATAAAAAAATAAATAGATTTATAATCAAGCGAAAAAATATATATATATTTACAAAGGATAAATAATAATAAAAAAATAACTTCATTATATTACGTTATTTTTTCAAAAAGAGGTCGATGTAGTATGCACACACAAAGAGTACATGCTGTACCTAGTATATGTGAAAAAAGAAAAAGCGAAAGCGGGAAGAATCAGTTTTACACACAGTTATTCCAGTTCATGTTGAACTTGGACTGTGAAGTGTTCCGACGTGAAGTTAGAGTCCACTGGAATCAGAGCCCCTGCTGCACGTCGAGACGAACGGTCCTTTCTTAAAGTTGTGTACCGACCTGCCAAAACCTCAGAACTAAGAATGTCCGGCTTTAACCAGGTTTCAGTAAACACAATAACGTGGGAAGCAAATGCAACACTATCCCGGAAAAGAATGCTGAGCTTAATACGTAAGCCTCTAACATTCTGATAGGTTTCTAAAAGAGAAGTTAGTTTTTTGGAAGGGTGGAAGCAGGACGGGAAGATGAGGAAGAGGAAGTTGAGGTTGAGGGTGGTAAACTGAAATGATTTGTAAACTCCTTCACCACCAAATGCTCCGACCAAAATTTGGCAGAGCAAATGGTGTCAAATTGAGTTGGGGAGATGCTTATCTTAAACGAGGGATAGCCTCCCTGGCATAAGAGAAGTTAAACTTCTTTTTGGTTTGAATAAAAGCAATCACATCATTAGATTTAAGGTCAGGGCCAGCCGTGAAACAAAAACTTGTCGTTTTGGTGGGACTCCCACCAGTGGCTTAGTCACCACAGGCCTAGTACCTGTGGTGGCAATATCCGGAGGTCCGGAACTTCTAATCATTGGTGGGATCGGAATAGACGGGACAGCTAGCGAGCTTGCGGACACCACGAACACGGACGCTGCAGACGTACTTGGCTGCACGTTCTCCGAAGCGATGAATTCGGCTACCGAATCTGCATCGCCAGCAGCTGTCGTTGCCCTTGGAGTGGCAAACGAGATCAACTGCTGTACACTTGGAGTGGTCAGTTTTTCGGCCGCGAACGGCTGAGTGACGGTTGGCACTTGCAGATCCCGCGGAGTGACCCTTTTACGCCTCTGAGACTCATTCAGCAGTTGCAGACTGCCAAATTGAGACTCCATGGCTAGGAGCCGATCGTATTGGTTTTTAGAACCAACGGTCAGCTCCTTAAAGCCACTCCGCGTCTGCCTCATAAAAATGACCATGTCAGTCTCAACCCCACGGCATGCCTCACAACTGTAGTGCAAGCCATTACGTTTTGATATGGCATCGCCCACGAGGCCCATAAGCGCAGCTCATTTTGCGTGCACTACGCTATCGCAGAGCCAGCAGGGGATACTCGGCTGATCATGGGTGATCTCCGAATCATCCGATCCTCCGATCTCCAAATTATCCGATCTGATCCAGATTTAGCAACCGGATATGGTTGCTATGGTCATTCTCTATGATTGTGCGTTTTTAGTTTTCTCGAATCTGCAATATTGTGCATGCAACAGATTTTCGCCCTTTGTGGGGGCGGAAGGGGGTGTGTCGAAATTGTGACACAAAACGGTCAAGGTCCGATATCACAGGGGTGTGGATACCAAATTTGGTTGCTCTGGCTCTTATAGGTTCTGAGATCCTTGAACTCATATTTTGCAATTGGCAAAACCGACCATGAAACCTGTGTGTTAGCAAAGACTATACAATACCAAGATGTTGCATGAGGAACAAATGCTTTTTATACCCGATACTCAAAATGAGTATTGAGGTATATTAGATTTGTGGTGAAAATGGATGTGTGTAACGTCCAGAAGGAATCCTTTCCGACCCCATAAAGTATATATATTCCTGATCAGTATCCATAGCCGAGTCGATTGAGCCCTGTCTGTCTGTCCGTCCCTATCAGCGCCTAGTGCTCAAAGACTATAAGAGCTAGAGAAACGACGTTTTATATCCGAACTTCTGTGATATGTCACTGCTACAAAAATATTTCAAAACTTCACCCCGCCCACTTCCGCCCCCACAAAGGGCGAAAATCTGTGGTATCCACAATTTCGACGATACGAGAGAACTAAAAACGCAGAATCGTAGAAGATGACTATATCTTCTAGAGTGTAAAATCTGAACCAGATCGTATAATTATTATAGCCAGAATCAAGAAAACAATTTCATTCTTTCTCGCTCTGTCTCTCTCTAACACACAGGTTTCATGGTCGGTTTTGCCAATTGCAAAATATGAGTTCAAGGATCTCAGAACCTATAAGAGCCAGAGCAACCAAATTTGGTATCCACACTCCTGTGATATCGGACCTTGACCGTTTCGTGTCCAAATTTCGCCACACCCCCTTCCGCCCCCGCAAAGGACGAAAATCTGGGGCATCCTTAAATCTCAGAGACTATTAACGCTAGAGTAACCAAATTTAGTATCCGCACTCCTGTTAGATCTCACTATAAAACGTATATCTCAGAATTTCGCCCCACCCTTTTCCGCCCCCACAAAAGACGAAAATCTGTTGCATCCACAATATTGCAGATTCGAGAAAACTAAAAACGCAGAATCATAGATAATGACCATATCTATCAGATTGCAGAATCTGGATCAGATCAGATCATTTTTATAGCCAAAAGGAACAAATCAAGTTGCACTGGCTACGCAGCGCCCGACGTCACGCTCAGACTGATTTTCTGTCTCTCTCGCACGCACTCTTTGTCGTGTCGTTTAATATTAGCGGCTTCTGCCGGAGGAGAGCCATACTGACTTAGTATCGTGTATAACTGTAGAGTTGCGGTGTCCGCAGCAACTCACAACGTTCCCCCTCGTTCAATTTTCGTTTGACGCTTCATGGTACGGGCGCGCGGGGCTAGTACTTCAATTCTCTTTTACGCTACCTTCGCCTCCGAAATGCTACTCGGCTTCGTCAATGCCTCGGTCAGCGTCGAGTCGATGTGATCAGCGTGGTCGCTGATGTCTTTGGCGCGGCACAGTGGGGACTCAGCCGAAATAGTCAAAAAATTGTATGAGTGCTTTAGATAAATTTAATGTACGCATCTAATTGAGAATTTTCCAATCGAATTTTCAAGATAATTTTAGTTTAGGATATATATGCACTCAAAGTTTAACATTTTTTCAGTGTGCAAATATTTATTGAACTCATATTCACTAACTAATTTAGCAAGCTGAGACGGTCAAGGTCCCACTGTGCCGCTCCAAAGACATCGGCGATCCGCGACCACCGCTTCGACGGTGCTGAGGCTCGAGAGTCCAGAATTATTTCGTTGCTGGTGAAGGCATTGCCGAACAGACGAAACCGATGGGCAGCGGGGTCGCGGTAGAGACGAAGTACAGGCGAAAATGGAATTGAAACCCCGCGCGCTCCCTCGTGCCTTTTGGGTCCTAATGTTAGGACCCGCCATAGAACAGCTTTTTGGTCGCTCATGCAACATCTTGGTATTGTATAGTCTTTGGTATTAGAGAGAGACAGAGCGAGAAAGACTGAAATTGTTTTCTTGATTCTGGCTATAATAATTCTACGATCTGGTTTAGATTTTTCTACGATTCTGCGTTTTCAGTTTTCTCGTATCTTTGCATTTGTGGATGCCACAGATTTTCGCTCTTTGTGGCGGCGGAAGTGGGCGGGCCAATGTTTTGAAATATACTTGTAGCAGTGACATATCACAGAAGTTCGGATATAAAACGTCGTTGCTCTAGCTCTTATAGTCTTTGAGCACTAGGCGCTGATAGGGACGGACAGACAGACAGGGCTCAATCGACTCGGCTATGGATACTGATCAGGAATATATATACTTTATGGGGTCGGAAAGGATTCCTTCTGGACGTTGCACACATCCATTTTCACCACAAATCTAATATACCTCAATACTCATTTTGAGTATCGGGTATAAAAACGCAGCAAAGCAGCAGCAGCTAGAGCACAAGGGCAGCAGAGATGAGCGCAGTTCCAAAGCGGAGAGTCAGCGAAAGTTCCAGCAGCGGCAACGAAAGCAAAACGAAAATGAAGCGGTGGAACTCATATAGAACGAATGCGTTTATCGATGGACCAAAGCAGGTACATAGCTGCAAAGCGAACGAACCGAGAATGCAAGCGCCGTTGAATTCGTTGTGGGTGACAAGCGAATGATAAAATTAAGCGAGAACGGCGGGAGCAAAGCGAGGACAATGAGCCCGCGATCGAGACGAACAATTCTGATACGGTTTTCGGAACTTTCGATTGCAGCTGCGAGACGAGCGAATGTTGCAATTGTTGCCGTTGTAGATTGCAATTAGTTTAATTGTTCACAGAAGAACCAACACACATGCCCCACTATGGGCGCCAAAATGTTTGAACACGGAGCGTTTTCCGCATTAATGTTTATTCACTGATGGGGGTGTGTCAATTTTTAATAAACGAGTTCAATTTGGTATATGCGTTAGCCGTGCAAGAAAAGTCGATGGATGCGTTTGAGCGTTAGGCAATTCATAAGAAACCTTAGTGCTTGAGAACTGGGCATTAGAGAGACTCTACTGAGGTGAATTTGTTACAATGATTGGGAAAGTATTTATACAAAGTGAGCGTAGGATATCTATTTTACGAGGGTCATTCGAGTAGTTTGTTTCGTGAAAAGAGTTTGACCGAACAGTGATAATAGACACAATTGGTCCATTACCACGGTCAGAGAAAGGAAATGTATACGCAGTAACCTTAATATGTGATTTACTAGCCATTCCATTTGCAAACAAAAGCACAATAGCTAGACGAACAATTCTGATACGGTTTTCGGAACTTTCGATTGCAGCTGCGAGACGAGCGAATGTTGCAACTGTTACCGTTGTAGATTGCAATTAGTTTAATTGTTCACAGAAGGACCAACCCACATGCCCCACTATGGGCGCCAAAATGTTTGAACACGGAGCGTTTTCCGCATTAATGTTTATTCACTGATGGGGGTGTGTCAATTTTTAATAAACGAGTTCAATTTGGTATATGCGTTAGCCGTGCAAGAAAAGTCGATGGATGCGTTTGAGCGTTAGGCAATTCATAAGAAACCTTAGTGCTTGAGCACTGGGCATTAGAGAGACTCTACTGAGGTGAATTTGTTACAATGATTGGGAAAGTATTTATACAAAGTGAGCGTAGGATATCTATTTTACGAGGGTCATTCGAGTAGTTTGTTTCGTGAAAAGAGTTTGACCGAACAGTGATAATAGACACAATTGGTCCAGTACCACTGTCAGAGAAAGGAAATGTTTACGCAGTAACCTTAATATGTGATTAACTAGCCATTCCATTTGCAAACAAAAGCGCAATAGCTATATTCGAATCTTTTATTCTAAAGTGTGGTCCAATGTTTTCTTGTTTCGAGATGTATTGAGTTCTTTTCTCTTCAAAATATATATTTAAAGGGGGAAGATGTAGATGTAGCAAGGCCGGGGAGTAATTCGTTTTAAGTGAATGCGGCCTTATTGGATCCGCAATTTTTATACCCGATACTCAAAATGAGTATTGGGGTATATTAGATTTGTGGTAAAAGTGGATGTGTGTAACGTCCAGAAGGAATCGTTTCCGACCCCATAAAGTATATTGTAACGGACCTGCTTCTTGGTTCGCTTGAGTTTGCTGGGCTCGCTCAGCGGTCGGCCGATTCGTCGCAACGTATTTTTATTGTTGCCCCCAACGACAAATGATTAGACCTTCCTTTTCTTTAATCGAATCTCTCTTTATTCGTACTTATATTAGGACTTAGGGCTAGATGCTACAATTCAGCTTATCTATGGATCTCCACCACGCGTGGGCTCTCGTCGGGTGTGGCAGCGTTGAGGCTGTTGATTGGGGCAGTTTGACCTCCGCTATTGCTTTGGCCCGCCACGCAAATCCGCACTCTACGTCTCGCACTCCCCTCTTAGCTTCCGCCGGCAACTGTGGATCACCTCTTAACTTAGACTCACTCTGGGGGCAGGCGGGGCCTGTCTTCCTGTTGTTATTCACTTCACTGCACTTCTTCGAACCGTACCGGGTATTACTCTCACGTTTCGACGGGGTTTCAACGTGCGCGCGCGATCACTTCTCCACGGAAAAAGAGAGACGCTTCGTTGCCGCCGCCTCCTTTTATAGCCCCTTGACGGGCCCCGGTTCGGCGTTGGTAGTTTTCCATCGCCGTCTCCTGGTTTCCACGGCCTTCGTAACGGGGCCTGGCCGGTGGCGTGATCCCATGCCCCTCTTTGGTCATGCGTCGGATCGCTGCCGGCCCGATCCCGCCGTCTCCTCTGCCTCTCGCGTTTCTCTTGCTCCGAGAGCGGGACACTTCCCCTCTCGGGGCCCTTGGCCTCTTCGCCGCATCCGGCTATCCGTGGGTATCTGGGCTGACCTTCGCCTTATCCAGCCAGCCATCAGCCTTTATCCGATCGTCCCACCGCCTTTATCCGGCTATGCCTTGGTCGAATTCGGCCTGTGGGAACCACGGTTCCTCACAATATATATTCTTGATCAGCATCAATAGCCGAGTCGATTGAGCCCTGTCTGTCTGTCCGTCTGTCCGTCCGTCCGTCCGTCCGTCCGTCCGTCCGTCCGTCCCCTTCAGCGCCTAGTGCTCAAAGACTATAAGATCTAGAGCAACGATGTTTTGGATCCAGACTTCTGTGATATGTCACTGCTACAAAAATATTTCAAAACTTCGCCCCGCCCACTTCCGCCCCCACAAAGGACGAAAATCTGTGGCATCCACATTTTTTAAGATACGATAAAACCAAAAACGCAGAATCGTAGAGGATGACTATATGTTCTAGAGTGTAAAATCTCAACCAGATCGTATAATTATTATAGCCAGAATCAAGAAAACAATTTCATTCTTTCTCGCTCTGTCTCTCTCTAACACACAGGTTTCATGGTCGGCTTTTCCAATTGCAAAATATGAGTTCAAGGATCTCAGAACCTATAAGAGCCAGAGCAACCAAATTTGGTATCCACACTCCTGTGATATCGGACCTTGACCGTTTCGTGTCCAAATTTCGCCACACCCCATTCCGCCCCCGCAAAGGACGAAAATCTGGGGCATCCACAAATCTCAGAGACTATTAAGGCTAGAGTAACCAAATTTGGTATCCGCACTTCTGTTAGATCTCACTATAAAACTTATATCTCAGAATTTCGCCCCACCCTTTTCCGCCCCCACAAAGGACGAAAATCTGTTGCATCCACAATATTGCACATTCGAGAAAACTAAAAACGCAGAATCATAGATAATGACCATATCTATCAGATTGCAGAATCTGGATCAGATCAGATCATTTTTATAGCCAAAAGGAACAAATCAATTTCCACTGGCTACGCAGCGCCCGACGTCACGCTCAGACTGATTTTCTGTCTCTCTCGCACGCACTCCTTGTCGTGTCGTTTAATATTAGCGGCGTCTGCCGGAGGAGAGCCATACTGACTTAGTATCGGGTATAACTGTAGAGTTGCGGTCTCCGCAGCAACTCACAACGTTCCCCCTCGTTTTAAACTGACTTCAAAATCATAATTATTGACTCCGAAAGCCCCCGAGTGACGAGTTTCAAGCAAATCCGATCAATTTTTCAAATGAGTTTCCACCATTTTCCGACCATATTTTTTTGAGGTTAGAAAAAAAAACCTGACGTGATGGAGCAAACTAACTAAAAGAAGACAACATAACGTCTACAGCCCACCACCACCAGACATTAGGTACCATTGAAAGAAGTCAAGGAACATCCGTTCCTACATATCAGTAGATAAAACTGATTGGGACATATGGGCTTAGTATTTCGTGAGAATACATTTTCAAGAAAATAAAACTTAGCAAAAGAAATGTTATGACAATGAAGTTTTGGATTTGAAACTAGAATTAGGAGACCAAGTCTTGTTAAAAAATGAAACTGGTCACAAGTTAGAACCAATTCATATGGAACCATTCGAGGTCATAGAAAACTAGGAACAAAAAGTTTTAGTGGCCAGTTATGACTCTAAAACTTCATCGAACAGCTTGAGAAGTATTGACTTAGCGTTTAACACTAACTCTTTTTTTTTTAAACAAGATAAGAGATTAATTATAAGAGAGCAGTAGTTAAAGCTTCCATTGAAGAGGTTAAGGTCTAATTTAGAGAAGCAGCGTGGATCTGAGGGAGTTATGTTTCAAAGCTTTACTAGAAATCATACGATTACTCCGTTAGTCGTGGAAGCTATGTGTAAGCTTTGCTTAGCATCGTACGATTACTCTGTTATCTAGGGAAGCAAGGTGTAAGCTTTGTCTAAAATCGTACGATTACCCCGTTGGTTGTGGAAGGTAAAGTTCCGATCGTAAGGGCTTATGCAAGTAATAGAACTTCTGGATAGATCATTGCTATAGTGAAGCTGTACGAATTCGGAGGTGTCTTTCTATACAAATATATATACCCAAGTGAATTTGAAAACGTTGTGCAATCAAACACGTGCCAAGTAAATTGAAGTTCTGGTGGACTGCATTATTCGTTTTGGTTTAAGAAAGATAAAAGGGCTGGAAATCTTACTACGTTCGACATCCGGAGAAAACCAATTGACCCCTCCGATAACGAGATTGTCAATGTCCATCGATTTCATAGTAGATCTGGGAAAGACCTCGGATTTCCCAGGAACCAGCATCTACATATATCTGCCATCGTCAACCAAATAAACTAACAAGAATCATCCGAAGATATACTAAAGTGAAATCCGAAGTTATGTGGATGCATACTTAAACTGAAGTACATCTTGGAGTAAGACGAGAAGAATGGTTTTCTTGTGAATTCGGAGAGACTAATATGCCGCACTCGTCACCCTTCTCGCTTATGTGTTAAGCGCGCGGCTAAAGCTTTCGCATGTAGTTTCTTCGTAGTGTGTGGAGTGGTTCTCAAACTGCAAAAATATAACATTATTCTGCGGCGATCCACACTGCCGTTTAATAGTCGTCGTATGAAAACGTATCGAAGTATTAGTTTTGAGTCTCGTCATGAGACTTTCCATTTATTAAAGATTAGGCTACGCACTAACTATTTATAACCGATACTCAAAATGAATGGGGTATATTAGATTTGTGGTGAAAATGGATGTGTGTAACGTCCAGAAGGAATCGTTTCCGACCCCATAAAGTATATATATTCTTGATCAGCATCAATAGCCGAGGCGATTGAGCCCTGTCTGTCCGGCCGTCTGTCCGTCCCTATTAGCGCCTAGTGCTCAAAGACTATAAGAGGTAGAGCAACTATGTTTCGGATCCAGACTTCTGTTATATGTCACTGCTAAAAGTATATTTCAAAATATTCACAAATATTTCACTTCCGCCCCCACAAAGAACTAAAATCTGTGGCATCCACAATTTTAAAGATACGAGAAAACCAAAAAAGGAGAATCGTAGAGAATGACGATATCTTTTAGACTGCAGAATCTGAATTGGATCGTATTATTATTATTGCCAGCATCAAGAAAACAATTTCATTTTTTCTGGCCCTGTCTCTCTCAAACGCACACGTAGCATATCCGGCTTTGCTTAGAATAAAACATTAGCGCCTAGATCTCAGAGACTATAAAAGCTAGAGCAACCAAATTTGGTATCCACACTCCTGAGATATCGGACCTTGACCGTTTCGTGTCCAAATTTCGCCACACCCCATTCCGCCCCCGCAAAGGACGAAAATCTGGGGCATCCACAAATCTCAGAGACTATTAAGGCTAGAGTAACCAAATTTGGTATCCGCACTTCTGTTAGATCTCACTATAAAACTTATATCTCAGAATTTCGCCCCACCCTTTTCCGCCCCCACAAAGGACGAAAATCTGTTGCATCCACAATATTGCACATTCGAGAAAACTAAAAACGCAGAAGCATAGATAATGACCATATCTATCAGATTGCAGAATCTGGATCAGATCAATTTTAAAGCCAAAAGGAACAAATCAATTTGCACTGGCTACGCAGCGCCCGACGTCACGCTCAGACTGATTTTCTGTCTCTCTCGCACGCACTCTTTGTCGTGTCGTTTAATATTAGCGGCGTCTGCCGGAGGAGAGCCATACTGACTTAGTATCGGGTATAACTGTAGAGTTGCGGTGTCCGCAGCAACTCACAACGTTCCCCCTCGTTCAATTTTCGTTTGACGCTTCATGGTACGGGCGCACGGGGCTAGTACTTCAATTCTCTTTTACGCTACCTTCGCCTCCGAAATGCTACTCGGCTTCGTCAATGCCTCGGTCAGCGTCGAGTCGATGTGATCAGCGTGGTCGCTGATGTCTTTGGCGCGGCACAGTGGGGACTCAGCCGAAATAGTCAAAAAATTGTATGAGTGCTTTAGATAAATTTAATGTACGCATCTAATAGAGAATTTTCCAATCGAATTTTCAAGATAATTTTAGTTTAGGATATATATGCACTTAAAGTTTAACATTTTTTCAGTGTGCAAATATTTATTGAACTCATATTCACTAACTAATTTAGCAAGCTGAGACGGTCAAGGTCCCACTGTGCCGCTCCAAAGACATCGGCGATCCGCGACCACCGCTTCGACGGTGCTGAGGCTCGAGAGTCCAGAATTATTTCGTTGCTGGTGAAGGCATTGCCGAACAGACGAAACCGATGGGCAGCGGGGTCGCGGTAGAGACGAAGTACAGGCGAAAATGGAATTGAAACCCCGCGCGCTCCCTCGTGCCTTTTGGGTCCTAATGTTAGGACCCGCCATAGAACAGCTTTTTGGTCGCTCATGCAACATCTTGGTATTGTATAGTCTTTGGTATTAGAGAGAGACAGAGCGAGAAAGACTGAAATTGTTTTCTTGATTCTGGCTATAATAATTCTACGATCTGGTTTAGATTTTTCTACGATTCTGCGTTTTCAGTTTTCTCGTATCTTTGCATTTGTGGATGCCACAGATTTTCGCTCTTTGTGGCGGCGGAAGTGGGCGGGCCAAAGTTTTGAAATATACTTGTAGCAGTGACATATCACAGAAGTTCGGATATAAAACGTCGTTGCTCTAGCTCTTATAGTCTTTGAGCACTAGGCGCTGATAGGGACGGACAGACAGACAGGGCTCAATCGACTCGGCTATGGATACTGATCAGGAATATATATACTTTATGGGGTCGGAAAGGATTCCTTCTGGACGTTGCACACATCCATTTTCACCACAAATCTAATATACCTCAATACTCATTTTGAGTATCGGGTATAAAAACGCAGCAAAGCAGCAGCAGCTAGAGCACAAGGGCAGCAGAGATGAGCGCAGTTCCAAAGCGGAGAGTCAGCGAAAGTTCCAGCAGCGGCAACGAAAGCAAAACGAAAATGAAGCGGTGGAACTCATATAGAACGAATGCGTTTATCGATGGACCAAAGCAGGTACATAGCTGCAAAGCGAACGAACCGAGAATGCAAGCGCCGTTGAATTCGTTGTGGGTGACAAGCGAATGATAAAATTAAGCGAGAACGGCGGGAGCAAAGCGAGGACAATGAGCCCGCGATCGAGACGAACAATTCTGATACGGTTTTCGGAACTTTCGATTGCAGCTGCGAGACGAGCGAATGTTGCAATTGTTGCCGTTGTAGATTGCAATTAGTTTAATTGTTCACAGAAGAACCAACACACATGCCCCACTATGGGCGCCAAAATGTTTGAACACGGAGCGTTTTCCGCATTAATGTTTATTCACTGATGGGGGTGTGTCAATTTTTAATAAACGAGTTCAATTTGGTATATGCGTTAGCCGTGCAAGAAAAGTCGATGGATGCGTTTGAGCGTTAGGCAATTCATAACAAATCTTAGTGCTTGAGCACTGGGCATTAGAGAGACTCTACTGAGGTGAATTTGTTACAATGATTGGGAAAGTATTTATACAAAGTGAGCGTAGGATATCTATTTTACGAGGGTCATTCGAGTAGTTTGTTTCGTGAAAAGAGTTTGACCGAACAGTGATAATATACACAATTGGTCCATTACCACGGTCAGAGAAAGGAAATGTATACGCAGTAACCTTAATATGTGATTAACTAGCCATTCCATTTGCAAACAAAAGCGCAATAGCTAGACGAACAATTCTGATACGGTTTTCGGAACTTTCGATTGCAGCTGCGAGACGAGCGAATGTTGCAATTGTTGCCGTTGTAGATTGCAATTAGTTTAATTGTTCACAGATGGGGGTGTGTCAATTTTTAATAAACGAGTTCAACTTGGTATATGCGTTAGCCGTGCAAGAAAAGTCGATGGATGCGTTTGAGCGTTAGGCAATTCATAACAAATCTTAGTGCTTGAGCACTGGGCATTAGAGAGACTCTACTGAGGTGAATTTGTTACAATGATTGGGAAAGTATTTATACAAAGTGAGCGTAGGATATCTATTTAACGAGGGTCATTCGATTAGTTTGTTTCGTGAAAAGAGTTTGACCGAACAGTGATAATAGACACAATTGGTCCATTACCACGGTCAGAGAAAGGAAATGTATACGCAGTAACCTTAATATGTGATTAACTAGCCATTCCATTTGCAAACAAAAGCACAATAGCTAGACGAACAATTCTGATACGGTTTTCGGAACTTTCGATTGCAGCTGCGAGACGAGCGAATGTTGCAATTGTTGCCGTTGTAGATTGCAATTAGTTTAATTGTTCACAGAAGAACCAACACACATGCCCCACTATGGGCGCCAAAATGTTTGAACACGGAGCGTTTTCCGCATTAATGTTTATTCACTGATGGGGGTGTGTCAATTTTTAATAAACGAGTTCAATTTGGTATATGCGTTAGCCGTGCAAGAAAAGTCGATGGATGCGTTTGAGCGTTAGGCAATTCATAACAAATCTTAGTGCTTGAGCACTGGGCATTAGAGAGACTCTACTGAGGTGAATTTGTTACAATGATTGGGAAAGTATTTATACAAAGTGAGCGTAGGATATCTATTTTACGAGGGTCATTCGAGTAGTTTGTTTCGTGAAAAGAGTTTGACCGAACAGTGATAATATACACAATTGGTCCATTACCACGGTCAGAGAAAGGAAATGTATACGCAGTAACCTTAATATGTGATTAACTAGCCATTCCATTTGCAAACAAAAGCGCAATAGCTAGACGAACAATTCTGATACGGTTTTCGGAACTTTCGATTGCAGCTGCGAGACGAGCGAATGTTGCAATTGTTGCCGTTGTAGATTGCAATTAGTTTAATTGTTCACAGAAGAACCAACACACATGCCCCACTATGGGCGCCAAGATGTTTGAACACGGAGCGTTTTCCGCATTAATGTTTATTCACTGATGGGGGTGTGTCAATTTTTAAAAAACGAGTTCAATTTGGTATATGCGTTAGCCGTGCAAGAAAAGTCGATGGATGCGTTTGAGCGTTAAGCAATTCATAACAAATCTTAGTGCTTGAGCACTGGGCATTAGAGAGACTCTACTGAGGTGAATTTGTTACAATGATTGGGAAAGTATTTATACAAAGTGAGCGTAGGATATCTATTTAACGAGGGTCATTCGAGTAGTTTGTTTCGTGAAAAGAGTTTGACCGAACAGTGATAATAGACACAATTGGTCCATTACCACGGTCAGAGAAAGGAAATGTATACGCAGTAACCTTAATATGTGATTAACTAGCCATTCCATTTGCAAACAAAAGCGCAATAGCTAGACGAACAATTCTGATACGGTTTTCGGAACTTTCGATTGCAGCTGCGAGACGAGCGAATGTTGCAATTGTTGCCGTTGTAGATTGCAATTAGTTTAATTGTTCACAGATGGGGGTGTGTCAATTTTTAATAAACGAGTTCAACTTGGTATATGCGTTAGCCGTGCAAGAAAAGTCGATGGATGCGTTTGAGCGTTAGGCAATTCATAACAAATCTTAGTGCTTGAGCACTGGGCATTAGAGAGACTCTACTGAGGTGAATTTGTTACAATGATTGGGAAAGTATTTATACAAAGTGAGCGTAGGATATCTATTTAACGAGGGTCATTCGATTAGTTTGTTTCGTGAAAAGAGTTTGACCGAACAGTGATAATAGACACAATTGGTCCATTACCACGGTCAGAGAAAGGAAATGTATACGCAGTAACCTTAATATGTGATTAACTAGCCATTCCATTTGCAAACAAAAGCACAATAGCTAGACGAACAATTCTGATACGGTTTTCGGAACTTTCGATTGCAGCTGCGAGACGAGCGAATGTTGCAATTGTTGCCGTTGTAGATTGCAATTAGTTTAATTGTTCACAGAAGAACCAACACACATGCCCCACTATGGACGCCAAAATGTTTGAACACGGAGCGTTTTCCGCATTAATGTTTATTCACTGATGGGGGTGTGTCAATTTTTAATAAACGAGTTCAATTTGGTATATGCGTTAGCCGTGCAAGAAAAGTCGATAGATGCGTTTGAGCGTTCGGCAATTCATAACAAATCTTAGTGCTTGAGCACAGGGCATTAGAGAGACTCTACTGAGGTGAATTTGTTAAAATGATTGGGAAAGTATTTATACAAAGTGAGCGTAGGATATCTATTTTACGAGGGTCATTCGAGTAGTTTGTTTCGTGAAAAGAGTTTGACCGAACAGTGATAATAGACACAATTGGTCCATTACCACGGTCAGAGAAAGGAAATGTATACGCAGTAACCTTAATATGTGATTAACTAGCCATTCCATTTGCAAACAAAAGCGCAATAGCTAGACGAACAATTCTGATACGGTTTTCGGAACTTTCGATTGCAGCTGCGAGACGAGCGAATGTTGCAATTGTTGCCGTTGTATATTGCAATTAGTTTAATTGTTCACAGAAGAACCAACACACATGCCCCACTATGGGCGCCAAAATGTTTGAACACGGAGCGTTTTCCGCATTAATGTTTATTCACTGATGGGGGTGTGTCAATTTTTAATAAATGAGTTCAATTTGGTATATGCGCTAGCCGTGCAAGAAAAGTCGATGGATGCGTTTGAGCGTTAGGCAATTCATAACAAATCTTAGTGCTTGAGCACAGGGCATTAGAGAGACTCTACTGAGGTGAATTTGTTACAATGATTGGGAAAGTATTTATACAAAGTGAGCGTAGGATATCTATTTTACGAGGGTCATTCGAGTAGTTTGTTTCGTGAAAAGAGTTTGACCGAACAGTGATAATAGACACAATTGGTCCATTACCACGGTCAGAGAAAGGAAATGTATACGCAGTAACCTTAATATGTGATTAACTAGCCATTCCATTTGCAAACAAAAGCGCAATAGCTAGACGAACAATTCTGATACGGTTTTCGGAACTTTCGATTGCAGCTGCGAGACGAGCGAATGTTGCAATTGTTGCCGTTGTAGATTGCAATTAGTTTAATTGTTCACAGAAGAACCAACACACATGCCCCACTATGGACGCCAAAATGTTTGAACACGGAGCGTTTTCCGCATTAATGTTTATTCACTGATGGGGGTGTGTCAATTTTTAATAAACGAGTTCAATTTGGTATATGCGTTAGCCGTGCAAGAAAAGTCGATGGATGCGTTTGAGCGTTAGGCAATTCATAACAAATCTTAGTGCTTGAGCACAGGGCATTAGAGAGACTCTACTGAGGTGAATTTGTTACAATTGTAAAGTAGTGATCCTAGGCTGGGGTCAGTCTCAGTCTGCCCAGGGTCACCTACAGTTTATTTGTAAGTTGCTGAGACGTTGAGACTGGGGGGGGGAGGCGGGTCGTTGGCGCAGGGATCGCCGAGCCGCCGTCAACGACGGGGCCTTCGGGAGAAATTAGGGAGGGGGGGGGGAAAGCGGCGTTGGGCCGGGCGGCGCGAAACTCACCCGAGACGCTGCACTCCCCGACTTCAGCAGGGTAAAACCCCTGTTGCCAAGGTCGAAGTGGGCCGCGGGTCCGGGGAGGTGAAGGAAAAGGATGAGGGGGGGGCGCCTCTGTCGAAACGCGTACCACTTCTCACTCCAGCAGGGTAAAACCCTGTTGCCAGAGTCAGAGCGGGAGCGTAGTGACCGAGAACAGTCAGGAAAACGGGTGGGGAGGGGGTGGAGAGATGACCGCAGTCGGTGGTCCGACCAGAGAAAATAAATGGAAGCCAACGCGTTCTTAATTCTATGATCGAAGTTTTATTAGATTGGTTCCCCTCGCACTCCCTCCTACTCCTCCTACTACCTTGGCCAGCGGCCAGCTCACCCGCGGATCCGGCGCCTGTGTTCCCGCAGCTCCTCCATGCTTTTCTCTCCTCTTTGGCGCGCGGCCGTTCAACACTTTTTTTTTCTCTTCACTTCGATGTCCGCGACGTTCCGTCTTCGCTCACTTCCCAGAATCGACTCCTTCTCTCGCTACGGTCGCTCGACGTTCTCGCCACGCCTCGCGCTCGTTTTCGGGCCAACGGGACTTTTCCGAAAGAGCTCCGCTCTGCTGCCGGCTGAGCATGGCTCCCTCTCCTCGCCGTCTTCTTTGCGGTTGTTCCGTGTGAGCTGGCGGTTTGGCGGGATTTCGGCTATGCAAAACATAACTAGCTTATTTACTACTATAGCATATGGTTGTGAGTAATCCAATTATTAATATTATTATTATTATTCTTGTTACTATGTGAGGGTCCCAGTATGGGTCCTCACACCCTCTCCTTACTTCGGGGGGCCCGTGAGCGAATAGTCACTTTGCTCGTCTTGCTGATGTGGACCTGGAAGAAGGTGTTGTCCGCCTCTGCCAAGAATCGGACATCTTTACGCCGCGGGTTGACGAGTTGTGCCAGGAGCCGGGCTTTCAGGGTGTCTGGCAGCCGGCCGTCGGGCGTACGTACTCTCCAATCCGCCTCCCCAGTCACCCAACGAACGGCTGGGTTGGGGGTCGACGTTTCTGGTATCTCCGGACGGCCGCCCTCGGGATGTAGGATGGCGTCCAGATCGCAGGCGTCCGGTAGCTCTGCGTCTTCGGTGGCGATGTCTTCGGGACGCAGGATGGCGTCAAAGTTGCTGACGGCCGGTAGTCCTGCATCTTCGGTGGCGATGTCTTCGGGACGCAGGATGGCGTCAAAGTTGCTGACGGCCGGTAGTCCTGCATCTTCGGGGGCGATGTCCAACCCGTCTATCCGTTCGAGAAGGTTGAGCGTATCAAGGGCCCCGAAGAGTGCCGGAAGCGGTGGCTCTTCCCAGCGGAGCACCTCTTTTTCGAACTCCGTCGGCTCGAATTGCTGGCGGTATCCGCGTGCGGTGGCACCTGGCAGCCCGTCAGGGATAGTGATGGCCTCTGCCCCCTCGTCGGGGCTCGGACCCGGAGCGGTGTAGTCGGCTGCTTCTCCTACGGTGGCGTGTCCAGGGCCCTGCGCGTGGTCTTCGGCGACCTGGTCGGGGTTGACCTGGCTGGGGCCCTGAGCATGGGTGAACGTGGCTCTGGCGGCGTTGCCAGGGCTTGGGTCCCTGTACGTCTGGGCCACGTCTCCTGTAATATTGACGTGATCGGGGTCTGAATCGTGCCCCTCGATGATCTGGTCGATGCGGGGCCAGCTTACGACGTCGCCGCATAAATTTTCCCAGCTGAGGACCTCTGGGTGGACTTGGAATTCTCGTGGAGTGGGGCGAAGAATCAGTTCCTCGATGATCTCCCAGTCGACTGGGGGCTCCGGCCTGGCTTTTGTCGTAGTTCTCCGACGGCGGGGGTCTCTCGCATTCGATGAGCTGTGAATAGGCATGGACTTGTTGACTACAGGTTAGAAATACTTTGATACTCTATGAGTGCGGCGGAGCGGTTATAGACTTAATGAGAATCTCCAAAATGTCGGCCTTGGTTGGTCCCTTCGGTACAATCACGGTTGCGGTTTGCCCTTGAAGGAACAGCCACGCCCGCTTCGTTTGGTGCGTCGTTCTTCGAAGGATGTCCGGGTCCCGGAAGCGGATGTGTCCAGGAGAAGCGGCCACGCACGCCTCGTTCGGTGCGTCGTTCCTCGCAGGATATCCGGGTTCCTGAAGCGGATGGGTCCAGGAGAAGCAGCCACGCACGCCTCGTTCGGTGCGTCGTTCCTCGCAGGACATCCGGGTTCCTGAAGCGGATGTGTCCAGGAGGAGCAGCCACGCACGCCTCGTTCGGTGCGTCGTTCCTCGCAAGATATCCGGGTTCCCGAAGCGGATGTGTCCAGGAGGAGCAGCCACGCACGCCTCGTTCGGTGCGTCGTTCCTCGCAAGATATCCGGGTTCCTGATTGGTTTCGTCTCTGTGTATCCGGGGTGTCAGCATCGTCGTGGCGGTTTGAGTAGATCTGCGTTGTAATCAAGATTGTTGTATATTGGTTCGGTCAGGGTCGTCTTCACTGTCCGTCCTGATCTGGTCGGTCTTTTCGTCATCTTCGTCGATGGTCGGGTAGAACGCCTTCAGGTCGTTCAAACTGGCTGATCGCTGCTTACGTCCGTTTAGAACCTGTAATCGGACGAGATTCGGAGAGAGAAACTTGGTCACCCGGTATGGTCCCTCGAATTTCGTGGCCAACTTGGAGGCGAAGCCTTCGGCTGCTTTGGACAGAGTGTGGCGACGTAACATCACTTGGGATCCAATAGCCGGTTTCCATTCCCTACGGCGGAGGTTGTAATGTCGTTTTTGCTCTTCTGATGCTTTGTCGCAGTTTGTTTTTGCGATTTCGAACACCTCTCTCATCTGTCGTGCCCTGGTCTCCGGGTCGGCGATGCTAGTTCCCGTTCCTGGCGTAACCTCGTCGTACAAGGCGCCTGGCAGTCTTGGCTCGCGACCTTGGATCAAAAACGCGGGGCTGAATCGCGTCGAATCGGACACGCTTGAGTTGATCGCGAGCGTGATTTCTGGCAAGAGCTCGTCCCAAGTGTTCTGTTTTCCGTCGATGTATTGCGCCACCATCGTTTTAATTGTTCTGTTCGCGCGTTCTGTTGGATTTTGTTGGGGAGTGTACGGGGCAGTATGCTGAAGTTCCATCCCTAGCCTTTTGCAGAATCCTTTGAACGATCGGCTGGTAAACTGTGCCCCATTGTCGCAAACGAAGGTACGAGGGGTACCAAAGCGGCTTAGGATTCTTTCTCGGAATGATCTTTCCAGGTGTGGCGTAGTTGCCTTGCGTAGAGGCACCAGTTCGACCCACTTACTAAATGCGTCGAAGAAAACCAGGAGGACGGTGTTTCCATGTTTGGAGCGGGGCAACGGCCCAACAAAGTCGGCGCATAACACGCTGAAGGGTTCGTCAACTTGTCTGGTGAACATTTTCCCCGCCGGTTTGAACTGGCTCACCTTGTATTTTTGGCACACTACGCATTGGCGAACGTATCTGGCGACTTCTCGGAACAGGCCTGGCCAGTAGTACTTTTGGGCGACTCGTGTGCTTGTTTTTCGGATTCCTAGATGTCCGGCCGTCGGGTGGTCATGGCATTCTTTTAGTACGCGTCGTCTATGTTCTGCAGCGACGCAGAGTTTCCATGGGGTGGAGTCTTCTTCTTCGGGCACGGTGTGCAGGCGCCGATACAGTTGTCCACTCTCGCTTCGGTAGTCTTCATATTTGCCCGGCTGCTGCCTGATTCTCGCCAACATTTTCCTGATCCACTTGCACTGTGACTCCTCCTCCAGAGCTTGATGTAGTAACTCCAATGGTTGGCGGGAAAGTGCATCTGCTACCACGTTCTGCTTCCCTCGGCGATAGCGAATATCGAATTGATATTGCTGCAGCTCCAAAGCCCAACGTGCTATCCGTCCAGTGGGGTTGTCGATCGAGTTGATCCATTTGAGGGCGAGATGGTCCGTGATCACGTCAAATCGGTATCCTTCCAAGTAACAGCGCAGCTTGCGGATTGACCACACTATTGCCAAGCATTCCTTCTCAGTAACGGAGTAGTTCTCCTCGGCTTTGGACAAGCGTCGACTCGCGTAGGCTATTACTCGTTCCTCGTCCCTTATCTTTTGTGTAAGGACGGCTCCTAATCCTTGTTCGCTAGCGTCGGTTTGCAATGAGAATTTTTCAGAAAAATCAGGGCAGGCGAGGACCGGCGCTTCGGTTAACCTGATCTTCAACTCCTCGAAGGCTTTCTCCTGTTCTTCCGACCATTTCCATTGCCGATCTTTCCTTAACAACGCCGTCATGGGTTCTACTATTTCGGAAAAGTTGGGTACAAACCGCCGGTACCAGGAGGCCATACCGATGCATCGGCGAAGTTCCTTGACACCTGCCGGAGGTTTCAGGTTGCGCACTGCGGCGATCTTGTCAGGATCCGTGTGTATGCCGTTCCCGCTGATGACGTGTCCTAAATACTTCAGTCTGCGTTTGAAGAAGCTGCATTTGTCCTTGTTGAGTCGAAGATTAGCCTTGCGCAGCCGCTGTAGAACTGTCCCAAGATGCCGCATGTGGTCCTCCACGGTGTGCCCGATGACGATAATGTCATCAAGATAGGCGAATGCGTGTGGTTCCATGTCGGGGCCAATCACGCTATCCAGTGCTCGCTGGAAGGTCGCGCCGGCGGAGTGAAGGCCAAAAGGCATCACTTTCCAGTGAAACAACCCGCGGCCCGGCACGGTGAACGCCGTGCACTCGCGGCTGGTTGGGGCAAGCGGAATTTGCCAGTAGCCGCTCTTCAGGTCCAGGGTCGATATGTACCTGGCATCTCTCAGCTGTTCCAATATGTGGTGAATCCTGGGGAGGGGATACGCGTCGGGGATTGATCGCGCGTTCAACTGTCGGAAGTCTATGCACATCCTGATGTCACCTGTTTTCTTGCCCACGAGGACAATTGGGGCGCTATGTGGACTCTTCGAAGGTTCAATCTGCCCTTCCTTAAGCAGTTCGTCGACCTGTTTATTAATGACGGCTTGCATAGCGGGGTTTTTTGGATAATAACGTTGTTTTATAGGCTTGTTGTCGCGCATCACGATGGTGTGTTCTGCAATGGGGGACACTCCGCTGAGGCCGTCGAATTGTTTCAGTTCCTGTTGCAACCATTCGGTGATCCGGGGTTCCAGGGGTTCGTCGTCTTCGGGCTCGAATCCAGGGGCCAAAACGTCGGGCAATTGGGATATACTCACGGTGGCCACTGTTGCTCCCTGTGTCCGTTCCCTGGTGCGCCTTCGGCGGGGCCCGTTGTCGCCGATGCCGGGCTCGAATCGCACTCGTTTCTTGGATCGCTGCTGTACCTCGTGTACCCGGAAGGGGTTTTTCAGCATGGCTCTGTGGTCGAGGCCGGGGAGCGCCGATGTCCATCCGGGTTGGTATCCTGCCGGGGTCGAGACCTCGCCCGAATTCCTAGAATTCCTTGAAGAAACGGCCACGCACGTCTCGTTTGGTACGTCGTCCCTCGCAAATTTTCCCCACCTCACCATCATGGATCCCAGGGGATCGGCCACGCGCTCCTCGTTCGGCACGTCGTTCCTCGTCGGTTCTTGATGCTGGGCGACCCGGTCTCGGCTGAGATTCGTAGGTTGATCCAGGCGGGCTGGGGATCCTATGTCTTGAGTCCTGGTATCATGGCTGTGTTTAAATTGCAGGCGCAAGGGGACTCCTCCACACTGCAGGGTCGCGTCTATTCCGCATAGGAAATCCATCCCGAGGAGGACGTCATCCAGCACGTCTTTCATTACTAGCACCGGCATCTTTACTTGTTGATCTCCTAGTCGTATGTCTGCCATCAGCGCCTGAGTCAATTCCCGGAGGGACCCATCCGCCAATCTGATCGTCGTTCGCACCATCGCTATACTCTGTCCGTTGTCCAGCTCCAGGGCTTTGCGTTCGCTAACGAAGCTCCGTGTGGCGCCTGTGTCCAGAGTAGCGAGTAGGTCCTCTCCTTCCATGGTTACTTGCGCGCGAATTCGTCCTCTCTCCAGCCGCAGGGTTCCCTTTACTGCCTCGGGGTGGGATTGGCGGTCTTCGCCCGGTCCCCTGCCGAGTGAAGCGCCTGTCCGTTTCCCGACGAATTCCTGCGACAGCATTCGATGGTGCGTAGCCCGCGACGGCCGCAGTCCCAGCAGTACAAGACTTGGGGCTGTTTACACTCCCTGGAAAAGTGTCCGGACCCGCCGCAGTTCCTACAAGCATGCTGCACGTCGATTATGGGGTCGGCGTCTTGGAGGATGGTTCCATTCCTGACATCCGGCTGCTGCGAGTCCGTCGACCAATCCCTCACCTGGGTTCTATCGTGCCGGAGATCCTGTGTCCTCGCGGCCGCGTGATTCCTTGGTCCTCGTTGACCAGCCGTTGGCCCTAAAGTTTCCCGCGGATGGGTGTCTCGTGCTTGGTTCGCGTAGCCCGTGAGCTCCGACGGTCCCTTGTTACGCGTCACCTCGAAGTTCACAACCAGTTGCGTTAATTCGGAGAGAGAATCAAAATCTTTTCGTCTCGTAAACAACTGGTATTCCGGGAGCATGTTATCGTATATCCTTTCCAATTCCTGAGCCTCGGTGTATCCCGCGCGCTGCATCATTAGTCGAATGTCCACGAGGTACGTTTTAAACGCTTCTTTTGGTCGTTGAAAATGGGTTCGGATCTCGTCTTCTAGCCGTTGAAAGTACCGGGGAGGCAAAAAAAACTCTGAAAACTCTTTGCGAAAGGTCTCCCATGGTTCTCCACTAAGGCGGCTCGTTCGAAACCAACTCTCGGCCCGACCGGTCAACAACACGAGGATTCCTTGTGATAAGTGGCGTAGATCTATCTTATAAGTGGCTGCCCTCTCTTGCACGTGCTCCAGGAAACTTAACGGATCGCCGGACCCATCAAACACGATTCCCCAGCGGACCATTTTCTCGGTGATCGCAGCGTTAAAATGCTCTTCGTTCCAGGTGGACCCCTTCGTTGGTGGGTCCTTGCTACCGTGCAGGTTTCTCTGCGCGGCACCGACGTCGATGCCATGGAGTAGGCTCTCTGCCGGCACAGCGGATCCCGACGCCACGATACTACGGCTACTGGCGGGTACGACATCATACGCAGCCGGGGGATGGGGTTGTAGGTTAAGAGGCGCGAGTGTAGAAGGGCGGGGAGAAAGTGGTTTAACCTCTGGAGTCACGGCGACTCCGTACTGGGCCTCCAATTCCTCCAACCGAGAACGCGCCGTACTTGGTAAATCGGCCGAGTTTGCGAAGGTCGCGAGTCGACGTCTCAACTCTTCGACAGTTCCAGCGCTGTCTAACCCAAGCTCCGCGGTAATCATCTCCAACTCGTTCTTGCGCCTGACCGAAATCCACTTGACTCCCATGTTGAGTTGGTCCGGGTCACTGTTGCTGCACGTGGTCTACGATCAAATGTCTGGAGCGTCGCCCGAGGAGTCGAAAAACGTAGCTAAGGACGCGGCGAAAGACGGGGCTCTGAATCCTTAAACGGCGAGGACGCGTGCGAGGCTATTCGGTAGTGAATTACCGGTGGGCCGTCTTGGTCGTGGGCCTGGACACGGGGGCTGGCAATTAACACGCGCTTGTTCAGGGGTACTTCAGTCGTTGGTTTCTGCAGGATTGTTCCGGTTAGAATCCGTTGGTTCGTGTTCAGTTTCGGGGGGAGCGCGAGGTGGACAGAAGACGCGGGGATCGCTGTCTTTCGCACGTTGTATGCTGCGGGATAGGGACCACTGTATGCTGCGGGATAAGGACCACTGTATTTTGCGCGTTGTGTACTGATCGAAGGCAGGGGATCACTCTGTTTCACACGTTGTATGTTTGACCGAATGCTGAGGATGACTGTCTCTTGCGTTGTATACAACCCGGCTTATATTGGGTCTGGCTGAACGGCCGAGCCTCTGCCGACGTCGACGTCTCGGAGTCGGCCGAGAACACCACGCGAGAGAGCCGCGGGCGAATGGTTAGGTAAATAGTCGAAGATCGGGGGGTGCGGGTAGTATGAGAAAGGGATAATTTCATGTATTATACTCGTGGGTCGTTCGGCTCATGCCCGCCGCCGACGCCCAGAACTGTTCTCCGGTCTTCACCCCCTCTCTCCCCACTGAGATGTAACAGAGGTCTGGCTGCCCTTGGCTCTTTCCCCACTGTACCGGGCGCTATGATCCCGCATGGTTTTGCCTGAGGATAACGGGGACCACAGAATTTTCGTTCTGCTTTGCGTGCTGCTTCGTCGCTGGTGTTTCGCTTGGATTTTTTTTTTTCTCTTTCTGCTGGACATGGGAAGGGCATCACTATGCTTTGCTTGGCTGCGGGCTGTACTTTCATTCTGTCGTTTTCCTCTCTCATTTCCTCTTTCCCGTTCTCTCCTCTTCATTTGCCGACGGCTAACGGGGATTGTACAGCTTTTCAGCCACGCTTTGCTCGCTGCTGGCCTGTACCTTCGTATCGTATTTTCTTATTGATACCCTATAAATTTCTCCTCGGTTTGATGCGGCGCTACCTACGCGATCTACTTGTGGATCTTTAGGCCACGAAGGGTGAAATCCCCCCCAGAAAACTATCGTTTGAATTGTCTCAACAGTCCCTGCTCGGGCGCCATCTGTAAAGTAGTGATCCTAGGCTGGGGTCAGTCTCAGTCTGCCCAGGGTCACCTACAGTTTATTTGTAAGTTGCTGAGACGTTGAGACTGGGGGGGGAGGCGGGTCGTTGGCGCAGGGATCGCCGAGCCGCCGTCAACGACGGGGCCTTCGGGAGAAATTAGGGAGGGGGGGGGAAAGCGGCGTTGGGCCGGGCGGCGCGAAACTCACCCGAGACGCTGCACTCCCCGACTTCAGCAGGGTAAAACCCCTGTTGCCAAGGTCGAAGTGGGCCGCGGGTCCGGGGAGGTGAAGGAAAAGGATGAGGGGGGGCGCCTCTGTCGAAACGCGTACCACTTCTCACTCCAGCAGGGTAAAACCCTGTTGCCAGAGTCAGAGCGGGAGCGTAGTGACCGAGAACAGTCAGGAAAACGGGTGGGGAGGGGGTGGAGAGATGACCGCAGTCGGTGGTCCGACCAGAGAAAATAAATGGAAGCCAACGCGTTCTTAATTCTATGATCGAAGTTTTATTAGATTGGTTCCCCTCGCACTCCCTCCTACTCCTACTACTACCTTGGCCAGCGGCCAGCTCACCCGCGGATCCGGCGCCTGTGTTCCCGCAGCTCCTCCATGCTTTTCTCTCCTCTTTGGCGCGCGGCCGTTCAACACTTTTTTTTTCTCTTCACTTCGATGTCCGCGACGTTCCGTCTTCGCTCACTTCCCAGAATCGACTCCTTCTCTCGCTACGGTCGCTCGACGTTCTCGCCACGCCTCGCGCTCGTTTTCGGGCCAACGGGACTTTTCCGAAAGAGCTCCGCTCTGCTGCCGGCTGAGCATGGCTCCCTCTCCTCGCCGTCTTCTTTGCGGTTGTTCCGTGTGAGCTGGCCGTTTGGCGGGATTTCGGCTATGCAAAACATAACTAGCTTATTTACTACTATAGCATATGGTTGTGAGTAATCCAATTATTAATATTATTATTATTATTCTTGTTACTATGTGAGGGTCCCAGTATGGGTCCTCACACAATGATTGGGAAAGTATTTATACAAAGTGAGCGTAGGATATCTATTTTACGAGGGTCATTCGAGTAGTTTGTTTCGTGAAAAGAGTTTGACCGAACAGTGATAATAGACACAATTGGTCCATTACCACGGTCAGAGAAAGGAAATGTATACGCAGTAACCTTAATATGTGATTAGCTAGTCATTCCATTTGCAAACAAAAGCGCAATAGCTAGACGAACAATTCTGATACGGTTTTCGGAACTTTCGATTGCAGCTGCGAGACGAGCGAATGTTGCAATTGTTGCCGTTGTAGATTGCAATTAGTTTAATTGTTCACAGAAGAACCAACACACATGCCCCACTATGGACGCCAAAATGTTTGAACACGGAGCGTTTTCCGCATTAATGTTTATTCACTGATGGGGGTGTGTCAATTTTTAATAAACGAGTTCAATTTGGTATATGCGTTAGCCGTGCAAGAAAAATCGATGGATGCGTTTGAGCGTTAAGCAATTCATAACAAATCTTAGTGCTTGAGCACAGGGCATTAGAGAGACTCTACTGAGGTGAATTTGTTACAATGATTGGGAAAGTATTTATACAAAGTGAGCGTAGGATATCTATTTTACGAGGGTCATTCGAGTAGTTTGTTTCGTGAAAAGAGTTTGACCGAACAGTGATAATAGACACAATTGGTCCATTACCACGGTCAGAGAAAGGAAATGTATACGCAGTAACCTTAATATGTGATTAACTAGCCATTCCATTTGCAAACAAAAGCGCAATAGCTAGACGAACAATTCTGATACGGTTTTCGGAACTTTCGATTGCAGCTGCGAGACGAGCGAATGTTGCAATTGTTGCCGTTGTAGATTGCAATTAGTTTAATTGTTCACAGAAGAACCAACACACATGCCCCACTATGGACGCCAAAATGTTTGAACACGGAGCGTTTTCCGCATTAATGTTTATTCACTGATGGGGGTGTGTCAATTTTTAATAAACGAGTTCAATTTGGTATATGCGTTAGCCGTGCAAGAAAAGTTGATGGATGCGTTTGAGCGTTCGGCAATTCATAACAAATCTTAGTGCTTGAGCACTGGGCATTAGAGAGACTCTACTGAGGTGAATTTGTTACAATGATTGGGAAAGTATTTATACAAAGTGAGCGTAGGATATCTATTTTACGAGGGTCATTCGAGTAGTTTGTTTCGTGAAAGGAATTTGACCGAACAGTGATAATAGACACAATTGGTCCATTACCACGGTCAGAGAAAGGAAATGTATACGCAGTAACCTTAATATGTGATTAACTGCCATTCCATTTGCAAACAAAAGCGCAATATCTAGACGAACAATTCTGATACGGTTTTCGGAACTTTCGATTGCAGCTGCGAGACGAGCGAATGTTGCAATTGTTGCCGTTGTAGATTGCAATTAGTTTAATTGTTCACAGAAGAACCAACACACATGCCCCACTATGGGCGCCAAAATGTTTGAACACGGAGCGTTTTCCGCATTAATGTTTATTCACTGATAAGGGTGTGTCAATTTTTAATAAACGAGTTCAATTTGGTATATGCGTTAGCCGTGCAAGAAAAGTCGATGGATGCGTTTGAGCGTTAGGCAATTCATAACAAATCTTAGTGCTTGAGCACTGGGCATTAGAGAGACTCTACTGAGGTGAATTTGTTACAATGATTGGGAAAGTATTTATACAAAGTGAGCGTAGGATATCTATTTTACGAGGGTCATTCGAGTAGTTTGTTTCGTGAAAAGAGTTTGACCGAACAGTGATAATAGACACAATTGGTCCATTACCACGGTCAGAGAAAGGAAATGTATACGCAGTAACCTTAATATGTGATTAACTAGCCATTCCATTTGCAAACAAAAGCGCAATAGCTAGACGAACAATTCTGATACGGTTTTCGGAACTTTCGATTGCAGCTGCGAGACGAGCGAATGTTGCAATTGTTGCCGTTGTAGATTGCAATTAGTTTAATTGTTCACAGAAGAACCAACACACATGCCCCACTATGGGCGCCAAAATGTTTGAACACGGAGCGTTTTCCGCATTAATGTTTATTCACTGATGGGGGTGTGTCAATTTTTAATAAACGAGTTCAATTTGGTATATGCGTTAGCCGTGCAAGAAAAGTCGATGGATGCGTTTGAGCCTTAGGCAATTCATAACAAATCTTAGTGCTTGAGCACTGGGCATTAGAGAGACTCTACTGAGGTGAATTTGTTACAATGATTGGGAAAGTATTTATACAAAGTGAGCGTAGGATATCTATTTTACGAGGGTCATTCGAGTAGTTTGTTTCGTGAAAAGAGTTTGACCGAACAGTGATAATAGACACAATTGGTCCATTACCACGGTCAGAGAAAGGAAATGTATACGCAGTAACCTTAATATGTGATTAACTAGCCATTCCATTTGCAAACAAAAGCGCAATAGCTAGACGAACAATTCTGATACGGTTTTCGGAACTTTCGATTGCAGCTGCGAGACGAGCGAATGTTGCAATTGTTGCCGTTGTAGATTGCAATTAGTTTAATTGTTCACAGAAGAACCAACACACATGCCCCACTATGGACGCCAAAATGTTTGAACACGGAGCGTTTTCCGCATTAATGTTTATTCACTGATGGGGGTGTGTCAATTTTTAATAAACGAGTTCAATTTGGTATATGCGTTAGCCGTGCAAGAAAAGTCGATGGATGCGTTTGAGCGTTAGGCAATTCATAACAAATCTTAGTGCTTGAGCACTGGGCATTAGAGAGACTCTACTGAGGTGAATTTGTTACAATGATTGGGAAAGTATTTATACAAAGTGAGCGTAGGATATCTATTTTACGAGGGTCATTCGAGTAGTTTGTTTCGTGAAAAGAGTTTGACCGAACAGTGATAATAGACACAATTGGTCCATTACCACGGTCAGAGAAAGGAAATGTATACGCAGTAACCTTAATATGTGATTAACTAGCCATTCCATTTGCAAACAAAAGCGCAATATCTAGACGAACAATTCTGATACGGTTTTCGGAACTTTCGATTGCAGCTGCGAGACGAGCGAATGTTGCAATTGTTGCCGTTGTAGATTGCAATTAGTTTAATTGTTCACAGAAGAACCAACACACATGCCCCACTATGGGCGCCAAAATGTTTGAACACGGAGCGTTTTCCGCATTAATGTTTATTCACTGATAAGGGTGTGTCAATTTTTAATAAACGAGTTCAATTTGGTATATGCGTTAGCCGTGCAAGAAAAGTCGATGGATGCGTTTGAGCGTTAGGCAATTCATAACAAATCTTAGTGCTTGAGCACTGGGCATTAGAGAGACTCTACTGAGGTGAATTTGTTACAATGATTGGGAAAGTATTTATACAAAGTGAGCGTAGGATATCTATTTTACGAGGGTCATTCGAGTAGTTTGTTTCGTGAAAAGAGTTTGACCGAACAGTGATAATAGACACAATTGGTCCATTACCACGGTCAGAGAAAGGAAATGTATACGCAGTAACCTTAATATGTGGCCGTCAGCCATCGGGTGCTACAGGGGGACAAACGGATGACGGGTCGGCTCGCACAACTGTGAACTCGGAACTGAGGCGCAGCCGCTCCGGTTAGTAATACCCGGTGCGGTCTGCGTCTCACACCCCCCCCCCTAGGACACAGAGGGTTGCGAGCGAACCGTCACCCGCCGTAACTGTGCACACCGGTGGAAGTGCGACTATACTCTCCCCGTGAGGGCGGCTGGAAACAGGTCCTAGCACGGTCATGTCTCTGCTAGGATGCTGGCGAATGGTAGTCGGGCGGAGAGAAGAAAACTCTGAGTGAAATTACCCCAATCCAAGGTGACACTGTTATATGCCGAGGGATGCATGGCCGGGGGGGTGCCCGGTCGCTAATATGCGGACTCTGGATACCTGCCGACCTCCAGTTTAAATCAGGCTTCCCGGGGCAAGCGGGCTATGCCTCGGGTGACCATCCCCTTCCCGCCTACTCGTGGGAACTAC
Organism: Drosophila miranda; assembly: GCF_003369915.1. Lineage (NCBI taxonomy): Eukaryota > Metazoa > Arthropoda > Insecta > Diptera > Drosophilidae > Drosophila > Drosophila miranda. The sequence goes on from NC_046674.1 coordinate 41,499,280, forward strand.
TATGCCAAATAATAAACATATAAAAACCAACAAAGCCGCAAAGGAGCTCGGTACTCCTCTTAAAGTACCGGAGGGACAAGCCAATCCCTCTGCACCAGCGCCTGGGAAACCGGGTCCAAAGAAGACGGGGAAGGAGACTGAGTCGGTCCACCGTCTTCAGGCAGCAGCCGCAGCGAGGGGGGGCCCGAAAAGCCAATCGGGTCCTTCCAAGTCGGGTGGCTCCAAGGGCGAAGCGGATACCGGGGTGGCTGCCAAGCAGAGCGTAATCGCGGCTGGTAAGCGCACCGGGACCGAAGAACCCATGGGAGCCCCGGCGGGCAGCGTCTCTGCACCACGGGGTGGAAAGCCGTCGTACCAGGACAGGAGACGAGCGGCTTTCATCCTGTCCAACGAAGACCCGAACTTCAAGGCGTCAGCCGAAGGAAAGGAGCAGAGGCTGTGGGCCTGCTCAATCCTTCCACTGTTCCAGCCAGCCAAAGCCGGATAGGGCGCAGCCAAGGCCGCCAACAAGCGGCCAGGCCAAGCCCAGCAAGCCAAGCGGGTGAAGACCCACCTCACGAACCGGTCGTTCGCTGAGGTGGCGAGGGGCAGGACCCTGATCGGTGTCCTGGACAGGGGCGCCGAGGACGGCCATGTCCCTCGCGATAAGTGGCACCTGGTGGAGAACGAGCTCCAGGACCGGTTCCTACTGGAACTGGAGGAGAACGGCGGACCACCGCCAAAGTGTGAGGACGCAGGGTGGCATCAAGGCAAGGTGAAAGCCATCGCCTGCCAAGACGCTCGCTCTGCGGCCCTCTACATGAAGGCGGTGGCGGCCCTAAAAGAGGTCTATCCAGGGGCGAAACTGGAGGCAGTGAAGTGGGAAGATGTCCCTAGTCGCCCGAGAGCCAGAGCGTGGGTCTCGGCTAAGCCTGCAGAGCCTGAGAAGATCCTCAGGTTACTGCAGGTCTGCAACCCCCACCTTCCTACAGCCGATTGGAAGGTGGCAAAGGTGGAGGATATCCAAGGGCAGAGGCGCCAGATTATCCTCGTCCTAAATGAGGAATCCATTGATCTCCTCGCAAAGTCGGACGGTGTAGTGGATTATGGCTACAAGAAGGTCACCATATCCACTTACAAGTCCGATCGCAAGGGCAGGCAAGCGGAGGTCGAGCCAGACCCGGAGCTGCCGGAGATCCCGAAAGAGAGGGCCTCGTGCGAGGAAGACAACCCGGCGTCGGATGCGGCGTCCATGATGTCGGACGATATCTTGGACGACTACGCGTTCGACGAGAGCGACCTAGCCAGAGGTCTCAGCCACATCGTTGTCGGGGAGGAGCCGGAGTCCCCTGACAGCGATCTAGAAGCAACAATGGTGGAGGCGAGCCTCAGGAATGTCGTTGACGCTCCTGCAGATAAACCTCCACCATTGTAAGGCAGCATGCGCTGCTCTACTGCTCCACCTGGCCAAGGGTGGAGCCGACATAGTCCTCATTCAGGAGCCCTGGATCCTCGGAAACAGGGTCTCCGGTCTGAGGACTTCTGACTACAAGCTATATGTAGCTGAAACCGCAGGTAAAATTCGTACCTGCATTCTTGCAAAAAGAGAGTTGCACTTATTTTTGCTCCCAAATTTCAGCAATGAAGACCACACCGCAGTGAGCCTCGAAGGCCAGGAGCGCTCACTGAGGATCTGCTCCGCATACATGGGGCATGAACAACCAGACCCCCCTCCACACGCTTCTCTCCGGGCTCTAATCGCAGACTGCTCGGCCAAGGACATCGGCCTAATTGTGGGGTGCGATGCCAATGCACATCACTGTCAGTGGGAAAGCACTGACACAAACGAAAGGGGTGAGTACCTTTTCAGTTACTTACTGACCACTCAGATGGTCTTACTAAACCGGGGTAGTGATCCCACCTTTATCATTAAAAACCGCAAGGAGGTCCTGGACCTCACGCTTGCCTCTCATGAGATACAGCGTAACATTGTATCCTGGAGGGTCCTGGAAGAGCACTCCTTCTCGGACCACAGGTACGTGGAAACTGTCTTCTCCTTCTCAGTACCGAAGCCAGTCCGATTCCGAGACATCAGGCGGACAAACTGGACTCGGTACTCTGATTACCTCTGTCGTGTTCTCCCTGAGCCCCCATCTAAGGAGGAGTTCTCCACGGAGGCCACGACTCGTCTTCTTAAGATCTTTACCGACGCCTGCAATAAGGCGCTCGACAAAGCATGCCCCTCTGGCAAGAACAGAGGCCGGAAGAAACCTGAATGGTGGAATCCGAAACTGGGTGAACTCCGGAAAGCCTCCCGGAGACTCTTCAATAAAGCTAAGGCTGAAAACGTTGAGCAAAACTGGGCCGAATACAAGGCCAGTCTGTCAACCTACAACAAAGAACTTAGAAAAGCCAAACGCGCCTCCTGGCGTAAGTGCTGCAGCGAAATCGAGAGTAACTCAGAAGCCTCACGCTTGCGCAGAGTTCTCTCGAAGACAACACCCACCCTGGGCTACTTGAAGAACACCGACCAGTCGTGGACTACGTCCAGCGAGGAGTCGCTAAATCTTCTCCTAAATACCCACTTCCCTGGCTGCGATGAAAACAGACCCAACTACCTCGCGCCTCCTTCTGTCGCCTCAAATGCCATCTTGGGACTGCTAAGCCAGGAGAACATTTCCTGGGCGATCAGAAGCTTTAAACCCTACAAGTCCGCGGGGCCAGACGGCATTTTCCCTGCCCAACTGATTCACGCGGGACATAAAGCCATTAACTGGCTCAAAATAATTTACGAGGGAATCTTCTCCCACGGGTGCATTCCTGACACCTGGCTTCAGACCAAAGTCGTATTCATACCCAAGGCAGGCAAGCCCTCGCACACTGCCCCAAAAGATTTCAGACCCATAAGTCTATCGTCTTTTCTTCTAAAGGCGATGGAGCGGCTCCTGGGGCTGCATCTAACGGCGTGCATTCCGTCCAGTCTGATCTCAGACTCCCAGCATGCCTATCGGAAGGGAAGATCCACCGAAACGGCCCTACAGTCGATCACATCGATCATCGAAGCATCCCTTAATTTTAAGGAGTACACCCTAGTAGCCTTCCTCGACATAGAAGGCGCCTTTAACAACATCCTTCCGACCGCCATCACGGGCGTACTGACGGATCTGGGCGTTGACTCCAGGACGGTGAGCCTGATCGATCAGATGCTACAATGCAGGACGGTTGAGGCATCACTGGGGACGTCAACGTGTACCAGATTTGTCAGCAGAGGCACACCGCAGGGCGGAGTCCTCTCGCCCCTCCTATGGAACGCGGCAGTGAACACACTGCTGCGGGAGATAGAGGGGGGTGGCTGCCGTGTGGTGGCGTACGCGGACGATGTTGCCATAGCATTCTCCGGAAAATTTCCGCAGACATTGTGTGAGTGCATGACAAGTACTCTCACGAAAATGTCGAAATGGGCAGACAAATGCGGGTTAGGCGTCAACCCGTCTAAAACGGAACTGGTGCTTTTCACTAGGAAGTACAAAGTTCCGGTACTGATTCCCCCAAGACTATGTGGGGAAACGCTAGTCTTCAGCAACAACGCCAAGTATCTTGGCCTAATCCTCGATAGAAAGCTCGATTGGAAATTGAGCATAGAGGATAGAGTAAAGAAGGCCACAGTGGCCCTCTATACTTGCAGGAAAGCCATCGGAATAAAATGGGGAATGTCCCCCTATATAGTTCGGTGGCTCTACACCGCCATCATACGACCAATCATGCTCTATGGAGTGGTGGTATGGTGGCCAGCCTTGGACAGAAGGACATGCCTCAATAAACTCAGCAGAGTTCAACGCATGGCAGAGCTATGCATAACTGGCGGGCTACGCACTCCTCCAGGGGAAGCCCTGGATACTGTGCTGGACCTCCTCCCTGTGGATCTCATGGGAAAGAAGGTGGCAACACTTTCCGCCCTCAGAATGAGAGAAGCCAGACTGTGGAAAGCATCCGCGGTTGGGCACTCGGGAATCCTGATGAGACTCCCGCAATTACCAGAGAGGACAGTATACTGTATCCCCAGTGATCACCTCTCGACGCCCTTCCAGGTATCAATCCCATCTAGGGAGGACTGGGAGATGGGCGAACCAGGACCTGCAAAGGCGGTCCACTTCTACACTGATGGCTCAAAGCTAGACGGCCGCGTGGGAGGCGGAGTCTACTGCAGCGAGCTGAACATCAGTCATTGCTTCAGGCTCCCGGATCACTGTAGTGTGTTCCAAGCGGAGGTTGAAGCCATCAAGGAGGCCATTTCGATCGTCTCCAAATTACTTCTAGATACGCACTTAGTGTGCGTCTTCTCGGACAGCCAAGCAGCTATCAAAGCTCTAGGCTCAATATCGTCGAACTCAGCGACTGTAAATGACTGCCGCAGGTCTCTGCACGAGATCGCAGAGCAGTTAGATCTCTTCCTTATATGGGTCCCCGGCCACAGGGACATCGAGGGGAATGACGCCGCCGACGAGCTAGCCAGGCAGGGTACTACGATTCCTCTCCTACCGGAGAGGGAGCAAGTAGCGATGCCCTTGGCTACGTGCAGGCTCCTAACGCACGAATTGTTCGAGCAAAATGCCAATAGGAGATGGCAGCAAACCGTTTCCTGTAAAGTCTCAAGATTGATATGGCCATATCGATCGAAGAAGCGCTCAGCAGAGCTGTATAAACTCAGCAGAGCACAGTGCTCTGCAGTTACTAGAGCCATTACGGGACACTGGCAGATCGGCACTCACGCCTCTAGACTATCAATCCCTCATAACGACTTCTGCAGGAGTTGTCGTGACGAGGAGGAGGAGGAATCGGTCCCCCACTTCTTCTGCCACTGCCCAGCCCTTGGAAATCGTCGTCTTCGTATTCTCGGGGCTGCTTTCCTCACGGACATTTCGGACCTGTCCGTAATCAAACCAGGGACCTTGTCCAAATACATCCAAGCCACCGGATGGGACTGCCCTTAACCTGCAGTAGTATGCTCTCACGGTTCGGGCAACGCGAAGGGGCACATGCCCATGCGGCAACACAACGGACCTTTTATAGGTCCAAGTGAGCTTGGGGGCGGGAGGCTCTTATCCCCCCCCCCCCCCTCCCGGCTACCGCCTTAACCTAACCTAACCTAACCCTAATATGTGATTAACTAGCCATTCCATTTGCAAACAAAAGCGCAATAGCTAGACGAACAATTCTGATACGGTTTTCGGAACTTTCGATTGCAGCTGCGAGACGAGTGAATGTTGCAATTTTTGCCGTTGTAGATTGCAATTAGTTTAATTGTTCACAGAAGAACCAACACACATGCCCCACTATGGGCGCCAAAATGTTTGACCACGGAGCGTTTTCCGCATTAATGTTTATTCACTGATGGGGGTGTCAATTTTTAATAAACGAGTTCAATTTGGTATATGCGTTAGCCGTGCAAGAAAAGTCGATGGATGCGTTTGAGCGTTAGGCAATTCATAACAAATCTTAGTGCTTGAGCACTGGGCATTAGAGAGACTCTACTGAGGTGAATTTGTTACAATGATTGGGAAAGTATTTATACAAAGTGAGCGTAGGATATCTATTTTACGAGGGTCATTCGAGTAGTTTGTTTCGTGAAAAGAGTTTGACCGAACAGTGATAATAGACACAATTGGTCCATTACCACGGTCAGAGAAAGGAAATGTATACGCAGTAACCTTAATATGTGATTAACTAGCCATTCCATTTGCAAACAAAAGCGCAATAGCTAGACGAACAATTCTGATACGGTTTTCGGAACTTTCGATTGCAGCTGCGAGACGAGTGAATGTTGCAATTGTTGCCGTTGTAGATTGCAATTAGTTTAATTGTTCACAGAAGAACCAACACACATGCCCCACTATGGGCGCCAAAATGTTTGACCACGGAGCGTTTTCCGCATTAATGTTTATTCACTGATGGGGGTGTGTCAATTTTTAATAAACGAGTTCAATTTGGTATATGCGTTAGCCGTGCAAGAAAAATCGATGGATGCGTTTGAGCGTTAGGCAATTCATAACAAATCTTAGTGCTTGAGCACTGGGCATTAGAGAGACTCTACTGAGGTGAATTTGTTACAATGATTGGGAAAGTATTTATACAAAGTGAGCGTAGGATATCTATCTTACGAGAAGTTTGTTTCGTGAAAAGAGTTTGACCGAACAGTGAAAATAGACACAATTGGTCCATTACCACGGTCAGAGAAAGGAAATGTATACGCAGTAACCTTAATATGTGATTAACTAGCCATTCCATTTGCAAACAAAAGCGCAATAGCTAGACGAACAATTCTGATACGGTTTTCGGAACTTTCGATTGCAGCTGCGAGACGAGCGAATGTTGCAATTGTTGCCGTTGTAGATTGCAATTAGTTTAATTGTTCACAGAAGAACCAACACACATGCCCCACTATGGGCGCCAAAATGTTTGAACACGGAGCGTTTTCCGCATTAATGTTTATTCACTGATGGGGGTGTGTCAATTTTTAATAAACGAGTTCAATTTGGTATATGCGTTAGCCGTGCAAGAAAAGTCGATGGATGCGTTTGAGCGTTAGGCAATTCATAACAAATCTTAGTGCTTGAGCACTGGGCATTAGAGAGACTCTACTGAGGTGAATTTGTTACAATGATTGGGAAAGTATTTATACAAAGTGAGCGTAGGATATCTATTTTACGAGGGTCATTCGAGTAGTTTGTTTCGTGAAAAGAGTTTGACCGAACAGTGATAATAGACACAATTGGTCCATTACCACGGTCAGAGAAAGGAAATGTATACGCAGTAACCTTAATATGTGATTAACTAGCCATTCCATTTGCAAACAAAAGCGCAATATCTAGACGAACAATTCTGATACGGTTTTCGGAACTTTCGATTGCAGCTGCGAGACGAGCGAATGTTGCAATTGTTGCCGTTGTAGATTGCAATTAGTTTAATTGTTCACAGAAGAACCAACACACATGCCCCACTATGGGCGCCAAAATGTTTGAACACGGAGCGTTTTCCGCATTAATGTTTATTCACTGATAAGGGTGTGTCAATTTTTAATAAACGAGTTCAATTTGGTATATGCGTTAGCCGTGCAAGAAAAGTCGATGGATGCGTTTGAGCGTTAGGCAATTCATAACAAATCTTAGTGCTTGAGCACTGGGCATTAGAGAGACTCTACTGAGGTGAATTTGTTACAATGATTGGGAAAGTATTTATACAAAGTGAGCGTGGGATATCTATTTTACGAGGGTCATTCGAGTAGTTTGTTTCGTGAAAAGAGTTTGACCGAACAGTGATAATAGACACAATTGGTCCATTACCACGGTCAGAGAAAGGAAATGTATACGCAGTAACCTTAATATGTGATTAACTAGCCATTCCATTTGCAAACAAAAGCGCAATATCTAGACGAACAATTCTGATACGGTTTTCGGAACTTTCGATTGCAGCTGCGAGACGAGCGAATGTTGCAATTGTTGCCGTTGTAGATTGCAGTTAGTTTAATTGTTCACAGAAGAACCAACACACATGCCCCACTATGGACGCCAAAATGTTTGAACACGGAGCGTTTTCCGCATTAATGTTTATTCACTGATGGGGGTGTGTCAATTTTTAATAAACGAGTTCAATTTGGTATATGCGTTAGCCGTGCAAGAAAAATCGATGGATGCGTTTGAGCGTTAGGCAATTCATAACAAATCTTAGTGCTTGAGCACTGGGCATTAGAGAGACTCTACTGAGGTGAATTTGTTACAATGATTGGGAAAGTTTTTATACAAAGTGATCGTAGGATATCTATCTTACGAGTAGTTTGTTTCGTGAAAAGAGTTTGACCGAACAGTGATAATAGACACAATTGGTCCATTACCACGGTCAGAGAAAGGAAATGTATACGCAGTAACCTTAATATGTGATTAACTAGCCATTCCATTTGCAAACAAAAGCGCAATAGCTAGACGAACAATTCTGATACGGTTTTCGGAATTTTCGATTGCAGCTGCGAGACGAGCGAATGTTGCAATTGTTGCCGTTGTAGATTGCAATTAGTTTAATTGTTCACAGAAGAACCAACACACATGCCCCACTATGGGCGCCAAAATGTTTGAACACGGAGCGTTTTCCGCATTAATGTTTATTCACTGATAGGGGTGTGTCAATTTTTAATAAACGAGTTCAATTTGGTATATGCGTTAGCCGTGCAAGAAAAGTCGATGGATGCGTTTGAGCATTAGGCAATTCATAACAAATCTTAGTGCTTGAGCACTGGGCATTAGAGAGACTCTACTGAGGTGAATTTGTTACAATGATTGGGAAAGTATTTATACAAAGTGAGCGTAGGATATCTATCTTACGAGTAGTTTGTTTCGTGAAAAGAGTTTGACCGAACAGTGATAATAGACACAATTGGTCCATTACCACGGTCAGAGAAAGGAAATGTATACGCAGTAACCTTAATATGTGATTAACTAGCCATTCCATTTGCAAACAAAAGCGCAATAGCTAGACGAACAATTCTGATACGGTTTTCGGAACTTTCGATTGCAGCTGCGAGACGAGCGAGTGTTGCAATTGTTGCCGTTGTAGATTGCAATTAGTTTAATTGTTCACAGAAGAAGCAACACACATGCCCCACTATGGGCGCCAAAATGTTTGAACACGGAGCGTTTTCCGCATTAATGTTTATTCACTGATGGGAGTGTGGCAATTTTTAATAAACGAGTTCAATTTGGTATATGCGTTAGCCGTGCAAGAAAAGTCGATGGATGCGTTTGAGCGTTAGGCAATTCATAACAAACCTTAGTGCTTGAGCACTGGGCACTAGAGAGACTCTACTGAGGTGAATTTGTTACAATGATTGGGAAAGTATTTATACAAAGTGAGCGTAGGATATCTATTTTACGAGGGTCATTCGAGTAGTTTGTTTCGTGAAAAGAGTTTGACCGAACAGTGATAATAGACACAATTGGTCCATTACCACGGTCAGAGAAAGGAAATGTATACGCAGTAACCTTAATATGTGATTAACTAGCCATTCCATTTGCAAACAAAAGCGCAATAGCTAGACGAACAATTCTGATACGGTTTTCGGAACTTTCGATTGCAGCTGCGAGACGAGCGAATGTTGCAATTGTTGCCGTTGTAGATTGCAATTAGTTTAATTGTTCACAGAAGAACCAACACACATGCCCCACTATGGGCGCCAAAATGTTTGAACACGGAGCGTTTTCCGCATTAATGTTTATTCACTGATGGGGGTATGTCAATTTTTAATAAACGAGTTCAATTAGGTATATGCGTTAGCCGTGCAAGAAAAGTCGATGGATGCGTTTGAGCGTTAGGCAATTCATAACAAATCTTAGTGCTTGAGCACTGGGCATTAGAGAGACTCTACTGAGGTGAATTTGTTACAATGATTGGGAAAGTATTTATACAAAGTGAGCGTGGGATATCTATTTTACGAGGGTCATTCGAGTAGTTTGTTTCGTGAAAAGAGTTTGACCGAACAGTGATAATAGACACAATTGGTCCATTACCACGGTCAGAGAAAGGAAATGTATACGCAGTAACCCTAATATGTGATTAACTAGCCATTCCATTTGCAAACAAAAGCGCAATAGCTAGACGAACAATTCTGATACGGTTTTCGGAACTTTCGATTGCAGCTGCGAGACGAGCGAATGTTGCAATTGTTGCCGTTGTAGATTGCAATTAGTTTAATTGTTCACAGAAGAACCAACACACATGCCCCACTATGGGCGCCAAAATGTTTGAACACGGAGTGTTTTCCGGATTAATGTTTATTCACTGATGGGGGTGTGTCAATTTTTAATAAACGAGTTCAATTTGGTATATGCGTTAGCCGTGCAAGAAAAGTCGATGGATGCGTTTGAGCGTTAGGCAATTCATAACAAATCTTAGTGCTTGAGCACTGGGCATTAGAGAGACTCTACTGAGGTGAATTTGTTACAATGATTGGGAAAGTATTTATACAAAGTGAGCGTGGGATATCTATTTTACGAGGGTCATTCGAGTAGTTTGTTTCGTGAAAAGAGTTTGACCGAACAGTGATAATAGACACAATTGGTCCATTACCACGGTCAGAGAAAGGAAATGTATACGCAGTAACCTTAATATGTGATTAACTAGCCATTCCATTTGCAAACAAAAGCGCAATAGCTAGACGAACAATTCTGATACGGTTTTCGGAACTTTCGATTGCAGCTGAGAGACGAGCGAATAGTGCAATTGTTGCCGTTGTAGATTGCAGTTAGTTTAATTGTTCACAGAAGAACCAACACACATGCCCCACTATGGGCGCCAAAATGTTTGAACACGGAGCGTTTTCCGCATTAATGTTTATTCACTGATGGGGGTGTGTCAATTTTTAATAAACGAGTTCAATTTGGTATATGCGTTAGCCGTGCAAGAAAAGTCGATGGATGCGTTTGAGCGTTAGGCAATTCATAACAAATCTTAGTGCTTGAGCACTGGGCATTAGAGAGACTCTACTGAGGTGAATTTGTTACAATGATTGGGAAAGTATTTATACAAAGTGAGCGTAGGATATCTATTTTACGAGGGTCATTCGAGTAGTTTGTTTCGTGAAAAGAGTTTGACCGAACAGTGATAATAGACACAATTGGTCCATTACCACGGTCAGAGAAAGGAAATGTATACGCAGTAACCTTAATATGTGATTAACTAGCCATTCCATTTGCAAACAAAAGCGCAATAGCTAGACGAACAATTCTGATACGGTTTTCGGAACTTTCGATTGCAGCTGCGAGACGAGCGAATGTTGCAATTGTTGCCGTTGTAGATTGCAATTAGTTTAATTGTTCACAGAAGAACCAACACACATGCCCCACTATGGGCGCCAAAATGTTTGAACACGGAGCGTTTTCCGCATTAATGTTTATTCACTGATGGGGGTATGTCAATTTTTAATAAACGAGTTCAATTAGGTATATGCGTTAGCCGTGCAAGAAAAGTCGATGGATGCGTTTGAGCGTTAGGCAATTCATAACAAATCTTAGTGCTTGAGCACTGGGCATTAGAGAGACTCTACTGAGGTGAATTTGTTACAATGATTGGGAAAGTATTTATACAAAGTGAGCGTGGGATATCTATTTTACGAGGGTCATTCGAGTAGTTTGTTTCGTGAAAAGAGTTTGACCGAACAGTGATAATAGACACAATTGGTCCATTACCACGGTCAGAGAAAGGAAATGTATACGCAGTAACCCTAATATGTGATTAACTAGCCATTCCATTTGCAAACAAAAGCGCAATAGCTAGACGAACAATTCTGATACGGTTTTCGGAACTTTCGATTGCAGCTGCGAGACGAGCGAATGTTGCAATTGTTGCCGTTGTAGATTGCAATTAGTTTAATTGTTCACAGAAGAACCAACACACATGCCCCACTATGGGCGCCAAAATGTTTGAACACGGAGTGTTTTCCGGATTAATGTTTATTCACTGATGGGGGTGTGTCAATTTTTAATAAACGAGTTCAATTTGGTATATGCGTTAGCCGTGCAAGAAAAGTCGATGGATGCGTTTGAGCGTTAGGCAATTCATAACAAATCTTAGTGCTTGAGCACTGGGCATTAGAGAGACTCTACTGAGGTGAATTTGTTACAATGATTGGGAAAGTATTTATACAAAGTGAGCGTGGGATATCTATTTTACGAGGGTCATTCGAGTAGTTTGTTTCGTGAAAAGAGTTTGACCGAACAGTGATAATAGACACAATTGGTCCATTACCACGGTCAGAGAAAGGAAATGTATACGCAGTAACCTTAATATGTGATTAACTAGCCATTCCATTTGCAAACAAAAGCGCAATAGCTAGACGAACAATTCTGATACGGTTTTCGGAACTTTCGATTGCAGCTGAGAGACGAGCGAATAGTGCAATTGTTGCCGTTGTAGATTGCAGTTAGTTTAATTGTTCACAGAAGAACCAACACACATGCCCCACTATGGGCGCCAAAATGTTTGAACACGGAGCGTTTTCCGCATTAATGTTTATTCACTGATGGGGGTGTGTCAATTTTTAATAAACGAGTTCAATTTGGTATATGCGTTAGCCGTGCAAGAAAAGTCGATGGATGCGTTTGAGCGTTAGGCAATTCATAACAAATCTTAGTGCTTGAGCACTGGGCATTAGAGAGACTCTACTGAGGTGAATTTGTTACAATGATTGGGAAAGTATTTATACAAAGTGAGCGTAGGATATCTATTTTACGAGGGTCATTCGAGTAGTTTGTTTCGTGAAAAGAGTTTGACCGAACAGTGATAATAGACACAATTGGTCCATTACCACGGTCAGAGAAAGGAAATGTATACGCAGTAACCTTAATATGTGATTAACTAGCCATTCCATTGCAAACAAAAGCGCAATAGCTAGACGAACAATTCTGATACGGTTTTCGGAACTTTCCATTGCAGCTGCGAGACGAGCGAATGTTGCAATTGTTGCCGTTGTAGATTGCAATTAGTTTAATTGTTCACAGAAGAACCAACACACATGCCCCACTATGGGCGCCAAAATGTTTGAACACGGAGCGTTTTCCGCATTAATGTTTATTCACTGATGGGGGTGTGTCAATTTTTAATAAACGAGTTCAATTTGGTATATGCGTTAGCCGTGCAAGAAAAGTCGATGGATGCGTTTGAGCGTTAGGCAATTCATAACAAATCTTAGTGCTTGAGCACTGGGCATTAGAGAGAGTCTACTGAGGTGAATTTGTTACAATGATTGGGAAAGTATTTATACAAAGTGAGCGTAGGATATCTATTTTACGAGGGTCATTCGAGTAGTTTGTTTCGTGAAAAGAGTTTGACCGAACAGTTGTAGTGGCCAGTTGTGACTCTAAAACTCCCTCGCGTTTAACATTAACTCTGCTCTTTACAAAAACAAGATAAGAGATCAATTACAAGAGAGCCGTAGTTAAAGCTTCCATTGAAGAGCTTAATGTCTAATTTAGAGAAGCAGCGTGGATCTGTGGGAGTTATGTTTTAAAGCTTTACTAGAAATCATACGATTACTCCGTTAGTCGTGGAAGCTATGTGTAAGCTTTGCTTAGCATCGTACGATTACTCCGTTATCTAGGGAAGCAAGGTGTAAGCTTTGTCTAAAATCGTACGATTACCCCGTTGGTTGTGGAGGGTAAAGTTCCGATCGTAAGGGCTAATGCAAGTAATAGAACTTCTGGCTAGATCATTGCTATAGTGAAGCTGTGCGAATTCGGATGTGTCTTTTTATACAAATATATAGATCCAAGTGAATTTGAAAACGTTGTGCAATCAAACACGTGCCAAGTAAATTGAAGTTCTGGTGGACTACATTATTCCTTTTGGATTAAGAAAAAATAAAAGGTATTTGGACCTTACAATAGTGACACAGCTTTAACAGTCTCGTATCATAGGGCTGGAAATCTTACTACGTTCGACACTGGGAAAGAAAAACCAATTGACCCCCCTCCAAGAACGAGGTCGTCAAAGTCCATCGATTTCTTAGTAGATCTGGGAAAGACCTCGGATTTCCTAGGAACCAGCATCTACATAAACCAACGATAACTACAACCAAATAAACCAGAAAGAGACGTCCGAAGATATACTAGAGTGAAACCCGAAGTTATGTGGAGGCATACTTGAGCTGAAGTACATTTTGGAGTAAGACGAGAAGAATAGTTTTCTTGCGAATTCGGAGAAACTAATATGCCGCACTCGTCACCCTTCTCGCTTATGAATTAAGCGCGCGGCTAAGGCTTTCGCATGTAGTTCTTCGCAATGTGTGGAGTGGCTCTCAAACTGTGAAAATAAAACATTATTCTGCGGCGATCCACACTGCCGTTTAATAGTCGTCGCGTGAAAATGTACCAAAGTATTAGTTTTGAGTCTCGTCATGAGATTTTCCATTTATTAAAGATTAGGCTACGCACTAACTATTTTTGTATTGTCTAGATTTAAAAAGAAAAAAAAAAAACCAATAATGTATATAATTACCCATAATTAGAAATTAGCGCAAATGAAAACCACATTTTTTTAAGATCCGCCGTTGAGTGGCAAATCGTCGTCGTACGGGTATGGAAATGGAAAGAAAATCGGTGTTTCATCCGAATTAGAAGTGAAGACCTGTATATTCATAATTTTTCTCCCTTCCTCAGAATATGTTCCTACGTCGCCCCTTGAGCTCAACGGACACGCCGGATAATTCGTATAAAGTATGAGTGAGTTACGAAACTTCCTTAAACGGAATTCTCGAGTATTTTCGAAATATGTATCTGTCTTATAAAACTTCTATTCCGGTATATAAAACAACCATATCCGTGCCATAATTTAAAGCGGATCGGCTGCTAACTTTACTTTCACGTTTGCCTTCTAGTTATATAATTATCATATTTTTCTCTTCTTTCCAATTCAATTTCTTTTACGCCATATTCTCTACACATAAGTCCTATATACATATATACATATAACTAGGTATAACTGGATACTATTTCCGCCTTCTTTATTTAATTACTTTATGCTAAGTTTATACTTGTCTGGAAAACCATGAAGTCCAAACCCTTAAATTTTGAATTATTAAATAATAATTAGTAGATAATAATGGAACATTAAACCTTTCGTGTTTGTCCTGAGTAGAGCCTGAAGAAGTCCGATGATCAAATAGAGATGCGCTCGATCAGGGTTATGCTGTCGATTAAACGGCATACAAAGGTAGGGAGGGTAGAGAAGGGGTCAAAGTCATCTGAGTCCCCAAGAGCGACGGAATATAGCCTGACTATTTGTCGGTAGTCGGTTAAACAGTTAGTTAAAATTCACATTCTTTTCTTTTTGATTTCTTTTGTAGAGTTCCTTTTGAACATTAAATCAAGTGTACCTAAAACATCTTTGCGAATGTGTTCGTATAGCACATAGGAGAGTAGGAAAGATCCCACGACATTCCGGCGAGCTAGTTAGAGCATAGCTAGAGGTACACGTTCCGAAATCCTGCTATACTATTGGTGTCTGACCGTCAAAAAAAGTATGTACAACCTCCATCCGTACATACAATCTCACACCTCTACGAATATGAATTTCTGGCACATTACATAGATTGGCGCCCAACGTGGGGCCAGAGTACGAGTTACTACTGGTTAAAACCCCCAAAAACTTTGCTCGTTGCAATTTTAAATTCCACATTAAAATTAATACTTCCCGTCCAACTACTGTAACGGAGGATATTGATGGAATTTTGGGTTTAAGATTCTGAGTTTCGGAATACCTAACCAAATAGAATCCGCCAGGTAGCAAGGGATGGAAACTGATATTTTTTTTTGTTACCAGAATTAATTTGAGAATATACGACAGCTATTCACAAAGGCGGATAGGTCGGCCAAATTATAATAGGACAACCCCAAAAGAGTTTATGAGGGAAGAGTATCGATGGCTTTCGGAAGTCTAATTTTCTAGATATAGATTTGGAAATTAGCCATTGCCAAGGTTACTGACCACATAAACATACCATAGACCAATTTAGATTTCATTGAGGTTATATTCCGGCGACAAGAGAAAGCGTATATCGGACGGAGTCAAGCTCGAAAAGGACAAATATTGGGTATTTAGGAAAATTTTGTAGAATTTATTGAAGCTTTGGTCCTATAATTAGGGATTTCCACATTTAGTGATCAGAACTCGTATTACTGGGTTACCTTAACATGTCACCAGTACAACGTACCCCAGGGGGCAAGGCGTCGGGTGACGTGGACGCCCAGATCTGTGGTATATGTCAAGAAGCCATAAGCAGAAGTCAACTAATATGTACTGCATCTTGTGGGCACAGGTGTCATGATACTTGCATGAAAGAATTCGTGAAAAATAACAGAAATTGCCCCGTATGTAGGGCGGAGTTGAATCCGGAGGAACTTTCGTTTGATGAGAATACTCTAGCAGCCGAATTACCACCCGACATGGGTTCGGGTATAGTGCCGTTAGAAGGGGGATCCAACCCGGAGTCAAACGCTTCAGAGAGAGGACTTCCAAAAGTCAAGAGGGGCTAGGCCTAAACAGGGACGGGGAACTACATCGCGCAGAGGGATGCATACTAGGTTGCAGTCTCAACAATTTCGGGATAATTCTTTGGGCAGTATCAGCCATAGGTCGGGCGAAGGAGATATGTCGGAAAGAACCCTTGAGGTTATACAAGCCCTGATAAAAGGTGAGCAGAAAGAAATGATGGTGGAGCTAAGTTCATTCGTTAAGAATTTGATCGAAGAAAATCTACGCGGACAATTAAGTAGGATGACTATAGCTTCAGATAGCACGCCTGTGCAAGCGACAAGGCAAAATCACGAGCCTAATATAACAGGAAACTCGTTGTCTTCAGAAAATGAAAGGGAAAGGGGATTACCACATCCAAATGTCTCTAACAGGGCAATAGCTCCTGGGAAGGCCGCTAATATCTTAGCCAGTTGGCGACTAAAGTTTGACGGATCCAAAGACGCTATGCACGTCGACGAATTCCTGTACAGGGTTCGTTCACTTACATCCTCCACTTTAAATAACGATTACGAATTACTCTGTGACAATATGCATCTGCTTTTCTCGTCTAAAGCCAGCGATTGGTTTTGGAACTTCCATAGAAAGAACCCACAGTTTTCTTGGCAAACTTTTTCTGCCTCATTTAGACAACGATTCGATGATGCTAAAGATGATTTCGACTTGTGGGAGTTGATTAGAAAACGCCGTCAGAGAGAGGGTGAATCGTTTGACGATTACCAGACGGCCGTCGAAGAATTAGTGTCCAGGCTCTCACACGAGGTTAGCGAAAATAAGTTAGTAGACATTTTAAAACGTAACACAAAAACGGCCCTCAGATATGAACTCTTGCATCTCAAAATCAGCGATCGAACTGGCCTGAGAGAAGAAGTTCGCAAGCATGAAAACTTCTGTAAAGACAACCATAACCCTTTTCCACGAGGTAAATTCAGCAAACCGAATGTAGCAGAAATACTTACGGACAATGAAGATATGGAGGAAGAAGACGTTTCGCAGATTTATCGTAAGAAACTGGTATGCTGGAACTGCGACCAGGAAGGGCATCGTTTTGATGATTGTTTAGGAGAAAGGCGAATTTTCTGCTATGGGTGTGGTGCTAAGGATATTTATAAACCTCGATGCGTCAAATGTAACCCAGCGAAAAACTTGAAACGGGATGTACCGACCGGAGCCCAGTCAGTACATCCGACCAAGAACAGCAACTAAACGAAAGTAAACCAACTACCTTAAGAGGGCTTTCCGAAGGGGTAGTTGACGTAAAACCGGATATGATACTACACCAAATTTGCACAGGTATAGATGTAGCGACTCAAACGATGGAGAGCAAAGAGTTAGATTCAGAAAATGTGAATACGTGGTTTAAATTGATAGTTAAGCCCAAACGATCAACGGTCCGGAGACGAGCGTTCTGGAAAAAGGTCCAATCTGTTCGAAAACGTTTAGTCTCAGCAGTTATTCTGAGTTCAGATAACCGATTGTACACGGAGGTAATGATCGAAGGGCAAACTTATAAGGCTTTGCTGGATTCAGGAGCAACCATTAGTTGTTTGGGTGGGAGAGCAGCAACCTTTTTAGCACATCACCCACAGTCTCAGAAGTGTTTGGGAACCATACGCACTGCCAGCAACGAAGCTTGTACCGTAGTGTCCAAATTGGTGGTTCCGATTGAATTCCGTAAAATAGTTAAGGAAGTAGAGTTCTTTATCATACCAGATTTAAAGCAAGATGTTTATTTAGGAGTTGACTTTTGGAAAGATTTCGGTCTTCTATCCCAATTATTGACCCGAGAAGGAACTGTTAGCTGTTTGGAGAATAGAGACGACACGATTATGAAGGAAACCCCTAAAATGCATTCCCTAAATGAAGAACAAAGGAACCAATTAGAGGCGGTAATAAGAACCTTCCCGTCATATGAATGCGACGGACTAGGTCGTACACACCTAATACAACATTCTATGGTAATCAATGCCGAAGTACCCGTCAAACAACGACATTGGCTCATTTCCCCCGCGAAAGAGAAAGTGATGTTCGAAGAAGTAGAGAAGATGATTAAGCTGGGCGTGATAGAACCTTCAAATAGTCCATGGAGTAGCAATTGCGTCCTAGTAAAGAAAGGGAACAAGAATTGGTTATGCCTTGATTCTCGAGAGATCAACAAATATACCCGAAAAGATGCATACCCCCTTCCCCATATAGATGGGATACTCAGCCGATTGCCACCTGCCAAATACATAACGGGACTCGATATGAAGCATGCTTATTGGCAAATTCCCCTAGAGGAGTCTTCACGCCAATACACCGCGTTTACCATACCTAACCGACCGCTGTATCAATACAAAGTTATGCCTTTTGGTCTAACCAATGCCTCACAAACCCTCTGTCGTTTAATGGATAAGGTAATACCTGCTAACTTGCGTACGAGAGTGTTTGTTTACCTCGATGACTTACTAATTTTATCAGACGATTTCGAATCCCATTTAATGTTACTGAGAGAAGTTGCAGTACACTTACGAAAGGCTAATCTTACGATAAACATTGCCAAGTCGCACTTTTCCATGCGTGAGATTAAGTATCTGGGGTTCATCATTGGATACGGACAGGTAAAGACGGATTCGAGTAAAATTGAAGCTATTAAAGAATTCCCCGTTCCCAAGACGGTGAAACAATTGCGACGATTCCTTGGTCTTGCTGGGTGGTACCGTCGTTTCGTCGACAATTATGCAACGGTAAGTTGCGCCCTCACAGAACTATTAAAAAAACCGAAAGCGTATGCGTGGAACCCTTTGGCCAATCAGGCATTTGAAAAACTTAAACAGTGCTTGACGTCAGCTCCCATTTTGTCTACTCCTGATTTCTCAAAACCCTTTTTGCTGTTATGTGATGCTAGTACTGTAGGAATTGGTTGTGTGTTAGCTCAGAAAAACGAAGAAGGAGAAGAATTACCCGTAGCATTCATGTCCGAGAAGCTATCTAAAGCTCAGAAAAACTACTCAGTCACGGAATTAGAATGTTTAGCGGTGATAAAGGGAATTAAAAAGTTTCGTGCTTATGTAGAAGGTCAGGCATTCGAGGTGATAACCGATCATGCCTCATTACAATGGCTTATGCGTCAGAAGGAGTTGTCTGGTAGATTAGCTCGATGGGCCATAAAACTACAGGGATTCTCTTTTGAGATAACGCACCGGAAGGGCTCACTAAACGTGGTAGCGGATGCCCTATCGCGTAAAGAGGAAATTACTGTTTCTGAAATGGAAGAGCAGGGTCCGATAGTTGATCTGTCTGCCGCAGAATTTAAATCACCAGAATATATGACCTTAATTGATAACATTCGCGCTAAGCAAGACAAATTACCAAACTTGAAGATTCTCAATGATTTTGTCTACAAAAGAACCGAACCTGATCAGGGAATTAATGATGTAAATAATCTATCTTGGAAATTGTGGATTCCTAGGGAACTCACCCAAGGTGTAATCTCGCGGGCTCATGATCCGCCCAATGCCGCTCACAGTGGAGTAGGGAAAACCATCGAAAAGATTAAAAGATATTTGTTTTGGCCAAAAATGAACAAGCAAATACGTGAGTATGTAACTCATTGTGAAGTGTGTCGTCACACCAAACACCCGAACACCGTGTTGAAACCACCCATGGGAAAACCAATGGTGTCTGATCGTCCGTTTCAAAAGCTTTATATGGATTTGCTGGGTCCATATCCCCGATCCAAGAAAGGGCATATTGGTTTACTTATTATCGTAGATCACTTCACAAAATTTCATTTCCTATGCCCCCTTAGGGTGTTTACTTCCAATCGGGTGTGCGATTACCTCGAAAATTATTTGTTCTGTACATTTGGGGTCCCCGAGGTGATATTAACAGATAACGGATCTCAATTCGTTTCTGGAGCCTTTCAGGCTTTTCTAACCCGCTTTGGGATACAACATATTCGTACGGCGATATATTCACCACAGGCGAATGCCAGTGAGAGACTCAATAGATCGGTGTTAGCAGCTATAAGAGCTTACATAAGCTGGGATCATTCCACTTGGGATACCAAATTACCGGAAATCAGCGCTGCTCTCAGATCCAACATTCACCAAAGCACCGGGTACTCGCCCTATTTCCTAACCTTTGGACAAAATATGATTCTGAATGGCAAAGACTATGAGTTGCTTCGCCGCTTAAGACTCCTATCGGAGGATAGCCGCATTAGTTATCCGGAAGCACTACAAATTATTCGCGAATCGGCAAAGAAAAAGGTGAAAGAGTCACATGAACAAAATGCTAGGCGATATAATCTACGCTGTCGGAAAGTAGAGTTTAAGGTTGGAGAGCCAGTACTTGCCCGCAATTTCTGCCAAAGCAATGCTATTAAAAAGTTCAATGCAAAGTTAGCGCCGGTTTTTATTTCAGCCGTGGTATCTAGACGAGTTGGCTCATCCTATTATTAACTGAAGAACGAACAGGGTAAAAACTTAGGAATATTTCACCTCAAAGACATACAAGTGAAACACTAGGCAACTGTCCTTTTTCCGTTTAGGCTTCGCCAGTTAAAACTAGCGCTTCCTCAACTGTGGTGTAGTGGCCAGTTGTGACTCTAAAACTCCCTCGCGTTTAACATTAACTCTGCTCTTTACAAAAACAAGATAAGAGATCAATTACAAGAGAGCCGTAGTTAAAGCTTCCATTGAAGAGCTTAATGTCTAATTTAGAGAAGCAGCGTGGATCTGTGGGAGTTATGTTTTAAAGCTTTACTAGAAATCATACGATTACTCCGTTAGTCGTGGAAGCTATGTGTAAGCTTTGCTTAGCATCGTACGATTACTCCGTTATCTAGGGAAGCAAGGTGTAAGCTTTGTCTAAAATCGTACGATTACCCCGTTGGTTGTGGAGGGTAAAGTTCCGATCGTAAGGGCTAATGCAAGTAATAGAACTTCTGGCTAGATCATTGCTATAGTGAAGCTGTGCGAATTCGGATGTGTCTTTTTATACAAATATATAGATCCAAGTGAATTTGAAAACGTTGTGCAATCAAACACGTGCCAAGTAAATTGAAGTTCTGGTGGACTACATTATTCCTTTTGGATTAAGAAAAAATAAAAGGTATTTGGACCTTACAATAGTGACACAGCTTTAACAGTCTCGTATCATAGGGCTGGAAATCTTACTACGTTCGACACTGGGAAAGAAAAACCAATTGACCCCCCCTCCAAGAACGAGGTCGTCAAAGTCCATCGATTTCTTAGTAGATCTGGGAAAGACCTCGGATTTCCTAGGAACCAGCATCTACATAAACCAACGATAACTACAACCAAATAAACCAGAAAGAGACGTCCGAAGATATACTAGAGTGAAACCCGAAGTTATGTGGAGGCATACTTGAGCTGAAGTACATTTTGGAGTAAGACGAGAAGAATAGTTTTCTTGCGAATTCGGAGAAACTAATATGCCGCACTCGTCACCCTTCTCGCTTATGAATTAAGCGCGCGGCTAAGGCTTTCGCATGTAGTTCTTCGCAATGTGTGGAGTGGCTCTCAAACTGTGAAAATAAAACATTATTCTGCGGCGATCCACACTGCCGTTTAATAGTCGTCGTCGCGTGAAAATGTACCAAAGTATTAGTTTTGAGTCTCGTCATGAGATTTTCCATTTATTAAAGATTAGGCTACGCACTAACTATTTTTGTATTGTCTAGATTTAAAAAGAAAAAAAAAAAAACCAATAATGTATATAATTACCCATAATTAGAAATTAGCGCAAATGAAAACCACATTTTTTTAAGATCCGCCGTTGAGTGGCAAATCGTCGTCGTACGGGTATGGAAATGGAAAGAAAATCGGTGTTTCATCCGAATTAGAAGTGAAGACCTGTATATTCATAATTTTTCTCCCTTCCTCAGAATATGTTCCTACGTCGCCCCTTGAGCTCAACGGACACGTCGGATAATTCGTATAAAGTATGAGTGAGTTACGAAACTTCCTTAAACGGAATTCTCGAGTATTTTCGAAATATGTATCTGTCTTATAAAACTTCTATTCCGGTATATAAAACAACCATATCCGTGCCATAATTTAAAGCGGATCGGCTGCTAACTTTACTTTCACGTTTGCCTTCTAGTTATATAATTATCATATTTTTCTCTTCTTTCCAATTCAATTTCTTTTACGCCATATTCTCTACACATAAGTCCTATATACATATATACATATAACTAGGTATAACTGGATACTATTTCCTCCTTCTTTATTTAATTACTTTATGCTAAGTTTATACTTGTCTGGAAAACCATGAAGTCCAAACCCTTAAATTTTGAATTATTAAATAATAATTAGTAGATAATAATGGAACATTAAACCTTTCGTGTTTGTCCTGAGTAGAGCCTGAGGAAGTCCGATGATCAAATAGAGATGCGCTCGATCAGGGTTATGCTGTCGATTAAACGGCATACAAAGGTAGGGAGGGTAGAGAAGGGGTCAAAGTCATCTGAGTTCCCCAAGAGCGACGGAATATAGCCTGACTATTTGTCGGTAGTCGGTTAAACAGTTAGTTAAAATTCACATTCTTTTCTTTTTGATTTCTTTTGTAGAGTTCCTTTTGAACATTAAATCAAGTGTACCTAAAACATCTTTGCGAATGTGTTCGTATAGCACATAGGAGAGTAGGAAAGATCCCACGACATTCCGGCGAGCTAGTTAGAGCATAGCTAGAGGTACACGTTCCGACATCCTGCTATACTATTGGTGTCTGACCGTCAAAAAAAGTATGTACAACCTCCATCCGTACATACAATCTCACACCTCTACGAATATGAATTTCTGGCACATTACACAGTGATAATAGACACAATTGGTCCATTACCACGGTCAGAGAAAGGAAATGTATACGCAGTAACCTTAATATGTGATTAACTAGCCATTCCATTTGCAAACAAAAGCGCAAGAGCTAGACGAACAATTCTGATACGGTTTTCGGAACTTTCGATTGCAGCTGCGAGACGAGCGAATGTTGCAATTGTTGCCGTTGTAGATTGCAATTAGTTTAATTGTTCACAGAAGAACCAACACACATGCCCCACTATGGGCGCCAAAATGTTTGAACACGGAGCGTTTTCCGCATTAATGTTTATTCACTGATGGGGGTGTGTCAATTTTTAATAAACGAGTTCAATTTGGTATATGCGTTAGCCGTGCAAGAAAAGTCGATGGATGCGTTTGAGCGTTAGGCAATTCATAACAAATCTTAGTGCTTGAGCACTGGGCATTAGAGAGACTCTACTGAGGTGAATTTGTTAAAATGATTGGGAAAGTATTTATACAAAGTGAGCGTAGGATATCTATTTTACGAGGGTCATTCGAGTAGTTTGTTTCGTGAAAAGAGTTTGACCGAACAGTGATAATAGACACAATTGGTCCATTACCACGGTCAGAGAAAGGAAATGTATACGCAGTAACCTTAATATGTGATTAACTAGCCATTCCATTTGCAAACAAAAGCGCAATAGCTAGACGAACAATTCTGATACGGTTTTCGGAACTTTCAATTGCAGCTGCGAGACGAGCGAATGTTGCAATTGTTGCCGTTGTAGATTGCAATTAGTTTAATTGTTCACAGAAGAACCAACACACATGCCCCACTATGGGCGCCAAAATGTTTGAACACGGAGCGTTTTCCGCATTAATGTTTATTCACTGATGGGGGTGTGTCAATTTTTAATAAACGAGTTCAATTTGGTATATGCGTTAGCCGTGCAAGAAAAATCGATGGATGCGTTTGAGCGTTAGGCAATTCATAAAAAATCTTAGTGCTTGAGCACTGGGCATTAGAGAGACTCTACTGAGGTCAATTTGTTACAATGATTGGGAAAGTATTTATACAAAGTGAGCGTAGGATATCTATTTTACGAGGGTCATTCGAGTAGTTTGTTTCGTGAAAAAAGTTTGACCGAACAGTGATAATAGACACAATTGGTCCATTACCACGGTCAGAGAAAGGAAATGTATACGCAGTAACCTTAATATGTGATTAACTAGCCATTCCATTTGCAAACAAAAGCGCAATAGCTAGACGAACAATTCTGATACGGTTTTCAGAACTTTCGATTGCAGCTGCGAGACGAGCGAATGTTGCAATTGTTGCCGTTGTAGATTGCAATTAGTTTAATTGTTCACAGAAGAACCAACACACATGCCCCACTATGGGCGCCAAAATGTTTGAACACGGAGCGTTTTCCGCATTAATGTTCATTCACTGATGGGGGTGTGTCAATTTTTAATAAACGAGTTCAACTTGGAATATGCGTTAGCCGTGCAAGAAAAGTCGATGGATGCGTTTGAGCGTTAGGCAATTCATAACAAATCTTAGTGCTTGAGCACTGGGCATTAGAGAGACTCTACTGAGGTGAATTTGTTACAATGATTGGGAAAGTATTTATACAAAGTGAGCGTAGGATATCTATTTTACGAGGGTCATTCGAGTAGTTTGTTTCGTGAAAAGAGTTTGACCGAACAGTGATAATAGACACAATTGGTCCATTACCACGGTCAGAGAAAGGAAATGTATACGCAGTAACCTTAATATGTGATTAACTAGCCATTCCATTTGCAAACAAAAGCGCAATAGCTAGACGAACAATTCTGATACGGTTTTCGGAACTTTCGATTGCAGCTGCGAGACGAGCGAATGTTGCAATTGTTGCCGTTGTAGATTGCAATTAGTTTAATTGTTCACAGAAGAACCAACACACATGCCCCACTATGGACGCCAAAATGTTTGAACACGGAGCGTTTTCCGCATTAATGTTTATTCACTGATGGGGGTGTGTCAATTTTTAATAAACGAGTTCAATTTGGTATATGCGTTAGCCGTGCAAGAAAAGTCGATGGATGCGTTTGAGCGTTAGGCAATTCATAACAAATCTTAGTGCTTGAGCACTGGGCATTAGAGAGACTACTGAGGTGAATTTGTTACAATGATTGGGAAAGTATTTATACAAAGTGAGCGTAGGATATCTATTTTACAAGTAGTTTGTTTCGTGAAAAGCGTTTGACCGAACAGTGATAATAGACACAATTGGTCCATTACCACGGTCAGAGAAAGGAAATGTATACGCAGTAACCTTAATATGTGATTAACTAGCCATTCCATTTGCAAACAAAAGCGCAATAGCTAGACGAACAATTCTGATACGGTTTTCGGAACTTTCGATTGCAGC
Organism: Drosophila miranda; assembly: GCF_003369915.1. NCBI lineage: Eukaryota > Metazoa > Arthropoda > Insecta > Diptera > Drosophilidae > Drosophila > Drosophila miranda. Next base: position 41,524,535 of record NC_046674.1, read on the forward strand.
TGCGAGACGAGTGAATGTTGCAATTGTTGCCGTTGTAGATTGCAATTAGTTTAATTGTTCACAGAAGAACCAACACACATGCCCCACTATGGGCGCCAAAATGTTTGAACACGGAGCGTTTTCCGCATTCATGTTTATTCACTGATGGGGGTGTGTCAATTTTTAATAAACGAGTTCAATTTGGTATATGCGTTAGCCGTGCAAGAAAAGTCGATGGATGCGTTTGAGCGTTAGGCAATTCATAACAAATCTTAGTGCTTGAGCACTGGGCATTAGAGAGACTCTACTGAGGTGAATTTGTTACAATGATTGGGAAAGTATTTATACAAAGTGAGCGTAGGATATCTATTTTACGAGGGTCATTCGAGTAGTTTGTTTCGTGAAAAGAGTTTGACCGAACAGTGATAATAGACACAATTGGTCCATTACCACGGTCAGAGAAAGGAAATGTATACGCAGTAACCTTAATATGTGATTAACTAGCCATTCCATTTGCAAACAAAAGCGCAATAGCTAGACGAACAATTCTGATACGGTTTTCGGAACTTTCGATTGCAGCGGCGAGACGAGCGAATGTTGCAATTGTTGCCGTTGTAGATTGCAATTAGTTTAATTGTTCACAGAAGAACCAACACACATGCCCCACTATGGGCGCCAAAATTTTTGAACACGGAGCGTTTTCCGCATTAATTTTTATTCACTGATGGGAGTGTGTCAATTTTTAACAAACGAGTTCAATTTGGTATATGCGTTAGCCGTGCAAGAAAAGTCGATGGATGCGTTTGAGCGTTAGGCAATTCATAACAAATCTTAGTGCTTGAGCACTGGGCATTAGAGAGACTCTACTGAGGTGAATTTGTTACATTGATTGGGAAAGTATTTATACAAAGTGAGCGTAGGATATCTCCTTTTTTTCGAGGGTCATTCGAGTAGTTTGTTTCGTGAAAAGAGTTTGACCGAACAGTGATAATAGACACAATTGGTCCATTACCACGGTCAGAGACAGGAAATGTATACGCAGTAACCTTAATATGTGATTAACTAGCCATTCCATTTGCAAACAAAAGCGCAATAGCTAGACGAACAGTTCTGATACGGTTTTCGGAACTTTCGATTGCAGCTGCGAGACGAGCGAATGTTGCAATTGTTGCCGTTGTAGATTGCAATTAGTTTAATTGTTCACAGAAGAACCAACACACATGCCCCACTATGGGCGCCAAAATGTTTGAACACGGAGCGTTTTCCGCATTAATGTTTATTCACTGATGGGGGTGTGTCAATTTTTAATAAACGAGTTCAATTTGGTATATGCGTTAGCCGTGCAAGAAAAGTCGATGGATGCGTTTGAGCGTTAGGCAATTCATAGCAAATCTTAGTGCTTGAGCACTGGGCATTATTTATTTATTAAATTAACAAATTATCTGTTAATAATGGTACTTCGTTACTAAAGGCGGAAAAGGATAAGTTAAAAGTTAGCTAAATTTAAATGATTATAAATATTGCATGCAATTAGTTTAAGAGACAGTTCAGGGGATAGGGTTTGACAGAGGGAGTTATAATTATGGCATAAAACCCTAAAAGGTTCATGATCAGCATAATTAGACCTACATATGGGTAGACGGATAGGCCTAAAAGTACGGGTAGGTCTGGATGGAACGGCCAAGTCAATCTGACCACAGAGAGTTTGGGAGTCAACAGTCCCAAGAAGGAGCTTGTGCACGAACATTACGCCATTGCATATTCTGCGATGGTGCAACGACGGCAGGTCAATAAGATTTAGCCTAGACCGGTAGGGTGGCAAGATTCTTTCCGAGTCCCAGTTAAAGTTCCGAAGGGCAAAAATTAAAAATTGCTTTTGCACGGATTCAATAACAGCCTGCTGCTCTTTATACTGCGGGCTCCACACACAAGAACAATACTCCAATATAGGACGTACTAACGAGATGTACAGTTGTTTCGTAACGTACGGGTCGTCAAACTCCTTGGACCAACGCTTGATGAACGCTAAAACACCCTTAGCTTTATTTACAGTTGCAGCTATATGGGTGTTGAAACACATCTTATGATCAAAAAGGACTCCGAGGTCATTTGAACTCGAAATTCGCTCAAGGACATGATTTCCTAGAACATATGAGACAAAATGAGGAGCGCGACGGTAAAATGTCATAAGTTTGCATTTGGAAAGGTTCAGAAAAAGAAGATTAGTTGAACACCACAATAGTAGTTCACTTAGATCAAATTGAAGGCGTGTGTGCAAATACCAATCAGAGTAAGAAAGACAGATTTTGATATCATCAGCATACATTAGTGTAGTAGAGTATGTTATAACTTGAGGAAGGTCGTTCACAAATAAAATAAACAGAAGCGGGCCCAGATGACTTCCCTGTGGCACACCTGAAGTAACATTAACAGTATTTGACAACACGTTAGAAAACAAAACACGTTGAGTACGGTTAGAGAGATAGGACAAAATCCAATCTAGAAGATTCGTTGGGAACCCTAATAAAGAGAGCTTTTGAATAAGCAGAGCATGGTTCACAGAATCGAATGCCTTGCTGAAGTCCGTAAAAACTACATCCGTCTGCAAACCAATTTGAAAACCACGGTGGATTAGGTTAGAAAACTCAAGAAGGTTAGTCGATGTTGAACGATGTCTGAAAAAACCGTGTTGCGACGGAGATTTGAAGCTGCAACAAAGATGTTGCAGTTGCCGGGTGACCAGGAACTCAAGAAGCTTCGGGATGGCGGAAAGCTTTGCGATACCACGATAGTTTTCAATGTTTGATCTTGAACCTTTTTTGTGAAGCGGAATGATGTAGGACTCATTCCAAATTACTGGGAGACAAGACTGTTCCAAGGAGAGGTTGAAGAGAAAGGTCAAGGGTTTGCAAAGGGACTGGGCACAGTGTTTTAAGATGCAACTTGGTACTTTATCTGGACCCGCAGAAAACGATATGTCCATAGATGACAAACCTTCCAGAACAACGCTTTCCTCGAAAGGGCAGAAAAATGCTGTTAGCTTGAGGTAGCTGGTACGGATACGGAGTGGATGCGTTGTAAATATGAGACGAGTACGTTGTTTGGAAAAAGTTAGCGAATAAATTTGCAATACCAACAGCAGAAGCTTCTGTTTTGTTCTGGTAATGAAGGGACGGAGGAAAAACGTTTGACTTGCGCTTAGAATTAACGAACGAATATAATTTTTTAGGATCACTACGAAAGTTACTACTACATTGTGAAAGGTAATGATTATAACACTGACTATTGACGGCAATATTGACTTCTGGTACTTTTTATAGAGCCGGGATTTATTATTTTTTAAGTATGACAAATACTTGGAGAACCAGGGAGGCTTGGACGATACAGGTACAGTGATATCTGGAACAAACGTATTAAGGGCGGAGTAAATAGAACTATAAAACGAGTTAACAGTTGCATCTATGTTCGGTAATGAATAAAGAAACGACCAATCAACACGCGAGAGATGTAGATCTAAATCAATAAAGTTTGTTTTGCGAAAACACTTTATGTGACAAGGAGCCATGGAACTGTCAGCACCTCCAGATTGTGTACACTCCAGTGATATCAACAAAGTTGGATGGTAAGGATCTTCAGGGAGAGATATTGGGCTTGCTCTAGATACAGTAGCAAGAGAACCATCGTTAACAAAAACGAGGTCAAGAAGTCTGTCCCTAATGTTTTTAACGGCATTAATTTGGACAAGGGAAATATCCGTTAGCCCATTGATAAAGTCATTATGGCAATTGGGAAACAACAGGTTAGCGTCATTACAAGGCAGCCAAGAAAGAAATGGGAGGTTAAAGTCCCCCATGACAATAATTCGATCATTGCACCCTAATGTAGAAACAACATTATTAATTGCTGAAAGGTGGTGTAAGTAAAGCTCAGCATCAGACCTGGGAGGAATGTAAGAGCAGGTTAAATAGAAAAATGCGGAGCCAACACGAACTTTGACTGCAACAAATTCAATTCCATGAATGTTATTGAATGGGAATAACTCAGATGAGAAAACAGATTTAACTGCAATCAGAACCCCACCTGCAAAAGATGGGCGGTCCATTCTATAAATAGTGTAACTATCAATGAAAATTTCGTGATCATTGACAGAGGAGTTAAGCCAGGTTTCGGTAAACGCGATGGCATCGAAATCAAAGGACGCGCTATTAGTATGAATTTGACGCAACTTTCCCAGCAAACTGCGAACGTTCTGATAGTGCATGGAAAAATAGTACATCAGTTTTTTGGAGCATGTTCGGTAATTCTTGGATTCGAGTTCGAATCTTTGAGAAGGAACTCATGCACAATTGTATGCTCAGGCCATATTGACGGTTCTAGAGAACAGGATAGTAAAGAATCAGGGAGAAGAATTTTAAAGGATGATATGTTGCGCTTATGTTTAAATGTAAATTTAGTCACAACTATATCAACAGGCGAAGTGTTAATTTTAGCGGCAAGATGTTGTTTAACATCCTCCGTTGTAGCCTCAGGAATAAGACGAGAAACAAATATTGCTTTCCGAGGGACCACTGCTTTAAGTTGAAGTCCCGAGCGAGATCGAGATGGTGGAGCCACTCCTAAAAGAGATCTCGGTACAAGGGCAGAGGAATTGGCAGCAATGGCTGTAGCAGGAATTGGAGTAGGAATTGCAGCAGGAATTGGAGCAGGAATTGGAGCAGGAATTGGAGCAGGAATTGGAGCAGGAATTGGCAAGACGTCGTCAGCAACCAGCACACCCGCACTAGGAGCACTCACCGCGTCAGAAGTGACGGCCACAGAAACTGCAGGGATGGGATTGATGCTGTTGGGGAGTTGGGTGCTCGAAGGAAGCACATTGCTCGGTGTAAAGAACTCCGGAGCCACCGTTGGCGGATTTACAGACAACGGCGTGGCATGCCTACACGGAAATGCTTCCGATGGATGAAGGTGGGAGGCAGGCGTACCAATCGGATTAGGTTGCAAGAGATTGGTATCATTATGCGGAATTTTCCGTCTAGGCGATTCGCTCAAGAGTTTGAGCCCAAGAAACTGTGATTCAAGGGCAAGAAATTTCTCGTTGAGAGCCACAAATTGTTTCCGGACATCCAGAAACCCAGTTCGAGTCTGTCTCATAAATGTGCGCATTTCGGCCTCAATCTCCCGACAAGCCAGACATGACCAAGACAGGCCCATGCGTTTCGAGATCAGATCATTCAGCCGGCCAAAATTTCCACCACCAGCACATTTTATGTGGGCAAAATTGTCGCACAGCCAGCAGCTAAGAAATGAATCACCAATGATAACACCACCGAATTCACATTTCTTTGCACTACAAACGATTGCCATTATTGACAGCAGTAGAATCACTGTGCACGAATAATAAGAGAACGGAGTGAGATCGCAGTTAAAGTAGGAGAGCAGACAGCAGAGCGAGCCAGACAATCAGCTGCAGCGGCAATAATTCAAAGCAGATGATCCAACGAAGTGCAGAAAACGAGCAGTAAACTCACCAAAGCAGAGACACAAAAGAAAAGTCCACAGAGAGGGAGAGTATAGGCAATCCAGAGAGAGTGAGAGCAACAATGCGAGAAGCCCGCGTATGCTCACGAGAGAGTGTGGGCGATGCAAACGCTGATGCGCGAGAACAGTGCACACCGAAGAAGCGATAACGAAAAGCAGACTGGGCAAAAAACAATAACAAATTGCCTGCACGAGTCCGATGTGTTACGTTGCAATATTGAATTTATATTTAACACTTGTTTACAAACAAAACACTGGTGGTTAACACAAAGTAGAATCAAATTAAAGAGATGCGATAATAAATCAAAACAAAGACACAACAATGTTGTATGATATTTAGGCAAAGGGCGGAGAATGCGGGAGCAAGAAAAAAAAACACAACCGGCTTAAGCAAGAGCTAGAAGCGAATTGAGAGAATTAGAGAGACTCTACTGAGGTGAATTTGTTACAATGATTGGGAAAGTATTTATACAAAGTGAGCGTAGGATATCTATTTTACGAGGGTCATTCGAGTAGTTTTTTCGTGAAAAGAGTTTGACCGAACAGTGATAATAGACACAATTGGTCCATTACCACGGTCAGAGAAAGGAAATGTATACGCAGTAACCTTAATATGTGATTAACTAGCCATTCCATTTGCAAACAAAAGCGCAATAGCTAGACGAACAATTCTGATACGGTTTTCGGAACTTTCGATTGCAGCTGCGAGACGAGCGAATGTTGCAATTGTTGCCGTTGTAGATTGCAATTAGTTTAATTGTTCACAGAAGAACCAACACACATGCCCCACTTTGGGCGCCAAAATGTTTGAACACGGAGCGTTTTCCGCATTCATGTTTATTCACTGATGGGGGTGTGTCAATTTTTAATAAACGAGTTCAATTTGGTATATGCGTTAGCCGTGCAAGAAAAATCGATGGATGCGTTTGAGCGTTAGGCAATTCATAACAAATCTTAGTGCTTGAGCACTGGGCATTAGAGAGACTCTACTGAGGTAAATTTGTTACAATGATTGGGAAAGTATTTATACAAAGTGAGCGTAAGATATCTATTTTACGAGGGTCATTCAAGTAGTTTGTTTCGTGAAAAGCGTTTGACCGAACAGTGATAATAGACACAATTGGTCCATTACCACGGTCAGAGAAAGGAAATGTATACGCAGTAACCTTAATATGTGATTAACTAGCCATTCCATTTGCAAGCAAAAGCGCAATAGCTAGACGAACAATTCTGATACGGTTTTCGGAACTTTCGATTGCAGCTGCGAGACGAGCGAATGTTGCAATTGTTGCCTTTGTAGATTGCAATTAGTTTAATTGTTCACAGAAGAACCAACACACATGCCCCACTATGGGCGCCAAAATGTTTGAACACGGAGCGTTTTCCGCATTAATGTTTATTCACTGATGGGGGTGTGTCAATTTTTAATAAACGAGTTCAATTTGGTATATGCGTTAGCCGTGCAAGAAAAATCGATGGATGCGTTTGAGCGTTAGGCAATTCATAACAAATCTTAGTGCTTGAGCACTGGGCATTAGAGAGACTCTACTGAGGTGAATTTGTTACAATGATTGGGAAAGTATTTATACAAAGTGAGCGTAGGATATCTATTTTACGAGGGTCATTCGAGTAGTTTGTTTCGTGAAAAGAGTTTGACCGAACAGTGATAATAGACACAATTGGTCCATTACCACGGTCAGAGAAAGGAAATGTATACGCAGTAACCTTAATATGTGATTAACTAGCCATTCCATTTGCAAACAAAAGCGGAATAGCTAGACGAACAATTCTGATACGGTTTTCGGAACTTTCGATTGCAGCTGCGAGACGAGCGAATGTTGCAATTGTTGCCGTTGTAGATTGCAATTAGTTTAATTGTTCACAGAAGAACCAACACACATGCCCCACTATGGGCGCCAAAATGTTTGAACACGGAGCGTTTTCCGCATTAATGTTTATTCACTGATGGGGGTGTGTCAATTTTTAATAAACGAGTTCAATTTGGTATATGCGTTAGCCGTGCAAGAAAAATCGATGGATGCGTTTGAGCGTTAGGCAATTCATAACAAATCTTAGTGCTTGAGCACTGGGCATTAGAGAGACTCTACTGAGGTGAATTTGTTACAATGATTGGGAATGTATTTATACAAAGTGAGCGTAGGATATCTATTTTACGAGGGTCATTCGAGTAGTTTGTTTCGTGAAAAGAGTTTGACCGAACAGTGATAATAGACACAATTGGTCCATTACCACGGTCAGAGAAAGGAAATGTATACGCAGTAACCTTAATATGTGATTAACTAGCCATTCCATTTGCAAACAAAAGCGCAATAGCTAGACGAACAATTCTGATACGGTTTTCGGAACTTTCGATTGCAGCTGCGAGACGAGCGAATGTTGCAATTGTTGCCGTTGTAGATTGCAATTAGTTTAATTGTTCACAGAAGAACCAACACACATGCCCCACTATGGGCGCCAAAATGTTTGAACACAGAGCGTTTTACGCATTAATGTTTATTCACTGATGGGGGTGTGTCAATTTTTAATAAACGAGTTCAATTTGGTATATGCGTTAGCCGTGCAAGAAAAATCGATGGATGCGTTTAAGCGTTAGGCAATTCATAACAAATCTTAGTGCTTGAGCACTGGGCATTAGAGAGACTCTACTGAGGTGAATTTGTTACAATGATTGGGAAAGTATTTATACAAAGTGAGCGTAGGATATCTATTTTACGAGGGTCATTCGAGTAGTTTGTTTCGTGAAAAGAGTTTGACCGAACAGTGATAGTAGACACAATTGGTCCATTACCACGGTCAGAGAAAGGAAATGTATACCCAGTAACCTTAATATGTGATTAACTAGCCATTCCATTTGCAAACAAAAGCGCAATAGCTAGACGAACAATTCTGATACGGTTTTCGGAACTTTCGATTGCAGCTGCGAGACGAGCGAATGTTGCAATTGTTGCCGTTGTAGATTGCAATTAGTTTAATTGTTCACAGAAGAACCAACACACATGCCCCACTATGGGCGCCAAAATGTTTGAACACAGAGCTTTTCCGCATTAATGTTTATTCACTGATGGGGGTGTGTCAATTTTTAATAAACGAGTTCAATTTGGTATATGCGTTAGCCGTGCAAGAAAAGTCGATGGATGCGTTTGAGCGTTAGGCAATTCATAACAAATCTTAGTGCTTGAGCACTGGGCATTAGAGAGACTCTACTGAGGTGAATTTGTTACAATGATTGGGAAAGTATTTATACAAAGTGAGCGTAGGATATCTATTTTACGAGGGTCATTCGAGTAGTTTGTTTCGTGAAAAGAGTTTGACCGAACAGTGATAATAGACACAATTGGTCCATTACCACGGTCAGAGAAAGGAAATGTATACGCAGTAACCTTAATATGTGATTAACTAGCCATTCCATTTGCAAACAAAAGCGCAATAGCTAGACGAACAATTCTGATACGGTTTTCGGAACTTTCGATTGCAGCTGCGAGACGAGCGAATGTTGCAATTGTTGCCGTTGTAGATTGCAATTAGTTTAATTGTTCACAGAAGAACCAACACACATGCCCCACTATGGGCGCCAAAATGTTTGAACACGGAGCGTTTTCCTCATTAATGTTTATTCACTGATAAGGGTGTGTCAATTTTTAATAAACGAGTTCAATTTGGTATATGCGTTAGCCGTGCAAGAAAAGTCGATGGATGCGTTTGAGCGTTAGGCAATTCATAACAAATCTTAGTGCTTGAGCACTGGGCATTAGAGAGACTCTACTGAGGTGAATTTGTTACAATGATTGGGAAAGTATTTATACAAAGTGAGCGTAGGATATCTATTTTACGAGGGTCATTCGAGTAGTTTGTTTCGTGAAAAGAGTTTGACCGAACAGTGATAATAGACACAATTGGTCCATTACCACGGTCAGAGAAAGGAAATGTATACGCAGTAACCTTAATATGTGATTAACTAGCCATTCCATTTGCAAACAAAAGCGCAATAGCTAGACGAACAATTCTGATACGGTTTTCGGAATTTTCGATTGCAGCTGCGAGACGAGCGAATGTTGCAATTGTTGCCGTTGTAGATTGCAATTAGTTTAATTGTTCACAGAAGAACCAACACACATGCCCCACTATGGGCGCCAAAATGTTTGAACACGGAGCGTTTTCCGCATTAATGTTTATTCACTGATGAGGGTGTGTCAATTTTTAATAAACGAGTTCAATTTGGTATATGCGTTAGCCGTGCAAGAAAAGTCGATGGATGCGTTTGAGCGTTAGGCAATTCATAACAAATCTTAGTGCTTGAGCACTGGGCATTAGAGAAACTCTACTGAGGTGAATTTGTTACAATGATTGGGAAAGTATTTATACAAAGTGAGCGTAGGATATCTATTTTACGAGGGTCATTCGAGTAGTTTGTTTCGTGAAAAGAGTTTGACCGAACAGTGATAATAGACACAATTGGTCCATTACCACGGTCAGAGAAAGGAAATGTATACGCAGTAACCTTAATATGTGATTAACTAGCCATTCCATTTGCAAACAAAAGCGCAATAGCTAGACGAACAATTCTGATACGGTTTTCGGAACTTTCGATTGCAGCTGAGAGACGAGCGAATGTTGCAATTGTTGCCGTTGTAGATTGCAATTAGTTTAATTGTTCACAGAAGAACCAACACACATGCCCCACTATGGGCGCCAAAATGTTTGAACACGGAGCGTTTTCCGCATTAATGTTTATTCACTGATGGGGGTGTGTCAATTTTTAATAAACGAGTTCAATTTGGTATATGCGTTAGCCGTGCAAGAAAAGTCGATGGATGCGTTTGAGCGTTAGGCAATTCATAACAAATCTTAGTGCTTGAGCACTGGGCATTAGAGAGACTCTACTGAGGTGAATTTGTTACAATGATTGGGAAAGTATTTATACAAAGTGAGCGTAGGATATCTATTTTACGAGGGTCATTCAAGTAGTTTGTTTCGTGAAAAGAGTTTGACCGAACAGTGATAATAGACACAATTGGTCCATTACCACGGTCAGAGAAAGGAAATGTATACGCAGTAACCATAATATGTGATTAACTAGCCATTCCATTTGCAAACAAAAGCGCAATAGCTAGACGAACAATTCTGATACGGTTTTCGGAACTTTCGATTGCAGCTGAGAGACGAGCGAATAGTGCAATTGTTGCCGTTGTAGATTGCAATTAGTTTAATTGTTCACAGAAGAACCAACACTTGGGCGCCAAAATGTTTGAACACGGAGCGTTTTCCGCATTAATGTTTATTCACTGATGGGGGTGTGTCAATTTTTAATAAACGAGTTCAATTTGGTATATGCGTTAGCCGTGCAAGAAAAATCGATGGATGCGTTTGAGCGTTAGGCAATTCATAACAAATCTTAGTGCTTGAGCACTGGGCATTAGAGAGACTCTACTGAGGTGAATTTGTTACAATGATTGGGAAAGTATTTATACAAAGTGAGCGTAGGATATCTATTTTACGAGGGTCATTCGAGTAGTTTGTTTCGTGAAAAGAGTTTGACCGAACAGTGATAATAGGCACAATTGGTCCATTGCCACGGTCAGAGAAAGGAAATGTATACGCAGTAACCTTAATATGTGATTAACTAGCCATTCCATTTGCAAACAAAAGCGCAATAGCTAGACGAACAATTCTGATACGGTTTTCGGAACTTTCGATTGCAGCTGCGAGACGAGCGAATGTTGCAATTGTTGCCGTTGTAGATTGCAATTAGTTTAATTGTTCACAGAAGAACCAACACACATGCCCCACTATGGGCGCCAAGATGTTTGAACACGGAGCGTTTTCCGCATTAATGTTTATTCACTGATAAGGGTGTGTCAATTTTTAATAAACGAGTTCAATTTGGTATATGCGTTAGCCGTGCAAGAAAAGTCGATGGATGCGTTTGAGCGTTAGGCAATTCATAACAAATCTTAGTGCTTGAGCACTGGGCATTAGAGAGACTCTACTGAGGTGAATTTGTTACAATGATTGGGAAAGTATTTATACAAAGTGAGCGTAGGATATCTATTTTTCGAGGGTCATTCGAGTAGTTTGTTTCGTGAAAAGAGTTTGACCGAACAGTGATAATAGACACAATTGGTCCATTACCACGGTCAGAGAAAGGAAATGTATACGCAGTAACCCTAATATGTGATTAACTAGCCATTCCATTTGCAAACAAAAGCGCAATAGCTAGACGAACAATTCTGATACGGTTTTCGGAACTTTCGATTGCAGCTGCGAGACGAGTGAATGTTGCAATTGTTGCCGTTGTAGATTGCAATTAGTTTAATTGTTCACAGAAGAACCAACACACATGCCCCACTATGGGCGCCAAAATGTTTGAACACGGAGCGTTTTCCGCATTAATGTTTATTCACTGATGGGGGTGTCAATTTTTAATAAACGAGTTCAATTTGGTATATGCGTTAGCCGTGCAAGAAAAGTCGATGGATGCGTTTGAGCGTTAGGCAATTCATAACAAATCTTAGTGCTTGAGCACTGGGCATTAGAGAGAGTCTACTGAGGTGAATTTGTTACAATGATTGGGAAATTATTTATACAAAGTGAGCGTAGGATATCTATTTTACGAGTGTCATTCGAGTAGTTTGTTTCGTGAAAAGAGTTTGACCGAACAGTGATAATAGACACAATTGGTCCATTACCACGGTCAGAGAAAGGAAATGTATACGCAGTAACCTTAATATGTGATTAACTAGCCATTCCATTTGCAAACAAAAGCGCAATAGCTAGACGAACAATTCTGATACGGTTTTCGGAATTTTCGATTGCAGCTGCGAGACGAGCGAATGTTGCAATTGTTGCCGTTGTAGATTGCAATTAGTTTAATTGTTCACAGAAGAACCAACACACATGCCCCACTATGGGCGCCAAAATGTTTGAACACGGAGCGTTTTCCGCATTAATGTTTATTCACTGATGGGGGTGTGTCAATTTTTAATAAACGAGTTCAATTTGGTATATGCGTTAGCCGTGCAAGAAAAGTCGATGGATGCGTTTGAGCGTTAGGCAATTCATAACAAATCTTAGTGCTTGAGCACTGGGCATTAGAGAGACTCTACTGAGGTGAATTTGTTACAATGATTGGGAAAGTATTTATACAAAGTGAGCGTAGGATATCTATTTTACGAGGGTCATTCGAGTAGTTTGTTTCGTGAAAAGAGTTTGACCGAACAGTGATAATAGACACAATTGGTCCATTACCACGGTCAGAGAAAGGAAATGTATACGCAGTAACCTTAATATGTGATTAACTAGCCATTCCATTTGCAAACAAAAGCGCAATAGCTAGACGAACAATTCTGATACGGTTTTCGGAACTTTCGATTGCAGCTGCGAGACGAGCGAATGTTGCAATTGTTGCCGTTGTAGATTGCAATTAGTTTAATTGTTCACAGAAGAACCAACACACATGCCCCACTATGGGCGCCAAAATGTTTGAACACGGAGCGTTTTCCGCATTAATGTTTATTCACTGATAAGGGTGTGTCAATTTTTAATAAACGAGTTCAATTTGGTATATGCGTTAGCCGTGCAAGAAAAGTCGATGGATGCGTTTGAGCGTTAGGCAATTCATAACAAATCTTAGTGCTTGAGCACTGGGCATTAGAGAGACTCTACTGAGGTGAATTTGTTACAATGATTGGGAAAGTATTTATACAAAGTGAGCGTAGGATATCTATTTTACGAGGGTCATTCGAGTAGTTTGTTTCGTGAAAAGAGTTTGACCGAACAGTGATAATAGACACAATTGGTCCATTACCACGGTCAGAGAAAGGAAATGTATACGCAGTAACCTTAATATGTGATTAACTAGCCATTCCATTTGCAAACAAAAGCGCAATAGCTAGACGAACAATTCTGATACGGTTTTCGGAACTTTCGATTGCAGCTGCGAGACGAGCGAATGTTGCAATTGTTGCCGTTGTAGATTGCAATTAGTTTAATTGTTCACAGAAGAACCAACACACATGCCCCACTATGGGCGCCAAAATGTTTGAACACAGAGCGTTTTCCGCATTAATGTTTATTCACTGATGGGGGTGTGTCAATTTTTAATAAACGAGTTCAATTTGGTATATGCGTTAGCCGTGCAAGAAAATTCGATGGATGCGTTTGAGCGTTAGGCAATTCATAACAAATCTTAGTGCTTGAGCACTGGGCATGAGAGAGACTCTACTGAGGTGAATTTGTTACAATGATTGGGAAAGTATTTATACAAAGTGAGCGTAGGATATCTATTTGACGAGGGTCATTCGATTAGTTTGTTTCGTGAAAAGAGTTTGACCGAACAGTGATAATAGACACAATTGGTCCATTACCACGGTCAGAGAAAGGAAATGTATACGCAGTAACCTTAATATGTGATTAACTAGCCATTCCATTTGCAAACAAAAGCGCAATAGCTAGACGAACAATTCTGATACGGTTTTCGGAACTTTCGATTGCAGCTGCGAGACGAGCGAATGTTGCAATTGTTGCCGTTGTAGATTGCAATTAGTTTAATTGTTCACAGAAGAACCAACACACATGCCCCACTATGGGCGCCAAAATGTTTGAACACAGAGCGTTTTCCGCATTAATGTTTATTCACTGATGGGGGTGTGTCAATTTTTAATAAACGAGTTCAATTTGGTATATGCGTAAGCCGTGCAAGAAAAATCGATGGATGCGTTTGAGCGTTAGGCAATTCATAACAAATCTTAGTGCTTGAGCACTGGGCATTAGAGAGACTCTACTGAGGTGAATTTGTTACAATGATTGGGAAAGTATTTATACAAAGTGAGCGTAGGATATCTATTTTACGAGGGTCATTCGAGTAGTTTGTTTCGTGAAAAGAGTTTGACCGAACAGTGATAATAGACACAATTGGTCCATTACCACGGTCAGAGAAAGGAAATGTATACGCAGTAACCATAATATGTGATTAACTAGCCATTCCATTTGCAAACAAAAGCGCAATATCTAGACGAACAATTCTGATACGGTTTTCGGAACTTTCGATTGCAGCTGCGAGACGAGCGAATGTTGCAATTGTTGCCGTTGTAGATTGCAATTAGTTTAATTGTTCACAGAAGAACCAACACACATGCCCCACTATGGGCGCCAAAATGTTTGAACACGGAGCGTTTTCCGCATTCATGTTTATTCACTGATGGGGGTGTGTCAATTTTTAATAAACGAGTTCAATTTGGTATATTCACTGTTCGGTCAAACTCTTTTCACGAAACAAACTACTCGAATGACCCTCGTAAAATAGATATCCTACGCTCACTTTGTATAAATACTTTCCCAATCATTGTAACAAATTCACCTCAGTAGAGTCTCTCTAATGCCCAGTGCTCAAGCACTAAGATTTGTTATGAATTGCCTAACGCTCAAACGCATCCATCGACTTTTCTTGCACGGCTAACGCATATACCAAATTGAACTCGTTTATTAAAAATTGACACACCCCCATCAGTGAATAAACATTAATGCGGAAGAAAAGTCGTGGATGCGTTTGAGCGTTAGGCAATTCATAACAAATCTTAGTGCTTGAGCACTGGGCATTAGAGAGCCTCTACTGAGGTGAATTTGTTACAATGATTGGGAAAGTATTTATACAAAGTGAGCGTAGGATATCTATTTTACGAGGGTCATTCGAGTAGTTTGTTTCGTGAAAAGAGTTTGACCGAACAGTGATAATAGACACAATTGGTCCATTACCACGGTCAGAGAAAGGAAATGTATACGCAGTAACCTTAATATGTGATTAACTAGCCATTCCATTTGCAAACAAAAGCGCAATAGCTAGACGAACAATTCTGATACGGTTTTCGGAACTTTCGATTGCAGCTGCGAGACGAGTGAATGTTGCAATTGTTGCCGTTGTAGATTGCAATTAGTTTAATTGTTCACAGAAGAACCAACACACATGCCCCACTATGGGCGCCAAAATGTTTGACCACGGAGCGTTTTCCGCATTAATGTTTATTCACTGATGGGGGTGTGTCAATTTTTAATAAACGAGTTCAATTTGGTATATGCGTTAGCCGTGCAAGAAAAGTCGATGGATGCGTTTGAGCGTTAGGCAATTCATAACAAATCTTAGTGCTTGAGCACTGGGCATTAGAGAGACTCTACTGAGGTGAATTTGTTACAATGATTGGGAAAGTATTTATACAAAGTGAGCGTAGGATATCTATTTTACGAGGGTCATTCGAGTAGTTTGTTTCGTGAAAAGAGTTTGACCGAACAGTGATAATAGACACAATTGGTCCATTACCACGGTCAGAGAAAGGAAATGTATACGCAGTAACCTTAATATGTGATTAACTAGCCATTCCATTTGCAAACAAAAGCGCAATAGCTAGACGAACAATTCTGATACGGTTTTCGGAACTTTCGATTGCAGCTGCGAGACGAGCGAATGTTGCAATTGTTGCCGTTGTAGATTGCAATTAGTTTAATTGTTCACAGAAGAACCAACACACATGCCCCACTATGGGCGCCAAAATGTTTGAACACGGAGCGTTTTCCGCATTAATGTTTATTCACTGATGGGGGTGTGTCAATTTTTAATAAACGAGTTCAATTTGGTATATGCGTTAGCCGTGCAAGAAAAATCGATGGATGCGTTTGAGCGTTAGGCAATTCATAACAAATCTTAGTGCTTGAGCACTGGGCATTAGAGAGACTCTACTGAGGTGAATTTGTTACAATGATTGGGAAAGTATTTATACAAAGTGAGCGTAGGATATCTATTTTACGAGGGTCATTCGAGTAGTTTGTTTCGTGAAAAGAGTTTGACCGAACAGTGATAATAGACACAATTGGTCCATTACCACGGTCAGAGAAAGGAAATGTATACGCAGTAACCTTAATATGTGATTAACTAGCCATTCCATTTGCAAACAAAAGCGCAATAGCTAGACGAACAATTCTGATACGGTTTTCGGAACTTTCGATTGCAGCTGCGAGACGAGCGAATGTTGCAATTGTTGCCGTTGTAGATTGCAATTAGTTTAATTGTTCACAGAAGAACCAACACACATGCCCCACTATGGGCGCCAAAATGTTTGAACACGGAGCGTTTTCCGCATTAATGTTTATTCACTGATGGGGGTGTGTCAATTTTTAATAAACGAGTTCAATTTGGTATATGCGTTAGCCGTGCAAGAAAAATCGATGGATGCGTTTGAGCGTTAGGCAATTCATAACAAATCTTAGTGCTTGAGCACTGGGCATGAGAGAGACTCTACTGAGGTGAATTTGTTACAATGATTGGGAAAGTATTTATACAAAGTGAGCGTAGGATATCTATTTTACGAGGGTCATTCGAGTAGTTTGTTTCGTGAAAGGAGTTTGACCGAACAGTGATAATAGACACAATTGGTCCATTACCACGGTCAGAGAAAGGAAATGTATACGCAGTAACCTTAATATGTGATTAACTAGCCATTCCATTTGCAAACAAAAGCGCAATAGCTAGACGAACAATTCTGATACGGTTTTCGGAACTTTCGATTGCAGCTGCGAGACGAGCGAATGTTGCAATTGTTGCCGTTGTAGATTGCAATTAGTTTAATTGTTCACAGAAGAACCAACACACATGCCCCACTATGGGCGCCAAAATTTTTGAACACAGAGCGTTTTCCGCATTAATGTTTATTCACTGATGGGGGTGTGTCAATTTTTAATAAACGAGTTCAATTTGGTATATGCGTAAGCCGTGCAAGAAAAATCGATGGATGCGTTTGAGCGTTAGGCAATTCATAACAAATCTTAGTACTTGAGCACTGGGCATTAGAGAGACTCTACTGAGGTGAATTTGTTACAATGATTGGGAAAGTATTTATACAAAGTGAGCGTAGGATATCTATTTTACGAGGGTCATTCGAGTAGTTTGTTTCGTGAAAAGAGTTTGACCGAACAGTGATAATAGACACAATTGGTCCATTACCACGGTCAGAGAAAGGAAATGTATACGCAGTAACCATAATATGTGATTAACTAGCCATTCCATTTGCAAACAAAAGCGCAATATCTAGACGAACAATTCTGATACGGTTTTCGGAACTTTCGATTGCAGCTGCGAGACGAGCGAATGTTGCAATTGTTGCCGTTGTAGATTGCAATTAGTTTAATTGTTCACAGAAGAACCAACACACATGCCCCACTATGGGCGCCAAAATGTTTGAACACGGAGCGTTTTCCGCATTAATGTTTATTCACTGTTAAGGGTGTGTCAATTTTTAATAAACGAGTTCAATTTGGTTTATGCGTTAGCCGTGCAAGAAAAGTCGATGGATGCGTTTGAGCGTTAGGCAATTCATAACAAATCTTAGTGCTTGAGCACTGGGCATTAGAGAGACTCTACTGAGGTGAATTTGTTACAATGATTGGGAAAGTATTTATACAAAGTGAGCGTAGGATATCTATTTTACGAGGGTCATTCGAGTAGTTTGTTTCGTGAAAAGAGTTTTACCGAACAGTGATAATAGACACAATTGGTCCATTACCACGGTCAGAGAAAGGAAATGTATACGCAGTAACCTTAATATGTGATTAACTAGCCATTCCATTTGCAAACAAAAGCGCAATAGCTAGACGAACAATTCTGATACGGTTTTCGGAACTTTCGATTGCAGCTGCGAGACGAGCGAATGTTGCAATTGTTGCCGTTGTAGATTGCAATTAGTTTAATTGTTCACAGAAGAACCAACACACATGCCCCACTATGGGCGCCAAAATGTTTGAACACGGAGCGTTTTCCGCATTCATGTTTATTCACTGATGGGGGTGTCAATTTTTAATAAACGAGTTCAATTTGGTATATGCGTTAGCCGTGCAAGAAAAGTCGATGGATGCGTTTGAGCGTTAGGCAATTCATAACAAATCTTAGTGCTTGAGCACTGGGCATTAGAGAGACTCTACTGAGGTGAATTTGTTACAATGATTGGGAAAGTATTTATACAAAGTGAGCGTAGGATATCTATTTTACGAGGGTCATTCGAGTAGTTTGTTTCGTGAAAAGAGTTTGACCGAACAGTGATAATAGACACAATTGGTCCATTACCACGGTCAGAGAAAGGAAATGTATACGCAGTAACCTTAATATGTGATTAACTAGCCATTCCATTTGCAAACAAAAGCGCAATAGCTAGACGAACAATTCTGATACGGTTTTCGGAACTTTCGATTGCAGCTGCGAGACGAGCGAATGTTGCAATTGTTGCCGTTGTAGATTGCAATTAGTTTAATTGTTCACAGAAGAACCAACACACATGCCCCACTATGGGCGCCAAAATGTTTGAACACGGAGCGTTTTCCGCATTAATGTTTATTCACTGATAAGGGTGTGTCAATTTTTAATAAACGAGTTCAATTTGGTATATGCGTTAGCCGTGCAAGAAAAGTCGATGGATGCGTTTGAGCGTTAGGCAATTCATAACAAATCTTAGTGCTTGAGCACTGGGCATTAGAGAGACTCTACTGAGGTGAATTTGTTACAATGATTGGGAAAGTATTTATACAAAGTGAGCGTAGGATATCTATTTTACGAGGGTCATTCGAGTAGTTTGTTTCGTGAAAGGAGTTTGACCGAACAGTGATAATAGACACAATTGGTCCATTACCACGGTCAGAGAAAGGAAATGTATACGCAGTAACCTTAATATGTGATTAACTAGCCATTCCATTTGCAAACAAAAGCGCAATAGCTAGACGAACAATTCTGATACGGTTTTCGGAACTTTCGATTGCAGCTGCGAGACGAGCGAATGTTGCAATTGTTGCCGTTGTAGATTGCAATTAGTTTAATTGTTCACAGAAGAACCAACACACATGCCCCACTATGGGCGCCAAAATGTTTGAACACGGAGCGTTTTCCGCATTAATGTTTATTCACTGATGGGGGTGTGTCAATTTTTAATAAACGAGTTCAATTTGGTATATGCGTTAGCCGTGCAAGAAAAATCGATGGATGCGTTTGAGCGTTAGGCAATTCATAACAAATCTTAGTGCTTGAGCACTGGGCATTAGAGAGACTCTACTGAGGTGAATTTGTTACAATGATTGGGAAAGTATTTATACAAAGTGAGCGTAGGATATCTATTTTACGAGGGTCATTCGAGTAGTTTGTTTCGTGAAAAGAGTTTGACCGAACAGTGATAATAGACACAATTGGTCCATTACCACGGTCAGAGAAAGGAAATGTATACGCAGTAACCTTAATATGTGATTAACTAGCCATTCCATTTGCAAACAAAAGCGCAATAGCTAGACGAACAATTCTGATACGGTTTTCGGAATTTTCGATTGCAGCTGCGAGACGAGCGAATGTTGCAATTGTTTCCGTTGTAGATTGCAATTAGTTTAATTGTTCACAGAAGAACCAACACACATGCCCCACTATGGGCGCCAAAATGTTTGAACACGGAGCGTTTTCCGCATTCATGTTTATTCACTGATGGGGGTGTGTCAATTTTTAATAAACGAGTTCAATTTGGTATATGCGTTAGCCGTGCAAGAAAAGTCGATGGATGCGTTTGAGCGTTGGGCAATTCATAACAAATCTTAGTGCTTGAGCACTGGGCATTAGAGAGACTCTACTGAGGTGAATTTGTTACAATGATTGGGAAAGTATTTATACAAAGTGAGCGTAGGATATCTATTTTACGAGGGTCATTCGAGTAGTTTGTTTCGTGAAAAGAGTTTGACCGAACAGTGATAATAGGCACAATTGGTCCATTACCACGGTCAGAGAAAGGAAATGTATACGCAGTAACCTTAATATGTGATTAACTAGCCATTCCATTTGCAAACAAAAGCGCAATAGCTAGACGAACAATTCTGATACGGTTTTCGGAACTTTCGATTGCAGCTGCGAGACGAGCGAATGTTGCAATTGTTGCCGTTGTAGATTGCAATTAGTTTAATTGTTCACAGAAGAACCAACACACATGCCCCACTATGGGCGCCAAAATGTTTGAACACGGAGCGTTTTCCGCATTAATGTTTATTCACTGATGGGGGTGTGTCAATTTTTAATAAACGAGTTCAAGTTGGTTTATGCGTTAAGAAAAATCGGTGGATGCGTTTGAGCGTTAGGCAATTCATAACAAATCTTAGTGCTTGAGCACTGGGCATTAGAGAGACTCTACTGAGGTGAATTTGTTACAATGATTGGGAAAGTATTTATACAAAGTGAGCGTAGGATATCTATTTTACGAGGGTCATTCGAGTAGTTTGTTTCGTGAAAAGAGTTTGACCGAACAGTGATAATAGACACAATTGGTCCATTACCACGGTCAGAGAAAGGAAATGTATACGCAGTAACCTTAATATGTGATTAACTAGCCATTCCATTTGCAAACAAAAGCGCAATAGCTAGACGAACAATTCTGATACGGTTTTCGGAATTTTCGATTGCAGCTGCGAGACGAGCGAATGTTGCAATTGTTGCCGTTGTAGATTGCAATTAGTTTAATTGTTCACAGAAGAACCAACACACATGCCCCACTATGGGCGCCAAAATGTTTGAACACGGAGCGTTTTCCGCATTAATGTTTATTCACTGATGGGGGTGTGTCAATTTTTAATAAACGAGTTCAATTTGGTATATGCGTTAGCCGTGCAAGAAAAGTCGATGGTTGCGTTTGAGCGTTAGGCAATTCATAACAAATCTTAGTGCTTGAGCACTGGGCATGAGAGAGACTCTACTGAGGTGAATTTGTTACAATGATTGGGAAAGTATTTATACAAAGTGAGCGTAGGTTATCTATTTTACGAGGGTCATTCGAGTAGTTTGTTTCGTGAAAAGAGTTTGACCGAACAGTGATAATAGACACAATTGGTCCATTACCCCGGTCAGAGAAAGGAAATGTATACGCAGTAACCTTAATATGTGATTAACTAGCCATTCCATTTGCAAACAAAAGCGCAATAGCTAGACGAACAATTCTGATACGGTTTTCGGAACTTTCGATTGCAGCTGCGAGACGAGCGAATGTTGCAATTGTTGCCGTTGTAGATTGCAATTAGTTTAATTGTTCACAGAAGAACCAAAACACATGCCCCACTATGGGCGCCAAAATGTTTGAACACGGAGCGTTTTCCGCATTAATGTTTATTCACTGATAAGGGTGTGTCAATTTTTAATAAACGAGTTCAATTTGGTATATGCGTTAGCCGTGCAAGAAAAGTCGATGGATGCGTTTGAGCGTTAGGCAATTCATAACAAATCTTAGTGCTTGAGCACTGGGCATCAGAGAGACTCTACTGAGGTGAATTTGTTACAATGATTGGGAAAGTATTTATACAAAGTGAGCGTAGGATATCTATTTTACGAGGGTCATTCGAGTAGTTTGTTTCGTGAAAAGAGTTTGACCGAACAGTGATAATAGACACAATTGGTCCATTACCACGGTCAGAGAAAGGAAATGTATACGCAGTAACCTTAATATGTGATTAACTAGCCATTCCATTTGCAAACAAAAGCGCAATAGCTAGACGAACAATTCTGATACGGTTTTCGGAACTTTCGATTGCAGCTGCGAGACGAGCGAATGTTGCAATTGTTGCCGTTGTAGATTGCAATTAGTTTAATTGTTCACAGAAGAACCAACACACATGCCCCACTATGGGCGCCAAAATGTTTGAACACGGAGCGTTTTCCGCATTAATGTTTATTCACTGATGGAGGTGTGTCAATTTTTAATAAACGAGTTCAATTTGGTATATGCGTAAGCCGTGCAAGAAAAATCGATGGATGCGTTTGAGCGTTAGGCAATTCATAACAAATCTTAGTGCTTGAGCACTGGGCATTAGAGAGACTCTACTGAGGTGAATTTGTTACAATGATTGGGAAAGTATTTATACAAAGTGAGCGTAGGATATCTATTTTACGAGGGTCATTCGAGTAGTTTGTTTCGTGAAAAGAGTTTGACCGAACAGTGATAATAGACACAATTGGTCCATTACCACGGTCAGAGAAAGGAAATGTATACGCAGTAACCATAATATGTGATTAACTAGCCATTCCATTTGCAAACAAAAGCGCAATATCTAGACAAACAATTCTGATACGGTTTTCGGAACTTTCGATTGCAGCTGCGAGACGAGCGAATGTTGCAATTGTTGCCGTTGTAGATTGCAATTAGTTTAATTGTTCACAGAAGAACCAACACACATGCCCCACTATGGGCGCCAAAATGTTTGAACACGGAGCGTTTTCCGCATTAATGTTTATTCACTGATAAGGGTGTGTCAATTTTTAATAAACGAGTTCAATTTGGTATATGCGTTAGCCGTGCAAGAAAAGTCGATGGATGCGTTTGAGCGTTAGGCAATTCATAACAAATCTTAGTGCTTGAGCACTGGGCATTAGAGAGACTCTACTGAGGTGAATTTGTTACAATGATTGGGAAAGTATTTATACAAAGTGAGCGTAGGATATCTATTTTACGAGGGTCATTCGAGTAGTTTGTTTCGTGAAAAGAGTTTGACCGAACAGTGATAATAGACACAATTGGTCCATTACCACGGTCAGAGAAAGGAAATGTATACGCAGTAACCTTAATATGTGATTAACTAGCCATTCCATTTGCAAAAAAAAGCGCAATAGCTAGACGAACAATTCTGATACGGTTTTCGGAACTTTCGATTGCAGCTGCGAGACGAGCGAATGTTGCAATTGTTGCCGTTGTAGATTGAAATTAGTTTAATTGTTCACAGAAGAACCAACACACATGCCCCACTATGGGCGCCAAAATGTTTGAACACGGAGCGTTTTCCGCATTAATGTTTATTCACTGATGGGGGTGTGTCATTTTTTAATAAACGAGTTCAATTTGGTATATGCGTTAGCCGTGCAAGAAAAATCGATGGATGCGTTTGAGCGTTGGGCAATTCATACCAAATCTTAGTGCTTGAGCACTGGGCATTAGAGAGACTCTACTGAGGTGAATTTGTTACAATGATTGGGAAAGTATTTATACAAAGTGAGCGTAGAATATCTATTTTACGAGGGTCATTCGAGTAGTTTGTTTCGTGAAAAGAGTTTGCCCGAACAGTGATAATTGGCACAATTGGTCCATTACCACGGTCAGAGAAAGGAAATGTATACGCAGTAACCTTAATATGTGATTAACTAGCCATTCCATTTGCAAACAAAAGCGCAATAGCTAGACGAACAATTCTGATACGGTTTTCGGAACTTTCGATTGCAGCTGCGAGACGAGTGAATGTTGCAATTTTTGCCGTTGTAGATTGCAATTAGTTTAATTGTTCACAGAAGAACCAACACACATGCCCCACTATGGGCGCCAAAATGTTTGAACACGGAGCGTTTTCCGCATTAATGTTTATTCACTGATGGGGGTGTCAATTTTTAATAAACGAGTTCAATTTGGTATATGCGTTAGCCGTGCAAGAAAAGTCGATGGATGCGTTTGAGCGTTAGGCAATTCATAACAAATCTTCGTGCTTGAGCACTGGGCATTAGAGAGACTCTACTGAGGTGAATTTGTTACAATGATTGGGAAAGTATTTATACAAAGTGAGCGTAGGATATCTATTTTACGAGGGTCATTCGAGTAGTTTGTTTCGTGAAAAGAGTTTGACCGAACAGTGATAATAGACACAATTGGTCCATTACCACGGTCAGAGAAAGGAAATGTATACGCAGTAACCTTAATATGTGATTAACTAGCCATTCCATTTGCAAACAAAAGCGCAATAGCTAGACGAACAATTCTGATACGGTTTTCGGAACTTTCGATTGCAGCTGCGAGACGAGTGAATGTTGCAATTGTTGCCGTTGTAGATTGCAATTAGTTTAATTGTTCACAGAAGAACCAACACACATGCCCCACTATGGGCGCCAAAATGTTTGACCACGGAGCGTTTTCCGCATTAATGTTTATTCACTGATGGGGGTGTGTCAATTTTTAATAAACGAGTTCAATTTGGTATATGCGTTAGCCGTGCAAGAAAATTCGATGGATGCGTTTGAGCGTTAGGCAATTCATAACAAATCTTAGTGCTTGAGCACTGGGCATTAGAGAGACTCTACTGAGGTGAATTTGTTACAATGATTGGGAAAGTATTTATACAAAGTGAGCGTAGGATATCTATTTTACGAGGGTCATTCGAGTAGTTTGTTTCGTGAAAAGAGTTTGACCGAACAGTGATAATAGACACAATTGGTCCATTACCACGGTCAGAGAAAGGAAATGTATACGCAGTAACCTTAATATGTGATTAACTAGCCATTCCATTTGCAAACAAAAGCGCAATAGCTAGACGAACAATTCTGATACGGTTTTCGGAACTTTCGATTGCAGCTGCGAGACGAGCGAATGTTGCAATTGTTGCCGTTGTAGATTGCAATTAGTTTAATTGTTCACAGAAGAACCAACACACATGCCCCACTATGGGCGCCAAAATGTTTGAACACGGAGCGTTTTCCGCATTAATGTTTATTCACTGATGGGGGTGTGTCAATTTTTAATAAACGAGTTCAATTTGGTATATGCGTTAGCCGTGCAAGAAAAATCGATGGATGCGTTTGAGCGTTAGGCAATTCATAACAAATCTTAGTGCTTGAGCACTGGGCATTAGAGAGACTCTACTGAGGTGAATTTGTTACAATGATTGGGAAAGTATTTATACAAAGTGAGCGTAGGATATCTATTTTACGAGGGTCATTCGAGTAGTTTGTTTCGTGAAAGGAGTTTGACCGAACAGTGATAATAGACACAATTGGTCCATTACCACGGTCAGAGAAAGGAAATGTATACGCAGTAACCTTAATATGTGATTAACTAGCCATTCCATTTGCAAACAAAAGCGCAATAGCTAGACGAACAATTCTGATACGGTTTTCGGAACTTTCGATTGCAGCTGCGAGACGAGCGAATGTTGCAATTGTTGCCGTTGTAGATTGCAATTAGTTTAATTGTTCACAGAAGAACCAACACACATGCCCCACTATGGGCGCCAAAATGTTTGAACACGGAGCGTTTTCCGCATTAATGTTTATTCACTGATGGGGGTGTGTCAATTTTTAATAAACGAGTTCAATTTGGTATATGCGTTAGCCGTGCAAGAAAAATCGATGGATGCGTTTGAGCGTTAGGCAATTCATAACAAATCTTAGTGCTTGAGCACTGGGCATTAGAGAGACTCTACTGAGGTGAATTTGTTACAATGATTGGGAAAGTATTTATACAAAGTGAGCGTAGGATATCTATTTTACGAGGGTCATTCGAGTAGTTTGTTTCGTGAAAAGAGTTTGACCGAACAGTGATAATAGACACAATTGGTCCATTACCACGGTCAGAGAAAGGAAATGTATACGCAGTAACCTTAATATGTGATTAACTAGCCATTCCATTTGCAAACAAAAGCGCAATAGCTAGACGAACAATTCTGATACGGTTTTCGGAACTTTCGATTGCAGCTGCGAGACGAGCGAATGTTGCAATTGTTGCCGTTGTAGATTGCAATTAGTTTAATTGTTCACAGAAGAACCAACACACATGCCCCACTATGGGCGCCAAAATGTTTGAACACGGAGCGTTTTCCGCATTAATGTTTATTCACTGATGGGGGTGTGTCAATTTTTAATAAACGAGTTCAATTTGGTATATGCGTTTGCTGTGCAAGAAAAATCGATGGATGCGTTTGAGCGTTAGGCAATTCATAACAAATCTTAGTGCTTGAGCACTGGGCATGAGAGAGACTCTACTGAGGTGAATTTGTTACAATGATTGGGAAAGTATTTATACAAAGTGAGCGTAGGATATCTATTTTACGAGGGTCATTCGAGTAGTTTGTTTCGTGAAAAGAGTTTGACCGAACAGTGATAATAGACACAATTGGTCCATTACCACGGTCAGAGAAAGGAAATGTATACGCAGTAACCTTAATATGTGATTAACTAGCCATTCCATTTGCAAACAAAAGCGCAATAGCTAGACGAACAATTCTGATACGGTTTTCGGAACTTTCGATTGCAGCTGCGAGACGAGCGAATGTTGCAATTGTTGCCGTTGTAGATTGCAATTAGTTTAATTGTTCACAGAAGAACCAACACACATGCCCCACTATGGGCGCCAAAATTTTTGAACACAGAGCGTTTTCCGCATTAATGTTTATTCACTGATGGGGGTGTGTCAATTTTTAATAAACGAGTTCAATTTGGTATATGCGTAAGCCGTGCAAGAAAAATCGATGGATGCGTTTGAGCGTTAGGCAATTCATAACAAATCTTAGTGCTTGAGCACTGGGCATTAGAGAGACTCTACTGAGGTGAATTTGTTACAATGATTGGGAAAGTATTTATACAAAGTGAGCGTAGGATATCTATTTTACGAGGGTCATTCGAGTAGTTTGTTTCGTGAAAAGAGTTTGACCGAACAGTGATAATAGACACAATTGGTCCATTACCACGGTCAGAGAAAGGAAATGTATACGCAGTAACCTTAATATGTGATTAACTAGCCATTCCATTTGCAAACAAAAGCGCAATAGCTAGACGAACAATTCTGATACGGTTTTCGGAACTTTCGATTGCAGCTGCGAGACGAGCGAATGTTGCAATTGTTGCCGTTGTAGATTGCAATTAGTTTAATTGTTCACAGAAGAACCAACACACATGCCCCACTATGGGCGCCAAAATGTTTGAACACGGAGCGTTTTCCGCATTAATGTTTATTCACTGATGGGGGTGTCAATTTTTAATAAACGAGTTCAATTTGGTATATGCGTTAGCCGTGCAAGAAAAGTCGATGGATGCGTTTGAGCGTTAGGCAATTCATAACAAATCTTAGTGCTTGAGCACTGGGCATTAGAGAGACTCTACTGAGGTGAATTTGTTACAATGATTGGGAAAGTATTTATACAAAGTGAGCGTAGGATATCTATTTTACGAGGGTCATTCGAGTAGTTTGTTTCGTGAAAAGAGTTTGACCGAACAGTGATAATAGACACAATTGGTCCATTACCACGGTCAGAGAAAGGAAATGTATACGCAGTAACCTTAATATGTGATTAACTAGCCATTCCATTGGCAAACAAAAGCGCAATAGCTAGACGAACAATTCTGATACGGTTTTCGGAACTTTCGATTGCAGCTGCGAGACGAGCGAATGTTGCAATTGTTGCCGTTGTAGATTGCAATTAGTTTAATTGTTCACAGAAGAACCAACACACATGCCCCACTATGGGCGCCAAAATGTTTGAACACGGAGCGTTTTCCGCATTAATGTTTATTCACTGATGGGGGTGTCAATTTTTAATAAACGAGTTCAATTTGGTATATGCGTTAGCCGTGCAAGAAAAGTCGATGGATGCGTTTGAGCGTTAGGCAATTCATAACAAATCTTAGTGCTTGAGCACTGGGCATTAGAGAGACTCTACTGAGGTGAATTTGTTACAATGATTGGGAAAGTATTTATACAAAGTGAGCGTAGGATATCTATTTTACGAGGGTCATTCGAGTAGTTTGTTTCGTGAAAAGAGTTTGACCGAACAGTGATAATAGACACAATTGGTCCATTACCACGGTCAGAGAAAGGAAATGTATACGCAGTAACCTTAATATGTGATTAACTAGCCATTCCATTTGCAAACAAAAGCGCAATAGCTAGACGAACAATTCTGATACGGTTTTCGGAACTTTCGATTGCAGCTGCGAGACGAGCGAATGTTGCAATTGTTGCCGTTGTAGATTGCAATTAGTTTAATTGTTCACAGAAGAACCAACACACATGCCCCACTATGGGCGCCAAAATGTTTGAACACGGAGCGTTTTCCGCATTAATGTTTATTCACTGATGGGGGTGTCAATTTTTAATAAACGAGTTCAATTTGGTATATGCGTTAGCCGTGCAAGAAAAGTCGATGGATGCGTTTGAGCGTTAGGCAATTCATAACAAATCTTAGTGCTTGAGCACTGGGCATTAGAGAGACTCTACTGAGGTGAATTTGTTACAATGATTGGGAAAGTATTTATACAAAGTGAGCGTAGGATATCTATTTTACGAGGGTCATTCGAGTAGTTTGTTTCGTGAAAAGAGTTTGACCGAACAGTGATAATAGACACAATTGGTCCATTACCACGGTCAGAGAAAGGAAATGTATACGCAGTAACCTTAATATGTGATTAACTAGCCATTCCATTTGCAAACAAAAGCGCAATAGCTAGACGAACAATTCTGATACGGTTTTCGGAACTTTCGATTGCAGCTGCGAGACGAGCGAATGTTGCAATTGTTGCCGTTGTAGATTGCAATTAGTTTAATTGTTCACAGAAGAACCAACACACATGCCCCACTATGGGCGCCAAAATGTTTGAACACGGAGCGTTTTCCGCATTAATGTTTATTCACTGATGGGGGTGTGTCAATTTTTAATAAACGAGTTCAATTTGGTATATGCGTTAGCCGTGCAAGAAAAATCGATGGATGCGTTTGAGCGTTAGGCAATTCATAACAAATCTTAGTGCTTGAGCACTGGGCATTAGAGAGACTCTACAGAGGTGAATTTGTTACAATGATTGGGAAAGTATTTATACAAAGTGAGCGTAGGATATCTATTTTACGAGGGTCATTCGAGTAGTTTGTTTCGTGAAAAGAGTTTGACCGAACAGTGATAATAGACACAATTGGTCCATTACCACGGTCAGAGAAAGGAAATGTATACGCAGTAACCTTAATATGTGATTAACTAGCCATTCCATTTGCAAACAAAAGCGCAATAGCTAGACGAACAATTCTGATACGGTTTTCGGAACTTTCGATTGCAGCTGCGAGACGAGCGAATGTTGCAATTGTTGCCGTTGTAGATTGCAATTAGTTTAATTGTTCACAGAAGAACCAACACACATGCCCCACTATGGGCGCCAAAATGTTTGAACACAGAGCGTTTTCCGCATTAATGTTTATTCACTGATGGGGGTGTGTCAATTTTTAATAAACGAGTTCAATTTGGTATATGCGTTAGCCGTGCAAGAAAAGTCGATGGATGCGTTTGAGCGTTAGGCAATTCATAACAAATCTTAGTGCTTGAGCACTGGGCATTAGAGAGACTCTACTGGGGTGAATTTGTTACAATGATTGGGAAAGTATTTATACAAAGTGAGCGTAGGATATCTATTTTACGAGGGTCATTCGAGTAGTTTGTTTCGTGAAAAGAGTTTGACCGAACAGTGATAATAGACACAATTGGTCCATTACCACGGTCAGAGAAAGGAAATGTATACGCAGTAACCTTAATATGTGATTAACTAGCCATTCCATTTGCAAACAAAAGCGCAATAGCTAGACGAACAATTCTGATACGGTTTTCGGAATTTTCGATTGCAGCTGCGAGACGAGCGAATGTTGCAATTGTTGCCGTTGTAGATTGCAATTAGTTTAATTGTTCACAGAAGAACCAACACACATGCCCCACTATGGGCGCCAAAATGTTTGAACACGGAGCGTTTTCCGCATTAATGTTTATTCACTGATGGGGGTGTGTCAATTTTTAATAAACGAGTTCAATTTGGTATATGCGTTAGCCGTGCAAGAAAAATCGATGGATGCGTTTGAGCGTTGGGCAATTCATAACAAATCTTAGTGCTTGAGCACTGGGCATTAGAGAGACTCTACTGAGGTGAATTTGTTACAATGATTGGGAAAGTATTTATACAAAGTGAGCGTAGGATATCTATTTTACGAGGGTCATTCGAGTAGTTTGTTTCGTGAAAAGAGTTTGACCGAACAGTGATAATAGGCACAATTGGTCCATTACCACGGTCAGAGAAAGGAAATGTATACGCAGTAACCTTAATATGTGATTAACTAGCCATTCCATTTGCAAACAAAAGCGCAATAGCTAGACGAACAATTCTGATACGGTTTTCGGAACTTTCGATTGCAGCTGCGAGACGAGCGAATGTTGCAATTGTAGCCGTTGTAGATTGCAATTAGTTTAATTGTTCACAGAAGAACCAACACACATGCCCCACTATGGGCGCCAAAATGTTTGAACACGGAGCGTTTTCCGCATTAATGTTTATTCACTGATGGGGGTGTGTCAATTTTTAATAAACGAGTTCAATTTGGTTTATGCGTTAAGAAAAATCGGTGGATGCGTTTGAGCGTTAGGCAATTCATAACAAATCTTAGTGCTTGAGCACTGGGCATTAGAGAGACTCTACTGAGGTGAATTTGTTACAATGATTGGGAAAGTATTTATACAAAGTGAGCGTAGGATATCTATTTTACGAGGGTCATTCGAGTAGTTTGTTTCGTGAAA
Source organism: Drosophila miranda (assembly GCF_003369915.1). Classification (NCBI taxonomy): domain Eukaryota; kingdom Metazoa; phylum Arthropoda; class Insecta; order Diptera; family Drosophilidae; genus Drosophila; species Drosophila miranda. The sequence goes on from NC_046674.1 coordinate 41,555,405, forward strand.
AGAGTTTGACCGAACAGTGATAATAGACACAATTGGTCCATTACCACGGTCAGAGAAAGGAAATGTATACGCAGTAACCTTAATATGTGATTAACTAGCCATTCCATTTGCAAACAAAAGCGCAATAGCTAGACGAACAATTCTGATACGGTTTTCGGAATTTTCGATTGCAGCTGCGAGACGAGCGAATGTTGCAATTGTTGCCGTTGTAGATTGCAATTAGTTTAATTGTTCACAGAAGAACCAACACACATGCCCCACTATGGGCGCCAAAATGTTTGAACACGGAGCGTTTTCCGCATTAATGTTTATTCACTGATGGGGGTGTCAATTTTTAATAAACGAGTTCAATTTGGTATATGCGTTAGCCGTGCAAGAAAAGTCGATGGTTGCGTTTGAGCGTTAGGCAATTCATAACAAATCTTAGTGCTTGAGCACTGGGCATTAGAGAGACTCTACTGAGGTGAATTTGTTACAATGATTGGGAAAGTATTTATACAAAGTGAGCGTAGGATATCTATTTTACGAGGGTCATTCGAGTAGTTTGTTTCGTGAAAGGAGTTTGACCGAACAGTGATAATAGACACAATTGGTCCATTACCCCGGTCAGAGAAAGGAAATGTATACGCAGTAACCTTAATATGTGATTAACTAGCCATTCCATTTGCAAACAAAAGCGCAATAGCTAGACGAACAATTCTGATACGGTTTTCGGAACTTTCGATTGCAGCTGCGAGACGAGCGAATGTTGCAATTGTTGCCGTTGTAGATTGCAATTAGTTTAATTGTTCACAGAAGAACCAACACACATGCCCCACTATGGGCGCCAAAATGTTTGAACACGGAGCGTTTTCCGCATTAATGTTTATTCACTGATAAGGGTGTGTCAATTTTTAATAAACGAGTTCAATTTGGTATATGCGTTAGCCGTGCAAGAAAAGTCGATGGATGCGTTTGAGCGTTAGGCAATTCATAACAAATCTTAGTGCTTGAGCACTGGGCATCAGAGAGACTCTACTGAGGTGAATTTGTTACAATGATTGGGAAAGTATTTATACAAAGTGAGCGTAGGATATCTATTTTACGAGGGTCATTCGAGTAGTTTGTTTCGTGAAAAGAGTTTGACCGAACAGTGATAACAGACACAATTGGTCCATTACCACGGTCAGAGAAAGGAAATGTATACGCAGTAACCTTAATATGTGATTAACTAGCCATTCCATTTGCAAACAAAAGCGCAATAGCTAGACGAACAATTCTGATACGGTTTTCGGAACTTTCGATTGCAGCTGCGAGACGAGCGAATGTTGCAATTGTTGCCGTTGTAGATTGCAATTAGTTTAATTGTTCACAGAAGAACCAACACACATGCCCCACTATGGGCGCCAAAATGTTTGAACACAGAGAGTTTTCCGCATTAATGTTTATTCACTGATGGAGGTGTGTCAATTTTTAATAAACGAGTTCAATTTGGTATATGCGTAAGCCGTGCAAGAAAAATCGATGGATGCGTTTGAGCGTTAGGCAATTCATAACAAATCTTAGTGCTTGAGCACTGGGCATTAGAGAGACTCTACTGAGGTGAATTTGTTACAATGATTGGGAAAGTATTTATACAAAGTGAGCGTAGGATATCTATTTTACGAGGGTCATTCGAGTAGTTTGTTTCGTGAAAAGAGTTTGACCGAACAGTGATAATAGACACAATTGGTCCATTACCACGGTCAGAGAAAGGAAATGTATACGCAGTAACCATAATATGTGATTAACTAGCCATTCCATTTGCAAACAAAAGCGCAATATCTAGACGAACAATTCTGATACGGTTTTCGGAACTTTCGATTGCAGCTGCGAGACGAGCGAATGTTGCAATTGTTGCCGTTGTAGATTGCAATTAGTTTAATTGTTCACAGAAGAACCAACACACATGCCCCACTATGGGCGCCAAAATGTTTGAACACGGAGCGTTTTCCGCATTAATGTTTATTCACTGTTAAGGGTGTGTCAATTTTTAATAAACGAGTTCAATTTGGTTTATGCGTTAGCCGTGCAAGAAAAGTCGATGGATGCGTTTGAGCGTTAGGCAATTCATAACAAATCTTAGTGCTTGAGCACTGGGCATTAGAGAGACTCTACTGAGGTGAATTTGTTACAATGATTGGGAAAGTATTTATACAAAGTGAGCGTAGGATATCTATTTTACGAGGGTCATTCGAGTAGTTTGTTTCGTGAAAAGAGTTTGACCGAACAGTGATAATAGACACAATTGGTCCATTACCACGGTCAGAGAAAGGAAATGTATACGCAGTAACCTTAATATGTGATTAACTAGCCATTCCATTTGCAAACAAAAGCGCAATAGCTAGACGAACAATTCTGATACGGTTTTCGGAACTTTCGATTGCAGCTGCGAGACGAGCGAATGTTGCAATTGTTGCCGTTGTAGATTGCAATTAGTTTAATTGTTCACAGAAGAACCAACACACATGCCCCACTATGGGCGCCAAAATGTTTGAACACGGAGCGTTTTCCGCATTAATGTTTATTCACTGATGGGGGTGTGTCAATTTTTAATAAACGAGTTCAATTTGGTATATGCGTTAGCCGTGCAAGAAAAATCGATGGATGCGTTTGAGCGTTGGGCAATTCATACCAAATCTTAGTGCTTGAGCACTGGGCATTAGAGAGACTCTACTGAGGTGAATTTGTTACAATGATTGGGAAAGTATTTATACAAAGTGAGCGTAGAATATCTATTTTACGAGGGTCATTCGAGTAGTTTGTTTCGTGAAAAGAGTTTGCCCGAACAGTGATAATAGGCACAATTGGTCCATTACCACGGTCAGAGAAAGGAAATGTATACGCAGTAACCTTAATATGTGATTAACTAGCCATTCCATTTGCAAACAAAAGCGCAATAGCTAGACGAACAATTCTGATACGGTTTTCGGAACTTTCGATTGCAGCTGCGAGACGAGCGAATGTTGCAATTGTTGCCGTTGTAGATTGCAATTAGTTTAATTGTTAACAGAAGAACCAACACACATGCCCCACTATGGGCGCCAAAATGTTTGAACACGGAGCGTTTTCCGCATTAATGTTTATTCACTGATGGGGGTGTGTCAATTTTTAATAAACGAGTTCAATTTGGTTTATGCGTTAAGAAAAATCGGTGGATACGTTTGAGCGTTAGGCAATTCATAACAAATCTTAGTGCTTGAGCACTGGGCATTAGAGAGACTCTACTGAGGTGAATTTGTTACAATGATTGGGAAAGTATTTATACAAAGTGAGCGTAGAATATCTATTTTACGAGGGTCATTCGAGTAGTTTGTTTCGTGAAAAGAGTTTGCCCGAACAGTGATAATAGGCACAATTGGTCCATTACCACGGTCAGAGAAAGGAAATGTATACGCAGTAACCTTAATATGTGATTAACTAGCCATTCCATTTGCAAACAAAAGCGCAATAGCTAGACGAACAATTCTGATACGGTTTTCGGAACTTTCGATTGCAGCTGCGAGACGAGCGAATGTTGCAATTGTTGCCGTTGTAGATTGCAATTAGTTTAATTGTTTACAGAAGAACCAACACACATGCCCCACTATGGGCGCCAAAATGTTTGAACACGGAGCGTTTTCCGCATTAATGTTTATTCACTGATAAGGGTGTGTCAATTTTTAATAAACGAGTTCAATTTGGTATATGCGTTAGCCGTGCAAGAAAAGTCGATGGATGCGTTTGAGCGTTAGGCAATTCATAACAAATCTTAGTGCTTGAGCACTGGGCATCAGAGAGACTCTACTGAGGTGAATTTGTTACAATGATTGGGAAAGTATTTATACAAAGTGAGCGTAGGATATCTATTTTACGAGGGTCATTCGAGTAGTTTGTTTCGTGAAAAGAGTTTGACCGAACAGTGATAATAGACACAATTGGTCCATTACCACGGTCAGAGAAAGGAAATGTATACGCAGTAACCTTAATATGTGATTAACTAGCCATTCCATTTGCAAACAAAAGCGCAATAGCTAGACGAACAATTCTGATACGGTTTTCGGAACTTTCGATTGCAGCTGCGAGACGAGCGAATGTTGCAATTGTTGCCGTTGTAGATTGCAATTAGTTTAATTGTTCACAGAAGAACCAACACACATGCCCCACTATGGGCGCCAAAATGTTTGAACACAGAGCGTTTTCCGCATTAATGTTTATTCACTGATGGGGGTGTGTCAATTTTTAATAAACGAGTTAAATTTGGTATATGCGTTAGCCGTGCAAGAAAAATCGATGGATGCGTTTGAGCGTTAGGCAATTCATAACAAATCTTAGTGCTTTAGCACTGGGCATTAGAGAGACTCTACTGAGGTGAATTTGTTACAATGATTGGGAAAGTATTTATACAAAGTGAGCGTAGGATATCTATTTTACGAGGGTCATTCGAGTAGTTTGTTTCGTGAAAAGAGTTTGACCGAACAGTGATAATAGACACAATTGGTCCATTACCACGGTCAGAGAAAGGAAATGTATACGCAGTAACCTTAATATGTGATTAACTAGCCATTCCATTTGCAAACAAAGGCGCAATAGCTAGACGAACAATTCTGATACGGTTTTCGGAATTTTCGATTGAAGCTGCGAGACGAGCGAATGTTGCAATTGTTGCCGTTGTAGAATGCAATTAGTTTAATTGTTCACAGAAGAACCAACACACATGCCCCACTATGGGCGCCAAAATGTTTGAACACGGAGCGTTTTCCGCATTCATGTTTATTCACTGATGGGGGTGTGTCAATTTTTAATAAACGAGTTCAATTTGGTATATGCGTTAGCCGTGCAAGAAAAATCGATGGATGCGTTTGAGCGTTAGGCAATTCATAACAAATCTTAGTGCTTGAGCACTGGGCATTAGAGAGACTCTACTGAGGTGAATTTTTTACAATGATTGGGAAAGTATTTATACAAAGTGAGCGTAGGATATCTATTTTACGAGGGTCATTCGAGTAGTTTGTTTCGTGAAAAGAGTTTGACCGAACAGTGATAATAGACACAATTGGTCCATTACCACGGTCAGAGAAAGGAAATGTATACGCAGTAACCTTAATATGTGATTAACTAGCCATTCCATTTGCAAACAAAAGCGCAATAGCTAGACGAACAATTCTGATACGATTTTCGGAACTTTCGATTGCAGCTGCGAGACGAGCGAATGTTGCAATTGTTGCCGTTGTAGATTGCAATTAGTTTAATTGTTCACAGAAGAACCAACACACATGCCCCACTATGGGCGCCAAAATGTTTGAACACGGAGCGTTTTCCGCATTAATGTTTATTCACTGATGGGGGTGTGTCAATTTTTAATAAACGAGTTCAATTTGGTATATGCGTTAGCCGTGCAAGAAAAATCGATGGATGCGTTTGAGCGTTAGGCAATTCATAACAAATCTTAGTGCTTGAGCACTGGGCATTAGAGAGACTCTACTGAGGTGAATTTGTTACAATGATTGGGAAAGTATTTATACAAAGTGAGCGTAGGATATCTATTTTACGAGGGTCATTCGAGTAGTTTGTTTCGTGAAAAGAGTTTGACCGAACAGTGATAATAGACACAATTGGTCCATTACCACGGTCAGAGAAAGGAAATGTATACGCAGTAACCTTAATATGTGATTAACTAGCCATTCCATTTGCAAACAAAAGCGCAATAGCTAGACGAACAATTCTGATACGGTTTTCGGAACTTTCGATTGCAGCTGCGAGACGAGCGAATGTTGCAATTGTTGCCGTTGTAGATTGCAATTAGTTTAATTGTTCACAGAAGAACCAACACACATGCCCCACTATGGGCGCCAAAATGTTTGAACACGGAGCGTTTTCCGCATTAATGTTTATTCACTGATGGGGGTGTGTCAATTTTTAATAAACGAGTTCAATTCGGTATATGCGTTAGCCGTGCAAGAAAAGTCGATGGATGCGTTTGAGCGTTAGGCAATTCATAACAAATCTTAGTGCTTGAGCACTGGGCATTAGAGAGCCTCTACTGAGGTGAATTTGTTACAATGATTGGGAAAGTATTTATACAAAGTGAGCGTAGGATATCTATTTTACGAGGGTCATTCGAGTAGTTTGTTTCGTGAAAAGAGTTTGACCGAACAGTGATAATAGACACAATTGGTCCATTACCACGGTCAGAGAAAGGAAATGTATACGCAGTAACCTTAATATGTGATTAACTAGCCATTCCATTTGCAAACAAAAGCGCAATAGCTAGACGAACAATTCTGATACGGTTTTCGGAACTTTCGATTGCAGCTGCGAGACGAGCGAATGTTGCAATTGTTGCCGTTGTAGATTGCAATTAGTTTAATTGTTCACAGAAGAACCAACACACATGCCCCACTATGGGCGCCAAAATGTTTGAACACGGAGCGTTTTCCGCATTAATGTTTATTCACTGATGGGGGTGTGTCAATTTTTAATAAACGAGTTCAATTTGGTATATGCGTTAGCCGTGCAAGAAAAATCGATGGATGCGTTTGAGCGTTAGGCAATTCATAACAAATCTTAGTGCTTGAGCACTGGGCATTAGAGAGACTCTACTGAGGTGAATTTGTTACAATGATTGGGAAAGTATTTATACAAAGTGAGCGTAGGATATCTATTTTACGAGGGTCATTCGAGTAGTTTGTTTCGTGAAAAGAGTTTGACCGAACAGTGATAATAGACACAATTGGTCCATTACCACGGTCAGAGAAAGGAAATGTATACGCAGTAACCTTAATATGTGATTTACTAGCCATTCCATTTGCAAACAAAAGCGCAATAGCTAGACGAACAATTCTGATACGGTTTTCGGAACTTTCGATTGCAGCTGCGAGACGAGCGAATGTTGCAATTGTTGCCGTTGTAGATTGCAATTAGTTTAATTGTTCACAGAAGAACCAACACACATGCCCCACTATGGGGCATCGATGGATGCGTTTGAGCGTTAGGCAATTCATAACAAATCTTAGTGCTTGAGCACTGGGCATTAGAGAGACTCTACTGAGGTGAATTTGTTACAATGATTGGGAAAGTATTTATACAAAGTGAGCGTAGGATATCTATTTTACGAGGGTCATTCGAGTAGTTTGTTTCGTGAAAAGAGTTTGACCGAACAGTGATAATAGACAAATATGGTCCATTACCACGGTCAGAGAAAGGAAATGTATACGCAGTAACCTTAATATGTGATTAACTAGCCATTCCATTTGCAAACAAAAGCGCAATAGCTAGACGAACAATTCTGATACGGTTTTCGGAACTTTCGATTGCAGCTGCGAGACGAGCGAATGTTGCAATTGTTGCCGTTGTAGATTGCAATTAGTTTAATTGTTAACAGAAGAACCAACACACATGCCCCACTATGGGCGCCAAAATGTTTGAACACGGAGCGTTTTCCGCATTAATGTTTATTCACTGATGGGGGTGTGTCAATTTTTAATAAACGAGTTCAATTTGGTTTATGCGTTAAGAAAAATCGGTGGATACGTTTGAGCGTTAGGCAATTCATAACAAATCTTAGTGCTTGAGCACTGGGCATTAGAGAGACTCTACTGAGGTGAATTTGTTACAATGATTGGGAAAGTATTTATACAAAGTGAGCGTAGGATATCTAATTTACGAGGGTCATTCGAGTAGTTTGTTTCGTGAAAAGAGTTTGACCGAACAGTGATAATAGACACAATTGGTCCATTACCACGGTCAGAGAAAGGAAATGTATACGCAGTAACCTTAATATGTGATTAACTAGCCATTCCATTTGCAAACAAAAGCGCAATAGCTAGACGAACAATTCTGATACGGTTTTCGGAACTTTCGATTGCAGCTGCGAGACGAGCGAATGTTGCAATTGTTGCCGTTGTAGATTGCAATTAGTTTAATTGTTTACAGAAGAACCAACACACATGCCCCACTATGGGCGCCAAAATGTTTGAACACGGAGCGTTTTCCGCATTAATGTTTATTCACTGATGGGGGTGTGTCAATTTTTAATAAACGAGTTCAATTTGGTATATGCGTTAGCCGTGCAAGAAAAGTCGATGGATGCGTTTGAGCGTTAGGCAATTCATAACAAATCTTAGTGCTTGAGCACTGGGCATCAGAGAGACTCTACTGAGGTGAATTTGTTACAATGATTGGGAAAGTATTTATACAAAGTGAGCGTAGGATATCTATTTTACGAGGGTCATTCGAGTAGTTTGTTTCGTGAAAAGAGTTTGACCGAACAGTGATAATAGACACAATTGGTCCATTACCACGGTCAGAGAAAGGAAATGTATACGCAGTAACCTTAATATGTGATTAACTAGCCATTCCATTTGCAAACAAAAGCGCAATAGCTAGACGAACAATTCTGATACGGTTTTCGGAACTTTCGATTGCAGCTGCGAGACGAGCGAATGTTGCAATTGTTGCCGTTGTAGATTGCAATTAGTTTAATTGTTCACAGAAGAACCAACACACATGCCCCACTATGGGCGCCAAAATGTTTGAACACAGAGCGTTTTCCGCATTAATGTTTATTCACTGATGGGGGTGTGTCAATTTTTAATAAACGAGTTAAATTTGGTATATGCGTTAGCCGTGCAAGAAAAATCGATGGATGCGTTTGAGCGTTAGGCAATTCATAACAAATCTTAGTGCTTGAGCACTGGGCATTAGAGAGACTCTACTGAGGTGAATTTGTTACAATGATTGGGAAAGTATTTATACAAAGTGAGCGTAGGATATCTATTTTACGAGGGTCATTCGAGTAGTTTGTTTCGTGAAAAGAGTTTGACCGAACAGTGATAATAGACACAATTGGTCCATTACCACGGTCAGAGAAAGGAAATGTATACGCAGTAACCTTAATATGTGATTAACTAGCCATTCCATTTGCAAACAAAGGCGCAATAGCTAGACGAACAATTCTGATACGGTTTTCGGAATTTTCGATTGAAGCTGCGAGACGAGCGAATGTTGCAATTGTTGCCGTTGTAGAATGCAATTAGTTTAATTGTTCACAGAAGAACCAACACACATGCCCCACTATGGGCGCCAAAATGTTTGAACACGGAGCGTTTTCCGCATTCATGTTTATTCACTGATGGGGGTGTGTCAATTTTTAATAAACGAGTTCAATTTGGTATATGCGTTAGCCGTGCAAGAAAAATCGATGGATGCGTTTGAGCGTTAGGCAATTCATAACAAATCTTAGTGCTTGAGCACTGGGCATTAGAGAGACTCTACTGAGGTGAATTTTTTACAATGATTGGGAAAGTATTTATACAAAGTGAGCGTAGGATATCTATTTTACGAGGGTCATTCGAGTAGTTTGTTTCGTGAAAAGAGTTTTACCGAACAGTGATAATAGACACAATTGGTCCATTACCACGGTCAGAGAAAGGAAATGTATACGCAGTAACCTTAATATGTGATTAACTAGCCATTCCATTTGCAAACAAAAGCGCAATAGCTAGACGAACAATTCTGATACGATTTTCGGAACTTTCGATTGCAGCTGCGAGACGAGCGAATGTTGCAATTGTTGCCGTTGTAGATTGCAATTAGTTTAATTGTTCACAGAAGAACCAACACACATGCCCCACTATGGGCGCCAAAATGTTTGAACACGGAGCGTTTTCCGCATTAATGTTTATTCACTGATGGGGGTGTGTCAATTTTTAATAAACGAGTTCAATTTGGTATATGCGTTAGCCGTGCAAGAAAAATCGATGGATGCGTTTGAGCGTTAGGCAATTCATAACAAATCTTAGTGCTTGAGCACTGGGCATTAGAGAGACTCTACTGAGGTGAATTTGTTACAATGATTGGGAAAGTATTTATACAAAGTGAGCGTAGGATATCTATTTTACGAGGGTCATTCGAGTAGTTTGTTTCGTGAAAAGAGTTTGACCGAACAGTGATAATAGACACAATTGGTCCATTACCACGGTCAGAGAAAGGAAATGTATACGCAGTAACCTTAATATGTGATTAACTAGCCATTCCATTTGCAAACAAAAGCGCAATAGCTAGACGAACAATTCTGATACGGTTTTCGGAACTTTCGATTGCAGCTGCGAGACGAGCGAATGTTGCAATTGTTGCCGTTGTAGATTGCAATTAGTTTAATTGTTCACAGAAGAACCAACACACATGCCCCACTATGGGCGCCAAAATGTTTGAACACGGAGCGTTTTCCGCATTAATGTTTATTCACTGATGGGGGTGTGTCAATTTTTAATAAACGAGTTCAATTCGGTATATGCGTTAGCCGTGCAAGAAAAGTCGATGGATGCGTTTGAGCGTTAGGCAATTCATAACAAATCTTAGTGCTTGAGCACTGGGCATTAGAGAGCCTCTACTGAGGTGAATTTGTTACAATGATTGGGAAAGTATTTATACAAAGTGAGCGTAGGATATCTATTTTACGAGGGTCATTCGAGTAGTTTGTTTCGTGAAAAGAGTTTGACCGAACAGTGATAATAGACACAATTGGTCCATTACCACGGTCAGAGAAAGGAAATGTATACGCAGTAACCTTAATATGTGATTAACTAGCCATTCCATTTGCAAACAAAAGCGCAATAGCTAGACGAACAATTCTGATACGGTTTTCGGAACTTTCGATTGCAGCTGCGAGACGAGCGAATGTTGCAATTGTTGCCGTTGTAGATTGCAATTAGTTTAATTGTTCACAGAAGAACCAACACACATGCCCCACTATGGGCGCCAAAATGTTTGAACACGGAGCGTTTTCCGCATTAATGTTTATTCACTGATGGGGGTGTGTCAATTTTTAATAAACGAGTTCAATTTGGTATATGCGTTAGCCGTGCAAGAAAAATCGATGGATGCGTTTGAGCGTTAGGCAATTCATAACAAATCTTAGTGCTTGAGCACTGGGCATTAGAGAGACTCTACTGAGGTGAATTTGTTACAATGATTGGGAAAGTATTTATACAAAGTGAGCGTAGGATATCTATTTTACGAGGGTCATTCGAGTAGTTTGTTTCGTGAAAAGAGTTTGACCGAACAGTGATAATAGACACAATTGGTCCATTACCACGGTCAGAGAAAGGAAATGTATACGCAGTAACCTTAATATGTGATTTACTAGCCATTCCATTTGCAAACAAAAGCGCAATAGCTAGACGAACAATTCTGATACGGTTTTCGGAACTTTCGATTGCAGCTGCGAGACGAGCGAATGTTGCAATTGTTGCCGTTGTAGATTGCAATTAGTTTAATTGTTCACAGAAGAACCAACACACATGCCCCACTATGGGGCATCGATGGATGCGTTTGAGCGTTAGGCAATTCATAACAAATCTTAGTGCTTGAGCACTGGGCATTAGAGAGACTCTACTGAGGTGAATTTGTTACAATGATTGGGAAAGTATTTATACAAAGTGAGCGTAGGATATCTATTTTACGAGGGTCATTCGAGTAGTTTGTTTCGTGAAAAGAGTTTGACCGAACAGTGATAATAGACACAATTGGTCCATTACCACGGTCAGAGAAAGGAAATGTATACGCAGTAACCTTAATATGTGATTAACTAGCCATTCCATTTGAAAACAAAAGCGCAATAGCTAGACGAACAATTCTGATACGGTTTTCGGAACTTTCGATTGCAGCTGCGAGACGAGCGAATGTTGCAATTGTTGCCGTTGTAGATTGCAATTAGTTTAATTGTTCACAGAAGAACCAACACACATGCCCCACTATGGGCGCCAAAATGTTTGAACACAGAGCGTTTTCCGCATTAATGTTTATTCACTGATGGGGGTGTGTCAATTTTTAATAAACGAGTTCAATTTGGTATATGCGTTAGCCGTGCAAGAAAAATCGATGGATGCGTTTGAGCGTTAGGCAATTCATAACAAATCTTAGTGCTTGAGCACTGGGCATTAGAGAGACTCTACTGAGGTGAATTTGTTACAATGATTGGGAAAGTATTTATACAAAGTGAGCGTAGGATATCTATTTTACGAGGGTCATTCGAGTAGTTTGTTTCGTGAAAAGAGTTTGACCGAACAGTGATAATAGACACAATTGGTCCATTACCACGGTCAGAGAAAGGAAATGTATACGCAGTAACCATAATATGTGATTAACTAGCCATTCCATTTGCAAACAAAGGCGCAATAGCTAGACGAACAATTCTGATACGGTTTTCGGAATTTTCGATTGAAGCAATCTCTTGCAATTGTTGCCGTTGTAGAATGCAATTAGTTTAATTGTTCACAGAAGAACCAACACACATGCCCCACTATGGGCGCCAAAATGTTTGAACACGGAGCGTTTTGCGCATTCATGTTTATTCACTGATGGGGGTGTGTCAATTTTTAATAAACGAGTTCAATTTGGTATATGCGTTAGCCGTGCAAGAAAAGTCGATGGATGCGTTTGAGCGTTAGGCAATTCATAACAAATCTTAGTGCTTGAGCACTGGGCATTAGAGAGACTCTACTGAGGTGAATTTGTTACAATGATTGGGAAAGTATTTATACAAAGTGAGCGTAGGATATCTATTTTACGAGGGTCATTCGAGTAGTTTGTTTCGTGAAAAGAGTTTGACCGAACAGTGATAATAGACACAATTGGTCCATTACTACGGTCAGAGAAAGGAAATGTATACGCAGTAACCTTAATATGTGATTTACTAGCCATTCCATTTGCAAACAAAAGCGCAATAGCTAGACGAACAATTCTGATACGGTTTTCGGAACTTTCGATTGCAGCTGCGAGACGAGCGAATGTTGCAATTGTTGCCGTTGTAGATTGCAATTAGTTTAATTGTTCACAGAAGAACCAACACACATGCCCCACTATGGGGCATCGATGGATGCGTTTGAGCGTTAGGAAATTCATAACAAATCTTAGTGCTTGAGCACTGGGCATTAGAGAGACTCTACTGAGGTGAATTTGTTACAATGATTGGGAAAGTATTTATACAAAGTGAGCGTAGGATATCTATTTTACGAGGGTCATTCGAGTAGTTTGTTTCGTGAAAAGAGTTTGACCGAACAGTGATAATAGACACAATTGGTCCATTACCACGGTCAGAGAAAGGAAATGTATACGCAGTAACCTTAATATGTGATTAACTAGCCATTCCATTTGCAAACAAAAGCGCAATAGCTAGACGAACAATTCTGATACTGTTTTCGGAACTTTCGATTGCAGCTGCGAGACGAGCGAATGTTGCAATTGTTGCCGTTGTAGATTGCAATTAGTTTAATTGTTCACAGAAGAACCAACACACATGCCCCACTATGGGCGCCAAAATGTTTGAACACGGAGCGTTTTCCGCATTAATGTTTATTCACTGATGGGGGTGTGTCAATTTTTAATAAACGAGTTCAATTTGGTATATGCGTTAGCCGTGCAAGAAAAATCGATGGATGCGTTTGAGCGTTAGGCAATTCATAACAAATCTTAGTGCTTGAGCACTGGGCATTAGAGAGACTCTACTGAGGTGAATTTGTTACAATGATTGGGAAAGTATTTATACAAAGTGAGCGTAGGATATCTATTTTACGAGGGTCATTCGAGTAGTTTTTTTCGTGAAAAGAGTTTGACCGAACAGTGATAATAGACACAATTGGTCCATTACCACGGTCAGAGAAAGGAAATGTATACGCAGTAACCTTAATATGTGATTTACTAGCCATTCCATTTGCAAACAAAAGCGCAATAGCTAGACGAACAATTCTGATACGGTTTTCGGAACTTTCGATTGCAGCTGCGAGACGAGCGAATGTTGCAATTGTTGCCGTTGTAGATTGCAATTAGTTTAATTGTTCACAGAAGAACCAACACACATGCCCCACTATGGGCGCCAAAATGTTTGAACACGGAGCGTTTTCCGCATTAATGTTTATTCACTGATGGGGGTGTGTCAATTTTTAATAAACGAGTTCAATTTGGTATATGCGTTAGCCGTGCAAGAAATGTCGATGGATGCGTTTGAGCGTTAGGCAATTCATAACAAATCTTAGTGCTTGAGCACTGGGCATTAGAGAGACTCTACTGAGGTGGTTTTGTTACAATGATTGGGAAAGTATTTATACAAAGTGAGCGTAGGATATCTATTTTACGAGGGTCATTCGAGTAGTTTGTTTCGTGAAAAGAGTTTGACCGAACAGTGATAATAGACACAATTGGTCCATTACCACGGTCAGAGAAAGGAAATGTATACGCAGTAACCATAATATGTGATTAACTAGCCATTCCATTTGCAAACAAAAGCGCAATATCTAGACGAGCAATTCTGATACGGTTTTCGGAACTTTCGATTGCAGCTGCGAGACGAGCGAATGTTGCAATTGTTGCCGTTGTAGATTGCAATTAGTTTAATTGTTCACAGAAGAACCAACACACATGCCCCACTATGGGCGCCAAAATGTTTGAACACGGAGCGTTTTCCGCATTAATGTTTATTCACTGATGGGGGTGTGTCAATTTTTAATAAACGAGTTCAATTTGGTATATGCGTTAGCCGTGCAAGAAAAGTCGATGGATGCGTTTGAGCGTTAGGCAATTCATAACAAATCTTAGTGCTTGAGCACTGGGCATTAGAGAGACTCTACTGAGGTGAATTTGTTACAATGATTGGGAAAGTATTTATACAAAGTGAGCGTAGGAAATCTATTTTACGAGGGTCATTCGAGTAGTTTGTTTCGTGAAAAGAGTTTGACCGAACAGTGATAATAGACACAATTGGTCCATTACCACGGTCAGAGAAAGGAAATGTATACGCAGTAACCTTAATATGTGATTAACTAGCCATTCCATTTGCAAACAAAAGCGCAATAGCTAGACGAACAATTCTGATACGGTTTTCGGAACTTTCGATTGCAGCTGCGAGACGAGCGAATGTTGCAATTGTTGCCGTTGTAGATTGCAATTAGTTTAATTGTTCACAGAAGAACCAACACACATGCCCCACTATGGGCGCCAAAATGTTTGAACACGGAGCGTTTTCCGCATTCATGTTTATTCACTGATGGGGGTGTGTCAATTTTTAATAAACGAGTTCAATTTGGTATATGCGTTAGCCGTGCAAGAAAAGTCGATGGATGCGTTTGAGCGTTAGGCAATTCATAACAAATCTTAGTGCTTGAGCACTGGGCATTAGAGAGACTCTACTGAGGTGAATTTGTTACAATGATTGGGAAAGTATTTATACAAAGTGAGCGTAGGATATCTATTTTACGAGGGTCATTCGAGTAGTTTGTTTCGTGAAAAGAGTTTGACCGAACAGTGATAATAGACACAATTGGTCCATTACCACGGTCAGAGAAAGGAAATGTATACGCAGTAACCTTAATATGTGATTAACTAGTCATTCCATTTGCAAACAAAAGCGCAATAGCTAGACGAACAATTCTGATACGGTTTTCGGAACTTTCGATTGCAGCTGCGAGACGAGCGAATGTTGCAATTGTTGCCGTTGTAGATTGCAATTAGTTTAATTGTTCACAGAAGAACCAACACACATGCCCCACTATGGGCGCCAAAATGTTTGAACACGGAGCGTTTTCCGCATTAATGTTTATTCACTGATGGGAGTGTGTCAATTTTTAATAAACGAGTTCAATTTGGTATATGCGTTAGCCGTGCAAGAAAAGTCGATGGATGCGTTTGAGCGTTAGGCAATTCATAACAAATCTTAGTGTTTGAGCACTGGGCATTAGAGAGACTCTACTGAGGTGAATTTGTTACAATGATTGGGAAAGTATTTATACAAAGTGAGCGTAGAATATCTATTTTACGAGGGTCATTCGAGTAGTTTGTTTCGTGAAAAGAGTTTGACCGAACAGTGATAATAGACACAATTGGTCCATTACCACGGTCAGAGAAAGGAAATGTATACGCAGTAACCTTAATATGTGATTAACTAGCCATTCCATTTGCAAACAAAAGCGCAATAGCTAGACGAACAATTCTGATACGGTTTTCGGAACTTTCGATTGCAGCTGCGAGACGAGCGAATGTTGCAATTGTTGCCGTTGTAGATTGCAATTAGTTTAATTGTTCACAGAAGAACCAACACACATGCCCCACTATGGGCGCCAAAATGTTTGAACACGGAGCGTTTTCCGCATTAATGTTTATTCACTGATGGGGGTGTGTCAATTTTTAATAAGCGAGTTCAATATGGTATATGCGTTAGCCGTGCAAGAAAAATCGATGGATGCGTTTGAGCGTTAGGCAATTCATAACAAATCTTAGTGCTTGAGCACTGGGCACTAGAGAGACTCTACTGAGGTGAATTTGTTACAATGATTGGGAAAGTATTTATACAAAGTGAGCGTAGGATATCTATTTTACGAGGGTCATTCGAGTAGTTTGTTTCGTGAAAAGAGTTTGACCGAACAGTGATAATAGAAACAATTGGTCCATTACCACGGTCAGAAAGAGGAAATGTATACGCAGTAACCTTAATATGTGATTAACTAGCCATTCCATTTGCAAACAAAAGCGCAATAGCTAGACGAACAATTCTGATACGGTTTTCGGAACTTTCGATTGCAGCTGCGAGACGAGCGAATGTTGCAATTGTTGCCGTTGTAGATTGCAATTAGTTTAATTGTTCACAGAAGAACCAACACACATGCCCCACTATGGGCGCCAAAATGTTTGAACACGGAGCGTTTTCCGCATTAATGTTTATTCACTGATGGGGGTGTGTCAATTTTTAATAAACGAGTTCAATTTGGTACATGCGTTAGCCGTGCAAGAAAAATCGATGGATGCGTTTGAGCGTTAGGCAATTCATAACAAATCTTAGTGCTTGAGCACTGGGCATTAGAGAGACTCTACTGAGGTGAATTTGTTACAATGATTGGGAAAGTATTTATACAAAGTGAGCGTAGGATATCTATTTTACGAGGGTCATTCGAGTAGTTTGTTTCGTGAAAAGAGTTTGACCGAACAGTGATAATAGACACAATTGGTCCATTACCACGGTCAGAGAAAGGAAATGTATACGCAGTAACCTTAATATGTGATTTACTAGCCATTCCATTTGCAAACAAAAGCGCAATAGCTAGACGAACAATTCTGATACGGTTTTCGGAACTTTCAATTGCAGCTGCGAGACGAGCGAATGTTGCAATTGTTGCCGTTGTAGATTGCAATTAGTTTAATTGTTCACAGAAGAACCAACACACATGCCCCACTATGGGCGCCAAAATGTTTGAACACGGAGCGTTTTCCGCATTAATGTTTATTCACTGATGGGGGTGTGTCAATTTTTAATAAACGAGTTCAATTTGGTATATGCGTTAGCCGTGCAAGAAAAGTCGATGGATGCGTTTGAGCGTTAGGCAATTCATAACAAATCTTAGTGCTTGAGCACTGGGCATTAGAGAGACTCTACTGAGGTGAATTTGTTACAATGATTGGGAAAGTATTTATACAAAGTGAGCGTAGGATATCTATTTTACGAGGGTCATTCGAGTAGTTTGTTTCGTAAAAAGAGTTTGACCGAACAGTGATAATAGACACAATTGGTCCATTACCACGGTCAGAGAAAGGAAATGTATACGCAGTAACCTTAATATGTGATTAACTAGCCATTCCATTTGCAAACAAAAGCGCAATAGCTAGACGAACAATTCTGATACGGTTTTCGGAACTTTCGATTGCAGCTGCGAGACGAGCGAATGTTGCAATTGTTGCCGTTGTAGATTGCAATTAGTTTAATTGTTCACAGAAGAACCAACACACATGCCCCACTATGGGCGCCAAAATGTTTGAACACGGAGCGTTTTCCGCATTAATGTTTATTCACTGATGGGGGTGTGTCAATTTTTAATAAACGAGTTCAATTTGGTATATGCGTTAGCCGTGCAAGAAAAGTCGATGGATGCGTTTGAGCGTTAGGCAATTCATAACAAATCTTAGTGCTTGAGCACTGGGCATTAGAGAGACTCTACTGAGGTGAATTTGTTACAATGATTGGGAAAGTATTTATACAAAGTGAGCGTAGGATATCTATTTTACGAGGGTCATTCGAGTAGTTTGTTTCGTGAAAAGAGTTTGACCGAACAGTGATAATAGACACAATTGGTCCATTACCACGGTCAGAGAAAGGAAATGTATACGCAGTAACCTTAATATGTGATTAACTAGCCATTCCATTTGCAAACAAAAGCGCAATAGCTAGACGAACAATTCTGATACGGTTTTCGGAACTTTCGATTGCAGCTGCGAGACGAGCGAATGTTGCAATTGTTGCCGTTGTAGATTGCAATTAGTTTAATTGTTCACAGAAGAACCAACACACATGCCCCACTATGGGCGCCAAAATGTTTGAACACGGAGCGTTTTCCGCATTAATGTTTATTCACTGATGGGGGTGTGTCAATTTTTAATAAACGAGTTCAATTTGGTATATGCGTTAGCCGTGCAAGAAAAATCGATGGATGCGTTTGAGCGTTAGGCAATTCATAACAAATCTTAGTGCTTGAGCACTGGGCACTAGAGAGACTCTACTGAGGTGAATTTGTTACAATGATTGGGAAAGTATTTATACAAAGTGAGCGTAGGATATCTATTTTACGAGGGTCATTCGAGTAGTTTGTTTCGTGAAAAGAGTTTGACCGAACAGTGATAATAGACACAATTGGTCCATTACCACGGTCAGAGAAAGGAAATGTATACGCAGTAACCTTAATATGTGATTTACAAGCCATTCCATTTGCAAACAAAAGCGCAATAGCTAGACGAACAATTCTGATACGGTTTTCGGAATTTTCGATTGCAGCTGCGAGACGAGCGAATGTTGCAATTGTTGCCGTTGTAGATTGCAATTAGTTTAATTGTTCACAGAAGAACCAACACACATGCCCCACTATGGGCGCCAAAATGTTTGAACACGGAGCGTTTTCCGCATTAATGTTTATTCACTGATGGGGGTGTCAATTTTTAATAAACGAGTTCAATTTGGTATATGCGTTAGCCGTGCAAGAAAAGTCGATGGTTGCGTTTGAGCGTTAGGCAATTCATAACAAATCTTAGTGCTTGAGCACTGGGCATTAGAGAGACTCTACTGAGGTGAATTTGTTACAATGATTGGGAAAGTATTTATACAAAGTGAGCGTAGGATATCTATTTTACGAGGGTCATTCGAGTAGTTTGTTTCGTGAAAAGAGTTTGACCGAACAGTGATAATAGACACAATCGGTCCATTACCACGGTCAGAGAAAGGAAATGTATACGCAGTAACCTTAATATGTGATTAACTAGCCAATCCATTTGCAAACAAAAGCGCAATAGCTAGACGAACAATTCTGATACGGTTTTCGGAACTTTCGATTGCAGCTGCGAGACGAGCGAATGTTGCAATTGTTGCCGTTGTAGATTGCAATTAGTTTAATTGTTCACAGAAGAACCAACACACATGCCCCACTATGGGCGCCAAAATTTTTGAACACGGAGCGTTTTCCGCATTAATGTTTATTCACTGATGGGGGTGTGTCAATTTTTAATAAACGAGTTCAATTTGGTATATGCGTTAGCCGTGCAAGAAAAATCGATGGATGCGTTTGAGCGTTAGGCAATTCATAACAAATCTTAGTGCTTGAGCACTGGGCATTAGAGAGACTCTACTGAGGTGAATTTGTTACAATGATTGGGAAAGTATTTATACAAAGTGAGCGTAGGATATCTATTTTACGAGGGTCATTCGAGTAGTTTGTTTCGTGAAAAGAGTTTGACCGAACAGTGATAATAGAAACAATTGGTCCATTACCACGGTCAGAAAGAGGAAATGTATACGCAGTAACCTTAATATGTGATTAACTAGCCATTACATTTGCAAACAAAAGCGCAATAGCTAGACGAACAATTCTGATACGGTTTTCGGAACTTTCGATTGCAGCTGCGAGACGAGCGAAAGTTGCAATTGTTGCCGTTGTAGATTGCAATTAGTTTAATTGTTCACAGAAGAACCAACACACATGCCCCACTATGGGCGCCAAAATGTTTGAACACGGAGCGTTTTCCGCATTAATGTTTATTCACTGATGGGAGTATGTCAATTTTTAATAAACGAGTTCAATTTGGTATATGCGTTAGCCGTGCAAGAAAAGTCGATGGATGCGTTTGCGCGTTAGGCAATTCATAACAAATCTTAGTGCTTGAGCACTGGGCATTAGAGAGACTCTACTGAGGTGAATTTGTTACAATGATTGGGAAAGTATTTATACAAAGTGAGCGTAGGATATCTATTTTACGAGGGTCATTCGAGTAGTTTGTTTCGTGAAAAGAGTTTGACCGAACAGTGATAATAGACACAATTGGTCCATTACCACGGTCAGAGAAAGGAAATGTATACGCAGTAACCTTAATATGTGATTAACTAGCCATTCCATTTGCAAACAAAAGCGCAATAGCTATAATCGAATCTTTTATTCTAAAGTGTGGTCCAATGTTTTCTTATTTCGAGATGTATTGAGTTCTTTTCTCTTCAAAATATATATTTAAAGGGGGAAGATGTAGATGTAGCAAGGCCGGGGAGTTATTCGTTTTAAGTGAATGCGGCCTTATTGGATCCGCAATTTTTCAAAACTGACTTTAAATTCATAATTATTGACTCCGAAAGCCCCGAGTGACGAGTTTCAAGCAAATCTGATCAATTTTTCAAATGATTTTCCACCATGTTCCGACCATATTTTGTTGAGGTTAGAAAAAAAAAAATTTGACGTGATGGAGCAAATCTGTCCTTAGAATCGTTGTTAAGTCCTTAAAAGAAAAGTCTAGACATTTGCGAGTTGAGTTGTAAATTCAAACCAAATTTTATTCTTAAAATCAGAGCCTTATATGTGATTTGACAATGAGGTAGGAGGTACAATTTGGTAGTCTATAATTATCGTTAGACCTACGCAGAGGATACACTTTACTGAGGGTGTCTATTTGAGTACATGCTTACATTAGTTTTATTTTAGGACCGCATTTGCTAAGTGTTTTCTCCACTTGTGTTTTGTTGTCGTATTAATGGGTTACAGATCTCTGTTTACACCCGTGCAGTCATAACTTGTCTACTTTATGTGATTTCTTTAGAGATCGGTTTTGTTACATGAGTGAATGTGTACAATAATATATTTATGTTTAAACATTCAGCAAGGGGCCGAAAGTGGCATTCTATTGATGATAATATGTTCATGTTTGAACAATCGTGTTCAGGTCACCCACGCACGACACTTTTTTTTGGGGCTGTGCTATTAATGATATGTGCAAATAACTAAAAGAAGACAACATAACGTCTACAGCCTACCACCACCAGACATTAGGTACCATTGAAAAAAGTCAAGGAACATCCGTTCCTACATATCAGTAGATAAAACTGATTGGGACATATGAGCTTAGTATTTCGTTTTTAAATTTAGATTAGAAACCGCTTATAAAAGAGCGAGAATACTTTTTCAAGAAAATAAAACTTAGCAAAAGAAATGATATGACAATGAAGTTTTGGATTTGAAACTAGAATTAGGAGACCAAGTTTTGTTAAAAAATGAAACTGGTCACAAGTTAGAACCAATTCATATAGAACCATTCGAGGTCATAGGAAACAAGGAACAAAAAGTTCATAATTATAGGTTAAAAATGTTTAAAAAATAACAGAAAAAAAGAAAAAAAAAATGTTCATGATAACGGTCTGATCAACCATATTTTATTATACACCAAAACAAGAACAAAATATTTTAAAATTTTAATTTCATAATCACTTTTATGTCTCTTATGGCTATACCCAAATAAAAATGTAAATAGATAAATAATTAAGCAACAAAAATATATATTTACAAAGGCTAAATAATAATAATAAAATAGGTTAGGTTAGGTTAGGTTAACCCGGACGGCCCTCAGCGGGGCCACGCATAGGCCAATATGGCCCCTAGTTATCCGAATGGGGGGGTGTATGAACCGTCGCGGGAGCGTTAATGTGGTTTTAAAAGTCCCCGAGAATCGAGGTGTTTTTAGCATAGGCCAGCAGTTTCTGTGGCGTCCTTTTGGAGGCATCTTCCAGTGATGCCAACACTGGGGCGCCCAGGTATCTCCTCCTTGCCCTTGAGAGAGCCGGACAGTTGCAGTGGTACTCCTCCACCTGCTATCAGTCTGTGTTCTAGCCTGCTTCTCTAGATCGCCTTGCAGCGTTCTAAGGGAGACAGGCACGTTCTCGGTTCTCCTATTCTCCAGCCCGACGCCTTCCTTAGCTAGTACGTCCGCCGCTTCGTTTCCTTCGATGCCCTGGTGGCTGGGAACCCAATAGATCCGCACTGTCTTTGTCGTGCTTAGGATGTCTAATGCCTCCCTGCTCGCCAAGACACTTCTGGAACTGACCGCGGACGACTGCATGAATCTTATCGCCGCTTGGCTGTCGACGAATAGGTTGACCGCATCGTGTGCTCGTTCTGTGAGGAGAGCGACCTCCGCTGCTTTCCCGATGACAAAAACTTCTGCCTGGAATATGCTGCATTGGTCCGGTAGCTAAAACGACAGCCTTATCTCAGGGTCTGTACAGTATAGGCCCGCTCCTACTCCTCCGTCCATCTTGGAGCCGTCTGTGTATATATTGAGGTGCTCAGTTTGGTCCCTTCCAATTTTCCAGTCTTCAGGTCCCAAAGATGTGGTTGTTTTGACGTCAAGGCAAGTTTGGGGGGTCATGTAATCAGTTGATCTGGTCATGTCCCTGCCAATTGAACTGTGCCCGTATCCTTGTATCGATAGGTTTCCTGATGCTATAAGGCGTTGTGCTGCCTTTCCCGCAATCAGGCGAGCGTGAATGTCCAGGGGGTCGATTCCGAGTACAGTTTCGAGTGCTTTTGTTGGGGTTGACCTCAGCGCCCCTGTAATACAGAGCAGAGCCTGTCGCTGAGTCTTTTCCATAAGCTTATGGTATGTCTTCTTTTCAGTAGCCTGCCACCACAGCACAGTAGCCTGCCACTCTCCATACAGCAGAGTTGGTCGCACCACCGAGATGTAGATCCAGTGCATTAGAGCAGGTGACAGGCCCCATGTGCTGCTGAGCATCTTCTTGGATGCATAAAGCGCAATGGTAGCCTTCTTCACCCTTTCCACTACATTGGGCCTCCATGCCAGCTTGCTGTCCAGTACTGTGCCCAGGTATTTCACCTGTGATTTTGGAGTCAGCCTAGTTTGGTCAATTTTCGGGGGGGTCCATATCGGTACCTTGTACCTCTTGGTAAAGAGGATGAGGTCCGTCTTGTCCGAGTTGATACTGAGTCCTACCTCTTCCGCCCACTCACGTATCTCCCTGAGTGTACGTTCCATTAAGGAGCTGAGGGTCGATAGACATACACCCGTACTAAGTATGCTTATGTCGTCTGCATAAGCTGTTATCTTTGGGGCCTTCCTTTCAAATCTCTTGATGAGGTCGTCGACCACCAGATTCCACAGTAGTGGCGACAGGACTCCACCCTGAGGTGTGCCTCTGTGTGCCCCCTTTACCATGGAAGCAGTGCCCCACTCCGATTGCACCCGTCTACAACTTAGGAGGTTTTTGATCCAGACGTTGATTGCAGGGTGTATGTTATTCGCTTCTAGGCGACTTGCTATTGCGGTTGTTGCCACGTTGTTGAATGCTCCTGAGATGTCCACAAATGCTCCCAAAGCATACTTTTTGTTGTAAAGGGTGCTCTCGATGGTGGCTACTAGCCACCGGCTACTAGTGCCGTCTCCACTGATTTCCCCTTGGTGTAGGCGTGTTGGTTTATTGACATCAGTCCCCCTACCTCATTCCTGATGTGTAAATCCAACAGCTTTTCTAGTGTTTTTAGTAGAAAGGAGGTAAGGCTTATCGGTCTGTAATCCTTGGGACTCACATGGCTGCACTTTCCTGCCTTAGGGAGGAAGACAACTCTCGAGGTTCTCCATTGGATGGGGATATAGCCCGTACTTAGGCATGCTGAGTATATTGCGAGGAGCCATGGGGTAATAACCTCTTTGGTCAACTGCATCATGGCTGGGAATATCCCGTCCAGTCCTGGTGCTTTTATGCCCGCGAAGGAGTCTATGGCCCAGTGGATTCTCTTAGTGGTTAACAGACCTATTGGAGGGTGCTGTTCCTCGGTTGCTAGGTCCTGATGCTCCTTGGCGTCAGTGACCTCGGTGCATCCAGGGAAGTGCGCCTCCATTAGTGCTGTTAGGGCTTCTTTACTGCCCTCTGTCCACTGTCCGTTGTCTAGTTTTAGTTGGCTCTGTACTGTGGGCTGCTTTGAGAGCAGCTTCCGGAGCCTAGCGGTTTCGGGCACTTTCTGAATGTTGGAGCAGAAGTTTCTCCACGAGTTCCTTTGTGCCTTACGTATTTCCTTCTTGTAGCTCCTAAGTAGGATTATATATCCCTCATTGACAATCTCTTCGTTCGCTTGTTTGGCGATCTTGAAGAATTCCTTGAGGTTGTTCCTTTGGAGAGAGAGATCTCGGTTCCACCAGAGTGGCTTGGACCTCCTCTTCGTTCTCGAGGGTTTGCACGATGCATGGTAGGCGTTCAGTAACTCGTTGGATAGGGTCTTTAGGGACTTCTCTATATCCTCCGCGGATTTCACTGAGCCCGGATTCGCGAGCTTCGAAGTAACTGTATTTTTAAACTTTGCCCAGTTTGTGTTCCGGAGGTTTCTATAGACTGTTGTCTTCGAAGGGTGTTTGAATTCGCACTTGAACTGATTGTACTTATGGTCTGAGAAGGATGGTCTTTCGAGGACCCTCCAGCTAGATACCGTAGTACTTTTTCCCGTTGCAAGTGTTAGGTCTAGCACGTTGGATGAGGTCGGACCTACGAAGGTGTGCTCCTCCCCAACGTTTGCTATATATAGATTAGTTGCTAGTATAAAGTCTAAGAGTGACTCACCTCTGTCATTGATGTCGGTGCTTCCCCACACATTGTGGTGGGCATTGGCGTCCGTTCCGATGACGAGTTGATAGTTCTTGGTGCCGGCTTCTGTCACCAGGATCCTGAGTTCGTCGGGTGGTGCGGGTCTGTCGTGAGCCATGTAGCAGGAAGCCACCAGAAGGCGCTTTTCCTCACTTTCCAGCATCACAACCGTCAGGTCATCCGTGCTGTAATGAGACATAAGGTAAGCATGGATTCCCTTTCGTACGAGTACGACGGTTCTGTTCCTGCTTACCGATGTTGAGTAGAACAGGTTATGATTTGAGGACTTTAGTCCGGCCACTGAATTGCCTGTCGCAATCCAGGGCTCCTGGACTAGAGCTATGTCGGCGAGCCCTTGCTCCATGGCGATGAGGAGCTCCGCCGACGCTACCTTGCTTTTATGCAAGTTGAGCTGCAGCACACTCAGCATGGGTGGCTGGCTCACTTGCACCTGACGGGTTGACTACCAGCGTCAGGTCACCGTCTTCCTCTTCTTCGTCTTCAAGCGCAAGACCCTGGGCGGCCTCCACGATGGACTCGAGACCTAAGTCCTTTTCCACCTCGCCTTCCTGCAGGGTATGCGCGTCCTCCTCAGGGTGGCGCTTTTTGAGGCGCAGGTAGACGCTACCCATGCCCCACGCCATCTTCCCGAACTTGGGGTATAGCTTCATTATATAACGTTATTTTTTCTCAAAGATGGCGATGTAGTATGCACACACAAAGAGTACACGCTGTACCTAGTATATGTGAAAGAACACATATTGTAACATTTTGTTGGAATGTTTACGTAAAATCAATCCTCGGGCATAGTTTAGGTTCGACCGCGCAATTATGCCCCGAGCTATCATATGTACAGCCGTTAAGCTTACATAGCTTGACGGCGCAAGGAATATGATCCACTTCATGTGCATACGATATTCTTTCTCACGCTTATTAAGCTTATACATAATGCGGCCGTTCCGCTGGCGGCGTTTCTGGCAAAGCAGCTACGCGGCCTTAACCAAGTAAGCTTTAAATTATAAGATATCAAATCAGTCAATATATTTCTTAAAGACAATGAATATATAAAAGTAAAAAAAATTCATACACAAAAAAAAACTATTAAATATATATACATAAGTACAACTAATTCTGTTTTTACGCAGTCTTTTTATACCCGATACTCAAAATGAGTATTGGGGTGTATTAGATTTGTGGTAAAAGTGGATGTGTGTAACGTCCAGAAGTAATCGTTTCCGACCACATAAAGTATATATATTCTTCATCAGCATCAATATCCGAGTCGATTGAGCCCTGTCTATCTGTCCGTCCCTATCAGTGCCTAGTGCTCAAAGACTATAAGAGCTAGAGCAACAACATTTTATATCGGTACTTCTGTGATATGTCACTGTTACAAGAATATTCCAAAACTTTGCCACACCCCCTTCCGCCCCCGCAAAGGACGAAAATCTGGGGCATCCACATATCTCAGAGACTATTAAAGCTAGAGTAATTAAATTATTTATGCACACTCCTGTTAGATCTCATTATAAAACGTATATCTCCAAATTTCGTCACACCCCCTTCCGCGAATGTTGCAATTGTTGCCTTTGTAGATTGCAATTAGTTTAATTGTTCACAGAAGAACCAACACACATGCCCCACTATGGGCGCCAAAATGTTTGAACACGGAGCGTTTTCCGCATTAATGTTTATTCACTGATGGGGGTGTGTCAATTTTTAATAAACGAGTTCAATTTGGTATATGCGTTAGCCGTGCAAGAAAAGTCGATGGATGCGTTTGAGCGTTAGGCAATTCATAACAAATCTTAGTGCTTGAGCACTGGGCATTAGAGAGACTCTACTGAGGTGAATTTGTTACAATGATTGGGAAAGTATTTATACAAAGTGAGCGTAGGATATCTATTTTACGAGGGTCATTCGAGTAGTTTGTTTCGTGAAAAGAGTTTGACCGAACAGTGATAATAGACACAATTGGTCCATTACCACGGTCAGAGAAGAAAATGTATACGCAGTAACCTTAATATGTGATTAACTAGCCATTCCATTTGCAAACAAAAGCGCAATAGCTATATTCGAATCTTTTATTCTAAAGTGTGGTCCAATGTTTTCTTGTTTCGGTATGTATTGAGTTCTTTTCTCTTCAAAATATATATTTAAAGGGGGAAGATGTAGATGTAGCAATGCCGGGGAGTTGTTCTTTTTAAGTGAATGCGGCCTTATTGGATCCGCAACAAAAAGTTCATAAATATAGGTTAAAAATGTTTAATAAATAACAGAAACAAAATAAAGAAAAAAAAAAAAATTTTTCATGATAACGGTCTGATCAACCATAATTTATAATACAAAAAAAAAAACAAGAAAAAAATATTTTAAAATTTTAATTTCATAATCACTTTTATGTCTGTTATGGCAATACCCAAATAAAAATGTGCAATAAAAAAATAAATAGATTAAAAATTAAGCAAAAATAATATATATTTACAAAGGCTAAATAAAAATAATAAAATAACTTCATTATTGTTCGGAGCAGCAGCCGTTAATAGCTCTTAAGTCACGTCTCTGTTTCTGTTATCGCGTTCAGCCTATGTACACTCTCAGTGCATACACGCACACACCTACAGATGTATGTAAAGTTATTACTTATTATAAGTCACTGCTTCGACGCTTCCTTCTCACTAGTCGATCGTTTCTATTCGCGCTTGCCACAGCTGCAGCTGCCCAAGTTTAGCGGAGCCTATACAGAGTGGACAAGCTTCTATTCCATGTTCACAGCTGTGATT
Organism: Drosophila miranda; assembly: GCF_003369915.1. Classification (NCBI taxonomy): domain Eukaryota; kingdom Metazoa; phylum Arthropoda; class Insecta; order Diptera; family Drosophilidae; genus Drosophila; species Drosophila miranda. Next base: position 41,583,122 of record NC_046674.1, read on the forward strand.
GATAGTGAAGCTGAGTTGACTTCTATCGACAAGTTACAGCATTTGCGGTCTTGTTTGAGCGGAGCGGCGTTGGACACCATTAGTTCGTTGGAGATGAGCGACGCTAATTATTTGTGGACGTTGACATGCAATGACTGCATCTTTCAAGAGGCGATGCAATTACTGCACCGTCAAGTGGCCCGTGTGACACCAGCAGAAGGCTGATACGCGAGCATGCAGGAAAGATAGCTGTTAGACTAATATTCGAGGAAGATTAGCACGAAAGTTTCTAAGAGAACTAGACATGCATTAAAAATAAACATAAAAATAAAAATACCACTACAATTACTAATTACTAGAATGGAGTGTAGGGATTAGTAATTTAATAAGAGGAAGAGAATTGGTGGTGGATATGATATGGTAGAGGGAATTATAATCCAAGCATAAGACCCTAAACGGTTCATGCAAGGAATAATTCGATCTACAAAGTGGAAGGAGCAACGGTAGAAAATTTCTAGTAAGTCTAATAGGAATCGTGAAGTTTATGCGGCTCAACAGATCAGGGCTGTCTATGTCACCCCTGATCAAGTTGTGCATAAAAATCACACCAAGCATTTTTCTACGGTTAACTAAGGATGGGAGGTTTACTAATAGCAGTCTACTAGAGTAAGATGGGAGTCTCTTACCTTCATCCCAGTTAAGGCCCCGCAGAGCAAGGAGTAAAAAGTTTTTCTGTACTGATTCTATACGGTCCTGGTGTACTTTGTACTGAGAGCACCATACTAAGATCGGACGAACAAGCGAGGTATAGAGAGTCTTTGTTATATAGGGGTCGTCAAATTCTTTTGACCACCTCTTTCTAAACCCAAGCACGCCCATGGCCTTATTTACCATGGTAGAAATGTGCTCGGAAAACTTTAACTTGTGGTCTAACATAACACCCAGATCATCCACCAGGGTAATTCTCTCAATAGAACCACCAAATAGGGTATAGGGAGCCAACAAAGGGCTAGAACGATGAAATGTCATAACTTTGCATTTCGAGGCAAATACAATTACAATACTGCATTAGCTATTCTCAAAAATCGATTTGCAAATAAACGTCTCATTCTACAGGCACACATTAGAGAAATATTTGGGCTGGCGCGTGGGGACTCATCTGTTGTTTCGCTGCAGGCGTTTACGGACGCCGCCACCTTTCATATTCGCGCGTTGGATGCGCTGGCAACTAAGGAGGAAATAGCTGATTGCATCATCGTCCACGCACTCTGGAAGAATTTGGACAGGCAGACTCAAGTTAAATGGGAAGCAGCGCCGTCGAATCACGAGCTTCCATCCTGGGAGAAATTATCTGCCTTTCTGGAACAAAGACCGTCGTACCCTTGAAGGCATTCACCACTCCATGCAAGGGCAAGATGGTCAGGTTGGCAAGTCAGGGAAAACCGTGAGTACGCATCATCGAAAATCGTTTGTAGCATCGTGCGCTCCTGTTTCCTGTGTGTTTTGTGAGGGCACGAACCATTTGATAGCCAATTGTCAACGGCTCAAAACTCTATCGCCGAATGATCGTCACAAGGAAGCAATTGTTATGCGTCAATTGCCTGCGAAAGGGTCATCACGTAAAAGATTGTAAATCAGGTCCCTGCCGTACTTGCCAATCGAAGCACCACACTCTTCTGCATTTCCTTCGTCCAACAGAGCCCTTCCATACTGTTTCTTCAATTGAGCCATAGCCAAATCATACCGCCATGGTTGCATTGTCGCCATCCTCGACGATATATCCCAGCATCCGTCTGAGCCTGTTCTATTAGCCACCGTCGTCGTTCTCGTAAAAAACAGCGCTGGAACTTTCATGCCATGTCGCGCATTGTTGGACTCGGTCTCGCAATTGCATTTCGTAACTACTCGTCTAGCTATTCAGCTTCAACTGCAAAAAAACCGAGCTGCTTACGGCAGTCTCTGGCATAGGAGATGCTAGCTTCTCAACTGAAGGTATCTCGGTGGAGCTCGTTCTGAAATCGCGGATTTCAGATTTCACCACTAGCATCACTGCCGTCGTTGCCCAGAAGATTACCGACAGTCAACCTCGCGTCTCAATTAGCACTGATAATTGGCCTATACCTTTGAATGTCCAGCTTGCTGATCCTTCGAGCCATAAGCCGCAGCGGATTGAGCTGCTCATATGAAGCGAAGCTTAGAGTCCTTGTGAGATTCCTATTTGCAAGCAAAGCGGCGCTTGGAAAACTTGGAGCGTAATCCAGCTCTTCATGAAAAATATTCGGCATTCATGAAGGAGTACCTGTCCTTCGATCATATGTCTCTGGTGCCCAAGGAAGATAGGCACAAGTGCAAATATTTCTTGCCACATAATTGCGTCATCAAAGAGGACAACTCCACAACAAAGCTGAGGGTCGTATTCGACGGCTCTGCAGCTACCACATTTGTTCTTTCGTTAAATGATCTGCTTGTGTCTGGTCCCACCATTCAGGCCAAGCTATTTCACACAATCATCCGTTTTCGTACATTTTCCATTGCTCGTACAGGTGATATCGGTAAAATGTATAGGTGTATGCGCGTCTCAATGCCTGACACCATGCTCCAATGCATATTGTGGAGGGACTCTTTTGACGACGACATACAGACCTTCAAATTAAACACAGTCACCTATGGGACTAAGCCTGCATCGTTTTTAGCTATTCGAGCTATGCATCAGCTAGCCGTGGATGAGTGGTCTTCGTATCCATTGCGGTCGGAAGCCATTCTACAGGACTTCTACGTAAACGACATGATATCTGGAGGCAATTCGGTCGAGGAAGTGCGAGATATTATGCGTCAAACCACGGATCTTCTTGCTCGAGGGAACTTTCAATTGCGGAAATGGTGTTCCAATTCCCCTGATGTGCTTCGTAAGGTCCCAGAGGCTGAAAGGGAAAGTTTTCTGAAGCTGGATGATGGCAGTGATGTAACCAAAGCGCTTGGGCTCATTTGGGAGCCCCATAAGGACAACTTTTTGTTTACATTTGCTCCTCAAATCGCTGTCGCCTATGTACGCTCTCAGTGCATACAAGCATAAAGTTAAAGTTCGACCCTTGCTTCTCACTAGTCGGTCGTTCCTATTGGAGGCAGTCGGTCTGCAGTACTCTTTGTCGCCCAAAACGCCTAACATCTACATCTAAGTCCACGGCCACGGCCTCGAACAAAAAAAACACACACAAACAATACCAACAATAAACGTCGAATTGTAGCCTTAAAAACGGATCAGTTATTTTCTTGTAAATTTTGGATTCAGAGTTGCCGAAGAAGCTCGGCAGCTTCCAACAATTATATTACGTTATTTTTCAAAAGGAGGGCGATGTAGTATGCACACACAAAGTACACGCTGTACCTAGTATATGTGAAAGAACACCTATTGTAACATTTTGTTGGAATCTTTACGTAAAATCAATCCTCGGGCATAGTTCAAGTTCGACCGCGCAATTATGCCCCGAGCTATCATATGTACAGCCGTTAAGCTTACATAACTTGACGGCGCAAGGAATATGATCCACTGCATGTGCATACGATATTCTTTCTCACGCTTATTAAGCTTATACATAATGCGGCCGTTCCGCTGGCGACGTTTCTGACAGAGCAGCTACGCGGCCTTAACCAAGTAAGCTTTAAATTATAAGATATCAAATCAGTCAATATATTTCTTAAAGACAATGAATATATAAAAGTAAAAAAAATTCATACACAAAAAAAAACTATTAAATATATATACATAAGTACAACTAATTCTGTTTTTACGCAGTCTTTTTATACCCGATACTCAAAATGAGTATTGGGGTGTATTAGATTTGTGGTAAAAGTGGATGTGTGTAACGTCCAGAAGGAATCGTTTCCGACCACATAAAGTATATATATTCTTCATCAGCATCAATATCCGAGTCGATTGAGCCCTGTCTATCTGTCCGTCCCTATCAGTGCCTAGTGCTCAAAGACTATAAGAGCTAGAGCAACAACATTTTATATCGGTACTTCTGTGATATGTCACTGTTACAAGAATATTCCAAAACTTTGCCACACCCCCTTCCGCCCCCGCAAAGGACGAAAATCTGGGGCATCCACATATCTCAGAGACTATTAAAGTTAGATTAACTAAATTTGGTATCCACACTCCTGTTAGATCTCACTATAAAACGTATATCTCAAAATTTCGTCCCACCCCCTTCCGCCCCCACAAAGGACGAAAATCTGTGGCATCCACAATATTGAAGATACGAGAAAACTAAAAGCGCACAAACGTTTCCCTATTTTTTCTCCTAATTTAAATAGGTTTTAGAGATAAGGAACCAAACACCTATTTTTTCATACGATCAATGTCTTTTTTACACTGTTTTTCTGGAACTACCAATCTACCGTGTAAAAACAGAATTTGGTGTATTCAAATTAGGAAAAAAACAAAACATGTTAAAATTCATACGCTGGACTAATGCCCTAATAAGTAAAATAAGTATTAAAATGACATTAGACTAGGATATGTATTTTATAAGGATATTTTCAGTCTCAGTGCCAATGTAGAGGTATTCTTAAAATACCGTTTCATTATGCTTCCCGCTTGGTTTTGCGACTCCTTGCCTGTTTATTCATCAGCCTTATTGCCAGCGTGATCTTGAGCCCAACGACACCTTTAGCTGTCCACCAGTCTGTAAGTAGACACATATATGTATATAGCACCTAACACACTAAAACGTATTTATGATTAACTTTATATTAAACCTTATCTACTTATTATCTAACCTTAATAAAATTAGTATCTAATGTCGAATTCATTTAGTTAATTCTTTGTTCCATAGGTTAGATCAGGTAGAGGCGGTTGCCAGCCCAGTTTCGGTCCATTGGGATACCGCTTGGGATCAGTCCCTTCCTGTAAGATGTGATAATTCATGTCAGCAGTTGTCCCAACCAAATGCTCTTATAAAGTTAGCGATCTTTTTGGGACATAGTGTAGACATCTCCGAAATGTCAGTTAGAAAGGCAGAGCTTATTGTGGCTTTTTTCTGCTGAGAGCTGGACCGGAGCAGAACAGGTGTTTCACTGTCTCCTCCTCGTAGTCGTCTCTGCAGCTGCGGCACCCAGCCTGTTACATGGGTGCCTATTAGCCAATGTCCGGTGAGGACGCGTATGACTGCGCTGCACCTTTTCCTGACTATTTTGCAGAGCTCAGAGGTGCGCTTCTTATCTATGGTCGGCCAAGTTAGCCGAGTTATGCGACAACGTAGCCGTATTTGCCACTTATCGTTTGTCAGCTGCTTGTTTTGCTCTTTTATAATAAGCTTAAAGGTGGCCATTGGCATACAGATATCCTCCTTGTCTTGGAAAATGGAGAATGTAGTGCCAAGTCTGGCCAGCTCGTCCGCTATACATTTACCCTCGATGTCCCGATATCCCGGTGTCCCGGGACCCAAATCAGGCTAATAGCAAATTGCTGAGCCATCTCCTGATTTGCGGTAGTCTGCATCATTAACCGAGTTCAAGGAAATCGCATCAGAGCCTCCCTGATAGCTGTAACTTCCGCTTGGAAAACATGTAGTGATTTGACAGCCTGAAGGAGTGCCTTATGTTTAGCTGTTCAGAGTAGATTCCTCCTCCGACCCTACCGTCCAGCTTCGAGCCATCCGTGAAGATGCTTATAGCCCCATCTGGGCCCGGCATTCACCCGAGCCATTCGTCTCTGTGGGGGATGATAGTGTTGAAGAGAGTCTCTGTGTACTTCCCTGGAACTCGATAGTCCGTTCTTATTGGGACAATGTTGTTGTTATTTAGTATGGATGAGTGACCTCTTTGCTGAAGTACCCAGTGCTCAGAGTCTCTAAGACGTGTTGCTGCCAATTCTGCCCGCTTTTCCTGCAAGGTCAAGGCTTTGGAGGCATAGCATGGCATTAAGCGCATCATTTGGTGTTTTGCGAAGAGCTCCACTGATGCAAAGGGCCGCAGTTCGCTGAACTTTTCCCAGCTGATAGGTGATTGTCCTTTTTAATAGGGCAGGCCACCACACTGCAACTCCGTAGAGTAGTATAGGTTTAACTATTGCCAGATAACTTTAAACCACTTTAAGCCAATAGCTTTTTTGCAGGTGTAGAGTTCTGTCTTTGCCTTCATCACTCTATCCTTGATATTTAGATTCAAATTAAGCTTTTTGTCAATTGCCAACCTTGGCAGTAACTGGCACTTTCGCTGAAGGAGAGCCTACATCCATTTAGTATTGGGGGGCGAGCCCTCAATGAGCATCACCAAGTGGCGGTCGACCCGCAGGTCAGTCAGGGCTTCCGGGATGGCTTGACGTAATTAAAGGCGCCCTCGACGCTCATCAAGACGTGTGATCTCTTGTTTGATCTCTTCATCCAGACGCTGAGCTGCTTCTGAGTTTTCCTGGAGTTTCTTGTCAACGCTGGCCATTACTCTTCCGATCTGTTTTGTCATAGCTTCTAATTTCTGTGATTGAGCTTCACCTTGATTCTTTACCTGATCCTTGACTTGCATTATCATCTCTTGCTATTGGTCACCCTGACCTTTCAAAGCCTCGCCTTGATCCTTAATCTGCAGCATCATCTGTTGCGGTTGCAACATCATTTGTTGCGGTTGCAGCATCATTTGTTGCGGTTGCAACATCATTTGTTGCGGTTGCAACATAATTTGTTGCGGTTGCAACATCATTTGTTGCCTCATCTCCATAAAATGGCTATTGTACGCAGCCGTCTGCTTTTCCTCCACTGTTGACCTGGAGCCTTGCTCATGCAAGAACTCATAATCGTCGACAGTGAGGCCTGCTCTCTCCAATTCGGCTTTTAACCCAGCTGCAGTTAGGCCGTTCGTCGGTAAGTCCCGCTCAGCCGATTCCCTCTTCAACTACTCAACTTTAAGCTCTCCGTATTCAACCATTCTCAAAAATTCCACTTCTGACACCAGTTGTAACGTTTAAACGGTTCGTCTTCTCCCGGTTGAGAATATAAAACAGAGAGTTTTTTTAAACTAAACAGAGACTTTATTGAACTGGGAATTTTACGTGTTGTTCAAAAAAACTCCGAGCAACTCCGGTATAACAACAATAGTCAGCCTACTTATTCTCCATTCGTTACAATATTTAGCATATAGCTTTGAAAAAGATGCACATCGCCTGATGATAGAATCAACTTTAAATGAATGGAGCTGACCATGGAGAAACGCCAATGATAAAAATTTACAGTATTGCTATTCAAACCAAATAGACCATCAGCTTGTCATTTTCAGTCAATGGAAGAAACATTAACATACTGGGTGGAGTTGGAGAAAAAAAATTGTTGATTGTGTTCAGGGCAGGAGAAGATAATTGCTGCGCACTGTACTATCTCCGGTCCCAACTCGCTCTCGCGCGCTCGGAGGGGCGCTCGGGAGATTTATGTTCCAAGATCCACCCGGCGCTCAAGCCACCATAGAACATAGATCATAAGGCTTAGTTTTTAGTTACGTTCCCACCCCCGATCCAAGCGGCTGATCTACCGCGCGACCCCCGAACCAACCCCCCAACACCTACATACGCATATATATCACGAAACACCGCGGCTTTTCATTTCTTGCGAAGGCTACTAGGAGGTTCACTGGATCAACGATTCCGATGTTGGAGAATTGATCTTCGATCCGCCCCACTACAAACATTGGTCCTTCGAGCCGGATCTTCGCCTGAATACAAGGAGAAGCCCACCCAGCAAGCACCGGCGGATAATTCCCAAGTCACAAGATAAGTACGGATTCCCCATCTCCAGTGGCTCCTCTCCTCCTGGTCCCAGTCGGCTGGACATATCCATATATACATACGTGCCGTTTCCTTAATTCCACCGTCGTATTGACGTCGCGACATTATCGGCAAATCCGGACGTTCTCCACGTCTTCGAGTGCTCCTCAATATCCACATTCCGCATAAAAACGGTCGTGCTTATACATAGTTCCGTTGTCGGTGCAAGCAGCTGTGCCCCAGTGAATTTAAAATAATTCACCCACAGCGAGCCCAATTTTATCAGCCGACTAATACGCCAGCCCCGTATACACATACACCTCGACATATGTACATATGTACATGTCCATATGTACTTACCGCTCCAGCTCAAAGAATTAAACCATACTTCGTTCTGCCAATGCTTGTGGCCTCCTACTTTTCCAAAGGTTTAATTTGATACGCATTCCGCCTCCGATCCAGTGCTTACATTCATATACATATGTACATACACTCCCCGACACTTGAATACGACATACTAAAATGTACACTTTAGGCACCAATATTTCCGGCACAAGCCAAAGAAAACGGTGAATTTGAATTTTTCTCAAATCTCTATTCAATTTAGCATAAATTAAAAAAAAATTAATAGCAATATTCATCAAAGTATATTGAGGAAAAAAATTTAATTGACACAACTCAAATTTCCGTTCTCAAAAAATGCGACACTTGAATACGACATTCATATTGAAAAATTTTTTATTTTGGATGTGGTCGCGACCGGACATTGAATAAATTCTCAAAAATCAATTAGAGTGTCCTTATTACGAGAAACAAATTTTGGTTGTGGTAAGTCCTTTTCAAAGGACGAAAACTCGACAATAAATGCCTCGAAGGAAGTAGATCCATCAATAATGAAAATAAGTGATAAAATTGGTAAAACTAGGTGTGTTGTGAGTGATTTCATAAAGAACGGGTCAAATTATAGCAAAAACATAAAAAACCGAACCAAAATTGCTACTACCGAGACCTCTATGAGATCTCATCTGCGAGCCGCATCTAAAAAACACGACTAAAACTCGATTTACCAGCCCTTTTGAAAATAGCTATTCTTAATATTGTGAATAGCCTTCCTAATCACTTTATCTGCTGGCTCGTTGGGTATTTTCATCTTCACCGCCGCTGAAATAATATGGATATGTTAATTAATTAATTATTATGCTTTTTTAAATTTTTTCTTAAACCTACATTATATTTCTTTATTCTTCTTTTATTCCCGAGCATAAGAGAAAAATAAAGAAATATAATGTGAATGCAGCGAAACATTAATATAATTTGAACACAGTTTTTTTTATATTTTCAACCTTTTATACAATTGAATTTTCTTTATTTAACACGCGCACAACACATATTATTAATTATTTAAAAACTGCACTTACCTGATATTAATAATAATCACAGATTACTTAATTTCACTTATTAAAACTTCGTTTGACGCTTGCAAATAGCAAAGATCAAAGCAAAAGAGTTCTGTGGACGCAGGCGCAAAAGAGACGAAAAGATAAAACGAAGTTCTCTGCTACAGCGCACGGTCGACAGAGCCGAATTACGTTCGGCACGCGCGGAAAAGAAAGAAACAAAAGAAACGAGGGGGAACGTGCTGTGGATGCCCCAGACTTTCGTCCTTTGCGGGGTCGAAAGGGGGTGTGGCGAAATTTGGACACGAAACGGTCAAGGTCCGATATCACAGGAGTGTGGATACCAAATTTGGTTGCTCTGGCTCTTATAGGTTCTGAGATCCTTGAACTCATATTTTGCAATTGGCAAGACCGACCATGAAACCTGTGTGTTAGAGAGAGACAGAGCGAGAAAGAATGAAATTGTTTTCTTGATTCTGGCTATAATAATTATACGATCTGGTTGAGATTTAACACTCTAGAACATCCTCTACGATTCTGCGTTTTTGGTTTTATCGTATCTTTAAAAATGTGGATGCCACAGATTTTCGTCCTTTGTGGGGGCGGAAGTGGGCGGGGCGAAGTTTTGAAATATTTTTGTAGCAGTGACATATCACAGAAGTCTGGATCCAAAACAACGTTGCTCTAGCTCTTATAGTCTTTGAGAACTAGGCGCTGAAGGGGACGGACAGACGGACAGACGGACGGACGGACAGACAGACAGGGCTCAATCGACTCGGCTATTGATGCTGATCAAGAATATATATACTTTATGGGGTCGGAAACGATTCCTTCTGGACGTTACACACATCCACTTTTACCACAAATCTAATATACCCCAATACTAATTTTGAGTATCGGGTATAAAAACAAAGGGTTCGATTTGGCTGCGTCAACGCCTAGATGACATTGTAGATGACATTCGTCATCGCTCACTGCTGGTACTGCAGGGCTTGTTTATTCCGTGCATGCCAAATGGTCCATAGTTTTTTTTGATTTTATAAATACATACATACATACATATATAAACTAACACGGGGCACTGCGTCTCCCCTTTTTTTTTTACTAATTATATTGTCCAAAACAACACACGACTCCATAAATACGGCACATATGTATTTACTTATATACATACATACATATATTACTTATTCTTCCAAATATCTAGCTATATATATATATTATATATAAAACGGTTACTCCTTTTTTTTTAATCGTTAATCCAAGCCACGGTACATAGCACCTACATCCATACACCCACACACATACAAGCAGCAGCAGCAGTGAAAAGAAATCTTGTAAGAAGTTTAAGCGGGTGAGTTCGCTGAGTTTGACCCATCCACCCAGCTCCAACGGCTCAGTCACTACCACATCTTCCCATCTGGCCCCAGCTGAGCGAGGTCCGACCACGTCCAGGGTGGACGTCTCACACACCACATGCCTTCGAGGCTTTGTTGCTCCCCTCGGTAGTCCCTCACACGGTCCCCAGCACTATGGCCTAATCGGCAGTCCGTTCCGCACGGTCCAAGTTTGCCTTGGTTGCAAGCAGACTGACACGCTTCGACCAGAAGCTCAGCGCTCCAGGTGCTAGCACACCAACCCGCTCGCTCTCCCAAGTCCATCGAGATAACTGACGTCCAAGGGATGCTATGCCGAACTGAACGATCAACTCAAGCCCCCGACTGTCCCTCACACGCCGCAACTGGCCGTTCAAGTGCCGACTTCCGACGGTTGCCGCCTCCCTCCATGTGACACTGAAGTTTTCAGTGGGGACTACCAGCAGTGGCCCACGTTCCGAGACCTGTTCAGCGCCATCTATATAGAAAACCCGAGGTTGGCTCCAGTGGAAAAACTGTTCCACCTCAACAAAAAGACGAGCGGTAAAGCCCACGACATAGTGGCACAGGCTCCGCTCACGAACGAGGGTTTCGCGTCCGCATGGAACGCCCTCCGTGAGCGTTTCCAAAACAAGAGGCTGATACTCAAAGCCCAGCTGAAGGTCCTTTTCAGTCTGCCCCAAATCCGTACAGAGTCAGCAGCAGCGCTAAAGGAGCTCCAGAGGGCCGTCCACAAGTGCGTCACTACACTCACCCACTCCGAGGTCTCCACAGACAGCGTTTTCGCTGACGGAGTGTTAGTGTACCTCATTTCCGCTAAGCTGCCAAAGACGACCTTAGAGCTTTGGGAGCAATCCGTGACGCATAAGTCCGAAATTCCCACCTGGCACGCCATGGACAAGTTCCTGGTGGAGCGGTACCTGTCTCTCGAAGTGACCGAGGACGGCCATCCAGGCATGGCGACCCAGGCCCACTCCAGGGCGAGCATACCCACTCAGACAATTCCAGAAGCAATCCGTTTCGGTCTCAAGGAAGTTCTTATTCTAGGAGTGTCCACTCGTTCGAGACAGCAGTGAATCAAAAGAGGAACACGTGTGATCTCTGCTCCAAAGAATATCATCCAATCCGTTTATGCCCTCTGTTGTGAAATCCTCGATACGAGATTTCAATGTTGAGCAGAAATGCTCTGGGGAATCTTTGCGTTTAATAATGTACTACACGATATAGACAATTCGAGCTTTATTCATTTGGACTTCAATCAACTTAAACTTTAATCGTAATCGCGTATAGAGTACAATATAATGGGTAATACGGGTTTAAGCGCGGCCGGCTGCAACTGCTTATTGTCGTTGTGATTTCGTCGACACGCAAACGAAGACTGTTCTTGGTGATCGGAGACGAGGTTACGCCGCCCTAGCATGAAACGACGCCGTTCTCCGAGTGGGCAATCGCATTTAGAGCGCTCTCACTCTCTTTGTAGTTTAACCCTTAGAAAACCGTCCATGCCGCCCCCAATACTGGGACCAGTATTAGAAACCAAAGGATGTCACATGTGAATGCTCTGTGAATAAATAAAGTGTTCGTTATGGTACATGTATGGTCGAATGGAGCTAGCAACGGTGGTAGGATTATTCTGAGGTCTGTGGCAACGGTAGCCGACATAGTTTAGAGACCGATCGTTTATATACGCCTGATGCTGTTTTAACAGTTGCGACTCTGACTAAACTGTCAGCTCCAGGGTGAACTTCTATTATCCTTCCCAGTTTCCACTCGTTGGGTGGCAGTCGGTCATCCTTGACAATTACTAGATCGCTGACTTGTAGATTGTCGGTTTCATGTCGCCACTTTGGACGGGCTTGAAGATGTGATAGCCAATCCGAACTCCAACGCTTCCAAAATTGCCGGATCATTTTCTGTCCTTCCAGAAATTGGACTGTGAGTGGAACATCCTTTGTCGTTACATCCGGCGGTGGGCATTACGCACGACGAGATCGGTAAAATGATGATGATTGGGAATGATCATTGGTTGTCGCTGGCTTATTGGAAGGTGCATTGCATTTCGCAGTCGACCTCTGACTCGTAGAATTTGTTGGTCATCTAGAAATGGGGATAATTGACACAGCTTGTGTGTGCCCGATAGTGCCTTGTTTCCCTTCAACCTCAATATTTCTGTCGCGTAGACCTCCTGTTGAATGCTGCGAACGAGATGAATTAAAGCGCTCCTGCACACTCAGTGGTCCAGACAGTTTGTCCCCTTTGGCTTGAATGTTATGTATAAACCGTAGAACATATGCCATGACTGATATTAACCTGTCGTATGAGGACGAGTTTTGGATGAAGGCTTCTGGAGCCTCCGAGACTTGCACAGCATTTTTGAACAAAACTGATGGTTTCTCCTTGATTATAGTCCTGTCGATGCCCTGACTGGGAACTCCGTTTGCCGGCCATTGGCTTTCCGGCTGCTGTAGCCATGATGGTCCAGACCACCATAATGGATGTACTGCTAACTCTTGTGGTGTTAAGCCACGAGTTGCGCAGTCCGCTGGGTTTACCGCAGTAGGTACATGTCTCCACTGAGTTGATGTACTATGCTCCAAAATCTGTCCAACGCAATTTGACACAAAGGTTTGCCATCGGTGGGGATCTCCATTTATCCAAAACAAAACGATAGTAGCATCTGACCAATAGAAGGTTGACATAGGTGGTCCTGCAGTTCGAAGTTGGTCCCGGATCCATTTTGCCAGTTTAACTGCCAGCAGCGCACCCGAAAGTTCGACTCGTGGAATTGTGATCGGTTTCGTGGGTGTGACTCGACTGCGTGCAGCTAGCAAATGAGTTTGAATCATTCCGTTTGGTAGCTCTGCACGAATATATGCACATGCTGCATACGCCAGTGATGATCCATCGCAGAAAACATGTAGCTGTAATGACGCAAGCTCGTGGATGTTGAAGCGCAGCCATCGTGGTACTTGAATTTGCTCGACATATGGCAAGTTCTGTATGAATCCCTGCCATCTATCAAGCAGTTCGGTTGGCAGCGGTTCATCCTAGTCCAGTTGTGCTAGGCTGCCATCGTTGCGTTTGATGCGGGCCATCCATGAGTCCTTGAGTATCGCCTTCGCGGTCATGACACAGGGCGTGATGAAACCTAATGGGTCGTACAGTCGGGCGACTGTGGAAAGTAAAGAACGTTTAGTATGTGCGTGACTGATTTCAAAGTTTATCTTGAACCCAAAATAGTCTTGATGTGGATGCCAATAGAGACCTAAGGTTTTAACGGGATCTTGGTACTCAAACTCTAATAATGTCTTACGAGATAAATGGTCTGGAGGTATGTCTTGTAGCAGAGAAGCGTCATTCGCAGACCACTTTCGAAGTTCCATTCCTGCTGATCGTAAGGCTCCGATCAATTGATTTTGAATTTCTAATGCTCCTTCGCGAGTGGAAGATCCGCTTTGTACATCATCAACGTATATTTCATGTCGAAGGACCCTTTCCGCGAGTGGTATCGGTGCTGCGCCAGTTGATGTATGACGCGAATGGCTGTGTAAGGAGCTGAAGCGGTTCCAAACGTAACTGTGTTGAGAAAATACTCAGCTACCTGGTTGTGTTCGTCATGCCAAAAGATGCGTTGATATTGCGAATCCTCTGCATTCATGTCAATGCATCTATACATCTTTTGAATGTCGGCAGCAAAAACAAAACGATGGAAACGCCAATTCAGGACCACGCCGGCTAGATCGTTTTGGAGCGCTGGTCCGGTGCATAGGACGTCATTGAGCGGTTTTCCGTTTGACCTTTTACAGGAGGCGTCATATACTACTCTAACCTTAGTAGTGACACTTTCCTCTTTGAATACTGCGTGATGAGGCAAGGTGCAGCATGTGGACTCGATTCCATTCTCCTTGCTAATGATGCAATGCTGCTGCTCCTTGGTTGTTACTTTGGTCACCTGGCCTAGTTGAAAGTACTCATTCATGACTTCCGAATATTTGGCTTGCAGCTCCGGCTGCCTTTGGAATCTTCGTTGAAGCATTTGGAATCGATTAATCGCGATTTGACGTGATTTGCCTAGCACCTGCGAAGGGTCAAACAAACGCTTAAGTGGTAACCGTACCAAATACTTGCCGTTTCGTTGACGGATGTGAGTTCGTTTAAAATGCTCCTCGCACCATCGCTCTTCTGGTGTGAGCTGTTTTGCACAACCGAGATGCTCCATTTCGAAGAATTTCTGGACGAGATTCTCTAGCCTGTTGTGGTGACATCTAATGGTGACAGCGTGTGAGCGTGTGGAAGTGGCTCGACCAAAGACTATCCAGCCAAGCTGGGTGTGCTGTGCAATTGGTTGGTTCTCCTTTCCTCTGCGGATATCTGAAAGCAGGATCTGTGGGATTACGTCCGCTCCCAGCAGAAGATCAATCCGTTGTGATTTGTAGAACCTGGGATCGGCGAGTTCTATTCCGTTCAAATGAGGACATTGCTGCAATTTGATGGATTTTGAAGGTAATTGCGATGTAAGCGTTTTAAGTATAAACGCAGTATCAATGGTAGTACAAAACTGCGAAGTACAAGAACTTAATGAAAATTCTGTAGTGTAGGTACACCTGTTCTTGGAGGTGGTCCCAACTCCAGCAATTTCTGCCGAAATTGGATGCCGCTTGAGGTTGAGAGCCTGCACTGTGTGCTCTGTAATGAGGGTTCCTTCCGAGCCTGAATCCACTAACGCACGTACCACAGCTGATTGGCAAGTGTGGGGGCTGTGGATTGTGACCAGGGCAGTGGCCAAAAGGACAGTGCTGGGTCCGTGATGCGTTGCCGTAGCGGAGACTAGTTGCGCAGAGTGTGTTCTCACAGACGAGTCGGTCGCTGCAGACTGTGAATGACCACCGGAACTAGTGTTGGGAACAACTGGGAGAGGCTGTGCCGTGCGCTGAGTAGGAAGTGGGGTCCTAGCGTAGAGTTGCGTAGGTGTAGCCCTGCCAGATGAGTCGCTCGTTGTATACTGCCAGTGGTTACCGGAACGAGCGCTATGGGAGGCTGCGTGAGGCTGTGTTGCCACCTGAGCAGGAGTTGGGAAGTGCAGCAGTGTATGGTGTCTTTGACCACACTGCGTGCAGTTCCTTTTACTGGTACATTTTGAAAGTGCATGGGAACGGCTCAGACAGTTGAGGCATGCCTTTGCATGATCGACGATGGCTTTCCTTGCAAAGCAGTCCTTGGACAAAAGGTCCTGGCAATGCCGAAGATTGTGACTGTCGCTACAGTGAGGGCAGCGAGTGTGTTCGGCAACCGCAGTCTTGGCGTGGAAACTGTTGCCCTTGTATGTTACGTTGCCAACTGACTTCTTCGGGTGCCTTTGATTGACAGGCTGCGGCACAGGTGTCCGCGTCGTGGAGTGGCCTCGATTTTCGAACACATCGATGCTGACGAGACGGTCGTTGAGAAATGATTGTAGCTGAGAAAATGTGGCAAGTTCGGCAGAGCTACCGAGATGGAGCTCCCAAGCTTGCAGTGTCGTGCTTGACAGTCTGGAAGTGAGATGATGAGCCAGCCAATGCTGAACATCTAGATTCTTGAAAGCATTGAGACAAACCGTCGCAACATTAAGCATATGTTTTATATCAGCAGACTGCTCCTTTGTCAACTGTGGCAAGTCATACAAACCGTTCATATGGTACATAAACTGCAGCCGTTTGTTGTCGTATCGCTTGAGGACGAGACTCCAAGCTGTTGCATAGTTATTTCCCGCAAGCGCCATCTGCTGAATATCCTCGTCGCGATCCGAGGGAAGATCTTGCTTCAGGAAATGAAACCTTTGGACGTCGGACAGTTTCTGGTTGTTATGGATGAGTTGAACAAATGCATCGTGAAATGCCGGCCCATCCACAAACTTGCCTGTAAATGTCGGTACAGGTAGCTTGGGCAATTGCACTGATGATACAGATGGATTTGCTGGCTCTGGATTCTGCTGTACCGGTGGTGCTCTTGGACATACATTTTCGTAGGCCTCTGATATGATGCTGAATGCCATTGTATAGTCTTCATCAAAGCGAAAGGCCACTTCGCTGGACACATAACTATGCGTACTTGGACATCGAAGTATTAGTAAACGTTGATGATTTTGCTCAAATTCACCTAAGAACCGTTGTGAAGTTTGTAAGCGCGTTTGAAAATAAGCTTTTGTTTTCCGATCTGCGCCATTCTTTCTGAAATTACGCATCGTTTGATTAACCCTCGCAATGAGATTTGTCTGAATAACACTGAGATTGTCGATTTCCACCTGAGGATCGGCTTCGAGGTCGTGGGACTCGGCTGTTGACATGTTGCTGTTATATGTGTATGTACCTTTCTCACCCTTAGTTGCACTCTCTTTGACCTTGTACAAAATACCCACAACGAAACACTTACTCTGGTACTCGGGAGTGCTTCTCTTTGCTTAAAGCGTAGCTTAAGAGAACTTGCGAGTCGTTGTTGTTGGTGTTGTCCGAGCGGAGAGCAGAAACTGTGCTACTGTGAGCGTTGAGTTGAGGCCTTGTGTCTAGAGATGATGTGCAGCAACAGAACGCTCGTTGGTCTCTTGGTCTCTGCTTTGCACGAGAGAGAGGCTGCTGTCTAACCGTCGGCTTGTGTTGTTGTTGTGTGCTACTGTCCAGGCGCAGAGCTATCGTCTGGTCTTCTTTGTCCCTGCTTCGTGCGAGAGATAGTGGCTGTTGGATAAACCGTTGGTTTGCGTTGTGTTTGCCGTTTACAGTTACAGCCGGTAAAATATGATTTTATTTGTACATTTAACTGAACGCGGAACGAGGTAGAATCATATGCGGATAGTACGAATTAAACGCGGTTCCCCCCATGGGCCACCAAAAATGTTGTGAAATCCTCGATACGAGATTTCAATGTTGAGCAGAAATGCTCTGGGGAATCTTTGCGTTTAATAATGTACTACACGATATAGACAATTCGAGCTTTATTCATTTGGACTTCAATCAACTTAAACTTTAATCGTAATCGCGTATAGAGTACAATATAATGGGTAATACGGGTTTAAGCGCGGCCGGCTGCAACTGCTAATTGTCGTTGTGATTTCGTCGACACGCAAACGAAGACTGTTCTTGGTGATCGGAGACGAGGTTACGCCGCCCTAGCATGAAACGACGCCGTTATCCGAGTGGGCAATCGCATTTAGAGCGCTCTCACTCTCTTTGTAGTTTAACCCTTAGAAAACCTTCCACCCTCACTTCCTTCAAATGTCCGCTGACGCTCGCTCCGACTACACTTAGCAAAAGCAGCTTTGTTTGAGCTGCTTTGCAAGGGGCCACCAGATACGAGCATGCCAAAGCGCTCACAATTGTATCACTTGTGGAGACCGGCACCACACGCTTCTACAGCGTAGCAATCCAGCAAACTCCAGCGAGGCGATTTCCACAACGGCACAAAATTCCTCAGCGTGGCCCGCGCTATATCTACGAGAACCAAGCGTGCAAAATACAAGTTCGTCCGAAGCTCAGCCAAACTTTCAGGCGTATTTCAACTCCCGCACGAGGGCTGTCCTTCTAGACAGCCATCTGGGGAAACATTTCCACGCCCGCGCTCTGATCAACTCTGGCTCCGAGGCGACGTTCATTATGGAACGTCTTGTTGATATGATCAAATTGCTATTCTAACGTATCCAGGCACAGGTCTCCGGCCTAAATAATGCCGTATCCACTCAGTCAGAGCAGCTCTGCAGTTTTTCCATTCGCTCTCCGACTAGGCCGGGCTTACAACTAAATGCCACAGCCCACGTTATTCCGGAAGTGACCGCGAATATTCAATCGCATCCGATCTCGCAAAGGTTCTTGAAAGACCTGCCGAACCTCTCATGGGCGGATCCAACGTTCTATGAGAGTTCACAAATAGATGTCCTGATTGGAGCGGATATCCTTACGGCCATCCAGTTAAGTGGCTCACTGACCAACTTCTGTGGCTCTCTCCTCGGGCAGGAGACCATTTTCGGCTGGGTACTCACAGGTCCAGTGCCTCAGGTGATGAATAAAATCTAATCGTTTTCGAGTCAAATTTCCAGACGACCTATCAAACTGGTAGAAGACTCGGGGTCCTTTTACGAAAGCAATTTCCTTCCAGCTCCCTCCGCAGAAGTTATCGGACAGTCTCCTACGCTTGACCGAAGGGAATATTTTCAAAATATTCACTGTATGAAAGCTCAACGCTCCGTTCCGAATTCAAGCCTGAACTTGAATGTGAATATTTCGTTAGATCAACACAGGCTCACCAGACCATGTAACCGGGCGGCAATTTCCAATGTCCTCAATGTGTCTCACACCCGTTCCAAGATCGGTACTAATGTGTCTTCGACTCCTTTATTTCATCTTAGTTCTCCGCATCCAGATATGGCCCCCCGTCCCCGTGCCAACCACGCCACGGAGAGCCGTCGTGATCGAGGGATCAACTCGCACCGTTGCCGGGTCTGCCGAGGAGTCCATCCGCTACGGACCTGTCACCATTTCCTTCGCCTGAGCCCCGAGAAGAGGCTCCGAGCCGTCATCATTAACAAATATTGCGGGAACTGCCTGGCCCACGAACATTCCGGCAAGGATTGTCGCAGTGGCGGGCTGTGCCGGGTGTGCGGCAAAGGCCACCACGCGCTACTCCACATACCCTCGTCACGGCGTCCAGCCCGCTCAGCCTCGGCTGCATCGTCGCCATCCACATCGACCCATGCCGACCGGCTGTGGGGACCGCCACACCATCGGCTTTTTCTCCAGCGTCCCAAGCTGAACGCCGCCCTCGTCTCCCCGTGAGGCGCCCCGAGGCAGGGACCCCAGCACCATCCGTTGACTCACTTCTACAACATCGAAGCCTGATCATCCTCCCGACGGCACTGGTGGTCCTGGAAACGGGTTCCAAAAACTTCGAGACGGCGCCGCTCGTCGACCCATGCACGCCGGTAAGCTGCATTGACGACTCCTGTAGGGGACGAGAAAGTGTGTACGGCGGTGATCCGCGCCAAAAGTGGCGACTTCCGGTTGGAGACGGTGCTTAAGGTCAGGCCTCGTTGGCGCATCCGTACGCCGATCCGACAGCTGAGCGATTCCGTCCGGGCGCGGTTCGGTGACCTGAGGGTTGCCGATGAGCAATTCCATCGACCGGCCACAATCTCGCTCATCTTGGGAGCTGACGTCTACCCGAAGGGGGAGGATGTTCTGGGCAAGAGAAGATAATTGCTGCGCACTGTACTATCTCCGGTCCCAACTCGCTCTCGCGCGCTCGTAGGGGCGCTCGGGAGATTTACGATCCACGATCCACCCGGCTCTCAAGCCACCATAGAACATAGATCATAAGGCTTAGTTTTTAGTTACGTTTCCGCCCCCGATTCAAAAGGCTGATCTACCGCGCGACCCCCGAACCAACCCCCCAACACCTACATACGCATATATATCACGAAACACCGCGGCTTTTCATTTCTTGCGACGGCTATATATTATATACATATACATATATGTATATTATATATATTCCTAACGCGACAGTATTTCTACTTTATGATAATGCGCTAGTCACATGGAGTTCACATAGTTGTGTGCTTTTAAGCAGAATGATTTTCTTATTCTAACATTTTTAGTATGACTAATATTTTTATTATTATGACTAATATTTGTATTATTAATACTAATAGGTTAGGTTAGGTTGACCCGGACGGCCCTCAGAGGGGGCCCCACATAGGCCAGTATGGCCCTTAGTTGTCCGGATAGGAGGGGGGGGGGGGGGGGGGGGGGGGGGGGGGGGGGGGGGTATGAACCGTCGCGGCAGTGTTTAGTGGGTTTTGAAGTCCTCGAGGATCGAGGTATTTTTCGCATAGGCCAGTAGTTGCTGTGGCGTCCTCTTGGAGGCATCTTCCAGTGATGCCAGCGCTGGGGCGCCCAGGTATCTCCTCCTTGCCCTTAAGAGAGCAGGACAGTTGCAGATGAGATGTTCTAGGGTTTCGGTTGCCCCAGGTTCGTCACATTTCCTACAACTGTCTCTGTTTGTGATTCCTAGCTTTGTCGCATGCGCCGCAGCCAGGCAGTGTCCCGTTAATATTCCCACTAATAATCTGCAGTCCTTCCGTGGTAGGTGCAGCAGGTAGTGGCTGAGTTTGTCATTGCGTTCCTTGCACATGATTTTCGAGGTTCTGCAGGCGGTGGTACTCCTCCACCTACATTCGGTTTGTGATCCGGCCTGCTTTTCTAGATCGCTTTGCAGCGTTCTGAGGGAGACAGGCACGTTCTCGGTTCTCGTATTCGCCAGCCCGACGAATACTAATTATAATTTTATTTGTATATTTTTTTTTAACATTATTTTTTATTATTATTATTATTTTTTTTTTTTTTTTTTTTTTTTTATGGCTTTATCAAGTGTTTTTCAAATTTCTCCCTAAATTGCGTTGCTCTACTAATATTTTTAATATTGAAAGGTAACTCATTCCATAACCGAATAGCATTTGTTAGAAATTGTTTTCCTGAATTAGCAAGTTTGTACCTTATGGTTACCAGATTCAACGTTCTATTTGATGAAGCAAAGGTTATCATATAAGTAGCTCGGCTGTCTGGTATAGATTATTCGATGTAGAAAAATAATTGTTCTGTACCCTATCCATGTCTTTAAATCCATTTTGAATATTTGTCTTGCTAAGATTGAGATATGATCGGTTCGTCTCTTGTTATATATGTAGCGGGCAATGTTTTTAAATGTTACTTTTAGTTTTTTTTGAGATTCAGCGTCACAATTTCCAAATATTTCAATACCATAGAATAAGGTGGGTGTCAAATATGTCTTAGCTATCATTAGTTTGAGTATATCTGGTAGGTATTTTTGTGTTGGTGCGAGTTTTCTTAGTAGACTATATGTTCTACCAGTAGCTTTCACTACTTGGTTACTCCAAGAAAGCGTATTGTTAAATGTTAATCCTAAGTTTTCCACATGATCTACGTAATTAATTTGTTTTCCTTCGATTTCAAGTTTTGGATAGGCCATCGTATTTAGTTGCTTCTTGTATATAATTACACATTTACATTTATCTGGATTAAGTGCCAGACCATTACGCTTCGCCCAGCTAATCACATTGAACAAATCACTGTTACACACACTTATACACTCATCAATTTTACTCAATGGACGACTAACATACATTTGGACGTCATCCGCATACATATGACTTTTACAATTTAACAGGACGTCTGGCAGGTCATTCACATATAATGAGAACAAAAGCGGCTCAAGAACTGAACCTTGAGGCACACCACGTGTAGTGCTCATCATTGAAGAAATTCTACTTCCACTTACTACGACCTGTCTTCTATCCGTTAAATACGATTTTAATAGCTTTATAGCTACCTTACTAAAATTTAAAAAGTTAACTAATTTACTTAATAAGATTTCGTGGTTAGCCGTGTCAAATGCTTTACTGAAGTCAAGTAGTACTAATAGCGTCACATTCCCTTCATCTTGTGTTAATCTAATGTCTTCCGTTATATTTACTATTGCCGTAGTACAGCTTCTTTGTCTTTTTTAACCTGACTGTTTGTCACTTAGTAGTGCATTGTTATCTAGGAAAGTTCGAATTTGTTGTGACATTAATTGTTCAAGAACTTTTGACAAGAACGATAGAATTGATATAGGTCTATATTAATTTTTTCCTTTAGGGACCGGGGCTATTTTCGCAAGCTTCCATGTAATTGGAAATATTGATTTTGTTAAGACAGTATTGCAAATATAAGTCACCTTTGTAAATATTTTCGGAAGTAAGGAATCAAGTCCGATTGCATTTGACTTAATTTTAAGCACAGATTCAAGGACATCACACTGACTGGCACACATGAAGCTAAAGTTATTATCACAGGAACTATTCGGTATATTGTCAAGATAATGATTATATGCTACTTCAGGTACCCCGTTTATCACAAATTTTCTATTTAATTCATCTATGTCTACATCAATTTTGGTGTTATTTGTCCTCTTCCCTATTCCCAAGTCTTTGAGCTCCCTCCATGTCCTTCTTGTTAATATTGCACTTTGAAACCTTACAGAATAAAAAGACTTTTTAGCTGTCAGTATTAATAGGTTGGTTTTTTTCCTCAAAGTTTTAAATTCTTGATACTGAACAGACGTTCTGTAGCGTTTCCATTTGTTATATGCTTTGTCCCTTAATGATATATTGTGTGCAATACATTGATTGAACCATGGATTTTTCTTTGGTGCAATCTTTAATTTACGCAGCGGTACGAATTTTTCATAAAGACATGTTATGTGAGCTCGTAGTTGTTCTACTTGAGAATTAACATCATCCATGTTAAATATTATATTCCAGTCATATGTATTGAATTCGTCATTAAGTTTGGTAATGTCAATGCTCTTAAAATTTCGGTACCATATGTCGTCGTCAATCTTTTTACAATTAAAATCATAAGTCAGGAAAAGTAGGTCGTGTCTGGAAAATGTTGGGACAGATAACTGATCATAAAGAACGATTTTTTCTTTATCATTGACAAAACAAAGGTCCAATAATGTACTTGCAGTGTTTGAGAAATGTGTTGGTCTACTATTATTGACTAGATGCAAGCCTAACGATGCCATCGCTGACTCCATATGTCGTTCCTTCAGTATATTGCTGTTTAGATCCCCGATTATAATTACGTCAGTATAGCTATACAGATAGGTCTGAAATTGCATCAATTACTTGTTGGTAGATTGTATTGCGGTGTGGTCTGTACAGACAGCCCAATAGTAATTTAAGAGAACTGTTAGAGGCCGATAATTCTATAAAAAGGTATTCTATTGTATAGCTTACAGATAGGTCTGAAATTGCATCAATTACTTGTTGGTAGATTGTATTGCGGTGTGGTCTGTACAGACAGCCCAATAGTAATTTAAGAGAACTGTTAGAGGCTGATAATTCTATAAAAAGGTATTCTATTGTACTTTCTGGAGGGTGCTTGCATATTAATTTGGATTTGAGTTTCTTGTTTATGTATACAGCAACACCCCCACCATTTCCTTCCCGATCAGATCGGTATAGATCAAATCCGGTACACAAAATGACATTATCACATAGATGCGGCATGAACCACGTTTCCGAAGCACAAACTACATCAACATTCGATTGTTCAAACATATATCGGAACTCATCAATCTTACCATACAGACTCTGAGCATTTATATGACAAATATTTATGCCATCTTTTTGTTTAGCCAGCGTGCAAATCAATATTCTACTATTCGTTGGAAGTCTATTCATATTATGGACCATTTAAAAGATACTAAATAGCATATTAGCAGCACACGCAATATACACAAATCACTTATAACTATATAAAACATAAAACCTTAAACTTCAACATTATATTACTATGGCTAAGGGAAGTTTTACTAACGAAAATGGTTATTCTGGTCTGTCTCAACTGGCCTGTTAACTGCACCTGGATCAACTGCTGCAAGCTCATCCTCGGAAGTATCCCGCAATGTTTGCAGGTCATGCATGTTATCCACTCTAAAAATCTCTCCAGCTGGATGCTTCTTAACATGCACGATCGCCCGACGAGTGATAACAGCCGATAGTGCTTTTCCTTTTTTAATTTTCATCGCCTCTTTGAAAACAGCCAGATTCTCTTTAGACCGCTGCTCATTAATATAAAACGCAGCCTGCGAGTCGAATTCCATTAGGTCCAGTGATAGCAGTTTTTTCGATTCCCTGCGATAGTTGCCAACAGCTCGCAACAACGCCGCCTTCTCTCTCACACTCTCTAGTCGCAGGATTATCACTGGATCAACAGCTGTTCCGTGAGTTATCTGTCGGATCCTAAAGATGCCTTTCACCCTTGGGAGGGGTGTTAGGTTAAGGGCAAAGCGCATCTTGTTGAATCGGACCTTCAACATTTCACCTTCTTCAAAGGGTATTCCATGAATACGGAGATCACACGCAATGTCCGCTTTGGCGCGCTCAACACATTGTGTGCTTAGATCTCTAACTTGCGCACGTATTTCTTGCATACCATGGATTACCTCACCCGCCTTTTCCAATTGCAGGACACGTTCAGTAAGTTTCTTCACATCTACTGCCATACCAAGAATTTGATTGGTCATAGCTGTGAACTTTTCCTCTATGGCCTGCAATACACCCTCAGACTTTAACGTATTTGCCGTGATTAGTTCAGCCTGCTTAGCAAACATTCTGTCCAGGGCTTTCTGAATATTTTCTGGTATTTCCTCAGAACTCTTCGAGCCCTTGAGATCAGTTCCAGATTTTTCTCGCAGACGTTTTGAAACTGGAGCCATGTTCAAAACGTTTTTCCGTTACGTTGCTGCTTAAAATACTGCTTTATACTGCTTTATATACTGCTTTGCCGACTCTTTACAATGCGTTGCCAATCACTTTGCTGTCTGCACTGCTTGAAACCTTTTATTGGGTATGGCTACGTTATTCTCTCAGTGACTCCGAAAGATCAAATGCTGGTTTACTGAGAGTGGTTCAGAACAATAACAAATATTCTTCTTCCACAGCACAACCAATAACAAATATTTTTCCACTGTATTTTATTAAAATTGGCGTTGTAGCGTTAACTTCAATTATTTCCACCGTCAATTGTTGTCTCTCAATGCGGACACAGTTTATGATGTGAACAAAACACTCTGCTTAATAAATAATAGTGTATCACTTGAGTTTTTAACGATTTTGTTACTCTGTATGTTGTACACGACTTGCTTGCTTGGCGCCTGAGGAGGCGCTGGATCAACGATTTTGATGTTGGTGAATTGATCTTCGATCCGCCCCACTACAAACAGATTGTTTAAAGCTCAACATAAAACATAGGCAATCATAAAATGTGGAGACAAACAGCAAGAACTAATCCTCCTATCTCAACAAGGAATGTTCATGCACATGAACAGGACCCAATAGCAGACAGCGAGCTTGAAGGATACCAATAAACCCGCAGTAATCACATCTTTAGCGGACCGCGGGCTGGACACACAGAGAACACAGCCTCAACGATCGACGCCATTTAATTCGGTGCCAAAGTCTCACTCAGCCACACGCAAATTACTAGCGCAATTATTTGTATTAATCTAAATATACTTAAAGCACAGCGACCATTGTAATCATAACTAATCTTAAATAATATTCATAAATAAAGAATAATTATAATAAAACCTGGCGTCCTGGACTAAAGTATAACTACGGAAAATTCGGGGCCACAACGGTTACAAACGGAAAGTCATCAAACTAAAGTTGTGTTTTGCAAATATTGCGAGAACTCGGTGAATTCTGGTGGTGTTTGGAACATTCTGGAGGAAATCTTCAAAAACTCTGCTGCGCGAAAATTCAAACAAAAGACAATTGGCAAAGCAGCGCGAGAGTGAGCAGACGGCAGCAAGCAGCTACGGTAAAAAGGAGAAGAAAAACCGAAGCAAGCCGAATAAAGAGGAACGGCGTAAGCAGCAGAGACGGCGATAAAGAGACCCAGTACCCAATTTGAAGGCAACGCAAGACTTGGTGGATGGTCAGCAACGTGCAATAGGCAGGATCGTTGGCGGTGAACATCATCTGGACAAGGAGAAAGCGTGGAGCAGAGAAGGTAGCTAGTGGTTCGCAAGTGCTGTACGGCGAAAAAGGCAGCTGGTCAACGCAAAAAGTCTGCAGAAACGGCGTAATCAGCGGAGACGGCGATAAAGAGACCCAGTACCCAATCTGAAGGCAACGCAAGACTTGGTGGATGGTCAGCAACGTGCAATAGGCAGGATCGTTGGCGGTGAACATCATCTGGACAAGGAGAAAGGCGTGGAGCAGAGAAGGTAGCCAGAGATTCGCATGTGCTAGACAGCGATAAAGGCGGCTGGTCACGACGAAAATGCTGGAGCTGTGTTGGTGCGACGACAACGAAAACATTTTGGAATTGGTTGCTGTTGGTGAGTGCAAGCGAAATATTGCAAAGAAGCAGACAGACAAGAACGGCGGTAGCAGTGGTAATTAACATAGTGTTAAGTTTATATTTTCAATAACATAACATCAAGTTTAAAGAGCGGAATACTGTTAATTATTGTAAGGTCTGAGAGGAACTGGATTCTAAATCTGTATTTTGGCGAGCGAGCGGCATAGATCCATTTCTTATTCTATTATATTTCATACAAGTTTGTAAAAATGAATAGAGATGAGATTTTGGCATTGTTGGTGGCAGATTTGCGCGATAAATTGGCCGAGACAGGTTTAAATAGAACCGGAAGAAAAGTTGAATTGCAAAACAGACTGCTGGCTCACTATGGTTTTCAAACCGATCAAAACAATGAAGAAATTAGGGATGAGGGAGAGACTGCAGATGAGATTAATGAAGAGTTATCATTTAGAACAGTGGCCTCAAATAATGAACAAGCAAGGGGAAATGAAAGGCGACATGAAAATCCAATTGGATCTGGTCAGAGGCGGCAAACAGACAGTTAAAATTCAGGAAGGTCATAGTTTACGTTGAAGGATGTAGAGGGCAGTGTGTCACAGTTTTCGGGTACAAGTTCACCAGACATTAATCAGTGGATCGAAGAACTCGAGGAGTGTGCACTCACGGTGGAATGCAACCAATTACAGGTGTTCATTTATGCAAAATAATTGCTCAGTGGGGCAGCGAAGCTATTTATTCGAAATCAACGCGATATTCGTGATTGGAATGTTTTAAAGGGTGCATTGATCGACGAATTTGGGGTGAAGGTGTCATCAGCTGAGATACATCGTAGGCTAGGGAAGCGGCAGAAGAGGAAGAACGAAACGTTGCACGAGTATATGTACACTCTGATGGAGTTGGCAAAGCAAATCGAGATGGATGGCGAAAGTTTAATTGAATATTTTGTCAGCGGGATTCCAGATTCTAGTGCAAACAAGGCTTTACTGTATCAAGCTAGGAATATGAGGCAATTGAAAGTGCAAATTGAGGCATACCAGAAAATGACAGGGTCGATGAGATCACAAGGGAAGATTGACTCACACTTCAATAAAGGAGAAAAAGAGTTAGTGAAATCAGCGGAAAAGTTTAAAAAGTGTTTCAACTGCGGAGATGAGTCGCATATTGAGCGGGATTGTCCAAAAAGAGATAACAGGTGTTTCAGATGCAACCAGCTAGGACATAGAGCTGCTCAATGCAAGGTCGACATGGCAATTAAACAGGAGAAAGCAACCAATCTAGTTCTGGAGAATGGTAGGACAAAGCCATCAAGCAAGTTCACTTCGTCAGGATTAGAGTTGAAATCTGTAAACTACGGAAAAGTTGTGTTTAAAGGATTGGTCGATACAGGTGCAGATTTGTGTCTTCTAGGCAGAAATGTGTTTTTGAAGCTTGGTAGAGGAAAACTGGCAGGACGTAGTAAATGTTTAACGGGAATTGGTGAAAGCCAAATTATGACTTTCGGTAGTATCACAATACCTGTGCAGATTGATGACATTGACTTAATAGTAGAATTTTACGTAATTGCGGACGAGGACATGGGATTTGATGCTATATTGGGTAGAACTCTTTTAGAGAGTGTGGACATGAAGGTAACAAGAGATGGAACAGCACTAGTCCTCAGATCAGGAAGTCAAGTAAGTACTATGCACAATGTTCCAGAAAATAGAGATGAAAGGGAAAATGTTAATTCATGTACGGAGTTGCTAAATGAGTTTCAGAGTTTGTGTCTGGTGAACTTAGAGCAGAGTGAAGCTATAAATATTGATTTGTCACATTTGCCCTATTCAGAGAGAGGTCAAATAAGAAAGATAATTGAGGAATACAAGCCGAGTCGAAATGTGCATTGCCCTATAGAGATGAAAATTGTACTAACGGATGATTTACCTGTGTATCAGCATCCTAGGCGTATGGCTTATAGTGAGCAGAACATAGTAGACGAGCAGGTCAACGAGTGGTTGGCAGAAAAGATAATCACAAAAGATAATATACATCAGAATATGCCTCTCCGATTGTATTAGTACCAAAGAAGAATGGACAGAAACGTCTATGCTGCGATTATCGCAAGTTAGATGAGAAAATAGTGCGAGATAACTTTCCGATGGTACAGATGCAGGATGTTATTGAGAAATTGCAAGGAGCTTTGATTTTTACTACATTAGATTTGACTAACGGCTATTTCCACGTACCAGTTGAAGTTCAGTCACTAAAGTATACATAATTTGTAACGCAGAAAGGACAATATGAGTTCCCATTTGTACCGTTTGGGATTTCGAATTCCCCAGCAATCTTCACACGTTTCATAGTTGCGGTAATGAGAGAATTGGTTCAGAAGGGTGACGCTGTAGTATATATGGATGATATCATTATACCAAGTAAGGATGCTAAGGAAGGCTTACAGAAGTTGAAAAGAGTGCTAGAAGTGGCAGGAAAGAATGGTTTGAAGATAAACTGGAGTAAAGGTCAAATTTTGCAAAGTAAGGTAGATTTCTTGGGGTATGTTATACAAAATGGTACCATAACACCCCGTAAGGAGAAAACACAGTGCGTAGCAAACTTTCCGATCCCAAAGGATAAAAAGTCTGTACAACGATTCATTGGGCTGACTTCTTATTTCAGGAAATTTATTGAAGGATACGCAGTCATAGCCAGGCCATTGTCAGATTTGTTGAGAAAGGATTCTAAGTTCGAGTTCAAGGAGTTGCAGCGATTAGCATTCGAGCAATTGAAAGCCGCTCTCACTAGAAAACCAGTTTTACGACTGTACAATCCTAAATTATCTACGGAGATACACACGGATGCTTCTAAGTTAGGTTTTAGGGCTGTTTTGTTACAAAAGAATCCAGAAGATGGTCAGCTGCACCCAGTGATGTATATGAGTAAGAAAACAAAGCCATGTGAGGAAAACTATCATTCATACGAACTTGAAGTTCTAGCAGTAATAGGAGCATTGACTAAATGGCGTGTGTATGTTCTCGGACTGAAATTTAAAATCATTACGGACTGTAACGCGTTTGCCATGACGATGAAAAAGAAAGACGTTCCATTAAGAGTAGCTAGGTGGCAATGTATCTGCAGGACTACGACTACGAAATAGAACATCGTTCAGGATCGAAGATACGACACGTAGACGCCCTCAGTCGAGTTGCTTGCTACGTGTTGTCAGAGAGTGTTATGCACAGGCTTAAGGATGCGCAGTGTGCAGATGAATGCACAAGGGTGGTCAGGAAACTGGTGGATGTATATATATAAGCAGGGATACGAGGATTATTATATAGCAAACCAAATCTTATTTAAAGATCTAAACCGAGAGTTAATAGTTGTTCCATCTCAAATGGAAACCGAAATAATACAGATCGCACACAGGGGCAGGGACATATTTCGGTGAAGAAAACACAGGATCTGGTAGAGAAATCTTACTTTATCCCTAAACTAAGAAATAAAGTAGAAAGAGTGGTAGGCGGTTGCGTGCAGTGTATCTTAGTTAATACAAAAGCGGGCAGGCAAGAAGGGAACCTTGTAATGTGCCAGAAATTTATATTCGTAGAGGTGTGAGATTGTATGTACGGATGGAGGTTGTACATACTTTTTTTGACGGTCAGACACCAATAGTATAGCAGGATTTCGGAACGTGTACCTCTAGCTATGCTCTAACTAGCTCGCCGGAATGTCGTGGGATCTTTCCTACTCTCCTATCTGCTATACGAACATATTCGCAAAGATGTTTTAGGTACACTTGATTTAATGTTCAAAAGGAACTCTACAAAAGAAATCAAAAAGAAAAGAATGTGAATTTTAACTAGCTGGTTAACCGACTACCGACAAATAGTCAGGCTATATTCCGTCGCTCTTGGGGAACTCAGATGACTTTGACCCCTTCTCTACCCTCCCTACCTTTGTATGCCGTTTAATCGACAGCATAACCCTAATCGAGCGCATCTCTATTTGATCATCGGACTTCCTCAGGCTCTACTCAGGACAAACACGAAAGGTTTAATGTTCCATTATTATCTACTAATTATTATTTAATAATTCAAAATTTAAGGGTTTGGACTTCATGGATTTCCAGATAAGTATAAACTTAGCATAAAGTAATTAAATAAAGAAGGAGGAAATAGTAGCAAGCTATACCCAGTTATATTTGTATATGTATATAGGACTTATGTGCAGAGAATATGGCGTAAAAGAAATTAAAGTGGAAAGAAGAGAAAAATATGATAATTATATAACTTTAATTATGGCACGGCTATGGTTGTTTTATATACCGGAATAGAAGTTTTATAAGACAGATATATATTTCGGAAATACTCGAGAATTCCGTTTAAGGAAGTTCGTAACTCACTCATACTTTATACGAATTACACAGCGTGTCCGTTGAGCTCAAGGGGCGACGTAGGAACATATTCTGAGGAAGGGAGAAAAATTATGAATATACAGGTCTTCACTTCTAATTCGGATGAAACACCGATTTTCTTTCCATTTCCATACCCGTACGACGACGATTTGCCACTCAACGGCTGATCTTAAAAAATGTGGTTTTCATTTGCGCTAATTTCTAATTATGGGTAATTATATACATTATTATTATTATTATTTTTTTTTTTTTTTAAATCTATACAATACAAAAATAGTTGGTGCGTAACCTAATCTTTAATAAATGGAAAATCTCATGACGAGACTCAAAACTAATACTTTGGTACATTTTCATACGACGACTATTGAACGGCAGTGTGGATCGCCGCAGAATAATGTTTTATTTTCACAGTTTGAGAACACTGCGAAGAACTACATGCGAAAGCCTTAGCCGCGCGCTTAATTCATAAGCGAGAAGGGTGTCGAGTGCGGCACATTAGTTTCTCTGAATTCGCAAGAAAACCATTCTTCTCGTCTTACTCCAAAATGTACTTCAGCTCAAGTATGCATCCACATAACTTCGGGTTTCACTCTAGTATATCTTCGGACGGCTCTTTCTGGTTTATTTGGTTGTAGTTATCGTTGGTTTATGTAGATGCTGGTTCCTGGGAAATCCGAGGTCTTTCCCAGATCTACTAAGAAATCGATGGACTTTGACGACCTCGTTCTTGGAGGGGGGGGTCAATTGGTTTTTCTTTCCCAGTGTCGAACGTAGTAAGATTTCCAGCCCTATGATACGAGACTGTTAAAGCTGTGTCACTATTGTAAGGTCCAAATACCTTTTATTTTTTCTTAATCCAAAAGGAATAATGTAGTCCACCAGAACTTCAATTTACTTGGCACGTGTTTGATTGCACAACGTTTTCAAATTCACTTGGATCTATATATTTGTATAAAAAGACACATCCGAATTCGCACAGCTTCACTATAGCAATGATCTAGCCAGAAGTTCTATTACTTGCATTAGCCCTTACGATCGGAACTTTACCTTCCACAACCAACGGGGTAATCGTACGATTTTAGACAAAGCTTACACCTTGCTTCCCTAAAAAACGGAGTAATCGTACGATGCTAAGCAAAGCTTACACATAGCTTTACACATACGGAGTAATCGTATGATTTCTAGTAAAGCTTTAAAACATAACTCCCACAGATCCACGCTGCTTCTCTAAATTAGACATTAAGCTCTTCAATGGAAGCTTTAACTACTGCTCTCTTGTAATTGATCTCTTATCTTGTTTTTGTACTTCCCAAGCTGTTCTCTGGAGTTTTAGAGTCACAACTGGCCACTACAACCTAACTCCCATTGACAAGGGTGATAAACCATTAGTCACCTATCACTTAGACCACGTCGGGCCGATGGAGATTACAAAGAAAAGATATAATCACATTTTGGTAGTTGTTGATGCATTTTCAAAATTCGTTTGGTTATACCCCACACGTAGTACCGGAGTAGAGGAGGTGCTGAACTGTTTAGAAAGGCAAGCAGTATCATTTGGTAACCCATTCAGAATTGTTACTGATCGTGGCGCAGCTTTCACATCGCACTTATTCAAAGAGTACTGTGACAAGCAGAAGATACAACATTTGTTAATAGCTACAGGCGTACCTAGAGGCAATGCACAGGTCGAGAGAATGCACAAAATAGTAGTACCAATGCTGTCAAAGATGAGCTTAGAAAATCCAGGAAATTGGTATAGGCACGTGGGTAGAGTGCAACAGATAATTAACAATGTCGAACCTAGGAGTACCAAAGTCGCCCCATTTAAACTCCTAACAGGAGTAGCTATGCGTATAACTGACATAGCTGAATTGAGAGAATTGGTACAGCAGTCTCTCATAGGTGAGCTAGACGAAGAGCGTGAGCAGTTAAGGAAAGAGGCCAGGGACAATATTCAGTCGTTGGAGGAAGAAAATAAGCGATCCTTTGATAAAAAGAGAAAGGATGAAAAGCAGTACAAGCTCAATGACTTAGTTGCAATCAGGCGGACCCAATATGGTGTTGGATTGAAGTTGAGGGGAAAGTTTCTAGGGCCCTATAAGGTGGTCAAGATTCACAAGCACGGCCGGTATGAGAAAGAGTGGGAGAAGGAGAAGGCCCTTTTAAAACATCTACGGTGGCCGAACTTATGAAGGAGTTCGGGGCAAACTCTATGTCAGGAGGGCCGAATGTGGGATTTGGTGGGAAGCCACAGAGAGCAACAGAGTCTGTAGAGATAACAGAGCAAGTAGCAGAGAGAGTGACTAGAAGCGGCCGTCGAACAAGGAGAGGAGAGAACACAGCCTCAACGATCGACGCCATTTAATTCGGTGCCAAAGTCTCACTCAGCCACACGCAAATTACGAGCGCAAATATTTGTATTAATCTAAATATACTTAAAGCACAGCGACCATTGTAATCATAACTAGTCTTAAATAATATTCATAAATAAAGACTAATTATAATAAAACCTGGCGTCCTGGACTAAAGTATAACTACGGAAAATCCGGGGCCACATATATCGCGTTGAACTCAAATCTATTATGCATGAAGTAGATTTCATTAAAAGAGATGAGCGTGGGAACAAGTTCCGCACGTATTTATTGGCTTTTCTTAGCGTTGGTCTCAGTTATACCCCATATTCAAAAAGAGTATAGTGGTATATTCGATTTGTGGGAAAAATGGATGTGTGAAACGCCTAGAACAAAGCATTATAGCCGAGTCGATTTAGCATTCACTGTCTGTCCGTCTCTATGAGCGCCTAGATCTCAGAGACTATAAGGGGTAGAGAAACCAAATTTGGTATCCAAGCTCCTGTGATATCCCTCTTTTACAAATGCATTTTAAAATTTGGCCCCGCCCCTTTCCGCCTGCACAAATGACAAAAATCTGTGGCATCCACAAGTTTAAAGATACGAAAAAATCAAAGAGGCAAAATCATAGAAACTGCAAATTTTAAATTTCTACCATATTGCAGTATCTGGATCGGATCGGATCATTATTATAGCCAAAAGGACAAAATCATTTCGCGATGGCAACGCAGCGTCCTACAAGTTCTGACTGATATTCTGTCTCTCTCAGGACAGAGAGTATCGGGTATAAATATAAAGTTGCGGCAGCAGCAGCAGCTCACAATGTTCCCTCCCGTTTGTAGTTAGTTTATAGTTTCCTATAAATGCATATTTTTTGAAGATAAAACAGTTCGAATGTGCAACTCAACCATGTACATTTGGTCGTTCCAGACGGATTCACTATTGACCTGCAGAATAGAAGTCTCATCAGCAATATATTATTTATTGCTTCAGATTGCACAGCGGGAACATCCGACAAAATATTGGTTAAAAGACACATTATTCAATCAGAAAAACAATAGTTCCCGTTTGATCTTCCCCGCACCACACTCGGCTGAGACGACTCTCTCTTGCTTTCTGCAGAAATGCGAGTCGAAGTCGAAGTCGAATAATGGAAACTCTACTGCTTAGTTTCTCTCCTGTTAGGTAAAACTCTTCAGTTGATCTGTAATGACACGACTGGGTACCCCATAAAGCAATATTTTTGATTTCACAGCCTTAATACAGTTTTCAAAGTATGATACAGGTGTTCAGGCCAGCAGTAAACAATTTCCGCGCACTGTGCCAACTCCGTGCGCCCCGGTCCCAACTCGCGCGCTCGGAGGGCCGCTCGGATCCACAATCTACGATCCACACGGCGCTCACGGCAGCAAAAGCATCATAAGGCATAGAGTTAGTGAGTTACGATTTCACCCCCGCTTCAGACGGCCGATCTACCGCGCAACCCCCCAACCAAATACACACACATAATTATATATATACCACGAAACACAACGGTTTTCATTTCTTATGACGGCTACTCGGAGGTTCACTGGATCATCAATTGCGTTGTGGGAGGGTTGAGCTTCGATCCGCCCCACTACAAACATTGGTCCTTCGAGCCGGATCTTCGCCTTCCCCATAAGGAGAAGCTCACCCCAGCCAGCATCGGCCGATCGCTCCAAGTGCAAGATAGGTACAACCCTTCGATTGTGCCCCACACCAGTGCAGTGATTTTGTGCGAGTTTTCCATCCCAGTCCGAGTTCCCGCGGCATATGTACATACATACATACATATGTATTCATTTCTCGCTCTAGCTCCAAATTAAACCATACTTCGTTCTGCCAACGGTCCTATTTCTTCAAAGGTTTAATTTGATCCGAGCTAGCTCCTGCGCTCCTCCTCCAATCCAGTGCCCACATTAATATATAGCTGTCTGTAAGTAATATTCCTACCGCTCCGAGCGTTCGTGCACACAAACATACATATGTGTAAGCAAAGCAATCCAAGCGGCTGGCAACAAACAAAAAGACATATTCTTGCAATTAATTTGTTGTTCATTCCGTGCATGCTCAACGTTCTATAGTTCTTTCGGTTTTTTTTAAGATATCGAATAACAAATCACAAATCACAATCAATCTTTATTTAACTAATTATATATATTGCCAATAAAAATAAAACACGATCTTACATATACGTACGCATTTTCAACTAGCATATTATTGAACATCTGTATATATTGTATTGTATTGCATATAAAACGGTTATACACCGTCTTTATCCGTTGTTTTAAATCTCGCAAAAAGGGGGGGCTCGTTAACCCAAGCACATACAGCCACACATACACACATACAAGCAGCAGCAGCGGTGCATTCTTTTCGTTTTTCTTTTCGTTTTTCTTTTCGCTTTGTTGGGAGAATATTTTTCGGTGCCGCGCTTGACCGTAACGGAACGCCAAGTGACGCGCTACCCTGCATTTCAAGAGTATATTGTTTTCAACGGACGTTTGCAACCGACTCTATATATTGGTACCTCGTGCCTCAATATTATCGTCCATCCTCAATTTTCGTTCTTGGTTGGACATTTGTTTGTTGATCGTAGTATTTATATCTATATATTCCGGCCACGGTGTACTATATCCATAATATAAATACTCGCAATAAATTCCACCAAAACCACATATCCACGGTTCGTAGTTCTGAGCTTCCACGTCGCCATTTCCGCTCACCTACCTTTGCGACTCTATTACGCGCTATCGCAAATCCATCAGCAAAACATGCCCACTGTTGAGAAGAAATCTCGCAAGAAGTTTAAGCGGGTGAGTTCGCTGAGCTTGACCCATCCACCTAGCTCCAACGGCTCAGTCACTACGCCCACATCTTCCCGTCCGGCCCCAGCTGAGCGAGGTCCGACCACGTCCAGGGCTCACGCACCACATGCCTTCGAGGCCTTGTTGCTCCCCTCGAGAGTCCCTCGCACGGCTCCTAGCACTATGGCCCAATCGGCCGCCAGTTCCGCACGGTCTAAGTTTGCCTTGGCTGCAAGCAGACTGACCCGCTTCGACCAGAATCTCAGCGCTGCAGATGCTAGCACACCAACCCGCTCGCTCTCCCAAGTCCATCGAGAACAACTCCGAAGCCTGTGGGCAAAGGTGGACGCGGAGTTCGAGGCCTGTTCGGTGACGATGGCGGAAGAGGATCCAGAGGGTGTAGCTGATGTCCAAGAGATGTACGATGACTGCTACACGGTCTACGCGCAATGCCTGGCCGAACTGAACGATCAGCTCGAGCCCTCGACTGTCCCTCACACGCCGCAACTGGCCGTTCAAGTGACGACTTCCGGCGGTTGCCGCCTCCCTCCATGTGACACTGAAGTTTTCAGTGGGGACTACCAGCAGTAGCCCACGCTCCGAGACCTGTTCACCGCCATCTACATAGAAAACCCAAGGTTGGCTCCAGTGGAAAAACTGTTCCACCTCAACAAAAAGATCAGCGGTGAAGCCCACGACATAGTGGCACAGGCTCCACTTACGAAAGAGGGTTTCGCGTCCGCATGGAACGCTCTCCGTGAGCGTTTCCAAAACAAGAGGCTGATACTCAAGGCCCAGCTGAAGATCCTTTTCAGTCTGCCCCAAATACGTACCGAGTCAGCAGCAGCGCTAAAAGAGCTCCAGAGGGCCGTCCACAAGTGCCTCACGACACTCACCCCCGAAATTCCTCAGCGTGGCCCGAGCTACATCTACGAGTACCAAGCGTACAAAATCCAAGTTCGTCCGAAGTTCGTCGTGCTCCGGCACGAGTGCTGTCCTTCTATGCACGGCCATCGTTAATAGTTGCCACCTGGGAAAAACTTTCCACGCCCGCGCTCTGATCGACTCTGGCTCAGAGGCGACGTTCATTACAGAACCATTGCCATTCCAACGTATCCAGGCACAGGTCTCCGGCCTAAATAATGCCGTATCCGCTCAGTCAAAGAAGCTCTGCAGTTTTCCCATCCGTTCTCCGACTAAGCCGGGCTTACAAATAAATGCCACAGCCCACGTTATTCCGGAATTGGCCGCGAATATTCCATCGCATCCGATCACGCAAGGGTTCTTGAGAGACCTGCCGAACCTCTCATGGGCGGATCCGACGTTCTATGAGAGTTCACAAATAGATGTCCTGATTGGAGCGGATATCCTTCCGTCCATTCAGTTAAGTGGCTCACTGACCAACATCTGTGGCTCTCTCCTCGGGCAGGAGACCATTGTCGGCTGGGTACTCACAGGTCCAGTGCCTCAGGTGATAAATCAAATCTCATCGTTTTCGAGTCAAATTTCCAGACGACCTATCACAATGGTAGAAGACTCGGGGTCTTTTTACGACAGCAATTTCCTTCCAGCTCCCTCCGCACAAGTTCTCGAACGGTCTCCTGACCGACGGAAATATTTCCAAAATATGCACTGTATGAAAGCTCAACGCTCCGGTCCGAATTCAAGCATGAACTCGAAGTTGAATCCGTCCTTAGATCAACATAGCCTCACCAGACAATGTAACCAACCGGGCGGCAATTTCCAATATCTTAAATGTGCCTCTCACCCGTTCCAAGATCGGTACTAATATGTCTTCGACGCCTTTATTTCATCTTAGTTCTCCGCACCCAGATTTGGCCCCACGTCCCCTCGCCAACCGCACCATGGAGAACCGACGTGCTCGGGAAATTGGCTCCTACCGTTGCCAAATCTGCCAAGGAATCCATCCGCTACGGACCTTCCACCAATTTCTTCTCCTGAGCCCCGAAGAGAGACTCCGAGCTGTCCTTCTCAACCAGTATTGCGGGAACTGCCTGGCTCACCAACACTCCGGCAAGGATTGTCGCAGTGGCGGGCTGTGCAGGGTGTGTGGCAAGAACCCCCACACGCTACTCCACGTACCCGCGTCTCGTCGTCCAGCCCGCTCAGCCTCGGGAGCATCGTCGCCATCTAAATCGAACCATTCCAAACGCCGCCCTCGTCGTCCAGCCCGCTCAGTCGCGACTGCACCGTCGCCATCTACATCGGCCCACGACGAACGACACACTCGTCTCCCCGCGAGCCGCCCCGTGGTAGGACCAACGGCGCCATCCATAGATTCCTCAAGAGCAAGCCCCGTTTTGCGCATCCGCACGCCTATCCGACCGTGGAGCGACACTGAGTCGACGTCCTTGTCAAGTCCAGAGCGTTGTTTTTGGCCACTAGCCATAGGCCACCCCATTATACTTTGCAATCCTGCAAAGGGGTGGGATGATGTTCAGGCCAGCAGTAAACAATTTCCGCGCACTGTGCCAACCCCGTGCGCCCCGGTCGCACGCTCGAAGGGGCGCTCGGATCCACATTCCACGATCCACACGGCGCTCACGGCAGCAAAAGCATCATAAGGCATAGAGTTAGTGAGTTACGATTTCACCCCCGCTTCAGACGGCCGATCTACCGCGCGACCCCCCAACCAAATACACACACATAATTATATATATACCACGAAACACAACGGTTTTCATTTCTTATGACGGCTACTCGGAGGTTCACTGGATCATCAATTGCGTTATGGGAGAGTTGACATATTCCTTGGTATCATTTTTACTACTCAGCATGCCATGGTATTTCAACTTTCGGTTTTGGATGCAATTCCATTTGAACTTTGCCTTATGGAGGATCTGACAGTTCTCATGTTATGCAGTTCTCTACGAATTTTCGTACATACTTAGGCATATGTTCAAACCAATATTGCTTATAAACATTCGCTTCTAGCTCTTGCTTAAGCCGGTTGCGTTTTTTTCTTGCTCCTGCGTTCTCCGCCCTTTGCTTTAATATCATACAACATTGTTGTCACTTTGTTTTGATATATCATCGAATCTCTTTAATTCGATTTTAATTTGTGTTAGGTTAGGTTAAGTTCAGGCGGTAGCCTGGGGGAGTGATGAAACCCTCCCAAGCTCACTTGGACCTGTAGAAGGTCCAATGTGATGCCGCATGGGCGTGTGCCCCTTCCCAATGCCTAAAAACCGTGGAGAACAAGCTGTTGCAAATTAAGGGCAGTCCCATCCGGAGGCTTGGATGAATCTAGACAGTGGCAGAAGAAGTGGAGGACCGATTCCTCCTCTTCCTCGTCGCGACAACTCCTGCAGAAGTCGTTATGAGGGATTGACAGTCTAGAGGCATGAGTGCCGATCTGCCAGTGTCCCGTAATTTCTCGAGTAACTGCAGAGCACTGTGCTCTGCTGAGTCTATACAGCTCGGCTGAGCGCTTCTTCGATCGATATGGCCATATCAATCTTGAGATTTTACAGGAAACGGTTTGCTGCCATCTCCTATTGGCATTTTGCTCGAACAATTCGTGCGTGAGGAGCCTGCACGTAGCCAGAGGCATCGCTACCTGCTTCCTTTTCGATAGGAGAGGATTCGTAGTACCCTGCCTTGCTAGCTCGTCGGCGGCGTCGTTCCCCTCGATGTCCCTGTGGCCTGGGACCCATATAAGGAAGAGGTCTAACTGCTCTGCGATCTCGTGCAGAGACCTGCGGTAGTCATTTACGGTCGCTGAGTTCGACGATATTGAGCCTAAAGCTTTAATAGCTGCTTGGCTGTCCGAGAAAACGCACACTAAGTGCATGTCTAGAAGTAGTTTGGAGACTATGGAAATGGCCTCCTTGATAGCTACAACCTCCGCTTGGAACACACTGCAGTGGTCCGGGAGCCTGAAGCAATGACTGATGTTCAGCTCGCTGCAGTAGACTCCGCCTCCCACGCGGCCGTCTAACTTTGAGCCATCAGAGTAGAAGTGAACCTCATTTGCGGGTCCTGGTTCGCCCATCTCCCAGTCCTCCCTAGGTGGGATTGATACCTGGAAAAGCGTCGAGAGGTGATCACTAGGGATACAATAATCTGTCCTCTCTGGTAATTGCGGGAGTCTCGTCAGGATTCCCGAGTGCCCAACCGCGGACGCTTTCCACAGTCTGGCTTCTCTCATTCTGAGTGCGGAAAGTGTTGCCACCTTCTTTCCCATGAGATCTATGGGGAGGAGGTCCAGCACAGTATCCAGGGCTTCCCCTGGAGTAGTGCGTAGCCCGCCAGTTATGCATAGCTCTGCCATGCGTTGAACTCTGCTGAGTTTATTGAGGCATGTCCTTTTGTCTAAGGCTGGCCACCATACCACCATACTCACCGATGGCTTTCCTGCAAGTATAAAGGGCCACTGTGGCCTTCTTTACTCTATCCTCTATGCTCAATTTCAAGTCGAGCTTTCTATCGATGATTAGGCCAAGATACTTGGCGTTGTTGCTGAAGACTAGCGCTTCCCCACATAGTCTTGGGGGAATCAGTGCCGGAACTTTGTACTTCCTAGTGAAGAGCACCAGTTCCGTTTTAGACGGGTTGACGCCTAGACCGCATTTGTCTGCCCATTTTGACATCTTCATGAGTGTGCTTGTCAGGCACTCACACAATGTCTACGGGAATTTACCCGAGAATGCCATAGCAACATCGTCCGCATACGCCACCACGCGGCAGCCACCCCCCTCTATCTCCCGCAGCAGTTCGTTCACTGCCACGTTCCATAGGAGGGGCGAGAGGACTCCGCCCTGCGGGGTGCCTCTACTGACAAATCTGGTGGACGTTGACGTCCCCAGTGATGCCTCAACCGTCCTGCATTGTAGCATCTGATCGATCAGGCTCACCGTCCGGGAGTCATTGAGCCAGGTCCGTCAGTGCACCCGTGATGGCAGTCGGGAGGATGTTATTAAAGGCGCCTTCTATGTCGAGGAAGGCTACCAGGGTGTACTACTTACAGTTGAGGGACGCTTCTATGATCGATGTGATCGAGTGTAGGGCCGTTTCGCTGGATCTTCCTTTCCGATAGGCATGCTGGGAGTCTGAGATTAGACTAGGCGGAATATTCACCGTGAGATGCATCCCCAAAAGCCGTTTCATCGTCTTCAAAAGGAAAGACGATAGACTTATGGGTCTGAAATCTTTGGGGGCAGTGTGCGAGGGCTTGCCTGCCTTGGGGATGAAGACGACTTTGGTATGAAGCCAGGTTTCCGGGATATATCCATGGGAGAAGATTCCCTCGTATATCCTTTTGAGCCAATTAGTGGCTTTTTGTCCAGCGTGAATCAGTTGGGCAGGGATGATGCCATCTGGTCCCGCAGACTTGTATGGTTTGAAGCTTTTTATTGCCCAGGAAATGTTCTCCTGGCTTAGCAGGTTCATGATAACACTTGAGGCAACGGAGGGAGCCGCGATGTAGTGTGGTCTGTTTTCATCGCAGCCGGGAAAGTGGGTGTTAAGGAGAAGATTTAGCGACTCATTGCTGGACGTTGTCCATGATTGGTCGGCATTCTTCAGGTAGCCCAGAGTGGGTGTAGTCTTCGAGAGAACTTTGCGCAAGCGCGAGGCTTCCGAGTTATTCTCAATGTCGCTACAAAACTTACGCCATGAGGCGCGTTTGGCTTTCCTCAGTTCTTTATTGTAAACTGACAGACTGGCCTTGTAATTGTCCCAGTTCTGCTCAGCGTTTTCAGCCTTAGCTTTATTGAAGAGTCTCTGGGAGGCTTTCCGGAGTTGCCTCAGTTTCGGATTCCACCATTCAGGTTTCTTCCGGCCTCTGCTCTTGCTAGAGGGGCAGGATTTATCGAGCGCCTCATTGCACGCGTCGGTAAATAGTTTGACAAGATAAGTCGTGGCTTCCCTGGAAATCTCCTCCTCAGGTGGAGTCTCAGGGAGAACACGACAGAGGTGGTCTGAGTACCGAGCCCAGTTTGTCCGCCTAAGGTTCCGAAATTGAGCTGGTCTCGGTAGTGAAAAAGAGAATACGGTTTCCACGTACCTGTGGTCCGAGAAGGAGTGCTCTTCCAGGACCCTCCAAAATACGATGTTCCCATGTAACTCATGAGAGGCAAGTGTGAGGTCCAGGACCTCCTTGCGGTATTTAATAATGAAGGTGGCATCACTCCCCCTATTTAAAAGGACCATCTGAGTGGTCAGTAGATAGTTGAAAAGGTACTCACCCCTTTCGTTAGTGTCAGTGCTTCCCCACTGGCAGTGGTGTGCATTGGAGTCGCACTGGTCATTGGCCATTGTGCATTGGTCGTGACCCATGTACGTGGAGCAGATTCTCAGAGAGCACCCCTGGCCTTCGAGGCTCACCGCTGTTTGGTCTTCATTGCTGAAATTTGGGAGCAAAAATAAATGCAAATCTCTTTTTGCAAGGATGCAGGTGCGAGTTTTACGTGCGGTGTCAGCTACGTTTAGCTTATAGTCAGGAGTCCTCAGACCAGAGACCCTGTTTCCGAGGATCCAGGGCTCCTGAACGAGGACTATGTCGGCTACACCCTAGGCTAGGTGGAGCAAGAGAGCAGCGCATGCTGCCTTACAATGGTGGAGGGTTATCTGCAGGAGTATCAGTGACATTCCTGAGGTTCACCTCCACCATTGTCCTGTCGTGGTCGCTCTCCGAAGAGTCCAACTCCTCCCCGACCCCGATGTGCTTGAGATCCCTAGTGAGATCGCTCACGTCTGACACGTAACCATCTAGGATGTCATCCGACACCACTGATGCCACGTCTGACACCGCAGGCTTGATCTCCATGCTAGGGATCTCCGGGGGCTCCAGATCTGGCTCGACCGTCGGTTGCATGCCCTTAGAGTCGGACTTGTACGGTACTACGACTACCTTCTTGTAGCCGTAGCCTACGGCGCCCTCCGTGTCGTGGAGAAGTCTAACCGACTCCTCGTTCAGGACGAGGATGATTTGGCGCCTCTGCCCGTTGCTCTCCTCTACCTTGGCCACCTTCCAATCGGCTGTGGGAAGGTGGGGATTGCAGACCTGCAGAATCCGGAGAATCTTATCCGGCTCTGCAGGCTTCGCCGAGACCCACGCTCTGGCCCTCGGCTTGCTGGGGATGTCCTCCCACTTCACGGCCTCCAGCTGGGCTCCTGGGTAGACCTCCTTGAGCGATGCTACCGCCTTCGGGCCGCCGAGCGAGCATCTTGGCAGGGGATGGCTTTCACCCTGCCTTGGTGCCACCCGGAGTCCTCACACTTGGGCGGTGGTCCTCCATTTTCCTCCAACTCCTGGAGGAAGCGGTATTGAAGCTCGTTTTCCACGAGGTGCCATTTGTCCCGAGGAAACTGCCCGTCTTTAGAGCCCCTATCTAGGACTCCAATCAGGGTTTTTCCTCTCGCCACCTCGGCAAACGAGCGGTTGCTCACGGTTTTCGTCCTCTTGCCCTGTTGGACTTGTGTGGCGGTGTCCTCCGCCGAGCGTTGCCGCTTGCTTGGGGCCTTGGCTGTGGCCTTGCCAGCTTTGGCTGGCTGGTAGTCGGGCAGGACTGTCTTGGCCCATCGCCGTGATTCGATTCCCTGGGCAGACACCAGGAACACCGGGTCGTCGTTGCCCAGGATGAAGGCCGCACGTCTCTTGGGCCTATCTTTCGAGGCAGAGGCGCCGCCTGCCGGGGTTGTCAAGGGGTCCCCGGTCCCAAGGGGTCTGCCAGCCGCGATATCGCTCTACATGGCCGCCACCCCGGTAACCGGGTCGCCCTTGGGGCCCCCCGACGTGGATTGGCCCGATTGGCTTTTCGGTCCTCTCCTCGCAGCAGCTGCTGCCTCGAGACGGTGGACCGACTTAGTCTCCTTCCCCGTCTTTTTGGGCACTGGTTTCCCAGATGCGTTTGTAGAGGGATGGTCTTTTCCCTCCGGCACTTTAGGAGGAGTGCCGAGCTCCTTTGCGGTGTTTTTTGTTTGTATATATAGATTTGACATATTTGGTACCACGAGTAGGCGGGAAGGGGTCAGTCGCCCGGGGCAAAGCCCGCGTGCACCGAGAAGCCTTATAAAAACTGGAGGTCGGCAGGTATCCAGAGTCCGCATATAAGCGACCGAGAACCCCCTCGGCCATGCATCCCTCGGCATATGACAGTGTCACCTTGGATTGGGGTTATTTCACTGAGAGTTTTCTTCTCTCCGCCCAACTACAATTAGCCAGCATCCTGGCAGAGACATGACCGTACAAGGACCTGTTTCC
The DNA here is from genome assembly GCF_003369915.1 of Drosophila miranda. Lineage (NCBI taxonomy): Eukaryota > Metazoa > Arthropoda > Insecta > Diptera > Drosophilidae > Drosophila > Drosophila miranda. Next base: position 41,627,343 of record NC_046674.1, read on the forward strand.
AGCCGCCCTCACGGGGAGAGTATAGTTGCACTTCCGACGGTGTGTACAGTTACGGCGGGTGCCGGTTCGCTCGTGCCCACCTGTATCCTATGACGCGGAGCACAGTAGCCTTGGATCCAGGGCAAGCCATGAACCCGAGGCACCTGTGCCCCGTTCCGAGTCTACAGTTGTGACGAGCCGACCCGACATCCGTTTATCCCCCTGTAGCACCCGAAGGCTGACGGCCTTACTTTGTGTTAATCACCAGTGTTTCGCTTGAAAACAAGTGTTTAATATAAATACAATATTCGCAACGTAGCGCATCGGACTCATGCAGGCAATTTGTTATTGTTTTTTGCCCAGTCTGCTTTTCGTTATCGCTTCTTCGGTATGCACTGTTCTCGCGCATCAACGTTTGCATCGCCCACACTCTCTCGTGAGCATTGTTGCTCTCACTCTCGCTGGATTGCCTATACTCTCCCTCCCTCCATTCAGTTAAGTGGCTCACTGACCAACATCTGTGGCTCTCTCCTCGGGCAGGAGACCATTGTCGGCTGGGTACTCACAGGTCCAGTGCCTCAGGTGATAAATCAAATCTCATCGTTTTCGAGTCAAATTTCCAGACGACCTATCACAATGGTAGAAGACTCGGGGTCTTTTTACGACAGCAATTTCCTTCCAGCTCCCTCCGCACAAGTTCTCGAACGGTCTCCTGACCGACGGAAATATTTCCAAAATATGCACTGTATGAAAGCTCAACGCTCCGGTCCGAATTCAAGCATGAACTCGAAGTTGAATCCGTCCTTAGATCAACATAGCCTCACCAGACAATGTAACCAACCGGGCGGCAATTTCCAATATCTTAAATGTGCCTCTCACCCGTTCCAAGATCGGTACTAATATGTCTTCGACGCCTTTATTTCATCTTAGTTCTCCACACCCAAATTTGGGCCCACGTCCCCGCGCCAACCGCACCATGGAGAACCGACGTGCTCGGGAAATTGGCTCCTACCGTTGCCAAATCTGCCAAGGAATCCATCCGCTACGGACCTTCCACCAATTTCTTCTCCTGAGCCCCGAAGAGAGACTCCGAGCTGTCCTTCTCAACCAGTATTGCGGGAACTGCCTGGCTCACCAACACTCCGGCAAGGATTGTCGCAGTGGCGGGCTGTGCAGGGTGTGTGGCAAGAACCACCACACGCTACTCCACGTACCCGCGTCTCGTCGTCCAGCCCGCTCAGCCTCGGGAGCATCGTCGCCATCTAAATCGAACCATTCCAAACGCCGCCCTCGTCGTCCAGCCCGCTCAGTCGCGACTGCACCGTCGCCATCTACATCGGCCCACGACGAACGACACACTCGTCTCCCCGCGAGCCGCCCCGTGGTAGGACCCACGGCGCCATCCATAGATTCCTCAAGAGCAAGCCCCGTTTTGCGCATCCGCACGCCTATCCGACCGTGGAGCGACACTGAGTCGACGTCCTTGTCAAGTCCAGAGCGTTGTTTTTGGCCACTAGCCATAGGCCACCCCATTATACTTTGCAATCCTGCAAAGGGGTGGGATGATGTTCAGGCCAGCAGTAAACAATTTCCGCGCACTGTGCCAACCCCGTGCGCCCCGGTCGCACGCTCGAAGGGGCGCTCGGATCCACATTCCACGATCCACACGGCGCTCACGGCAGCAAAAGCATCATAAGGCATAGAGTTAGTGAGTTACGATTTCACCCCCGCTTCAGACGGCCGATCTACCGCGCGACCCCCCAACCAAATACACACACATAATTATATATATACCACGAAACACAACGGTTTTCATTTCTTATGACGGCTACTCGGAGGTTCACTGGATCATCAATTGCGTTATGGGAGAGTTGACATATTCCTTGGTATCATTTTTACTACTCAGCATGCCATGGTATTTCAACTTTCGGTTTTGGATGCAATTCCATTTGAACTTTGCCTTATGGAGGATCCGACAGTTCTCATGTTATGCAGTTCTCTACGAATTTTCGTACATACTTAGGCATATGTTCAAACCAATATTGCTTATAAACATTCGCTTCTAGCTCTTGCTTAAGCCGGTTGCGTTTTTTTCTTGCTCCTGCGTTCTCCGCCCTTTGCTTTAATATCATACAACATTGTTGTCACTTTGTTTTGATATATCATCGAATCTCTTTAATTCGATTTTAATTTGTGTTAGGTTAGGTTAAGTTCAGGCGGTAGCCTGGGGGAGTGATGAAACCCTCCCAAGCTCACTTGGACCTGTACAAGGTCCGTTGTGATGCCGCATGGGCGTGTGCCCCTTCCCAATGCCTAAAAACCGTGGAGAACAAGCTGTTGCAAATTAAGGGCAGTCCCATCCGGAGGCTTGGATGAATCTAGACAAGGTCCCCGGTTTGATTTCGGACAGGCCCGAAATGTCCGTGAGGAAAGCGGCCCCGAGAATACGAAAACGACGATTTCCAAGGGCCGGGCAGTGGCAGAAGAAGTGGAGGACCGATTCCTCCTCTTCCTCGTCGCGACAACTCCTGCAGAAGTCGTTATGAGGGATTGACAGTCTAGAGGCATGAGTGCCGATCTGCCAGTGTCCCGTAATTTCTCGAGTAACTGCAGAGCACTGTGCTCTGCTGAGTCTATACAGCTCGGCTGAGCGCTTCTTCGATCGATATGGCCATATCAATCTTGAGATTTTACAGGAAACGGTTTGCTGCCATCGCCTATTGGCATTTTGCTCGAACAATTCGTGCGTGAGGAGCCTGCACGTAGCCAGAGGCATCGCTACCTGCTTCCTTTCCGATAGGAGAGGATTCGTAGTACCGTGCCTTGCTAGCTCGTCGGCGGCGTCGTTCCCCTCGATGTCCCTGTGGCCTGGGACCCATATAAGGAAGAGGTCTAACTGCTCTGCGATCTCGTGCAGAGACCTGCGGTAGTCATTTACGGTCGCTGAGTTCGACGATATTGAGCCTAAAGCTTTAATAGCTGCTTGGCTGTCCGAGAAAACGCACACTAAGTGCGTGTCTAGAAGTAGTTTGGAGACTATGGAAATGGCCTCCTTGATAGCTACAACCTCCGCTTGGAACACACTGCAGTGGTCCGGGAGCCTGAAGCAATGACTGATGTTCAGCTCGCTGCAGTAGACTCCGCCTCCCACGCGGCCGTCTAACTTTGAGCCATCAGAGTAGAAGTGAACCTCATTTGCAGGTCCTGGTTCGCCCATCTCCCAGTCCTCCCTAGGTGGGATTGATACCTGGAAAAGCGTCGAGAGGTGATCACTAGGGATACAATAATCTGTCCTCTCTGGTAATTGCGGGAGTCTCGTCAGGATTCCCGAGTGCCCAACCGCGGACGCTTTCCACAGTCTGGCTTCTCTCATTCTGAGTGCGAAAAGTGTTGCCACCTTCTTTCCCATGAGATCTATGGGGAGGAGGTCCAGCACAGTATCCAGGGCTTCCCCTGGAGTAGTGCGTAGCCCGCCAGTTATGCATAGCTCTGCCATGCGTTGAACTCTGCTGAGTTTATTGAGGCATGTCCTTTTGTCTAAGGCTGGCCACCATACCACCATACTCACCGATGGCTTTCCTGCAAGTATAAAGGGCCACTGTGGCCTTCTTTACTCTATCCTCTATGCTCAATTTCAAGTCGAGCTTTCTATCGAGGATTAGGCCAAGATACTTGGCGTTGTTGCTGAAGACTAGCGCTTCCCCACATAGTCTTGGGGAATCAGTGCCGGAACTTTGTACTTCCTAGTGAAGAGCACCAGTTCCGTTTTAGACGGGTTGACGCCTAGACCGCATTTGTCTGCCCATTTTGACATCTTCATGAGTGTGCTTGTCAGGCACTCACACAATGTCTACTGGAATTTACCCGAGAATGCCATAGCAACATCGTCCGCATACGCCACCACGCGGCAGCCACCCCCCTCAGCAGTTCGTTCACTGCCACGTTCCACAGCAGGGGCGAGAGGACTCCGCCCTGCGGGGTGCCTCTACTGACAAATCTGGTGGACGTTGACGTCCCCAGTGATGCCTCAACCGTCCTGCATTGTAGCATCTGATCGATCAGGCTCACCGTCCGGGAGTCAACCCCCAGGTCCGTCAGTGCACCCGTGATGGCGGTCGGGAGGAAGTTATTAAAGGCGCCTTCTATGTCGAGGAAGGCTACCAGGGTGTACTCCTTACAGTTGAGGGACGCTTCTATGATCGATGTGATCGAGTGTAGGGCCGTTTCGGTGGATCTTCCTTTCCGATAGGCATGCTGGGAGTCTGAGATTAGACTAGGCGGAATATTCACCGTGAGATGCATCCCCAAAAGCCGTTCCATCGTCTTCAAAAGGAAAGACGATAGACTTATGGGTCTGAAATCTTTGGGGGCAGTGTGCGAGGGCTTGCCTGCCTTGGGGATGAAGACGACTTTGGTATGAAGCCAGGTTTTCGGGATATATCCATGGGAGAAGATTCCCTCGTATATCCTTTTGAGCCAATTAGTGGCTTTTTGTCCAGCGTGAATCAGTTGGGCAGGGATGATGCCATCTGGTCCCGCAGACTTGTATGGTTTGAAGCTTTTTATTGCCCAGGAAATGTTCTCCTGGCTTAGCAGGTTCATGATAACACTTGAGGCAACGGAGGGAGCCGCGATGTAGTGTGGTCTGTTTTCATCGCAGCCGGGAAAGTGGGTGTTAAGGAGAAGATTTAGCGACTCATTGCTGGACGTTGTCCATGATTGGTCGGCATTCTTCAGGTAGCCCAGAGTGGGTGTAGTCTTCGAGAGAACTTTGCGCAACCGCGAGGCTTCCGAGTTATTCTCAATGTCGCTACAAAACTTACGCCATGAGGCGCGTTTGGCTTTCCTCAGTTCTTTATTGTAAACTGACAGACTGGCCTTGTAATCGTCCCAGTTCTGCTCAGCGTTTTCAGCCTTAGCTTTATTGAAGAGTCTCCGGGAGGCTTTCCGGAGTTGCCTCAGTTTCGGATTCCACCATTCAGGTTTCTTCCGGCCTCTGCTCTTGCTAGAGGGGCAGGATTTATCGAGCGCCTCATTGCACGCGTCGGTAAATAGTTTAACAAGATAAGTCGTGGCTTCCCTGGAAATCTCCTCCTCAGGTGGAGTCTCAGGGAGAACACGACAGAGGTGGTCTGAGTACCGAGCCCAGTTTGTCCGCCTAAGGTTCCGAAATTGAGCTGGTCTCGGTAGTGAAAAAGAGAATACGGTTTCCACGTACCTGTGGTCCGAGAAGGAGTGCTCTTCCAGGACCCTCCAAAATACGATGTTCCCATGTAACTCATGAGAGGCAAGTGTGAGGTCCAGGACCTCCTTGCGGTATTTAATAATGAAGGTGGCACCACTCCCCCTATTTAAAAGGACCATCTGAGTGGTCAGTAGATAGTTGAAAAGGTACTCACCCCTTTCGTTAATGTCAGTGCTTCCTCACTGGCAGTGGTGTGCATTGGCGTCGCACTGGTCATTGGTCATTGTGCATTGGTCGTGACCCATGTACGTGGAGCAGATTCTCAGAGAGCACCCCTGGCCTTCGAGGCTCACTGCTGTTTGGTCTTCATTGCTGAAATTTGGGAGCAAAAATAAATGCAAATCTCTTTTTGCAAGGATGCAGGTGCGAGTTTTACGTGCGGTGTCAGCTACGTTTAGCTTATAGTCAGGAGTCCTCAGACCAGAGACCCTGTTTCCGAGGATCCAGGGCTCCTGAATGAGGACTATGTCGGCTCCACCCTTGGCTAGGTGGAGCAAGAGAGCAGCGCATGCTGCCTTACAATGGTGGAGGGTTATCTGCAGGAGTATCAGTGACATTCCTGAGGTTCACCTCCACCATTGTCTTGTCGTGGTCGCTCTCCGAAGAGTCCAGCTCCTTCCCGACCCCGATGTGCTTGAGATCCCTAGTAAGATCGCTCACGTCTGACACGTAACCATCTAGGATGTCATCCGACACCACTGATGTCACGTCCGATACCGACACAGGCTTGTTCTTCATGCTAGGGATCTCCGGGGGCTCCAGGTCTGGCTCGACCGTCGGTTGCATGCCCTAAGAGTCGGACTTGTACGGTACTACGACTACCTTCTTGTAGCCGTAGCCCACGGCGCCCTCCGTGTCGTGGAGAAGTCTAACCGACTCCTCGTTCAGGACGAGGATGATTTGGCGCCTCTGCCCGTTGCTCTCCTCTACCTTGGCCACCTTCCAATCGGCTGTGGGAAGGTGGGGATTGCAGACCTGCAGAATCCGGAGAATCTTATCCGGCTCTGCAGGCTTCGCCGAGACCCACGCTCTGGCCCTCGGCTTGCTGGGGATGTCCTCCCACTTCACGGCCTCCAGCTGGGCTCCTGGGTAGACCTCCTTGAGCGATGCTACCGCCTTCGGGCCGCCGAGCGAGCATCTTGGCAGGGGATGGCTTTCACCCTGCCTTGGTGCCACCCGGAGTCCTCACACTTGGGCGGTGGTCCTCCATTTTCCTCCAACTCCTGGAGGAAGCGGTATTGAAGCTCGTTTTCCACGAGGTGCCATTTGTCCCGAGGAAACTGCCCGTCTTTAGAGCCCCTATCTAGGACTCCAATCAGGGCTTTTCCTCTCGCCACCTCGGCAAACGAGCGGTTGCTCACGGTGTTCGTCCTCTTGCCCTGTTGGACTTGTGTGGCGGTGTCCTCCGCCGAGCGTTGCCGCTTGCTTGGGGCCTTGGCTGTGGCCTTGCCAGCTTTGGCTGGCTGGTAGTCGGGCAGGACTGTCTTGGCCCATCGCCGTGATTCGATTCCCTGGGCAGACACCAGGAACACCGGGTCGTCGTTGCCCAGGATGAAGGCCGCACGTCTCTTGGGCCTATCTTTCGAGGCAGAGGCGCCGCCTGCCGGGGTTGTCAAGGGGTCCCCGGTCCCAAGGGGTCTGCCAGCCGCGATATCGCTCTACATGGCCGCCACCCCGGTAACCGGGTCGCCCTTGGGGCCCCCCGACGTGGATTGGCCCGATTGGCTTTTCGGTCCTCTCCTCGCAGCAGCTGCTGCCTCGAGACGGTGGACCGACTTAGTCTCCTTCCCCGTCTTTTTGGGCACTGGTTTCCCAGATGCGTTTGTAGAGGGATGGTCTTTTCCCTCCGGCACTTTAGGAGGAGTGCCGAGCTCCTTTGCGGTGTTTTTTGTTTGTATATATAGATTTGACATATTTGGTACCACGAGTAGGCGGGAAGGGGTCAGTCGCCCGGGGCAAAGCCCGCGTGCACCGAGAAGCCTTATAAAAACTGGAGGTCGGCAGGTATCCAGAGTCCGCATATAAGCGACCGAGAACCCCCTCGGCCATGCATCCCTCGGCATATGACAGTGTCACCTTGGATTGGGGTTATTTCACTGAGAGTTTTCTTCTCTCCGCCCAACTACAATTAGCCAGCATCCTGGCAGAGACATGACCGTACAAGGACCTGTTTCCAGCCGCCCTCACGGGGAGAGTATAGTTGCACTTCCGACGGTGTGTACAGTTACGGCGGGTGCCGGTTCGCTCGTGCCCACCTGTATCCTATGACGCGGAGCACAGTAGCCTTGGATCCAGGGCAAGCCATGAACCCGAGGCACCTGTGCCCCGTTCCGAGTCTACAGTTGTGACGAGCCGACCCGACATCCGTTTATCCCCCTGTAGCACCCGAAGGCTGACGGCCTTACTTTGTGTTAATCACCAGTGTTTCGCTTGAAAACAAGTGTTTAATATAAATACAATATTCGCAACGTAGCGCATCGGACTCATGCAGGCAATTTGTTATTGTTTTTTGCCCAGTCTGCTTTTCGTTATCGCTTCTTCGGTATGCACTGTTCTCGCGCATCAACGTTTGCATCGCCCACACTCTCTCGTGAGCATTGTTGCTCTCACTCTCGCTGGATTGCCTATACTCTCCCTCTTTGTGGACAATTCTTTTGTGTCTCTGCTTTGGTGAGTTAACTGCTCGTTTCCTGCACTTCGTTGGATCATCCACTCTGAATTATTGCCGCTGCTGCTGATTGTCGGGCTCGCTCTGCTGTCTGCTCTTCCATTTTACCTGCGCTCTCACTCTGTACTTGTATTATTCTCGCACAGTGATTCGACTGCTGTCAATAATGGCAATCGTTTGTAGTGCAAAGAAATGTGAATTCGGTGGTGTAATCATTGGTGATTCATTCCTTATCTGCTGGCTTTGCGACAATTTTGCCCACATAAAATGTGCTGGTGGCGGAAATTTTGGCAGGCTAAACGATCTGATCTCGAAACGCATGGGCCTGTCTTGGTCATGTCTGGCTTGTCGGGAGATTGAGACCGAAATGCACACATTTATGAGACAGACTCGAACTGGGTTTCTGGATTTCCGGAAACAATTTGTGGCTCTCAACGAGAAATTTCTTGCCCTTGAATCGCAGTGTCTTGGGCTCAAACTCTTGAGCGAATCGCCTAGACGGAAAATTCCGCATAATGATACCAATCTCCTGCAACCTAATCCGATTGGTACGCCTGCCTTCCACCTTCATCCATCGGAAGCATTTGTTAATCCGTGTGGTCATGCCTCGCCGTTATCTGTAAATCCGCCAACAGTGGCTCCTGTGTTCTTTACACCGAGCAATTTGCTTCCTTCGAGCATCCAAGTTCCCAACAGCATCAATCCCATCCCTGCAGTTTCTGCTGCCGTCACTTCTGACGTGGTGAGTGCTCCTAGTGTGTTGGTTGCTGGTGATGTCTTGCCAATTCCTGCTCCAGCGTTGCTGCCAATTCTTCTGCCACAGGACCGAGATCTCTTTTAGGAGTTGCTCCACCATCTCCATCTCGCTCGGGACTTCAACTTAGAGCAGTAGTCCCTCGGAAAGCAATATTTGTTTCTCGTCTCATTTCTGAGGCTGGCTGGCGAAAATCCTCTAGCTGAACCCTCCACGAGGGTGCCGGCTGGGCAATGGACACTGCATTACCCGGGACAAGGGTAATGCACTGTCGCTTGCTCTGTCCGGGGTAATGCAGTGTCTAGCTAAGGCTATGGTCCGGCGTCTTCCCGATTCAAAGTCGGGGGAACCGAACCAGGGCCATGGCTAGAGGTGCCTGGCGGTCAGGCCTAAAACGCTAGGGGGTGGTCCCCCCGAAAAATATTAACCAGTATGGACCCTCGGGCCAAATATGGAGGCGAAGAAGGATAAAGCACGGGTTGGGATGTCAACCCAAACGTCGGTGGGAAGCGTGACTGCTACCACCGGCGGGCACGGGGAGGAGCAATCCTCTCTGCGTGTCGCCAGCGGTCACACCTCAGACTTGGCGGGAGCAGGCCAAGTCAGTTGTAAAGCTACTGCCACAACAACAACAACAAAAACAACTCACTCCGCAGCCTGCAAGTTGAGCCGCACAGATGCCGTAGTCGACACAGACACGGATCTGGAGAGCGTGCTCTCTATGAGCAGGACGGAGGAAGAGAGCCTTCTCCGCTCACCGGAACCAGGCACCAGCTCCCTGCGTAGGGAAGGGCCGAAGCGTTCCAAGGAGGGGATGAAGGCCAAAGCACAATACAAAGCGGCCCTCAATATCAAAAGCCGGCTGCAAGGTAAAGTAGACATCTCCCAGGAGGAGAAGGTCAAGCTAGCCTGGGCCGAGCAGCGAGTAGAGGAGGGCCGACTACATTACGCCCAGATGCCACAGATGAGGGCGTCGAATGGCGAATATGCCAATAAGGTGGAGGAGATGATGGCCACCAAGAGGCAACGCTCGACTGAGAGTGCCATTAAAGACACTCCGGCGAGCAAGCGGCAACGCGGGCCCAAGAGTGCAGCCCCTCCACCGAAAGTGGCCAAGAAGCCATCGAAATCGAGCGCGAAGGTCAGCGATGTGACCAAACGACATTTGATCGTGGCACTCATCGACCGGAGCGAGGAAAACGGTAAGATGTTAGCGGCACAGTGGAAGCTTGTGCACTCGCGTCTCGTCGACGCACTGTTTGCACACATGGAAGAAGACCCCGCGGCCCCTATGCCCACGTTCGATGGTGCTGGGTGGCTAAATGGGGTTAAGATCCTAAGGTGCAACGACGATCCAACCCTAAGGTGGCTGACGCGTACGGTCTGCCAACTGGAGGCGATGTGGGAGGGGGCCAAGCTGGAGGTTGTGGACCGGGAGCTTATCCCGTCCAAGCCTAAGGCGAAGGTACTCTTCCCCATCACAAACCAGGGAGACCGAGCGCTGAAGCTCCTTCAGCGGCAAAACGCGGACGTGCCAACGACCGATTGGAGGATCCTACACATTGGTAGCCCACTACCCAACGAGGGGGGCCAATGTGTGATCCTCCAAATAAACAAGGAGGCAGAGGTTCTGCTGTATCCCAAGTTCGGGAAGATGGCGTGGGGCATGGGTAGCGTCTACCTGCGCCTCAAAAAGCGCCACCCTGAGGACAAGGACGCGCATACCCTGCAGGTAGGCGAGGTGGAAAAGGACTTAGGTCTCGAGTCCATCGTGGAGGCCGCCCAGGGTCTTGCGCTTGAGGACGAAGACGAGGAAGACGGTGACCTGACGTTAGTAGTCAACCCGTCGGATGCAAGTGAGCCAGCCACCCATGCTGAGTGTGCTGCAGCTAAACTTGCATAAAAGCAAGGTAGCGTCGGCGGAGCTCCTCATCGCCATGGAGCAAGGGCTCGCCGACATAGCTCTAGTCCAGGAGCCCTGGATTGCGACAGGCAATTCAGTGGCCGGACTAAAGTCCTCAAATCACAACCTGTTCTACGCAACATCGGTAAGCAGGAACAGAACCGTCGTACTCGTACGAAAGGGAATCCATGCTTACCTTATGTCTCATTACAGCACGGATGACCTGACCGTTGTGATGCTGGAAAGCGAGGAAAAGCGCCTTCTGGTGGCTTCCTGCTACATGGCTCACGACAGACCCGCACCACCCGACGAACTCAGGAGCCTGGTGACAGAAGCCGGCACCAAGAACTATCAACTCGTCATCGGGACGGATGCCAATGCCCACCACAATGTGTGGGGAAGCACCGACATCAATGATAGAGGTGAGTCACTCTTAGACTTTATACTTTATACTAATCTATATATAGCAAACGTCGGGGAGGAGCACACCTTCGTGGGTCCGACTTCATCCAACGTGCTAGACCTAACACTAGCAACGGGAAACAGTACTACGGTATCTAGCTGGAGGGTCCTTGAAAGACCCTCCTTCTCAGATCACAAGTACATTCAGTTTAAGTGCGACTTCAAACATTCTTCGAAGGTAATAGTCTATAGAAACCCCCGGAATACAAACTGGGAAAAGTTTAAAAAGACAGTTACTTCGAAGCTCGCGAGTCCGGGCACAGTGAAATCCGCGGAGGACATAGAGAAGTCTCTAGAGACCCTATCCAACGCGCTGCTGGACGCCTACCACACATCGTGCAAACCCTCGAGGACGAAGAAGAGGTCCAAGCCACTCTGGTGGAGCCGGGATCTCTCTCTTCAAAGGGACAACCTCAAGGAATTCTTTAAGATCGCCAAACAAGCGAACGAAGGGATCGTCTATGAGGAATACAGACTCCTACTCAGGAGCTACAAGAAGGAAATACGTAAAGCACAACGGAACTCGTGGAGGACCTTCTGCTCCAACATCGAGACAGTACCAGAAACCGCACGGCTACGGAAGCTGCTCTCTAAGCAGCCTACCATACAAAGCCAATTAAAGCTAGATGACGGACAGTGGACAGAGGGCAGTGACGAAGCCCTAACAGCACTAATGGAGATACATTTCCCTGGTTGCACCGAGGTCGCTGATGCCAAAGAGCACCAGGACCTAGCAACCGAGGAACAACACCCCCCAACAGATTTGTTAACCACCAAGCGAATCCACTGGGCAATAGACTCCTTTGCGGGCACAAAAGCACCAGGACTTGACGGGGTACTCCCAGCCATGATGCAGGTGACCAAAGAGGCGATTACCCCATGGCTCTCCGCAATATTCACAGCTTGTATAAGTACTGGCTATATCCCTATCCAATGGAGAACCTCGAGAGTTGTCTTCCTCCCAAAGGCAGGAAAGTGCAGCCATGCGAGTCCCAAGGACTATAGACCGATAAGCCTTACCTCCTTTATATTAAAAACGCTAGAAAAGCTGCTGGACTTACACATCAGGAATGAGGTAGGGGGACTGATGTCAACCAACCAGCATGCCTATACTAAAGGGAAATCGGTGGAGACCGCACTACATTCGGTAGTAGCTACCATTGAGAAAGCCCTTCACAATAAAAAGTATGCACTGGGAGTATTCGTGGACATCTCCGGAGCATTCAACAACGTGGCTACGGAAGCAATAACAAATTGCCTGGTAGCAACTAATACACACCCAGCAATCAACCTGTGGATAAGGAACCTCCTAGGTTGCAGACGGGTGCAATCAGAGTGGGGCACCGCTTCCATGGTGAAAGAGGCACACAGAGGCACACCCCAGGGTGGAGTCCTGTCGCCCCTCCTGTGGAATCTGGTGGTCGACGACCTCATCAAGAGATACGAAAGGAAGGCCCCAATAATAACAGCTTATGCGGACGACATAAGCATACTTATTACGGGTGTTTGCCCATCGACCCTCAGCTCACTAATGCAACGAACACTCAGGGAGATACGCGAGTGGGCGGAAGAAGTAGGACTCAGTATCAACGCGGACAAGACGGACCTCATCCTCTTTACCAAGAGGTACAAGGTACCGATATGGACCCCCCCGAAGATCAATCAAACTAGGCTAACCCCAAAAACACAAGTCAAATACCTGGGCACAGTACTGGATAGTAAACTGGCATGGAAACCCAATGTATTGGAAAGGTTGAAGAAGGCCACCATTGCGCTTTATGCATCCAAGAAGATGCTCAGCAGCACATGGGGCCTATCTCCGGCTCTGATGCATTGGATTTACATCTCGGTGGTGCGACCAACTCTGCTGTATGGAGTCTTAGTGTGGTGGCAAGCTACTGGAAAGAAAACGTATCATAAGCTTATGGAAAGGACTCAGCAACAGGCTTTGCTCTGTATTACAGGGGCGCTGAGGTCAACCCCAACAAAAGCACTCGAAACCCTACTTGGAATCGAACCCCTAGACATCCACGCCCGTCTGACTGCAGGAAAGGCAGCACAACGCCTCATCGCTTCAGGAAATATGTCGCCACAAGAATACGGGCATAGTTCAATTGGAAGGGAAATGAACAGATCAACTGATTACATGACAAACATGCCTTGACGTAAAAACAACTGCATCCTTGGGACCTGAAGACTGGAAAATCGGAAGAGACCAAACGGAGCACCTCAATATATATACGGACGGCTCCAAGATGGACGGAGGAGTAGGAGCGGGCCTATACTGTACAGACCCTGAGATAAGGCTGTCATATAAGCTACCGGACCATTGTAGCATATTCCAGGCAGAGGTTTTTGCCATCAGGAAAGCAGCAGAAGTCGCTCTTCTCACTGAAAGAGCACACGATGCGGTCAACCTATTCGTCGACAGCCAAGCGGCGATAAGATCCATGCAGTCGTCCGCAGTCAGTTCCAGAAATGTCTTGGCGAGCAGGGAGGCACTAGATACCCTAAGCACGACAAAGTCAGTGCGGATCTACTGGATTCCCAGCCACCAGGGCATCGAAGGGAACGAGACGGCGGACGTACTAGCTAAGGAAGGCGTCGGGCTGGCGAATACGAGAACCGAGAACGTGCCTGTCTCCCTCAGAACGCTGCAAAGCGATCTAGAAAAGCAGGCCGGATCACAAACCGAATGTAGGTGGAGGAGTACCACCGCCTGCAGAACCTCGAAAATCATGTGCAAGGAACGCAATGACAAACTCAGCCACTACCTGCTGCACCTACCACGGAAGGACTGCAGATTATTAGTGGGAATATTAACGGGACACTGCCTGGCTGCGGCGCATGCGACAAAGCTAGGAATCACAAACAGGAAATGTGACGAACCTGGGGCAACCGAAACCCTAGAACATCTCATCTGCAACTGTCCTGCTCTCTTAAGGGCAAGGAGGAGATACCTGGGCGCCCCAGTGCTGGCATCACTGGAAGATGCCTCCAAGAGGACGCCAAAGCAACTACTGGCCTATGCGAAAAATACCTCGATCCTCGAGGACTTCAAAACCCACTAAACACTGCCGCGACGGTTCATAGGGGCCCCCCCCCCTATCCGGACAACTAAGGGCCATACTGGCCTATGTGGGGCCCCCTCTGAGAGCCGTCCGGGTCAACCTAACCTAACCTATTTCTGAGGCTACAACGGAGGATGTTAAACAACATCTTTCCTCTAAACTTAACGCTTCGCCTGATGATAAAGTTGTGACTAAATTTACATTTAAACACAAGCGCAACATATCATCCTTTAAAATTCTTCTCCCTGATTCTTTGCTATCCAAATCTCTTGAACCGTCAAAAAACTGATGTACCATTTTTCTATTCACTATCAGAATGCTCGCAGTTTGTTGCGCAAATTTGCATCTTACAAATAGTGCGTCTTTTGATTTCGATGCCATCGCGTTTACCGAAACCTGGCTTAACTCTTATATTAATGATCATGAAATTTTCATTGATAGTTACACTATTTATAGAATGGACGTCCCATCTTTTGCAGGTGGGGTTCTGATTGCAGTCAAATCTGCTTTCTCATCTGAGTTATTCCCATTCAATAACATCCATGGAATTGAATTTGTTGCAGTCAAAGTTCGTGTTGGCTCGGAATTTTTCTATTTAACCTGCTCCTACATTCCTCCCAGGTCTGATTCTGAGATTTACTTATACCACCTCTCAGCAATTAATACTATCGTATCTGCATTAGGGTGCAATGATCGAATTATTGTCATGGGGGACTTTAACCTCCCATTTCCTTCTTGGCTGCCTTGCGATGACGCTAATCTGTTGTTTCTTCATTTCCACGATGACTTTATCAATGGGCTAACGGATATTTGCCTAGTCCAAATTAATGCCGTTAAAAACATTAGGAACAGACTTCTTGACCTCATGTTTGTTAACGATGCTTCTCTTACTACGGTATCTAGAGCAAGCCCAATATCATTCCCTGAAGATCCTTACCATCCAACTTTGTCGATATCCCTTGAGTGTACCCGATCTGGTTGTGCTGACAGTTCCATGGCTCCTTGCCACATAAAGAGTTTTCGCAATTTTTTCGATTTAGATCTAAATCTCTCGCGTGTTGATTGGTCGTTTCTTCTTTCATTACCGAACGTAGATGCAACTGTTAACTCGTTTTATAGCTCTATTTACTCCGCCCTTAATACATTTGTTCCAGATATCACTGTACCCGTATCGTCCAAGCCTCCCTGGTTCTCCAAGTATTTTTCATACTTAAAAAACAATAAATCCCGGCTCTATAAAAAGAACCAGAAGTCGGGCTCCACGTCGGCCTTAGCTCTATACTTCTCCGCTCGCTCTCTGTTTCTTGCCGTTAATAGTCAGTGTTATAATCATTACCTTTCACAATGTAGTAGTAACTTTCGTAGTGATCCTAAAAAATTCTATACGTTCGTTAACTCTAAGCGTAAGTCAAACGCTTTTCCTCCGTCCCTTCATTACCAGAACAAAACAGAAGCTTCTGCTGTTGTTATTGCAAATTTATTCGCTACCTTTTTCCAAACAACGTAATCGTCTCATATTTACAACGCATCCACTCCGTATCCGTATCAGCTACCTCAAGCTAACATCTTTTTTCTGCCCATTTTCGAGGAAAGCGTTGTTCTGGAAGGTTTGTCATCTATGGACATATCGTTTTCTGCGGGTCCAGATAAGGTACCAAGTTGCATTTTAAAACACTGTGCCCAGTCCCTTTGCAAACCCTTGACCTTTCTCCTCAACATCTCTTTGGAACATTCCGCATCACAAGATCAAATATTGGAAGCTATCGTGGTATCGCAAAGCATTCCGCCATCCCGAAGCTTCTTGAGTTCCTGGTCACCCGGCAACTGCAACATCTTTGTTGCAGCTTGAGATCTCCGTCGCAACACGGTTTTTTCAGACATCGTTCAACATCGACTAACCTTCTTGAGTTTTCTAACCTAATCCACCGTGGTTTTCAAATTGGTTTGCAGACGGATGTAGGTTTTAAGGACTTCAGCAAGGCATTCGATTTTGTGAACCATGCTCTGCTTATTCACAAGCTCTCTTTGTTAGGGTTCCCAACGATTCTTCTAGATTGGATTTTGTCCTATCTCTCTAACCGTACTCAACGTGTTTGGTTTTCTAACGTGTTGTCAAATACTGTTAATGTTACTTCAGGTGTGCAACAGGGAAGTCATCTGGGTCCGCTTCTGTTTATTTCATTTGTGAATGACCTTCCTCAAGATATAACATACTCTACTACACTAATGTATGCTGATGATGTTAAAATCTGTATTTCTTACTCTGATTGGTATTTGCACACACGCCTTCAACTGGATCTAAGTGAACTACTATTGTGGTGTTCAACTAATCTTCTTTTTCTGAACCTTTCTAAAGGCAAACTCATGACATTTCACCGTCGCGCTCCACATTTTGTCTCATATGATCTAGAAAATCATGTCCTCGAGCGAATTTCGAGTTCAAATGACCTCGGAGTCCCTTTTGATCATAAGATGTGTTTTAACAGCCATATAGCTGCAACTGTAAATAAAGCTAAGGGTGTTTTAGCGTTCATCAAGCGTTGGTCCAAGGAGTTTGACGACCCGTATGTTATGAAACAACTGTACATCTCGTTAGTACGTCCTATATTGGAGTATTGTTCTTGTGTGTGGAGCCCGCAGTATAAAAAGCAGCAGGTTGTTATTGAATCCGTGCAAAAGCAATTTTTAATTTTTGCCCTTCGGAACTTTAACTGGGTCAGATTGACTTGGCCGTTCCATCTAGACCCACCCGTACTTTTAGGCCTATCCGTTTACCCATACGTAGGTCTAACTATGCTGATTATGAACCTTTTAGGGTTTTATGCCATAATTATAACTCCCTCTACCAAACCCTATCCCCTGAACTGTCTCTTAAACTAATTGCATGCAATATTTATAGTCACTTAAATTTAGATAACTTTTAACTTATCTTTTTTCCGCCTTTTACAATTAAGTACTATTATTAACAGATAATTTGTTAATTTAATAAATAAAATTAAAAAATATTCCTCGCCAAATTCGCCTGCATCTCAGTTTCAGTGATAATCGGAGCTCGGAATAAAAGATCCACGTGCGCCATACGATTTTCCTTTCGGTACTCCACAGTAAAATCAAACGACTCAAACGCTCTCAAACGTTGTACTCTTGACGTTAGTCATATTTTAGTACGACTTGCTTTTAGCGAATTACAATGTAAAGATTACAAATTTTCGAACGTGCAGGTAATTTCTGAAATGTTCTAAAGCGGTGCACACAGCAAACATCTCCAGTTCGTATGAGAGATACTTCGATTGTGGGGCCGATCTACACTTGCTTTAATATTCGATCACTCTAGGCTTGTTGTCTATCTTGTGCATGAGTATGGGACAATAGCCATCTGCACTTGCATCCGTATGCAGTTCAATGGGATATGTGGACCAAAGATAACACTATGCAACACCACATTTCCGCTGAGAGACAAAGTTACTTTGTTTGATCAATTTTGGGATTCAAGAAGTGGATTCTTTTTAAAAAAAATGTTAAATTTTGTGCTTTAAGGTGTGGTTCCTATTTAACAAATTTTTAAAATCTGTTATTTATTTTACTGTTTTTTTTTAGAGATTTTGCTTATTTGTGTACATAACTTAAATAACTTATGCCTGGTTATATTGAACTTTGCAAGTCTGAAAAACTATAAGCTATAAATCGGACCCAAACACTTTGTAGCTCAAGTTTTGTGTTGAGGAACGCAAACGATATTCTAGACTTCCCATATTTAGATAGACGTTCATCGCTAAGCGCAGAAACAATAAATTATAAATAAACAATAAACAATAAATCCAGCACATTATTCAAAAACATTCTTTGGTTATTCGAAACGGATTCTTGTACAGTTTTGTGTGCTTTGGTGCTCATTGGTAATAATTTACAATGGAACAATTAAAGGCATTGGTAAAAAACCGTGGCAGGCTCAAGGCCCATATTCCACTGGCTTGGGCGGAACGGGAGGAACACGGCGAAGGTTGCCTCACGCATGGAGCTTAGGGTTGCGCTTATTTATAAAAGTTTAATTTTCAAAAGGTCTCAGGGTCTAAAAATGTTCCTTTTGTTATAAAACAATAAAATATAAAGTTTCAGCCTGATTCGACAACCTTTAAAAGTGGCGACTTGCGGTCAAAGTTCACAAATACGATATTTGGCCAATGGTTCCTATGGCATCTATACTATATATTGCTCTGATCGGATTGATTTTTTTTTTTGTGATTTAGAACCTTCAAATATAATCCAGCCCCCAAAATTTCAGCCCAATTGGCTAACATTTAAGGCAACAATAAATAGTTAACATTCAACTTCTCATACAAATGTGCAAATTACACGTGCAGTGCATTAAAATATCAAATTCCCGCTCTCGCCTTATATTCTCATCAAAATGCTTACGATACTTATTCCATCGATGGAAAAATCGGCCAATCGATTTATTCCCCCAAAAATTGTTGTGCGAGAAAGCTAAAAAAGAACTAGTAAATATGGCGAAATTGCGTTCTAGTGATGAAGTTTTTTTGTTGACTCTCCTAAAATTTTGGGAACTGAGTTACCGTCAATAAAGCAAGTGCTGTGTGTATTTTTCTACAATCACAGCAATGTTCGTTTGACAGTAAAAATAAAGCGCTTTATTTGCTATAAAAGAAACATGTTTTTTTTTTGGAAAGGGCTCGAGTTCCTGTGCGTCAAGAATATCATTGTGTGGCTAAGCTACAACACTTATATAGCGAATGGAAAATTTTTAGAAAAAACAAGAATAAAACTGGAGACTCTTTCAGAGCAAAGGAAGCTGCTTTTGTCGATAAGTTTGACAATTTGTTCGATATTGCACACGCAGATGCCATGTCGATGATGAAAATTGAAGAGGACAAGACATTTCTTGAACTGCAGCGCCAGACCCAAAGACCAGGGCATTTAGCTGGACTAGACACTATCTCGGTAAAAAAAAATCAACGAAAATGTGAGCGCCAACTAAAGGATTAAGTCCGAAAGCGAAAAGAGAGTACGCGAATTGCTACTGAAATCTTTTCATTTAATGCCTGCAGTAAAATTATTAGCATATTTTATAATTTTTTTACGTAAACCATCAATATCTTCAAGACGTCGAACATATTCTGGAAGTGAATGCGAATCCAGCGATTATTCAATGCATAATCATCTGGACATGGAAAAATCGGATAACGAAACTGAACCGCCTCCAGCAAAAAGAGGCAAAGAGTTTTATCTTGTTTAGATAAGTGGAGGATCACTAATAATGCAGTCATATCTGCTATCCTTGATATCCGCTATTGCTGAAGCTTTAGGCCACGAAATCAGTGAATATGCTATTAATAGGAGAACAATACAGCGGCTGTGAGAAGATAACCGACAATCAATATCTCTGTCGGCAAAACAAAACTGTTAAAATTTGGTAAAAGAACTTTATATTATTTACTTACGTATTCTTTTACAAGTTAGTCACGTTTATTCTCAGATGTTAGCAGTGGTTCTTTGGGATGGTAATATGCTTCCTGAACTGACTGGGCACGGCAAAGTTGAACGATTGCCAATCACATATGGAAGTTTTAATTTGTTGACCGAATGGGGATTAGTTGATAAAATCAAAGCAGCCCGTTTTGATACAACTGCATCCAATTCTGGACGACTTAATGGCACTGCATTCCGTCTAGAGCAACTACTAGACCGAAACCTTTTATACCTCCCGTGCAGACATCACATCAGTGAAATATATTTGCGGGCAGCCTTTGAGTCATGTGCCGAAGCTACATCAGGTACAAACGTTCTACTCTTTTCCAGATCTAAAGAACACTATTGCACAAACCAAGTTTCGGTTTGGTATCAATGATCAGTACGTTGCAACGCATTTAAATGACAGAAGAAATGCAATAATTAGCTTCTGTCAAGTTCAATTGAGAAAACATCATGCGCGTACTGATTATGTTGAGTTGTTGGAGTTTAACTCTAATTTTTTTGGGATCGGTTCCGAAAGGTCATTGTTTCCGACTCCCTGGACCAATGCACCATGCTCGCTGGATGTCTTAGGCGATTTATACCTTAAAAATATATATTTTTCGAGAGGAGAAGAAAATCTCGCGACGAATCTATTTTTGTAGTGCGTTTTTATATAAATTGTTGGTTCCGGTCAACATTAGCTATTGAAGCTCCAAATCTGGACTTTGAATTCATATGCGAAATGTACACCCATAAAGAAACTTGCAGCCATTTGTGGTATTTATCTGATGAAAATATCACACTTTCACTGTTTGACGATAAAGTTACTTTCATGGAGTAACGAGAAATGGCGAAGCAACTGTTGGCCCTTTGTGTTGACCATGACGATGTCGAAACTTCTGCAAAACGCCTGGTTTTGAAAGAAAAAATTTGCCTACGTTCAAGACTCTTTGCCTACAAAGAGACTATCTGATTTTGTGAGACCTAATTCTGCTACATTTTTCGATTGCTTTTATATTGCCAAAGATTATTTAACTGACGACCCTTCAGAATGGCATAGACATAAAGATTTTCAAAATGCTTTAAAAATATTAAAAAATTGAAAAGTGGTTAATGATACAGCCGAACGTTCTTTTAAACTTATGCAGGCCTATAATCAAATACTAACTAAAAAGGAAGATGAGTTTCAGCAGTTGCTTAAAGTCGCAAAAGAATATGCTAGTCAATAGCCATTGAATAATAAAAATGCCTTAATATAATACAAAAATGGTGGCTTAACTATTTATTGTTGGCTCAAAATTTAACCAATTGGGCTGAAATTTTGGGGGCTGGATTATATTTTAAGGTTCTAAATCACAAAAAAAACGAGGGGGAACGTTGTGAGTTGCTGCTGCGACCGCAACTTTACATTTATACCCGATACTAAGTCAGTATGGCTCTCCTCCGGCTGACGGCGCTGGCATTGAACGAAAAAGAGTGCGTGCGAGAGAGACCGAAAATCATGTCGAGCGTTGCGTAACCACTAAAAATTGATTTCTTCCTTTTGGCTATAAAAATGATCCGATCTGATCCAGATTTGGCAATTTGGTAGATATGGTAATTTTCAAGGATTGTGGGCTTACAGTTTTCTCGTATCTTTAAAGTTGCTCCAGATTTTTGTCCTTTGCGGTGGCGGAAGGTGGTGTGGCGAAATTTTGAAACTAACTCGTCAAGGTTCGATATCACAGGAGTGTGGATACAAAATTTGGTTGCTCTAGCTCTTATAGTCTCTGAGATCTATGCGCTCACTTTTAGAAATAGGCAAAGCCGACCATGAAACGTGTGTGTAAGAGAGAGAAAAAGCGAGATAGAATGAAATTGCTTTCTTCACGTTGGCTATAATTATCATACGATTTGGTTCAGGTTCTGCAGTCTAGAAGATATTGTCATTCTCTGCGATTCTGCGCATTTAGTTTCCTTGTATCTTTAAAATTGTCGATGTCACAGATTTTCGGGGCGGGCAAAGTTTTGAAATATACTTGTAACAGTGACATATCACAGAAATCTGGATACAAAATGTCGTTGCTATAGCTCGTGTAGTCTCTGAGCACTAGGCGCTTATAGGGACGGACAGACGGACGGACGGACAAACATGGCTCAATAGACTCGACTATTGATGCTGATCAAGAATATATATACTTTATAGAGTCGGAAACGATTCCTTCTGGACGTTACACACATCCACTTTTACCACAAATCTAATATACCCCTATACGCATTTTGAGTATTGGGTATAAAAAGTGTCGTGCGCGGCTGACCAGAGTATCATATCCCTACGTTTTTTTTTTTTTTAACTTTTGTCCTTCGTAACTTAAACTGGTACTCTGGTAGAATCTTGCCACTCTACCGGTCTATGCTAAATCTTATTGACCTGCCGTCGTTGCACCATCGCAGAATATGCAATGGCGTAATGTTCGTGCACAAGCTCCTTCTCGGGATTGTTGACTCCCAAGCTCTCTTGGGTCAGATTGACTTGCCTGTCCCATCTAGACCTACCCGTACTTTTGGGCCTATCCGTTAACCCATATGTAGGTCTAATTATGCCGAACATGAACCTTTTAGGGTTTTATGCCATAATTATAACTCCCTCTGTCATACCCTATCCCCTGAACTGTCTCTTAAACTAATTGCATGCAATATTTATAGTCACTTAAATTTAGATAACTTTTAACTTATCTTTTTTCAGCCTTTTGTAATTAAGTACCATTATTAACAGATAATTTGTTAATTTAATAAATAAAATTAAAAAATATTCCTCGCCAAATTCGCCTGCATCTCAGTTTCAGTGAGAGAGCTCGGAATAAAAGATCCACGTGCACCATACGATTTTCCTTTCGGTACTCCACAGTAAAATCAAAAAGATCCACGTGCGCCATACGATTTTCCTTTCGGTACTCCACAGTAAAATCAAACGTCTTGCCGTTAGTTATATTTTAGTACGACTTGCTTTTAGCAAATTACAATGTAAAGATTACAAATTTTCGACCGTGCAGGTAATTTCTGAAATGTTCTAAAGCGGTGTACACAGCAAACATCTCCAGTTCGTATGAGTGATACTTCGATTGTGGGGCCGATCTACACTTGCTTTAATATTCGATCACTCTAGGCTTGTTGTCTATCTTGTGCATGAGTATGGGACAATAGCCATCTGCACTTGCATCCGTATGCAGTTCAATGGGATATGTGGACCAAAGATAACACTATGCAACACCACATTTCCGCTGAGAGACAAAGTTACTTTGTTTGATCAGTTTTGGGATTCAAGAAGTGGTTTCTTTTTAAAAAAAATTTTAAATTTGGTGCTTTAAGGTGTGGTTCCTATTTAACAAATTTTTAAAATCTGTTATTTATTTTACTGTTTTTTTTTAGAGATTTTGCTTATTTGTGTACATAACTTAAATAACTTATGCCTGGTTATATTGAACTTTGCAAGTCTGAAAAACTATAAGCTATAAATCGGACCCAAACACTTTGTAGCTCAAGTTTTGTGTTGAGGAACGCAAACGATATTCTAGACTTCCCATATTTAGATAGACGTTCATCGCTAAGCGCAGAAACAATAAATTATAAATAAACAATAAACAATAAATCCAGCACATTATTCAAAAACATTCTTTGGTTATTCGAAACGGATTCTTGTACAGTTTTGTGTGCTTTGGTGCTCATTGGTAATAATTTACAATGGAACAATTAAAGGCATTGGTAAAAAACCGTGGCAGGCTCAAGGCCCATATTCCACTGGCTTGGGCGGAACGGGAGGAACACGGCGAAGGTTGCCTCACGCATGGAGCTTAGGGTTGCGCTTATTTATAAAAGTTTAATTTTCAAAAGGTCTCAGGGTCTAAAAATGTTCCTTTTGTTATAAAACAATAAAATATAAAGTTTCAGCCTGATTCGACAACCTTTAAAAGTGGCGACTTGCGGTCAAAGTTCACAAATACGATATTTGGCCAATGGTTCCTATGGCATCTATACTATATATTGCTCTGATCGGATTGATTTTTTTTTTTGTGATTTAGAACCTTCAAATATAATCCAGCCCCCAAAATTTCAGCCCAATTGGCTAACATTTAAGGCAACAATAAATAGTTAACATTCAACTTCTCATACAAATGTGCAAATTACACGTGCAGTGCATTAAAATATCAAATTCCCGCTCTCGCCTTATATTCTCATCAAAATGCTTACGATACTTATTCCATCGATGGAAAAATCGGCCAATCGATTTATTCCCCCAAAAATTGTTGTGCGAGAAAGCTAAAAAAGAACTAGTAAATATGGCGAAATTGCGTTCTAGTGATGAAGTTTTTTTGTTGACTCTCCTAAAATTTTGGGAACTGAGTTACCGTCAATAAAGCAAGTGCTGTGTGTATTTTTCTACAATCACAGCAATGTTCGTTTGACAGTAAAAATAAAGCGCTTTATTTGGAAAGGTCTCGAGTTCCTGTGCGTCAAGAATATCATTGTGTGGCTAAGCTACAACACTTATATAGCGAATGGAAAATTTTTAGAAAAAACAAGAATAAAACTGGGAACTCTTTCAGAGCAAAGGAAGCTGCTTTTGTCGATAAGTTTGACAATTTGTTCGATATTGCACACGCAGATGCCATGTCGATGATGAAAATTGAAGAGGACAAGACATTTCTTGAACTGCAGCGCCAGACCCAAAGACCAGGGCATTTAGCTGGTCTAGACACTATCTCGGTAAAAAAAAATCAACGAAAAAGTGAGCGCCAACTAAAGGATCAAGTCCGAAAGCGAAAAGAGAGTACGCGAATTGCTACTGAAATCTTTTCATTTAATGCCTGCAGTAAAATTATTAGCATATTTTATAATTTTTTTACGTAAACCGTCAATATCTTCAGGACGTCGAACATATTCTGGAAGTGAATGCGAATCCAGCGATTATTCAATGCATAATCATCTGGACATGGAAAAATCGGATAACGAAACTGAACCGCCTCCAGCAAAAAGAGGCAAAGAGTTTTATCTTGTTTAGATAAGTGGAGGATCACTAATAATGCAGTCATATCTGCTATCCTTGATATCCGCTATTGCTGCTATTTAGGCCACGAAATCAGTGAATATGCTATTAATAGGAGAACAATACAGCGGCTGTGAGAAGATAACCGACATATTGATTGTCGGCAAAACAAAACTGTCAAAATTTGGTAAAAGAACTTTATATTATTTACTTACGTATTCTTTTACAAGTTAGTCACGTTTATTCTCAGATGTTAGCAGTGGTTCTTTGGGATGGTAATATGCTTCCTGAACTGACTGGGCACGGCAAAGTTGAACGATTGCCAATCACATATGGAATTTTTAATTTGTTGACCGAATGGGGAATAGTTGATAAAATCAAAGCAGCCCGTTTTGATACAACTGCATCCAATTCTGGACGACTTAATGGCACTGCATTCCGTCTAGAGCAACTACCAGACCGAAACCTTTTATTCCTCCCGTGCAGACATCACATCAGTGAAATATATTTGCGGGCAGCCTTTGAGTCATGTGCCGAAGCTACATCAGGTACAAACGTTCTACTCTTTTCCAGATCTAAAGATTCCTGGAACACTATTGCACAAACCAAGTTTCGGTTTGGTATCAATGATCAGTACGTTGCAACGCATTTAAATGACAGAAGAAATGCAATAATTAGCTTCTGTCAAGTTCAATTGAGAAAACATCATGCGCGTACTGATTATGTTGAGTTGTTGGAGTTTAACTCTCATTTTTTTGGGATCGGTTCCGAAAGGTCATCGTTTCCGACTCCCTGGACCAATGCACCATGCTCGCTGGATGTCTTAGGCGATTTATACCTTAAAAATATATATTTTTCGAGAGGAGAAGAAAATCTCGCGACGAATCTATTTTTGTAGTGCGTTTTTATATAAATTGTTGGTTCCGGTCAACATTAGCTATTGAAGCTCCAAATCTGGACTTTGAATTCATATGCGAAATGTACACCCATAAAGAAACTTGCAGCCATTTGTGGTATTTATCTGATGAAAATATCACATTTTCACTGTTTGACGATAAAGTTACTTTCATGGAGTAACGAGAAATGGCGAAGCAACTCTTGGCCCTTTGTGTTGACCATGACGATGTCGAAACTTCTGCAAAACGCCTGGTTTTGAAAGAAAAAATTTGCCTACGTTCAAGACTCTTTGCCTACAAAGAGACTATCTGATTTTGTGAGACCTAATTCTGCTACATTTTTCGATTGCTTTTATATTGCCAAAGATTATTTAACTGACGACCCTTCAGAATGGCATAGACATAAAGATTTTCAAAATGCTTTAAAAATATTAAAAAATTGAAAAGTGGTTAACGAACGTTCTTTTAAACTTATGCAGGCCTATAATCAAATACTAACTAAAAAGGAAGATGAGTTTCAGCCGTTGCTTAAAGTCGCAAAAGAATATGCTAGTCAATAGCCATTGAATAATAAAAATGCCTTAATATAATACAAAATGGTGGCTTAACTATTTATTGTTGGCTCAAAATTTAACCAATTGGGCTGAAATTTTGGGGGCTGGATTATATTTTAAGGTTCTAAATCACAAAAAAAAAAACGAGGGGGAACGTTGTGAGTTGCTGCTGCGACCGCAACTTTACATTTATACCCGATACTAAGTCAGTATTGCTCTCTTCCGGCTGACGGCGCTGGCATTGAACGAAAAAGAGTGCGTGCGAGAGAGACCGAAAATCATGTCGTCGAGCGTTGCGTAACCACTAAAAATTGATTGGTGGTGTGGTGAAATTTTAAAACTAACTCGTCAAGGTTCGATATCACAGGAGTGTGGATACAAAATTTGTTTTCTCTAGCTCTTATAATCTCTCAGAGATCTATGCGCTCACTTTTAGAAATAGGCAAAGCCGACCATGAAACGTGTGAGTAAGACAGAGAAAAAGCGAGATAGAATGAAATTGTTTTCTTCATTTTGGCTATAATTATCATACGATTTGGTTCAGATTCTGCAGTCTAGAAGATATTGTCATTCTCTGCGATTCTGCGCATTTAGTTTCCTCGTATCTTTAAAATTGTCGATGTCACAGATTTTCGGGGCGGGCAAAGTTTTGAAATATACTTGTAACAGTGACATATCACAGAAATCTGGATACAAAATGTCGTTGCTATAGCTCGTGTAGTCTCTGAGCACTAGGCGCTTATAGGGACGGACAGACGGACGGACGGACAAACATGGCTCAATAGACTCGACTATTGATGCTGATCAAGAATATATATACTTTATAGAGTCGGAAACGATTCCTTCTGGACGTTACACACATCCACTTTCACCACAAATCTAATATACCCTGTGGAGATAATGTTTTTTATCCCCAATCGGCCGACTAATTATTTCGAATTAAATAAAGCTCGGCGCAGAAATAAAATTACGATATGTTCTTTAATGCGTGATATCCAAATTGCAAGTGTGGCTTGCCTGCCCTTTACATTGCAGCTCCGATCGCTAAGCGCAGCTTCGCTCTGCCGACGTCGGTAGGCAGACGCAAAGCGGAGATAGCGAAGAGCGAGCTGGCAGAGAGCGTTTAGCAGGGCAAGCAAGCGCAAAGCTTTAACAAACAAATGAGTGACATAGACATAAGTAACAAACAAAATAAGCGGCTGAGGGCCAAGAATTAGGTGCTATTTGGCAAGCAGCTAATCGGCTGGGTTCTGCTCCGAACATTCACCCCCCGTTGGAAGGCAAACGCTTTCAACAGATCCATCCTGAAGGGGCAGAACCGCTATTTTTCCAACGGCCCTCTTGAAGATGCTTGCTTGGGCGCAGCTGGCGGCTACGCTGGGATGATCGTCGAACGCAGCTGAAATTTTAGAATAGTTTTTCTAAATAACGATACCGAAACAACTTGGGTGACTGCAATTTTGTATTTTAATACGACGAAAAAAAGGAGTGCGTGCGTTCGATTTCATGGATTTTTCTCGACTTTTTTCATATATTAAAACAATTTCTTCTGTGCCTACCTTACCTACGGTGGCAAAGCTTGGCGAATTCGCCAAGAGCGAGAGAGCGAGCTTTTATTGCGCTCCCGCTTTGCCCTAGCCTAACTTACACTAGACTTCATGAAATACTATCCTAATAACAATTATTATTATCCAAATGGCGCTACAGCAGCAATCGGCGCTTCTTTACGAAGGCGGCTTGTCGTGATTACGTCTTGATCATCGGGAGCCTCTGTAATTGCATAGAATGGCAGGAAATTTGGCAATGTAGAAACTGTTGAAAGTTGAATTTCATTTGGCGTGGATATGTAGGTTTTTAATATATGGAAAAGTTCGCGCTGCAGTTCCTGATTCTCCGATCGCAGTTTTTCCACTTGCACCTGGCACTCGAGCAGCTGCTTCCTGCATTGCTGCTCTAAGTTTTGGTACTCCAGCGTTGTGGGTCGAAAATCGTCAATAGAGATGCACGAGGAATTTTCAAAAGCGGCTAAAGCTGCACGCTTATTCTCCGAGCTATCAATGCTTCCTGATACTATCCAACCAAGTTTTGTCTCCTGCAATGTTGGCAATTGGGTTGATAGTCGAATCTGTCCGACGCACATTAAATCGAAGAACAAACCAGAACCTATCAACAGATCGATACGTTGGGGCTTGGAGAAATTAGGATCAGCTAGTTTTAGATTATTCGGCATTGGCCAATCCTTTGCGTCTACGCCGAAGTTAGGCTGCATTGCCGTAATTGAGTTGGTGACAATTGCAGCGAAGGAAGCTCGATAGCTTGCGTCCTGGGATTGTACCACTATATGTACAGACTTGCTCGAAGGTAGAATGGAATCTCCGATTCCAGAGATGTGAACATAAGACGAGCGATGATCCAACTGCAACTGATCAGCAAGTCTAGATGTTACAAAGTTTGCCTGTGATGCAGAATCCAAAATGGCACGACATGGGATAAGTGCTCCATAACGATCTGTTACATGGACGAGGGCAGTAGGTAGCAACACGTTCTGGCTAGGCTGAGATTTCTGGATCGAGGGGGGAGGGCTAGAACACCCGCTTGCTAGAAGCACAGTCGCGGCCTCTTGCTGGATCGATTCCTCGGCCGGTGAAGAGGAAGATGAAGCACCAGTTCCCGATGGAATGTGGAGTAGCGTGTGATGTTTGGCCTGGCAATGCCTGCAAAGTCCTGACCTGCACCTCTGCAATTCATGGCCTTTGTTGAGGCAGTTCAAACACAAGCGGCTCTTCTTTGCTTCTTTGTATCGTTCAAACGCAGAGAGATTCAGGAATTCCTAACATTTAGATATGTAATGCTCGGAGGAATTGCAATGGTTACATATGGGGTTAGGATGGTCGTTACTGGAGGTGATAAGGGTGACAGGTTTGTCTTCTCCCACCTGCTGGCTAGGAATTGTTACCATAGCCGATCCCAAATTTTTCAGCATCCGACATCTTGCTTCCAAGAATGAGGCCATGCTTGACCACCGAGGCAATCCTGACGTCGGCAAGTTCTCTTCCCATTTCTCCTTGGTCTTGTGGTCCAATTTCGTGCCTATGATGAAGATCAGCAACCTATCGGATATCTCCTGCGGGGTCGCCAAGGTCTGAAGTGCACGCAAGTGCGAATTGATTTTGTCGCTGAGCGCGCGCAAGCCGATAGCCGAGCCCTTCTCCACCCCTTGCAGCCCGAAAATAGCCTTGACGTGTGCCTGAAAATGTAACAGTTTATTATCGAATCGCAACATTAGTAAATTCAACGCCTTGTCGTAATTCTCCTCAGAAAGTTCCAAGGAACGAATCGTATCCAGCGCAGCACCATCTAGACATCCACGAAGATATTGGAATTTTTCGATGATTGGTATACGATGGTCTTTGTGCACCATTGTCGAGAACATCGAGTGGAATTCTGGCCAATCCATGTAGTTCCCACCGAATCGCGGAAGCTGCAACTCGGGCATTCGAGAACGGCCTATACTATTATAGGCGAACAACGACGAATTCCCCTCGAGAGTATGCCGAGCCGTTGAATTGGCAACATTTACCGTGCGAGCAGCCATCAACTCCCGCGACAGCCTGGACCTAACCTTGACATAAACATTCGAAAAGTCCAGCCGGGCATCATGGGCTAACTGCAGGAAATCCAGCCTTTCAAGGCTCGTTTGAGCGGCATCGAAATCCGCATTCATTCGCTCGATTTGCTCTAAGCGGGCTTGAAGTTCTGCCTCATCTAACTCGGCAAGCTCTTTCTTGGTGAGAAAGCGATCCATGGCCTTTAGTTGGCGCGCGATGGACTCGGCCTTGTGCTTGTAGAAATCTACATCACTCGGCATTGCTGCGTTCGCGACATTGGTAGGCTCAGGTGCTGCCATGTTGAGGTTTTAAAAGAGTCACTCAGCACGACCGAAAAAGACACACTGTATACGTATAAACGTGGGAACCGAAAGCAAAGGGATTACAGCTAATGCCTTTAGCTGTGCGGCTGTGCGAGCTGTCCGATTCCGCTTTGTACTCCGCTTGTGTGTATTAGTGAGTTCGCTGCACTGCCTACCGCACTGCACTGACCGAATTGTCGCGACAGAGAAATTAATAGCCAGCAATGCGTGTATGTAGGTGTATGTAAGTGTGTTTTAGCACCGAATTGTGCTTAACCGCCGAAAATTTGCTAGGGCTAACGAATGTCGATCGCGAATGATTATTAATTGACACTGCAACTCAGAGATCACGTCGGGGTCAACAAAATTTTATGTGGAGATAATGTTTTTTATCCCCAATCGGCCGACTAATTATTTCGAATTAAATAAAACTCGGCGCAGAAATAAAATTACGATATGTTCTTTAATGCGTGACATCCAAATTGCAAGTGTGGCTTGCCTGCCCTTTACATTGCCGCTCCGATCGCTAAGCGCAGCTTCGCTCGGCCGACGTCGGTAGGCAGACGCAAAGCGGAGATAGCGAAGATCGAGCTGGCAGAGAGCGTTTAGCAGGGCAAGCAAGCGCAGAGCTTTAACAAACAAATGAGTGACATAGACATAAGTAACAAACAAAATAAGCGGCTGAGGGCCAAGAATCAGGTGCTATTTGGCAAGCAGCTAATCGGCTGGGTTCTGCTCCGAACATACCCCTATACGCATTTTGAGTATTGGGTATAAAAAGTGCCGTGCGCGGCTGACCAGAGTATCATATCCCTACGTTTTTTATACCCGATACTCAAAGTGAGTATTGGGGTATATTAGATTTGTGGTAAAAGTGGATGTGTGTAACGTCCAGAAGGAATCGTTTCCGACCCCATAAAGTATATATATTCTTGATCAGCATCAATAGCCGAGTCGATTGAGCCCTGTCTTTCTGTCCGTCTGTCCGTCCCCTTCAGCGCCTAGTGCTCAAAGACTATAAGAGCTAGAGCAACGATGTTTTGGACCCAGACTTCTGTGATATGTCACTGCTACAAAAATATTTCAAAACTTCGCCCCGCCCACTTCCGCCCCCACAAAGGACGAAAATCTGTGGCATCCACAATTTTAAAGATATGAGAAAACCAAAAACGTAGAATTGTAGAGAAAGACCATATCTTTAAGACTGCGGAATCTGAATTGGATCGTATTATTATTAAAGCCAGCATCAAGAAAACAATTTCATTTTTTCTCGCCCTGTCTCTCTCTAACACACACGTAGCACAGGCGGCTTTGCCTAGAGTAAAACATTAGCGCCTAGATCTCAGAGACTACAAAAGCTAGAGCAACCAAATTTGGTATCCACACTCCTAATATATCGGACCGAGACAAGTTTGTTTCAAAATTTCGCCACACCCCCTTCCGCCCCCGCAAAGGACGAAAATCTGGGGATATTCAAAAATCTCAGAGACTATTAAGGCTAGAGTAACCAAATTTGGTATCCGCACTCCTGTTAGATCTTACTATAAAACGTGTATCTCAAAATTTCACCCCACCCCCTTCCGCCCACACAAAGGACGAAAATCTGTTGCATCCACAATATTGCACATTCGAGAAAACTAAAAACGCAGAATCATAGATAATGACCATATCTATCAGATTGCTTACTCTGGATCAGATCAGATCATTTTTATAGCCAATAGGAACAAATCAATTTGCAGTGGCTACGCAGCGCCCGACGTCACGCTCAGACTGATTTTCTGTCTCTCTCGCACGCACTCTTTGTCGTGTCGTTTAATATTAGCGGCGTCTGCCGGAGGAGAGCCATACTGACTTAGTATCGGGTATAACTGTAGAGTTGCGGTGTCCGCAGCAACTCACAACGTTCCCCTCGTTTTTTTTTAATTTTTGTCCTTCGTAACTCAAACTGGTACTCTGGTAGAATCTTGCCACTCTACCGGTCTATGCTAAATCTTATTGAACTGCCGTCGTTGCACCATCGCAGAATATGCAATGGCGTAATGTTCGTGCACAAGCTCCTTCTCGGGATTGTTGACTCCCAAGCTCTCTTGGGTCAGATTGACTGCTAGAAGGTGAGCGGCACATAACTCAAGCCTTGGGAGCGTTTTCGTCTTGAGTGGCGCTACTATCGACTTTGCAGTCAACAAGGAGACCTTGAAACCTTCTGCAGTCTTTCTACGGATATAGACGCAGGCTCCATAAGCTCTCATGGATGCGTCGGCATAGGCATGTACTTGAATCGGTGACATGGGATCAGTATGCACAAATCGAGTTATGGTAATCTTCTCCAACTGACCCAAGGATTCTTTTAATAAGTTCCATGCTGTTTCCAAGTTCATTGGAATTGACTCATCCCAATCTAGCTTGTTGAGCCAAAGCTCCTGCAGTAGGATCTTTCCCTTAATTACTAAAGGACTTAACAAGCCAAGGGGGTCAAACAGCTTTGATGTCAACGATAATATGTTCCGTTTTGTCGCTCGGAGACCCATAACTGACGTGTCAATTTGGAACTTAAAGACGTCTTCGTGTGGCAGCCACGATATTCCTAACGCCTTAGTTGACTCTGAGTCCGAGATCGTTATCGGTTTAACTGTGCTCTCGGATGCGGTGACCTCAGGTGAGTTCGAAAACCATTTAGTCAATTCAAACCCAGCGGTTTGAAGAACCTGAGCCACATCAGACTTAATTGTCTTTAACTCCTCTACGCAACCAGCACCAGTCAACATGTCATCGACATAGAAGTCGGAGTCAATAACTTCAGCAGCTTTAGGGAATGAGAGTTTTGCAGACTCACTCAACCTCTTCAAACACCGAATAGCCAAAAATGGGGCTGGTCGAGTCCCATTTGTTACGGTGTTGAGCTGGTATATTCTCAAGGACTCAGACGGGTCTCTTCTCCACACTATGAGCTGGAATTGTCTATCCGCATCAGCGACCCAGACTTGGCGATACATCTTTTTGACATCGGCTGTCAAGGCGTACCTGTGTAGTCTGAATCGGAGCAATGTCGAATACAGCTCATCCTGTATCGTAGGACCGACCATCAATATGTCGTTCAAGGCCACCTGAGAGGACGTTTTACAAGACGCATCGAAAACGACGCGGAGCTTGGTCGACGTGCTTTGAGGCCTCAACACACACTGATGTGGAATGAAATAATGTGGAGTTTTGGAGATTGTGTTGTCTGTGGTAGACATGTGACCCAAGGAGAGGTACTCTTCCATGAACTCCAAGTACATTTTCTGCAACTCGGGGTCACGAGACAATCTTTTTTCAAGTGATAAAATCCGCCGTTTAGCCACTTCAAAGGAGTTGCCTAAGATACTGGGATCTGATTTGAACGGCAGTCTTACTTCAAACCGACCTGAAGGCACGACCTGAGTAGTCCTTCTATAATGCTTTTCACATAACTTGTGTTCAGGAGATAAAGACTTTTTAGAAGACGGCAATTCTTCCAGTGACCAAAACTTTTGTAATGTATTGTCGATGTGGATCACTGACTCTTCTCGACAACTCAAACAATTCCTAGCTTCTTGGGTGGCAGTCACCTTTGGAGTGTATCTGCCCGACACAATCCAGCCGAGAAGCGTTTTCTGCAGAGTTGGATAGTCAGGACCTTGTCGAATCTGACCAACAGATAAAAGTTCGAAAAATGTTTCTGCACCTATCAACATATCTATCTTCTGTGGCTTGAAGAAATATGGGTCTGCAAGTGGTAAGTTCTTCGGGATTTTCCAGTCACTCACGTTAAGTGTCTGATCAGGGTGATACCCCGAAGTGGACGTTAGAATCCAGAAATCAACCGAAAACTCACTACCAGTAATTCGCGACTTCACCACCGTGTGTATCTTTTTCTTGACTTGTGAATTGGATTCACCAATACCAAGCAAGTTGATACACGACTCCTCCCTACGGATCTGTAAGCGCTGTGCTAAGTCCTCAGTTATAAAATTGGTTTGAGACCCCGAGTCAAGCAGAGCTCGGGCCAAAACATGTTCACCATTATTTGTTCGGACGCTTACGATCGACGTAGCCAGAATAACTCTATCCATAGCTGTCGCATGGAGAGCATGCGAAGTGGAAGGTTGATTCTGATTGGGAGGAGGAGAAGAATTCTCTGGGGTGATGGTAACGCTAGACTTTTATTCGCCACTGTGTATCTATGCAATAAGGTATGGTGTGAGCAGCTACACACTCGACACTTCTTAGCTTTGCATCGTACTACAGAGTGGCCTGGCTGCAGACAATTGATGCACAAGGATGCAGTTTTTGCGAATTCGAACCTTTGCATTACTGCCAGCCGACCAAATGGACTGCAATCTGTCAACAAATGGCCTTTCGCATTGCAGTAGCTGCATTGTTGGTTTTTGGTATTCGCGGTGGAACACGCGAATGAGCTCCGATTATGCGGCTTGCTTGGCACCGCTTTCTGCTCCTGCTTTGGTTTGTCCGAATTTTCGGCCGAAAGATGCTGATGTCTGCGATTAAGCAACTTTTCACAGTCCGTCCAAAGTGGCAGTTTGTCATAATCGAGCTGTTCTTCCCCTTTCTCTTTGGTCACCGGATCGACTCTGCTCAAGACGAGATGAATAATCATCGCATTCGAGATCTTTTTATCATCGCCTATCGACAACAACGAACCATATATGGATGAGGCGGTATCGAAAAGGTTTCTTAAGGACGATGCTGATTGCTGGGTCATTTTGGGAAGACTAAATAGGGCATCAATGTGATTTTTAAAGATCAGACAATCATTATCGTAGACCCGTTTTAAGCTAGCCATTGCATTCTCGTAGTTGGTCTCGGTTACTTGGAAAGCCATAACTGTTCCCAACGCTTTACCGGAGAGACACGAAAGCAAATGGTTGAACTTTTCGATAATTGGAATGCTTTGGTCATTGTGAACTAGAGTCTCAAATAAACCTATGAAGTTTTTAAAGTCCGAAAAGTTGCCGCTGAACTGCGGCAGAGCTAACTTCGGAAGGCGAGCACGAGTTGGGCCACCATAAGCTGGTACTGCCGGTATTGTCTCATCAGCTGTCTTTAATGCGCAAATGAGAGACATTAATTTTGCCTTTGTGACAATTGAGAGTTCTTCCAACTCGACTCCAAATTCATCGTCAATGTCTATATCTTCAATCTTCTCTTGAAGTTCGCGTGCCGTGTCAATGCTACGCATCAGCGTTTCGAGTCTGCACTCGAGCTCCGTCAATACCAGCGGAATATCCCCCGCTTCTAAACGGTCCGCTAATAAACGAATGCCTTTGACACGGCAACTGCGCTTTTTCTTCAGCTCTTCAAGGGCAATATTGTTGGCTTTTGAGGTCATATTGATTCTCAATACAAGCAACTGAAGGCGAAAGATCGTTTCTAATAATCGTATTTAATGCCGAGGCACTCAATAAAATAAAGGGTAATTGTACCCAAACGAGGTGAAAAACCAATAAAACCGAAAAATTTAGGGTAGAGCGTCGCTTGGCTGGCGCGAACACGAAAACCACACAAGAATAGCAACGAACTGCACTGGTGACAAGCGAAAACGAAAAATTTCACCGCTGCAGTTCTGAAGAATGGATATTGTGTATATGTACGTATGCACCGACAACGATCGACGCTAAATTGATTTGCGAGGCACGACTTTGTCTTTATTGATAGTTGGATCCTACTGACACCAAACGAATATACCCGACGAAAACAGGGTAGCGCGTCACTTGGTGTTTGGTTTGGATCAAGCGCGCCAAACAAAAGAACAACGATAAGAAACGGTGAAGAGCGAAAGCGATACGAAAAAATTCACCGCTGCAGCTGCGTATTGGTATGCGTGCTTGGCCAACGACCCAACTATACATATATTTGACACAACGAAAACGAGCAAGGGGAAAGGGGTGACAGCGATTGCAGTTAAAATGAGTTATATGTGTAGTTATTGCGTCCATGAGGGTTAGATGTACATATGTATATATGTATTAATATATATATGCTCAACTCTAACTACAGCATGCAATCTAGCTCTACTATGTCATACGTATGTGCCAAGAATTGAAAGCGAGGTGCAATTGTTTCAGCACAAGACAATAATTGCGAGTTTTTTAATCTTTTCGTCTTCACTCGAGATTTCAATTTTTTGCAGAAATACCTCTTGAGAAGATTGGAAATTCCAGGTGCTGTACTCTCCTCTTCTTATACTGGATGCTCCACTTGGATCTTCTTGGGTAGATGGTATATGTGTATCTCCTTTTGTATATAGCTGCAGACAGGGTATTGCACGACCGACGTGGTGATTTTTAGTTTTGTTTGTTGAATTATTTGCACACACGTCGCGGTCAATTTGGCAATTTAGCTGCAGCACATATGCATGTACATGTAGGTATAATAGATTTTGGCTATTTATCTTTTCTCCACTGTGTCACTGTCACTTTTGCCTTCCACTTGAATTAATTTCTTTAAATTGCAAGTCCACCCGGGGGCGCCATGAAATTTTAGAATAGTTTTTCTAAATAACGATACCGAAACAACTTGGGTGACTGCAATTTTGTATTTTAATACGACGAAAAAAAAGGAGTGCGTGCGTTCGATTTCATGGATTTTTCTCGACTTTTTTCATATATTCAAACAATTTCTTCTGTGCCTACCCTACCTACGGTGGCAAAGCGGGGCGAATTCGCCAAGAACGAGAGAGCGAGCTTTTATTGCGCTCCCGCTTTGCCCTAGCCTAACTTACACTAGACTTCATGAAATACTATCCTAATAACAATTATTATTATCCAAATGGCGCTACAGCAGCAATCGGCGCTTCTTTACGAAGGCGGCTTGTCGTGATTACGTCTTGATCATCGGGAGCCTCTGTAATTGCATAGAATGGCAGGAAATTTGGCAATGTAGAAACTGTTGAAAGTTGAATTTCATTTGGCGTGGATATGTAGGTTTTTAATATATGGAAAAGTTCGCGCTGCAGTTCCTGATTCTCCGATCGCAGTTTTTCCACTTGCACCTGGCACTCGAGCAGCTGCTTCCTGCATTGCTGCTCTAAGTTTTGGTACTCCAGCGTTGTGGGTCGAAAATCGTCAATAGAGATGCACGAGGAATTTTCAAAAGCGGCTAAAGCTGCACGCTTATTCTCTGAGCTATCAATGCTTCCTGATACTATCCAACCAAGTTTTGTCTCCTGCAATGTTGGCAATTGGGTTGATAGTCGAATCTGTCCGACGCACATTAAATCGAAGAACAAACCAGAACCTATCAACAGATCGATACGTTGGGGCTTGGAGAAATTAGGATCAGCTAGTTTTAGATTATTCGGCATTGGCCAATCCTTTGCGTCTACGCCGAAGTTAGGCTGCATTGCCGTAATTGAGTTGGTGACAATTGCAGCGAAGGAAGCTCGATAGCTTGCGTCCTGGGATTGTACAACTATATGTACAGACTTGCTCGAAGGTAGAATGGAATCTCCGATTCCAGAGATGTGAACATAAGACGAGCGATGATCCAACTGCAACTGATCAGCAAGTCTAGATGTTACAAAGTTTGCCTGTGATGCAGAATCCAAAATGGCACGACATGGGATAAGTGCTCCATAACGATCTGTTACATGGACGAGGGCAGTAGGTAGCAACACGTTCTGGCTAGGCTGAGATTTCTGGATCGAGGGGGGAGGGCTAGAACACCCGCTTGCTAGAAGCACAGTCGCGGCCTCTTGCTGGATCGATTCCTCGGCCGGTGAAGAGGAAGATGAAGCACCAGTTCCCGATGGAATGTGGAGTAGCGTGTGATGTTTGGCCTGGCAATGCCTGCAAAGTCCTGACCTGCACCTCTGCAATTCATGGCCTTTGTTGAGGCAGTTCAAACACAAGCGGCTCTTCTTTGCTTCTTTGTATCGTTCAAACGCAGAGAGATTCAGGAATTCCTAACATTTAGATATGTAATGCTCGGAGGAATTGCAATGGTTACATATGGGGTTAGGATGGTCGTTACTGGAGGTGATAAGGGTGACAGGTTTGTCTTCTCCCACCTGCTGGCTAGGAATTGTTACCATAGCCGATCCCAAATTTTTCAGCATCCGACATCTTGCTTCCAAGAATGAGGCCATGCTTGACCACCGAGGCAATCCTGACAAGGCAATTCTCCTCAGAAAGTTCCAAGGAACGAATCGTATCCAGCGCAGCACCATCTAGACATCCACGAAGATATTGGAATTTTTCGATGATTGGTATACGATGGTCTTTGTGCACCATTGTCGAGAACATCGAGTGGAATTCTGGCCAATCCATGTAGTTCCCACCGAATCGCGGAAGCTGCAACTCGGGCATTCGAGAACGGCCTATACTATTATAGGCGAACAACGACGAATTCCCCTCGAGAGTATGCCGAGCCGTTGAATTGGCAACATTTACCGTGCGAGCAGCCATCAACTCCCGCGACAGCCTGGACCTAACCTTGACATAAACATTCGAAAAGTCCAGCCGGGCATCATGGGCTAACTGCAGGAAATCCAGCCTTTCAAGGCTCGTTTGAGCGGCATCGAAATCCGCATTCATTCGCTCGATTTGCTCTAAGCGGGCTTGAAGTTCTGCCTCATCTAACTCGGCAAGCTCTTCCTTGGTGAGAAAGCGATCCATGGCCTTTAGTTGGCGCGCGATGGACTCGGCCTTGTGCTTGTAGAAATCTACATCACTCGGCATTGCTGCGTTCGCGACATTGGTAGGCTCAGGTGCTGCCATGTTGAGGTTTTAAAAGAGTCACTCAGCACGACCGAAAAAGACACACTGTATACGTATAAACGTGGGAACCGAAAGCAAAGGGATTACAGCTAATGCCTTTAGCTGTGCGGCTGTGCGAGCTGTCCGATTCCGCTTTGTACTCCGCTTGTGTGTATTAGTGAGTTCGCTGCACTGCCTACCGCACTGCACTGACCGAATTGTCGCGACAGAGAACTTAATAGCCAGCAATGCGTGTATGTAGGTGTATGTAAGTGTGTTTTAGCACCGAATTGTGCTTAACCGCCGAAAATTTGCTAGGGCTAACGAATGTCGATCGCGAATGATTATTAATTGACACTGCAACTCAGAGATCACGTCGGGGTCAACAAAATTTTATGTGGAGATAATGTTTTTTATCCCCAATCGGCCGACTAATTATTTCGAATTAAATAAAACTCGGCGCAGAAATAAAATTACGATATGTTCTTTAATGCGTGACATCCAAATTGCAAGTGTGGCTTGCCTGCCCTTTACATTGCCGCTCCGATCGCTAAGCGCAGCTTCGCTCGGCCGACGTCGGTAGGCAGACGCAAAGCGGAGATAGCGAAGAGCGAGCTGGCAGAGAGCGTTTAGCAGGGCAAGCAAGCGCAGAGCTTTAACAAACAAATAAGTGACATAGACATAAGTAACAAACAAAATAAGCGGCTGAGGGCCAAGAATCAGGTGCTATTTGGCAAGCAGCTAATCGGCTGGGTTCTGCTCCGAACATACCCCTATACGCATTTTGAGTATTGGGTATAAAAAGTGCCGTGCGCGGCTGACCAGAGTATCATATCCCTACGTTTTTTATACCCGATACTCAAAATGAGTATTGGGGTATATTAGATTTGTGGTAAAAGTGGATGTGTGTAACGTCCAGAAGGAATCGTTTCCGACCCCATAAAGTATATATATTCTTGATCAGCATCAATAGCCGAGTCGATTGAGCCCTGTCTTTCTGTCCGTCTGTCCGTCCCCTTCAGCGCCTAGTGCTCAAAGACTATAAGAGCTAGAGCAACGATGTTTTGGACCCAGACTTCTGTGATATGTCACTGCTACAAAAATATTTCAAAACTTCGCCCCGCCCACTTCCGCCCCCACAAAGGACGAAAATCTGTGGCATCCACAATTTTAAAGATATGAGAAAACCAAAAACGTAGAATTGTAGAGAAAGACCATATCTTTAAGACTGCGGAATCTGAATTGGATCGTATTATTATTAAAGCCAGCATCAAGAAAACAATTTCATTTTTTCTCGCCCTGTCTCTCTCTAACACACACGTAGCATAGGCGGCTTTGCCTAGAGTAAAACATTAGCGCCTAGATCTCAGAGACTACAAAAGCTAGAGCAACCAAATTTGGTATCCACACTCCTAATATATCGGACCGAGACAAGTTTGTTTCAAAATTTCGCCACACCCCCTTCCGCCCCCGCAAAGGACGAAAATCTGGGGATATTCAAAAATCTCAGAGACTATTAAGGCTAGAGTAACCAAATTTGGTATCCGCACTCCTGTTAGATCTTACTATAAAACGTGTATCTCAAAATTTCACCCCACCCCCTTCCGCCCACACAAAGAACGAAAATCTGTTGCATCCACAATATTGCACATTCGAGAAAACTAAAAACGCAGAATCATAGATAATGACCATATCTATCAGATTGCTTACTCTGGATCAGATCAGATCATTTTTATAGCCAATAGGAACAAATCAATTTGCAGTGGCTACGCAGCGCCCGACGTCACGCTCAGACTGATTTTCTGTCTCTCTCGCACGCACTCTTTGTCGTGTCTTTTAATATTAGCGGCGTCTGCCGGAGGAGAGCCATACTGACTTAGTATCGGGTATAACTGTAGAGTTGCGGTGTCCGCAGCAACTCACAACGTTCCCCCTCGTTTTTTTTTAATTTTTGTCCTTCGTAACTCAAACTGGTACTCTGGTAGAATCTTGCCACTCTACCGGTCTATGCTAAATCTTATTGACCTGCCGTCGTTGCACCATCGCAGAATATGCAATGGCGTAATGTTCGTGCACAAGCTCCTTCTCGGGATTGTTGACTCCCAAGCTCTCTTGGGTCAGATTGACTTGCCTGTCCCATCTAGACCTAGGCCCGTACTTTCGGGCCTATCCGTTAACCCATATGTAGGTCTAATTATGCCGAACATGAACCTTTTAGGGTTTTATGCCATAATTATAACTCCCTCTGTCATACCCTATCCCCTGAACTGTCTCTTAAACTAATTGCATGCAATATTTATAGTCACTTGAATTTAGATAACTTTTAACTTATCTTTTTTCAGCCTTTTGTAATTAAGTACCGTTATTAACAGATAATTTGTTAATTTAATAAATAAAATTAAAAAATATTCCTCGCCAAATTCGCCTGCATCTCAGTTTCAGTGATAATCGGAGCTCGGAATAAAAGATCCACGTGCGCCATACGATTTTCCTTTCGGTACTCCACAGTAAAATCAAAAAGATCCACGTGCGCCATACGATTTTCCTTTCGGTACTCCACAGTAAAATCAAACGTCTTGCCGTTAGTTATATTTTAGTACGACTTGCTTTTAGCAAATTACAATGTAAAGATTACAAATTTTCGACCGTGCAGGTAATTTCTGAAATGTTCTAAAGCGGTGTACACAGCAAACATCTCCAGTTCGTATGAGTGATACTTCGATTGTGGGGCCGATCTACACTTGCTTTAATATTCGATGACTCTAGGCTTGTTGTCTATCTTGTGCATGAGTATGGGACAATAGCCATCTGCACTTGCATCCGTATGCAGTTCAATGGGATATGTGGACCAAAGATAACACTATGAAACACCACATTTCCGCTGAGAGACAAAGTTACTTTGTTTGATCAGTTTTGGGATTCAAGAAGTGGTTTCTTTTTAAAAAAAATTTTAAATTTGGTGCTTTAAGGTGTGGTTCCTATTTAACAAATTTTTAAAATCTGTTATTTATTTTACTGTTTTGTTTTAGAGATTTTGCTTATTTGTGTACATAACTTAAATAACTTATGCCTGGTTATATTGAACTTTGCAAGTCTGAAAAACTATAAGCTATAAATCGGACCCAAACACTTTGTAGCTAAAGTTTTGGGTTGAGGAACGCAAACGATATTCTAGACTTCCCATATTTAGATAGACGTTCATCGCTAAGCGCAGAAACAATAAATTATAAATAAACAATAAACAATAAATCCAGCACATTATTCAAAAACATTCTTTGGTTATTCGAAACGGATTCTTGTACAGTTTTGTGTGCTTTGGTGCTCATTGGTAATAATTTACAATGGAACAATTAAAGGCATTGGTAAAAAACCGTGGCAGGCTCAAGGCCCATATTCCACTGGCTTGGGCGGAACGGGAGGAACACGGCGAAGGTTGCCTCACGCATGGAGCTTAGGGTTGCGCTTATTTATAAAAGTTTAATTTTCAAAGGTCTCAGGGTCTAAAAATGTTTCTTTTGTTATAAAACAATAAAATATAAAGTTTCAGCCTGATTCGACAACGTTTAAAGGTGGCGACTTGCGGTCAAAGTTCACAAATACGATATTTGGCCAATGGTTCCTATGGCATCTATACTATATATTGCTCTGATCGGATTGATTTTTTTTTTTTGTGATTTAGAACCTTCAAATATAATCCAGCCCCAAAAATTTCAGCCCAATTGGCTAACATTTAAGGCAACAATAAATAGTTAACATTCAACTTCTCATACAAATGTGCAAATTACACGTGCAGTGCATTAAAATATCAAATTCCCGCTCTCGCCTTATATTCTCATCAAAATGCTTACGATACTTATTCCATCGATGGAAAAATCGGCCAATCGATTTATTCCCCAAAAATTGTTGTGCGAGAAAGCTAAAAAAGAACTAGTAAATATGGCGAAATTGCGTTCTAGTGATGAAGTTTTTTTGTTGGGTCATGACTCTCCTAAAATTTTGGGAACTGAGTTACCGTCAATAAAGCAAGTGCTGTGTGTATTTTTCTACAATCACAGCAATGTTCGTTTGACAGTAAAAATAAAGCGCTTTATTTGCTATAAAAGAAACATGTTTTTTTTTTGGAAAGGGCTCGAGTTCCTGTGCGTCAAGAATATCATTGTGTGGCTAAGCTACAACACTTATATAGCGAATGGAAAATTTTTAGAAAAAACAAGAATAAAACTGGAGACTCTTTCAGAGCAAAGGAAGCTGCTTTTGTCGATAAGTTTGACAATTTGTTCGATATTGCACACGCCGATGATGAAAATTGAAGAGGACAAGACATTTCTTGAACTGCAGCGCCAGACCCAAAGACCAGGGCATTTAGCTGGACTAGACACTATCTCGGTAAAAAAAATCAACGAAAATGTGAGCGCCAACTAAAGGATCAAGTCCGAAAGCGAAAAGAGAGTACGCGAATTGCTACTGAAATCTTTTCATTTAATGCCTGCAGTAAAATTATTAGCATATTTTATAATTTTTTTACGTAAACCATCAATATCTTCAGGACGTCGAACATATTCTGGAAGTGAATGCGAATCCAGCGATTATTCAATGCATAATCATCTGGACATGGAAAAATCGGATAACGAAACTGAACCGCCTCCAGCAAAAAGAGGCAAAGAGTTTTATCTTGTTTAGATAAGTGGAGGATCACTAATAGTGCAGTCATGCACTTGATATCCGCTATTGCTGAAGCTTTAGGCCACGAAATCAGTGAATATGCTATTAATAGGAGAACAATACAGCGGCTGTGAGAAGATAACCGACAATCAATATCTCTGTCGGCAAAACAAAACTGTTAAAATTTGGTAAAAGAACTTTATATTATTTACTTACGTATTCTTTTACAAGTTAGTCACGTTTATTCTCAGATGTTAGCAGTGGTTCTTTGGGATGGTAATATGCTTCCTGAACTGACTGGGCACGGCAAAGTTGAACGATTGCCAATCACATATGGAATTTTTAATTTGTTGACCGAATGGGGAATAGTTGATAAAATCAAAGCAGCCTGTTTTGATACAACTGCATCCAATTCTGGACGACTTAATGGCGCTGCATTCCGTCTAGGGCAACTACTTTTATACCACCCGTGCAGACATCACATCAGTGAAATATATTTGCGGGCAGCCTTTGAGTCATGTGCCGAAGCTACATCAGGTACAAACGTTCTACTCTTTTCCAGATCTAAAGATTCCTGGAACACTATTGCACAAACCAAGTTTCGGTTTGGTATCAATGATCAGTACGTTGCAACGCATTTAAATGACAGAAGAAATGCAATAATTAGCTTCTGTCAAGTTCAATTGAGAAAACATCATGCGCCTACTGATTATGTTGAGTTGTTGGAGTTTAACTCTAATTTTTTTGGGATCGGTTCCGAAAGGTCATCGTTTCCGACTCCCTGGACCAATGCACCATGCTCGCTGGATGTCTTAGGCGATTTATACCTTAAAAATATATATTTTTCGAGAGGAGAAGAAATCTCGCGACGAATCTATTTTTGTAGTGCGTTTTTATTTAAATTGTTGGTTCCGGTCAACATTAGCTATTGAAGCTCCAAATCTGGACTTTGAATTCATATGCGAAATGTACACCCATAAAGAAACTTGCAGCCATTTGTGGTATTTATCTGATGAAAATATCACACTTTCACTGTTTGACGATAAAGTTACTTTCATGGAGTAACGAGAAATGGCGAAGCAACTGTTGGCCCTTTGTGTTGACCATGACGATGTCGAAACTTCTGCAAAACGCCTGGTTTTGAAAGAAAAAATTTGCCTACGTTCAAGACTCTTTGCCTACAAAGAGACTATCTGATTTTGTGAGACCTAATTCTGCTACATTTTTCGATTGCTTTTATAT
Organism: Drosophila miranda; assembly: GCF_003369915.1. Taxonomy (NCBI): domain Eukaryota; kingdom Metazoa; phylum Arthropoda; class Insecta; order Diptera; family Drosophilidae; genus Drosophila; species Drosophila miranda. The sequence goes on from NC_046674.1 coordinate 41,671,919, forward strand.
TGCCAAAGATTATTTAACTGACGACCCTTCAGAATGGCATAGACATAAAGATTTTCAAAATGCTTTAAAAATATTAAAAAATTGAAAAGTGGTTAATGATACAGCCGAACGTTCTTTTAAACTTATGCAGGCCTATAATCAAATACTAACTAAAAAGGAAGATGAGTTTCAGCAGTTGCTTAAAGTCGCAAAAGAATATGCTAGTCAATAGCCATTGAATAATAAAAATGCCTTAATATAATACAAAAATGGTGGCTTAACTATTTATTGTTGGCTCAAAATTTAACCAATTGGGCTGAAATTTTGGGGGCTGGATTATATTTTAAGGTTCTAAATCACAAAAAAAACGAGGGGGAACGTTGTGAGTTGCTGCTGCGACCGCAACTTTACATTTATACCCGATACTAAGTCAGTATGGCTCTCCTCCGGCTGACGGCGCTGGCATTGAACGAAAAAGAGTGCGTGCGAGAGAGACCGAAAATCATGTCGTCGAGCGTTGCGTAACCACTAAAAATTGATTTCTTCCTTTTGGCTATAAAAATGATCCGATCTGATCCAGATTCGGCAATTTGGTAGATATGGTAATTTTCAAGGATTGTGGGCTTACAGTTTTCTCGTATCTTTAAAGTTGCTCCAGATTTTTGTCCTTTGCGGTGGCGGAAGGTGGTGTGGCGAAATTTTGAAACTAACTCGTCAAGGTTCGATATCACAGGAGTGTGGATACAAAATTTGGTTGCTCTTGCTCTTATAATCTCTCAGAGATCTATGCGCTCACTTTTAGAAATAGGCAAAGCCGACCATGAAACGTGTGAGTAAGACAGAGAAAAAGCGAGATAGAATGAAATTGTTTTCTTCATTTTGGCTATAATTATCATACGATTTGGTTCAGATTCTGCAGTCTAGAAGATATTGTCATTCTCTGCGATTCTGCGCATTTAGTTTCCTCGTATCTTTAAAATTGTCGATGTCACAGATTTTCGGGGCGGGGCGAAGTTTTGAAATATACTTGTAACATTGACATATCCCAGAGATCTGGATACAAAATGTCGTTGCTATAGCTCGTGTAGTCTCTGAGCACTAGGCGCTTATAGGGACGGACAGACGGACGGACGGACAAACATGGCTCAATAGACTCGACTATTGATGCTGATCAGGAATATATATACTTTATAGAGTCGGAAACGATTCCTTCTGGACGTTACACACATCCACTTTTACCACAAATCTAATATACCCCTATACGCATTTTGAGTATTGGGTATAAAAAGTGTCGTGCGCGGCTGACCAGAGTATCATATCCCTAGGTTTTTTTTTTTTTAATTTTTGTCCTTCGTAACTCAAACTGGTACTCTGGTAGAATCTTGCCACTCTACCGGTCTATGCTAAATCTTATTGACCTGCCGTCGTTGCACCATCGCAGAATATGCAATGGCGTAATGTTCGTGCACAAGCTCCTTCTCGGGATTGTTGACTCCCAAGCTCTCTTGGGTCAGATTGACTTGCCTGTCCCATCTAGACCTACCCGTACTTTCGGGCCTATCCGTTAACCCATATGTAGGTCTAATTATGCCGAACATGAACCTTTTAGGGTTTTATGCCATAATTATAACTCCCTCTGTCATACCCTATCCCCTGAACTGTCTCTTAAACTAATTGCATGCAATATTTATAGTCACTTAAATTTAGATAACTTTTAACTTATCTTTTTTCCGCCTTTTGTAATTAAGTACCGTTATTAACAGATAATTTGTTAATTTAATAAATAAAATTAAAAAATATTCCTCTCCAAATTCGCCTGCATCTCAGTTTCAGTGATAATCGGAGCTCGGAATAAAAGATCCACGTGCACCATACGATTTTCCTTTCGGTACTCCACAGTAAAATCAACGAGGGGGAACGTTGTGAGTTGCTGCGGACACCGCAACTCTACAGTTATACCCGATACTAAGTCAGTATGGCTCTCCTCCGGCAGACGCCGCTAATATTAAACGACACGACAAAGAGTGCGTGCGAGAGAGACAGAAAATCAGTCTGAGCGTGACGTCGGGTGCTGCGTAGCCAGTGCAAATTGATTTGTTCCTATTGGCTATAAAAATGATCTGATCTGATCCAGATTCAGCAATCTGATAGATATGGTCAATATCTATGATTCTGCGTTTTTAGTTTTCTCGAATGTGCAATATTGTGGATGCAACAGATTTTCGTCCTTTGTGTGGGCGGAAGGGGGTGGGGCGAAATTTTGAGATACATGTTTTATTGTAAGATCTAAGAGGAGTGCGGATACCAAATTTGGTTACTCTAGCCTTAATAGTCTCTGAGATTTTTGAATATCTCCAGATTTTCGTCCTTTGCGGGGGCGGAAGGGGGTGTGGCGAAATTTTGAAACAAACTCGTCTCGGTCCAATATATTAGGAGTGTGGATACCAAATTTGGTTGCTCTAGCTTTTGTAGTCTCTGAGATCTAGGCGCTAATGTTTTACTCTAAGCAAAGCCGCCTATGCTACGTGTGTGTTAGAGAGAGAGAGGGCGAGAAAAAATGAAATTGTTTTCTTGATGCTGGCTATAATAATAATACGATCCAATTCAGATTCCGCAGTCTTAAAGATATGGTCATTCTCTACAATTCTACGTTTTTGGTTTTCTCATATCTTTAAAATTGTGGATGCCACAGATTTTCGCCCTTTGTGGGGGCGGAAGTGGGCGGGGCAAAGTTTTGAAATATTTTTGTAGCAGTGACATATCACAGAACTCTGGATCCAAAACATCGTTGCTCTCGCTCTTATAGTCTTTGAGCACTAGGCGCTGAAGGGGACGGACAGACGGACAGACGGACGGACGGACAGACGGACAGACAGACATGGCTCAATTGACTCGGCTATTGATGCTGATCAAGAATATATATACTTTATGGGGTCGGAAACGATTCCTTCTGGACGTTACACACATCCACTTTTACCACAAATCAAATATACCCCAATACTCATTTTGAGTATCGGGTATAAAAAGATCCACGTGCGCCATACGATTTTCCTTTCGGTACTCCACAGTAAAATCAAACGTCTTGCCGTTAGTTATATTTTAGTACGACTTGCTTTTAGCAAATTACAATGTAAAGATTACAAATTTTCGACCGTGCAGGTAATTTCTGAAATGTTCTAAAGCGGTGTACACAGCAAACATCTCCAGTTCGTATGAGTGATACTTCGATTGTGGGGCCGATCTACACTTGCTTTAATATTCGATCACTCTAGGCTTGTTGTCTATCTTGTGCATGAGTATGGGACAATAGCCATCTGCTCTTGCATCCGTATGCAGTTCAATGGGATATGTGGACCAAAGATAACACTATGCAACACCACATTTCCGCTGAGAGACAAAGTTACTTTGTTTGATCAGTTTTGGGATTCAAGAAGTGGTTTCTTTTTAAAAAAAATTTTAAATTTGGTGCTTTAAGGTGTGGTTACTATTTAACAAATTTTTAAAATCTGTTATTTATTTGACTGTTTTTTTTTAGAGATTTTGCTTATTTGTGTACATAACTTAAATAACTTATGCCTGGTTATATTGAACTTTGCAAGTCTGAAAAACTATAAGCTATAAATCGGACCCAAACACTTTGTAGCTTAAGTTTTGTGTTGAGGAACGCAAACGATATTCTAGACTTCCCATATTTAGATAGACGTTCATCGCTAAGCGCAGAAACAATAAATTATAAATAAACAATAAACAATAAATCACTCCAGCACATTATTCAAAAACATTCTTTGGTTATTCGAAACGGAGTCTTGTACAGTTTTGTGTGCTTTGGTGCTCATTGGTAATAATTTACAATGGAACAATTAAAGGCATTGGTAAAAAACCGTGGCAGGCTCAAGGCCCATATTCCACTGGCTTGGGCGGAACGGGAGGAACACGGCGAAGGTTGCCTCACGCATGGAGCTTAGGGTTGCGCTTATTTATAAAAGTTTAATTTTCAAAGGTCTCAGGGTCTAAAAATGTTCCTTTTGTTATAAAACAATAAAATATAAAGTTTCAGCCTGATTCGACAACGTTTAAAGGTGGCGACTTGCGGTCAAAGTTCACAAATACGATATTTGGCCAATGGTTCCTATGGCATCTATACTATATATTGCTCTGATCGGATTGATTTTTATACCCGATACTCAAAATGAGTATTGGGGTATATTAGATTTGTGGTAAAAGTGGATGTGTGTAACGTCCAGAAGGAATCGTTTCCGACCCCATAAAGTATATATATTCTTGATCAGCATCAATAGCCGAGTCGATTGAGCCCTGTCTGTCTGTCCGTCTGTCCGTCCGTCCGTCCGTCCGTCCGTCCCTCCGTCCCCTTCAGCGCCTAGTGCTCAAAGACTATAAGAGCTAGAGCAACGATGTTTTGGATCCAGACTTCTGCTTCCAGACTGCTACAAAAATATTTCAAAACTTCGCCCCGCCCACTTCCGCCCCCACAAAGGACGAAAATCTGTGGCATCCACATTTTTAAAGATACGATAAAACCAAAAACGCAGAATCGGTGAGGATGACCATATCTTCTACACTGCAAAATCTGAAGCAGATCGTATAATGATTATAGCCAGAATCAAGAAAACAATTTCATTCTTTCTCGCTCTGTCTCTCTCTAACACACAGGTTTCATGGTCGGTATTGTCAATTGCAAAATATGAGTTCAAGGATCTCAGAACCTATAAGAGCCAGAGCAACCAAATTTGGTATCCACACTCCTGTGATATCGGACCTTGACCGTTTCGTGTCCAAATTTCGCCACACCCCCTTCCGCCCCCGCAAAGGACGAAAATCTGGGGCATCCACAAATCTCAGAGACTATTAAGGCTAGAGTAACCAAATTTGGTATCCGCACTTCTGTTAGATCTCACTATAAAACGTATATCTCAGAATTTCGCCCCACCCCCTTCCGCCCACACAAAGGACGAAAATCTGTTGCATCCACAATATTGCACATTCGAGAAAACTAAAAACGCAAAATCATAGATAATGACCATATCTATCAGATTGCTGAATCTGGATCAGATCAGATCATTTTTATAGCCAATAGGAACAAATCAATTTGCACTGGCTACGCAGCACCCGACGTCACGCTCAGACTGATTTTCTGTCTCTCTCGCACGCACTCTTTGTCGTGTCGTTTAATATTAGCGGCGTCTGCCGGAGGAGAGCCATACTGACTTAGTATCGGGTATAACTGTAGAGTTGCGGTGTCCGCAGTCCGGTGTCACAACGTTCCACCTCGTTTTTTTTGTGATTTAGAACCTTCAAATATAATCCAGCCCCCAAAATTTCAGCCCAATTGGCTAACATTTAAGCCAACAATAAATAGTTAACATTCAACTTCTCATACAAATGTGCAAATTACACGTGCAGTGCATTAAAATATCAAATTCCCGCTCTCGCCTTATATTCTCATCAAAATGCTTACGATACTTATTCCATCGATGGAAAAATCGGCCAATCGATTTATTCCCCCAAAAATTGTTGTGCGAGAAAGCTAAAAAAGAACTAGTAAATATGGCGAAATTGCGTTCTAGTGATGAAGTTTTTTTGTTGGGTCATGACTCTCCTAAAATTTTGGGAACTGAGTTACCGTCAATAAAGCAAGTGCTGTGTGTATTTTTCTACAATCACAGCAATGTTCGTTTGACAGTAAAAATAAAGCGCTTTATTTGCTATAAAAGAAACATGTTTTTTTTTGGAAAGGGCTCGAGTTCCTGTGCGTCAAGAATATCATTGTGTGGCTAAGCTACAACACTTATATAGCGAATGGAAAATTTTTAGAAAAAACAAGAATAAAACTGGAGACTCTTTCAGAGCAAAGGAAGCTGCTTTTGTCGATAAGTTTGACAATTTGTTCGATATTGCACACGCAGATGCCATGTCGATGATGAAAATTGAAGAGGACAAGACATTTCTTGAACTGCAGCGCCAGACCCAAAGACCAGGGCATTTAGCTGGACTAGACACTATGTCGGTAAAAAAAAATCAACGAAAATGTGAGCGCCAACTAAAGGATTAAGTCCGAAAGCGAAAAGAGAGTACGCGAATTGCTACTGAAATCTTTTCATTTAATGCCTGCAGTAAAATTATTAGCATATTTTATAATTTTTTTACGTAAACCATCAATATCTTCAGGACGTCGAACATATTCTGGAAGTGAATGCGAATCCAGCGATTATTCAATGCATAATCATCTGGACATGGAAAAATCGGATAACGAAACTGAACCGCCTCCAGCAAAAAGAGGCAAAGAGTTTTATCTTGTTTAGATAAGTGGAGGATCACTAATAGTGCAGTCATGCACTTGATATCCGCTATTGCTGAAGCTTTAGGCCACGAAATCAGTGAATATGCTATTAATAGGAGAACAATACAGCGGCTGTGAGAAGATAACCGACAATCAATATCTCTGTCGGCAAAACAAAACTGTTAAAATTTGGTAAAAGAACTTTATATTATTTACTTACGTATTCTTTTACAAGTTAGTCACGTTTATTCTCAGATGTTAGCAGTGGTTCTTTGGGATGGTAATATGCTTCCTGAACTGACTGGGCACGGCAAAGTTGAACGATTGCCAATCACATATGGAATTTTTAATTTGTTGACCGAATGGGGAATAGTTGATAAAATCAAAGCAGCCTGTTTTGATACAACTGCATCCAATTCTGGACGACTTAATGGCGCTGCATTCCGTCTAGGGCAACTACTAGACCGAAACCTTTTATACCTCCCGTGCAGACATCACATCAGTGAAATATATTTGCGGGCAGCCTTTGAGTCATGTGCCGAAGCTACATCAGGTACAAACGTTCTACTCTTTTCCAGATCTAAAGATTCCTGGAACACTATTGCACAAACCAAGTTTCGGTTTGGTATCAATGATCAGTACGTTGCAACGCATTTAAATGACAGAAGAAATGCAATAATTAGCTTCTGTCAAGTTCAATTGAGAAAACATCATGAGCGTACTGATTATGTTGAGTTGTTGGAGTTTAACTCTCATTTTTTTGGGATCGGTTCCGAAAGGTCATCGTTTCCGACTCCCTGGACCAATGCACCATGCTCGCTGGATGTCTTAGGCGATTTATACCTTAAAAATATATATTTTTCGAGAGGAGAAGAAAATCTCGCGACGAATCTATTTTTGTAGTGCGTTTTTATATAAATTGTTGGTTCCGGTCAACATTAGCTATTGAAGCTCCAAATCTGGACTTTGAATTCATATGCGAAATGTACACCCATAAAGAAACTTGCAGCCATTTGTGGTATTTATCTGATGAAAATATCACACTTTCACTGTTTGACGATAAAGTTACTTTCATGGAGTAACGAGAAATGGCGAAGCAACTCTTGGCCCTTTGTGTTGACCATGACGATGTCGAAACTTCTGCAAAACGCCTGGTTTTGAAAGAAAAAATTTGCCTACGTTCAAGACTCTTTGCCTACAAAGAGACTATCTGATTTTGTGAGACCTAATTCTGCTACATTTTTCGATTGCTTTTATATTGCCAAAGATTATTTAACTGACGACCCTTCAGAATGGCATAGACATAAAGATTTTCAAAATGCTTTAAAAATATTAAAAAATTGAAAAGTGGTTAATGATACAGCCGAACGTTCTTTTAAACTTATGCAGGCCTATAATCAAATACTAACTAAAAAGGAAGATGAGTTTCAGCAGTTGCTTAAAGTCGCAAAAGAATATGCTAGTCAATAGCCATTGAATAATAAAAATGCCTTAATATAATACAAAAATGGTGGCTTAACTATTTATTGTTGGCTCAAAATTAAACCAATTGGGCTGGAATTTTGGGGGCTGGATTATATTTTAAGGTTCTAAATCACAAAAAAAACGAGGGGGAACGTTGTGAGTTGCTGCTGCGACCGCAACTTTACATTTATACCCGATACTAAGTCAGTATGGCTCTCCTCCGGCTGACGGCGCTGGCATTGAACGAAAAAGAGTGCGTGCGAGAGAGACCGAAAATCATGTCGTCGAGCGTTGCGTAACCACTAAAAATTGATTTCTTCCTTTTGGCTATGAAAATGATCCGATCTGATCCAGATTCGGCAATTTGGTAGATATGGTAATTTTCAAGGATTGTGGGCTTACAGTTTTCTCGTATCTTTAAAGTTGCTCCAGATTTTTGTCCTTTGCGGTGGCGGAAGGTGGTGTGGCGAAATTTTGAAACTAACTCGTCAAGGTTCGATATCACAGGAGTGTGGATACAAAATTTGGTTGCTCTAGCTCTTATAATCTCTCAGAGATCTATGCGCTCACTTTTAGAAATAGGCAAAGCCGACCATGAAACGTGTGAGTAAGACAGAGAAAAAGCGAGATAGAATGAAATTGTTTTCTTCATTTTGGCTATAATTATCATACGATTTGGTTCAGATTCTGCAGTCTAGAAGATATTGTCATTCTCTGCGATTCTGCGCATTTAGTTTCCTCGTATCTTTTAAATTGTCGATGTCACAGATTTTCGGGGCGGGGCGAAGTTTTGAAATATACTTGTAACAGTGACATATCCCAGAAATCTGGATACAAAATGTCGTTGCTATAGCTCGTGTAGTCTCTGAGCACTAGGCGCTTATAGGGACGGACAGACGGACGGACGGACAAACATGGCTCAATAGACTCGACTATTGATGCTGATCAGGAATATATATACTTTATAGAGTCGGAAACGATTCCTTCTGGACGTTACACACATCCACTTTTACCACAAATCTAATATACCCCTATACGCATTTTGAGTATTGGGTATAAAAAGTGTCGTGCGCGGCTGACCAGAGTATCATATCCCTAGGTTTTTTTTTTTTTAATTTTTGTCCTTCGTAACTCAAACTGGTACTCTGGTAGAATCTTGCCACTCTACCGGTCTATGCTAAATCTTATTGACCTGCCGTCGTTGCACCATCGCAGAATATGCAATGGCGTAATGTTCGTGCACAAGCTCCTTCTCGGGATTGTTGACTCCCAAGCTCTCTTGGGTCAGATTGACTTGCCTGTCCCATCTAGACCTACCCGTACTTTCGGGCCTATCCGTTAACCCATATGTAGGTCTAATTATGCCGAACATGAACCTTTTAGGGTTTTATGCCATAATTATAACTCCCTCTGTCATACCCTATCCCCTGAACTGTCTCTTAAACTAATTGCATGCAATATTTATAGTCACTTAAATTTAGATAACTTTTAACTTATCTTTTTTCAGCCTTTTGTAATTAAGTACCATTATTAACAGATAATTTGTTAATTTAATAAATAAAATTAAAAAATATTCCTCGCCAAATTCGCCTGCATCTCAGTTTCAGTGATAATCGGAGCTCGGAATAAAAGATCCACGTGCGCCATACGATTTTCCTTTCGGTACTCCACAGTAAAATCAAAAAGATCCACGTGCGCCATACGATTTTCCTTTCGGTACTCCACAGTAAAATCAAACGTCTTGCCGTTAGTTATATTTTAGTACGACTTGCTTTTAGCAAATTACAATGTAAAGATTACAAATTTTCGACCGTGCAGGTAATTTCTGAAATGTTCTAAAGCGGTGTACACAGCAAACATCTCCAGTTCGTATGAGTGATACTTCGATTGTGGGGCCGATCTACACTTGCTTTAATATTCGATCACTCTAGGCTTGTTGTCTATCTTGTGCATGAGTATGGGACAATAGCCATCTGCACTTGCATCCGTATGCAGTTCAATGGGATATGTGGACCAAAGATAACACTATGAAACACCACATTTCCGCTGAGAGACAAAGTTACTTTGTTTGATCAGTTTTGGGATTCAAGAAGTGGTTAGGTTAGGTTAGGTTAAGGCGGTAGCCGGGAGGGGGGGGGATAAGAGCCTCCCGCCCCCAAGCTCACTTGGACCTATAAAAGGTCCGATGTGTTGCCGCATGGGCATGTGCCCCTTCGCGTTGCCCGAACCGTGAGAGCATACTACTGCAGGTTAAGGGCAGTCCCATCCGGTGGCTTGGATGTATTTGGACAAGGTCCCTGGTTTGATTACGGGCAGGTCCGAAATGTCCGTGAGGAAAGCGGCCCCGAGAATACGAAGACGACGATTTCCAAGGGCTGGGCAGTGGCAGAAGAAGTGGGGGACCGATTCCTCCTCCTCCTCGTCGCGACAACTCCTGCAGAAGTCGTTATGAGGGATTGACAGTCTAGAGGCGTGAGTGCCGATCTGCCAGTGTCCCGTAATGGCTCTAGTAACTGCAGAGCACTGTGCTCTGCTGAGTTTATACAGCTCTGCTGAGCGCTTCTTCGATCGATATGGCCATATCAATCTTGAGACTTTACAGGAAACGGTTTGCTGCCATCTCCTATTGGCATTTTGCTCGAACAATTCGTGCGTTAGGAGCCTGCACGTAGCCAAGGGAGCATCGCTACTTGCTCCCTCTCCGGTAGGAGAGGAATCGTAGTACCCTGCCTGGCTAGCTCGTCGGCGGCGTCATTCCCCTCGATGTCCCTGTGGCCGGGGACCCATATAAGGAAGAGATCTAACTGCTCTGCGATCTCGTGCAGAGACCTGCGGCAGTCATTTACAGTCGCTGAGTTCGACGATATTGAGCCTAGAGCTTTGATAGCTGCTTGGCTGTCCGAGAAGACGCACACTAAGTGCGTATCTAGAAGTAATTTGGAGACGATCGAAATGGCCTCCTTGATGGCTTCAACCTCCGCTTGGAACACACTACAGTGATCCGGGAGCCTGAAGCAATGACTGATGTTCAGCTCGCTGCAGTAGACTCCGCCTCCCACGCGGCCGTCTAGCTTTGAGCCATCAGTGTAGAAGTGGACCGCATTTGCAGGTCCTGGTTCGCCCATCTCCCAGTCCTCCCTAGATGGGATTGATACCTGGAAGGGCGTCGAGAGGTGATCACTGGGGATACAGTAATCTGTCCTCTCTGGTAATTGCGGGAGTCTCATCAGGATTCCCGAGTGCCCAACCGCGGATGCTTTCCACAGTCTGGCTTCTCTCATTCTGAGGGCGGAAAGTGTTGCCACCTTCTTTCCCATGAGATCCACAGGGAGGAGGTCCAGCACAGTATCCAGGGCTTCCCCTGGAGTAGTGCGTAGCCCGCCAGTTATGCATAGCTCTGCCATGCGTTGAACTCTGCTGAGTTTATTGAGGCATGTCCTTCTGTCCAAGGCTGGCCACCATACCACCACTCCATAGAGCATGATTGGTCGTATGATGGCGGTGTAGAGCCACCGAACTATATAGGGGGTCATTCCCCATTTTAGTCCGATGGCTTTCCTGCAAGTATAGAGGGCCACTGTGGCCTTCTTTACTCTATCCTCTATGCTCAATTTCCAATCGAGCTTTCTATCGAGGATTAGGCCAAGATACTTGGCGTTGTTGCTGAAGACTAGCGTTTCCCCACATAGTCTTGGGGGAATCAGTACCGGAACTTTGTACTTCCTAGTGAAAAGCATCAGTTCCGTTTTAGACGGGTTGACGCCTAACCCGCATTTGTCTGCCCATTTCGACATTTTCGTGAGAGTACTTGTCATGCACTCACACAATGTCTGCGGAAATTTTCCGGAGAATGCTATGGCAACATCGTCCGCGTACGCCACCACACGGCAGCCACCCCCCTCTATCTCCCGCAGCAGTGTGTTCACTGCCACGTTCCATAGGAGGGGCGAGAGGACTCCGCCCTGCGGTGTGCCTCTGCTGACAAATCTGGTACACGTTGACGTCCCCAGTGATGCCTCAACCATCCTGCATTGTAGCATCTGATCGATCAGGCTCACCGTCCTGGAGTCAACGCCCAGATCCGTCAGTGCGCCCGTGATGGCGGTCGGAAGGATGTTGTTAAAGGCGCCTTCTATGTCAAGGAAGGCTACTAGGGTGTACTCCTTAAAATTAAGGGATGCTTCGATGATCGATGTGATCGAGTGTAGGGCCGTTTCGGTGGATCTTCCCTTCCGATAGGCATGCTGGGAGTCTGAGATCAGACTGGACGGAATGCACGCCGTTAGATGCAGCCCCAGGAGCCGCTCCATCGCCTTTAGAAGAAAAGACGATAGACTTATGGGTCTGAAATCTTTTGGGGCAGTGTGCGAGGGCTTGCCTGCCTTGGGTATGAATACGACTTTGGTCTGAAGCCAGGTGTCAGGAATGCACCCGTGGGAGAAGATTCCCTCGTAAATTATTTTGAGCCAGTTAATGGCTTTATATCCCGCGTGAATCAGTTGGGCAGGGAAAATGCCGTCTGGCCCCGCGGACTTGTAGGGTTTAAAGCTTCTGATCGCCCAGGAAATGTTCTCCTGGCTTAGCAGTCCCAAGATGGCATTTGAGGCGACAGAAGGAGGCGCGAGGTAGTTGGGTCTGTTTTCATCGCAGCCAGGGAAGTGGGTATTTAGGAGAAGATTTAGCGACTCCTCGCTGGACGTAGTCCACGACTGGTCGGTGTTCTTCAAGTAGCCCAGGGTGGGTGTTGTCTTCGAGAGAACTCTGCGCAAGCGTGAGGCTTCTGAGTTACTCTCGATTTCGCTGCAGAACTTACGCCAGGAGGCGCGTTTGGCTTTTCTAAGTTCTTTGTTGTAGGTTGACAGACTGGCCTTGTATTCGGCCCAGTTTTGCTCAACGTTTTCAGCCTTAGCTTTATTGAAGAGTCTCCGGGAGGCTTTCCGGAGTTCACCCAGTTTCGGATTCCACCATTCAGGTTTCTTCCGGCCTCTGTTCTTGCCAGAGGGGCATGCTTTGTCGAGCGCCTTATTGCAGGCGTCGGTAAAGATCTTAAGAAGACGAGTCGTGGCCTCCGTGGAGAACTCCTCCTCAGATGGGGGCTCAGGGAGAACACGACAGAGGTAATCAGAGTACCGAGTCCAGTTTGTCCGCCTGATGTTTCGGAATCGGACTGGCTTCGGTACTGAGAAGGAGAAGACAGTTTCCACGTACCTGTGGTCCGAGAAGGAGTGCTCTTCCAGGACCCTCCAGGATACAATGTTACGCTGTATCTCATGAGAGGCAAGCGTGAGGTCCAGGACCTCCTTGCGGTTTTTAACGATAAAGGTGGGATCACTACCCCGGTTTAGTAAGACCATCTGTGTGGTCAGTAAGTAACTGAAAAGGTACTCACCCCTTTCGTTTGTGTCAGTGCTTCCCCACTGACAGTGATGTGCATTGGCATCGCACCCCACAATTAGGCCGATGTCCTTGGCCGAGCAGTCTGCGATTAGAGCCCGGAGAGGCGCGTGTGGAGGGGGGTCTGGTTGTTCATGCCCCATGTATGCGGAGCAGATCCTCAGTGAGCGCTCCTGGCCTTCAAGGCTCACTGCGGTGTGGTCTTCATTGCTGACATTTGGGAGCAAAAATAGGTGCAACTCTCTTTTTGCAAGAATGCAGGTACGAATTTTACCTGCGGTTTCAGCTACATATAGCTTGTAGTCAGAAGTCCTCAGACCGGAGACCCTGTATCCGAGGATCCAGGGCTCCTGAATGAGGACTATGTCGGCTCCACCCTTGGCCAGGTGGAGCAGTAGAGCAGCGCATGCTGCCTTACAATGGTGGAGGTTTATCTGCAGGAGCGTCAACGACATTCCTGAAGCTCGCCTCCACCATTGTTGCTTCTAGATCGCTGTCAGGGGACTCCGGCTCCTCCCCGACAACGATGTGGCTGAGACCTCTGGCTAGGTCGCTCTCGTCGAACGCGTAGTCGTCTAAGATATCGTCCGACATCATGGACGCCGCATCCGACGCCGGGTTGTCTTCCTCGCACGAGGCCCCCTCTTTCGGGATCTCCGGCAGCTCCGGGTCTGGCTCGACCTCCGCTTGCCTGCCCTTGCGATCGGACTTGTAAGTGGATATGGTGACCTTCTTGTAGCCATAATCCACTACACCGTCCGACTTTGCGAGGAGATCAATGGATTCCTCATTTAGGACGAGGATAATCTGGCGCCTCTGCCCTTGGATATCCTCCACCTTTGCCACCTTCCAATCGGCTGTAGGAAGGTGGGGGTTGCAGACCTGCATTAACCTGAGGATCTTCTCAGGCTCTGCAGGCTTAGCCGAGACCCACGCTCTGGCTCTCGGGCGACTAGGGACATCTTCCCACTTCACGGCCTCCAGTTTCGCCCCTGGATAGACCTCTTTTAGGGCCGCCACCGCCTTCATGTAGAGGGCCGCAGAGCGAGCGTCTTGGCAGGCGATGGCTTTCACCTTGCCTTGATGCCACCCTGCGTCCTCACACTTTGGCGGTGGTCCGCCGTTCTCCTCCAGTTCCAGTAGGAACCGGTCCTGGAGCTCGTTCTCCACCAGGTGCCACTTATCGCGAGGGACATGGCCGTCCTCGGCGCCCCTGTCCAGGACACCGATCAGGGTCCTGCCCCTCGCCACCTCAGCGAACGACCGGTTCGTGAGGTGGGTCTTCACCCGCTTGGCTTGCTGGGCTTGGCCTGGCTGATTTGCGGGGTCCTCCGCTGAGCGTTGCCGCTTGTTGGCGGCCTTGGCTGCGCCCTTTCCGGCTTTGGCTGGCTGGAACAGTGGAAGGATTGAGCAGGCCCACAGCCTCTGCTCCTTTCCTTCGGCTGACGCCTTGAAGTTCGGGTCTTCGTTGGACAGGATGAAAGCCGCTCGTCTCCTGTCCTGGTACGACGGCTTTCCACCCCGTGGTGCAGAGACGCTGCCCGCCGGGGCTCCCATGGGTTCTTCGGTCCCGGTGCGCTTACCAGCCGCGATTACGCTCTGCTTGGCAGCCACCCCGGTATCCGCTTCGCCCTTGGAGCCACCCGACTTGGAAGGACCCGATTGGCTTTTCGGGCCCCCCCTCGCTGCGGCTGCTGCCTGAAGACGGTGGACCGACTCAGTCTCCTTCCCCGTCTTCTTTGGACCCGGTTTCCCAGGCGCTGGTGCAGAGGGATTGGCTTGTCCCTCCGGTACTTTAAGAGGAGTACCGAGCTCCTTTGCGGCTTTGTTGGTTTTTATATGTTTGTTATTTGGCATAGTAGTTCCCACGAGTAGGCGGGAAGGGGATGGTCACCCGAGGCATAGCCCGCTTGCCCCGGGAAGCCTGATTTAAACTGGAGGTCGGCAGGTATCCAGAGTCCGCATATTAGCGACCGGGCACCCCCCCGGCCATGCATCCCTCGGCATATAACAGTGTCACCTTGGATTGGGGTAATTTCACTGAGAGTTTTCTTCTCTCCGCCCGACTACCATTCGCCAGCATCCTAGCAGAGACATGACCGTGCTAGGACCTGTTTCCAGCCGCCCTCACGGGGAGAGTATAGTCGCACTTCCACCGGTGTGCACAGTTACGGCGGGTGACGGTTCGCTCGCAACCCTCTGTGTCCTAGGGGGGGGGTGTGAGACGCAGACCGCACCGGGTATTACTAACCGGAGCGGCTGCGCCTCAGTTCCGAGTTCACAGTTGTGCGAGCCGCCCGTCATCCGTTTGTCCCCCTGTAGCACCCGATGGCTGACGGCCAAGAAGTGGTTTCTTTTTAAAAAAAATTTTAAATTTGGTGCTTTAAGGTGTGGTTCCTATTTAACAAATTTTTAAAATCTGTTATTTATTTTACTGTTTTGTTTTAGAGATTTTGCTTATTTGTGTACATAACTTAAATAACTTATGCCTGGTTATATTGAACTTTGCAAGTCTGAAAAACTATAAGCTATAAATCGGACCCAAACACTTTGTAGCTCAAGTTTTGTGTTGAGGAACGCAAACGATATTCTAGACTTCCCATATTTAGATAGACGTTCATCGCTAAGCGCAGAAACAATAAATTATAAATAAACAATAAACAATAAATCCAGCACATTATTCAAAAACATTCTTTGGTTATTCGAAACGGATTCTTGTACAGTTTTGTGTGCTTTGGTGCTCATTGGTAATAATTTACAATGGAACAATTAAAGGCATTGGTAAAAAACCGTGGCAGGCTCAAGGCCCATATTCCACTGGCTTGGGCGGAACGGGAGGAACACGGCGAAGGTTGCCTCACGCATGGAGCTTAGGGTTGCGCTTATTTATAAAAGTTTAATTTTCAAAGGTCTCAGGGTCTAAAAATGTTCCTTTTGTTATAAAACAATAAAATATAAAGTTTCAGCCTGATTCGAAAACGTTTAAAGGTGGCGACTTGCGGTCAAAGTTCACAAATACGATATTTGGCCAATGGTTCCTATGGCATCTATACTATATATTGCTCTGATCGGATTGATTTTTTTTTTTTGTGATTTAGAACCTTCAAATATAATCCAGCCCCCAAAATTTCAGCCCAATTGGCTAACATTTAAGGCAACAATAAATAGTTAACATTCAACTTCTCATACAAATGTGCAAATTACACGTGCAGTGCATTAAAATATCAAATTCCCGCTCTCGCCTTATATTCTCATCAAAATGCTTACGATACTTATTCCATCGATGGAAAAATCGGCCAATCGATTTATTCCCCCAAAAATTGTTGTGCGAGAAAGCTAAAAAAGAACTAGTAAATATGGCGAAATTGCGTTCTAGTGATGAAGTTTTTTTGTTGGGTCATGACTCTCCTAAAATTTTGGGAACTGAGTTACCGTCAATAAAGCAAGTGCTGTGTGTATTTTTCTACAATCACAGCAATGTTCGTTTGACAGTAAAAATAAAGCGCTTTATTTGCTATAAAAGAAACATGTTTTTTTTTGCAAAGGGCTCGAGTTCCTGTGCGTCAAGAATATCATTGTGTGGCTAAGCTACAACACTTATATAGCGAATGGAAAATTTTTAGAAAAAACAAGAATAAAACTGGAGACTCTTTCAGAGCAAAGGAAGCTGCTTTTGTCGATAAGTTTGACAATTTGTTCGATATTGCACACGCAGATGCCATGTCGATGATGAAAATTGAAGAGGACAAGACATTTATTGAACTGCAGCGCCAGACCCAAAGACCAGGGCATTTAGCTGGACTAGACACTATCTCGGTAAAAAAAATCAACGAAAATGTGAGCGCCAACTAAAGGATCAAGTCCGAAAGCGAAAAGAGAGTACGCGAATTGTATTTAATGCCTGCAGTAAAATTATTAGCATATTTTATAATTTTTTTACGTAAACCATCAATATCTTCAGGACGTCGAACATATTCTGGAAGTGAATGCGAATCCAGCGATTATTCAATGCATAATCATCTAAACATGGAAAAATCGGATAACGAAACTGAACCGCCTCCAGCAAAAAGAGGCAAAGAGTTTTATCTTGTTTAGATAAGTGGAGGATCACTAATAGTGCAGTCATGCACTTGATATCCGCTATTGCTGAAGCTTTAGGCCACGAAATCAGTGAATATGCTATTAATAGGAGAACAATACAGCGGCTGTGAGAAGATAACCGACAATCAATATCTCTGTCGGCAAAACAAAACTGTTAAAATTTGGTAAAAGAACTTTATATTATTTACTTACGTATTCTTTTACAAGTTAGTCACGTTTATTCTCAGATGTTAGCAGTGGTTCTTTGGGATGGTAATATGCTTCCTGAACTGACTGGGCACGGCAAAGTTGAACGATTGCCAATCACATATGGAATTTTTAATTTGTTGACCGAATGGGGAATAGTTGATAAAATCAAAGCAGCCTGTTTTGATACAACTGCATCCAATTCTGGACGACTTAATGGCGCTGCATTCCGTCTAGGGCAACTACTAGACCGAAACCTTTTATACCTCCCGTGCAGACATCACATCAGTGAAATATATTTGCGGGCAGCCTTTGAGTCATGTGCCGAAGCTACATCAGGTACAAACGTTCTACTCTTTTCCAGATCTAAAGATTCCTGGAACACTATTGCACAAACCAAGTTTCGGTTTGGTATCAATGATCAGTACGTTGCAACGCATTTAAATGACAGAAGAAATGCAATAATTAGCTTCTGTCAAGTTCAATTGAGAAAACATCATGAGCGTACTGATTATGTTGAGTTGTTGGAGTTTAACTCTCATTTTTTTGGGATCGGTTCCGAAAGGTCATCGTTTCCGACTCCCTGGACCAATGCACCATGCTCGCTGGATGTCTTAGGCGATTTATACCTTAAAAATATATATTTTTCGAGAGGAGAAGAAAATCTCGCGACGAATCTATTTTTGTAGTGCGTTTTTATATAAATTGTTGGTTCCGGTCAACATTAGCTATTGAAGCTCCAAATCTGGACTTTGAATTCATATGCGAAATGTACACCCATAAAGAAACTTGCAGCCATTTGTGGTATTTATCTGATGAAAATATCACACTTTCACTGTTTGACGATAAAGTTACTTTCATGGAGTAACGAGAAATGGCGAAGCAACTCTTGGCCCTTTGTGTTGACCATGACGATGTCGAAACTTCTGCAAAACGCCTGGTTTTGAAAGAAAAAATTTGCCTACGTTCAAGACTCTTTGCCTACAAAGAGACTATCTGATTTTGTGAGACCTAATTCTGCTACATTTTTCGATTGCTTTTATATTGCCAAAGATTATTTAACTGACGACCCTTCAGAATGGCATAGACATAAAGATTTTCAAAATGCTTTAAAAATATTAAAAAATTGAAAAGTGGTTAATGATACAGCCGAACGTTCTTTTAAACTTATGCAGGCCTATAATCAAATACTAACTAAAAAGGAAGATGAGTTTCAGCAGTTGCTTAAAGTCGCAAAAGAATATGCTAGTCAATAGCCATTGAATAATAAAAATGCCTTAATATAATACAAAAATGGTGGCTTAACTATTTATTGTTGGCTCAAAATTAAACCAATTGGGCTGGAATTTTGGGGGCTGGATTATATTTTAATGTTCTAAATCACAAAAAAAACGAGGGGGAACGTTGTGAGTTGCTGCTGCGACCGCAACTTTACATTTATACCCGATACTAAGTCAGTATGGCTCTCCTCCGGCTGACGGCGCTGGCATTGAACGAAAAAGAGTGCGTGCGAGAGAGACCGAAAATCATGTCGTCGAGCGTTGCGTAACCACTAAAAATTGATTTCTTCCTTTTGGCTATGAAAATGATCCGATCTGATCCAGATTCGGCAATTTGGTAGATATGGTAATTTTCAAGGATTGTGGGCTTACAGTTTTCTCGTATCTTTAAAGTTGCTCCAGATTTTTGTCCTTTGCGGTGGCGGAAGGTGGTGTGGCGAAATTTTGAAACTAACTCGTCAAGGTTCGATATCACAGGAGTGTGGATACAAAATTTGGTTGCTCTAGCTCTTATAATCTCTCAGAGATCTATGCGCTCACTTTTAGAAATAGGCAAAGCCGACCATGAAACGTGTGAGTAAGACAGAGAAAAAGCGAGATAGAATGAAATTGTTTTCTTCATTTTGGCTATAATTATCATACGATTTGGTTCAGATTCTGCAGTCTAGAAGATATTGTCATTCTCTGCGATTCTGCGCATTTAGTTTCCTCGTATCTTTTAAATTGTCGATGTCACAGATTTTCGGGGCGGGGCGAAGTTTTGAAATATACTTGTAACAGTGACATATCCCAGAAATCTGGATACAAAATGTCGTTGCTATAGCTCGTGTAGTCTCTGAGCACTAGGCGCTTATAGGGACGGACAGACGGACGGACGGACAAACATGGCTCAATAGACTCGACTATTGATGCTGATCAGGAATATATATACTTTATAGAGTCGGAAACGATTCCTTCTGGACGTTACACACATCCACTTTTACCACAAATCTAATATACCCCTATACGCATTTTGAGTATTGGGTATAAAAAGTGTCGTGCGCGGCTGACCAGAGTATCATATCCCTAGGTTTTTTTTTTTTTAATTTTTGTCCTTCGTAACTCAAACTGGTACTCTGGTAGAATCTTGCCACTCTACCGGTCTATGCTAAATCTTATTGACCTGCCGTCGTTGCACCATCGCAGAATATGCAATGGCGTAATGTTCGTGCACAAGCTCCTTCTCGGGATTGTTGACTCCCAAGCTCTCTTGGGTCAGATTGACTTGCCTGTCCCATCTAGACCTACCCGTACTTTCGGGCCTATCCGTTAACCCATATGTAGGTCTAATTATGCCGAACATGAACCTTTTAGGGTTTTATGCCATAATTATAACTCCCTCTGTCATACCCTATCCCCTGAACTGTCTCTTAAACTAATTGCATGCAATATTTATAGTCACTTAAATTTAGATAACTTTTAACTTATCTTTTTTCAGCCTTTTGTAATTAAGTACCATTATTAACAGATAATTTGTTAATTTAATAAATAAAATTAAAAAATATTCCTCGCCAAATTCGCCTGCATCTCAGTTTCAGTGATAATCGGAGCTCGGAATAAAAGATCCACGTGCGCCATACGATTTTCCTTTCGGTACTCCACAGTAAAATCAAAAAGATCCACGTGCGCCATACGATTTTCCTTTCGGTACTCCACAGTAAAATCAAACGTCTTGCCGTTAGTTATATTTTAGTACGACTTGCTTTTAGCAAATTACAATGTAAAGATTACAAATTTTCGACCGTGCAGGTAATTTCTGAAATGTTCTAAAGCGGTGTACACAGCAAACATCTCCAGTTCGTATGAGTGATACTTCGATTGTGGGGCCGATCTACACTTGCTTTAATATTCGATCACTCTAGGCTTGTTGTCTATCTTGTGCATGAGTATGGGACAATAGCCATCTGCACTTGCATCCGTATGCAGTTCAATGGGATATGTGGACCAAAGATAACACTATGAAACACCACATTTCCGCTGAGAGACAAAGTTACTTTGTTTGATCAGTTTTGGGATTCAAGAAGTGGTTAGGTTAGGTTAGGTTAAGGCGGTAGCCGGGAGGGGGGGGGATAAGAGCCTCCCGCCCCCAAGCTCACTTGGACCTATAAAAGGTCCGATGTGTTGCCGCATGGGCATGTGCCCCTTCGCGTTGCCCGAACCGTGAGAGCATACTACTGCAGGTTAAGGGCAGTCCCATCCGGTGGCTTGGATGTATTTGGACAAGGTCCCTGGTTTGATTACGGGCAGGTCCGAAATGTCCGTGAGGAAAGCGGCCCCGAGAATACGAAGACGACGATTTCCAAGGGCTGGGCAGTGGCAGAAGAAGTGGGGGACCGATTCCTCCTCCTCCTCGTCGCGACAACTCCTGCAGAAGTCGTTATGAGGGATTGACAGTCTAGAGGCGTGAGTGCCGATCTGCCAGTGTCCCGTAATGGCTCTAGTAACTGCAGAGCACTGTGCTCTGCTGAGTTTATACAGCTCTGCTGAGCGCTTCTTCGATCGATATGGCCATATCAATCTTGAGACTTTACAGGAAACGGTTTGCTGCCATCTCCTATTGGCATTTTGCTCGAACAATTCGTGCGTTAGGAGCCTGCACGTAGCCAAGGGAGCATCGCTACTTGCTCCCTCTCCGGTAGGAGAGGAATCGTAGTACCCTGCCTGGCTAGCTCGTCGGCGGCGTCATTCCCCTCGATGTCCCTGTGGCCGGGGACCCATATAAGGAAGAGATCTAACTGCTCTGCGATCTCGTGCAGAGACCTGCGGCAGTCATTTACAGTCGCTGAGTTCGACGATATTGAGCCTAGAGCTTTGATAGCTGCTTGGCTGTCCGAGAAGACGCACACTAAGTGCGTATCTAGAAGTAATTTGGAGACGATCGAAATGGCCTCCTTGATGGCTTCAACCTCCGCTTGGAACACACTACAGTGATCCGGGAGCCTGAAGCAATGACTGATGTTCAGCTCGCTGCAGTAGACTCCGCCTCCCACGCGGCCGTCTAGCTTTGAGCCATCAGTGTAGAAGTGGACCGCATTTGCAGGTCCTGGTTCGCCCATCTCCCAGTCCTCCCTAGATGGGATTGATACCTGGAAGGGCGTCGAGAGGTGATCACTGGGGATACAGTAATCTGTCCTCTCTGGTAATTGCGGGAGTCTCATCAGGATTCCCGAGTGCCCAACCGCGGATGCTTTCCACAGTCTGGCTTCTCTCATTCTGAGGGCGGAAAGTGTTGCCACCTTCTTTCCCATGAGATCCACAGGGAGGAGGTCCAGCACAGTATCCAGGGCTTCCCCTGGAGTAGTGCGTAGCCCGCCAGTTATGCATAGCTCTGCCATGCGTTGAACTCTGCTGAGTTTATTGAGGCATGTCCTTCTGTCCAAGGCTGGCCACCATACCACCACTCCATAGAGCATGATTGGTCGTATGATGGCGGTGTAGAGCCACCGAACTATATAGGGGGTCATTCCCCATTTTAGTCCGATGGCTTTCCTGCAAGTATAGAGGGCCACTGTGGCCTTCTTTACTCTATCCTCTATGCTCAATTTCCAATCGAGCTTTCTATCGAGGATTAGGCCAAGATACTTGGCGTTGTTGCTGAAGACTAGCGTTTCCCCACATAGTCTTGGGGGAATCAGTACCGGAACTTTGTACTTCCTAGTGAAAAGCATCAGTTCCGTTTTAGACGGGTTGACGCCTAACCCGCATTTGTCTGCCCATTTCGACATTTTCGTGAGAGTACTTGTCATGCACTCACACAATGTCTGCGGAAATTTTCCGGAGAATGCTATGGCAACATCGTCCGCGTACGCCACCACACGGCAGCCACCCCCCTCTATCTCCCGCAGCAGTGTGTTCACTGCCACGTTCCATAGGAGGGGCGAGAGGACTCCGCCCTGCGGTGTGCCTCTGCTGACAAATCTGGTACACGTTGACGTCCCCAGTGATGCCTCAACCATCCTGCATTGTAGCATCTGATCGATCAGGCTCACCGTCCTGGAGTCAACGCCCAGATCCGTCAGTGCGCCCGTGATGGCGGTCGGAAGGATGTTGTTAAAGGCGCCTTCTATGTCAAGGAAGGCTACTAGGGTGTACTCCTTAAAATTAAGGGATGCTTCGATGATCGATGTGATCGAGTGTAGGGCCGTTTCGGTGGATCTTCCCTTCCGATAGGCATGCTGGGAGTCTGAGATCAGACTGGACGGAATGCACGCCGTTAGATGCAGCCCCAGGAGCCGCTCCATCGCCTTTAGAAGAAAAGACGATAGACTTATGGGTCTGAAATCTTTTGGGGCAGTGTGCGAGGGCTTGCCTGCCTTGGGTATGAATACGACTTTGGTCTGAAGCCAGGTGTCAGGAATGCACCCGTGGGAGAAGATTCCCTCGTAAATTATTTTGAGCCAGTTAATGGCTTTATATCCCGCGTGAATCAGTTGGGCAGGGAAAATGCCGTCTGGCCCCGCGGACTTGTAGGGTTTAAAGCTTCTGATCGCCCAGGAAATGTTCTCCTGGCTTAGCAGTCCCAAGATGGCATTTGAGGCGACAGAAGGAGGCGCGAGGTAGTTGGGTCTGTTTTCATCGCAGCCAGGGAAGTGGGTATTTAGGAGAAGATTTAGCGACTCCTCGCTGGACGTAGTCCACGACTGGTCGGTGTTCTTCAAGTAGCCCAGGGTGGGTGTTGTCTTCGAGAGAACTCTGCGCAAGCGTGAGGCTTCTGAGTTACTCTCGATTTCGCTGCAGAACTTACGCCAGGAGGCGCGTTTGGCTTTTCTAAGTTCTTTGTTGTAGGTTGACAGACTGGCCTTGTATTCGGCCCAGTTTTGCTCAACGTTTTCAGCCTTAGCTTTATTGAAGAGTCTCCGGGAGGCTTTCCGGAGTTCACCCAGTTTCGGATTCCACCATTCAGGTTTCTTCCGGCCTCTGTTCTTGCCAGAGGGGCATGCTTTGTCGAGCGCCTTATTGCAGGCGTCGGTAAAGATCTTAAGAAGACGAGTCGTGGCCTCCGTGGAGAACTCCTCCTCAGATGGGGGCTCAGGGAGAACACGACAGAGGTAATCAGAGTACCGAGTCCAGTTTGTCCGCCTGATGTTTCGGAATCGGACTGGCTTCGGTACTGAGAAGGAGAAGACAGTTTCCACGTACCTGTGGTCCGAGAAGGAGTGCTCTTCCAGGACCCTCCAGGATACAATGTTACGCTGTATCTCATGAGAGGCAAGCGTGAGGTCCAGGACCTCCTTGCGGTTTTTAATGATAAAGGTGGGATCACTACCCCGGTTTAGTAAGACCATCTGTGTGGTCAGTAAGTAACTGAAAAGGTACTCACCCCTTTCGTTTGTGTCAGTGCTTCCCCACTGACAGTGATGTGCATTGGCATCGCACCCCACAATTAGGCCGATGTCCTTGGCCGAGCAGTCTGCGATTAGAGCCCGGAGAGGCGCGTGTGGAGGGGGGTCTGGTTGTTCATGCCCCATGTATGCGGAGCAGATCCTCAGTGAGCGCTCCTGGCCTTCAAGGCTCACTGCGGTGTGGTCTTCATTGCTGACATTTGGGAGCAAAAATAGGTGCAACTCTCTTTTTGCAAGAATGCAGGTACGAATTTTACCTGCGGTTTCAGCTACATATAGCTTGTAGTCAGAAGTCCTCAGACCGGAGACCCTGTATCCGAGGATCCAGGGCTCCTGAATGAGGACTATGTCGGCTCCACCCTTGGCCAGGTGGAGCAGTAGAGCAGCGCATGCTGCCTTACAATGGTGGAGGTTTATCTGCAGGAGCGTCAACGACATTCCTGAAGCTCGCCTCCACCATTGTTGCTTCTAGATCGCTGTCAGGGGACTCCGGCTCCTCCCCGACAACGATGTGGCTGAGACCTCTGGCTAGGTCGCTCTCGTCGAACGCGTAGTCGTCTAAGATATCGTCCGACATCATGGACGCCGCATCCGACGCCGGGTTGTCTTCCTCGCACGAGGCCCCCTCTTTCGGGATCTCCGGCAGCTCCGGGTCTGGCTCGACCTCCGCTTGCCTGCCCTTGCGATCGGACTTGTAAGTGGATATGGTGACCTTCTTGTAGCCATAATCCACTACACCGTCCGACTTTGCGAGGAGATCAATGGATTCCTCATTTAGGACGAGGATAATCTGGCGCCTCTGCCCTTGGATATCCTCCACCTTTGCCACCTTCCAATCGGCTGTAGGAAGGTGGGGGTTGCAGACCTGCATTAACCTGAGGATCTTCTCAGGCTCTGCAGGCTTAGCCGAGACCCACGCTCTGGCTCTCGGGCGACTAGGGACATCTTCCCACTTCACGGCCTCCAGTTTCGCCCCTGGATAGACCTCTTTTAGGGCCGCCACCGCCTTCATGTAGAGGGCCGCAGAGCGAGCGTCTTGGCAGGCGATGGCTTTCACCTTGCCTTGATGCCACCCTGCGTCCTCACACTTTGGCGGTGGTCCGCCGTTCTCCTCCAGTTCCAGTAGGAACCGGTCCTGGAGCTCGTTCTCCACCAGGTGCCACTTATCGCGAGGGACATGGCCGTCCTCGGCGCCCCTGTCCAGGACACCGATCAGGGTCCTGCCCTCGCCACCTCAGCGAACGACCGGTTCGTGAGGTGGGTCTTCACCCGCTTGGCTTGCTGGGCTTGGCCTGGCTGATTTGCGGGGTCCTCCGCTGAGCGTTGCCGCTTGTTGGCGGCCTTGGCTGCGCCCTTTCCGGCTTTGGCTGGCTGGAACAGTGGAAGGATTGAGCAGGCCCACAGCCTCTGCTCCTTTCCTTCGGCTGACGCCTTGAAGTTCGGGTCTTCGTTGGACAGGATGAAAGCCGCTCGTCTCCTGTCCTGGTACGACGGCTTTCCACCCCGTGGTGCAGAGACGCTGCCCGCCGGGGCTCCCATGGGTTCTTCGGTCCCGGTGCGCTTACCAGCCGCGATTACGCTCTGCTTGGCAGCCACCCCGGTATCCGCTTCGCCCTTGGAGCCACCCGACTTGGAAGGACCCGATTGGCTTTTCGGGCCCCCCTCGCTGCGGCTGCTGCCTGAAGACGGTGGACCGACTCAGTCTCCTTCCCCGTCTTCTTTGGACCCGGTTTCCCAGGCGCTGGTGCAGAGGGATTGGCTTGTCCCTCCGGTACTTTAAGAGGAGTACCGAGCTCCTTTGCGGCTTTGTTGGTTTTTATATGTTTGTTATTTGGCATAGTAGTTCCCACGAGTAGGCGGGAAGGGGATGGTCACCCGAGGCATAGCCCGCTTGCCCCGGGAAGCCTGATTTAAACTGGAGGTCGGCAGGTATCCAGAGTCCGCATATTAGCGACCGGGCACCCCCCCGGCCATGCATCCCTCGGCATATAACAGTGTCACCTTGGATTGGGGTAATTTCACTGAGAGTTTTCTTCTCTCCGCCCGACTACCATTCGCCAGCATCCTAGCAGAGACATGACCGTGCTAGGACCTGTTTCCAGCCGCCCTCACGGGGAGAGTATAGTCGCACTTCCACCGGTGTGCACAGTTACGGCGGGTGACGGTTCGCTCGCAACCCTCTGTGTCCTAGGGGGGGGGTGTGAGACGCAGACCGCACCGGGTATTACTAACCGGAGCGGCTGCGCCTCAGTTCCGAGTTCACAGTTGTGCGAGCCGCCCGTCATCCGTTTGTCCCCCTGTAGCACCCGATGGCTGACGGCCAAGAAGTGGTTTCTTTTTAAAAAAAATTTTAAATTTGGTGCTTTAAGGTGTGGTTCCTATTTAACAAATTTTTAAAATCTGTTATTTATTTTACTGTTTTGTTTTAGAGATTTTGCTTATTTGTGTACATAACTTAAATAACTTATGCCTGGTTATATTGAACTTTGCAAGTCTGAAAAACTATAAGCTATAAATCGGACCCAAACACTTTGTAGCTCAAGTTTTGTGTTGAGGAACGCAAACGATATTCTAGACTTCCCATATTTAGATAGACGTTCATCGCTAAGCGCAGAAACAATAAATTATAAATAAACAATAAACAATAAATCCAGCACATTATTCAAAAACATTCTTTGGTTATTCGAAACGGATTCTTGTACAGTTTTGTGTGCTTTGGTGCTCATTGGTAATAATTTACAATGGAACAATTAAAGGCATTGGTAAAAAACCGTGGCAGGCTCAAGGCCCATATTCCACTGGCTTGGGCGGAACGGGAGGAACACGGCGAAGGTTGCCTCACGCATGGAGCTTAGGGTTGCGCTTATTTATAAAAGTTTAATTTTCAAAGGTCTCAGGGTCTAAAAATGTTCCTTTTGTTATAAAACAATAAAATATAAAGTTTCAGCCTGATTCGAAAACGTTTAAAGGTGGCGACTTGCGGTCAAAGTTCACAAATACGATATTTGGCCAATGGTTCCTATGGCATCTATACTATATATTGCTCTGATCGGATTGATTTTTTTTTTTTGTGATTTAGAACCTTCAAATATAATCCAGCCCCCAAAATTTCAGCCCAATTGGCTAACATTTAAGGCAACAATAAATAGTTAACATTCAACTTCTCATACAAATGTGCAAATTACACGTGCAGTGCATTAAAATATCAAATTCCCGCTCTCGCCTTATATTCTCATCAAAATGCTTACGATACTTATTCCATCGATGGAAAAATCGGCCAATCGATTTATTCCCCAAAAATTGTTGTGCGAGAAAGCTAAAAAAGAACTAGTAAATATGGCGAAATTGCGTTCTAGTGATGAAGTTTTTTTGTTGGGTCATGACTCTCCTAAAATTTTGGGAACTGAGTTACCGTCAATAAAGCAAGTGCTGTGTGTATTTTTCTACAATCACAGCAATGTTCGTTTGACAGTAAAAATAAAGCGCTTTATTTGCTATAAAAGAAACATGTTTTTTTTTGCAAAGGGCTCGAGTTCCTGTGCGTCAAGAATATCATTGTGTGGCTAAGCTACAACACTTATATAGCGAATGGAAAATTTTTAGAAAAAACAAGAATAAAACTGGAGACTCTTTCAGAGCAAAGGAAGCTGCTTTTGTCGATAAGTTTGACAATTTGTTCGATATTGCACACGCAGATGCCATGTCGATGATGAAAATTGAAGAGGACAAGACATTTATTGAACTGCAGCGCCAGACCCAAAGACCAGGGCATTTAGCTGGACTAGACACTATCTCGGTAAAAAAAATCAACGAAAATGTGAGCGCCAACTAAAGGATCAAGTCCGAAAGCGAAAAGAGAGTACGCGAATTGTATTTAATGCCTGCAGTAAAATTATTAGCATATTTTATAATTTTTTTACGTAAACCATCAATATCTTCAGGACGTCGAACATATTCTGGAAGTGAATGCGAATCCAGCGATTATTCAATGCATAATCATCTAAACATGGAAAAATCGGATAACGAAACTGAACCGCCTCCAGCAAAAAGAGGCAAAGAGTTTTATCTTGTTTAGATAAGTGGAGGATCACTAATAGTGCAGTCATGCACTTGATATCCGCTATTGCTGAAGCTTTAGGCCACGAAATCAGTGAATATGCTATTAATAGGAGAACAATACAGCGGCTGTGAGAAGATAACCGACAATCAATATCTCTGTCGGCAAAACAAAACTGTTAAAATTTGGTAAAAGAACTTTATATTATTTACTTACGTATTCTTTTACAAGTTAGTCACGTTTATTCTCAGATGTTAGCAGTGGTTCTTTGGGATGGTAATATGCTTCCTGAACTGACTGGGCACGGCAAAGTTGAACGATTGCCAATCACATATGGAATTTTTAATATGTTGACCGAATGGGGAATAGTTGATAAAATCAAAGCAGCCTGTTTTGATACAACTGCATCCAATTCTGGACGACTTAATGGCACTGCATTCCGTCTAGAGCAACTACTAGACCGAAACCTTTTATTCCTCCCGTGCAGACATCACATCAGTGAAATATATTTGCGGGCAGCCTTTGAGTCATGTGCCGAAGCTACATCAGGTACAAACGTTCTACTCTTTTCCAGATCTAAAGATTCCTGGAACACTATTGCACAAACCAAGTTTCGGTTTGGTATCAATGATCAGTACGTTGCAACGCATTTAAATGACAGAAGAAATGCAATAATTAGCTTCTGTCAAGTTCAATTGAGAAAACATCATGCGCGTACTGATTATGTTGAGTTGTTGGAGTTTAACTCTAATTTTTTTGGGATCGGTTCCGAAAGGTCATCGTTTCCGACTCCCTGGACCAATGCACCATGCTCGCTGGATGTCTTAGGCGATTTATACCTTAAAAATATATATTTTTCGAGAGGAGAAGAAAATCTCGCGACGAATCTATTTTTGTAGTGCGTTTTTATTTAAATTGTTGGTTCCGGTCAACATTAGCTATTGAAGCTCCAAATCTGGACTTTGAATTCATATGCGAAATGTACACCCATAAAGAAACTTGCAGCCATTTGTGGTATTTATCTGATGAAAATATCACACTTTCACTGTTTGACGATAAAGTTACTTTCATGGAGTAACGAGAAATGGCGAAGCAACTGTTGGCCCTTTGTGTTGACCATGACGATGTCGAAACTTCTGCAAAACGCCTGGTTTTGAAAGAAAAAATTTGCCTACGTTCAAGACTCTTTGCCTACAAAGAGACTATCTGATTTTGTGAGACCTAATTCTGCTACATTTTTCGATTGCTTTTATATTGCCAAAGATTATTTAACTGACGACCCTTCAGAATGGCATAGACATAAAGATTTTCAAAATGCTTTAAAAATATTAAAAAATTGAAAAGTGGTTAATGATACAGCCGAACGTTCTTTTAAACTTATGCAGGCCTATAATCAAATACTAACTAAAAAGGAAGATGAGTTTCAGCAGTTGCTTAAAGTCGCAAAAGAATATGCTAGTCAATAGCCATTGAATAATAAAAATGCCTTAATATAATACAAAAATGGTGGCTTAACTATTTATTGTTGGCTCAAAATTTAACCAATTGGGCTGAAATTTTGGGGGCTGGATTATATTTTAAGGTTCTAAATCACAAAAAAAACGAGGGGGAACGTTGTGAGTTGCTGCTGCGACCGCAACTTTACATTTATACCCGATACTAAGTCAGTATGGCTCTCCTCCGGCTGACGGCGCTGGCATTGAACGAAAAAGAGTGCGTGCGAGAGAGACCGAAAATCATGTCGTCGAGCGTTGCGTAGCCACTAAAAATTGATTTCGTCCTTTTGGCTATAAAAATGATCCGATCTGATCCAGATTCGGCAATTTGGTAGATATGGTAATTTTCAAGGATTGTGGGCTTACAGTTTTCTCGTATCTTTAAAGTTGCTCCAGATTTTTGTCCTTTGCGGTGGCGGAAGGTGGTGTGGCGAAATTTTGAAACTAACTCGTCAAGGTTCGATATCACAGGAGTGTGGATACAAAATTTGGTTGCTCTTGCTCTTATAATCTCTCAGAGATCTATGCGCTCACTTTTAGAAATAGGCAAAGCCGACCATGAAACGTGTGAGTAAGACAGAGAAAAAGCGAGATAGAATGAAATTGTTTTCTTCATTTTGGCTATAATTATCATACGATTTGGTTCAGATTCTGCAGTGTAGAAGATATTGTCATTCTCTGCGATTCTGCGCATTTAGTTTCCTCGTATCTTTAAAATTGTCGATGTCACAGATTTTCGGGGCGGGGCGAAGTTTTGAAATATACTTGTAACAGTGACATATCCCAGAAATCTGGATACAAAATGTCGTTGCTATAGCTCGTGTAGTCTCTGAGCACTAGGCGCTTATAGGGACGGACAGACGGACGGACGGACAAACATGGCTCAATAGACTCGACTATTGATGCTGATCAGGAATATATATACTTTATAGAGTCGGAAACGATTCCTTCTGGACGTTACACACATCCACTTTTACCACAAATCTAATATACCCCTATACGCATTTTGAGTATTGGGTATAAAAAGTGTCGTGGGCGGCTGACCAGAGTATCATATCCCTACGTTTTTTTTTTTTTAATTTTTGTCCTTCGTAACTCAAACTGGTACTCTGGTAGAATCTTGCCACTCTACCGGTCTATGCTAAATCTTATTGACCTGCCGTCGTTGCACCATCGCAGAATATGCAATGGCGTAATGTTCGTGCACAAGCTCCTTCTCGGGATTGTTGACTCCCAAGCTCTCTTGGGTCAGATTGACTTGCCTGTCCCATCTAGACCTAGGCCCGTACTTTCGGGCCTATCCGTTAACCCATATGTAGGTCTAATTATGCCGAACATGAACCTTTTAGGGTTTTATGCCATAATTATAACTCCCTCTGTCATACCCTATCCCCTGAACTGTCTCTTAAACTAATTGCATGCAATATTTATAGTCACTTAAATTTAGATAACTTTTAACTTATCTTTTTTCAGCCTTTTGTAATTAAGTACCGTTATTAACAGATAATTTGTTAATTTAATAAATAAAATTAAAAAATATTCCTCGCCAAATTCGCCTGCATCTCAGTTTCAGTGATAATCGGAGCTCGGAATAAAAGATCCACGTGCGCCATACGATTTTCCTTTCGGTACTCCACAGTAAAATCAAAAAGATCCACGTGCGCCATACGATTTTCCTTTCGGTACTCCACAGTAAAATCAAACGTCTTGCCGTTAGTTATATTTTAGTACGACTTGCTTTTAGCAAATTACAATGTAAAGATTACAAATTTTCGACCGTGCAGGTAATTTCTGAAATGTTCTAAAGCGGTGTACACAGCAAACATCTCCAGTTCGTATGAGTGATACTTCGATTGTGGGGCCGATCTACACTTGCTTTAATATTCGATCACTCTAGGCTTGTTGTCTTTCTTGTGCATGAGTATGGGACAATAGCCATCTGCACTTGCATCCGTATGCAGTTCAATGGGATATGTGGACCAAAGATAACACTATGAAACACCACATTTCCGCTGAGAGACAAAGTTACTTTGTTTGATCAGTTTTGGGATTCAAGAAGTGGTTTCTTTTTAAAAAAAATTTTAAATTTGGTGCTTTAAGGTGTGGTTCCTATTTAACAAATTTTTAAAATCTGTTATTTATTTGACTGTTTTTTTTTTAGAGATTTTGCTTATTTGTGTACATAACTTAAAAAACTTATGCCTGGTTATATTGAACTTTGCAAGTCTGAAAAACTATAAGCTATAAATCGGACCCAAACACTTTGTAGCTAAAGTTTTGGGTTGAGGAACGCAAACGATATTCTAGACTTCCCATATTTAGATAGACGTTCATCGCTAAGCGCAGAAACAATAAATTATAAATAAACAATAAACAATAAATCCAGCACATTATTCAAAAACATTCTTTGGTTATTCGAAACGGATTCTTGTACAGTTTTGTGTGCTTTGGTGCTCATTGGTAATAATTTACAATGGAACAATTAAAGGCATTGGTAAAAAACCGTGGCAGGCTCAAGGCCCATATTCCACTGGCTTGGGCGGAACGGGAGGAACACGGCGAAGGTTGCCTCACGCATGGAGCTTAGGGTTGCGCTTATTTATAAAAGTTTAATTTTCAAAGGTCTCAGGGTCTAAAAATGTTCCTTTTGTTATAAAACAATAAAATATAAAGTTTCAGCCTGATTCGAAAACGTTTAAAGGTGGCGACTTGCGGTCAAAGTTCACAAATACGATATTTGGCCAATGGTTCCTATGGCATCTATACTATATATTGCTCTGATCGGATTGATTTTTTTTTTTTGTGATTTAGAACCTTCAAATATAATCCAGCCCCCAAAATTTCAGCCCAATTGGCTAACATTTAAGGCAACAATAAATAGTTAACATTCAACTTCTCATACAAATGTGCAAATTACACGTGCAGTGCATTAAAATATCAAATTCCCGCTCTCGCCTTATATTCTCATCAAAATGCTTACGATACTTATTCCATCGATGGAAAAATCGGCCAATCGATTTATTCCCCCAAAAATTGTTGTGCGAGAAAGCTAAAAAAGAACTAGTAAATATGGCGAAATTGCGTTCTAGTGATGAAGTTTTTTTGTTGGGTCATGACTCTCCTAAAATTTTGGGAACTGAGTTACCGTCAATAAAGCAAGTGCTGTGTGTATTTTTCTACAATCACAGCAATGTTCGTTTGACAGTAAAAATAAAGCGCTTTATTTGCTATAAAAGAAACATGTTTTTTTTTGCAAAGGGCTCGAGTTCCTGTGCGTCAAGAATATCATTGTGTGGCTAAGCTACAACACTTATATAGCGAATGGAAAATTTTTAGAAAAAACAAGAATAAAACTGGAGACTCTTTCAGAGCAAAGGAAGCTGCTTTTGTCGATAAGTTTGACAATTTGTTCGATATTGCACACGCAGATGCCATGTCGATGATGAAAATTGAAGAGGACAAGACATTTATTGAACTGCAGCGCCAGACCCAAAGACCAGGGCATTTAGCTGGACTAGACACTATCTCGGTAAAAAAAAATCAACGAAAATGTGAGCGCCAACTAAAGGATTAAGTCCGAAAGCGAAAAGAGAGTACGCGAATTGCTACTGAAATCTTTTCATTTAATGCCTGCAGTAAAATTATTAGCATATTTTATAATTTTTTTACGTAAACCATCAATATCTTCAGGACGTCGAACATATTCTGGAAGTGAATGCGAATCCAGCGATTATTCAATGCATAATCATCTGGACATGGAAAAATCGGATAACGAAACTGAACCGCCTCCAGCAAAAAGAGGCAAAGAGTTTTATCTTGTTTAGATAAGTGGAGGATCACTAATAGTGCAGTCATGCACTCGATATCCGCTTTTGCTGAAGCTTTAGGCCACGAAATCAGTGAATATGCTATTAATAGGAGAACAATACAGCGGCTGTGAGAAGATAACCGACAATCAATATCTCTGTCGGCAAAACAAAACTGTTAAAATTTGGTAAAAGAACTTTATATTATTTACTTACGTATTCTTTTACAAGTTAGTCACGTTTATTCTCAGATGTTAGCAGTGGTTCTTTGGGATGGTAATATGCTTCCTGAACTGACTGGGCACGGCAAAGTTGAACGATTGCCAATCACATATGGAATTTTTAATTTGTTGACCGAATGGGGAATAGTTGATAAAATCAAAGCAGCCTGTTTTGATACAACTGCATCCAATTCTGGACGACTTAATGGCACTGCATTCCGTCTAGAGCAACTACTAGACCGAAACCTTTTATTCCTCCCGTGCAGACATCACATCAGTGAAACATATTTGCGGGCAGCCTTTGAGTCATGTGCCAAAGCTACATCAGGTCAAACGTTCTACTCTTTTCCAGATCTAAAGATTCCTGGAACACTATTGCACAAACCAAGTTTCGGTTTGGTATCAATGATCAGTACGTTGCAACGCATTTAAATGACAGAAGAAATGCAATAATTAGCTTCTGTCAAGTTCAATTGAGAAAACATCATGCGCGTACTGATTATGTTGAGTTGTTGGAGTTGCTCGCTGGATGTCTTAGGCGATTTATACCTTAAAAATATATATTTTTCGAGAGGAGAAGAATATCTCGCGACGAATCTATTTTTGTAGTGCGTTTTTATATAAATTGTTGGTTCCGGTCAACATTAGCTATTGAAGCTCCAAATCTGGACTTTGAATTCATATGCGAAATGTACACCCATAAAGACACTTGCAGCCATTTGTGGTATTTATCTGATGAAAATATCACACTTTCACTGTTTGACGATAAAGTTACTTTCATGGAGTAACGAGAAATGGCGAAGCAACTCTTGGCCCTTTGTGTTGACCATGACGATGTCGAAACTTCTGCAAAACGCCTGGTTTTGAAAGAAAAAATTTGCCTACGTTCAAGACTCTTTGCCTACAAAGAGACTATCTGATTTTGTGAGACCCAATTCTGCTACATTTTTCAATTGCTTTTATATTGCCAAAGATTATTTAACTGACGACCCTTCAGAATGGCATAGACATAAAGATTTTCAAAATGCTTTGAAAATATTAAAAAATTGAAAAGTGGTTAATGATACAGCCGAACGTTCTTTTAAACTTATGCAGGCCTATAATCAAATACTAACTAAAAAGGAAGATGAGTTTCAGCAGTTGCTTAAAGTCGCAAAAGAATATGCTAGTCAATAGCCATTGAATAATAAAAATGCCTTAATATAATACAAAAATGGTGGCTTAACTATTTATTGTTGGCTCAAAATTTAACCAATTGGGCTGAAATTTTGGGGGCTGGATTATATTTTAAGGTTCTAAATCACAAAAAAAAACGAGGGGGAACGTTGTCAGTTGCTGCTGCGACCGCAACTTTACATTTATACCCCATACTAAGACAGTATGGCTCACCTCCGGCTGACGGCGCTGGCATTGAACGAAAAAGAGTGCGTGCGAGAGAGACCGAAAATCGTGTTGTCGAGCGTTGCGTAACCACTAAAAATTGATTTCTTCCTTTTGGCTATAAAAATGATCCGATCTGATCCAGATTCGGCAATTTGGTAGACATGGTAATTTTCAAGGATTGTGGGCTTACAGTTTTCTCGTATCTTTAAAGTTGCTCCAGATTTTTGTCCTTTGCGGTGGCGGAAGGTGGTGTGGCGAAATTTTGAAACTAACTCGTCAAGGTTCGATATCACAGGAGTGTGGATACAAAATTTGGTTGCTCTTGCTCTTATAATCTCTCAGAGATCTATACGCTCACTTTTAGAAATAGGCAAAGCCGACCATGAAACGTGTGAGTAAGACAGAGAAAAAGCGAGATAGAATGAAATTGTTTTCTTCATTTTGGCTATAATTATCATACGATTTGGTTCAGATTCTGCAGTGTAGAAGATATTGTCATTCTCTGCGATTCTGCGCATTTAGTTTCCTCGTATCTTTAAAATTGTCGATGTCACAGATTTTCGGGGCGGGGCGAAGTTTTGAAATATACTTGTAACAGTGACATATCCCAGAAATCTGGATACAAAATGTCGTTGCTATAGCTCGTGTAGTCTCTGAGCACTAGGCGCTTATAGGGACGGACAGACGGACGGACGGACAAACATGGCTCAATAGACTCGACTATTGATGCTGATCAGGAATATATATACTTTATAGAGTCGGAAACGATTCCTTCTGGACGTTACACACATCCACTTTTACCACAAATCTAATATACCCCTATACGCATTTTGAGTATTGGGTATAAAAAGTGTCGTGGGCGGCTGACCAGAGTATCATATCCCTACGTTTTTTTTTTTTTAATTTTTGTCCTTCGTAACTCAAACTGGTACTCTGGTAGAATCTTGCCACTCTACCGGTCTATGCTAAATCTTATTGACCTGCCGTCGTTGCACCATCGCAGAATATGCAATGGCGTAATGTTCGTGCACAAGCTCCTTCTCGGGATTGTTGACTCCCAAGCTCTCTTGGGTCAGATTGACTTGCCTGTCCCATCTAGACCTAGGCCCGTACTTTCGGGCCTATCCGTTAACCCATATGTAGGTCTAATTATGCCGAACATGAACCTTTTAGGGTTTTATGCCATAATTATAACTCCCTCTGTCATACCCTATCCCCTGAACTGTCTCTTAAACTAATTGCATGCAATATTTATAGTCACTTAAATTTAGATAACTTTTAACTTATCTTTTTTCAGCCTTTTGTAATTAAGTACCGTTATTAACAGATAATTTGTTAATTTAATAAATAAAATTAAAAAATATTCCTCGCCAAATTCGCCTGCATCTCAGTTTCAGTGATAATCGGAGCTCGGAATAAAAGATCCACGTGCGCCATACGATTTTCCTTTCGGTACTCCACAGTAAAATCAAAAAGATCCACGTGCGCCATACGATTTTCCTTTCGGTACTCCACAGTAAAATCAAACGTCTTGCCGTTAGTTATATTTTAGTACGACTTGCTTTTAGCAAATTACAATGTAAAGATTACAAATTTTCGACCGTGCAGGTAATTTCTGAAATGTTCTAAAGCGGTGTACACAGCAAACATCTCCAGTTCGTATGAGTGATACTTCGATTGTGGGGCCGATCTACACTTGCTTTAATATTCGATCACTCTAGGCTTGTTGTCTATCTTGTGCATGAGTATGGGACAATAGCCATCTGCACTTGCATCCGTATGCAGTTCAATGGGATATGTGGACCAAAGATAACACTATGAAACACCACATTTCCGCTGAGAGACAAAGTTACTTTGTTTGATCAGTTTTGGGATTCAAGAAGTGGTTTCTTTTTAAAAAAAATTTTAAATTTGGTGCTTTAAGGTGTGGTTCCTATTTAACAAATTTTTAAAATCTGTTATTTATTTGACTGTTTTTTTTTAGAGATTTTGCTTATTTGTGTACATAACTTAAATAACTTATGCCTGGTTATATTGAACTTTGCAAGTCTGAAAAACTATAAGCTATAAATCGGACCCAAACACTTTGTAGCTAACGTTTTGGGTTGAGGAACGCAAACGATATTCTAGACTTCCCATATTTAGATAGACGTTCATCGCTAAGCGCAGAAACAATAAATTATAAATAAACAATAAACAATAAATCCAGCACATTATTCAAAAACATTCTTTGGTTATTCGAAACGGATTCTTGTACAGTTTTGTGTGCTTTGGTGCTCATTGGTAATAATTTACAATGGAACAATTAAAGGAATTGGTAAAAAACCGTGGCAGGCTCAAGGCCCATATTCCACTGGCTTGGGCGGAACGGGAGGAACACGGCGAAGGTTGCCTCACGCATGGAGCTTAGGGTTGCGCTTATTTATAAAAGTTTAATTTTCAAAGGTCTCAGGGTCTAAAAATGTTCCTTTTGTTATAAAACAATAAAATATAAAGTTTCAGCCTGATTCGACAACGTTTAAAGGTGGCGACTTGCGGTCAAAGTTCACAAATACGATATTTGGCCAATGGTTCCTATGGCATCTATACTATATATTGCTCTGATCGGATTGATTTTTTTTTTTTGTGATTTAGAACCTTCAAATATAATCCAGCCCCCAAAATTTCAGCCCGATTGGCTAACATTTAAGGCAACAAGAAATAGTTAACATTCAACTTCTCATACAAATGTGCAAATTACACGTGCAGTGCATTAAAATATCAAATTCCCGCTCTCGCCTTATATTCTCATCAAAATGCTTACGATACTTATTCCATCGATGGAAAAATCGGCCAATCGATTTATTCCCCCAAAAATTGTTGTGCGAGAAAGCTAAAAAAGAACTAGTAAATATGGCGAAATTGCGTTCTAGTGATGAAGTTTTTTTGTTGACTCTCCTAAAATTTTGGGAACTGAGTTACCGTCAATAAAGCAAGTGCTGTGTGTATTTTTCTACAATCACAGCAATGTTCGTTTGACAGTAAAAATAAAGCGCTTTATTTGCTATAAAAGAAACATGTTTTTTTTTTGGAATGTGCTCGAGTTCCTGTGCGTCAAGAATATCATTGTGTGGCTAAGCTACAACACTTATATAGCGAATGGAAAATTTTTAGAAAAAACAAGAATAAAACTGGAGACTCTTTCAGAGCAAAGGAAGCTGCTTTTGTCGATAAGTTTGACAATTTGTTCGATATTGCACACGCAGATGCCATGTCGATGATGAAAATTGAAGAGGACAAGACATTTATTGAACTGCAGCGCCAGACCCAAAGACCAGGGCATTTAGCTGGACTAGACACTATCTCGGTAAAAAAAAATCAACGAAAATGTGAGCGCCAACTAAAGGATCAAGTCCGAAAGCGAAAAGAGAGTACGCGAATTGCTACTGAAATCTTTTCATTTAATGCCTGCAGTAAAATTATTAGCATATTTTATAATTTTTTTACGTAAACCATCAATATCTTCAGGACGTCGAACATATTCTGGAAGTGAATGCGAATCCAGCGATTATTCAATGCATAATCATCTAAACATGGAAAAATCGGATAATGAAACTGAACCGCCTCCAGCAAAAAGAGGCAAAGAGTTTTATCTTGTTTAGATAAGTGGAGGATCACTAATAGTGCAGTCATGCACTTGATATCCGCTATTGCTGAAGCTTTAGGCCACGAAATCAGTGAATATGCTATTAATAGGAGAACAATACAGCGGCTGTGAGAAGATAACCGACAATCAATATCTCTGTCGGCAAAACAAAACTGTTAAAATTTGGTAAAAGAACTTTATATTATTTACTTACGTATTCTTTTACAAGTTAGTCACGTTTATTCTCAGATGCTAGCAGTGGTTCTTTGGGATGGTAATATGCTTCCTGAACTGACTGGGCACGGCAAAGTTGAACGATTGCCAATCACATATGGAATTTTTAATTTGTTGACCGAATGGGGAATAGTTGATAAAATCAAAGCAGCCTGTTTTGATACAACTGCATCCAATTCTGGACGACTTAATGGCGCTGCATTCCGTCTAGGGCAACTACTAGACCGAAACCTTTTATACCTCCCGTGCAGACATCACATCAGTGAAATATATTTGCGGGCAGCCTTTGAGTCATGTGCCGAAGCTACATCAGGTACAAACGTTCTACTCTTTTCCAGATCTAAAGATTCCTGGAACACTATTGCACAAACCAAGTTTCGGTTTGGTATCAATGATCAGTACGTTGCAACGCATTTAAATGACAGAAGAAATGCAATAATTAGCTTCTGTCAAGTTCAATTGAGAAAACATCATGCGCGTACTGATTATGTTGAGTTGTTGGAGTTTAACTCTAATTTTTTTGGGATCGGTTCCGAAAGGTCATCGTTTCCGACTCCCTGGACCAATGCACCATGCTCGCTGGATGTCTTAGGCGATTTATACCTTAAAAATATATATTTTTCGAGAGGAGAAGAAAATCTCGCGACGAATCTATTTTTGTAGTGCGTTTTTATTTAAATTGTTGGTTCCGGTCAACATTAGCTATTGAAGCTCCAAATCTGGACTTTGAATTCATATGCGAAATGTACACCCATAAAGAAACTTGCAGCCATTTGTGGTATTTATCTGATGAAAATATCACACTTTCACTGTTTGACGATAAAGTTACTTTCATGGAGTAACGAGAAATGGCGAAGCAACTGTTGGCCCTTTGTGTTGACCATGACGATGTCGAAACTTCTGCAAAACGCCTGGTTTTGAAAGAAAAAATTTGCCTACGTTCAAGACTCTTTGCCTACAAAGAGACTATCTGATTTTGTGAGACCTAATTCTGCTACATTTTTCGATTGCTTTTATATTGCCAAAGATTATTTAACTGACGACCCTTCAGAATGGCATAGAGATAAAGATTTTCAAAATGCTTTAAAAATATTAAAAAATTGAAAAGTGGTTAATGATACAGCCGAACGTTCTTTTAAACTTATGCAGGCCTATAATCAAATACTAACTAAAAAGGAAGATGAGTTTCAGCAGTTGCTTAAAGTCGCAAAAGAATATGCTAGTCAATAGCCATTGAATAATAAAAATGCCTTAATATAATACAAAAATGGTGGCTTAACTATTTATTGTTGGCTCAAAATTTAACCAATTGGGCTGAAATTTTGGGGGCTGGATTATATTTTAAGGTTCTAAATCACAAAAAAAACGAGGGGGAACGTTGTGAGTTGCTGCTGCGACCGCAACTTTACATTTATACCCGATACTAAGTCAGTATGGCTCTCCTCCGGCTGACGGCGCTGGCATTGAACGAAAAAGAGTGCGTGCGAGAGAGACCGAAAATCATGTCGTCGAGCGTTGCGTAGCCACTAAAAATTGATTTCGTCCTTTTGGCTATAAAAATGATCCGATCTGATCCAGATTCGGCAATTTGGTAGATATGGTAATTTTCAAGGATTGTGGGCTTACAGTTTTCTCGTATCTTTAAAGTTGCTCCAGATTTTTGTCCTTTGCGGTGGCGGAAGGTGGTGTGGCGAAATTTTGAAACTAACTCGTCAAGGTTCGATATCACAGGAGTGTGGATACAAAATTTGGTTGCTCTAGTCTCTGAGATCTATGCGCTCACTTTTAGAAATAGGCAAAGCCGACCATGAAACGTGTGTGTAAGAGAGAGAAAAAGCGAGATAGAATGAAATTGTTTTCTTCATTTTGGCTATAATTATCATACGATTTGGTTCAGATTCTGCAGTCTAGAAGATATTGTCATTCTCTGCGATTCTGCGCATTTAGTTTCTCGTATCTTTAAAATTGTCGATGTCACAGATTTTCGGGGCGGGGCGAAGTTTTGAAATATACTTGTAACAGTGACATATCACAGAAATCTGGATACAAAATGTCGTTGCTATAGCTCGTGTAGTCTCTGAGCACTAGGCGCTTATAGGGACGGACAGACGGACGGACGGACAAACATGGCTCAATAGACTCGACTATTGATGCTGATCAGGAATATATATACTTTATAGAGTCGGAAACGATTCCTTCTGGACGTTACACACATCCACTTTTACCACAAATCTAATATACCCCTATACGCATTTTGAGTATTGGGTATAAAAAGTGTCGTGCGCGGCTGACCAGAGTATCATATCCCTACGTTTTTTTTTTTTTTAACTTTTGTCCTTCGTAACTTAAACTGGTACTCTGGTAGAATCTTGCCACTCTACCGGTCTATGCTAAATCTTATTGACCTGCCGTCGTTGCACCATCGCAGAATATGCAATGGCGTAATGTTCGTGCACAAGCTCCTTCTCGGGATTGTTGACTCCCAAGCTCTCTTGGGTCAGATTGACTTGCCTGTCCCATCTAGACCTAGGCCCGTACTTTCGGGCCTATCCGTTAACCCATATGTAGGTCTAATTATGCCGAACATGAACCTTTTAGGGTTTTATGCCATAATTATAACTCCCTCTGTCATACCCTATCCCCTGAACTGTCTCTTAAACTAATTGCATGCAATATTTATAGTCACTTAAATTTAGATAACTTTTAACTTATCTTTTTTCAGCCTTTTGTAATTAAGTACCATTATTAACAGATAATTTGTTAATTTAATAAATAAAATTAAAAAATATTCCTCGCCAAATTCGCCTGCATCTCAGTTTCAGTGATAATCGGAGCTCGGAATAAAAGATCCACGTGCGCCATACGATTTTCCTTTCGGTACTCCACAGTAAAATCAAACGTCTTGCCGTTAGTTATATTTTAGTACGACTTGCTTTTAGCAAATTACAATGTAAAGATTACAAATTTTCGACCGTGCAGGTAATTTCTGAAATGTTCTAAAGCGGTGTACACAGCAAACATCTCCAGTTCGTATGAGTGATACTTCGATTGTGGGGCCGATCTACACTTGCTTTAATATTCGATCACTCTAGGCTTGTTGTCTATCTTGTGCATGAGTATGGGACAATAGCCATCTGCACTTGCATCCGTATGCAGTTCAATGGGATATGTGGACCAAAGATAACACTATGAAACACCACATTTCCGCTGAGAGACAAAGTTACTTTGTTTGATCAGTTTTGGGATTCAAGAAGTGGTTTCTTTTTAAAAAAAATTTTAAATTTGGTGCTTTAAGGTGTGGTTTTGGTGTGGTATTTGACTGTTTTTTTTTTAGAGATTTTGCTTATTTGTGTACATAACTTAAATAACTTATGCCTGGTTATATTGAACTTTGCAAGTCTGAAAAACTATAAGCTATAAATCGGACCCAAACACTTTGTAGCTAAAGTTTTGGGTTGAGGAACGCAAACGATATTCTAGACTTCCCATATTTAGATAGACGTTCATCGCTAAGCGCAGAAACAATAAATTATAAATAAACAATAAACAATAAATCCAGCACATTATTCAAAAACATTCTTTGGTTATTCGAAACGGATTCTTGTACAGTTTTGTGTGCTTTGGTAATAATTTACAATGGAACAATTAAAGGCATTGGTAAAAAACCGTGGCAGGCTCAAGGCCCATATTCCACTGGCTTGGGCGGAACGGGAGGAACACGGCGAAGGTTGCCTCACGCATGGAGCTTAGGGTTGCGCTTATTTATAAAAGTTTAATTTTCAAAGGTCTCAGGGTCTAAAAATGTTCCTTTTGTTATAAAACAATAAAATATAAAGTTTCAGCCTGATTCGACAACGTTTAAAGGTGGCGACTTGCGGTCAAAGTTCACAAATACGATATTTGGCCAATGGTTCCTATGGCATCTATACTATATATTGCTCTGATCGGATTGATTTTTTTTTTTGTGATTTAGAACCTTCAAATATAATCCAGCCCCCAAAATTTCAGCCCGATTGGCTAACATTTAAGGCAACAAGAAATAGTTAACATTCAACTTCTCATACAAATGTGCAAATTACACGTGCAGTGCATTAAAATATCAAATTCCCGCTCTCGCCTTATATTCTCATCAAAATGCTTACGATACTTATTCCATCGATGGAAAAATCGGCCAATCGATTTATTCCCCCAAAAATTGTTGTGCGAGAAAGCTAAAAAAGAACTAGTAAATATGGCGAAATTGCGTTCTAGTGATGAAGTTTTTTTGTTGGGTCATGACTCTCCTAAAATTTTGGGAACTGAGTTACCGTCAATAAAGCAAGTGCTGTGTGTATTTTTCTACAATCACAGCAATGTTCGTTTGACAGTAAAAATAAAGCGCTTTATTTGCTATAAAAGAAACATGTTTTTTTTTTGGAATGTGCTCGAGTTCCTGTGCGTCAAGAATATCATTGTGTGGCTAAGCTACAACACTTATATAGCGAATGGAAAATTTTTAGAAAAAACAAGAATAAAACTGGAGACTCTTTCAGAGCAAAGGAAGCTGCTTTTGTCGATAAGTTTGACAATTTGTTCGATATTGCACACGCCGATAATGAAAATTGAAGAGGACAAGACATTTCTTGAACTGCAGCGCCAGACCCAAAGACCAGGGCATTTAGCTGGACTAGACACTATCTCGGTAAAAAAAATCAACGAAAATGTGAGCGCCAACTAAAGGATCAAGTCCGAAAGCGAAAAGAGAGTACGCGAATTGCTACTGAAATCTTTTCATTTAATGCCTGCAGTAAAATTATTAGCATATTTTATAATTTTTTTACGTAAACCATCAATATCTTCAGGACGTCGAACATATTCTGGAAGTGAATGCGAATCCAGCGATTATTCAATGCATAATCATCTAAACATGGAAAAATCGGATAATGAAACTGAACCGCCTCCAGCAAAAAGAGGCAAAGAGTTTTATCTTGTTTAGATAAGTGGAGGATCACTAATAGTGCAGTCATGCACTTGATATCCGCTATTGCTGAAGCTTTAGGCCACGAAATCAGTGAATATGCTATTAATAGGAGAACAATACAGCGGCTGTGAGAAGATAACCGACAATCAATATCTCTGTCGGCAAAACAAAACTGTTAAAATTTGGTAAAAGAACTTTATATTATTTACTTACGTATTCTTTTACAAGTTAGTCACGTTTATTCTCAGATGCTAGCAGTGGTTCTTTGGGATGGTAATATGCTTCCTGAACTGACTGGGCACGGCAAAGTTGAACGATTGCCAATCACATATGGAATTTTTAATTTGTTGACCGAATGGGGAATAGTTGATAAAATCAAAGCAGCCTGTTTTGATACAACTGCATCCAATTCTGGACGACTTAATGGCGCTGCATTCCGTCTAGGGCAACTACTAGACCGAAACCTTTTATACCTCCCGTGCAGACATCACATCAGTGAAATATATTTGCGGGCAGCCTTTGAGTCATGTGCCGAAGCTACATCAGGTACAAACGTTCTACTCTTTTCCAGATCTAAAGATTCCTGGAACACTATTGCACAAACCAAGTTTCGGTTTGGTATCAATGATCAGTACGTTGCAACGCATTTAAATGACAGAAGAAATGCAATAATTAGCTTCTGTCAAGTTCAATTGAGAAAACATCATGCGCGTACTGATTATGTTGAGTTGTTGGAGTTTAACTCTAATTTTTTTGGGATCGGTTCCGAAAGGTCATCGTTTCCGACTCCCTGGACCAATG
Organism: Drosophila miranda; assembly: GCF_003369915.1. NCBI lineage: Eukaryota > Metazoa > Arthropoda > Insecta > Diptera > Drosophilidae > Drosophila > Drosophila miranda. Next base: position 41,716,585 of record NC_046674.1, read on the forward strand.
CACCATGCTCGCTGGATGTCTTAGGCGATTTATACCTTAAAAATATATATTTTTCGAGAGGAGAAGAAAATCTCGCGACGAATCTATTTTTGTAGTGCGTTTTTATTTAAATTGTTGGTTCCGGTCAACATTAGCTATTGAAGCTCCAAATCTGGACTTTGAATTCATATTCTCTGCTTAGTAGCTCTCGCTATAACCGCTCTCCACTCTGCTCTCTTTTTTTTACCAATTCCGCTTTGAGCGTTGTCTGGCACATTGGTCTGATACCAATTTGTTTTGCAAACAATAGTATATATATAAATAAATAATAAAATAAAATGGAATACGCTGTGGTCTGTGCCAAAAAAAGCTGTAAGAAGCAGATCACCCACGATCAGCCGAATGTCCCCTGCTGGCTCTGCGACAGCGTAGTGCACGCAAAATGCGCTGGATTTTCTGGCCTCGTGAGTGATGCTATAGCCAAACGTAATGGCTTGCATTACAGTTGCGAGGCATGCCGTGCGGTGGAGAAAGACATGGTGGCTTTCATGAGGCAGACGCGGAGTGGCTTTAAGGAGCTGACCGTTGGTTTTAAAAACCAATACGATCGGCTCCTAGCCATGGAGGCTCAGTTTAGCGGTTTAAAACTGCTGAATGAGTCTCCGAGGCGCAAAAAGGTCACTCCGCGGGATCTGCAATTGCCAACCGTCACTCAGCCGTGCGCCGCCGAAAAACTGACTCCGACCACTCCAAGTGTGCAGCAGTTGATCTCGTTTGCCACTCCAAGGGCAACGACAGCTGCTGGCGACGCAGATTCGGTAGCCGAATTCATCGCCTCGGAGAATGTGCAGCCAAGTACGTCTGCAGCGTCCGTGTCCGTGGTGTCCGCAAGTTCGCTAGTTGTCCCGTCTATACCGATCCCACCAGTAAATAGACGTTCCGGACCTCCGGATATTGCCACCACAGGTACTAGGCCTGTGGTGACTAAACCACTGGTGGGAGTCCCACCAAAACGACAAGTTTTTGTTTCACGGCTGGCCCCTGACCTCACATCTAATGATGTAATTGCTTTTATTCAAAGCAAAATAAAAGCCGTGGGTTTAAAGGTGGAGAAATTTAACTTCTCTTATGCCAGGGAGATAGCCTCGTTTAAGATAAGCATCTCCCCAACTCAATTTGACACCATTTGCTCCGCCAAATTTTGGCCGGAGCATTTGGTGGTGAAGGAGTTTAAGGCTAAGAAGAAGAATAGGCCCCCCATATCCCTTCCAAACCTTTCCAGTGTGCCACCCTCAACCTCAACCTCAACTTCCTCTTCCTCAACTTCCCGTCTTGCTTCCACCTTTCCAAAAAACTAACTTCTCTTTTAGTAACCTATCAGAATGTAAGAGGCTTGCGTAGTAAGCTCAGCATTCTTTTCCGGGATAGTGTTGCATTTGCTTCCCACGTTATTGTGTTTACTGAAACCTGGTTAAAGCCGGACATTCTTAGTTCCGAGGTTTTGGCAGGTCGGTACACAACTTTTAGAAAGGACCGTTCGTCTCGACGGGCAGGGGGGTTCTAATTGCAGTGGACTCTTACTTCACGTCGGAACACTTCACAGTCCAAGTTCAACAGGAACTGGAATTCCTGTGTGTAAGACTGATTCTTCCCGCTTTCGCTATATTCATTACTTGCTCGTATATCCCACCTTCTTCGGATATTTCAATTTATGAGCAGCACTTGTCCGCTTTAACCGCTGTTTCTTCCTCGCTATCTGATAAAGATCGTATGATAGTTCTTGGTGACTTCAACTTGCCAGGAACTGTTTGGTCTTCGGTAAACGAGTCTAGTATCCTAGTGCCCATGTCACGACATGACTTTGTTGACGGCTTGCTTGACCTATCCCTGTCTCAAGTCAACCATGTGAATAATTCCTTGGGTCGATTGCTTGATCTGTGCTTTGTATCGGATCCGACCATAGTGTTGTTAACCCGAGCCCTTCCGCTCACTATACCTGAAGACGCCTACCACCCTACTTTCGAGGTGTCGCTAGATATAGGACCAACTGTATTGGATCGGTCGAGTAGGCTGCCCGAACGTGTCCGTTGCTTTCGTAAAGCCGAGTTTGCGAAGCTTAATAACCTCATTAGGGATTTTGATTGGTCCGCTTTGTACTTGTGCACTGATATCATAAAAGGCACAAACATTTTTTACAATGCTCTTGGCACATTTTTCGATTCTTGTGTCCCGCTTTCTTGTCCGACTAGATCTGGAAAACCCCCTTGGTTTACCAAAGAGTTATCCAGTCTAAAAAACTTAAAATCAAGACTTTATAAAAAATTTCAAGAAGTGGGTTCTCCTACTTCTCACTCTCGCTATGTATTAGCTCGGTCAAACTTTTCAGTTCTTAATGCTCAATGCTATAAGAACTACCTATCTCGATGCAGGATACGTTTTTCTCAGGACCCTAAACAGTTTTACAGCTTCGTAAACAGTAAGCGTAGAACGTCCGCACACCCATCCTCGCTATCATTTTGTAATACGTCGGCAAATAATGATCAGGCAATTGCCGATCTTTTTGCCCAATTCTTCCAAACCACCTATTCTGAGGAAAGCTACTCTGGTCATCCGTACCCATACGGTTTACCGAGGTCGAACGGCATTTTCAGTCCCTTGTTAAATGAATGTTCCCTACTTCATGATCTTCGACTAGTTAAGCCGGTGTTTTCACCGGGTCCAGACGGGGTTCCAGGTTGTGTACTCAGGTACTGCGCCGAGGCTCTGTGTGGACCTTTGCTTAAACTATTCACCCTATCCATTGATTCTTCTTGCTTCCCCCGATCTGGAAGGAATCGTTTATAATTCCTCTCCATAAAAAAGGTAGCAAGTCTGATGCAAAAAATTATAGAGGTATAGCAAAGTTATCCGCTATTCCTAAAATGTTTGAGAGGGTTTTAACTCCGCACTTGCAACATCTCTGCAAGTCACTTATATCTCCAACTCAGCATGGATTTATAAGGCGGCGATCAACCACCACGAACTTGTTAGAGTTTACCTCTTTCATTATTAAAGGCTTTCAAGGTAACTTACAGACGGATGTTATTTACACCGACTTTAGTAAAGCATTCGACTCTGTAAACCATTCCCTTTTAGCGCATAAACTTGACCTTTTAGGGTTTCCGCCCAACCTCCTGAGATGGATTTCTAGCTATCTTTGTTCTAGGTCTCAAAGAGTCCTCTTCAAAAACTCCCTCTCTTTCCCAGTAAAGGTTTCTTCGGGAGTACCACAAGGCAGCCATCTAGGCCCTTTACTCTTCACACTCTTTATTAATGACTTACCTTCAGTATTAACATACTCTCGAGTACTTATGTATGCGGATGATGTTAAACTCTGTGTCCAGTACAAGGACATTTCATTTCATTCTCGCTTGCAATCCGATCTCAATAACTTTCAGTCATGGTGTTGTGCAAACTTGTTACACCTTAATGCCTCGAAATGCAAAGTTATGACATTTCATCGTTCTAGCCCTTTGTTGGCTCCCTACACCCTATTTGGTGGTTCTCTTGAGAGAATTACCCTGGTGGATGATCTGGGTGTTATGTTAGACCCCAAGTTAAAGTTTTCCGAACACATTTCTACCATGGTAAATAAGGCCATGGGCGTGCTTGGGTTTATAAAGAGGTGGTCAAAGGAATTTGACGACCCCTATATAACAAAGACTCTCTATACCTCGCTTGTTCGTCCGATCTTAGAATACGGCTCCTGTGTATGGTGCCCTCAGTACAAAGTACACCAGGACCGTATAGAATCAGTACAGAAAAACTTTTTACTCTTTGCTCTGCGGGGCCTTAACTGGGATGCGGGTGTAAGACTCCCATCTTACTCTAGTAGACTACTATTAGTAAACCTCCCATCCTTAGTTAACCGTAGAAAAATGCTTGGTGTGATATTTATGCACAACTTGATCAGGGGTGACATAGACAGCCCTGATCTGTTGAGCCGCATAAACTTCACGATTCCTATTAGACTGACTAGAAATTTTATACCGTTGTTCCTTCCACTTTGTAGATCGAATTATTCCTTGCATGAACCGTTTAGGGTCTTATGCTCGGATTATAATTCCCTCTACCATATTATATCCACCACTAATTCTCTTCCTCTTATTAAATTATTAATCCTTACACACCTTTCTATTAATTAGTAACTGTAGTGGTATTTGTACTTTGATTGCATGCTTAGTTTCTTAGTAAGTTTAGTACTAATTTTCCTCGAATGTTAGTCTAATAGCTATCTTTCTTGCATGTTCGCGTTTGGTTCGGCTACGCACCGCGCGTCATGCGGCAGCGCCCCTCGGTCGGTTGGGCGGGAGGAGGGCTGCGTTTTGCCTGGGATCCGCGCGTAACAGCCTTCTGCTGGTGTCACACGGGCCACTTGACGGTGCAGTAACTGCATCGCCTCTTGAAAGATGCAGTCATTGCATGTCAACGTCCACACATATGCGAAATGTACACCTATAAAGAAACTTGCAGCCATTTGTGGTATTTATCTGATGAAAATATCACACTTTCACTGTTTGACGATAAAGTTACTTTCATGGAGTAACGAGAAATGGCGAAGCAACTGTTGGCCCTTTGTGTTGACCATGACGATGTCGAAACTTCTGCAAAACGCCTGGTTTTGAAAGAAAAAATTTGCCTACGTTCAAGACTCTTTGCCTACAAAGAGACTATCTGATTTTGTGAGACCTAATTCTGCTACATTTTTCGATTGCTTTTATATTGCCAAAGATTATTTAACTGACGACCCTTCAGAATGGCATAGACATAAAGATTTTCAAAATGCTTTAAAAATATTAAAAAATTGAAAAGTGGTTAATGATACAGCCGAACGTTCTTTTAAACTTATGCAGGCCTATAATCAAATACTAACTAAAAAGGAAGATGAGTTTCAGCAGTTGCTTAAAGTCGCAAAAGAATATGCTAGTCAATAGCCATTGAATAATAAAAATGCCTTAATATAATACAAAAATGGTGGCTTAACTATTTATTGTTGGCTCAAAATTTAACCAATTGGGCTGAAATTTTGGGGGCTGGATTATATTTTAAGGTTCTAAATCACAAAAAAAACGAGGGGGAACGTTGTGAGTTGCTGCTGCGACCGCAACTTTACATTTATACCCGATACTAAGTCAGTATGGCTCTCCTCCGGCTGACGGCGCTGGCATTGAACGAAAAAGAGTGCGTGCGAGAGAGACCGAAAATCATGTCGTCGAGCGTTGCGTAGCCACTAAAAATTGATTTCGTCCTTTTGGCTATAAAAATGATCCGATCTGATCCAGATTCGGCAATTTGGTAGATATGGTAATTTTCAAGGATTGTGGGCTTACAGTTTTCTCGTATCTTTAAAGTTGCTCCAGATTTTTGTCCTTTGCGGTGGCGGAAGGTGGTGTGGCGAAATTTTGAAACTAACTCGTCAAGGTTCGATATCACAGGAGTGTGGATACAAAATTTGGTTGCTCTTGCTCTTATAATCTCTCAGAGATCTATGCGCTCACTTTTAGAAATAGGCAAAGCCGACCATGAAACGTGTGAGTAAGACAGAGAAAAAGCGAGATGGAATGAAATTGTTTTCTTCATTTTGGCTATAATTATCATACGATTTGGTTAAGATTCTGCAGTCTAGAAGATATTGTCATTCTCTGCGATTCTGCGCATTTAGTTTCCTCGTATCTTTAAAATTGTCGATGTCACAGATTTTCGGGGCGGGGCGAAGTTTTCAAAAAAATATACTTGTAACAGTGACATATCCCAGAAATCTGGATACAAAATGTCGTTGCTATAGCTCGTGTAGTCTCTGAGCACTAGGCGCTTATAGGGACGGACAGACGGACGGACGGACAAACATGGCTCAATAGACTCGACTATTGATGCTGATCAGGAATATATATACTTTATAGAGTCGGAAACGATTCCTTCTGGACGTTACACACATCCACTTTTACCACAAATCTAATATACCCCTATACGCATTTTGAGTATTGGGTATAAAAAGTGTCGTGCGCGGCTGACCAGAGTATCATATCCCTACGTTTTTTTTTTTTTAATTTTTGTCCTTCGTAACTCAAACTGGTACTCTGGTAGAATCTTGCCACTCTACCGGTCTATGCTAAATCTTATTGACCTGCCGTCGTTGCACCATCGCAGAATATGCAATGGCGTAATGTTCGTGCACAAGCTCCTTCTCGGGATTGTTGACTCCCAAGCTCTCTTGGGTCAGATTGACTTGCCTGTCCCATCTAGACCTAGGCCCGTACTTTCGGGCCTATCCGTTAACCCATATGTAGGTCTAATTATGCCGAACATGAACCTTTTAGGGTTTTATGCCATAATTATAACTCCCTCTGTCATACCCTATCCCCTGAACTGTCTCTTAAACTAATTGCATGCAATATTTATAGTCACTTAAATTTAGATAACTTTTAACTTATCTTTTTTCCGCCTTTTGTAATTAAGTACCATTATTAACAGATAATTTGTTAATTTAATAAATAAAATTAAAAAATATTCCTCGCCAAATTCGCCTGCATCTCAGTTTCAGTGATAATCGGAGCTCGGAATAAAAGATCCACGTGCGCCATACGATTTTCCTTTCGGTACTCCACAGTAAAATCAAAAAGATCCACGTGCGCCATACGATTTTCCTTTCGGTACTCCACAGTAAAATCAAACGTCTTGCCGTTAGTTATATTTTAGTACGACTTGCTTTTAGCAAATTACAATGTAAAGATTACAAATTTTCGACCGTGCAGGTAATTTCTGAAATGTTCTAAAGCGGTGTACACAGCAAACATCTCCAGTTCGTATGAGTGATACTTCGATTGTGGGGCCGATCTACACTTGCTTTAATATTCGATCACTCTAGGCTTGTTGTCTATCTTGTGCATGAGTATGGGACAATAGCCATCTGCACTTGCATCCGTATGCAGTTCAATGGGATATGTGGACCAAAGATAACACTATGAAACACCACATTTCCGCTGAGAGACAAAGTTACTTTGTTTGATCAGTTTTGGGATTCAAGATGTGGTTTCTTTTTAAAAAAAATTTTAAATTTGGTGCTTTAAGGTGTGGTTCCTATTTAACAAATTTTTAAAATCTGTTATTTATTTTACTGTTTTGTTTTAGAGATTTTGCTTATTTGTGTACATAACTTAAATAACTTATGCCTGGTTGTATTGAACTTTGCAAGTCTGAAAAACTATAAGCTATAAATCGGACCCAAACACTTTGTAGCTTAAGTTTTGTGTTGAGGAACGCAAACGATATTCTAGACTTCCCATATTTAGATAGACGTTCATCGCTAAGCGCAGAAACAATAAATTATAAATAAACAATAAACAATAAATCACTCCAGCACATTATTCAAAAACATTCTTTGGTTATTCGAAACGGAGTCTTGTACAGTTTTGTGTGCTTTGGTGCTCATTGGTAATAATTTACAATGGAACAATTAAAGGCATTGGTAAAAAACCGTGGCAGGCTCAAGGCCCATATTCCACTGGCTTGGGCGGAACGGGAGGAACACGGCGAAGGTTGCCTCACGCATGGAGCTTAGGGTTGCGCTTATTTATAAAAGTTTAATTTTCAAAGGTCTCAGGGTCTAAAAATAAAATATAAAGTTTCAGCCTGATTCGACAACGTTTAAAGGTGGCGACTTGCGGTCAAAGTTCACAAATACGATATTTGGCCAATGGTTCCTATGGCATCTATACTATATATTGCTCTGATCGGATTGATTTTTTTTTTTTTGTGATTTAGAACCTTCAAATATAATCCAGCCCCAAAAATTTCAGCCCAATTGGCTAACATTTAAGGCAACAATAAATAGTTAACATTCAACTTCTCATACAAATGTGCAAATTACACGTGCAGTGCATTAAAATATCAAATTCCCGCTCTCGCCTTATATTCTCATCAAAATGCTTACGATACTTATTCCATCGATGGAAAAATCGGCCAATCGATTTATTCCCCCAAAAATTGTTGTGCGAGAAAGCTAAAAAAGAACTAGTAAATATGGCGAAATTGCGTTCTAGTGATGAAGTTTTTTTGTTGGGTCATGACTCTCCTAAAATTTTGGGAACTGAGTTACCGTCAATAAAGCAAGTGCTGTGTGTATTTTTCTACAATCACAGCAATGTTCGTTTGACAGTAAAAATAAAGCGCTTTATTTGCTATAAAAGAAACATGTTTTTTTTTTGGAAAGGGCTCGAGTTCCTGTGCGTCAAGAATATCATTGTGTGGCTAAGCTACAACACTTATATAGCGAATGGAAAATTTTTAGAAAAAACAAGAATAAAACTGGAGACTCTTTCAGAGCAAAGGAAGCTGCTTTTGTCGATAAGTTTGACAATTTGTTCGATATTGCACACGCCGATGATGAAAATTGAAGAGGACAAGACATTTCTTGAACTGCAGCGCCAGACCCAAAGACCAGGGCATTTAGCTGGACTAGACACTATCTCGGTAAAAAAAATCAACGAAAATGTGAGCGCCAACTAAAGGATCAAGTCCGAAAGCGAAAAGAGAGTACGCGAATTGCTACTGAAATCTTTTCATTTAATGCCTGCAGTAAAATTATTAGCATATTTTATAATTTTTTTACGTAAACCATCAATATCTTCAGGACGTCGAACATATTCTGGAAGTGAATGCGAATCCAGCGATTATTCAATGCATAATCATCTGGACATGGAAAAATCGGATAACGAAACTGAACCGCCTCCAGCAAAAAGAGGCAAAGAGTTTTATCTTGTTTAGATAAGTGGAGGATCACTAATAGTGCAGTCATGCACTTGATATCCGCTATTGCTGAAGCTTTAGGCCACGAAATCAGTGAATATGCTATTAATAGGAGAACAATACAGCGGCTGTGAGAAGATAACCGACAATCAATATCTCTGTCGGCAAAACAAAACTGTTAAAATTTGGTAAAAGAACTTTATATTATTTACTTACGTATTCTTTTACAAGTTAGTCACGTTTATTCTCAGATGTAAGCAGTGGTTCTTTGGGATGGTAATATGCTTCCTGAACTGGCTGGGCATGGCAAAGTTGAACGATTGCCAATCACATATGGAATTTTTAATTTGTTGACCGAATGGGGAATAGTTGATAAAATCAAAGCAGCCTGTTTTGATACAACTGCATCCAATTCTGGACGACTTAATGGCACTGCATTCCGTCTAGAGCAACTACTAGACCGAAACCTTTTATACCTCCCGTGCAGACATCACATCAGTGAAATATATTTGCGGGCAGCCTTTGAGTCATGTGCCGAAGCTACATCAGGTACAAACGTTCTACTCTTTTCCAGATCTAAAGATTCCTGGAACACTATTGCACAAACCAAGTTTCGGTTTGGTATCAATGATCAGTACGTTGCAACGCATTTAAATGACATAAGAAATGCAATAATTAGCTTCTGTCAAGTTCAATTGAGAAAACAACATGCGCGTACTGATTATGTTGAGTTGTTGGAGTTTAACTCTAATTTTTTTGGGATCGGTTCCGAAAGGTCATCGTTTCCGACTCCCTGGACCAATGCACCATGCTCGCTGGATGTCTTAGGCGATTTATACCTTAAAAATATATATTTTTCGAGAGGAGAAGAATATCTCGCGACGAATCTATTTTTGTAGTGCGTTTTTATATAAATTGTTGGTTCCGGTCAACATTAGCTATTGAAGCTCCAAATCTGGACTTTGAATTCATATGCGAAATGTACACCCATAAAGACACTTGCAGCCATTTGTGGTATTTATCTGATGAAAATATCACACTTTCACTGTTTGACGATAAAGTTACTTTCATGGAGTAACGAGAAATGGCGAAGCAACTCTTGGCCCTTTGTGTTGACCATGACGATGTCAAAACTTCTGCAAAACGCCTGGTTTTGAAAGAAAAAATTTGCCTACGTTCAAGACTCTTTGCCTACAAAGAGACTATCTGATTTTGTGAGACCCAATTCTGCTACATTTTTCAATTGCTTTTATATTGCCAAAGATTATTTAACTGACGACCCTTCAGAATGGCATAGACATAAAGATTTTCAAAATGCTTTAAAAATATTAAAAAACTGAAAAGTGGTTAATGATACAGCCGAACGTTCTTTTAAACTTATGCAGGCCTATAATCAAATACTAACTAAAAAGGAAGATGAGTTTCAGCAGTTGCTTAAAGTCGCAAAAGAATATGCTAGTCAATAGCCATTGAATAATAAAAATGCCTTAATATAATACAAAAATGGTGGCTTAACTATTTATTGTTGGCTCAAAATTTAACCAATTGGGCTGAAATTTTGGGGGCTGGATTATATTTTAAGGTTCTAAATCACAAAAAAAAAACGAGGGGGAACGTTGTCAGTTGCTGCTGCGACCGCAACTTTACATTTATACCCCATACTAAGACAGTATGGCTCTCCTCCGGCTGACGGCGCTGGCATTGAACGAAAAAGAGTGCGTGCGAGAGAGACCGAAAATCGTGTTGTCGAGCGTTGCGTAACCACTAAAAATTGATTTCTTCCTTTTGGCTATAAAAATGATCCGATCTGATCCAGATTCGGCAATTTGGTAGACATGGTAATTTTCAAGGATTGTGGGCTTACAGTTTTCTCGTATCTTTAAAGTTGCTCCAGATTTTTGTCCTTTGCGGTGGCGGAAGGTGGTGTGGCGAAATTTTGAAACTAACTCGTCAAGGTTCGATATCACAGGAGTGTGGATACAAAATTTGGTTGCTCTAGTCTCTGAGATCTATGCGCTCACTTTTAGAAATAGGCAAAGCCGACCATGAAACGTGTGTGTAAGAGAGAGAAAAAGCGAGATAGAATGAAATTGTTTTCTTCATTTTGGCTATAATTATCATACGATTTGGTTCAGATTCTGCAGTCTAGAAGATATTGTCATTCTCTGCGATTCTGCGCATTTAGTTTCTCGTATCTTTAAAATTGTCGATGTCACAGATTTTCGGGGCGGGGCGAAGTTTTGAAATATACTTGTAACAGTGACATATCACAGAAATCTGGATACAAAATGTCGTTGCTATAGCTCGTGTAGTCTCTGAGCACTAGGCGCTAATAGGGACGGACAGACGGACGGACGGACAAACATGGCTCAATAGACTCGACTATTGATGCTGATCAAGAATATATATACTTTATAGAGTCGGAAACGATTCCTTCTGGACATTACACACATCCGCTTTCACCACAAATCTAATATACCCCTATACGCATTTTGAGTATTGGGTATAAAAAGCCGAGAAATACACGACGACGGCTCTATGTGGCTCTTAGTGGCTGAAAAGACAAGGGTGGCTCAGCTCAAGCAGTAATCCTTGCCCCGCCTGGAGCTTGGCAGAGCACTTCTTCTGAGCTAACTTTTGCGATCGATCGTCCATTGCTATGGACCTCATCGACTTTCGGATGTGGTGGAATGGTCCTTTATGGCAACGGGACAACAATCAATTCGTGGCAAAGTTGAACCACTCAACCAATCAAGCCAGCACAGATTTTGTGTTTGTATGTCTTTCAGGATGACTACCAATGGCTACTTGCCAAGAAGCCACTACGGGGCCGATCTTAGCTGGTAAAGTTGTCAAAAATAATTAGCAAGGACAATTCATTCAGGGTTGGTGGACGATTGCAATTCAATTGCACTCGCAATTGCCAGCAGAGACGAAACTCGCAGTTTTGCTGCCAAAAACTCATCGCATCACGAAACTTGATGGGCCAATCCTTCTCAAGGATGATAAGGATCGCAAGCCACGCATAGACCAGAGCTATATATGCCTATTTATCTACCTGGTAACGTCTGTAATACATTTGGAACTTGACTTTTCCCGAAAGTCGACTTTTTATACCCGATACTCAAAATGAGTATAGGGATATATTAGAATAGTAGAGAATGACTATATCTTGTAGACTGCAGATTAGACTGAGCCAAATCGCATTAATATTATAGCCAGAATGTTGAAACCAATTTCATTTTATCTCGCTCTGTCTCACTCTACAACACACGTTTCATGGTCGGCATCATCGGTCTGTGGCATCCACAATATTGAAGATACGAAATAACTAAATACAACACAATCATAAAGAATGACAATATCTACCAGATTGCCGAATCTTGATCAGATCGGATCATTTGTATGCACTTTTTGCACTTATCAGCTATTCAGATCAAAGTTCGATTCAAAGTTCAATACAATCAGGCGTAAGATCCTTAAGTTATGTGCAAAAAAATGAACAACCTCTGAACAAAACAGACTTTACAAATTTAAAAAAAAAGCGGAATAAAACTTAAATTTTGTTGCTTAGTGTAATCAAAACCGGTTCATGAGCTAGCATTGAGATAATCTTCTGTCGTATTTCTTTATGCTCAACTTTCCAGACAAAACTGTTAATCTTCGAAGTCAACTGATATAAAGGCGTCATCTGCACAGAAAACTGTGGGACAAATTAACGAAAGTACGACGCTAAGTTGAAAACTTTCAACGTTATATATATACGTCAGTTGGGGATGGATTGGAGGGAATGTCGAGGTCACTGCTGGTGGGGATTCTCTGGTTCCGTGCTCACTCGGTAACTTGCGGGGGTTCGTTTGACCGCGTCTCGACTCCCACTACATAAACTTTAAAATTTTAGAATCCCGTGACTCTACAGGGAGCGAACTCTGAAAACAACAATATGTCTATTCCGAGCATAACCGAAACTAAACGGCACAATCATACTTAGGGCGTACCGGAAAGTACTAGGGGCTTTCGTCTGTGTGTTCCAAAAATATCGCGGGCGTGAGGTCTTGAGATGGAAGTCGACCCACACGATTCTGTACCCACCCTTCCATGATTTCCAGTGGTGCGAAGGTTCTGGAAATCCCTTAACTTCTCAGTCTACCCCATTACGTCACCATGTCACTAGGAAATTAGAAGTCTATTCCATATTCATGACTAACAGAATTCAATATATTTCTCGGTACTTAATACTAAACATTTTGCTACATAATCCAAAAAACTAGCAAATACAAGTTTCCCTAACGAAAGAACACAATTCTTTAATTACAACCAGTAGACAAATCAATGATAGAAAAAAAATTAATTGAATGGAAAATAATGTGGCTTAATCACTGAAGGATAAAGGGAAAAGTTATAGATATAGGTATATATAAACGATAGAGTATATGAATATAATATATGATATTAGAAATAAGGAAATTAAATATATATAAAGAAAAAGAAAAATCAGAAAAAAATTATCAAAAGCAGCGGGGGGTCAGACCAGCGATCCGCAATGGTGATCCAAAACAACATTCAATTAAAAATTATACATTTTCAATATATTCAAAACACACACAAAACACCACAACAACAACAACAAAAACAACTCACTCCGCATCCTGCAAGTTGAGCCGCACAGATGCCGTAGTCGACACAGACACGGATCTGGAGAGCGTGCTCTCTCTAAGCAGGACGGAGGAAGAGAGCCTTCTCCGCCGGAACCATTCACCAGCTCCCTGCGTAGGGAAGGGCCGAAGCGTTCCAAGGAGGGGATGAAGGCCAAAGCACAATACAAAGCGGCCCTCAACATCAAAAGCCGGCTGCAAGGTAAAGCAGACATCTCCCAGGAGGAGAAGGTCAAGCAGCGAGCAGCGAGTAGAGGAGGGCCGGCTACATTACGCTAAGATGCAACAGATGAGGGCGTCGAATGGCGAATATGCCAATAAGGTGGAGGAGATGATGGCCACCAAGAGGCAACGCTCGACTGAGAGTGCCATTAAAGACACTCCGCCGAGCAAGCGGCAACGTGGGCCCAAGAGTGCAGCCCCTCCACCGAAAGAGGTCAAGAAGCCAGCGAAACCGAAAGCGAAGGTCAGCGATGTGACCAAACGACATTTGATCGTGGCACTCATCGACCGGAGCGAGGAAAACGGTAAGATGTCAGCGGCACAGTGGAAGCTGGTGCACGCGCGTCTCGTCGACGCAGTGTTTGCACACATGGAGGAAGACCCCGCGGCTCCAATGCCCACGTTCGATGGTGCTGGGTGGCTAAATGGGGCTAAGATCCTAAAGTGCAACGACGATCCGACCCTAAGGTGGCTGACGCGAACGGTCTGCCAACTGGAGGCGATGTGGGAGGGGGCCAAGCTGGAGGTTGTGGACCGGAAGCTTATCCCGTCCAAGCCTAAGGCGAAATCCTTCCCCATCACAATCCAGGGGGACCGAGCGCTGAAGCTCCTTCAGCGGCAAAACGCGGACGTGCCAACGACCGATTGGAGGATCCTACACATTGGTAGCCCACTACCCAACGAGGGGGGCCAATGTGTGATCCTCCAAATAAACAAGGAGGCAGAGGATCTGCTGTATCCCAAGTTCGGGAAGATGGCGTGGGGCATGGGTAGCGTCTACCTGCGCCTCAAAAAGCGCCACCCTGAGGACAAGGACGCGCATACCCTGCAGGTAGGCGAGGTGGAAAAGGACTTAGGTCTCGAGTCCATCGTGGAGGCCGCCCAGGGTCTTGCACTTGAGGACGAAGACGAGGAAGACGGTGACCTGACGCTAGTAGTCAACCCGTCGGGTGCAAGTGAGCCAGCCACCCATGCTGAGTGTGCTGCAGCTCAACTTGCATAAAAGCAAGATAGCGTCGGCGGAGCTCCTCATCGCCATGGAGCAAGGGCTCGCCGACATAGCTCTAGTCCAGGAGCCCTGGATTGCGACAGGCAATTCAGTGGCCGGACTAAAGTCCTCAAATCACAACCTGTTCTACACAACATCGGTAAGCAGGAACAGAACCGTCGTACTCGTACGAAAGGGAATCCATGCTTACCTTATGTCTCATTACAGCACGGATGACCTGACGGTTGTGATGATGGAAAGTGAGGAAAAGCGCCAAAGAGATCGCCAAACAAGCGAACGAAGGGATCGTCTATGAGGAATACAGACTCCTACTCAGGAGCTACAAGAAGGAAATACGCAAAGCACAACGGAACTCGTGGAGGACCTTCTGCTCCAACATCGAGACAGTACCAGAAACCGCACGGCTACGGAAGCTGCTCTCTAAGCAGCCCACCATACAAAGCCAATTAAAGCTAGATGACGGACAGTGGACAGAGGGCAGTGATGAAGCCCTAACAGCACTAATGGAGGAACATTTCCCTGGTTGCACCGAGGTCGCTGATGCCAAAGAGCACCACGACCTAGCAACCGAGGAACAACACCCCCCAACAGATCTGTTAACCACTAAGCGAATCCACTGGGCAATAGACTCCTTTGCGGGCACAAAAGCACCAGGACTTGACGGGGTACTCCCAGCCATGATGCAGGTGACCAAAGAGGCGATTACCCCATGGCTATCTGCAATATTCACAGCTTGTATAAGTACTGGCTATATCCCTATCCAATGGAGAACCTCGAGAGTTGTCTTCCTCCCAAAGGCAGGAAAGTGCAGCCATGCGAGTCCCAAGGACTATAGACCGATAAGCCTTACCTCCTTTATATT
This sequence comes from Drosophila miranda, assembly GCF_003369915.1. Classification (NCBI taxonomy): domain Eukaryota; kingdom Metazoa; phylum Arthropoda; class Insecta; order Diptera; family Drosophilidae; genus Drosophila; species Drosophila miranda. Next base: position 41,732,096 of record NC_046674.1, read on the forward strand.
AAAAACACTAGAAAAGCTGCTGGACTTACACATCAGGAATGAGGTAGGGGGACTGATGTCAACCAACCAGCATGCCTATACTAAAGGGAAATCGGTGGAGACCGCACTACACTCGGTAGTAGCTACCATTGAGAAAGCCCTTCACAATAAAAAGTATGCACTGGGAGTATTCGTGGACATCTCCGGAGCATTCAACAACGTGGCTACGGAAGCAATAACAAATTGCCTGGTAGCGACTAATACACACCCAGCAATCAACCTGTGGATAAGGAACCACCTAGGTTGCAGACGGGTGCAATCAGAGTGGGGCACCGCTTCCATGGTGAAAGAGGCACACAGAGGCACACCCCAGGGTGGAGTCCTGTTGCCCCTCCTGTGGAATCTGGTGGTCGACGACCTCATCAAGAGATACGAAAGGAAAGCCCCAATAATAACAGCTTATGCGGACGACATAAGCATACTTATTACGGGTGTTTGCCCATCGACTCTCAGCTCACTAATGGAACGTACACTCAGGGAGATACGCGAGTGGGCGGAAGAAGTAGGACTCAGTATCAACGCGGACAAGACGGACCTCATCCTCTTTACCAAGAGGTACAAGGTACCGATATGGACCCCCCCGAAGATCAATCAAACTAGGCTAACCCCAAAAACACAAGTCAAATACATGGGCACAGTACTGGATAGTAAACTGGCATGGAAACCCAATGTATTCGAAAGGGTGAATAAGGCCACCATTGCGCTTTATGCATCCAAGAAGATGCTCAGCAGCACATGGGGCCTGTCTCCGGCTCTGATGCATTGGATTTACATCTCGGTGGTGCGACCAACTCTGCTGTATGGAGTCTTAGTGTGGTGGCAAGCTACTGGAAAGCAAACGTGTCATAAGCTTATGGAAAGGACTCAGCGACAGGCTCTGCTCTGTATTACAGGGGCGCAGAGGTTAACCCCAACAAAAGCACTCGAAACCCTACTTGGAATCGAACCCCTAGACATCCACGCCCGCCTGACTGCAGGAAAGGCAGTACAACGCCTCATCGTTTCAGGAAATATGTCGCCACAAGAATACGGGCATAGTTCAATTGGAAGGGAAATGACCAGATCAACTGATTACATGACCCCCCAAACATGCCTCGACGTAAAAACAACCGCATCTTTGGGACCTGAAGACTGGAAAATCGGAAGAGACCAAACTGAGCACCTCAATATATATACGGACGGCTCCAAGATGGACGGAGCAGTAGGAGCGGGCCTATACTGTACAGACCCTGAGATAAGGCTGTCATATAAGCTACCGGACCATTGCAGCATATTCCAGGCAGAGGTTTTTGCCATCAGAAAAGCAGCAGAGGTCGCTCTTCTCACTGAAAGAGCACACGATGCGGTCAACCTATTCGTCGACAGCCAAGCGGCGATAAGATCCATGCAGTCGTCTACAGTCAGTTCCAGAAATGTCTTGGCGAGCAGGGAGGCACTAGATACCCTAAGCACGACAAAGTCAGTGCGGATCTACTGGATTCCCAGCCACCAGGGCATCGAAGGAAACGAGACGACGGACGTACTAGCTAAGGAAGGCGTCGGGCTGGCGAATGCGAGAACCGAGAACGTGCCTGTCGCCCTTAGAACGCTGCAAAGCGATCTAGAAAAGCAGGCCGGATCACAAACCGAAAGTAGGTGGAGGAGTACCACGGCCTGCAGAACCTCGAAAATCATGTGCAAGGACCGCAATGATAAACTCAGCCACTACCTGCTGCACCTACCACGGAAGGACTGCAGATTATTAGTGGGAATATTAACGGGCCATAGCCTGGCCGCGGCGCATGCAACAAAGCTAGGCATCACAAACAGAAACAGTTGTAGGAAATGTGACAAACCTGGGGCAACCGAAACACTGGAACATCTCATCTGCAACATCTCTCTTAAGGGCAAGGAGGAAGTACCTGGGCGCGCCATCGATCCTCGAGGACTTCAAAATCCCCTAAAAACTGCCGCGACGGTTCATACCCACCCCCCCCCCCCCCCCCCTCCCCCATCCGTCTGTCCGTCCCTATTAGCGCCTAGTGCTCAGAGATTATTAAAAGCTAGAGCAACGACATTTTATATCCAGACTTCGGTAATATGTAACTGTTACAAGTATATTTCAAAACTTTGCCCCGCCCACTTCCGCCCACACAAAAGACGAAAATCTGTTGCATCCACATCCACAATATTGCAGATGCGAGAAAACTAAGAATGCACAATCATAGAGAATTACCATATCTATCCGGTTGCGGAATCTGGATCAGATCGGATAATTTTTATAGCCAAAAGCAACAAATCAATTTGCAGTGGCTACGCAGCGCCCGACGTCACGCTCAGACTGATTTTCTGTCTCTCTCACACGCACTTTTTGTCGTGTCGCTTAATGTTAGCGGCGTCTACCGGAGGAGAGCCATACTGACTTAGTATCGGGTATAAATGTACAGTTGCGGTCTCCGCAGCAACTCACAACGTTCCCCCTCGTTTTTACTATGACTCAGTTTTTTTTTCTCCAACCCGCACAAATAAAAGTCAGTTTTGGGAACTTTCACTTCGACGGCTATCGAGGCAGGACTGTAACGCAGAGTTAATGAAAGTTACATAGGAATAGAAGGGCTCAGAAGGAACAAAAAAAAAAAAGACAATTAAAGCTACACCATGCTACAACATCTTGGTTCGGATCCGTAGCGGCTTTTTCTAGGCCGTCGCAGAAAGCGAGTTAGCGGAGCATCCGCGGAGGGGCGTGATCTCTATGCCCTCTATGCATCGCAACTGTAAGGCGCATGGGCCTGCGCGTAGGTTATGGATGGCGCAAGGGTTATGGCCGGTGGAGGTTATGTAACCGGGCAGGTGAACTTTCCGACGATTTCCAATCACGGCCCCACAAAAAAAAATCGAATTTTTCCCTACAGTGCACTTTAACATACCGTTTTCTGACTTTTCCACGGAGACACGAGTGTTGTTCGTTCCTGGTAGAGCTGTGGGACGCAAGGGTTTGAGAAAAAACACTTGGTGGCGAGGCGAGGCAAATAGGCACTTTACGCCAGGGAAGTTGTCTTGCCAGTTTTCTCGGCGCACGGTTATTACTTTCGCCCGATTTTTCCAATTCCTTTTTGTTCGTTTTCGGTTTTTCTTTGTTGGAAGTTATTTGGTTTGTTGCATGTGGTCGATTTAAAAGATATATTTTTTTCCGAGGCGGAGATAATCACTGGTTGCACCGATTCAAATTTTCAAAAGAGAACGAGCTGGTGCTTTGGCACTGGTTAAATACGAGCTTGCAGATCTACACGCTCCGCTTTGAAAGCTCCGTTGCGATGCGCCGCACAGCACTTACGTAAGCTGTGATCAGCTGTGCCCATAAATCGAACTTTCGTTCACCCACCCCAACTATGCTATGACATGCATCGATAATTGGCCCAAGGTTATTGCATGCGATATGCCCGAGTACCATAGCAATAACCTAACCCTAACCTGGGTCTGTACTGTCCAACCGCAACCGTTACAAAGTCTATAAAGTGTCTTAACAGCGTAACAGTCTTTGGATCAGATAATCCAGCTAATGCTTGTATTTTTCGCATATTTGGTTCAATACTACCGGCTTTGACCAAGTATCCAAGATATTCTAAAAAGAAGATCGATTCGACTCTATTGAAATTTGATAAAACCCTCTGGCCATGTCTGAGCTAGAAAAGTTTTTACCCCCACGTAATTTGTTAATTTGATCTGATATCAGTGGTAAAGTCTATTCGTCATCTATTGCATTTACATTATTAATGCAAATTATTTATTAATTTCAATTTAATCTTCTTAATTAGTAAAATTGAACCAGCGAATGGAGAATTTCTTGGACGTACTACATTAGCCACCAACATTTCCTTGATTGTATCTCTCACTAATTCTTTTTCATCAACGCCATGCCGATGTACGCGCTTCTGAACAGTCTTATTGATATATATTAATCAAATTTGTAATGCCAATGTCGTAACACCACAATTTGGCATAGGTTAGGTTAACCCGGACGGCCCTCAGCTGGGCAACGCATAGGCCAATCTGGCCCTTAGTTATCCGGATAGGGGGGTGTATGAACCGTCGCGGGAGTGTTTATGTGATTTTAAAGTCCCCGAGAATCGAGGTGTTTTTAGCATAGGCCAGCAGTTCCTGTGTAGTCCTTTTGGAGGCATCTTCCAGTGATGCCAGCACTGGGGCGCTCAGGTATCTCCTCCCTGTCCTTGAGAGAGCCGGACAGTTGCAGATGAGATGTTCCAGGGAGCCCCAGAGCCCCAGGTTCATCACATTTCCTACAACTGTCTCTGTTGGTGATGCCTAGCTTTGCTGCATGTGCAGCAGCCAGACAGTGACCTACAGATCTACAGTCCTTTCGTGGGAGGTGCAGAAGGTAGTGGCTAAGTTTCTCGTTGCGTTCCTTGCACATTATCTTCGAGGTTCTGCAGGTGGTTGTACTACTCTACCTGCTATCAGTCTGTGTTCTAGCCTGCTTCTCTAGATCGCATTGCAGCGTTCTAAGGGAGAAAGGCACGTTCTCGGTTCGCCTATTCTTCAGCCCGACGCCTTCCTTAGCTAGTACGTCCGCCGCTTCGTTTCCTTCGATGCCCTGGTGGCTGGGAACCCAATAGATCCGCACTGTCTTTGTCGTGCTTAGGATGTCTAATGCCTCCCTGCTCGCCAAGACACTTCTGGAACTGACCGCGGACGACTGCATGAATCTTATCGCCGCTTGGCTGTCGACGAATAGGTTGACCGCATCGTGTGCCCGTTCTGTAAGGAGAGCGACCTCAGCTGCTTTCCCGATGGCAAAAACTTCTGCCTGGAATATGCTGCATTGGTCCGGTAGCTTATACGACAGCCTTATCTCAGGGTCTGTACAGTATAGGCCCGCTCCTACTCCTCCGTCCATCTTGGAGCCGTCTGTGTATATATTGAGGTGCTCAGTTTGGTCCCTTCCAATTTTCCAGTCTTCAGGTCCCAAAGATGTGGTTGTTTTGACGTCAAGGCAAGTTTGGGGGCATTTCCCTGCCGATTTACCTATGCCCGTATCCTTGTAGCGATAGATTTCCTGATGCTATGAGGCGTTGTGCTGCCTTTCCCGCAATCAGGCGGGCGTGAATGTCCAGGAGGTCGATTCCGAGTACAGTTTCGAGTGCTTTTGTTGGTGTTGACCTCAGCGCCCCTGTTATACAGAGCAGAGCCTGTCGCTGAGTCTTTTCCATAAGCTTATGGTATGTCTTCTTTTCAGTAGCCTGCCACCACACTAAGGCTCCATACAGCAGAGTTGGTAGCACCACCGAGATGTAGATCCAGATTTTCTTGGATGCATAAAGCGCAATGGTAGCCTTCTTCACCCTTTCCACTACATTGGGCCTCCATGCCAGCTTGCTCTCCAGTACTGTGCCTAGGTATTTCACCTGTGATTTTGGAGTCAGCCTAGTTTGGTCAATTTTCGGGATGGACCCCCCCTTGGTAACTTGTACCTCTTGGTAAAGAGGATGAGGTCCGTCTTGTCCGCGTTGATACTGAGTCCTACCTTTTCCGCCCACTCACGTATATCCCTGAGTGTACGTTCCATTAAGGAGCTGAGGGTCGATGGACATACACCCGTAATAAGTATGCTTATGTCGTCTGCATAAGCTGTTATCTTTGGGGCCTTCCTTTCAAATCTCTTAATGAGGTCGTCGACTACCAAATTCCACAGTAGTGGCGACAGGACTCCACCCTAAGGAGTGCCTCTGTGTGCCCCCTTTACCATGGAAGCAGTGCCCCACTCCGATTGCACCCGTCTACAACTTAGGAGGTTTTTGATCCAGACGTTGATTGCAGGGTGTATGTTATTCGCTTCTAGGCGACTTGTTATTGCGGTTGTGGCCACGTTGTTGAATGCTCCTGAGATGTCTACAAATGCTCCCAAAGCATACTTTTCGTTGTGAAGGGCGCTCTCGATGGTGGCTACTAGCGAGTGTAGTGCCGTCTCCACTGATTTCCCTTTGGTGTAGGCGTGTTGGTTTGTTGACATCAGTCCCCCTACCTCATTCCTGATGTGCACATCCAACAGCTTTTCTAGTGTTTTTAGTATAATGGAGGTAAGGCTTATCGCTCTGTAATCCTTGGGACTCACGTGGCTGCACTTTCCTGCCTTAGGGAGGAAGACAACGCTCGAGGTTCTCCATTGGATGGGGATATAGCCCGTACTTAGGCATGCTGAGTATATTGCGAAGAGCCATGGGGTAATAACCTCTTTGGTCAACTGCATCATGGCTGGGAATATCCCGTCCAGTTCTGGTGCTTTTATGCCCGCGAAGGAGTCTATGGCCCAGTGGATTCTCTTAGTGGTTAACAGACCTATTGGGGGGTGCTGTTCCTCGGTTGCTAGGTCCTGATGCTCCTTGGCGTCAGTGACCTCGGTGCATCCAGGGAAGTGCGCCTCCATTAGTGCTGTTAGGGCTTCTTTACTGCCCTCTATCCACTGTCCGTTGTCTAGTTTTAGTTGGCTCTGTACTGTGGGCTGCTTTGAAAGCAGCTTCCGGAGCCTAGCGGCTTCGGGCACTTTCTCGATGTTGGAGCAGAAGTTCCTTTGTGCCTTACGTATTTCCTTCTTGTAGCTCCTAAGTAGGATTTTATATTCCTCACTGACAATCTCTTCGTTCGCTTGTTTGGCGATCTTGAAGAATTCCTTGAGGTTGTTCCTTTGGAGAGAGAGATCTCGGTTCCACCAGAGTGGCTTGGACCTCCTCTTCGTTCTCGAGGGTTTGCACGATGCATGGTAGACGTTCAGTAACTCGTTGGATAGGGTCTTTAGGGACTTCTCTATATCCTCCGCGAATTTCACTGATCCCGGATTCGCGAGCTTCGAAGTAACTTTTTAAACTTTACCCAGTTTGTGTTCCGGGGGTTTCTATAGACTGTTATCTTCGAAGAGTGTTTGAATTCGCACTTGAACTGAATGTACTTATGGTCTGAGAAGGATGGTCTTTCGAGGACTCTCCAGTCAGATACCAAAGTACTCTTTCCCGTGACAAGAGTTAGGTCTAGCACGTTTGGCATTTGGCATACCGAAAGTATAATTTTCAGAATAGAGATCAAAAATGTTCTTAAGCGTACACTTATAATTATTGTTTAACTCTACATTATCGTCAAATAGTTTTTATAATTTTTAATAATTTCTTTGCTTCATATTAATCTGTTTAGTTTTATAAATATTAAATTTATCAACATCCATCGTGATACTGAAGCTCAGACTTAGACTCTCACGACCAATCATAATTTCATTCTTCACATGCTCGTCCATAACTACGTTAAACATAATCTCAACATTAAATTGACAAATTTGTGTTGCGGACAGTATTTTTACAAAATTTTCATTTATTTCTTTTAGAATGATTACATTTTTTAATCTTTTTCCGTCTAATTTGTCTACTAACTTCTCTTTGGAGTTTTTGTTTGGAGCTGATAGCTCTTCTTGTCGCGACCAATCGATTGGTATGGAGCTTAATGCTCGGCTTGGCTTGCTGTATGCATTAGCCTTGTGCTAATTTGTATGGGCGAAAAACAATTTTCGGAATATAAAGTCTCATGGTCTAAAAATGTTCCTTTTATTATAAAACGAAAAAAAAAATATAAAGTTTTAGCCCTATTCGACAACGTTTAGAGCTGCCGACTCGAGGTCAATGTTCAAAAATGCTATAAATCGCTCTGATCGGATTGAATTTTTTTTCTGATTTATAATATTAAAATATAATCTAGCCCCAAAAATTTCAGCTCGACTTGTTAATATTTAAGGCCACAATAAATAGTTCACATTCAACTTTTCAGACTAATGTGCAATTACACGTGCAGAGTATTCAAACATCCAAACGCCACCCTCGTCTACCCAAAATGCATGGGTGAATGGGAATGAAATTGGGAGTAGTTGATCAAGACAAAAAACGCCTGTTTCAATACAACTGTGTCCTGAAAGACTATTGAACATATCAATTTTAAGATTGGTGTTACTGATTAGTACGTTGAAACGCATTTAAATGACAGAAGAAATGCAATAATTAACTTCTGATTACGTTGAATTGTTAGAGTTAACTGCAATTTTTATACCCGATACTCAAAATGAGTATTGGGGTATATTTGATTTGTGGTGAAAACGGGTGTGTGTAACGTCCAGAAGGAGTCGTTTCCGACCCCATAAATTATATATATTCTTGATCAGCATCAATAGCCGAGTAGATTGAGCCCTGTCTGTCTGTCCGTCTGTCCGTCCCTATTAGCGCCTAGTGCTCAAAGAGTATAAGAGCTAGAGCTACGACATGTCATATCCGGACTTCTGTGATATGTCACTGTTACAAGTATATTTTAAAACTTTGCCCGGCCCACTTCCGCCCCCACAAAAGGCGAAAATCTGTGGCATCGACAATTTTAAAGATACGAGGAAACCAAAAACGCAGAATCGTAAAGAATGACCATATCTTCTAGACTACAGAATCTGAATTGGATCGTATAATTATTATAGCCAGAATCAAGAAAACAATTTCATTTTTTCTCGCGCTGTCTCTCTCTAACACACGTAGCATAGCCGGCTTTGCTTAGCGCAAAACATTACCGCCTAGATCTCAGAGACTATAAAGGCTAGAGCAACCAAATTTTTGATCCACACTCCTAAGATATCGGACCTTGACGAGTTTGTTTCAAAATTTCGCCACACCCCTTTCCGCCCCCGCTACGGACGAAAATCTGGGGTATCCACAAAATCTCAGAGACTATTAAGGCTAGAGTAACCAAATTTGGTATCCGCACTTCTGTTAGATCTCACTATAAAACGTATATCTCAGAATTTCGCCCCACCCCCTTCCGCCCCCACAAAGAACGAAAATCTGTTGCATCCACAATATTGCAGATTCGAGAAAACTAAAAAAGCAGAATCATAGATAATGACCATATCTATCAGACTGCTGAATCTGGATCAGATCGGATCATTTTTATACCCAAAAGGAACAAATCAATTTGCACTGGCTACGCAGCGCCCGACGTCACGCTCAGACTGATTTTCCGTCTCTCTCGCACGCACTCTTTGTCGTGTCGTTTAATATTAGCGGCGTCTGCCGGAAGAGAGCCATACTGACTAAGTATCGGGTATAAATGTAGAGTTGCGGTGTCCACAGCAACTCACAACGTTCCCCCTCGTTTTAAATATTTTAAGCTGCAAAGAAAAAAAAAACCAAGTTTGGTGAATTTGCCTCGAAGACTGCTGAGCTGTTACTGGAAAAATATCCTGAAAAGAAGCTAACTCACACGCTTCATTCTGGAACATGGTCAAATTTGAATTGAACATCAGAGCCTACCAATTGGAGAGATGTTAGAAGAAGCCCAGGAAACGAGAAACAAAGATAACAAAAACAGGAATATGAATACGTGCAAGACATCACGAATTAAGGAAAACCAAGACCTTTTCAACATGTTGGAAACCTCTTCAGATCCAATTCAAATCAATTATTGTGCCGCTCGTGTATAATTTGCAAACATTTTGAGTGTACTTTATTTACTTTGCTTAAAGCTGCCAAGATGAGTTCAGATGACTCCAGCGATGGCCTGGAGGAGCTCAAAGACCTTATGGCCGTCTATGCAAAGAATGGAAACCGTAAACCTGCCGCCAGAGAGAACAAAAAGAAGGTAGCGGTCCCTGAGCCTTCATATGTGGAAGTACCTATGGAAAAGGTAATTATCGGCGATAAGCAGAAGTTTTTGTCGAACCTAGCCAAGTCCGTGGGGAAAAAGTGGAACCACAGCGATGACGAAGACGCTGCTGATGGTAAAAACGATGCGGAGCAGTCCTCAAGCAAAAGGAAGGCGGCCTGGACAGACTCGGACGACGACGATATACAGCTGGGTGATGTTAAGCGTCCCACGAAGCACACTGGACCTCTGACACACTTTTTTTGGACGTTGACTTGCAATGACTGCATCTTTCAAGAGGCGATGCAGTTACTGCACCGTCAAGTGGCCCGGGTGAAACCAGCTGAAGGCTGTTACGCGCGGATCCCAGGCAAAACGCAGCCCTCCTCCCGCCCAACCGACCGAGTGGCGCTGCCGCATGACGCACGGTGCGTAGCCGAACCGAACGCGAACATGAAAGAAAGATAGCTATTATACTAACATTCGAGCAAAATTAGCGCTAAACTTACTAAGAAACTAAGCATGCAATCAAAATACAAATACCACTACAATTACTAATTACTAGAAAGGTGTGTAAGGATTAGTAATTTAATAAGAGGAAGAGAATTAGTGGTGGATATAATATGGTAGAGGGAATTATAATTCGAGCATAAGACCCTAAACGGTTCATGCAAGGAATAATTCGATCTACAAAGTGGAAGGAACAACGGTATAAAATTTCTAGTCAGTCTAATAGGAATCGTGAAGCTTATGCGGCTCAACAGATCAGGGCTGTCTATGTCACCCCTGATCAAGTTGTGCATAAATATCACACCAAGCATTTCTCTACGGTTAACTAAGGATGGGAGGTTTACTAATAGCAGTCTACCAGAGTAAGATGGGAGTCTCACACCCGCATCCCAGTTAAGGCCCCGCAGAGCAAAGAGTAAAAAGTTTTTCTGTACTAATTCTATACGGTCCTGGTGTACTTTGTACTGAGGGCACCATACAAAGGAGCCGTATTCTAAGATCGGACGAACAAGCGAGGTATAGAGAGTCTTTGTTATATAGGGGTCGTCAAATTCCTTTGACCACCTCTTTCTAAACCCAAGCACGCCCATGGCCTTATTTACCATGGTAGAAATGTGTTCGGAAAACTTTAACTTGGGGTCTAACATAACACCCAGATCATCCACCAGGGTAATTCTCTCAAGAGAACCACCAAATAGGGTATAGGGAGCCAACAAAGGGCTAGAGCAATGATATGTCATGACTTTGCATTTCGAGGCATTAAGGTGTAACAAGTTTGCACAACACCATGACTGAAAGTTATTGAAGTCGGATTGCAAGCGAAAATGAAATGAAATGTCCTTGTACTGAACACAGAGTTTAACATCATCCGCATACATAAGCACTTGAGACTATGTTAATACCGAAGGCAAGTCAATAATAACGAGGGGGAACGTTGTGAGTTGCTGCGGACACCGCAACTCTACAGTTATACCCGATACTTAGTCAGTATGGCTCTCCTCCGGCAGACGCTGCTAATATTAAACGACACGACAAAGAGTGCGTGCGAGAGAGACAGAAAATCAGTCTGAGCGTGACGTCGGGCGCTGCGTAGCCACTGCAAATAGATTTGTTCCTTTTGGCTATAAAAATGATCTGATCTGATCCAGATTCAGCAATCTGATAGATATGGTTTTTAGTTTTCTCGAATCTGCAATGTGTGGATGTGGATGCAACAGATTTTCGTCTTTTGTGGGGGCGGAAGGGGGTGGGGCGAAATTCTGAGATAGACGTTTTATAGTGAGACCTAACAGGAGTAAGGATACCAAATTTGGTTACTCTAGCGTTAATAGTCTCTGAGATTTTGTGGATACCCCAGATTTTCGTCCGTAGCGGGGGCGGAAAGGGGTGTGGCGAAATTTTGAAACAAACTCGTCAAGGTCCGATATCTTAGGAGTGTGGATCAAAAATTTGGTTGCTCTAGCCTTTATAGTCTCTGAGATCTAGGCGGTAATGTTTTGCGCTAGGCAAAGCCGGCTATGCTACGTGTGTGTTAGAGAGAGACAGCCCAGTCACATTTCAAGAGGTGGTGCAGCAAATTAAGAAACTGAAGGCCAAAAAATCCCCTGGTGAGGACCTGCTGGACAACAGGACTTTAAAACTTCTGCCTAAAAAAGCGCTGCTATTTATAGTGCTGCTCCTCAACAGCATTCTTAGGATAGGACACTTTCCTACCTGCTGGAAGATGGCGCTAATCTTCATGGTACCTAAGCCAGAAAAACAACACACAGAAGTCGATGGCTACAGACCAATTAGCCTGCTCTCAGCGCTAGGGAAGATGGCGGAAAGAATGATACTGAACCGCATCATGCAGCTTGAACCTGTAAAGAAAAGAATTCCAAAGTGGCAGTTTGGATTTAGACAAGGTCACGGCACGCCAGAACAACTTCATCGAGTGGTCAACTTCGCGCTTGATGCAATGGAGCAAAAAATGTATTCGGTAGCTGTGTTTATGGACATTCAACAAGCGTTTGACAGGGTGTGGCATGATGGCCTCCTCTTTAAGCTGAGAAACATATTGCCGCCGCAGCTATTCCAGCTGGTGAGTAGCTTTCTAATGGACAGAAGTTTTAGAGTTGTTGTAAATGGAGCAAAATCATCGAAGCGCCCAATCTGTGCAGGCGTCCCACAAGGCAGCGTTCTTGGACCAACGTTATATACCCTATATACAGCCGATATGCCTTCCTCAAGGGTAATAACTGGGTTGGACGAGGACGATGTGTTGATAGCAACCTACGCGGATGACACTGCAGTGCTGACCAGAAGTCCAAGCATAAATCTAGCTACGGAAGCTCTGCAACAATATGTGAGCAGCTTTGAGGTCTGGGCTCAGAAATGGAACATAGGCATCAACAGCAGCAAATGTGCTAATGTTACTTTTGCTACGAGAACACTTTCTTGCGGAGGCATTAATATGCTGGGCTCCACACTTACGCACAAGAGCTCGTACAAATACCTGGGTGTTGTACTCGACAGGTCACTAAATTTCAAAACCCATACTACCATGGTTCGACAGTCTGTGATGGCGAAAGCGGGAAAGATGGCGTGGCTACTTGCACCAAGAAATAAGCTATCGCTGTACAGCAAAGTCACGATATACAAGTCCATCCTCAGCCCCATATGGAAATACGCACTTCAAGTTTACGGCATCGCGTCAAAAACCAACTTAAATAAAATTAGAGTTGCTCAGTCAAAAATTCTACGACGAATATGCAATGTTCCATGGTACATACGAAACAGCGACATCGAGAGGGACCTAAAGGTTCCCAAAGTGGGCGATGTTATACAATTACATGCAGCAAGGTACTTGCAACGACTTGGTGGTCACCCTAATGCGCTAGCCAGACGTCTAATTAACCCGCCAAGGAAAAGAAGACTCAAAAGGAGTCATCCACTGGATCTCCCTACTAGATCCCTCCTATAACATCTCATTAACTTTTTGTAAATATTCTAAATAATGTATGTACCTACTCCATATATGTAACATTAAGTTTAAGTATGTATCTCCTGTGATCAATTGTTTTTCCCCTTAAATGTAAAACTGGATTAAGTTGCCACGAAAGGTAGCAGTAAACTTGTTTACAATAAAATACAAATTTTCCACATGAAAAAAAAAAAAAAAGAGAGAGAAAAAATGAAATTGTTTTCTTGATTCTGGCTATAATAATTATACGATCCAATTCAGATTCTGTAGTCTAGAAGATATGGTCATTCTTTACGATTCTGCGTTTTTGGTTTCCTCGTATCTTTAAAATTGTCGATGCCACAGATTTTCGCCTTTTGTGGGGGCGGAAGTGGGCCGGGCAAAGTTTTAAAATATACTTGTAACAGTGACATATCACAGAAGTCCGGATATGACATGTCGTTGCTCTAGCTCTTATACTCTTTGAGCACTAGGCGCTAATAGGGACGGACAGACGGACAGACATACAGGGCTCAATCGACTCGGCTATTGATGCTGATCAAGAATATATATACTTTATGGGGTCGGAAACGATTCCTTCTGGACGTTACACACATCCACTTTTACCACAAATCTAATATACCCCAATACTCATTTTAAGTATCGGGTATAATTTCAAATGTACAAAACATGGGGTCGGTAATTGGCAGAATATTACCACATGAATATGGTTACGATCTCTACTACGTAATGGTACGAGTAGAACTATGTTAAGTATATAGTGGGCCATAAGGCTCTAATATTTTTAGTGAAAATGCACTGCTGACCTTAATAAATATGCAACAGGCAGCAGGATTTAGCTATAAATAAAGATGATAAAGTCTTTTATAAATGTAATTAATAGCCCAGAGGATATCTGTAGACCTAAGTAAACAGTTGTAAGCAATGCAAAATAAAAAGCCGCATATATTTACTAGGTCTCATCGAACCATTGCAAAGGTAACTGAAAATCCTTCCTCTAGTAAAAAAGACTCAAGTGGATATCTTGAGATCGCCTTACGACCGGTCCAAGGCTTAGCTATCTTCGGTAGGACGAAACGAGCCACCATAAACTAAATCATAATGCTCATTAAGAAGTTTTAGGGAAAAAACTGGAATAGGCCCACTGGTCGAAAAGGTGATCAGGAAGATCTGATCACCGGGTCACCGGTCATATTTCAACACCTGATATCCCAAATATAGCCACCACGTGGCTCTAAAAATGTTGCAACTTATTATCAAAACAAACACTCTATGAGTCGATCCAACGCCGTGTCGTAATGGACGTCGGCAGGCTCTAACGGCAGCAATATACATACATACATATAAGCAAACACGTAAATGCTGAAACTTCTCAATCTTACTCAGGTTCTCATTGCTCCTATGACAGTATTGTACATGCCGTAAAAGTCCGGCCAACCCGACACCGCTGAAACAAATGAAGTACGGCACAGAAGTATTCGCACATTGCTAATAGTTGCCGTTGAACATAAGCACGTTTGGCTTTGCAAAATTCGTCTTCACTTGGGGAAATTTCCATTCTGCCCAGACGGCAAACGACGGACGGTATTCTGGCATAAATTCAAAAATTGTACGGAAACAAAATATTTATTTTAATGATACGTTAGTCTAATGCATACGCTTTTTTTTATTTATACGGTATTTTATTTATCGAATCTTCTCTCTTGGATACTAAAAATCTTAATTAAAAGGATTAGCTGCTTGCCAAATAGCACCTAATTCTTGGCCCTCAGCCGCTTATTTTGTTTGTTACTTATGTCTATGTCACTCATTTGTTTGTTAAAGCTGTGCGCTTGCTTGCCCTGCTAAACGCTCTCTGCCAGCTCGCTCTTCGCTATCTCCGCTTTGCGTCTGCCTACCGACGTCGGCAGAGCGAAGCTGCGCTTAGCGATCGGAGCGGCAATGTAAAGGGCAGGCAAGCCACACTTGCAATTTGGATGTCACGCATTAAAGAACATATCGTAATTTTATTTCTGCGCCGAGTTTTATTTAATTCGAAATAATTAGTCGGCCGATTGGGGATAAAAAACATTATCTCCACATAAAATTTGGAAGTCTCTTTGCCGGCGACGTGTATGGCTAGTGTACCAAGTTAAAGACTGCGCAAGTCTATTAGGATGGGCCAGAAGTTTGACCTGATACTTTGCTTTCACCTTGTAGATTTAATCCTTAATAGATTCTATATTTATATATTTATGAATATTTTAAATATTTTCAATTGAGCCCTCTAGATTATTTTTATAGCAAGCGTTTCCCCATAGTTCGGAGCCATATGTCCAAATTGGTTTGAGAACTGCATTATACAAAAGTACTTTGAACTCGACGGACGTTTATTAGCCAATGTAGATTACTAGCTTTAAATTTCAGTAGATTTCTCTTCGCTTTCGATTCGCCAAGTGAACCGTCCATCCAAATGAACCAAGGTATGTTACTTTGATGGTTTGTGGAATGTTGATGTTGTTCTGAGACACTGGTTGGCAAGTTTGTCTGTTTAGGTGACATGTTTCCACTTTTGCTCGTTTCCATGTACGTGTGGTCCCAGGGTTTATGCACTGATATGGATTGAATCCCGAGACGACGATTTAATAAGTTGTAGATGTGAACTTTTATTAAGTATTTAAATGGATTAACAATGTATTTGTATGTGCGTATTACTTTGGATTATGTGGATCAATTGTCTGCTGTGTGTGAAGCTCGCGAAACTCTGGCACCGACTAACTCTCGCTCCCGCTGACTCCCGCTCTCTTGATCTCTACTCTTAGCCCTAGAAACCTCCTGCTGTCGTGATGTCTCTCTCTCTCTGCTCAAAACGGGTGTTGTTCAGTACTGGCGGCCACTTCGAGTCTCTCTGTGCACCGTGGACTCTATCCCGATTCCTACATTCGGCCCTCCTGACGCTGGATTCGCCCCGAATTCCTTCATGTATTCTGCCACACTCGATGTTTTACAAGGTTCTTCTCCCTCTCCTACCTTTTCGACATCATATCTTCCATGTTTATGGACTTTCACCACTTTATAGGGTCCTAAATACTTTCCTTTCAATTTAAGCCCTACCCCGTATTGTGTACGCTTAATCGCTACTAAATCATTCACCTTGTATTCCTTTTCTACCTTTCTTTTCCTTTTGAATGCTAATCGATTTTCCTCCTGTAAAACTTTTATATTCTCTCTAGCTTCCTTGCGTAACTGCTCACGCTCTTCGTCCAATTCATCAACAAATGATTCATTCACCAGGTCTTTTAGCTCCGAAATACCTGGACAACGCATATCGATACCTGTCAAAACCTTAAACGGTGTGATCTTCGTACTCCTTGGTTCAATATTGTTGATTAATTGCTGTACTTTGGCTACATGCTTATACCAAGAACCTGGACTATCTCCACATAACTTTGACAGCATAGGAACTACGATTCTGTGCATTCTCTCCACTTGCCCGTTACCTCGTGGCACACCTGTGGTAATCATTAAATGTTGTATATTCTGCTTTGTGCAGTACTCTCTAAACGCGTTTGCTGTAAATGCGGCTCCTCTATCGGACACAATTCTACATGGATTACCGAAATTGCTGACTTGCCTTTCCAAACATTTTATGACTTCCTCAGTTCCTGTACTGCGCGTTGGGTATAACCACACATACTTCGAGAACCCGTCAACAACAACTAGAATATGGTTATATCGCTTTGTGGTGATCTCCTTTGGACCTACATGATCTATGTGGAATGTAACTAACGGCCTATCGCCCATATCTATTGGTGTCAAATAACCTTCTTGCTTTTCAGCCTTCGCATTTACCAAGATACATTCTACACAACTTTCCACGACTTGACATATTTTCTCTTTCAATTTTGGAATAAAGTATGACTTTTCCACTAGGTCCTGAGTCTTCTTTGCCGAAAAATGTCCCTGCCTATGGGCAATTTGCATGATTTCTTTTTCCATTTGCGATGGAACTACGATCAATTCTCTATCTGGGTCCTTGAACAAAATTTAATTCGTAATGTAATAGTCTTCGTACCCTTTATCTTCAACAAGACTTTTAATTACTTTTGTCCAGTCATCCGCCACTTGCGCCTCCTTCAACCCATGCATCACACTTTCTGTCAATACATAACACGATACTCTACTTAATGCATCTACATGCCTCATCTTTGAGCCTGACCTATGCTCTATCTCGAAATCGAAGTCTTGTAGGAACATCGCCCATCTCGCAACTCTCAACGGTACTTCCTTCATCTTCATCGTCATGGCAAACGCATTACAATCAGTGATGGTTTTAAACTTCATTCCCAGGACATATACACGCCACTTTGTCAACGCAAGGTCTTGTTTTTCGGCTCATAAACAATACTGGGTGCAACAAACTATCCTCTGGGTCTTTCTGCAGCAATACTGCACCAAATCCAAACTCGGACGCTTCTGTGTGTATTTCCGTTTGCAACTTAGGGTTATACAACCTCAAAACTGCTTTACTGGTCAGTGCAGCCTTTAACTGCTCGAACGCTATCTGCTGTAATTCCTTGAACTCAAACCTTTCCTCTTTCCGGAGCAAATCTGACAATGGTTTTGCAATCACTGCATAACCTTCAACAAACTTCCTGAAATACGACGTCAGTCCTAAGAATCTTTGCACTCCCTTTTTATCTCTGGGTATTGGGAAATTCTTCACTGCCCTAGTTTATTCCTTACTTGGTCTGATCGTACCATTTTCAACAATATACCCTAGAAATATAACTTTCTTCTGTAACATCTGACACTTTGACCAATTTATTCTCAATCCGTTTTGTTCTGCCACTTCAAGCACCCTTCCCAATCTTTCTAGTCCCTCATGCACGTCTTTACTAGGAATTATAATGTCATCCATGTAAATAATTGCATCGCCTTTCTTTATTAACTCGCGCATTACGGACATTATAAAACGATTAAAGTCTGCCGGCAAGTTGGATATACCGAATGGAGCATACTTGAACTCGTACTGACCATTTTGGATAACGAATGAAGTGTACTTCTGTGACTGTTCCTCGACAGGCACGTGAAAATACCCGTTCGACAGATCCAATGTGGTAAATACCCTTGCTCCTTCTAACTTTTCGATAACACAATCCATTTGCACCATTGGAAAGTTATCTCTTACTATTTTTTCATTTAACTTTCGATAATCACAACATAGTCGTTTCTTCCCATTCTTCTTTTCGACCAAAACTACAGGAGATGCATATTCTGACGTGCTATGCTTGATTATCTTCTCGTCTAACCATTCTTGAACTTGCTCGTCTACTATCTTTTGTTCACTGCTTGCTAAACATCTGGGATGTTGATAGACTGGTAACTCATCCGTTAGCACTAACTTCATTCTTTTTGGATTATATTCCCTTTTCATCCCTTTCACTTGACTTGCTTCTAACTGTGATAAATGCGACACCACTATATCCATCTTATCTTCACTTTTCTCTGAACTTAACATACACAAACTTCTACACTCTTTCAATAGCTCTGAGCAAAACTTTTTTCTCATTAAATTCATTCTGTGCCAGATCACTCACTACTGGGACCTCAGATCGTCGCACAAATTCGGTTCCATCTTTGGTGACTTTCATGTCAATGTCTTTTAAAATTGTCCTGCCCAAAATAGCTTCAAAAGCTATGTCTTCATCTGACACAATATTGAATTCAACTTTCATATCGATTCCATCGATCTTCACAGGTATCATTACACTTCCAATAGTGATGATCTGAAACTGCCCTATTCCAGTCAGACATCTTTGGCAACCTGTCAGTTTACCAATTCCTAACTGAAGGAAAACTCTGCGGCTTAACAAGCATAAATCCGCTCCTGTGTCTACAAGACCTTTGAACATTACCTTCGTGTGTACCACATTCTTCAGCTCTAGCCCAGAGGACGTAAACATACCTGATGGTTTCGTTACCATATCCCCCTGCACTAAGTTTGCTCTTTCCTGCTTTGCCTGTCCTTCAACCCTGCAAGCTGCTGCTTTATGACCTGGTTGGTTGCATTTAAAACATTTGAAAACGTTCTTGGGACAGTCTTTCTTCATATGTGACGTATCTCCACACTTGTAACATTTCCTAACTAATTCTGAACCCTTTCCTTCATCTATTTGCTTACCAAAACTACGCGATTCATATTTGTTTGACGACTTCAATGGACCACACATCTTCTGATAAGCTTCAATCTGATTCTTCAACTGCCTCATGGTTCTGGCTTGATACAGCAATCCCTTATTGGTTCGACTATCCGGAATACCATTCACAAAGTACTCAATCAAACTTTCGTCTTCTAAATCAATGGGTTTCGCGATCTCCATCAGAGCATACAAGTATTCCTGCAACGTTTCGTTTTTCCTTTGTTGTCGCTTATTCAATCTCCGATGAATCTCTGCCGATGATACTTTAACCCCGAACTCTTCTGTCAATGCTTCCTTTAATCTACTCCAATCCCGAACATCCCGCTGACTGACTGACCTCCTAACAATTGCTTAGCGTAAATAATTATCTGCAGCTGATTCCACCCTACGGTCAGTGCACATTCTTCACGTTCAATTATCCACTGGTTAACATCCAAGCTATTTGAACCGGAAAACTCTAAAACGCTACCTTCCACATCCTTCAACGTGAACCACGACCTAGCTAAAACTGGAGCTTCCATTTCTCTGCGACTTATTCCGGCCAATCTATTTCCGATTTCTTCATTTTCAACTTGTTGCGGCTCTGTGGTTTGAATGAATGTTCATTTTCATCCCCATCACTCTCATTTACCTCCACTAAAAGATCATAGTGAGTAAGAAGCCGGTTTTGCAAATCTACCTTTCTACCAACCGTCTCCAAACCCAGTTCGTTTAACTTAAGCCTCAAATCCGCAACTAGCAGTGCCAGAATCTCGTCCCTTCTCATCTTGTACAAATTATATTCTTATCGTATATTGTAAATAGTAATATGTTTGATTATAATATAGTAATAATAAGCAAAACATAAACTCTTAATTATAATTTCTCTTCCACTTTATCGTTTACAGTTGACTTAATTTTTTCCAATTACAACTTCCTTACAGCTTTTGTTACAGCTTAACTTTTCCCACTAAAATATCCCTAAAACTTGTCGTTACAGTTTAATATTTTCCACTACAATATCCTTAAAACTTGTTGTTACAGTTTATTTATTTTACTACAACATCTTTAAACCTTACTAGAATATCAAACTGTACTCGCATACTTTTCAAACTGTAAGCCAATTCTTTCCAAACTTTACTCCAGAGACTGTACACAATTTTAGCTTAACACTACGTTAGTTCTTTAACACGTTCATTCTTGTTTGACTCAATGTCGCTCGACTTAGCTTCCTCTTCGATCAATACTTATGTATATGGATCCTCTCGTCTCATAAAGACAATTTCTGTCACTCACCAGACTATGCAACTGTATCTTGCAACTTGCTTCTGCCGTCCGGCCTTACCGCCTCTCAACTCTTGATACCACCAAGATTAGTCAGCTCTCGTTCTGCTTCACGCCTTTCTTTTCCAGCTATACCGTCCCAACACTCCAGCCGTTTGCTTGTTGTTTGTATACCGAAAAGTCCCGCGCCGCTGTCAGTAACGATTGCTACTCGCTCTTCTTTCGTATCGTCTTCGTCTCCAGCTTCGTTACCGCTGCTTTTGTCGTCTTCTTCTGCCTTCACTGTTCCTTGTCGCCTTTTTGTCGCTGACCTTGAAATCAGTTCTTGCTGCCTTCGGTGTTTCCTTTTGCCTTCACCGTTTCTTGTTGCCTTCTTGTCGCTGAGTCTGCTGCTGTTTCGCTTCTTTCGCTTTTCTGCGTGTCGCTCCTGAACACACCACAGCGTCGCTTCTGAATTTCACAATTCGACGCAATTCTCGAAAATTCTTTTTGACGCTCTGTTTCTGTCTCTGTCGCTCTTTAACAATTGTCCATTAACACTCTTGACTTGGTTAATACAATTTTGCGACCTCTGACCCAAAACTCCACCACACAGCACAAATGATTACAATTCTTACACAGTTTTTCTACACGTTTTAGTCACAATCCAATTTCCGGACGAGCCCCCAATTGTGTGGTCCCAGGGTTTCTGCACTGATATGGATTGAATCCCGAGACGACGATTTAATAAGTTGTAGATGTGAACTTATATTAAGTATTTAAATGGATTAAGATTATGATTAACAATGTATTTGTATGTGCGTATAACTTTGGATTATGTTGGTCAATTGTCTGCTGTGTGTGAAGCTCGCGAAACTCTGGCACCGACTAACTCTCGCTCCCGCTGACTCCCGCTCTCTTGATCTCTACTCTTAGCCCTAGAAACCTCCTGCTGTCGTGATGTCTCTCTCTCTCTGCTCAAAACGGGTGTTGTTCAGTACTGGCGGCCACTTCGAGTCTCTCTGTGCACCGTGGACTCTATCCCGATTCCTACATTCGGCCCTCCTGACGCTGGATTCGCCCCGAATTCCTTCATGTATTCTGCCACACTCGATGTTTTACAAGGTTCTTCTCCCTCTCCTACCTTTTCGACATCATATCTTCCATGTTTATGGACTTTCACCACTTTATAGGGTCCTAAATACTTTCCTTTCAATTTAAGCCCTACCCCGTATTGTGTACGCTTAATCGCTACTAAATCATTCACCTTGTATTCCTTTTCTACCTTTCTTTTCCTTTTGAATGCTAATCGATTTTCCTCCTGTAAAACTTTTATATTCTCTCTAGCTTCCTTGCGTAACTGCTCACGCTCTTCGTCCAATTCATCAACAAATGATTCATTCACCAGGTCTTTTAGCTCCGAAATACCTGGACAACGCATATCGATACCTGTCAAAACCTTAAACGGTGTGATCTTCGTACTCCTTGGTTCAATATTGTTGATTAATTGCTGTACTTTGGCTACATGCTTATACCAAGAACCTGGACTATCTCCACATAACTTTGACAGCATAGGAACTACGATTCTGTGCATTCTCTCCACTTGCCCGTTACCTCGTGGCACACCTGTGGTAATCATTAAATGTTGTATATTCTGCTTTGTGCAGTACTCTCTAAACGCGTTTGCTGTAAATGCGGCTCCTCTATCGGACACAATTCTACATGGATTACCGAAATTGCTGACTTGCCTTTCCAAACATTTTATGACTTCCTCAGTTCCTGTACTGCGCGTTGGGTATAACGACACATACTTCGAGAACCCGTCAACAACAACTAGAATATGGTTATATCGCTTTGTGGTGATCTCCTTTGGACCTACATGATCTATGCGGAATGTAACTAACGGCCTATCGCCCATATCTATTGGTGTCAAATAACCTTCTTGCTTTCCAGCCTTCGCATTTACCAAGATACATTCTACACAACTTTCCACGACTTGACATATTTTCTCTTTCAATTTTGGAATGAAGTATGACTTTTCCACTAAGTCCTGAGTCTTCTTTGCCGTAAAATGTCCCTGCCTATGGGCAATTTGCATGATTTCTTTTTCCATTTGCGATGGATCTACGATCAATTCTCTATCTGGGTCCTTGAACAAAATTTGATTCGTAATGTAATAGTCTTCGTACCCTTTATCTTTAACAGGACTTCTAATTACTTTTTTCCAGTCATCCGCCAATTGCTCCTCTTTCAACCTATGCATCACACTTTCTGTCAATACATAGCACGATACTCTACTTAATGCATCTACATGTCTCATCTTTGAGCCTGACCTATGCTCTATCTCGAAATCGAAGTCTTGTAGGAACATCGCCCATCTCGCAACTCTCAACGGTACTTCCTTCTTCTTCATCGTCATGGCAAACGCATTACAATCAGTGATGATTTTAAACTTCATTGCCAGGACATATACACGCCACTTTGTCAACGCTCCTATCACTGCAAGCACTTCTAGTTCGTACGAGTGGTATTTCTCTTCGCAAGGTCTTGTTTTTCGGCTCATAAACAATACTGGGTGCAACAAACTATCCTCTGGGTCTTTCTGCAGCAAAACTGCACCAAATCCAAACTTGGACGCATCTGTGTGTATTTCCGTTTGCAACTTAGGGTTATACAACCTGAAAACTGCTTTACTGGTCAGTGCAGCCTTTAACTGCTGTAATTCCTTGAACTCAAACCTTTCCTCTTTCCGGAGCAAATCTGACAATGGTTTTGCAATCACTGCATAACCTTCAACAAGCTTCCTGAAATACGACGTCAGTCCTAAGAATCTTTGCACTCCCTTTTTATACCCGATACTCAAAATGAGTATTGGGGTATATTAGATTTGTGGTAAAAGTGGATGTGTGTAACGTCCAGAAGGAATCGTTTCCGACCCCATAAAGTATATATATTCTTGATCAGCATCAATAGCCGAGTCGATTGAGCCATGTCTGTCTGTCCGTCTGTCCGTCCGTCCGTCTGTCCGTCCCCTTCAGCGCCTAGTGCTCAAAGACTATAAGAGCTAGAGCAACGATGTTTTGGATCTACACTTCTGTGATATGTCACTGCTACAAAAATATTTCAAAACATCGCCCCGCCCACTTCCGCCCCCACAAAGAACGAAAATCTGTGGCATCCAAAATTTTAACGATACGAGAAAACCAAAACGCAGAATCGTAGAGAATGACTATATCTTTTAGACTGCGGAATCTGAATTGGATCGTATTATTGTTATAGCCAGCATCAAGAAAACAATTTCATTTTTTCTCGCCCTGTCTCTCTCTAACACACACGTAGCATAGGCGGCTTTGCTTAGAGTAAAACATTAGCGCCTAGATCTCAGAGACTATAAAAGGTAGAGCAACCAAATTTGGTATCCATACTCCTAATATATCGGACCGAGACGATTTTGTTTCAAAATTTCGCCACACCCCCTTCCGCCCCCGCAATGGACGAAAATCTGGGAATATTCACAAATCTCAGAGACAATTAACGCTAGAGTAACCAAATTTGGTATCCGCACTCCTGTTAGATCTCACTATAAAACGTATATCTCAAAATTTCGCCTCACCCCCTTCCGCCCACACAAAGGACGAAAATCTGTTGCATCCACAATATTGAAGATACGAGAAAACTAAAACGCAGAATCATAGATAATGACCATATCTATCAGATTCCTGAATCTGGATCAGATCGGATCATTTTTATAGCCAATAGGAACAAATCAATTTTCAGTTGTTACGCAGCGCCCGACGTCACGCTCAGACTGATTTTCTGTCTCTCTCGCACGCACTCTTTGTCGTGTCGTTTAATATTAGCGGCGTCTGCCGGAGGAGAGCCATACTGACTTAGTATCGGGTATAACTGTAGAGTTGCGGTGTCCGCAGCAACTCACAACGTTCCCTCCCGTTATCTCTGGGTATTGGGAAATTCTTCACTGCAATAGTTTTTTCCTCACTTGGTCTGATCGTTCCATTTTCAACAATATACCCTAGATATATAACTTTCTTCTGTAGCATCTGACACTTTGACCAATTTATTCTTAATCCGTTTTGTGCTGCCACTTCAAGCACCCTTCCCAATCTTTCTAGTCCCTGGACGTCTTTACTAGGAATGATAATGTCATCCATGTAAATAATTGCATCGCCATTCTTTATTAACTCGCGCGTTACGGACATTATAAAACGATTAAAGACTGCCGGCGAGTTGGATATACCGAATGGAACATACTGGAAGTCGTACTGACCATTTTGGGTAACGAATGAAGTGTACTTCTGTGACTGTTCCTCGACAGGCACGTGAAAATACCCGTTCGACAGATCCAATGTGGTAAATACCCTTGCTCCTTCTAACTTTTCGATAACACAATCCATTTGCACCATTGGAAAGTTATCTCTTACTATTTTTTCATTTAACTTTCGATAATCACAACATAGTCGTTTCTTCCTATTCTTCTTTTCGACCAAAACTACAGGAGATGGTTTTATGTTATTCAAGTTTATTCAAAACCATTGGTTCGCTCTGTTTTGTCGAGTCTAGGCATCAGCGTGCAGACGGGCTGTGGGCTTGGACAAGAAGTCAGAGTATCCCTGGTAGGGAGTGGAGCCCAGAGGCATCTCCTTCCACAAGTCTGGAGTGAGGTAAGCGTAGGTCTTGGCAATGGCAGCGTAGGTGGCCTTTGCGAAGTTACCCAGGGTGCCGGTCGAGCCACGGGCCGAGGTGTAGCAATCCTCAATACCAGCCATGGTAAGGAGCTTCTTGGGGACGGGAGCCGAGACAATGCCAGTACCGCGGGGAGCGGGAATCAGACGCACTGAGACGGAGCCGCACTTTCCAGTAACCTTGCAGGGCACGGTGTGGGGCTTGCCGATCTTGTTGCCCCAGTAGCCACGACGCACGGGCACGACGGACAGCTTAGCGAGGATGATGGCGCCACGAATGGCGGTGGCAACTTCCTTGCTGCACTTGACGCCCAAGCCGATGTGACCGTTGTTGTCACCGATGGCAACGAAGGCCTTGAAGCGGGTACGCTGACCGGCACGGGTCTGCTTCTGCACAGGCATGATCTTCAGCACCTCATCGCGCAGAGCCGAGCCCAGGAAGAAGTCGATGATCTCGAACTCTTTGATGGGCAACGAGTACAGGTAGATCTCCTCCAGGGACTTGATCTTGCCTTCGCGCACCAGGCGACCAAGTTTGGTGACTGGAACCCACTCCTTGGAGTCCTCCTTGCCACCACGTCCACGGGCGCCGCGTCCACGGCCACGACCGCGTCCACCACGACCCCCACGAGAGCCAAAACCGCCACGGAATCCACCACGGGCTGGAGCTGCGTCCGCCATTATGTAGGTCTATCAAGTGTATTAGGGGTGAAAGACAAAAACGAAATGCATATTCTGACGTGCTATGCTTGATTATCTTCTCGTCTAACCATTCTTGAACTTGCTCGTCTACTATCTTTTGTTCACTGCTTGCTAAACGTCTGGGATGTTGATAGACTGGTAACTCATCCGTTAGCACTAACTTCATTCTTACCTGACTCGTAGCATTTCTTTTTGGATTATATTCCCTGATCATCCCTTTCACTTGACTTGCTTCTAACTGTGATAAGTGCGACACCACTATATCCATCTTATCTTCACTTTTCTCTGAACTTAACATACACAAACTTATAAACTCTTTCAATACCTCTGAGCAAGAAACTTGTTTCTTATTAACTTCATCATATGCCACATCACTCACTACTGGGACCTCAGATCGTCGCACAAATTCGGTTCCATCTTTGGTGACTTTCATGTCAATGTCTTTTAAAATTGTCCTGCCCAAAATAGCTTCAAAAGCTATGTCTTCATCTGACACAATATTGAATTCAACTTTCATATCGATTCCATCGATCTTCACAGGTATCATTACACTTCCAATAGTGATGATCTGAAACTGCCCTATTCCAGTCAGACATCTTTGGCAACCTGTCAGTTTACCAATTCCTAACTGAAGGAAAACTCTGCGGCTTAACAAGCATAAATCCGCTCCTGTGTCTACAAGACCTTTGAACATTACCTTCGTGTGTACCACATTCTTCAGCTCTAGCCCAGAGGACGTAAACATACCTGATGGTTTCGTTACCATATCCCCCTGCACTAAGTTTGCTCTTTCCTGCTTTGCCTGTCCTTCAACCCTGCAAGCTGCTGCTTTATGACCTGGTTGGTTGCATTTAAAACATTTGAAAACGTTCTTGGGACAGTCTTTCTTCATATGTGACGTATCTCCACACTTGTAACATTTCCTAACTAATTCTGAACCCTTTCCTTCATCTATTTGCTTACCAAAACTACGCGATTCATATTTGTTTGACGACTTCAATGGACCACACATCTTCTGATAAGCTTCAATCTGATTCTTCAACTGCCTCATGGTTCTGGCTTGATACAGCAATCCCTTATTGGTTCGACTATCCGGAATACCATTCACAAAGTACTCAATCAAACTTTCGTCTTCTAAATCAATGGGTTTCGCGATCTCCATCAGAGCATACAAGTATTCCTGCAACGTTTCGTTTTTCCTTTGTTGTCGCTTATTCAATCTCCGATGAATCTCTGCCGATGATACTTTAACCCCGAACTCTTCTGTCAATGCTTCCTTTAATCTACTCCAATCCCGAACATCCCGCTGACTGACTGACCTCCTAACAATTGCTTAGCGTAAATAATTATCTGCAGCTGATTCCACCCTAGAATATCAAACTGTACTCGCATACTTTTCAATTATTTTTGACGCTCTGTTTCTGTCTCTGTCGCTCTTTAACAATTGTCCAATAACACTCTTGACTTGGTTAATGCAATTTTGCGACCTCTGACCCGAAACTCCACCACACAGCACAATTGATTACAATTCTTACACAGTTTTTCTACACGTTTTAGTCACAATCCAATTTCCGGACGAGCCCCCAATTGTGTGGTCCCAGGGTTTCTGCACTGATATGGATTGAATCCCGAGACGGCGATTTAATAAGTTGTAGATGTGAACTTTTATTAAGTATTTAAATGGATTAAGATTATGATTAACAATGTATTTGTATGTGCGTATAACTTTGGATTATGTGGATCAATTGTCTCCTGTGTGTGAAGCTCGCGAAACTCTGGCACCGACTAACTCTCGCTCTCGCTGACTCCCGCTCTCTTGATCTCTACTCTTAACCCTAGAAACCTCCTGCTGTCGTGATGTCTCCCTCTCTCTGCTCAAAACGGGTGTTGTTCAGTACTGGCGGCCACTTCGAGTCTCTCTCTGCACCGTGGACTCTATCCCGATTCCTACATGTATGCGCCAGTCTCCTAGCCATTTTTAGATGAGATGAGCTATCATTTGCTTTTTGAATGCGCATAAATTCCTGCATCGTTTGTTGTATTGCTACCATTGAGATGTACATCCCCACAGGCAACGCAATAACTTTTCATGTATACATATTCCTGACAATTTGTGACAATGGACCCGTCCCATTTCGTTTGTGTGGTTCCTCAACGGTGATTCTACGGTGCAGTAGATATTGGAGCTTGGAGATTGGGTACTGTCAGGTGTCAGCTCTACCTTATTTATGGGGTAAGGTTGGGTGAGATGAACATCCCGGCAGGCAACGTAATAACTTTTCGTGTGTACATATTTCTGACATTTTGTGCATTGGACGGGTCCATTTCGTTTGTATGGTTCCTCAACGGTGATTCTACGGTGCAGTAGATATTGGAGCTTGTAGATTGGGTACTGTCAGGTGTCAACTCTACCATGAACATTGGTTGGGAAATTTTATTTATATTTATCATGTTCATAACCACTTCAACTTGTAGCGTGCAGGCGTGGGATTGCTGTCGTTTACCCATACTAGTATGCAGAGATTTCGTGTGCACCTCTAGCTATGCTCTGACTTAGCTCGCCGGATTGTCGGGGTGCGTTCTACTCTCTCCTATCACATACTGACACACACTCGTATAATGTTTTAGGTGCACATTTAAAAAAAAGAAACAAACATAAAACTAACACCAGAATCCAGGTTTACCCGGAGCAAGGAGCATAAATCTCTAATCATATAATCCGATTCTTGGGGGTTCCTTAACTTATAGTTAAATTCATTTTTTTGCTGAGTCTCGAAAGCTTAATATATTAATAAAGATTTGAGAAGAAATACTAAGACGAATAAAGATATAAGGATGACAATCATATATGGGTAATAGATTCTAAGGGGGTGAGAGATACCAATACATTATGGTTACGGAATTATAAAGGTGATATCAATAGAAAAATATGGGTAACACGCATATTACTTCTCAGCTCAGTGCATATATGTACTTGTTCTTATTTAAAAACTCACAGCGCTTTTGGTAGGCTAGTACCGCTTAATCCATCAGTGATTGTTGAGCTCAATCGTTAAGGAAAATAAAAGATATTTAATACTGCACTGCTTTGTAATGTCAAGAAAAATTAATGTTGTTCTCATACCCATTAGTTTCCAAAACCGTTATGTTGGCTGGGTTACATAACTAAATATAAAACTGTATACATCGTAAGACAAAAGAGAATAGTTTTGGCCTGGCATATGAAATTGATAGGAAAGAATGGGGCGATGTGTGACATCGACGAGTAATTCTGATCCTCTATTGACGTGGTCGGTAATAGCTACTCGTGTCAGCCAGGCCGAGTAGAATTGCGCCTCTGGAAGAATATCACAGTAATGCAATCAATCCGATTTCATGACTGAATGTCGCTGGCGCAGCTAAATCAGTTGGCGATGGGGTACATTAGCTCCTTAGATTGGCTTCACGTTTCCGATCTGATTCGACGTCGGTCTGCGGACTATACTTTCATTGAAGGCTCGATAAACGGATGGCGTCATTGATGGCGGAAAAGAGATCCGAGGAGCCTCTTGGTTTTCGCCGTGCATCCACAAGGTTGTTGAGTTTTTCGACGGCCAACACCAAGCTGCGGGGTTCGTTGATCGATGTTTCAAGAGGGTTTACTACTTGTGTTTTCGATCCGCCGGCAACCCAACTTTCGTAGACCACACCGTTTATGCACTCCTATGCAACTGATGATCGCACGAGCGGTACCGTGGTTACGGGCCGCCGTACAGTGGCGATTTAGACGAAAAGAGGTGGCAAAAGTCGAAGATTTTTTTTGCGCTTTGGATACAATCAATACACTTATCTAATAGAGAATTTTCCAGAGCTTTTAAAAATCAAACTTTCAAAAATTCGGACTTTTCGATTGGAAGATATGAGCAGTCAAAGTTGAAAATTGTTTCAGTGCGCAAAATTTTTGTTTTTATTTTTATTTAAATACTTCATCTTTCAGGTGGAAAAAAAAGTAAACTATGTAACGTATGATTCTGTTTTTGGTATCTTTTATTAGTTGTATTAATTCTTAGGAATTTAAAAATAAAAATAATAAATTAAAATTTTTATATATGGTCATTTACATAAGCAGTTGTTTGTATTTGAATTTATTTATTAAATTACATTTTTTAAAAGTTTTACCCAACCATCTAAAATTTAGGCTGCTTTTCCACTTTGACTGAACTTTTAAAAAAGCTTTACCCAAGTCTAAAATCCCTTTCTGTGCTTCGTAGCCGTTTGGCTTCTATACCGATTTAACTGTCACAACCTCGCACCTCGCAGGCTAGTATTTCTACCTCTACCTGTCTTTTTGACGAGGTTTTGCATGCAAGAATTAGATGTATGGAGTTATTTTTAAAACTTGCATGTACCAATCTGCGACAGGGAAAATCTTTTGACAACAGCACGCCAGCCAAAGAAATACAAAGGAATAAGAAAAAAATTATTAAAGAACAATTTTTAGACAAACTATTACTGAAAGTGGACTGCCCCAAAAAAGGATTTGAAAACACAAACGATGGAAACCTAGCACGGACATTCTTTGAGAAAAACGAAATAAGTGCAGATATACCTGGGCTGGATATTGAAATTATCAAAGGATTGGGTGTTTTTATACCCAATACTCAAAATGAGTATTGGGTATATTAGATTTGTGGTGAAAATGGATGTGTGTAACGTCCAGAAGGAATCGTTTCCGACCCCATAAAGTATATATAGTCTTGATCAGCATCAATAGCCGAGTCGATTGAGCCCTGTCTGTCTGTCCGTCCGTCCGTCTGTCCGTCTGTCCGTCCGTCCGTCTGTCCGTCCCCTTCAGCGCCTAGTGCTCAAAGACTATAAGAGCTAGAGCAACGATGTTTTGGATCTACACTTCTGTGATATGTCACTGCTACAAGAATATTTCAAAACTTTGCCCCGCCAACTTCCGCCCCCACAAAAGACGAAAGTCTGTGGCATCCACAATTTTAAAGATACGAGAAAACCAAAAACGCAGAATCGTAATGAATCGTAAGAATGACCATATCTTTTAGACTGCAGAATCTGAATTGGATCGTATAATTATTATAGCCAGAATCAAGAAAACAATTTCATTTTTTCTCACTCTGTCTCTCTCTAACACACAGGTTTCATGGTCGGTTTTGCCAATTGCAAAATATGAGTTCAAGGATCTCAGAACCCATAAGAGCTAGAACAACCAAATTTGGTGTCCACACTCCTAAGATATCGGACCTTGACCGTTTTGTGTCAAAATTTCGCCACACCCTCTTCCGCCCACACAAAGGACGAAAATCTGTTGCATCCACAATATCAAGGATACAAGAAAACTAAAAACGCAGAATCATAGATAATGACCATATCCATCAGATTCCTGAATCTGGATCAGATCGGATCATTTTTATAGCTAATAGGAACAAATCAATTTGCAGTGGCTACGCAGCGCCCGACGTCACGCTCAGACTGATTTTCCGTCTCTCTCGCACGCACTCTTTGTCGTGTCGTTTAATATTAGCGGCGTCTGCCGGAAGAGAGCCATACTGACTAAGTATCGGGTATAAATGTAGAGTTGCGGTGTCCACAGCAACTCACAACGTTCCCCCTCGTTTTAAATATTTTAAGCTGCAAAGAAAAAAAAAACCAAGTTTGGTGAATTTGCCTCGAAGACTGCTGAGCTGTTACTGGAAAAATATCCTGAAAAGAAGCTAACTCACACGCTTCATTCTGGAACATGGTCAAATTTGAATTGAACATCAGAGCCTACCAATTGGAGAGATGTTAGAAGAAGCCCAGGAAACGAGAAACAAAGATTACAAAAACAGGAATATGAATACGTGCAAGACATCACGAATTAAGGAAAACCAAGACCTTTTCAACATGTTGGAAACCTCTTCAGATCCAATTCAAATCAATTATTGTGCCGCTCGTGTATAATTTGCAAACATTTTGAGTGTACTTTATTTACTTTGCTTAAAGCTGCCAAGATGAGTTCAGATGACTCCAGCGATGGCCTGGAGGAGCTCAAAGACCTTATGGCCGTCTATGCAAAGAATGGAAACCGTAAACCTGCCGCCAGAGAGAACAAAAAGAAGGTAGCGGTCCCTGAGCCTTCATATGTGGAAGTACCTATGGAAAAGGTAATTATCGGCGATAAGCAGAAGTTTTTGTCGAACCTAGCCAAGTCCGTGGGGAAAAAGTGGAACCACAGCGATGACGAAGACGCTGCTGATGGTAAAAACGATGCGGAGCAGTCCTCAAGCAAAAGGAAGGCGGCCTGGACAGACTCGGACGACGACGATATACAGCTGGGTGATGTTAAGCGTCCCACGAAGCACACTGGACCTCTGACACACTTTTTTTGGACGTTGACTTGCAATGACTGCATCTTTCAAGAGGCGATGCAGTTACTGCACCGTCAAGTGGCCCGGGTGAAACCAGCTGAAGGCTGTTACGCGCGGATCCCAGGCAAAACGCAGCCCTCCTCCCGCCCAACCGACCGAGTGGCGCTGCCGCATGACGCACGGTGCGTAGCCGAACCGAACGCGAACATGAAAGAAAGATAGCTATTATACTAACATTCGAGCAAAATTAGCGCTAAACTTACTAAGAAACTAAGCATGCAATCAAAATACAAATACCACTACAATTACTAATTACTAGAAAGGTGTGTAAGGATTAGTAATTTAATAAGAGGAAGAGAATTAGTGGTGGATATAATATGGTAGAGGGAATTATAATCCGAGCATAAGACCCTAAACGGTTCATGCAAGGAATAATTCGATCTACAAAGTGGAAGGAACAACGGTATAAAATTTCTAGTCAGTCTAATAGGAATCGTGAAGTTTATGCGGCTCAACAGATCAGGGCTGTCTATGTCACCCCTGATCAAGTTGTGCATAAATATCACACCAAGCATTTTTCTACGGTTAACGAAGGATGGGAGGTTTACTAATAGTAGTCTACTAGAGTAAGATGGGAGTCTTACACCCGCATCCCAGTTAAGGCCCCGCAGAGCAAAGAGTAAAAAGTTTTTCTGTACTGATTCTATACGGTCCTGGTGTACTTTGTACTGAGGGCACCATACAAAGGAGCCGTATTCTAAGATCGGACGAACAAGCGAGGTATAGAGAGTCTTTGTTATATAGGGGTCGTCAAATTCCTTTGACCACCTCTTTCTAAACCCAAGCACGCCCATGGCCTTATTTACCATGGTAGAAATGTGTTCGGAAAACTTTAACTTGGGGTCTAATATAACACCCAGATCATCCACCAGGGTAATTCTCTCAAGAGAACCACCAAATAGGGTGTAGGGAGCCAACAAAGGGCTAGAACGATGAAATGTCATAACTTTGCATTTCGAGGCATTAAGGTGTAACAAGTTTGCACAACACCATGACTGAAAGTTATTGAGATCGGATTGCAAGCGAGAATGAAATGAAATGTCCTTGTACTGGACACAGAGTTTAACATCATCCGCATACATAAGTACTCGAGAGTATGTTAATACTGAAGGTAAGTCATTAATAAAGAGTGTGAAGAGTAAGGGGCCTAGATGGCTGCCTTGTGGTATTCCCGAAGAAACCTTTACTGGTAAAGAGAGGGAGTTTTTGAAGAGGACTCTTTGAGACCTAGAACAAAGATAGCTAGAAATCCATCTCAGGAGGTTGGGCGGAGGTTGGTTTACAGAGTCGAATGCTTTACTAAAGTCGGTGTAAATAACATCCGTCTGTAAGTTACCTTGAAAGCCTTTAATAATGAAAGAGGTAAACTCTAACAAGTTCGTGGTGGTTGAACGCCGCCTTATAAATCCATGCTGAGTTGGAGATATAAGTGACTTGCAGAGATGTTGCAAGTGCGGAGTTAACACCTTCTCAAACATTTTGGGAATAGCGGATAACTTTGCTATTCCTCTATAATTTTTTGCATCAGACTTGCTACCTTTTTTATGGAGAGGAATTATAAACGATTCCTTCCAGATCGGGGGAAGCAAGAAGAATCAATGGACAGGGTGAATAGTTTAAGCAAAGGTCGACACAGAGCCTCGGCGCAGTACCTGAGTACACAGCCTGGAACCCCGTCTGGACCCGGTGAAAACACCGGCTTAACTAGTCGAAGATCAAGAAGTAGAAACATTCATTTAACAAGGGACTGAAAATGCCGTTCGACCTCGGTAAACCGTATGGGTACGGATGACCAGAGTAGCTTTCCTCAGAATAGGTGGTCTGGAAAAATTGGGCAAAAAGATCGGCAATTGCCTGATCATTATTTGCCGACGTATTACAAAATGATAGCGAGGATGGGTGTGCGGACGTTCTACGCTTACTGTTTACGAAGCTGTAAAACTGTTTAGGGTCCTGAGAAAAACGTATCCTGCATCGAGATAGGTAGTTCTTATAGCATTGAGCATTAAGAACTGAAAAGTTTGACCGAGCTAATACATAGCGAGAGTGAGAAGTAGGAGAACCCACTTCTTGGAATTTTTTATAAAGTCTTGATTTTAAGTTTTTTAGACTGGATAACTCTTTGGTAAACCAAGGGGGTTTTCCAGATCTAGTCGGACAAGAAAGCGGGACACAAGAATCGAAAAATGTGCCAAGAGCATTGTAAAAAATGTTTGTGCCTTTTATGACATCATTGCACAAGTACAAAGCGGACCAATCAAAATCCCTAATGAGGTTATTAAGCTTCGCAAACTCGGCTTTACGAAAGCAGCGGACACGTTCAGGTAGTCTACTCGACCGATCCAATACAGTTGGTCCTATATCTAGCGACACCTCGAAAGTAGGGTGGTAGGCGTCTTCAGGTATAGTGAGCGGAAGGGCTCGGGTTAACAACACTATGGTCGGATCCGATACAAAGCATAGATCAAGCAATCGACCCAAGGAATTTTTCACATGATTGACTTGAGACAGGGACAGGTCAAGCAAGCCGTCCACAAAGTCTTGTCGTGACATGGGCACTAGGATACTAGACTCGTTTACCGAAGACCAAACAGTTCCTGGCAAGTTGAAGTCACCAAGAACTATCATACGATCTTTATCAGATAGCGAGGAAGAAA
This sequence comes from Drosophila miranda, assembly GCF_003369915.1. Lineage (NCBI taxonomy): Eukaryota > Metazoa > Arthropoda > Insecta > Diptera > Drosophilidae > Drosophila > Drosophila miranda. Next base: position 41,767,157 of record NC_046674.1, read on the forward strand.
CAGCGGTTAAAGCGGACAAGTGCTGCTCATAAATTGAAATATCCGAAGAAGTTGGGTATAAACGAGCATGTAATGAATATAGCGAAAGCGGGAAGAATCAGTTTTACACACAGGAATTCCAGTTCCTGTTGAACTTGGACAGTGAAGTGTTCCGACTCGAAGTAAGAGTACACTGCAATTAGAACCCTTCCTGCACGTCGAGACGAACGGTCCTTTCTAAAAGTTGTGTACCGACCTGCCAAAACCTCGGAACTAAGAATGTCCGGCTTTTACCAGTATTCAGTAAACACAATAACGTGGGAAGCAAATGCCACACTATCCCGGAAAAGTATGCTGAGCTTACTACGCAAGCCTTTTACATTCTGATAGGTTACTAAAAGAGAAGTTAGTTTTTTGGAAAGGTGGAAGCAAGACGGGAAGTTGAGGAAGAGGAAGTTGAGGTTGAGGGTGGCACACTGGAAAGATTTGTGAGGGATATGGGGGGGCCTATTCTTCATCTTAGCCTTAAACTCCTTCACCACCAAATGCTCCGGCCAAAATTTGGCGGAGCAAATGGTGTCAAATTGAGTTGGGGAGATGTTTATCTTAAACGAGGCTATCTCCCTGGCATAAGAGAAGTTGAATTTCTCCACCTTTAAGCCCACGGCTTTTATTTTGCTATGATTAAAAGCAATTACATCATTAGATGTGAGGTCAGGGGCCAGCCGTGAAACAAAATCTTGTCGTTTTGGTGGGACTCCCACCAGTGGTTTAGTCACCACAGGCCTAGTACCTGTGGTGGCAATATCCGGAGGTCCGGAACGTCTATTTACTGGTGGGATCGGGATAGACGGGACAACTAGCGAACTTGCGGACACCACGGACACGGACGCTGCAGACGTACTTGGCTGCACATTCTCCGAGGCGATGAATTCGGCTACCGAATCTGCATCGCCAGCAGCTGTCGTTGCCCTTGGAGTGGCAAACGAGATCAACTGCTGCACACTTGGAGTGGTCGGAGTCAGTTTTTCGGCGGCGCACGGCTGGGTTACGGTTGGCACTTGCAGATCCCGCGCAGTGACCCTTTTACGCCTCGGAGACTCATTCAGTAGTTGCAGACTGCCAAACTGAGATTGTACTGCTTTTTAAAGCCAACGGTCAGCTCCTTAAAGCCCTTCCGCGTCTGCCTCATAAAAGCCACCATGTCATTCTCCACCGTACGGCATGCCTCGCAACTGTAATGCAACCCATTACGTTTAGCTATAGCATCACTCACGAGGCCAGAAAATCCAGCGCATTTTGCGTGCACTACGCTGTCGCAGAGCCAGCAGGGGACATTCGGCTGATCGTGAGTGATCTGCTTCTTATAGGTTTTTTTGGCGCAGACCACAGCGTATTCCATTTTTATTATTAATATATTTGCTCAAGAAAATTTACGAAAAAAATACAATTTCCAAAACAAATTGGTATCACACCAATGTGCCAGACAACGCTCAAAGTGGAATTGGTAAAAAATGAGAGCAGAGTGGAGAGCGGTTATAGCGAGCGGTACTGAGTAGAGAGCGCTATTGCTCAGAAAGTTTAAAGCGAGAGAGAGAAAGAACAGTTACAGTTATTGAAGTTGAGGTGATAGCGAGAGAGTGATAAAACAACAAAAGCTACAAGACGAGAGACGAGAGCTCTAATGCAATGTAATTTACTCACGTCAACAACACAAACACAACAACCCGACGCCGAACAATTTTAAGTTCAATAAATAATAGTTAAACACAAATCAAAAGGCATGCACTCGCGGAAAAGAATAGGTTTCCAGATAGTAGGTGGTTTACGAAGGTATTTAATGTTTATTTAAGAAAACACCGGTTGTTTACATATGTAAAACAAAGGGAAAATATGCGGAGCGCAAAACAAAAACGCGTCTGATCTTTTTTTTTTTTCCTTTCCTTTGTGTGGACGTTGACATGCAATGACTGCATCTTTCAAGAGGCGATGCAGTTACTGCACCGTCAAGTGGCCCGTGTGACACCAGCAGAAGGCTGCTACGCGCGGATCCCAGGCAAAACGCAGCCCTCCTCCCGCCCAACCGACCGAGGGGCGGTGCCGCATTACGCGCGGTGCGTAGCCGAACCAAACGCGAACATGCAAGAAAGATAGCTATTAGACTAACATTCGAGGAAAATTAGTACTAAACTTACTAAGAAACTATGCATGCAATCAAAGTACAAATACCACTACAGTTACTAATTAATAGAAAGGTGTGTAAGGATTAGTAATTTAATAAGAGGAAGAGAATTAGTGGTGGATATAATATGGTAGAGGGAATTATAATCCGAGCATAAGACCCTAAACGGTTCATGCAAGGAATAATTCGATCTACAAAGTGGAAGGAACAACGGTATAAAATTTCTAGTCAGTCTAATAGGAATCGTGAAGTTTATGCGGCTCAACAGATCAGGGCTGTCTATGTCACCCCTGATCAAGTTGTGCATAAATATCACACCAAGCATTTTTCTACGGTTAACGAAGGATGGGAGGTTTACTAATAGTAGTCTACTAGAGTAAGATGGGAGTCTTACACCCGCATCCCAGTTAAGGCCCCGCAGAGCAAAGAGTAAAAAGTTTTTCTGTACTGATTCTATACGGTCCTGGTGTACTTTGTACTGAGGGCACCATACAAAGGAGCCGTATTCTAAGATCGGACGAACAAGCGAGGTATAGAGAGTCTTTGTTATATAGGGGTCGTCAAATTCCTTTGACCACCTCTTTCTAAACCCAAGCACGCCCATGGCCTTATTTACCATGGTAGAAATGTGTTCGGAAAACTTTAACTTGGGGTCTAATATAACACCCAGATCATCCACCAGGGTAATTCTCTCAAGAGAACCACCAAATAGGGTGTAGGGAGCCAACAAAGGGCTAGAACGATGAAATGTCATAACTTTGCATTTCGAGGCATTAAGGTGTAACAAGTTTGCACAACACCATGACTGAAAGTTATTGAGATCGGATTGCAAGCGAGAATGAAATGAAATGTCCTTGTACTGGACACAGAGTTTAACATCATCCGCATACATAAGTACTCGAGAGTATGTTAATACTGAAGGTAAGTCATTAATAAAGAGTGTGAAGAGTAAGGGGCCTAGATGGCTGCCTTGTGGTACTCCCGAAGAAACCTTTACTGGTAAAGAGAGGGAGTTTTTGAAGAGGACTCTTTGAGACCTAGAACAAAGATAGCTAGAAATCCATCTCAGGAGGTTGGGCGGAAACCCTAAAAGGTCAAGTTTATGCGCTAAAAGGGAATGGTTTACAGAGTCGAATGCTTTACTAAAGTCGGTGTAAATAACATCCGTCTGTAAGTTACATTGAAAGCCTTTAATAATGAAAGAGGTAAACTCTAACAAGTTCGTGGTGGTTGATCGCCGCCTTATAAATCCATGCTGAGTTGGAGATATAAGTGACTTGCAGAGATGTTGCAAGTGCGGAGTTAAAACCCTCTCAAACATTTTAGGAATAGCGGATAACTTTGCTATACCTCTATAATTTTTTGCATCAGACTTGCTACATTTTTTATGGAGAGGAATTATAAACGATTCCTTCCAGATCGGGGGGAAGCAAGAAGAATCAATGGATAGGGTGAATAGTTTAAGCAAAGATCCACACAGAGCCTCGGCGCAGTACCTGAGTACACAACCTGGAACCCCGTCTGGACCCGGTGAAAACACCGGCTTAACTAGTCGAAGATCATGAAGTAGGGAACATTCATTTAACAAGGGACTGAAAATGCCGTTCGACCTCGGTAAACCGTATGGGTACGGATGACCAGAGTAGCTTTCCTCAGAATAGGTGGTTTGGAAGAATTGGGCAAAAAGATCGGCAATTGCCTGATCATTATTTGCCGACGTATTACAAAATGATAGCGAGGATGGGTGTGCGGACGTTCTACGCTTACTGTTTACGAAGCTGTAAAACTGTTTAGGGTCCTGAGAAAAACGTATCCTGCATCGAGATAGGTAGTTCTTATAGCATTGAGCATTAAGAACTGAAAAGTTTGACCGAGCTAATACATAGCGAGAGTGAGAAGTAGGAGAACCCACTTCTTGGAATTTTTTATAAAGTCTTGATTTTAAGTTTTTTAGACTGGATAACTCTTTGGTAAACCAAGGGGGTTTTCCAGATCTAGTCGGACAAGAAAGCGGGACACAAGAATCGAAAAATGTGCCAAGAGCATTGTAAAAAATGTTTGTGCCTTTTATGACATCAGTGCACAAGTACAAAGCGGACCAATCAAAATCCCTAATGAGGTTATTAAGCTTCGCAAACTCGGCTTTACGAAAGCAGCGGACACGTTCAGGTAGTCTACTCGACCGATCCAATACAGTTGGTCCTATATCTAGCGACACCTCGAAAGTAGGGTGGTAGGCGTCTTCAGGTATAGTGAGCGGAAGGGCTCGGGTTAACAACACTATGGTCGGATCCGATACAAAGCATAGATCAAGCAATCGACCCAAGGAATTTTTCACATGATTGACTTGAGACAGGGACAGGTCAAGCAAGCCGTCCACAAAGTCTTGTCGTGACATGGGCACTAGGATACTAGACTCGTTTACCGAAGACCAAACAGTTCCTGGCAAGTTGAAGTCACCAAGAACTATCATACGATCTTTATCAGATAGCGAGGAAGAAACAGCGGTTAAAGCGGACAAGTGCTGCTCATAAATTGAAATATCCGAAGAAGGTGGGTATAAACGAGCATGTAATGAATATAGCGAAAGCGGGAAGAATCAGTTTTACACACAGGAATTCCAGTTCCTGTTGAACTTGCACAGTGAAGTGTTCCGACGTGAAGTAAGAGTACACTGCAATTAGAACCCCTCCTGCACGTCGAGACGAACGGTCCTTTCTAAAAGTTGTGTACCGACCTGCCAAAACCTCGGAACTAAGAATGTCCGGCTTTAACCAGGTTTCAGTAAACACAATAACGTGGGAAGCAAATGCCACACTATCCCGGAAAAGTATGCTGAGCTTACTACGCAAGCCTCTTACATTCTGATAGGTTACTAAAAGAGAAGTTAGTTTTTTGGAAAGGTGGAAGCAAGACGGGAAGTTGAGGAAGAGGAAGTTGAGGTTGAGGGTAGCACACTGGAAAGATTTGGAAGGGATATGGGGGGGCCTATTCTTCTTCTTAGCCTTAAACTCCTTCACCACCAAATGCTCCGGCCAAAATTTGGCGGAGCAAATGGTGTCAAATTGAGTTGGGGAGATGCTTATCTTAAACGAGGCTATCTCCCTGGCATAAGAGAAGTTAAATTTCTCCACCTTAAAACCCACGGCTTTTATTTTGCTTTGAATAAAATCAATTACATCATTAGATGTGAGGTCAGGGGCCAGCCGTGAAACAAAAACTTGTCGTTTTGGTGGGACTCCCACCAGTGGTTTAGTCACCACAGGCCTAGTACCTGTGGTGGCAATATCCGGAGGTCCGGAACGTCTATTTACTGGTGGGATCGGGATAGACGGGACAACTAGCGAACTTGCGGACACCACGGACACGGACGCTGCAGACGTACTTGGCTGCACATTCTCCGAGGCGATGAATTCGGCTACCGAATCTGCATCGCCAGCAGCTTTCGTTGCCCTTGGAGTGGCAAACGAGATCAACTGCTGCACACTTGGAGTGGTCGGAGTCAGTTTTTCGGCGGCGCACGGCTGAGTGACGGTTGGCAATTGCAGATCCCGCGGAGTGACCTTTTTGCGCTTCGGAGACTCATTCAGCAGTTTTAAACCGCTAAGCTGAGCCTCCATGGCTAGGAGCCGATCGTATTGGTTTTTAAAACCAACGGTCAGCTCCTTAAAGCCACTCCGCGTCTGCCTCATGAAAGCCACCATGTCTTTCTCCACCGCACGGCATGCCTCGCAACTGTAATGCAAGCCATTACGTTTGGCTATAGCATCACTCACGAGGCCAGAAAATCCAGCGCATTTTGCGTGCACTACGCTGTCGCAGAGCCAGCAGGGGACATTCGGCTGATCGTGGGTGATCTGCTTCTTACAGCTTTTTTTGGCACAGACCACAGCGTATTCCATTTTATTATTTATTTATATACTATTATTTGCAAAACAAATTGGTATCAGACCAATGTGCCAGACAACGCTCAAAGCGGAATTGGTAAAAAAAAGAGAGCAGAGTGGAGAGCGGTTATAGCGAGAGCTACTAAGCAGAGAGCGCTATTGCTCGGAAAGTTTGAAGAGCGAGAGAGAAAGAACAGTTATTGAAGTTGAGGTGATAGCGAGAAAGTGATAAAACAACAAAAGCTACCAGACGAGAGCGGACTGCAATGCAATGTAATGCGTACTCACTCACTGCAACAACACAAACACAAGCACAAGCACAAGCCGACTCCGAAAAATAAAAAGTTAAATAATGTTTTAATACAAATCAAAAGGCATGCACTCGCGTAATAGAATAGGTTTCCAGATTGTTGTCTGGTTAGGAAGTATAATTAGAATTTAGTTAGGAAAACACCGGCTGTTTATTCAAAACAAAAGGAAAAAATGCGGAGCGCAAAACAAAAACACGTCTGATCACTACGAAAGATCTAATTCTACGAAAGAGAACGAATGCGAATTGATTTATAATCATTTATTTTCTTCCCCTATTCTTTCTTCATAATGTTTCTCGTCTACCTGTCTAATTTCGCCCGTCCTTTTGAAAGGGTTTGTTACCTTAGACTTAACTAGAGGAGACAGTTTATAGCGGGTATCTACTTCATACTCTATGCGGTTTTTATTTAATTGAGTGATTTTATTCACTTTATTCAGTTGGGTGTCATAATCAGGTGAGCCTGCATAAATGAATATATCAGCTAGAGTCCTGTTTGTGGTATTATGTTTTGTTTTATGATTATAAGTGTAAAGAATTAATTCAAATTTCGTGAATCTATCTTCTGGGCTATCCTCGCTAGATATTATTTGTAATTTTTCATTTATTGTTTTATGAAATCTTTCTACGTCGGATATTCCATTTTTGCTGGAAGTGATCTCCATTTTGACGTTTTCCGCATTCAGCCTAGCTTGCAATGCTGCGCACATAAAAGCTGAATCCTTGTCGGCTTTGATTTCAATAGGTTTGCCCATCTCGTTTAAAACTTTCATGATGGCTCTTTTTGCTTCTAACCAGTCACGACTTTTTATACCCGATACTCAAAATGAGTATTGGGGTATATTAGATTTGTGGTAAAAGTGGATGTGTGTAACGTCCAGAAGGAGTCGTTTCCGACCCCATAAAGTATATATATTCTTGATCAGCATCAATAGCCGAGTCGATTGAGCCCTGTCTGTCTGTCCGTCTGTCCGTCCGTCCGTCTGTCCGTCTGTCCGTCCCCTTCAGCGCCTAGTGCTTAAAGACTATAAGATCTAGAGCAACGATGTTTTGGATCCAGACTTCTGTGATATGTCACTGCTACAAAAATATTTCAAAACTTCGCCCCGCCCACTTCCTCCCCCACAAAGGACGAAAATCTGTGGCATCCACATTTTTAAAGATACGATAAAACCAAAAACGCAGAATCGTAGAAGATGACTATATCTTCTAGAGTGCAAAATCTGAACCAGATCGTATAATGATTATAGCCAGAATCAAGAAAGCAATTTCATTTTTTCTCGCTCTGTCTCTCTCTAACACACAGGTTTCATGGTCGGTTTTGCCAATTGCAAAATATGAGTTCAAGGATCTCAGAACCAATAAGAGCCAGAGCAACCAAATTTGGTATCCACACTCCTGTGATATCGGACCTTGACCGTTTCGTGTCCAAATTTCGCCACACCCCCTTCCGCCCCCGCAAAGGACGAAAATCTGGGGCATCCACAAATCTCAGAGACTATTAAGGCTAGAGTAACCAAATTTGCTATCCGCACCTCTGTTAGATCTCACTATAAAACGTATATCTCAATATTTCGCCCCACCCCCTTCCGCCCCCACAAAGGACGAAAGTCTGTTGCATCCACAATATTGCAGATTCGAGAAAACTAAAAACGCAGAATCATAGATAACGACCATATCTATCAGATTGCTGAATCTGGTTTAGATCAGATCATTTTTATAGCCAAAAGGAACAAATCAATTTGCAGTGGCTACGCAGCGCCCGACGTCACGCTCAGACTGATTTTCTGTCTCTCTCGCACGCACTCTTTGTTGTGTCGTTTAATATTAGAGGCGTCTGCCGGAGGAGAGCCATACTGACTTAGTATCGGGTATAACTGTAGAGTTGCGGTGTACGCAGCAACTCACAACGTTCCCCCTCGTTACTTCTACAAGAGTGGCAAACTTCGAGTATACGTCAATACATGATAGGAACTGTTGGTTACCAATCATATAGAAGTCCATGACGTTTTTCTCTCTGATGTTCAGTATTTCCGGTGTGGTTTCGAATGCCAACTTCGTATTTCTATGCTCTGTTTTGGCAATATTACAAGTAGGACATTCGTTTATGATGTTTTGGATTAGTTTTTGATAGTCCGGGTAATAGTATTTTCCCCTAAACCAATTGACGGTTTTCTCTATCCCTGGGTGGAGTAAGCCTTTATGATTTTTATACCCGATACTCAAAATGAGTATTGTGGTATATTAGATTTGTGGTAAAAGTGGATGTGTGTAACGTCCAGAAGGAATCGTTTCCGACCCCATAAAGTATTATATTCTTGATCAGCATCAATAGCCGAGTCGATTGAGCCCTGTCTGTCTGTCCGTCTGTCCGTCCCTATCAGCGCCTAGTCCTCAAAGACTATAAGAGCTAGAGCAACGACGTTTTATATCCGGACTTCTGTGATATGTCACTGCTACAAGTATATTTGAAAACTTTGCCCTGCCCACTTCCGCCCCCACAAAGGGCTAAAATCTGTGGCATCCACAATTTCAAAGATACAAGAAAACTGAAAACGCAGAATCGTAGAGGATGACTATATCTTCTAGAGTGCAAAAGGTAAACTGTAACAAGCTCGTGGTGGTTGATCGCCGCTTTATAAATCCATGCTGAGTTGGAGATATAAGTGACTTGCAGAGATGTTGCAAGTGCGGAGTTAAAACCCTCTCAAACATTTTAGGAATAGCGGATAACTTTGCTATACCTCTATAATTTTTCCTTCCAGATCGGGGGGAGGCAAGAAGAATCAATGGATAGGGTGAATAGTTTAAGCAAAGGTCCACACAGAGCCTCGGCGCAGTACCTGAGTACACAACCTGGAACCCCGTCTGGACCCGGTGAAAACACCGGCTTAACTAGTCGAAGATCATGAAGTAGGGAACATTCATTTAACAAGGGACTGAAAATGCCGTTCGACCTCGGTAAACCGTATGGGTACGGATGACCAGAGTAGCTTTCCTCAGAATAGGTGGTTTGGAAGAATTGGGCAAAAAGATCGGCAATTGCCTGATCATTATTTGCCGACGTATTACAAAATGATAGCGAGGATGGGTGTGCGGACGTTCTACGCTTACTGTTTACGAAGCTGTAAAACTGTTTAGGGTCCTGAGAAAAACGTATCCTGCATCGAGATAGGTAGTTCTTATAGCATTGAGCATTAAGAACTGAAAAGTTTGACCGAGCTAATACATAGCGAGAGTGAGAAGTAGGAGAACCCACTTCTTGGAATTTTTTATAAAGTCTTGATTTTAAGTTTTTTAGACTGGATAACTCTTTGGTAAACCAAGGGGGTTTTCCAGATCTAGTCGGACAAGAAAGCGGGACACAAGAATCGAAAAATGTGCCAAGAGCATTGTAAAAAATGTTTGTGCCTTTTATGACATCAGTGCACAAGTACAAAGCGGACCAATCAAAATCCCTAATGAGGTTATTAAGCTTCGCAAACTCGGCTTTACGAAAGCAGCGGACACGTTCAGGTAGTCTACTCGACCGATCCAATACAGTTGGTCCTATATCTAGCGACACCTCGAAAGTAGGGTGGTAGGCGTCTTCAGGTATAGTGAGCGGAAGGGCTCGGGTTAACAACACTATGGTCGGATCCGATACAAAGCATAGATCAAGCAATCGACCCAAGGAATTTTTCACATGATTGACTTGAGACAGGGACAGGTCAAGCAAGCCGTCCACAAAGTCTTGTCGTGACATGGGCACTAGGATACTAGACTCGTTTACCGAAGACCAAACAGTTCCTGGCAAGTTGAAGTCACCAAGAACTATCATATGATCTTTATCTGATAGCGAGGAAGAAACAGCAGTTAAAGCGGACAAATTCTGCTCATAAATAGAGATATCTGTAGAAGGTGGAACATACGAGAAAGTAATGAATATAGTGAAAGCGGGAAGAATCAGTTTTACACACAGGAATTCCAGTTCCGGTTGAACCTGGACTGTGAAGTGTTCCGACGTGAAGTAAGAGTCCACTGCAATTTGAACCCCTCCTGCACGTCGAGACGAACGGTCCTTTCTAAAAGTTGTGTACCGACCTGCCAAAACCTCGGAACTAAGAATGTCCGGCTTTAACCAGGTTTCAGTAAACACAATAACGTGGGAAGCAAATGCAACACTATCCCGGAAAAGTATGCTGAGCTTACTACGCAAGCCTCTTACATTCTGATAGGTTACTAAAAGAGAAGTTAGTTTTTTGGAAAGGTGGAAGCAAGACGGGAAGTTGAGGATGAGGAAGAGGAAGTTGAGGTTGAGGGTGGCACACTGGAAAGATTTGTAAGGGATATGGGGGGCCTATTCTTCATCTAAGCCTTAAATTCCTTCACCACCAAATGCTCCGGCCAAAATTTGGCGGAGCAAATGGTGTCAAATTGAGTTGGGGAGATGCTTATCTTAAACGAGGCTATCTCCCTGGCATAAGAGAAGTTAAATTTCTCCACCTTAAAACCCACGGCTTTTATTTTGCTTTGAATAAAATCAATTACATCATTAGATGTGAGGTCAGGGGCCAGCCGTGAAACAAAAACTTGTCGTTTTGGTGGGACTCCCACCAGTGGTTTAGTCACCACAGGCCTAGTACCTGTGGTGGCAATATCCGGAGGTCCGGAACGTCTATTTACTGGTGGGATCGGGATAGACGGGACAACTAGCGAACTTGCGGACACCACGGACACGGACGCTGCAGACGTACTTGGCTGCACATTCTCCGAGGCGATGAATTCGGCTACCGAATCTGCATCGCCAGCAGCTTTCGTTGCCCTTGGAGTGGCAAACGAGATCAACTGCTGCACACTTGGAGTGGTCGGAGTCAGTTTTTCGGCGGCGCACGGCTGAGTGACGGTTGGCAATTGCAGATCCCGCGGAGTGACCTTTTTGCGCCTCGGAGACTCATTCAGCAGTTTTAAACCGCTAAACTGAGCCTCCATGGCTAGGAGCCGATCGTATTGGTTTTTAAAACCAACGGTCAGCTCCTTAAAGCCACTCCGCGTCTGCCTCATGAAAGCCACCATGTCTTTCTCCACCGCACGGCATGCCTCGCAACTGTAATGCAAGCCATTACGTTTGGCTATAGCATCACTCACGAGGCCAGAAAATCCAGCGCATTTTGCGTGCACTACGCTGTCGCAGAGCCAGCAGGGGACATTCGGCTGATCGTGGGTGATCTGCTTCTTACAGCTTTTTTTGGCACAGACCACAGCGTATTCCATTTTATTATTTATTTATATACTATTATTTGCAAAACAAATTGGTATCAGACCAATGTGCCAGACAACGCTCAAAGCGGAATTGGTAAAAAAAAGAGAGCAGAGTGGAGAGCGGTTATAGCGAGAGCTACTAAGCAGAGAGCGCTATTGCTCGGAAAGTTTGAAGAGCGAGAGAGAAAGAACAGTTATTGAAGTTGAGGTGATAGCGAGAAAGTGATAAAACAACAAAAGCTACCAGACGAGAGCGGACTGCAATGCAATGTAATGCGTACTCACTCACTGCAACAACACAAACACAAGCACAAGCACAAGCCGACGCCGAAAAATAAAAAGTTAAATAATGTTTTAATACAAATCAAAAGGCATGCACTCGCGTAATAGAATAGGTTTCCAGATTGTTGTCTGGTTAGGAAGTATAATTAGAATTTAGTTAGGAAAACACCGGCTGTTTATTCAAAACAAAAGGAAAAAATGCGGAGCGCAAAACAAAAACACGTCTGATCACTACGAAAGATCTAATTCTACGAAAGAGAACGAATGCGAATTGATTTATAATCATTTATTTTCTTCCCCTATTCTTTCTTCATAATGTTTCTCGTCTACCTGTCTAATTTCGCCCGTCCTTTTGAAAGGGTTTGTTACCTTAGACTTAACTAGAGGAGACAGTTTATAGCGGGTATCTACTTCATACTCTATGCGGTTTTTATTTAATTGAGTGATTTTATTCACTTTATTTAGTTGGGTGTCATAATCAGGTGAGCCTGCATAAATGAATATATCAGCTAGAGTCCTGTTTGTGGTATTATGTTTTGTTTTATGATTATAAGTGTAAAGAATTAATTCAAATTTCGTGAATCTATCTTCTGGGCTATCCTCGCTAGATATTATTTGTAATTTTTCATTTATTGTTTTATGAAATCTTTCTACGTCGGATATTCCATTTTTGCTGGAAGTGATCTCCATTTTGACGTTTTCCGCATTCAGCCTAGCTTGCAATGCTGCGCACATAAAAGCTGAATCCTTGTCGGCTTTGATTTCAATAGGTTTGCCCATCTCGTTTAAAACTTTCATGATGGCTCTTTTTGCTTCTAACCAGTCACGACTTTTTATACCCGATACTCAAAATGAGTATTGGGGTATATTAGATTTGTGGTAAAAGTGGATGTGTGTAACGTCCAGAAGGAGTCGTTTCCGACCCCATAAAGTATATATATTCTTGATCAGCATCAATAGCCGAGTCGATTGAGCCCTGTCTGTCTGTCCGTCTGTCCGTCCGTCCGTCTGTCCGTCTGTCCGTCCCCTTCAGCGCCTAGTGCTTAAAGACTATAAGATCTAGAGCAACGATGTTTTGGATCCAGACTTCTGTGATATGTCACTGCTACAAAAATATTTCAAAACTTCGCCCCGCCCACTTCCGCCCCCACAAAGGACGAAAATCTGTGGCATCCACATTTTTAAAGATACGATAAAACCAAAAACGCAGAATCGTAGAAGATGATTATATCTTCTAGAGTGCAAAATCTGAACCAGATCGTATAATGATTATAGCCAGAATCAAGAAAGCAATTTCATTTTTTCTCGCTCTGTCTCTCTCTAACACACAGGTTTCATGGTCGGTTTTGCCAATTGCAAAATATGAGTTCAAGGATCTCAGAACCAATAAGAGCCAGAGCAACCAAATTTGGTATCCACACTCCTGTGATATCGGACCTTGACCGTTTCGTGTCCAAATTTCGCCACACCCCCTTCCGCCCCCGCAAAGGACGAAAATCTGGGGCATCCACAAATCTCAGAGACTATTAAGGCTAGAGTAACCAAATTTGCTATCCGCACCTCTGTTAGATCTCACTATAAAACGTATATCTCAATATTTCGCCCCACTCCCTTCCGCCCCCACAAAGGACGAAAGTCTGTTGCATCCACAATATTGCAGATTCGAGAAAACTAAAAACGCAGAATCATAGATAACGACCATATCTATCAGATTGCTGAATCTGGTTTAGATCAGATCATTTTTATAGCCAAAAGGAACAAATCAATTTGCAGTGGCTACGCAGCGCCCGACGTCACGCTCAGACTGATTTTCTGTCTCTCTCGCACGCACTCTTTGTTGTGTCGTTTAATATTAGAGGCGTCTGCCGGAGGAGAGCCATACTGACTTAGTATCGGGTATAACTGTAGAGTTGCGGTGTACGCAGCAACTCACAACGTTCCCCCTCGTTACTTCTACAAGAGTGGCAAACTTCGAGTATACGTCAATACATGATAGGAACTGTTGGTTACCAATCATATAGAAGTCCATGACGTTTTTCTCTCTGATGTTCAGTATTTCCGGTGTGGTTTCGAATGCCAACTTCGTATTTCTATGCTCTGTTTTGGCAATATTACAAGTAGGACATTCGTTTATGATGTTTTGGATTAGTTTTTGATAGTCCGGGTAATAGTATTTTCCCCTAAACCAATTGACGGTTTTCTCTATCCCTGGGTGGAGTAAGCCTTTATGATTTTTATACCCGATACTCAAAATGAGTATTGGGGTATATTAGATTTGTGGTAAAAGTGGATGTGTGTAACGTCCAGAAGGAATCGTTTCCGACCCCATAAAGTATTATATTCTTGATCAGCATCAATAGCCGAGTCGATTGAGCCCTGTCTGTCTGTCCGTCTGTCCGTCCCTATCAGCGCCTAGTCCTCAAAGACTATAAGAGCTAGAGCAACGACGTTTTATATCCGGACTTCTGTGATATGTCACTGCTACAAGTATATTTGAAAACTTTGCCCTGCCCACTTCCGCCCCCACAAAGGGCTAAAATCTGTGGCATCCACAATTTCAAAGATACAAGAAAACTGAAAACGCAGAATCGTAGAGGATGACTATATCTTCTAGAGTGCAAAAGGTAAACTGTAACAAGCTCGTGGTGGTTGATCGCCGCTTTATAAATCCATGCCGAGTTGGAGATATAAGTGACTTGCAGAGATGCTGCAAGTGCGGAGTTAAAACCCTCTCAAACATTTTAGGAATAGCGGATAACTTTGCTATACCTCTATAATTTTTTGCATCAGACTTGCTACATTTTTTATGGAGAGGAATTATAAACGATTCCTTCCAGATCGGGGGGAAGCAAGAAGAATCAATGGATAGGGTGAATAGTTTAAGCAAAGGTCCACACAGAGCCTCGGCGCAGTACCTGAGTACACAACCTGGAACCCCGTCTGGACCCGGTGAAAACACCGGCTTAACTAGTCGAAGATCATGAAGTAGGGAACATTCATTTAACAAGGGACTGAAAATGCCGTTCGACCTCGGTAAACCGTATGGGTACGGATGACCAGAGTAGCTTTCCTCAGAATAGGTGGTTTGGAAGAATTGGGCAAAAAGATCGGCAATTGCCTGATCATTATTTGCCGACGTATTACAAAATGATAGCGAGGATGGGTGTGCGGACGTTCTACGCTTACTGTTTACGAAGCTGTAAAACTGTTTAGGGTCCTGAGAAAAACGTATCCTGCATCGAGATAGGTAGTTCTTATAGCATTGAGCATTAAGAACTGAAAAGTTTGACCGAGCTAATACATAGCGAGAGTGAGAAGTAGGAGAACCCACTTCTTGGAATTTTTTATAAAGTCTTGATTTTAAGTTTTTTAGACTGGATAACTCTTTGGTAAACCAAGGGGGTTTTCCAGATCTAGTCGGACAAGAAAGCGGGACACAAGAATCGAAAAATGTGCCAAGAGCATTGTAAAAAATGTTTGTGCCTTTTATGACATCAGTGCACAAGTACAAAGCGGACCAATCAAAATCCCTAATGAGGTTATTAAGCTTCGCAAACTCGGCTTTACGAAAGCAGCGGACACGTACAGGTAGTCTACTCGACCGATCCAATACAGTTGGTCCTATATCTAGCGACACCTCGAAAGTAGGGTGGTAGGCGTCTTCAGGTATAGTGAGCGGAAGGGCTCGGGTTAACAACACTATGGTCGGATCCGATACAAAGCATAGATCAAGCAATCGACCCAAGGAATTTTTCACATGATTGACTTGAGACAGGGACAGGTCAAGCAAGCCGTCCACAAAGTCTTGTCGTGACATGGGCACTAGGATACTAGACTCGTTTACCGAAGACCAAACAGTTCCTGGCAAGTTGAAGTCACCAAGAACTATCATACGATCTTTATCAGATAGCGAGGAAGAAACAGCGGTTAAAGCGGACAAGTGCTGCTCATAAATTGAAATATCCGAAGAAGGTGGGTATAAACGAGCATGTAATGAATATAGCGAAAGCGGGAAGAATCAGTTTTACACACAGGAATTCCAGTTCCTGTTGAACTTGGACAGTGAAGTGTTCCGACGTGAAGTAAGAGTACACTGCAATTAGAACCCCTCCTGCACGTCGAGACGAATGGTCCTTTCTAAAAGTTGTGTACCGACCTGCCAAAACCTCGGAACTAAGAATGTCCGGCTTTAACCAGGTTTCAGTAAACACAATAACGTGGGAAGCAAATGCCACACTATCCCGGAAAAGTATGCTGAGCTTACTACGCAAGCCTCTTACATTCTGATAGGTTACTAAAAGAGAAGTTAGTTTTTTGGAAAGGTGGAAGCAAGACGGGAAGTTGAGGTTGAGGGTGGCACACTGGAAAGATTTGGAAGGGATATGGGGGGCCTATTCTTCTTCTTAGCCTTAAACTCCTTCACCACCAAATGCTCCGGCCAAAATTTGGCGGAGCAAATGGTGTCAAATTGAGTTGGGGAGATGCTTATCTTAAACGAGGCTATCTCCCTGGCATAAGAGAAGTTAAATTTCTCCACCTTTAAACCCACGGCTTTTATTTTGCTTTGAATAAAAGCAATTACATCATTAGATGTGAGGTCAGGGGCCAGCCGTGAAACAAAAACTTGTCGTTTTGGTGGGACTCCCACCAGTGGTTTAGTCACCACAGGCCTAGTACCTGTGGTGGCAATATCCGGAGGTCCGGAACGTCTATTTACTGGTGGGATCGGGATAGACGGGACAACTAGCGAACTTGCGGACACCACGGACACGGATGCTGCAGACGTACTTGGCTGCACATTCTCCGAGGCGATGAATTCGGCTACCGAATCTGCATCGCTAGCAGCTTTCGTTGCCCTTGGAGTGGCAAACGAGATCAACTGCTGCACACTTGGAGTGGTCGGAGTCAGTTTTTCGGCGGCGCACGGCTGAGTGACGGTTGGCAATTGCAGATCCCGCGGAGTGACCTTTTTGCGCCTCGGAGACTCATTCAGCAGTTTTAAACCGCTAAGCTGAGCCTCCATGGCTAGGAGCCGATCGTATTGGTTTTTAAAACCAACGGTCAGCTCCTTAAAGCCACTCCGCGTCTGCCTCATGAAAGCCACCATGTCTTTCTCCACCGCACGGCATGCCTCGCAACTGTAATGCAAGCCATTACGTTTGGCTATAGCATCACTCACGAGGCCAGAAAATCCAGCGCATTTTGCGTGCACTACGCTGTCGCAGAGCCAGCAGGGGACATTCGGCTGATCGTGGGTGATCTGCTTCTTACAGCTTTTTTTGGCACAGACCACAGCGTATTCCATTTTATTATTTATTTATATACTATTATTTGCAAAACAAATTGGTATCAGACCAATGTGCCAGACAACGCTCAAAGCGGAATTGGTAAAAAAAAGAGAGCAGAGTGGAGAGCGGTTATAGCGAGAGCTACTAAGCAGAGAGCGCTATTGCTCGGAAAGTTTGAAGAGCGAGAGAGAAAGAACAGTTATTGAAGTTGAGGTGATAGCGAGAAAGTGATAAAACAACAAAAGCTACCAGACGAGAGCGGACTGCAATGCAATGTAATGCGTACTCACTCACTGCAACAACACAAACACAAGCACAAGCACAAGCCGACGCCGAAAAATAAAAAGTTAAATAATGTTTTAATACAAATCAAAAGGCATGCACTCGCGTAATAGAATAGGTTTCCAGATTGTTGTCTGGTTAGGAAGTATAATTAGAATTTAGTTAGGAAAACACCGGCTGTTTATTCAAAACAAAAGGAAAAAATGCGGAGCGCAAAACAAAAACACGTCTGATCACTACGAAAGATCTAATTCTACGAAAGAGAACGAATGCGAATTGATTTATAATCATTTATTTTCTTCCCCTATTCTTTCTTCATAATGTTTCTCGTCTACCTGTCTAATTTCGCCCGTCCTTTTGAAAGGGTTTGTTACCTTAGACTTAACTAGAGGAGACAGTTTATAGCGGGTATCTACTTCATACTCTATGCGGTTTTTATTTAATTGAGTGATTTTATTCACTTTATTTAGTTGGGTGTCATAATCAGGTGAGCCTGCATAAATGAATATATCAGCTAGAGTCCTGTTTGTGGTATTATGTTTTGTTTTATGATTATAAGTGTAAAGAATTAATTCAAATTTCGTGAATCTATCTTCTGGGCTATCCTCGCTAGATATTATTTGTAATTTTTCATTTATTGTTTTATGAAATCTTTCTACGTCGGATATTCCATTTTTGCTGGAAGTGATCTCCATTTTGACGTTTTCCGCATTCAGCCTAGCTTGCAATGCTGCGCACATAAAAGCTGAATCCTTGTCGGCTTTGATTTCAATAGGTTTGCCCATCTCGTTTAAAACTTTCATGATGGCTCTTTTTGCTTCTAACCAGTCACGACTTTTTATACCCGATACTCAAAATGAGTATTGGGGTATATTAGATTTGTGGTAAAAGTGGATGTGTGTAACGTCCAGAAGGAGTCGTTTCCGACCCCATAAAGTATATATATTCTTGATCAGCATCAATAGCCGAGTCGATTGAGCCCTGTCTGTCTGTCCGTCCGTCCGTCTGTCCGTCTGTCCGTCCGTCCGTCTGTCCGTCCCCTTCAGCGCCTAGTGCTCAAAGACTATAAGAGCTAGAGCAACGATGTTTTGGATCTACACTTCTGTGATATGTCACTGCTACAAAAATATTTCAAAACTTCGCCCCGCCCACTTCCGCCCCACAAAGGACGAAAATCTGTGGCATCCACATTTTTAAAGATACGATAAAACCAAAAACGCAGAATCGTAGAAGATGACTATATCTTCTAGAGTGCAAAATCTGAACCAGATCGTATAATGATTATAGCCAGAATCAAGAAAGCAATTTCATTTTTTCTCGCTCTGTCTCTCTCTAACACACAGGTTTCATGGTCGGTTTTGCCAATTGCAAAATATGAGTTCAAGGATCTCAGAACCAATAAGAGCCAGAGCAACCAAATTTGGTATCCACACTCCTGTGATATCGGACCTTGACCGTTTCGTGTCCAAATTTCGCCACACCCCCTTCCGCCCCCGCAAAGGACGAAAATCTGGGGCATCCACAAATCTCAGAGACTATTAAGGCTAGAGTAACCAAATTTGCTATCCGCACCTCTGTTAGATCTCACTATAAAACGTATATCTCAATATTTCGCCCCACTCCCTTCCGCCCCCACAAAGGACGAAAGTCTGTTGCATCCACAATATTGCAGATTCGAGAAAACTAAAAACGCAGAATCATAGATAACGACCATATCTATCAGATTGCTGAATCTGGTTTAGATCAGATCATTTTTATAGCCAAAAGGAACAAATCAATTTGCAGTGGCTACGCAGCGCCCGACGTCACGCTCAGACTGATTTTCTGTCTCTCTCGCACGCACTCTTTGTTGTGTCGTTTAATATTAGAGGCGTCTGCCGGAGGAGAGCCATACTGACTTAGTATCGGGTATAACTGTAGAGTTGCGGTGTACGCAGCAACTCACAACGTTCCCCCTCGTTACTTCTACAAGAGTGGCAAACTTCGAGTATACGTCAATACATGATAGGAACTGTTGGTTACCAATCATATAGGAGTCCATGACGTTTTTCTCTCTGATGTTCAGTATTTCCGGTGTGGTTTCGAATGCCAACTTCGTATTTCTATGCTCTGTTTTGGCAATATTACAAGTAGGACATTCGTTTATGATGTTTTGGATTAGTTTTTGATAATCCGGGTAATAGTATTTTCCCCTAAACCAATTGACGGTTTTCTCTATCCCTGGGTGGAGTAAGCCTTTATGATTTTTATACCCGATACTCAAAATGAGTATTGGGGTATATTAGATTTGTGGTAAAAGTGGATGTGTGTAACGTCCAGAAGGAATCGTTTCCGACCCCATAAAGTATTATATTCTTGATCAGCATCAATAGCCGAGTCGATTGAGCCCTGTCTGTCTGTCCGTCTGTCCGTCCCTATCAGCGCCTAGTCCTCAAAGACTATAAGAGCTAGAGCAACGACGTTTTATATCCGGACTTCTGTGATATGTCACTGCTACAAGTATATTTGAAAACTTTGCCCTGCCCACTTCCGCCCCCACAAAGGGCTAAAATCTGTGGCATCCACAATTTCAAAGATACAAGAAAACTGAAAACGCAGAATCGTAGAGGATGACTATATCTTCTAGAGTGCAAAAGGTAAACTGTAACAAGCTCGTGGTGGTTGATCGCCGCTTTATAAATCCATGCTGAGTTGGGGATATAAGTGACTTGCAGAGATGTTGCAAGTGCGGAGTTAACACCTTCTCAAACATTTTGGGAATAGCGGATAACTTTGCTATACCTCTATAATTTTTTGCATCAGACTTGCTACCTTTTTTATGGAGAGGAATTATAAACGATTCCTTCCAGATCGGGGGAAGCAAGAAGAATCAATGGACAGGGTGAATAGTTTAAGCAAAGGTCGACACAGAGCCTCGGCGCAGTACCTGAGTACACAACCTGGAACCCCGTCTGGACCCGGTGAAAACACCGGCTTAACTAGTCGAAGATCAAGAAGTAGAAACATTCATTTAACAAGGGACTGAAAATGCCGTTCGACCTCGGTAAACCGTATGGGTACGGATGACCAGAGTAGCTTTCCTCAGAATAGGTGGTTTGGAAAAATTGGGCAAAAAGATCGGCAATTGCCTGATCATTATTTGCCGACGTATTACAAAATGATAGCGAGGATGGGTGTGCGGACGTTCTACGCTTACTGTTTACGAAGCAGTAAAACTGTTTAGGGTCCTGAGAAAAACGTATCCTGCATCGAGATAGGTAGTTCTTATAGCATTGAGCATTAAGAACTGAAAAGTTTGACCGAGCTATTACATAGCGAGAGTGAGAAGTAGGAGAACCCACTTCTTGGAATTTTTTATAAAGTCTTGATTTTAAGTTTTTTAGACTGGATAACACTTTGGTAAACCAAGGGGGTTTTCCAGATCTAATCGGACAAGAAAGTGGGACACAAGAATCAAAAAAATGTGCCAAGAGCATTGTAAAAATTTTTTGTGCCTTTTATGACATCAGTGCACAAGTACAAAGCGGACCAATCAAAATCCCTAATGAGGTTATTAAGCTTCGCAAACTCGGCTTTACGAAAGCAGCGGACACGTTCAGGTAGTCTACCCGACCGATCCAATACAGTTGGTCCTATATCTAGCGACACCTCGAAAGTAGGGTGGTAGGCGTCTTCAGGTATAGTGAGCGGAAGGGCTCGGGTTAACAACACTATGGTCGGATCCGATACAAAGCATAGATCAAGCAATCGACCCAAGGAATTTTTCACATGATTGACTTGAGACAGGGACAGGTCAAGCAAGCCGTCCACAAAGTCTTGTCGTGACATGGGCACTAGGATACTAGACTCGTTTACCGAAGACCAAACAGTTCCTGGCAAGTTGAAGTCACCAAGAACTATCATACGATCTTTATCAGATAGCGAGGAAGAAACAGCGGTTAAAGCGGACAAGTGCTGCTCATAAATTGAAATATCCGAAGAAGGTGAGTATAAACGAGCATGTAATGAATATAGCGAAAGCGGGAAGAATCAGTTTTACACACAGGAATTCCAGTTCCTGTTGAACTTGGACAGTGAAGTGTTCCGACGTGAAGTAAGAGTACACTGCAATTAGAACCCCTCCTGCACGTCGAGACGAACGGTCCTTTCTAAAAGTTGTGTACCGACCTGCCAAAACCTCGGAACTAAGAATGTCCGGCTTTAACCAGGTTTCCGTAAACACAATAACGTGGGAAGCAAATGCCACACTATCCCGGATAAGTATGCTGAGCTTACTACGCAAGCCTCTTACATTCTGATAGGTTACTAAAAGAGAAGTTAGTTTTTTGGAAAGGTGGAAGCAAGACGGGAAGTTGAGGAAGTGGAAGTTGAGGTTGAGGGTGGCACACTGGAAAGATTTGTAAGGGATATGGGGCGCCTATTCTTCATCTTAGCCTTAAACTCCTTCACCACCAAATGCTCCGGCCAAAATTTGGCGGAGAAAATGGTGTCAAATTGAGTTGGGGAGATGCTTATCTTAAACGAGGCTATCTCCCTGGCATAAGAGAAGTTGAATTTCTCCACCTTTAAGCCCACGGCTTTTATTTTGCTTTGATTAAAAGCAATTACATCATTAGATGTGAGGTCAGGGGCCAGCCGTGAAACAAAAACTTGTCGTTTTGGTGGGACTCCCACCAGTGGTTTAGTCACCACAGGCCTAGTACCTGTGGTGGCAATATCCGGAGGTCCGGAACGTCTATTTACTGGTGGGATCGGGATAGACGGGACAACTAGCGAACTTGCGGACACCACGGACACGGACGCTGCAGACGTACTTGGCTGCACATTCTCCGAGGCGATGAATTCGGCTACCGAATCTGCATCGCCAGCAGCTGTCGTTGCCCTTGGAGTGGCAAACGAGATCAACTGCTGCACACTTGGAGTGGTCGGAGTCAGTTTTTCGGCGGCGCACGGCTGGGTTACGGTTGGCACTTGCAGATCCCGCGCAGTGACCCTTTTACGCCTCGGAGACTCATTCAGTAGTTGCAGACTGCCAAACTGAGATTGTACTGCTTTTTAAAGCCAACGGTCAGCTCCTTAAAGCCCTTCCGCGTCTGCCTCATAAAAGCCACCATGTCATTCTCCACCGTACGGCATGCCTCGCAACTGTAATGCAACCCATTACGTTTAGCTATAGCATCACTCACGAGGCCAGAAAATCCAGCGCATTTTGCGTGCACTACGCTGTCGCAGAGCCAGCAGGGGACATTCGGCTGATCGTGAGTGATCTGCTTCTTATAGGTTTTTTTGGCGCAGACCACAGCGTATTCCATTTTTATTATTAATATATTTGCTCAAGAAAATTTACGAAAAAAATACAATTTCCAAAACAAATTGGTATCACACCAATGTGCCAGACAACGCTCAAAGTGGAATTGGTAAAAAATGAGAGCAGAGTGGAGAGCGGTTATAGCGAGCGGTACTGAGTAGAGAGCGCTATTGCTCAGAAAGTTGAAAGAGAAAGAACAGTTATTGAAGTTGAGGTGATAGCGAGAGAGTGATAAAACAACAAAAGCTACAAGACGAGAGACGAGAGCTCTAATGCAATGTAATTTACTCACGTCAACAACACAAACACAACAACACGACGCCGAACAATTTTAAGTTTAATAAATAATAGTTAAACACAAATCAAAAGGCATGCACTCGCGGAAAAGAATAGGTTTCCAGATAGTAGGTGGATTACGAAGGTATTTAATGTTTATTTAAGAAAACACCGGTTGTTTACATATGTAAAACAAAGGGAAAATATGCGGAGCGCAAAACAAAAACGCGTCTGATCTACGAAAGAGAACGAATGCGAATTGATTTATAATCATTTATTTTCTTCCCCTATTCTTTCTTCATAATGTTTCTCGTCTACCTGTCTAGTTTCGCCCGTCCTTTTGAAAGGGTTTGTTACCTTAGACTTAACTAGAGGAGACAGTTTATAGCGGGTATCTACTTCATACTCTATGCGGTTTTTATTTAATTGAGTGATTTTATTCACTTTATTTAGTTGGGTGTCATAATCAGGTGAGCCTGCATAAATGAATATATCAGCTAGAGTCCTGTTTGTGGTATTATGTTTTGTTTTATGATTATAAGTGTAAAGAATTAATTCAAATTTCGTGAATCTATCTTCTGGGCTATCCTCGCTAGATATTATTCGTAATTTTTCATTTATTGTTTTATGAAATCTTTCTACGTCGGATATTCCATTTTTGCTGGAAGTGATCTCTATTTTGACGTTTTCCGCATTCAGCCATGCTTGCAATGCTGCGCACATAAAAGCTGAATCCTTGTCGGCTTTGATTTCAATAGGTTTGCCCATCTCGTTAAAAACTTTCATGATGGCTCTTTTTGCTTCTAACCAGTCACGACTTTTTATACCCGATACTCAAAATGAGTATTGGGGTATATTAGATTTGTGGTAAAAGTGGATGTGTGTAACGTCCAGAAGGAATCGTTTCCGACCCCATAAAGTATATATATTCTTGATCAGCATCAATAGCCGAGTCGATTGAGCCCTGTCTGTCTGTTCGTCTGTCCGTCCGTCCGTCTGTCCGTCCCCTTCAGCGCCTAGTGCTCAAAGACTATAAGATCTAGAGCAACGATGTTTTGGATCCAGACTTCTGTGATATGTCACTGCTACAAAAATATTTCAAAACTTCGCCCCGCCCACTTCCGCCCCACAAAGGACGAAAATCTGTGGCATCCACATTTTTAAAGATACGATAAAACCAAAAACGCAGAATCGTAGAAGATGACTATATCTTCTAGAGTGCAAAATCTGAACCAGATCGTATAATGATTATAGCCAGAATCAAGAAAGCAATTTCATTCTTTCTCGCTCTGTCTCTCTCTAACACACAGGTTTCATGGTCGGTTTTGCCAATTGCAAAATATGAGTTCAAGGATCTCAGAACCAATAAGAGCCAGAGCAACCAAATTTGGTATCCACACTCCTGTGATATCGGACCTTGACCGTTTCGTGTCCAAATTTCGCCACACCCCCTTCCGCCCCCGCAAAGGACGAAAATCTGGGGCATCCACAAATCTCAGAGACTATTAAGGCTAGAGTAACCAAATTTGCTATCCGCACCTCTGTTAGATCTCACTATAAAACGTATATCTCAATATTTCGCCCCACCCCTTCCGCCCCCACAAAGGACGAAAGTCTGTTGCATCCACAATATTGCAGATTCGAGAAAACTAAAAACGCAGAATCATAGATAACGACCATATCTATCAGATTGCTGAATCTTGTTTAGATCAGATCATTTTTATAGCCAAAAGGAACAAATCAATTTGCAGTGGCTACGCAGCGCCCGACGTCACGCTCAGACTGATTTTCTGTCTCTCTCGCACGCACTCTTTGTTGTGTCGTTTAATATTAGAGGCGTCTGCCGGAGGAGAGCCATACTGACTTAGTATCGGGTATAACTGTAGAGTTGCGGTGTACGCAGCAACTCACAACGTTCCCCCTCGTTACTTCTACAAGAGTGGCAAACTTCGAGTATACGTCAATACATGATAGGAACTGTTGGTTACCAATCATATAGAAGTCCATGACGTTTTTCTCTCTGATGTTCAGTATTTCCGGTGTGGTTTCGAATGCCAACTTCGTATTTCTATGCTCTGTTTTGGCAATATTACAAGTAGGACATTCGTTTATGATGTTTTGGATTAGTTTTTGATAATCCGGGTAATAGTATTTTCCCCTAAACCAATTGACGGTTTTCTCTATCCCTGGGTGGAGTAAGCCTTTATGATTTTTATACCCGATACTCAAAATGAGTATTGGGGTATATTAGATTTGTGGTAAAAGTGGATGTGTGTAACGTCCAGAAGGAATCGTTTCCGACCCCATAAAGTATTATATTCTTGATCAGCATCAATAGCCGAGTCGATTGAGCCCTGTCTGTCTGTCCGTCTGTCCGTCCCTATCAGCGCCTAGTCCTCAAAGACTATAAGAGCTAGAGCAACGACGTTTTATATCCGGACTTCTGTGATATGTCACTGCTACAAGTATATTTGAAAACTTTGCCCTGCCCACTTCCGCCCCCACAAAGGGCTAAAATCTGTGGCATCCACAATTTCAAAGATACAAGAAAACTGAAAACGCAGAATCGTAGAGGATGACTATATCTTCTAGAGTGCAAAAGGTAAACTGTAACAAGCTCGTGGTGGTTGATCGCCGCTTTATAAATCCATGCTGAGTTGGAGATATAAGTGACTTGCAGAGATGTTGCAAGTGCGGAGTTAACACCTTCTCAAACATTTTGGGAATAGCGGATAACTTTGCTATACCTCTATAATTTTTTGCATCAGACTTGCTACCTTTTTTATGGAGAGGAATTATAAACGATTCCTTCCAGATCGGGGGAAGCAAGAAGAATCAATGGACAGGGTGAATAGTTTAAGCAAAGGTCGACACAGAGCCTCGGCGCAGTACCTGAGTACACAACCTGGAACCCCGTCTGGACCCGGTGAAAACACCGGCTTAACTAGTCGAAGATCAAGAAGTAGAAACATTCATTTAACAAGGGACTGAAAATGCCGTTCGACCTCGGTAAACCGTATGGGTACGGATGACCAGAGTAGCTTTCCTCAGAATAGGTGGTCTGGAAAAATTGGGCAAAAAGATCGGCAATTGCCTGATCATTATTTGCCGACGTATTACAAAATGATAGCGAGGATGGGTGTGCGGACGTTCTACGCTTACTGTTTACGAAGCAGTAAAACTGTTTAGGGTCCTGAGAAAAACGTATCCTGCATCGAGATAGGTAGTTCTTATAGCATTGAGCATTAAGAACTGAAAAGTTTGACCGAGCTATTACATAGCGAGAGTGAGAAGTAGAAGAACCCACTTCTTGGAATTTTTTATAAAGTCTTGATTTTAAGTTTTTTAGACTGGATAACACTTTGGTAAACCAAGGGGGTTTTCCAGATCTAATCGGACAAGAAAGTGGGACACAAGAATCAAAAAAATGTGCCAAGAGCATTGTAAAAATTTGTTGTGCCTTTTATGACATCAGTGCACAAGTACAAAGCGGACCAATCAAAATCCCTAATGAGGTTATTAAGCTTCGCAAACTCGGCTTTACGAAAGCAGCGGACACGTTCAGGTAGTCTACCCGACCGATCCAATACAGTTGGTCCTATATCTAGCGACACCTCGAAAGTAGGGTGGTAGGCGTCTTCAGGTATAGTGAGCGGAAGGGCTCGGGTTAACAACACTATGGTCGGATCCGATACAAAGCATAGATCAAGCAATCGACCCAAGGAATTTTTCACATGATTAACTTGAGACAGGGACAGGTCAAGCAAGCCGTCCACAAAGTCTTGTCGTGAGTTGGGGAGATGCTTATCTTAAACGAGGCTATCTCCCTGGCATAAGAGAAGTTGAATTTCTCCACCTTTAAGCCCACGGCTTTTATTTTGCTTTGATTAAAAGCAATTACATCATTAGATGTGAGGTCAGGGGCCAGCCGTGAAACAAAAACTTGTCGTTTTGGTGGGACTCCCACCAGTGGTTTAGTCACCACAGGCCTAGTACCTGTGGTGGCAATATCCGGAGGTCCGGAACGTCTATTTACTGGTGGGATCGGGATAGACGGGACAACTAGCGAACTTGCGGACACCACGGACACGGACGCTGCAGACGTACTTGGCTGCACATTCTCCGAGGCGATGAATTCGGCTACCGAATCTGCATCGCCAGCAGCTGTCGTTGCCCTTGGAGTGGCAAACGAGATCAACTGCTGCACACTTGGAGTGGTCGGAGTCAGTTTTTCGGCGGCGCACGGCTGGGTTACGGTTGGCACTTGCAGATCCCGCGCAGTGACCCTTTTACGCCTCGGAGACTCATTCAGTAGTTGCAGACTGCCAAACTGAGATTGTACTGCTTTTTAAAGCCAACGGTCAGCTCCTTAAAGCCCTTCCGCGTCTGCCTCATAAAAGCCACCATGTCATTCTCCACCGTACGGCATGCCTCGCAACTGTAATGCAACCCATTACGTTTAGCTATAGCATCACTCACGAGGCCAGAAAATCCAGCGCATTTTGCGTGCACTACGCTGTCGCAGAGCCAGCAGGGGACATTCGGCTGATCGTGAGTGATCTGCTTCTTATAGGTTTTTTTGGCGCAGACCACAGCGTATTCCATTTTTATTATTAATATATTTGCTCAAGAAAATTTACGAAAAAAATACAATTTCCAAAACAAATTGGTATCACACCAATGTGCCAGACAACGCTCAAAGTGGAATTGGTAAAAAATGAGAGCAGAGTGGAGAGCGGTTATAGCGAGCGGTACTGAGTAGAGAGCGCTATTGCTCAGAAAGTTGAAAGAGAAAGAACAGTTATTGAAGTTGAGGTGATAGCGAGAGAGTGATAAAACAACAAAAGCTACAAGACGAGAGACGAGAGCTCTAATGCAATGTAATTTACTCACGTCAACAACACAAACACAACAACACGACGCCGAACAATTTTAAGTTTAATAAATAATAGTTAAACACAAATCAAAAGGCATGCACTCGCGGAAAAGAATAGGTTTCCAGATAGTAGGTGGATTACGAAGGTATTTAATGTTTATTTAAGAAAACACCGGTTGTTTACATATGTAAAACAAAGGGAAAATATGCGGAGCGCAAAACAAAAACGCGTCTGATCTACGAAAGAGAACGAATGCGAATTGATTTATAATCATTTATTTTCTTCCCCTATTCTTTCTTCATAATGTTTCTCGTCTACCTGTCTAGTTTCGCCCGTCCTTTTGAAAGGGTTTGTTACCTTAGACTTAACTAGAGGAGACAGTTTATAGCGGGTATCTACTTCATACTCTATGCGGTTTTTATTTAATTGAGTGATTTTATTCACTTTATTTAGTTGGGTGTCATAATCAGGTGAGCCTGCATAAATGAATATATCAGCTAGAGTCCTGTTTGTGGTATTATGTTTTGTTTTATGATTATAAGTGTAAAGAATTAATTCAAATTTCGTGAATCTATCTTCTGGGCTATCCTCGCTAGATATTATTCGTAATTTTTCATTTATTGTTTTATGAAATCTTTCTACGTCGGATATTCCATTTTTGCTGGAAGTGATCTCTATTTTGACGTTTTCCGCATTCAGCCATGCTTGCAATGCTGCGCACATAAAAGCTGAATCCTTGTCGGCTTTGATTTCAATAGGTTTGCCCATCTCGTTAAAAACTTTCATGATGGCTCTTTTTGCTTCTAACCAGTCACGACTTTTTATACCCGATACTCAAAATGAGTATTGGGGTATATTAGATTTGTGGTAAAAGTGGATGTGTGTAACGTCCAGAAGGAATCGTTTCCGACCCCATAAAGTATATATATTCTTGATCAGCATCAATAGCCGAGTCGATTGAGCCCTGTCTGTCTGTTCGTCTGTCCGTCCGTCCGTCTGTCCGTCCCCTTCAGCGCCTAGTGCTCAAAGACTATAAGATCTAGAGCAACGATGTTTTGGATCCAGACTTCTGTGATATGTCACTGCTACAAAAATATTTCAAAACTTCGCCCCGCCCACTTCCGCCCCCACAAAGGACGAAAATCTGTGGCATCCACATTTTTAAAGATACGATAAAACCAAAAACGCAGAATCGTAGAAGATGACTATATCTTCTAGAGTGCAAAATCTGAACCAGATCGTATAATGATTATAGCCAGAATCAAGAAAGCAATTTCATTCTTTCTCGCTCTGTCTCTCTCTAACACACAGGTTTCATGGTCGGTTTTGCCAATTGCAAAATATGAGTTCAAGGATCTCAGAACCAATAAGAGCCAGAGCAACCAAATTTTGTATCCACACTCCTGTGATATCGGACCTTGACCGTTTCGTGTCCAAATTTCGCCACACCCCCTTCCGCCCCCGCAAAGGACGAAAATCTGGGGCATCCACAAATCTCAGAGACTATTAAGGCTAGAGTAACCAAATTTGCTATCCGCACCTCTGTTAGATCTCACTATAAAACGTATATCTCAATATTTCGCCCCACCCCCTTCCGCCCCCACAAAGAACGAAAGTCTGTTGCATCCACAATATTGCAGATTCGAGAAAACTAAAAACGCAGAATCATAGATAACGACCATATCTATCAGATTGCTGAATCTGGTTTAGATCAGATCATTTTTATAGCCAAAAGGAACAAATCAATTTGCAGTGGCTACGCAGCGCCCGACGTCACGCTCAGACTGATTTTCTGTCTCTCTCGCACGCACTCTTTGTTGTGTCGTTTAATATTAGAGGCGTCTGCCGGAGGAGAGCCATACTGACTTAGTATCGGGTATAACTGTAGAGTTGCGGTGTACGCAGCAACTCACAACGTTCCCCTCGTTACTTCTACAAGAGTGGCAAACTTCGAGTATACGTCAATACATGATAGGAACTGTTGGTTACCAATCATATAGAAGTCCATGACGTTTTTCTCTCTGATGTTCAGTATTTCCGGTGTGGTTTCGAATGCCAACTTCGTATTTCTATGCTCTGTTTTGGCAATATTACAAGTAGGACATTCGTTTATGATGTTTTGGATTAGTTTTTGATAATCCGGGTAATAGTATTTTCCCCTAAACCAATTGACGGTTTTCTCTATCCCTGGGTGGAGTAAGCCTTTATGATTTTTATACCCGATACTCAAAATGAGTATTGGGGTATATTAGATTTGTGGTAAAAGTGGATGTGTGTAACGTCCAGAAGGAATCGTTTCCGACCCCATAAAGTATTATATTCTTGGTCAGCATCAATAGCCGAGTCGATTGAGCCCTGTCTGTCTGTCCGTCTGTCCGTCCCTATCAGCGCCTAGTCCTCAAAGACTATAAGAGCTAGAGCAACGACGTTTTATATCCGGACTTCTGTGATATGTCACTGCTACAAGTATATTTGAAAACTTTGCCCTGCCCACTTCCGCCCCCACAAAGGGCTAAAATCTGTGGCATCCACAATTTCAAAGATACAAGAAAACTGAAAACGCAGAATCGTAGAGGATGACTATATCTTCTAGAGTGCAAAAGGTAAACTGTAACAAGCTCGTGGTGGTTGATCGCCGCTTTATAAATCCATGCTGAGTTGGAGATATAAGTGACTTGCAGAGATGTTGCAAGTGCGGAGTTAACACCTTCTCAAACATTTTGGGAATAGCGGATAACTTTGCTATACCTCTATAATTTTTTGCATCAGACTTGCTACCTTTTTTATGGAGAGGAATTATAAACGATTCCTTCCAGATCGGGGGAAGCAAGAAGAATCAATGGACAGGGTGAATAGTTTAAGCAAAGGTCGACACAGAGCCTCGGCGCAGTACCTGAGTACACAACCTGGAACCCCGTCTGGACCCGGTGAAAACACCGGCTTAACTAGTCGAAGATCAAGAAGTAGAAACATTCATTTAACAAGGGACTGAAAATGCCGTTCGACCTCGGTAAACCGTATGGGTACGGATGACCAGAGTAGCTTTCCTCAGAATAGGTGGTCTGGAAAAATTGGGCAAAAAGATCGGCAATTGCCTGATCATTATTTGCCGACGTATTACAAAATGATAGCGAGGATGGGTGTGCGGACGTTCTACGCTTACTGTTTACGAAGCAGTAAAACTGTTTAGGGTCCTGAGAAAAACGTATCCTGCATCGAGATAGGTAGTTCTTATAGCATTGAGCATTAAGAACTGAAAAGTTTGACCGAGCTATTACATAGCGAGAGTGAGAAGTAGGAGAACCCACTTCTTGGAATTTTTTATAAAGTCTTGATTTTAAGTTTTTTAGACTGGATAACACTTTGGTAAACCAAGGGGGTTTTCCAGATCTAATCGGACAAGAAAGTGGGACACAAGAATCAAAAAAATGTGCCAAGAGCATTGTAAAAATTTTTTGTGCCTTTTATGACATCAGTGCACAAGTACAAAGCGGACCAATCAAAATCCTTAATGAGGTTATTAAGCTTCGCAAACTCGGCTTTACGAAAGCAGCGGACACGTTCAGGTAGTCTACCCGACCGATCCAATACAGTTGATCCTATATCTAGCGACACCTCGAAAGTAGGGTGGTAGGCGTCTTCAGGTATAGTGAGCGGAAGGGCTCGGGTTAATAACACTATGGTCGGATCCGATACAAAGCATAGATCAAGCAATCGACCCAAGGAATTTTTCACATGATTAACTTCAGACAGGGACAGGTCAAGCAAGCCGTCCACAAAGTCTTGTCGTGACATGGGCACTAGGATACTAGACTCGTTTACCGAAGACCAAACAGTTCCTGGCAAGTTGAAGTCACCAAGAACTATCATACGATCTTTATCAGATAGCGAGGAAGAAACAGCGGTTAAAGCGGACAAGTGCTGCTCATAAATTGAAATATCCGAAGAAGGTGGGTATAAACGAGCATGTAATGAATATAGCGAAAGCGGGAAGAATCAGTTTTACACACAGGAATTCCAGTTCCTGTTGAACTTGGACAGTGAAGTGTTCCGACGTGAAGTAAGAGTCCACTGCAATTAGAACCCCTCCTGCACGTCGAGACGAACGGTCCTTTCTAAAAGTTGTGTACCGACCTGCCAAAACCTCGGAACTAAGAATGTCCGGCTTTAACCAGGTTTCAGTAAACACAATAACGTGGGAAGCAAATGCCACACTATCCCGGAAAAGTATGCTGAGCTTACTACGCAAGCCTCTTACATTCTGATAGGTTACTAAAAGAGAAGTTAGTTTTTTGGAAAGGTGGAAGCAAGACGGGAAGTTGAGGAAGAGGAAGTTGAGGTTGAGGGTGGCACACTGGAAAGATTTGTAAGGGATATGGGGGGCCTATTCTTCATCTTAGCCTTAAACTCCTTCACCACCAAATGCTCCGGCCAAAATTTGGCGGAGCAAATGGTGTCAAATTGAGTTGGGGAGATGCTTATCTTAAACGAGGCTATCTCCCTGGCAAAAATTTCTCCACCTTTAAGCCCACGGCTTTTATTTTGCTATGATTAAAAGCAATTACATCATTAGATGTGAGGTCAGGGGCCAGCCGTGAAACAAAAACTTGTCGTTTTGGTGGGACTCCCACCAGTGGTTTAGTCACCACAGGCCTAGTACCTGTGGTGGCAATATCCGGAGGTCCGGAACGTCTATTTACTGGTGGGATCGGGATAGACGGGACAACTAGCGAACTTGCGGACACCACGGACACGGACGCTGCAGACGTACTTGGCTGCACATTCTCCGAGGCGATGAATTCGGCTACCGAATCTGCATCGCCAGCAGCTGTCGTTGCCCTTGGAGTGGCAAACGAGATCAACTGCTGCACACTTGGAGTGGTCGGAGTCAGTTTTTCGGCGGCGCACGGCTGGGTTACGGTTGGCACTTGCAGATCCCGCGCAGTGACCCTTTTACGCCTCGGAGACTCATTCAGTAGTTGCAGACTGCCAAACTGAGATTGTACTGCTTTTTAAAGCCAACGGTCAGCTCCTTAAAGCCCTTCCGCGTCTGCCTCATAAAAGCCACCATGTCATTCTCCACCGTACGGCATGCCTCGCAACTGTAATGCAACCCATTACGTTTAGCTATAGCATCACTCACGAGGCCAGAAAATCCAGCGCATTTTGCGTGCACTACGCTGTCGCAGAGCCAGCAGGGGACATTCGGCTGATCGTGAGTGATCTGCTTCTTATAGGTTTTTTTGGCGCAGACCACAGCGTATTCCATTTTTATTATTAATATATTTGCTCAAGAAAATTTACGAAAAAAATACAATTTCCAAAACAAATTGGTATCACACCAATGTGCCAGACAACGCTCAAAGTGGAATTGGTAAAAAATGAGAGCAGAGTGGAGAGCGGTTATAGCGAGCGGTACTGAGTAGAGAGCGCTATTGCTCAGAAAGTTGAAAGCGAGAGAGAGAAAGAACAGTTATTGAAGTTGAGGTGATAGCGAGAGAGTGATAAAACAACAAAAGCTACAAGACGAGAGACGAGAGCTCTAAT
The DNA here is from genome assembly GCF_003369915.1 of Drosophila miranda. Lineage (NCBI taxonomy): Eukaryota > Metazoa > Arthropoda > Insecta > Diptera > Drosophilidae > Drosophila > Drosophila miranda. Next base: position 41,800,616 of record NC_046674.1, read on the forward strand.
GCAATGTAATTTACTCACGTCAACAACACAAACACAACAACACGACGCCGAACAATTTTAAGTTTAATAAATAATAGTTAAACACAAATCAAAAGGCATGCACTCGCGGAAAAGAATAGGTTTCCAGATAGTAGGTGGATTACGAAGGTATTTAATGTTTATTTAAGAAAACACCGGTTGTTTATGTAAAACAAAGGGAAAATATGCGGAGCGCAAAACAAAAACGGGTCTGATCTACGAAAGAGAACGAATGCGAATTGATTTATAATCATTTATTTTCTTCCCCTATTCTTTCTTCATAATGTTTCTCGTCTACCTGTCTAATTTCGCCCGTCCTTTTGAAAGGGTTTGTTACCTTAGACTTAACTAGAGGAGACAGTTTATAGCGGGTATCTACTTCATACTCTATGCGGTTTTTATTTAATTGAGTGATTTTATTCACTTTATTTAGTTGGGTGTCATAATCAGGTGAGCCTGCATAAATGAATATATCAGCTAGAGTCCTGTTTGTGGTATTATGTTTTGTTTTATGATTATAAGTGTAAAGAATTAATTCAAATTTCGTGAATCTATCTTCTGGGCTATCCTCGCTAGATATTATTCGTAATTTTTCATTTATTGTTTTATGAAATCTTTCTACGTCGGATATTCCATTTTTGCTGGAAGTGATCTCTATTTTGACGTTTTCCGCATTCAGCCATGCTTGCAATGCTGCGCACATAAAAGCTGAATCCTTGTCGGCTTTGATTTCAATAGGTTTGCCCATCTCGTTAAAAACTTTCATGATGGCTCTTTTTGCTTCTAACCAGTCACGACTTTTTATACCCGATACTCAAAATGAGTATTGGGGTATATTAGATTTGTGGTAAAAGTGGATGTGTGTAACGTCCAGAAGGAATCGTTTCCGACCCCATAAAGTATTATATTCTTGATCAGCATCAAACGCCGAGTCGATTGAGCCCTGTCTGTCTGTCCGTCTGTCCGTCCCTATCAGCGCCTAGTCCTCAAAGACTATAAGAGCTAGAGCAACGACGTTTTATATCCGGACTTCTGTGATATGTCACTGCTACAAGTGTATTTGAAAACTTTGCCCTGCCCACTTCCGCCCCCACAAATGGCTAAAATCTGTGGCATCCACAATTTCAAAGATACAAGAAAACTGAAAACGCAGAATCGTAGAGGATGACTATATCTTCTAGAGTGCAAAAGGTAAACTGTAACAAGCTCGTGGTGGTTGATCGCCGCTTTATAAATCCATGCTGAGTTGGAGATATAAGTGACTTGCAGAGATGTTGCAAGTGCGGAGTTAACACCTTCTCAAACATTTTGGGAATAGCGGATAACTTTGCTATACCTCTATAATTTTTTGCATCAGACTTGCTACCTTTTTTATGGAGAGGAATTATAAACGATTCCTTCCAGATCGGGGGAAGCAAGAAGAATCAATGGACAGGGTGAATAGTTTAAGCAAAGGTCGACACAGAGCCTCGGCGCAGTACCTGAGTACACAACCTGGAACCCCGTCTGGACCCGGTGAAAACACCGGCTTAACTAGTCGAAGATCAAGAAGTAGAAACATTCATTTAACAAGGGACTGAAAATGCCGTTCGACCTCGGTAAACCGTATGGGTACGGATGACCAGAGTAGCTTTCCTCAGAATAGGTGGTCTGGAAAAATTGGGCAAAAAGATCGGCAATTGCCTGATCATTATTTGCCGACGTATTACAAAATGATAGCGAGGATGGGTGTGCGGACGTTCTACGCTTACTGTTTACGAAGCAGTAAAACTGTTTAGGGTCCTGAGAAAAACGTATCCTGCATCGAGATAGGTAGTTCTTATAGCATTGAGCATTAAGAACTGAAAAGTTTGACCGAGCTATTACATAGCGAGAGTGAGAAGTAGAAGAACCCACTTCTTGGAATTTTTTATAAAGTCTTGATTTTAAGTTTTTTAGACTGGATAACACTTTGGTAAACCAAGGGGGTTTTCCAGATCTAATCGGACAAGAAAGTGGGACAGAAGAATCAAAAAAATGTGCCAAGAGCATTGTAAAAATTTTTTGTGCCTTTTATGACATCAGTGCACAAGTACAAAGCGGACCAATCAAAATCCCTAATGAGGTTATTAAGCTTCGCAAACTCGGCTTTACGAAAGCAGCGGACACGTTCAGGTAGTCTACTCGACCGATCCAATACAGTTGGTCCTATATCTAGCGACACCTCGAAAGTAGGGTGGTAGGCGTCTTCAGGTATAGTGAGCGGAAGGGCTCGGGTTAACAACACTATGGTCGGATCCGATACAAAGCATAGATCAAGCAATCGACCCAAGGAATTTTTCACATGATTGACTTGAGACAGGGACAGGTCAAGCAAGCCGTCCACAAAGTCTTGTCGTGACATGGGCACTAGGATACTAGACTCGTTTACCGAAGACCAAACAGTTCCTGGCAAGTTGAAGTCACCAAGAACTATCATACGATCTTTATCAGATAGCGAGGAAGAAACAGCGGTTAAAGCGGACAAGTGCTGCTCATAAATTGAAATATCCGAAGAAGGTGGGTATAAACGAGCATGTAATGAATATAGCGAAAGCGGGAAGAATCAGTTTTACACACAGGAATTCCAGTTCCTGTTGAACTTGGACAGTGAAGTGTTCCGACGTGAAGTAAGAGTACACTGCAATTAGAACCCCTCCTGCACGTCGAGACGAACGGTCCTTTCTAAAAGTTGTGTACCGACCTGCCAAAACCTCGGAACTAAGAATGTCCGGCTTTTACCAGGTTTCAGTAAACACAATAACGTGGGAAGCAAATGCCACACTATCCCGGAAAAGTATGCTGAGCTTACTACGCAAGCCTCTTACATTCTGATAGGTTACTAAAAGAGAAGTTAGTTTTTTGGAAAGGTGGAAGCAAGACGGGAAGTTGAGGAAGAGGAAGTTGAGGTTGAGGGTGGCACACTGGAAAGATTTGTAAGGGATATGGGAGGCCTATTCTTCATCTTAGCCTTAAACTCCTTCACCACCAAATGCTCCGGCCAAAATTTGGCGGAGCAAATGGTGTCAAATTGAGTTGGGGAGATGCTTATCTTAAACGAGGCTATCTCCCTGGCATAAGAGAAGTTGAATTTCTCCACCTTTAAGCCCACGGCTTTTATTTTGCTTTGATTAAAAGCAATTTCATCATTAGATGTGAGGTCAGGGGCCAGCCGTGAAACAAAAACTTGTCGTTTTGGTGGGACTCCCACCAGTGGTTTAGTCACCACAGGCCTAGTACCTGTGGTGGCAATATCCGGAGGTCCGGAACGTCTATTTACTGGTGGGATCGGGATAGACGGGACAACTAGCGAACTTGCGGACACCACGGACACGGACGCTGCAGACGTACTTGGCTGCACATTCTCCGAGGCGATGAATTCGGCTACCGAATCTGCATCGCCAGCAGCTGTCGTTGCCCTTGGAGTGGCAAACGAGATCAACTGCTGCACACTTGGAGTGGTCGGAGTCAGTTTTTCGGCGGCGCACGGCTGGGTTACGGTTGGCACTTGCAGATCCCGCGCAGTGACCCTTTTACGCCTCGGAGACTCATTCAGTAGTTGCAGACTGCCAAACTGAGATTGTACTGCTTTTTAAAGCCAACGGTCAGCTCCTTAAAGCCCTTCCGCGTCTGCCTCATAAAAGCCACCATGTCATTCTCCACCGTACGGCATGCCTCGCAACTGTAATGCAACCCATTACGTTAAGCTATAGCATCACTCACGAGGCCAGAAAATCCAGCGCATTTTGCGTGCACTACGCTGTCGCAGAGCCAGCAGGGGACATTCGGCTGATCGTGAGTGATCTGCTTCTTATAGGTTTTTTTGGCGCAGACCACAGCGTATTCCATTTTTATTATTAATATATTTGCTCAAGAAAATTTACGAAAAAAATACAATTTCCAAAACAAATTGGTATCACACCAATGTGCCAGACAACGCTCAAAGTGGAATTGGTAAAAAATGAGAGCAGAGTGGAGAGCGGTTATAGCGAGCGGTACTGAGTAGAGAGCGCTATTGCTCAGAAAGTTGAAAGCGAGAGAGAGAAAGAACAGTTATTGAAGTTGAGGTGATAGCGAGAGAGTGATAAAACAACAAAAGCTACAAGACGAGAGACGAGAGCTCTAATGCAATGTAATTTACTCACGTCAACAACACAAACACAACAACACGACGCCGAACAATTTTAAGTTTAATAAATAATAGTTAAACACAAATCAAAAGGCATGCACTCGCGGAAAAGAATAGGTTTCCAGATAGTAGGTGGATTACGAAGGTATTTAATGTTTATTTAAGAAAACACCGGTTGTTTACATATGTAAAACAAAGGGAAAATATGCGGAGCGCAAAACAAAAACGCGTCTGATCTACGAAAGAGAACGAATGCGAATTGATTTATAATCATTTATTTTCTTCCCCTATTCTTTCTTCATAATGTTTCTCGTCTACCTGTCTAATTTCGCCCGTCCTTTTGAAAGGGTTTGTTACCTTAGACTTAACTAGAGGAGACAGTTTATAGCGGGTATCTACTTCATACTCTATGCGGTTTTTATTTAATTGAGTGATTTTATTCACTTTATTTAGTTGGGTGTCATAATCAGGTGAGCCTGCATAAATGAATATATCAGCTAGAGTCCTGTTTGTGGTATTATGTTTTGTTTTATGATTATAAGTGTAAAGAATTAATTCAAATTTCGTGAATCTATCTTCTGGGCTATCCTCGCTAGATATTATTCGTAATTTTTCATTTATTGTTTATTGTTATTGAAATCTTTTTACGTCGGATATTCCATTTTTGCTGGAAGTGATCTCTATTTTGACGTTTTCCGCATTCAGCCATGCTTGCAATGCTGCGCACATAAAAGCTGAATCCTTGTCGGCTTTGATTTCAATAGGTTTGCCCATCTCGTTAAAAACTTTCATGATGGCTCTTTTTGCTTCTAACCAGTCACGACTTTTTATACCCGATACTCAAAATGAGTATTGGGGTATATTAGATTTGTGGTAAAAGTGGATGAGTGTAACGTCCAGAAGGAATCGTTTCCGACCCCATAAAGTATATATATTCTTGATCAGCATCAATAGCCGAGTCGATTGAGCCCTGTCTGTCTGTCCGTCCGTCCGTCTGTCCGTCCCCTTCAGCGCCTAGTGCTCAAAGACTATAAGATCTAGAGCAACGATGTTTTGGATCCAGACTTCTGTGATATGTCACTGCTACAAAAATATTTCAAAACTTCGCCCCGCCCACTTCCGCCCCCACAAAGGACGAAAATCTGTGGCATCCACATTTTTAAAGATACGATAAAACCAAAAACGCAGAATCGTAGAAGATGACTATATCTTCTAGAGTGCAAAATCTGAACCAGATCGTATAATGATTATAGCCAGAATCAAGAAAACAATTTCATTCTTTCTCGCTCTGTCTCTTTCTAACACACAGGTTTCATGGTCGGTTTTGCCAATTGCAAAATATGAGCTCAAGGATCTCAGAACCAATAAGAGCCAGAGCAACCAAATTTGGTATCCACACTCCTGTGATATCGGACCTTGACCGTTTCGTGTCCAAATTTCGCCACACCCCCTTCCGCCCCCGCAAAGGACGAAAATCTGGGGCATCCACAAATCTCAGAGACTATTAAGGCTAGAGTAACCAAATTTGCTATCCGCACTTCTGTTAAATCTAACTATAAAACGTGAATCTCAAAATTTCGCCCCACCCCCTTCCGCCCACACAAAGAACGAAAATCTGTTGCATCCACAATATTGCACATTCGAGAAAACTAAAAACGCAGAATCATAGATAATGACCATATCTATCAGATTGCTGAATCTGGATCAGATCAGATCATTTTTATAGCCAATAGGAACAAATCAATTTGCAGTGGCTACGCAGCGCCCGACGTCACGCTCAGACTGATTTTCTGTCTCTCTCGCACGCACTCTTTGTTGTGTCGTTTAATATTAGCGGCGTCTGCCGGAGGAGAGCCATACTGACTTAGTATCGGGTATAACCGTAGAGTTGCGGTGTCCGCAGCAACTCACAACGTTCCCCCTCGTTTTTTTTTTGTGTCTGTTATGAATTAAAAATTTTTAACCTATCTTTATGAACTGTTTGTTTTTTATTCTTATTTCCGGAAATAACTATATTATTATTATCTTCTATTTTTTCAACTATATAGGGCCCGTTTGTTTTTTAAATCTAGCTACTTCACTTTTTAGTATAACTTTATCTACTATTGATAGAGTTATGTTCCTAGTTTTTAAAACATATAATTCCTTATTTTTCTGTTTATTTAATTCGAGCATATTTCTTGCTCTTTTGTATGCTACCTATACCTACTTTCTTTAGCGTAGTCTTCTATGTTATACATAGGTTCTATATTACTTATGCTGTTAAAATACTTTGGTAGATTATTAGTCTTACCAAATACTAGCTCATATGGACAATAATTATGTGCGATATATTTCAACCCTATACTAGATACAACCCCCTCTGTATTGAAACAATAAACAATATATGGAAGCCATACGTCCCAAACAGTTTTATTTACTGATATATAGGATCGTATATATTCGTCAAATGTTCTGTGGCTTCTTTCTATTGTTCCAACAGTTTGATGATGGTGTGCAGTTGATGTTATATTTTGTATTTTTAAATATTTGCACAAATCATTTATAATTGAATTTTTATATTCCGTACTTGAGGATAAATGATTCAAATATTTCCGTTGCAACAGTTGCTGCGCTTTTATTTGCGACAGATAGATATTTAGTCAAGTTACATATAAACGTGACTGCATATTCATTGCCTTTTTCTGACTTTCTGGACCAATTGTATCCACTATCACTCTGTCAAAAGCCTTCATCGGGGTTTCAGTAATTGTTAAAGGGGTCTTAATATTTGTTGTTGTTTTTGCTTTTTGACATTTCTGACATTTCCCGATGTACTATGTTATATCACGAGTCATACCTTTCCAGTTATAATGTCTTTTGACCTTGGCCAAGGTTTTTGCAATGCCTGTGTGACCTCCTTGTACTGGATCATCATGTAGTGTAGACAATATAGCTTCTTTCTCTTTAACATTTGTTAATGTGATCACCGGGTTGAGTAGCGCTACTCTCAATGTTTACAATATTTGATTGCCCATAATTTTGAAATTATCTATTGAAACTTTTTCAAAGATATTTACCCACGGTGCCATTTTCAATTGGCTGATTTTTAATATACCGGCTTCTTTTTCTAGCCTTGGAAATAGTTGTCCTAAGTCAATATTTCCATTATTAGTATATAAATCTCCAATATCAATTCTTGCTATAATTTTCTTACCATGTTAACTCTTGTTTCGTCGTACTTTTGTTGCTTTCTCCTTTGGTAAATGCTCTCGACGCGTGAGCTACTGGAAGTTGAGTTCCATTGTGGGCACTGCACCACAGGCTTGCTTACTAGCATCTGTGATTATACAAAATTCATGTCATCATTCTTTGGAATGAATTGGGCGCTATTTTCAAACCAAATGGTAATCGCGTGAAGCGATAAGAGCCATTGCTCGTTGAAAAGGATGTAATATCTCTAGAATTTTCGTCTAGCTCAATCTGATGGAATCCTGACATTAAATCAAGACAAGAGAAATATTTTGCTCTTCCTAGTTGATCCAAGATATCATCGATCCTAGGAAGTGGAAATTTATCGGATAGTAATTTTTTATTAATTTGGCGATAGTCAACTACTAATCGCCATTTTTATACCCGATACTCAAAATCAGTATTGGGGTATATTAGATTTGTGGTAAAAGTGGATGTGTGTAACGTCCAGAAGGAATCGTTTCCGACCCCATAAAGTATATATATTCTTGATCAGCATCAATAGCCGAGTCGATTGAGCCCTGTCTGTCTGTCCGTCTGTCCGTCCGTCCGTCTGTCCGTCCCCTTCAGCGCCTAGTGCTCAAAGACTATAAGAGCTAGAGCAACGATGTTTTGGATCTAGACTTCTGTGATATGTCACTGCTACAAAAATATTTCAAAACTTCGCCCCGCCCACTTCCGCCCCCACAAAGGACGAAAATCTGTGGCATCCACATTTTTAAAGATACGATAAAACCAAAAACGCAGAATCGTAGAAGATGACTATGTATATGTTTTAGAATGTAAAATCTCAACTAGATCGTATAATTATTATAGCCAGAATCAAGAAAACAATTTCATTCTTTCTCGCTCTGTCTCTCTTTAACACACAGGTTTCACGGTCGGTTTTGCCAATTGCAAAATATGAGTTCAAGGATCTCAGAACCTATAAGAGCCAGAGCAACCAAATTTGGTATCCACACTCCTGTGATATCGGACCTTGACCATTTTGTGTCAAAATTTCGCCACACCCCCTTCCGCCCCCGCAAAGGACGAAAATCTGAGGCATCCACAAATCTCAGAGACTATTAAGGCTAGAGTAACCAAATTTGGTACACACACTCCTTTAAGATGTCACTATAAAACGTATATCTCAAAATTTCGCCCCACCCCCTTCCGCCCACACAAAGGACGAAAATCTGTTGCATCCACAATATTGCACATTCGAGAAAACTAAAAACGCAGAATCATAGATAATGACCATATCTATCAGATTGCTGAATCTGGATCAGATCGGATCATTTTTGTAGCCAAAAGCAAGAAATCAATTTGCAGTGGCTACGCAGCGCCCGCCGTCACGCTCAGACTGATTTTGTGTCTCTCTCGCACGCATTCTTTGTCGGGTCGTTCAATATTAGCGGCGTCTGCCGGAGGAGAGCCATACTGACTAAGTATCGGGTATAACTGTAGAGTTGCGGTGTACGCAGCAACTCACACTCCTAATATATCGGACCGAGACGAGTTTGTTTCAAAATTTCGCCACACCCCCTTCCGCCCCCGCAAAGGACGAAAATCTGGGGATATTCAAAAATCTCAGAGACTATTAAGGCTAGAGTAACCAAATTTGGCATCCGCACTTCTGTTAGATCTAACTATAAAACGTGTATCTCAAAATTTCGCCCCACCCCCTTCCGCCCACACAAAGGACGAAAATCTGTTGCATCCACAATATTGCACATTCGAGAAAACTAAAAACGCAGAATCATAGATAATGACCATATCTATCAGATTGCTGAATCTGGATCAGATCAGATCATTTTTATAGCCAATAGGAACAAATCAATTTGCAGTGGCTACGCAGCGCCCGACGTCACGCTCAGACTGATTTTCTGTCTCTCTCGCACACACTCTTTGTCGTGTCGTTTAATATTAGCAGCGTCTGCCGGAGGAGAGCCATACTGACTTAGTATCGGGTATAACTGTAGAGTTGCGGTGTCCGCAGCAACTCACAACGTTCCCCCTCGTTTATTAAATAGTTTTGGAAAATTTTTAGATATTTATTTATTTCGGATATATCATAATTTGCTAATGGTTCATAATTGAACTTATTAATATTAATCATTTGATCGGTACTAGTTGTATTAAGTAAACGGACGAATGAATTTGCAGTTGTTACGACTGTGTTGGCTGCATATATACCAGGTTGAATTTCCTGGTTCGGAATTAAAATGCTATCTTCATTTGAAGTTAACTGAATTTTACGGACAACTTCGGATCGCATGTATTGACAGACATATGAATATGTAGACGTATGAGTGAGAGACGTAACGAAACGACGTTCTCTTATCTCCCTTTTTTGGTTTCCCTTTTTTTCGGTCTCTATCTGCCTGCAAGCAGAGCATTTTGTTGGTCACAAATAAACCTTACATATGAATGGTTGCGTTTTTACTTTTCGGTACAAGAACTTCCCTTGCAACGGCAGCGAAAATCTGTCCATCAGGTTTTGGGCCCAGGTTCAGATTTTGTAAATTAAAAAGTAAAGTGATTGTTTTAGTTACGAACTATTAACATCGGTGTGACTCAGAAACTAAACGATAATCAGCAATGAGCGGGATGTATCAAATAGACAAATTAGAGGAGGGAAATTATGACTCCTGGTGTATTCAAATGCGGTCTGTGTTGGTGCACGCTGAATTGTGGAGTGTGGCATCTGGTGACCTGCTACCAACGAATGTTCCCGAAGGTGTGAATTGGCAGGCCAAGGATGAAAAGGCGCTGGCCATGATCACATTGAGTGTGAAAACTTCACAGTTGGGATACATTAAAAATTGCAGTAAGTCGTCCGAAGCATGGAACAAATTAAAAAGTGTTCATCAAACAAGTGGACCTGTACGAAAGGTTCAACTGTACAAGAAATTGCCAAGCAAGCGCATGGACCAAAGGCAAAGCATTTCAAGCTACATTAATGAGTTCGAGGATATTCTTGATGGCCTTGGGTCAGTAGGAATCGAGCTAAATGATGAACTGCGCTCAATTGTTTTGTTGTCAAGCCTTCTATGCGTAAAATTGAAGGAAGAAGGCGAACGAAAGGGAAACACAGAAGATCAAAAGGAATACGCAAAGGCATATACCGCAGTACATAAGCCGGCCGCGCACAGAGCGCAAAAGAAGAGAAACAATACAATGATATGTTTCAAGTGTGGTGAGCGCGGGCATAGTGGTGCCACAAGCCACATGTGTTGTGAGAAACAGTTATTCACAAAGTTCGAGAAACACACAGAAATGATTGGTCTGGCTGACTCCCGTTTCCTAAAAGCTGAAGGAAAAGGGGAAGTAGAGCTGAAGAGAGAGATATGCACGCTGCTGTTAAAGAATGTTCTCTATGTGCCCAAAATGAATGGAAATTATTTCTCGGTTAGCAGCGCTGTACAGAATAAATGTTTCGTCACTTTTGGACAGGAATATGCACAAGTTATCCAAAATGGCGAATGCATTGTAAAGGCGAACAGAGTTGGAAACTTGTATATGCTTCGAGGAGAACAAAACAACTGTTTTGCAGCGGTTAAGGCTGATGGTGCCCTGTGGCATAAACGGTACGGCCACTTGAACATCAGCAGTATGAAAGATTTGATCAGCAAAGGAATGGTGCGCGGCATTGAAAATATGGTTTTCCCGGCGAATATGAATTGCAAAACATGTATGGTCAGCAAGATTCATGCGCAACCATTTCCTGTTGCAACCCCCAGTAGAGCTCAAGATATATTGGAACTAGTTCATGCAGATGTGTGCGGGCCCTTTGGCACACAGTCGCTTGCTGGATCAAAGTATTTTCTAACCTTCATCGATGACAAATCAAGGCGTATATTTGTGTATTTCCTGCGAACAAAGGATGAAATCTTCCAGAAGTTCTTCGAGTTCAAAACCCTGGTTGAACGGCAAACGGGAAAAAGTCTCAAATGTATCCGGAGCGACAATGGCGGTGAATTTGTCAACAAATCGTTTGATGAATTTCTGAAAACGAATGGGATCGAGAAGCAGCTGACAGTGGCGTATACTCCACAGCAAAACGGCGTTGCTGAGAGGGCAAACCGCACACTGGTGGAAATGTCAAGATGTATGCTGGTCCAGTCAGGATTAGGCGAATCCTTGTGGGCTGATGCAGTCAACGCTGCTGTGTAAGCGTGGACTGGTAAGAAACCTTTTGTTGGTCATCTAAAAGTTTTTGGCTCCGTTTCTTTGGACAACGGTCCAAGGAAGAGTAAACTTCAACCAAATGGCAAAGAATATCGCATGATTGGATATTCAGTATCGGCTAAGGGCTATCGACTGTATGACCCTATGTCGCATCAGGTGATTGAGAGGCGAAATGTTCTCTTTGACGAGATCCAAGACGACTAGGATACAGTCACATTCGAGCTTCCGAAGGCAGAAGTTAGCATGCAGTCTGGCGGCGATACTGATGACATTGACAGCAGCGGTGGAGACAGCAGCGATGGTGCAAGCGTTGACGGGGAGAATCCCCGGGGAGAATACTGATGGGTACGAGAGCGCAACAGAAAAGGTTGAGTCAGATGAGCCAGCTCCTCGCGTTGGACCTGGCAGACCAATGCTGATTCGGACCGGCAAACCTGGCCGTCCGAGAAAGGAGTACAACATTCTTGGTGCTCTGGTTGCCAGCGACGTAAAGATTCCAGTATCCTACGAGGAGGCGTTGATCAGTATTCATGCATAACATTGGTCCGAAGCGATGCAACGCGAATATGAGGCATTAATGGCAAACGAGACATGGCAGTTGGCAGACTTACCGGCAGGACAACGAGCAGTTGGATGCAAATGGGTATATAGCCTGAAACGCGACAAAGATGGTCAAATCGAACGTTTCAAGGCGCGGCTGGTGGCAAAAGGTTGCTCCCAGCAGTACGGCATAAACTATGCGGAAACATTTTCTCCAGTCTGCAGACTGGAGAGCGTGCGATTTATTCTTGCGCTAGCAGCAGAATTGAAATTATATGTCAACCAAATGGATGTATGTACGGCATACCTCAACAGTGACCTGAGCGATACGGTGTACATGAAGCAACCACAAGGGTACATTGATCGAGCTTATCCAGCGAAGGCTATGCTGCTTAAAAAGGCAATATATGGATTGAAGCAGTTCGAAGCTGAATGGCGTCCTGACTAATCTGGGTTTTGTTGCCTTTGACAACGAGCCGTGTCTCTACCAGCAGAGAGGGAAAGGTAACTTATCGTTAATCTTGGTATATGTTGACGATTTACTTATAGCATGCCAGTGCAAAGAGGACATGCTCAGTATCAAATCGGCTATTTCAAATGCGTTCGAATGTATCGACAAAGGTGTTCTAGAGCTGTTTTTAAGAATGGAGGTGCACCGTGAAGGTGAGCTTGGGCCTATCACCATAGGCCACTCGCAATACATCAAGGAACTATTGCAAGCTCACGACATGGACAAATTTAGACCAGTGGCTACTCCGTTGGATGCGGGGTTCCAGGTGGATTGTACTAATGAGCAGTGTCAAAAAGTTGATCCTGTCATGTATCAATCCATGATTGGTGAGCTGATGTGGCTGGCACTCACAACTAAACAGGACATTTTGCATTCAGTTGCAGAGTTGGCCCAGAGGAACAAAGATCCGCACGCAGAGCATCTGGTTGGTGAGAAGCACGTTCTGAGGTACTTGGCAGCGACGATGATCTTCAAACTACACTACAAAGGGTGTCACCAGCCACTTACTGGATATGTGGATGCGGATTGGGGTGGCGATCAAACTAACCGGAAGTCGTATACGGGCTATGTTTATTTTTTGGCAGGTGGCCCCATTTCTTGGCGATCTGAGAAACAACGCAGCGTGGCACTTAGAGGCACGGAGGCAGAATACATGGCACTGTCAGCTGCGTGTACGGAGTCCATATTCTTACGTCGCTTAATCATCGAAATTGGCTGTGGAGATGAAGCTACCTCAACTACCTTTTATGGCGATAATCTGAGCGCACAAGAGCTGGCTAGGAACCTAGTTCATCACTCAAGGACCAAGCATATTGATATTAGATATACGACAGATTGTAGAAGAAGGTCAAGTTAAGTTAAAATATGCTAGTACAACAGATATGATTGCAGATATCTTGACCAAGAGTCTCCCTAAGAGAAAGCATGTCGAATTTACAAAATTGTTAAGTTCAAATTGAGTTAAATGGAATTTGTAAGCATGCACGCATTGAGGAAGGGTGTTGAAGAATGACCATCTCTAGCAATGCACGCATGTATTGACAGACATATGAATATGTAGACGTATGAGTGAGAGACGTAACGAAACGACGTTCTCTTATCTCCCTTTTTTGTTTTCCCTTTTTTTCGGTCTCTATCTGCCTGCGAGCAGAGCATTTTTTTGGTCACAAATAAACCTTACATATGAATGGTTGCGTTTTTACTTTTCGGTACAAGAACTTCCCTTGCAACGGCAGCGAAATTCTGTCAAACAGTTTATATCATTAAAAGTGTCTGAATTGTCTTTTAACAGAGATATGTCTGCACAAGTATATATCGAAAATATTAATTTCTTGCCTGTAGCTACGTTTGTGAATGTTACGAATATATTGTGAGGGCTGTTGTGAGTTTCCTGATGCATTCTGGGCAGCTCTCACATTATTGTTATTGCCATTATTATTGTTGTGGCCTCTGTTTGAGTTACCGCGGCCTCTATATTGGCCTCTACTTCTATTGTTGCCATAATTATTATTGTTGTTATACCAATTACCATTATTTTGGTAATTTCCACGGAAGTTTCCGCGGTTATACACTCGGTTAGGTTTATGTCCTTGTTGCTGCGCTGTATTTGGGTGTCCTACTGCGTCTGTGCAACTATCGACGAACACAGTTGTAATCTCACTCATTGTATTGAAATTTCGTGATTTCATTACAGACCTCTATATAGTGATACCTTGTGCCTCAATATTATTGCTCATCCTCGTTAGTCGTTCTTGGTTGGACAGTTTTTTATATTGTTCATAGTATTTTTATATTTATATATTCCGGCCACTGTGTACGACTTCTATAATATAAATTCGCAATAAATTTCACTAAGTCCACATATCCACGGTTTGTCGTTCAGAACTTCCGCTTCGCCATTCCCGCTCACCTGCTTTGCGACTCTGATACGCGTTATCGCAAATCCATCAGCCAACCATGCCAAGAAATCTCGCAAGAAGTTTAAGCGGGTGAGGCCGCGAAGTTTGACCCATCCACCCAGCTCCAACGGCTCAGTCACTACGCCCACATCTCCCCGTCTGGGCCCAGCTGAGCGAGGTCCGACCACGTCCTTTGTTGCTCCCCTCGGTAGTCCCTCGCACGGTTCCTAGCACTATGTCCCAATCGGCCGCCAATTCCGCACGGTCTAAGTTTGCCTTGGCTGCAAGCAAACTGACACGCTTCGACCAGAAGCTCAGCGCTCCAGATGCTAGCACACCAACCCGCTCGCTCTCCCAGGTCCATCGAGATTAACTCCGAAGTCTGTGGGCGAGGCCTGTGGGGGGGCGAGAGCGGAAGCAGATCCAGAAGGGGTAACTGACGTCCAAGGGATGTACGATGACTGCTACGCGGTCTACTCGCAATGCCTTGCCGAACTGAACGATCAGCTCGAGCCCACGACTGTCCCTCACACGCCGCAACTGGCCGTTCAAGTACTGACTTCCGGCGGTTGCCGCCTCCCTCCATGTGACACTGAAGTTTTCAGTGGGGACTACCAGCAGTGGCCCACGGTCCGAGATCTGTTCACCGCCATCTACATAAAAAACCCGAGGTTGGCTCCAGTGGAAAAACTGTTCCACCTCAACAAAAAGACGAGCGGTGAGGCCCACGACAGAGTGGCACAGGCAACGCTAACGAACGAGGGTTTCGTGTCCGCATGGAACGCCCTCCGTGAGCGTTTCCAAAACAAAAGGCTGATACTCAAAGCCCAGCTGAAGATCCTTTAAGCAAAAGCAGCTTTGCTTGAGCTGCTTTGCAAGGGGTCATCAGATACGATCATGCCAAAGCGCACACAACTGTATCACTTGTGGACACCGGCACCACACGCTTCTACACCGTAGCAATCCAGCAAACTCCAGCGAAGCGATTTCCACAACGGTACAAAATTCCTCAGCGTGGCCCGAGCTACATCTACGAGAACCAAGCGTGCAAAATACAAGTTCGTCCGAAGCTCAGCCAAACGTTCAGGCGTATTTCGCCTCCCGCACGAGGGCTGTCCTTCTAGGCACGGCCTCAGTGCCTCAGTTGATGAATCAAATCTCATCGTTTTCGAGTCAAATTTCCAGACGACCTATCAAACTGGTAGAAGACTCGGGGTCCTTTTACGAAAGCAATTTCCTTCCAGCTCCCTCCGCAGAAGTTCTCGGATGGTCTTCTACGCTTGACCGCAGGGAATATTTTCAAAATATTCACTGTTTGAAAGCTCAATGCTCAGTTCCGAATTCAAGCCTGAATTTGAATGTGAATCCATCCTTAGATCAGCACAGCCTCACCAGACAATGTAACCGGGTGGCAATTTCCAATGTTCTAAATGTGTCTCCACCCGTATTAATGTGTCTTCGACTCCTTTATTTCATCGTAGTTCTCCGCATCCAGATATGGCCCCACGTCCCCGCGCCAACCGCATTATGGAGAACCGACGTTCTCGGGAAATTGGCTCCTACCGTTGCCGAATTTGGCAAGGAGTCCATCCGCTACGGACCTGCCACCAATTTCTTCTCCTGAGGACGTTCAAGCCAGCAGCAAGTAATTGCCAAGCACTGTGCCAACTCCATGCGCCCCGGTCCCAACTCGCTCTCGCGCGCTCGGAGGGGCGCTCGGGAGATTTTACTATCCACGATCTACCCGGCGCTCAAGCCATCATAAAGCATAGATCATAAGGCTTAAGTTAGTTACGCTTCCACCCCCGATTCAAACGGCCGATCTACCGCGCGACCCCCGAACCAAATACACAGCGACATATATCTACCACGAAACACAACGATCTTTTACATTTCACTGGATCAACGATTTTGATGTTGGAGAATTGATCTTTGATCCGCCCCACTACAAACACCCAACTTTATTTGTTGTCGCCACAATAAATTTATCACCTTTTTATTTGGTGCAACCGTCCGTCTATTTTTACTACTCTGTCTTTTAAAAAATTGGGTATACAAATCTTCAAATCTTGGTTTCTTAATCTTTCTTAATCTTGCCACTTAGTTTTGTCAATATTGAAAGACTTTAATGGTTAAGCTTTTATCATTTTCGGAAGAATAATTGCTTCAATATTTAGAGGACGTTTATTATAACCACGAGTTTTTACCGATAACGTAACTTTTTACTTTGAAGTGCAAGAGTCTATAGATGACACTCCACTTACCTCGGTGTTCGCTCTTTTTCGTACTAAGTTTAATATTTGCGCAGCTTTCTCTGAAATTATGGTAAATTGCGACCCACAATCAATTAGAGCTCTAAGGTTTTGATAGCCACCATTCCTTGCCTTACTTTTATAAGTGCTGTCGCTAAGAACGCTTCTTCTTTTGCTAAGCAAGTGGTCATATTTTCTATCTTTTCGTATCGCACATAAAATTTCAGATAAGCATTTCTTATACATATCATGCTTACAGCATTTTGTGCAAAGGCGCTGTTTTTTGATAAGCTAGCCTTTATATATTGGACTCATTCCCTTAAACTTATTTATTTATTTATTTATTTATTAAATTAACAAATTATCTGTTAAGATTGGTACTTAATTACTAAAGGCGGAAAAAGAGAAGTTAGCTAAATTTAAGTGATTATAAATATTGCATGCATTTAGTTTAAGAGACAGTTCAGGGGATAGGGTTTGGTAGAGGGAGTTATAATTATGGCATAAAACCCTAAAAGGTTTATGATCAGCATAGTTAGACCTACGTATGGGTAAACGGATAGGCCTAAAAGTACGGGTGGGTCTAGATGGAACGGCCAAGTCAATCTGACCCAAGAGAGTTTGGGAGTCAACAGTCCCGAGAAGGAGCTTGTGCACGAACATTACGCCATTGCATATTCTGCGATGGTGCAACGACGGCAGGTCAATAAGATTTAGCCTAGACCGGTAGGGTGGCAAGATTCTACCCGAGTCCCAGTTAAAGTTCCGAAGGGCAAAAATTAAAAATTGCTTTTGCACGGATTCAATAACAACCTGCTGCTCTTTATACTGCGGGCTCCACACACAAGAACAATACTCCAATATAGGACGTACTAACGAGATGTACAGTTGTTTCGTAACGTACGGGTCGTCAAACTCCTTGGACCAACGCTTGATGAACGCTAAAACACCCTTAGCTTTATTTACAGTTGCAGCTATATGGGTGTTGAAACACATCTTATGATCAAAAAGGACTCCGAGGTCATTTGAACTCGAAATTCGCTCAAGGACATGATTTCCTAGAACATATGAGACAAAATGAGGAGCGCGACGGAAAAATGTCATAAGTTTGCATTTGGAAAGGTTCAGAAAAAGAAGATTAGTTGAACACCACAATAGTAATTCACTTAGATCCAGTTGAAGGCGTGTGTGCAAATACCAATCAGAGTAAGAAAGACAGATTTTAACATCATCAGCATACATTAGTGTAGTAGAGTACGTTATAACTTGAGGAAGGTCATTCACAAATAAAATAAACAGAAGCGGGCCCAGATGACTTCCCTGTGGCACACCTGAAGTAACATTAACAGTATTTGACAACACGTTAGAAAACAAAACACGTTGAGTACGGTTAGAGAGATAGGACAAAATCCAATCTAGAAGATTCGTTGGGAACCCTAATAAAGAGAGCTTGTGAATAAGCAGAGCATGGTTCACAGAATCGAATGCCTTGCTGAAGTCCGTAAAAACTACATCCGTCTGCAAATCAATTTGAAAACCACGGGGGATTAGGTTAGAAAACTCAAGAAGGTTAGTCGATGTTGAACTATGTCTGAACAAACCGCGTTGCGACTGAGATATCAAGCTGCAACAAAGATGTTGCAGTTGCCGGGTGACCAGGAACTCAAGAAGCTTCGGGATGGCGGAAAGCTTTGCGATACCACGATAGTTTTCAATGTTTGATCTAGAACCTTTTTTGTGAAGCGGAATGATGTAGGACTCATTCCAAATTACTGGGAGGCAAGACTGTTCCAAGGAGAGGTTGAAGAGAAAGGTCAAGGGTTTGCAAAGGGACTGGGCACAGTGTTTTAAAATGCAACTTGGTACCTTATCTGGACCCACAGAAAACGATATGTCCATAGATGAAAAACCTTCTAGAGCAACGCTTTTCTCGAAAAAGGGCAGAAAAATGCTGTTAGGTTGAGGTAGCTGGTACGGATACGGAGTGGATGCGTTGTAAATATGAGACGAGTACGTTGTTTGGAAAAAGGTAGCGAATAAATTTGCCATTCCAACAGCAGAAGCTTCTGTTTTGTTCTGGTAATGAAGGGACGGAGGAAAAGCGTTTGACTTACGCTTAGAGTTAACGAACGTATAGAATTTTTTAGGATCACTACGAAAGTTACTACTACATTGTGAAAGGTAATGATTATAACACTGACTATTAACGGCAAGGAATAGAGAGCGATCGGAGGAGTATAGAGCTAAGGCCGACGTGGAGCCCAACTTCTGGTACTTTTTATAGAGCCGGGATTTATTGTTTTTTAAGTATGACAAATACTTGGAGAACCAAGGAGGCTTGGACGATACGGGTACAGTGATATCTGGAACAAATGTATTAAGGGCGGAGTAAATAGAGCTTTAAAACGAGCTAACAGTTGCATCTATGTTCGGTAATGAATAAAGAAACGACCAATCAACACGCGAGAGATGTAGATCTAAATCGATAAAGTTTGTTTTGCGAAAACACTTTATGTGACAAGGAGCCATGGAACTGTCAGCACCACCAGATCGTGTATACTCCAGGGATATCGACAAAGTTGGATGGGTAGGATCTTCAGGGAGTGATATTGGGCTTGCTCTAGATACCGTAGCAAGTGAAGCATCGTTAACAAACACGAGGTCAAGAAGTCTGTCCTTAATGTTTTAAACGGCATTAATTTGGACAAGGGAAATATCCGTTAGCCCATTGATAAAGTCATTATGGCAATTGGGAAACAACAGGTTAGCGTCATCACAAGGCAGCCAAGAAAGAAATGGGAGGTTAAAGTCCCCCATGACAATAATTCGATCATTGCACCCTAATGCAGATACGACAGTATTAATTGCTGAGAGGTGGTGTAAGTAAAGCTCAGCATCAGACCTGGGAGGAATGTAGGAGCAGGTTAAATAGAAAAATGCCGAGCCAACACGAACTTCGACTGCAACAAATTCAATTCCATGGATGTTATTGAATGGGAATAACTCAGATGAAAAAACAGATTTAACTGCAATCAGAACCCCACCTGCAAAAGATGGGCGGTCCATTCTATAAATACTGTGACACCTACGAAAATTTCATGATCATTGACAGAAGAGTTAAGCCAGGTTTCGGTAAACGCGATGGCATCGCGTATGGACGCTTTATTAGTATGAATTTGACGCAATTTGCCCAACAAACTGCGAACGTTCTGATAGTGCATGGAAAAATGGTACATCAGTTTTTTGGAGCAGGTTCGGTAATTTTTGGACTCGAGCTCGAATCTTTGAGAAGGAACTCATGAATAATTGTATGCTCAGGCCATATTGACGGTTCTAGAGAACTGGATAGTAAAGAAACAGGGAGAAGAATTTTAAAGGATGATATGTTGCGCTTATGTTTTAATGTAAATTTAGTCACAACTATATCATCAGGTGAAGTGTTAAGTTTAGAGGAAAGATGTTGTTTAACATCCTCCGTTGTAGCCTCAGGAATAAGACGAGAAACAAATATTGCTTTCCGAGGGACCACTGCTCTAAGTTGAAGTCCCGAGCGAGATGGAGATGGTGGAGCAACTCCTAAAAGAGATCTCGGTCCTGTGGCAGAAGAATTGGCAGCAACGGCTGGAGCAGGAATTGGCAAGACATCACCAGCAACCAACACACTCGCACTAGGAGCACTCACCACGTCAGAAGTGACGGCAGCAGAAACTGCAGGGATGGGATTGATGCTGTTGGGAACTTGGATGCTCGAAGGAAGCAAATTGCTCGGTGTAAAGAACACCGGAGCCACCGTTGGCGGATTTACAGATAACGGCGAGGCATGACCACACGGATTAACAAATGCTTCCGATGGATGAAGGTGGGAGGCAGGCGTACCAATCGGATTAGGTTGCAAGAGATTGGTATCATTATGCGGAATTTTCCGTCTAGGCGATTCTAGGCAAGAAATTTCTCGTTGAGAGCCACAAATTGTTTCCGGAAATCCAGAAACCCAGTTCGAGTCTGTCTCATAAATGTGCGCATTTCGGCCTCAATCTCCCGACAAGCCAGACATGACCAAGACAGGCCCATGCGTTTCGAGAAGATCATTTAGCCTGCCGAAATTTCCGCCACCAGCACATTTTATGGGGGCAAAATTGTCGCACAGCCAGCAGCTAAGGAATGAATCACCAATGATTACACCACCGAATTCACATTTCTTTGCACTACAAACGATTGTTATTACTGACAGCAGTAGAATCACTGTGCACAAATAATAAAAGAACGGACTGAGAGCGCAAGTAAAATGGGAGAGCAGACAGCAGAGCGAGCCCGACAATCAGCAGCAGCGGCAATAATTCAAAGCAGATGATACAACGAAGTGCAGGAAACGAAAAGTAAACTCACCAAAGCAGAGACACAAAAGAAAAGTCCACAAAGAGGGAGAGTATAGGCAATCCAGAGAGAGTGAGAGCAAAAATGCGAGCAGCAGGCCCGCTTATGCTCACGAGAGAGTGTGGGCGATGCAAACGTTGATGCGCGAGAATAGTGCACACCGAAGAAGCGATAACTAAAAGCAGACTGGGCAAAAAACAATAACAAATTGCCTGCACGAATTTACATATATTAAACACTTGTTTACAAACAAAAAACTGGTGATTAACACACAGTAAAATCAAATTAAAGAGATGCGATGATATATCAAAACAAAGTCATAACAATGTTGTATGATATTTAAGCAAAGGGCGGAGAGTGCAGGAGCAAGAAAAAAACACAACCGGCTTAAGCAAGAGCTAGAAGCGAATGAATAGCAGTGAATTATGGTATGTCCTGCCATTCTATATAGCGGACAATTTTCTTCTATTTCTTTTTTCAACGGTTTCCACTCTTTATCCTGCGACGTGTAAAGAGAAGTGCAGCGTTGTTCTTAAAATTCCATTAAATCTAGAAATGTTTCGATTTCTTTGACCTTTTTATATGACTTTCATACAATGGCTTGGCATCTTTATTGAATTTTTTCAACACTATATGTGTGAAAATAACATCAACTTCTTCTGTTAACTGTGACTTAAATTGTATTAAATGTATTGACTCATTTATATAATCAGAAAACCATTTAATATGTTTCGCTGAATCGTGATCTAGCATTAGTAAGTCTAGGAAACGATTCAGCTGATCCGAAAAAATTGTTCGTTTATTTTCATACCGCTTGGTCAGCAACTCCCAAGCGGCATTATAATTCTCCAGCGACCCAGTTAATAGGTGAGTAATCAACTCCGTGCCTCACCCTTTCACGATTTTCAAATAATTGAATTTAAGAGATGTACTCAGACTACATTAATTCTGTTACAATTAATTCTGTTATGAAGAATTACTTCCCAAAATAATTGGGAAGACCTACGGATTAGGCACAAATCGATATCTTCTTTTTTTATCGTTGCCCCTTTACTATCCACGCTGTTTTCCTCAGCTACGGTTTGCATCCTGACTTCGAGGTTGCTTTGAATGTCAAATTCCAAATCGCCGGTCTGATCGTCGAAGCTGTCGTTTGTCTCATAGCTATGAAAAAACTCCTCAATTTTTAAGCTCAGTTTTTTACTGAGGAACTCAATTTTTTCCTTTCTCGTTCTACACTCACCCAGTTTAGCCCGATTTAACCTCTGCGTGGTTTGATCTAAATACGTCTTCAGGATTTCCACTATTCTGTCGATTCCCTCAAATAGCTTTTCTATGCTATGCTAATTTTTTGGTACTGCTGTCTCTTATAGTAGTCATGATCCACTACTCCATATAATAACAGTGCAGAATTATTGCCTGTAACTTTGTTCTTAAGGTCTCCTAACCTTTGGATTACATCGCTGATCAACCAACCAAGATTGGTCATCTCCCTTGCTATCGCGGCTTGAGCATTTCATAGCTTAATTATTTGTTCCGATAACATCTTACTTTAATTTGTTACTTAATTAGGCTTAAAAAAAATTTGAGATAAAAGACTTAGCTGATGAATTCTGCTTCTGCTGTTGTTCTTACTGCTGCCGCTGAAGACGCTGTCGCTGCTGCTGGTGTTGCCTCTGCTTAAGTCGCTGCTGCTATTGTCGATGCTGCTGATGTCGCTGCAGCTATTGTCGCTGGCACAGTGGGCACACACAAACCAATTTATTTATTTATTTTTTCACCGTCACAGTCACAGCTATTTCGCCACTTGTATTTTTTCAATTGCTTGCCATTAAGAACATTCGGATAATTCGGATTATATATATATTTTTTTTTGTCAATGTTTCGGCCTCGAAAACGCCACCGTCGCAAACAAATTTTTCTTTTCACTTACAATAGATATACATATATACATAGCTCGTATTTTTCCAAATTATTAGTTGAAACTTCCGTTTCATTAATTTTTATACCCGATACTCAAAATGAATATTGGGGTATATTAGATTTGTGGTAAAAGTGGATTTGTGTAACGTCCAGAAGTAATCGTTTCCGACCCCATAAAGTATATATATTCTTAATCAGCATCAATAGCCGAGTCGATTGAGCCCTGTCTGTCTGTCCGTCCCTATCAGCGCCTAGTGCTCAAAGACTATAAGAGCTAGAGCAACGACATTTTATATCCGGACGTTTTTGATATGTCACTGTTACAAGAATATTTCAAAACTTTGCCACACACCCTTCCGCCCCCGCAATGGACGAAAATTTGGGGCATCCACAAATCTCAGAGACTATTAAAGCTAGAGTAACTAAATTTGGTATCCACACTCCTGTTAGATCTCACTATAAAACGTATATCTCCAAATTTCGTCCCACCCCCTTCACCGAATGTTGCAATTGTTGCCTTTGTAGATTGCAATTGGTTTAATTGTTCACAGAAGAACCAACACACATGCCCCACTATGGGCGCCAAAATGTTTGAACACGGAGCGTTTTCCGCATTAATGTTTATTCACTGATGGAGGTGTGTCAATTTTTAATAAACGAGTTCAATTTGGTATATGCGTTAGCCGTGCAAGAAAAATCGATGGATGCGTTTGAGCGTTAGGCAATTCATAACAAATCTTAGTGCTTGAGCACTGGGCATTAGAGAGACTCTACTGAGGTGAATTTGTTACAATGATTGGGAAAGTATTTATACAAAGTGAGCGTAGGATATCTATTTTACGAGGGTCATTCGAGTAGTTTGTTTCGTGAAAAGAGTTTGACCGAACAGTGATAATAGACACAATTGGACCATTACCACGGTCAGAGAAAGGAAATGTATACGCAGTAACCTTAATATGTGATTAAGTAGCCATTCCATTTGCAAACAAAATCGCAATAGCTATATTCGAATCTTTTATTCTAAAGTGTGGTCCAATGTTTTGTTATTTCGAGATGTATTGAGTTCTTTTCTCTTCAAAATATATATTTAAAGGGGGAAGATGTAGATGTAGCAAGGCCGGGGAGTTAGTCGTTTTAAGTGAATGCGGCCTTATTGGATCCGCAACAAAAAATTCATAATTATAGGTTAAAAATGTTTAATAAATAACAAAAACAAAATAAAGACAAAAAAAATTTTTTTCATGATAACGGTCTGATCAACCATAATTTATAATACAAAAAAAACAAGAAAAAAATATTTCATTCAATTAAAAATGTTAATTTCATAATCAGTTTTATGTCTGTTATGGCTATACCCAAATAAAAATGTGCAATAAAAAAATAAATAGATTAAAAATTAAGCAAAAAAAATATATATTTACTGAGGCTAAATAAAAATAATAAAATAACTTCATTATTGTTCGGAGCAGCAGCCGTTAATAGCTCTTAAGTCACGTCTCTGTTTCTGTTATCGCGTTCAGCCTATGTACGCTCTCAGTGCATACACGCACACACTTACATATGTATGTAAAGTTATTACTTATTATATGCCACTGCTTCGACACTTCCTTCTCACTAGTCGATCGTTTCTATTCGCGCTTGCCACAGCTGCAGCTGCCCAAGCTTAGCGGAGCCTATACAGAGTGGACAAGCTTATATTCCATGTTCACAGCTGTGATTGATAGTGAAGCTGAGTTGACTTCTATCGACAAGTTACAGCATTTGCGGTCTTGTTTGAGCGGAGCGGCGTTGGACACCATTAGTTCGTTGGAGATGAGCGACGCTAATTATTTGTGGACGTTGACATGCAATCTTTCAAGAGGAGATGCAATTACTGCACCGTCAAGTGGCCCGCGTGACACCAGCAGAGGGCTGATACGCGAGCATGCAGGAAAGATAGCTGTTAGACTAATATTCGAGGAAGATTAGCACGAAAGTTTCTAAGAGAACTAGACATGCATTCAAAATAAACATAAAAATAAAAATACCACTACAATTACTAATTACTAGAATGGAGTGTAAGGATTAGTAATTTAATAAGAGGAAGAGAATTAGTGGTGGATATGATA
The DNA here is from genome assembly GCF_003369915.1 of Drosophila miranda. Classification (NCBI taxonomy): domain Eukaryota; kingdom Metazoa; phylum Arthropoda; class Insecta; order Diptera; family Drosophilidae; genus Drosophila; species Drosophila miranda. The sequence continues at coordinate 41,825,791 of NC_046674.1, forward strand.
TGGTAGAGGGAATTATAATCCAAGAATAAGACCCTAAACGGTTCATGCAAGGAATAATTCGATCTACAAAGTGGAAGGTTAGGTTACGTTAGGTTCAGGCGGTAGCCTGGGGGAGTGATGAAACCCTCCCAAGCTCACTTGGACCTGTAGAAGGTCCGTTGTGGTGCCGCATGGGCGTGTGCCCCTTCTCAGTGCCTAAAAAACCGTGGAGAAACAGGCTGCTGCAAATTAAGGGCAGTCCCATCCGGAGGTTTGGATGAATCTGGACAAGGTCCCCGGTTTGATTTCGGACAGGTCCGAAATGTCTGTGAGGAAAGCGGCCCCGAGAATACGAAGACGACGATTTCCAAGGGCCGGGCAGTGGCAGAAGAAGTGGGGGACCGATTCCCCCTCTTCCTCGTCGCGACAACTCCTGCAGAAGTCGTTATGAGGGATTGACAGTCTAGAGGCATGAGTGCCGATCTGCCAGTGTCCCGTAATGGCTCGAGTAACTGCAGAGCACTGTGCTCTGCTGAGCCTATACAGCTCGGCTGAGCGCTTCTTCGATAGATATGGCCATATCAATCTTGAGATTTTACAGGAAACGGTTTGCTGCCATCTCCTATTGGCATTTTGCTCGAACAATTCGTGCGTGAGGAGCCTGCACGTAGCCAGAGGCATCGCTACCTGCTACCTACTAGCGGCATAAGGAGAGGAATTGTAGTACCCTGCCTTGCTAGCTCGTCGGCGGCGTCGTTCCCCTCGATGTCCCTGTGGCCTGGGACCCATATAAGGAAGAGGTCTAACTGCTCTGCGATCTCGTGCAGAGACCTGCGGCAGTCAATTACAGTCGCTGAGTTCGACGATATTGAGCTCAAAGCTTTAATAGCTGCTTGGCTGTCCGAGAAAACGCACACTAAGTGCGTGTCTAGAAGTAGTTTGGAGACGATGGAAATGGCCTCCTTGATGGCTACAACCTCCGCTTGGAACACACTGCAGTGGTCCGGGAGCCTGAAGCAATGACTGATGTTCAGCTCGCTGCAGTAGACTCCGCCTCCCACGCGGCCGTCTAACTTTGAGCCATCAGTGTAGAAGTGAACCGCATTTGCGGGTCCTGGTTCGCCCATCTTCCAGTCCTCCCTAAGTGGGATTGATACCTGGAAAGGCGTCGAGAGGTGATCACTAGGGACACAATAATCTGTCCTCTCTGGTAATTGCGGGTGTCTCGTCAGGATTCCCGAGTTCCCAACCGCGTACGCTTTCCACAGTCTGGCTTCTCTCATTCTGAGTGCGGAAAGTGTTGCCACTTTCTTTTCCATGAGATCTATGGGGAGGAGGTCCAGCACAGTATCCAGGGCTTCCCCTGGAGTAGTGCGTAGCCCGCCAGTTATGCATAGCTCTGCCATGCGTTGAACTCTGCTGAGTTTATTGAGGCATGTCCTTTTGTCTAAGGCTGGCCACCATACCACCACTCCATAGAGCATGATCGGTCTTATGATGGTGGTGTAAAGCCACCGAACTATATAGGGGGTTATTCCCTATCTTAGTCCGATGGCTTTCCTGCAAGTATAGGGGGTACTGTGGCCTTTTTTACTCTATCCTCTATGCTCAATTTCCAATCGAGCTTTCTATCGAGGATTAGACCAAGATACTTGGCGTTGTTGCTGAAGACTAGCGCTTCCCCACATAGTCTTGGGGGAATCAGTGCCGGAACTTTGTACTTCCTAGTGAAGAGCACCAGTTCCGTTTTAGACGGGTTGACGCCTAGACCACATTTGTCTGCCCATTTTGACATCTTCATGAGTGTGCTTGTCAGGCACTCACACAGCGTCTGCGGGAAATTACCCGAGAATGCTATAGCAACATCGTCCGCATACGCCACCACGCGGCAGCCACCCCCCTCTATCTCAAGCAGCAGTTCGTTCACTGCCACGTTCCATAGGAGGGGCGAGAGGACTCCGCCCTGCGGGGTGCCTCTACTGACAAATCTGGTGGACGTTGACGTCCCCAGTGATGCCTCAACCGTCCTGCATTGTAGCATCTGATCGATCAGGCTCACCGTCCGGGAGTCAACCCCCAGGTCCGTCAGTGCACCCGTGATGGCGGTCGGGAGGATGTTATTAAAGGCGCCTTCCATGTCGAGGAAGGCTACCAGGGTGTACTCCTTACAGTTGAGGGACGCTTCTATGATCGATGTGATCGTGTGTAGGGCCGTTTCGGTGGATCTTCCTTTCCGATAGGCATGCTGGGAGTCTGAGAATAGACTAGGCGGCATATTTACCGTGAGATGCATCCCCAAAAGCCGTTCCATCGTCTTCAGAAGGAAGGACGATAGACTTATGGGTCTGAAATCTTTGGGGGCAGTGTGCGAGGGCTTGCCTGCCTTGGGGATGAAGACGACTTTGGTATGAAGCCAGGTTTCCGGGATATATCCATGGGAGAAGATTCCCTCGTATATCCTTTTGAGCCAATTAGTGGCTTTTTGTCCAGCGTGAATCAGTTGGGCAGGGATGATGCCATCTGGTCCCGCAGACTTGTATGGTTTGAAGCTTTTTATTGCCCAGGAAATGTTCTCCTGGCTTAGCAGGTTCATGATAACACTTGAGACAACGGAGCGATGTAGTGTGGTCTGTTTTCATCGCAGCCGGGAAAGTGGGTGTTAAGGAGAAGATTTAGCGACTCATTGCTGGACGTTGTCCATGATTGGTCGGCATTCTTCAGGTAGCCCAGAGTGGGTGTAGTCTTCGAGAGAACTTTGCGCAAGCGCGAGGCTTCTGAGTTATTCTCAATGTCGCTACAGAACTTACGCCATGAGGCGCGTTTGGCTTTCCTCAGTTTTTTATTGTAAATTGACAGACTGGCCTTGTAATCGGCCCAGTTCTGCTCAACGTTTTCAGCCTTAGCTTTATTAAAGAGTCTCCGGGATGCTTTCCGGAGCTCCCCCAGTTTCGGTTTCCACCATTCAGGTTTCTTCCGGCCTCTGCACTTGCCAGAGGGGCAGGATTTATCGAGCGCCTCATTGCAGGCATCGGTAAATAGTTTAGCAAGTTGAGTCGTGGCTTCCCTGGAAATCTCTTCCTCAGGTGGAGTCTCAGGGAGAACACGACAGAGGTGGTCTGAGTACCGAGCGCAGTTTGTCCGCCTAAGGTTCCGGAATTGAGCTGGTCTCGGTAGTGAAAAAGAGAATACGGTTTCCACGTACCTGTGGTCCGAGAAGGAGTGCTCTTCCAGGACCCTCCAGGATACGATGTTCCCATGTATCTCATGATAGGCAAGTGTAAGGTCCAGGACCTCCTTGCGGTAAGGAGGTGGTAATGAAGGTGGGATCACTCCCCCTATTTAAAAGGACCATCTGAGTGGTCAGTAGATAGTTGAAAAGGTACTCACCCCTTTCGTTGGTGTCAGTGCTTCCCCACTGGCAGTGGTGTGCATTGGCGTCGCACCCTACGATTAGGCCGGTGTCCTTGGCCTCGCAGTCTGTGATTAGCGCCCTGAGCGCCTGTGGAGGGGGGTCTGGTTGGTCGTGACCCATGTACGTGGAGCAGATTCTCAGTGAGCACCCCTGGCCTTCGAGGCTCACTGCTGTTTGGTCTTCATTGCTGAAATTTGGGAGCAAAAATAAATGCAAATCTCTTTTTGCAAGGATGCAGGTGCGAGTTTTACCTGCGGTGTCAGCTACGTTTAGCTTATAGTCAGGAGTCCTCAGACCAGAGACCCTGTTTCCGAGGATCCAGGGCTCCTGAATGAGGACTATGTCGGCCCCACCTTTGGCTAGGTGGAGCAAGAGAGCAGCGCATGCTGCCTTACAATGGTGGAGGTTTATCTGCAGGAGTATCAGTGACATTCCTGAGGTTCACCTCCACCATTGTCCTGTCGTGGTCGCTCTCCGAAGAGTCCAACTCCTCCCCGACCCCGATGTGCTTGAGATCCCTAGTGAGATCGCTCACGTCTGACACGTAACCATCTAGGATGTCATCCGACACCACTGATGCCACGTCTGACACCGCAGGCTTGATCTCCATGCTAGGGATCTCCGGGGGCTCCAGATCTGGCTCGACCGTCGGTTGCATGCCCTTAGAGTCGGACTTGTACGGTACTACGACTACCTTCTTGTAGCCGTAGCCCACGGCGCCCTCCGTGTCGTGGAGAAGTCTAACCGACTCCTCGTTCAGGACGAGGATGATTTGGCGCCTCTGCCCGTTGCTCTCCTCTACCTTGGCCACCTTCCAATCGGCTGTGGGAAGGTGCGGATTGCAGACCTGCAGAATCCGGAGAATCTTATCCGGCTCTGCAGGCTTCGCCGAGACCCACGCTCTGGCCCTCGGCTTGCTGGGGATGTCCTCCCACTTCACGGCCTCCAGCTGGGCTCCTGGGTAGACCTCCTTGAGCGATGCTACCGCCTTCGCGTAGAGGGCCGCCGAGCGAGCATCTTGGCAGGCGATGGCTTTCACCCTGCCTTGGTGCCACCCGGCGTCCTCACACTTGGGCGGTGGTCCTCCATTCTCCTCCAACTCCTGGAGGAAACGGTCTTGGAGCTCGTTTTCCACGAGGTGCCACTTGTCCCTAGGGATCTGCCCGTCCTTAGAGCCCCTATCTAGGACTCCAATCAGGGTTTTTCCTCTCGCCACCTCGGCAAACGAGCGGTTGCTCAGTGTCTTCGTCCTCTTGGCCTGTTGGACTTGTGTGGCGGTGTCCTCCGCCGAGCGTTGCCGCTTGCTTGGGGCCTTGGCTGTGGCCTTGCCAGCTTTGGCTGGCTGGTAGTCGGGCAGGACTGTCTTGGCCACTCGCCACGATTCGATTCCCTGGGCAGACGCCAGGAACACCGGGTCGTCGTTGCCCAGGATGAAGGCCGCAAGTCTTTTGTCTTGGAACTTGGGCCTATCTTTCGAGGCAGAGGCGCCGCCTGCCGGGGTTGTCAAGGGATCCCCGGTCCCAAGGGTTCTGCCAGCCGCGATATCGCTCTGCATGGTCGCCCCCCCGGTAACCGGGTCGCCCTTGGGGCCCCCCGACGTGGATTGGCCCGATTGGCTTTTCGGTCCTCTCCTCACAGCGCCTGCTGCCTCGAGACGGTGGACCGACTTAGTCTCCTTCCCCGTCTTTTTGGGCACTGGTTTCCCAGATGCGTTTGTAGAGGGATGGTCTTTTCCCTCCGGCACTTTAGGAGGAGTGCCGTGCTCCATTGCGGTGTTTTTTGTTTGAATAGTTAAATATGGCATATTTCATCCCACCAGTAGGCGGGAAGGGGTTAGTCGCCCGGGGCATAGCCCGCGTGCCCCGGGAAGCCTTATTAAAACTGGAGGTCAGCAGGTATCCAGAGTCCGCATATAAGCGACCGAGCACCCCCTCGGCCATGCATCCCTCGGCATATGACAGTGTCACCTTGGATTGGGGTTATTTCACTGAGAGTTTTCATCTCTCCGCCCGACTACAATTAGCCAGCATCCTGGCAGAGACATGACCGTACCAGGACCTGTTTCCAGCCGCCCTCACGGGGAGAGTATAGTCGCACTTCCGCCGTTGTGTACAGTTACGGCGGGTGCCGGTTCGCTCGTGCCCACCTGTATCCTATGACGCGGAGCACAGTCGCCTTGGATCCAGGGCAAGCCATGAACCCGAGGCGCCTGTGCCCCGTTCCGAGTCTACAGTTGTGACGAGCCGACCCGACATCCGTTTATCCCCCTGTAGCACCCGACGGCTGACGGCCAAAGTGGAAGGAACAACGGTATAAAATTTCTAGTAAGTCTAATAGGAATCGTGAAGTTTATGCGGCTCAACAGATCAGGGCTGTCTATGTCACCCCTGATCAAGTTGTGCATAAATATCACACCAAGCTTTTTTCTACGGTTAACTAAAGATGGGAGGTTTACTAATAGCAGTCTACTAGAGTAAGATGTGAGTCTTACACCCGCATCCCAGTTAAGGCCCCGCAGAGCAAAGAGTAAAAAGTTTTTCTGTACTAATTCTATACGGTCCTGGTGTACTATGTACTGAGGGCACCATACAAAGGAGCCGTATTCTAAGATCGGACGAACAAGCGAGGTATAGAGAGTCTTTGTTATATAGGGGTCGTCAAATTCCTTTGACCACCTCTTTATAAACCCAAGCACGCCCATGGCCTTATTTACCATGGTAGAAATGTGTTCGGAAAACTTAACTTGTGGTCTAACATAACACCGAGATCATCCACCAGGGTAATTCTCTCAAGAGAACTACCAAATAGGGTATAGGAGCCAACAAAGGGCTAGAACGATGAAATGTCATAACTTTGCATTTCGAGGCAAATACAATTACAATACTACATTAGCTATTCTCAAAAATCGATTTGCAAATAAACGTCTCATTCTACAGACACACATTAGAGAAATATTTGGGCTGGCGCGTGGGGAGTCATCTGTTGTTTCGCTGCAGGCGTTTACGGACGCCGACACTTTTCATATTCGCGCGTTGATGCGCTGGCAACTAAGGAGGAAATATCCACCACTAATTCTCTTCCTCTTATTAAATTATTAATCCTTACACACCTTTCTATTAATTAGTAACTGTAGTGGTATTTGTACTTTGATTGCATGCTTAGTTTCTTAGTAAGTTTAGTACTAATTTTCCTCGAATGTTAGTCTAATAGCTATCTTTCTTGCATGTTCGCGTTTGGTTCGGCTACGCACCGCGCGTCATGCGGCAGCGCTCCTCGGTCGGTTGGGCGGGAGGAGGGCTGCGTTTTGCCTGGGATCCGCGCGTAACAGCCTTCTGCTGGTGTCACACGGGCCACTTGACGGTGCAGTAACTGCATCGCCTCTTGAAAGATGCAGTCATTGCATGTCAACGTCCACAAAAAAATAGCTGATTGCATCATCGTCCACCCACTCTGGAAGAATTTGGACAGGCAGACTCAAGTTAAATGGGAAGCAGCGTCAATTGCCTGCGAAAGGGTCATCACGTAAAAGATTGTAAATCAGGTCCCTGCCGTACTTGCCAATCGAAGCACCACCAACAGAGCCTTTCCATACTGTTTCTTCAATTGAGCCATAGCCAAATCATACCGCCATGGTTGCATTGTCGCCATCCTCGACGATATATCCCAGCATCCGTCTGAGCCTGTTCTATTAGCCACCGTCGTCGTTCTCGTAAAAAACAGCGCTGGAACTTTCATGCCATGTCGCGCATTGTTGGACTCGGGCTCGCAGTTGCATTTCGTAACTACTCGTCTAGCTAATCAGCTTCAACTGCGAAAAATCGAGCTGCTTACGGCAGTCTCTGGCATAGGAGATTACGGACAGTCAACCTCGCGTCTCAATTAGCACTGATAATTGGCCTATACCTTTGAATGTCCAGCTTGCTGATCCTTCGTGCCATAAGCCGCAGCGGATTGAGCTGCTCATCGGAGCCGGACTTTTCTTTGAGTTGCTGTGTGTGGGACAAAAGTCAGCTGGCGCCTGGATTAACTTTGCTACAGACGACACATTTTGGATGGATTCTATCTGGTGGCGGGCACTCGGCCCTCAACTCCTCGTCGTTTATCGCAACCTAATCTTCGGATGACACCAATCAGAGCACTCGGCTCGATGACTTGGTTCGTCAATTTTGGGAACTGGAGCATATCTTTGAGCCAATCGCTAGGGCAACCAAGGAGGAACTTCACTGCGAGGAACACTTCGTCAACCAACATACTCGCCTACCCTCAGGGGAAACTCTGAAGTTTAGAGTCCTTGTGAGATTCCTATTTGCAAGCAAAGCGGTGCTTGGAAAACTTGGAGCGCAAGTTCGTGCGTAATCCAGCTCTTCATGAAAAATATTCGGCATTCATGAAGGAGTACCTGTCCCTCGATCATATGTCTCTGGTGCCCAAGGAAGATAGGCACAAGTGCAAATATTTCTTGCCACATAATTGCGTCATCAAAGAGGACAGCTCCACAACAAAGCTGAGGGTCGTATTCGACGGCTCTGCAGCTACCACATTTGTTCTTTCGTTAAATGATCTGCTTGTGTCTGGTCCCACCATTCAGGCCAAGCTATTTCACACAATCATCCGTTTTCGTACATTTTCCATTGCTCGTACAGGTGATATCGGTAAAATGTATAGGTGTATGCGCGTCTCAATGCCTGACACCATGCTCCAATGCATATTGTGGAGGGACTCTTTTGACGACGACATACAGACCTTCAAATTAAACACAGTCACCTATGGGACTAAGCCTGCATCGTTTTTAGCTATTCGAGCTATGCATCAGCTAGCCATGGATGAGTGGTCTTCGTATCCATTGCGGTCGGAAGCCATTCTACAGGACTTCTACGTAAACGACATGATATCTGGAGGCAATTCGGTCGAGGAAGTGCGAGATATTATGCGTCAAACCACGGATCTTCTTGCTCGAGGGAACTTTCAATTGCGGAAATGGTGTTCCAATTCCCCTGATGTGCTTCGTAAAGTCCCAGAGGCTGAAAGGGAAAGTTTTCTGAAGCTGGATGATGGCAGTGATGTAACCAAAGCGCTTGGGCTCATTTGGGAGCCCCATAAGGACAACTTTTTGTTTACATTTGCTCCTCAAATCGCTGTCGCCTATGTACGCTCTCAGTGCATACAAGCATAAAGTTAAAGTTCGACCCTTGCTTCTCACTAGTCGGTCGTTCCTATTGGAGGCAGTCGGTCTGCAGTACTCTTTGTCGCCCAAAACGCCTAACATCTACATCTAAGTCCACGGCCACGGCCTCGAACAAAAAAAACACACACAAACAATACCAACAATAAACGTCGAATTGTAGCCTTAAAAACGGATCAGTTATTTTCTTGTAAATTTTGGATTCAGAGTTGCCGAAGAAGCTCGGCAGCTTCCAACAATTATATTACGTTATTTTTAAAAAGGAGGGCGATGTAGTATGCACACACAAAGTACACGCTGTACCTAGTATATGTGAAAGAACACCTATTGTAACATTTTGTTGGAATCTTTACGTAAAATCAATCCTCGGGCATAGTTCAAGTTCGACCGCGCAATTATGCCCCGAGCTATCATATGTACAGCCGTTAAGCTTACATAACTTGACGGCGCAAGGAATATGATCCACTGCATGTGCATACGATATTCTTTCTCACGCTTATTAAGCTTATACATAATGCGGCCGTTCCGCTGGCGACGTTTCTGACAGAGCAGCTACGCGGCCTTAACCAAGTAAGCTTTAAATTATAAGATATCAAATCAGTCAATAAATTTCTTAAAGCCAATAAATAGATAGAAGTAAAAAAAATTAATACACAAAAAAAAAATATTAAGTATATATACATAAGTACACCTAATTCTGTTTTTACGCAGTCTTTTTATACTATATATTAGATTTGTGGTAAAAGTGGATGTGTGTAACGTCCAGAAGGAATCGTTTCCGACCCCATAAAGTATATATATTCTTGATCAGCATCAATAGCCGAGTCAATTGAGCCATGTCTGTCTGTCCGTCCGTCCGTCTGTCCGTCTTACCGTCCGTCCGTCTGTCCGTCCCTATTAGCGCCTAGTGCTCAAAGACTATAAGAGCTAGAGCAACGATGTTTTGGATCCAGATTTCTGTGATATGTCACTGCTACAAGAATTTTTTTTAAAATTTCGCCCCGTCCACTTCCCACTTCCACTAAATTGGATCGTAGAAATTTTATAGCCAGAATCAAGAAAACAATTTCATTCTTTCTCGCTCTGTCTCTCTCTAACACACAGGTTTCATGGTCGGTCTTGCCAATTGCAAAATATGAGTTCAAGGAACCTATAAGAGCCATAGCAACCAAATTTGGTATCCACACCCCTGTGATATCGGACCTTGACCGTTTTGTGTCACAATTTCGCCACACCCCCTTCCGCCCCCGCAAAGGACGAAAATCTGGGGCATCCACAAAACTTAGAGACTATTAAGGCTAGAGTAACCAAATTTGGTATCCGCACTTCTTTTAGATCTCACTATAAAACGTATAACTCAAAATTTCGCGTCTCTCCCGCTCGCACACATTGTGGCTCAATGTAGCCATACTGACTATGTATCGGGTAGAAAAGTAGAGTTGCGGTCGCCGCAGCAACTCACAACGTTCCCCCTCGTTGTGCTCTATAATTATCGTTAGTATAATTTTACTGCGGGTGTCTATTTGAGTGCTTGCTTACATTGGTGTTGTTTTAGGACTGCATTGGTTAAGTGCGTTCTACACTTGTGTTTTGTTGCCGTATTTTTTAATGGGTTACAGATCTCTGTTTACACCCGAACAGTCATTACTTATCTTATGTGATTTCTTTAGAGATCAGTTTGTTGGATACAACCCTTACATTTGTGTTCGAGCTCCCCCATTGAGTGTGGTGAGCGTTGGCGTCGCAGCCTATTAGTAGGTCTATGTCCGACCTCTCGCTGTCGTTGGCTAGTTTGCGAACAAGGTCGTTGGGAGGATCGTTTTCCTCATGGGCCATGTAGGACCACATCAGCCTTAGATGAGTCCCTTTTATCTCTAGGCTTGCCGCAGTGCTGTCGCCATCGCTATAATTATGGAGCAGAAAGATATTTAGGTGCTTTCTGGCAAGAATGCAGGTGCGGGTTTTACCTTAATGTTGAGCTACAATCATCTTTTAATCCTTCGACCCCAGTCCACAAACCATGTCTCCAAGGTTCCTGTAGTAGGGCTACGTGTGCTCCGCTCTCTTCGAGGCGGAGTATAAGAGCAGCGTATGCTGCTTTACAGTGGTGGAGGTTTATCTGAAGGAGCCTCAAGGACATCCTTAGAGTTCTCCACCACTGTAATGTCGGCGTCTGGATCGTCTTCGACTTCCTCGTGGCAACACATCGCCGTGAAGTCGCATCTCAGCGTGCCATCGGTGGAGTAGCCTTCTTGGTCTATATCCGTCATGTCTATATCGTCGGGTCTTATCGTCGGGTGCTTCGATTTCAGAGTCAGCGTCCTGCTCGACTGGCTTGTCGACAGGACGCGCCCCGGCCGCTGCATCCGACTTATAGACCTTTACAGTCACTGCGCTGAACCCAAAGTTGAGCTCGCCTTTGGCAGCCTCAATCGGCGCCAGCGACCCCAGGGTCCAGACAGTTTTTTCAGCAGCTCGAAGCAGCGGTCGGCCAGTGCCGCTTCCACCCACTTCCACTGGTTCTTGGGAATTCGCGAGTCCGCGCTGCCTTTGTCCAGGACGCCATTCAGCGCCCTTTTTTTGGCAATCTGCGCGAACGAGGTATTTGGCAGTACTCTGGAGCACTTCGGTGCTGGTCCAGGAGTCTCCTGCGAGCGCTGCCTCTTTGGCTGAGGTCTTCTTCGGTGCTTCTTTGCCAAAGTTCGGCAGCACCTTCGAGGCCCACTCAACCTTCAGCCGCAGGATTGCATAGCCACTCTGCCAAGGTATCGGTTTTGGGAGCCGATTCACCACCCACCCCGGATCCCGGATGGGACCCCGTTGGGCTCTCCCTAGCATCTTGCGCCGCGCAGGTTTTCTCTGCTGATTTGCGAGTTGGGCCAGGCCTTTGGGCCGCTGCCTTCTCCTGTTTGGGATTGCTCCCTGTTGGCATTTGGGGAGCGACAGACTCATTTTGGTTTTTGGTTTTGTTTTTGTATTCTTCCATTCTTTTCCCACGAGCTGCAGAGAACAGGTACGGTCCGTCCGGGCAGAGATCCAGGTTGCCCCGATAAGGCATACTTAGAAAAGGGGGCTGCCAAGTCCCTGAGCTCTCCTTTAACGACTGGGCTAGTTTTATATACCGGGCCCCCAGCCAAGCTGACTCTCGGCACGGGTCGAATAACAAACTTAGTCCGGCCCGGTGTGAGATGAATGTGGGGGGTTGGGATGTGGGTAGGTAGTGTGTAGGGATAGAGGAGTGTGTGAGGTACTTATACGAGGCGGCACCACAAGCGCATCGTCAGTGTTGCTACTTCGCAAACACCCGCTGGCTGTCCGGGGCTGCTTATTTTCGGTACTCTTCCTAGGGATTTCCGCTTATTCGTAGCTGACCTACCTATATAGGTAGGTCGTTCGTTATCCGTAACCTGCGACCCGTCCGGTGGCTTTAGCTAGGCCCCCTTTGAGTCACCTCACCAGCTCATTAGACCAGACCGCAGATATAACAAATGGCCATTTACGCCATTTCTCCATAATATCGAAAATATATTTTTGGACTCTTGGTCCAACCCACATGATATCATTTGAACTTTTATTGTTTGTGGTTTTTTCTGAAGCATCGAAAAATACCCTCAGCTTTGTCGTTAGACTGTAATCTCTTATGACTCCTTGATGACGCAAATAATATTTTCCATCTTCTTTGGATTCTACCATATGTCCTAAGTTTGTATATTCATCATAGCTCACAAACAACGGTCAACACTTTTCCCCCTTTGCTGTCTGACGAAACAAAAAAGACAACGCAGACACGGTCTCTCACTGAGCGGAATACTTTTTGTCTCTTCGCTTGTGTTATATGTTTCAGGCTTTCGGTTGAGCCGATCGTTTCTCGCAATAACACAATAACTTAAAGAGACACTTTTGATCATGCGCTTACAGAAAAAGTGTCTTTAGATGAGCAGAACCAAAAAAGTGTCTGAGTAAAGTGATTTTAGTTTTTTTCGTGTATATGTTTATTTATTCATGTTTCCCGCATCTTTTGGGCTATTGTATGGTAATATGTATATTTATTTGCAAAATTTGCAAACGAACATTTTAGTTTTGCTTTTCTCGATTCATTTTAAGCTCCAATAGTCAAACCGCATACAATTCACAAAGGCGAGTGATCGTTGCCATAGGCACCACACGTACAATAACGCATGCATACGCAAAAAAATATTTAAATGGTTTTTTAACCACATACCTCCCATTCTCATCTCTTCTTGTTGTTTCCAAGAAATGCTTCTCGCAAAAATCTTCTTCTACGTCATTCTATTCACTTTCCAATTCCCAGAACCGTTTTAAGTCAACCGCTGTTCAGGCCAGCAGCAAATAATTGCCAAGCACTGTGCCAACTCCGTGCGCTCCGGTCCCAACTCGCTCTCGCGCGCTCGGAGGGGCGCTTGGGAGATTTTACGATCCACGATCCACCCGGCGCTCAAGCCAGCATAGAGCATAGACCATAAGGCTTAAGTTAGTTACGCTTCCACCCCCAATTCAAACGGCCGATCTACTGCGCGACCCCCGAACCAAATACACAGCGACATATATCTACCACGAAACACAACGATCTTTTACATTTCTTGCGATGGCTACTAGGAGGTTCACTGGATCAACGATTTTGATGTTGGAGAATTGATCTTCGATCCGCCCCACTACAAACATTGGTCCTTCGAGCCGGATCTGCACCTTCCCCATAAGGAGAAGCTTACCCCAGCCAGCATCGGCGGATCGCTCCAAGTTCAAGATAAGTACTCTTCGATTGCGCCCAACACCAGTGCAGTGATTTTGCGTTCAGCCTCCGGTCCAGTGTAAATAATATTCCTACCTCTCCCAGCTACCAGCTGAGCATTGGTTGCTGACATATGCACATGCATACAAGCACATGTACACATCGCAACGCAATCCCAGCGGCTGACAACAAACATAAAGTCATATTCTTGCAATTACTTTGTTGTTTTTTCCGTGCATGCTCAACGTTCCAAAGTTTTTCGGTTTTATAAATAAATAAAATAAATTACTGCGTCTCCATATTTAACTAATTATATTGCCAACAAAAATAACACACGATCCATACATACGGCACAACATATGTATTTATCTTACATATACATACATACGTACGCATTTTAAATTAGCATATTCTTGCACATCTATATAATATACATTGTATATAAAACGGTTATCCACCGTCTTAACCGTTGTTTTACATCTCGCCAAAAGGGTGGTTCGTCAACCCAAGCCGCGGTACATAGCACTTACAGCCATACATACAAACATACAAGCAGCAGCAGCGGTGCATTCTTTTCGTTTTTCTTTTCGCTTCTCCACCGTTTGCTTGCTTTTTAGTTAGGTTAGGTTAACCCGGACGGCCCTCAGCGGGGCCACGCATAGGCCAATCTGGCCCTTATTTATCCGGATAGGGGGGTGTATGAACCGTCGCGGGAGTGTTTATGTGGTTATAAAGTCCCCGAGAATCGAGGTGTTTTTAGCATAGGCCAGCAGTTCCTGTGGCGTCCTTTTGGAGGCATCTTCCAGTGATGCCAGCACTGGGGCGCCCAGGTATCTCCTCCTTGCCCTTGAGAGAGCCGGACAGTTGCAGATGAGATGTTCCAGGGTTTCGATAGCCCCAGGTTCATCACATTTCCTACAACTGTCTCTGTTGGTGATTCCTAGCTTTGCTGCATGTGCAGCAGCCAGACAGTGACCTGTAAGTATTCCCACTAGCAATCTACAGTCCTTTCGTGGTAGGTGCAGTAGGTAGTGGCTAAGTTTCTCGTTGCGTTCCTTGCACATAATCTTCGAGGTTCTGCAGGTGGTGGTACTACTCCACCTGCTATCAGTCTGTGTTCTAGCCTGCTTCTCTAGATCACCTTGCAGCGTTCTAAGGGAGACAGGCACGTTCTCGGTTCTCCTATTCTCCAGCTCGACGCCCTCCTTAGCTAGTTCGTCCGCCGCTTCGTTTCCTTCGATGCCCTGGTGGCTGGGAACCCAATAGATCCGCACTGTCTTTGTCGTGCTTAGGATGTCTAGTGCCTCCCTGCTCGCCAAGACACTTCTGGAACTGACCGCGAACGACTGCATGGATCTTATCGCCGCTTGGCTGTCGACGAATAGGTTGACCGCATCGTGTGCTCGTTCTGTAAGGAGAGCGACCTCAGCTGCTTTCCCGATGGCAAAAACTTCTGCCTAGAATATACTGCATTGGTCCGGTAGCTTATACGACAGCCTTATCTCAGGGTCTGTACATTATAGGCCCGCTCCTACTCCTCCGTCCATCTTGGAGCCGTCTGTGTATATATTGAGGTGCTCAGTTTAGTCCCTTCCAATTTTCCAGTCTTCAGGTCCCAAAGATGTGGTTGTTTTGACGTCAAGGCAAGTTTGGGGGGTCATGTAATCAGTTGATCTGGTCATTTCCCTGCCGATTGAACTATGCCCGTATCCTTGTGGCGATAGATTTCCTGATGCTATGAGGCGTTGTGCTGCCTTTCCCGCAATCAGGCGAGCGTGAGTGTCCAGGGGGTCGATTCCGAGTACAGTTTCGAGTGCTTTTGTTGGGGTTGACCTCAGCCTCCCTGTAATACAGAGCAGTGCCTGTCGCTGAGTCTTTTCCATAAGCTTATGGTATGTCTTTTTTTCAGGAGCCTGCCACCACACTAAGGCTCCATACAGCAGAGTTGGTCGCACCACCGAGATGTAGATCCAGTGCATTAGAGCAGGTGACAGGCCCCATGTGCTGCTGAGCATCTTCATGGATGCATAAAGCGCAATGGTAGCCTTCTTCACCCTTTCCACTACCACTACTCTATGCCAGCTTGCTGTCCAGTACTGTGCCTAGGTATTTCACCTGTGATTTTGGAGTCAGCCTAGTCAGCGTTTTAGTTGTTGGGAGAATATTTTTCGGTGCCGTGCTTGACCGTAACGGAACGCCAAGTGACGCGCTACCCTGCATTTCGAGGGTAAATTTTTGTTTGTTTTTGTTTTTGGACGTTGACATGCAATGACTGCATCTTTCAAGAGGCGATGCAATTACTGCACCGTCAAGTGGCCCGTGTGACACCAGCAGGAGGCTGTTACGAGAGCATGCAGGAAAGATAGCTGTTAGACTAATATTCGAGGAAGATTAACACGAAAGTTTCTAAGAGAACTAGACATGCATTCAAAATAAACATAACGAGGGGGAACGTTGTGAGTTGCTGCGGACACCGCAACTCTACGGTTATACCCGATACTAAGTCAGTATGGCTCTCCTCCGGCAGACGCCTCTAATATTAAACGACACAACAAAGAGTGCGTGCGAGAGAGACAGAAAATCAGTCTGAGCGTGACGTCGGGCGCTGCGTAGCCACTGCAAATTGATTTGTTCCTTTTGGCTATAAAAATGATCTGATCTAAACCAGATTCAGCAATCTGATAGATATGGTCGTTATCTATGATTCTGCGTTTTTAGTTTTCTCGAATCTGAAATATTGTGGATGCAACAGATTTTCGTCTTTTGTGTGGGCGGAAGGGGGTGGGGCGAAATTTTGAGATACACGTTTTATAGTTAGATCTAACAGGAGTGCGGATACCAAATTTGGTTACTCTAGCCTTAATAGTCTCTGAGATTTTTGCATATCCCCAGATTTTCGTCCTTTGCGGGGGCGGAAGGGGGTGTGGCGAAATTTTGAAACAAACTCGTCTCGGTCCGATATATTAGGAGTGTGGATACCAAATTTGGTTGCTCTAGCTTTTGTAGTCTCTGCGATCTTGGCGCTAATGTTTTACTCTAAGCAAAGCCGCCTAAGCTACGTGTGTGTTAGAGAGAGACAGGGCGAGAAAAAATGAAATTGTTTTCTTGATGCTGGCTATAACAATAATACGATCCAATTCAGATTCCGCAGTCTTAAAGATATGGTCATTTTCTACAATTCTACGTTTTTGGTTTTCTCATATCTTTAAAATTGTGGATGCCACAGATTTTCGTCCTTTGTGGGGGCGGAAGTGGGCGGGGCGAAGTTTTGAACTATTATTGTAGCAGTGACATATCACAGAAGTCTAGATCCAAAACATCGTTGCTCTAGCTCTTATAGTCTTTGAGCACTAGGCGCTGAAGCGGACGGACAGACGGACAGACGGACGGACGGACAGACAGACAGGGCTCAATCGACTCGGCTATTGATGCTGATCAAGAATATATATACTTTATGGGGTCGGAAACGATTCCTTCTGGACGTTACACACATCCACTTTTACCACAAATCTAATATACCCCAATACTCATTTTGAGTATCGGGTATAATAAGAGGAAGAGAATTAGTGGTGGATATGATATGGTAGAGGGAATTATAATCGGAGCATAAGACCCTAAACGGTTCATGCAAGGAATAATTCGATCTACAAAGTGGAAGGAACAACGGTATAAAATTTCTAGTAAGTCTAATAGGAATCGTGAAGTTTATGCGGCTCAACAGATCAGGGCTGTCTATGTCACCCCTGATCAAGTTGTGCATAAAAATCACACCAAGCATTTTTCTACGGTTAGCTAAGGATGGGAGGTTTACTAATAGCAGTCTACTAGAGTAAGATGGGAGTCTCACACCTTCATCCCAGTTAAGGCCCCGCAGAGCAAAGAGTAAAAAGTTTTTCTGTACTGATTCTATACGGTCCTGGTGTAGTTTGTACTGCGGGCACCATACACAGGAGCCATATTCTAAGATCGGACAAACAAGCGAGGTATAGAAAGTCTTTATTATATAGGGGTCGTCAAATTCCTTTGACCACCTCTTTATAAACCCAAGCACGCCCATGGCCTTATTTACCATGGTAGAAATGTGTTCGGAAAACTTTAACTTGTGGTCTAACATAACACCCAGATCATCCACCAGGGTAATTCTCTCAAGAGAACCACCAAATAGGGTATAGGGAGCCAACAAAGGGCTAGAACGATGAAATGTCATAACTTTGCATTTCGAGGCATTAAGGTGTAACAAGTTTGCACAACACCATGACTGAAAGTTATTGAGATCGGATTGCAAGCGAGAATGAAATGAAATGTCCTTGTACTGGACACAGAGTTTAACATCATACGCACACATAATTACTCGAGAATATGTTAATACCGACGGCAAGTCATCAATAAAGAGTGTGAAGAGTAAGGGGCCTAGATGGCTGCCCTGTGGTACTCCCGAAGAAACCTTTACTGGTAAAGAGAGAGAGTTTTTAAAGAGTCAAAGAGTCCTCTTTGAGACCTGGGATGAAGATAGCTAGAAATCCATCTCAGGAGGTTGGGCGGAAACCCTAAAAGGTCAAGTTTATGCGCTTAAAGGGAATGGTTTACAGAGTCGAATGCTTTAATAAAGTCGGTGTAAATAACATCCGTCTGTAAGTTACCTGGAAAGTCTTTAATAATGAAAGAGGTAAGCTCTAACAAGTTCGTGGTAGTTGATCGCTGCCTTATAAATCCATGCTGAGTGGGAGATATAAGTGACTTGCAAAGATGTTGCAAGTGCGGAGTTAATACCTTCTCAAACATTTTGGGAATAGCGGATAACTTTTCTATACCTCTATAGTTTTTTGCTTCAGACTTGCTACCTTTTTTCTGGAGAGGAATTATAAACGATTCCTTCCAGATCGATAGGGAGCAGAAGAAGAATCAATGGAGAGTGAGAAGTGTTTTAGCAAGGGTCCACACAGTGCCTCGGTGCAGTACCTGAGTACACAACCTGGAACCCCGTCTGGACCCGGTGAAAACACCGGCTTAACTAGTCGAAGATCATGAAGTAAAGAACATTCATTTAACAAGGGACTGAAAATGCCGTTCGACCTCGGTAAACCGTATGGGTACGGATGACAAGAGTAGCTTTCCTCAGAATAGGTGGTTTGGAAAAATTGGGCAAAAAGATCGGCAATTGCCTGATCATTATTTGCCGACGTATTACAAAATGATAGCGAGGATGGGTGTGCGGACATTCCACGCTTACTGTTCACGAAGCAGTAAAACTGTTTAGGGTCCTGAAAAAAACGTATCCTGCATCGAGGTAGTTCTTATAGCATTGTGCATTAAGAACTGAAAAGTTTGACTTAGCTATTACATAGCGAGAGTGAGAAGTAGGAGAACCAACTTCCTGAAATTTTGTATAAAGTCTTGATTTTAAGTTTTTTAGGCTGGATAACTCTTTGGTAAACCAAGGGGGTTTTCCAGATCTAATCGGACAAGAAAGCGGGACACAAGAATCAAAAAATGTGCCAAGATCATTGTAAAAAATGTTTGTGCCTTTAATGACATCAGTGCACAAGTACAAAGCGGACCAATCAAAATCCCTAATTAGATTATTCAGCTTTGTAAACTCGGCTTCGTAAACTTCGTAAAACGAAAGCAACGGACACGTTCAGGTGGCCTTCTCGACCAATCCAATACAGTTGGTCCTATATCTAGCGAGACTTCGAAAGTAGGATGGTAGGCGTCTTCAGGTATAGTGAGCGGAAGGGCTCGGGTTAACAACACTATGGTCGGATCCGATACAAAGCACAGATCAAGCAATCGACCCAAGGAATTTTTCACATGGTTGACTTGAGACAGGGACAGGTCAAGCAAGCCGTCAACAAAATCATGTCGTGACATGGGCACTAGGTTACTAGACTCGTTTACCGAAGACCAAACAGTTCCTGGCAAGTTGAAGTCACCAAGAACTATCATATGATCTTTATCTGATAGCGAGGAAGAAACAGCAGTTAAAGCGGACAAATTCTGCTCATAAATAGAGATATCTGTAGAAGGTGGAACATACGAGAAAGTAATGAATATAGTGAAAGCGGGAAGAATCAGTTTTACACACAGGAATTCCAGTTCCGGTTGAACCTGGACTGTGAAGTGTTCCGACGTGAAGTAAGAGTCCACTGCAATTTGAACCCCTCCTGCACGTCGAGACGAACGGTCCTTTCTAAAAGTTGTGTACCGACCTGCCAAAACCTCGGAACTAAGAATGTCCGGCTTTAACCAGGTTTCAGTAAACACAATAACGTGGGAAGCAAATGCAACACTATCCCGGAAAAGTATGCTGAGCTTACTACGCAAGCCTCTTACATTCTGATAGGTTACTAAAAGAGAAGTTAGTTTTTTGGAAAGGTGGAAGCAAGACGGGAAGTTGAGGATGAGGAAGAGGAAGTTGAGGTTGAGGGTGGCACACTGGAAAGATTTGTAAGGGATATGGGGGGCCTATTCTTCATCTAAGCCTTAAATTCCTTCACCACCAAATGCTCCGGCCAAAATTTGGCGGAGCAAATGGTGTCAAATTGAGTTGGGGAGATGCTTATCTTAAACGAGGCTATCTCCCTGGCATAAGAGAAGTTGAATTTCTCCACCTTTAAGCCCACGGCTTTTATTTTGCTTTGAATAAAAACAATTACATCATTAGATGTGAGGTCAGGGGCCAGCCGTGAAACAAAAACTTGTCGTTTTGAGCGAGAATGAAATGAAATGTCCTTGTACTGGACACAGAGTTTAACATCATACGCACACATAATTACTCGAGATTATGTTAATACCGACGGCAAGTCATTAATAAAGAGTGTGAAGAGTAAGGGGCCTAGATGGCTGCCCTGTGGTACTCCCGAAGAAACCTTTACTGGTAAAGAGAGAGAGATTTTAAAGAGTCAAAGAGTCCTCTTTGAGACCTGGGATGAAGATAGCTAGAAATCCATCTCAGGAGGTTGGGCGGAAACCCTAAAAGGTCAAGTTTATGCGCTAAAAGGGAATGGTTTACAGAGTCGAATGCTTTAATAAAGTCGGTGTAAATAACATCCGTCTGTAAGTTACCTTGAAAGCCTTTAATAATGAAAGTTGAATTTCTCCACCTTTAAGCCCACGGCTTTTATTTTGCTTTGAATAAAAGCAATTACATCATTAGATGTGAGGTCAGGGGCCAGCCGTGAAACAAAAACTTGTCGTTTTGGTGGGACTCCCACCAGTGGTTTAGTCACCACAGGCCTAGTACCTGTGGTGGCAATAGCCGGAGGTCCGGAACGTCTATTTACTGGTGGGATCGGGATAGACGGGACAACTAGCGAACTTGCGGACACCACGGACACGGACGCTGCAGACGTACTTGGCTGCACATTCTCCGAGGCGATGAATTCGGCTACCGAATCCGCATCGCCAGCAGCTGTCGTTGCCCTTGGAGTGGCAAACGAGATCAACTGCTGCATACTTGGAGTGTTCGGAGTCAGTTTTTCGGCGGCGCACGGCTGGGTGACGGTTGGCACTTGCAGATCCCGCGGAGTGACCTTTTTACGCCTCGGAGACTCATTCAACAGTTGCAGACTGCCAAATTGAGATTCCATGGCTAGGAGCCGATTGTATTGCTTTTTAAAGCCAACGGTCAGCTCCTTAAAGCCCTTCCGCGTCTGCCTCATACAAGCCACCATGTCATTCTCCACCGCACGGCATGCCTCGCAACTGTAATGCAACCCATTACGTTTGGATATAGCATCACTCACGAGGCCAGAAAATCCAGCGCATTTTGCGTGCACTACGTTGTCGCAGAGCCAGCAGGGGACATTCGGCTGATCGTGGGTGATCTGCTTCTTACAGGTTTTTTTTGGCGCAGACCACAGCGTATTCCATTTTTATTATTTATTTATTTACTCAAGAAAATTTACGAAAAAAATACAATTTCCAAAACAAATTGGTATCACACCAATGTGCCAGACAACGCTCAAAGCGGAATTGGTAAAAAATGAGAGCAGAGTGGAGAGCAATTATAGCGAGCGGTACTGAGTAGAGGGCGCTATTGCTCAGAAAGTTTAAAGAGTGAGAGAGAAAGAACAATTATTGAAGTTGAGGTGATAGCGAGAGAGTGATATAACAACAAAAGCTACAAGACGAGAGACGAGAGCTGTAATGCAATGTAATTTACTCACGGCAACAACACAAACACAACAAGCCGACGCCGAACAATTTTAAGTTCAATAAATAATAATTAAACACAAATCAAAAGGCATGCACTCGCGGAATAGAAAGGGTTTCCAGATAGTAGGTGGATTAGGAAGGTATTTAATGTTTATTTAAGAAAACACCGGTTGTTTATGTAAAACAAAGGGAAAATATGCCGAGCGCAAAACAAAAACGCGTTTGATCTACGAAAGAGAACGAACGATTGTTTGTATTGATTTGACCATTCGTTTTGCAACCGACTCTATAATTTGATACCTTGTGCCTCTATATTATTGCTCATCCTCATTAGTCGTTTTTGGTTGGACAGTTTTTTATATTGTTCAAAGTATTTTTATATTTATATATTCCGGCCACTGTGTAAGACTTCTATAATATAAATTCGCAATAAATTTCACTAAGTCCACATATCCACGGTTCGTCGTTCAGAACTTCCGCTTCGCCATTCCCGCTCACCTGCTTTGCGACTCTGATACGCGTTATCGCAAATCCATCAGCCAACCATGCCAAGAAATCTCGCAAGAAGTTTAATCGGGTGAGTTCGCTGAGTTTGACCCATCCACCCAGCTCTAACGGCTCAGTCACTACGCCCACATCTCCCCGTCTGGGCCCAGCTGAGCGAGGTCCGACAACGTCCTTTGTTGCTCCCCTCGGTAGTCCCTCGCACGGTTCCTAGCACTATGTCCCAATCGGCCGCTAGTTCCGCACGGTCTAAGTTTGCCTTGGCTGCAAGCAGACTGACACGCTTCGACCAGAAGCTCAGCGCTCCAGATGCTAGCACACCAACCAGCTCGCTCTCCCAGGTCCATCGAGATTAACTCCGAAGTCTGTGGGCGAGGCCTGTGGGGGGGCGAGAGCGGAAGCAGATCCAGAAGGGGTAACTGACGTCCAAGGGATGTACGATGACTGCTACGCGGTCTACTCGCAATGCCTTGCCGAACTGAACGATCAGCTCGAGCCCACGACTGTCCCTCACACGCCGCAACTGGCCGTTCAAGTACTGACTTCCGGCGGTTGCCGCCTCCCTCCATGTGACACTGAAGTTTTCAGTGGGGACTACCAGCAGTGGCCCACGGTCCGAGATCTGTTCACCGCCATCTACATAAAAAACCCGAGGTTGGCTCCAGTGGAAAAACTGTTCCACCTCAACAAAAAGACGAGCGGTGAGGCCCACGACAGAGTGGCACAGGCAACGCTAACGAACGAGGGTTTCGTGTCCGCATGGAACGCCCTCCGTGAGCGTTTCCAAAACAAAAGGCTGATACTCAAAGCCCAGCTGAAGATCCTTTAAGCAAAAGCAGCTTTGCTTGAGCTGCTTTGCAAGGGGTCATCAGATACGATCATGCCAAAGCGCACACAACTGTATCACTTGTGGACACCGGCACCACACGCTTCTACACCGTAGCAATCCAGCAAACTCCAGCGAAGCGATTTCCACAACGGTACAAAATTCCTCAGCGTGGCCCGAGCTACATCTACGAGAACCAAGCGTGCAAAATACAAGTTCGTCCGAAGCTCAGCCAAACGTTCAGGCGTATTTCGCCACCCGCACGAGGGCTATCCTTCTAGGCACGGCCATCGTTAATATTTGCCATCTGGGGAAACATTTCCACGCCCGCGCTCTGATCGACTCTGGCTCCGAGGCGACGTTCATTACGGAACGTCTTGTTGATATGATCAAATTGCCATTCTAACGTATACAGGCACAGGTCTCCGGCCTAAATAATGCCGTATCCGCTCAGTCAAAGAAGCTCTGCAGTTTTTCCATTCGCTCTCCGACTAAGCCGGGCTTACATCTAAATGCCACAGCCTGCGTTATTCCGGAAGTGGCCGCGAATATTCCATCGCATCCGAACTCGCAAAGGTTCTTGAAAGACCTGCCGAACCTCTCATGGGCGGATCCGACGTTCTATGAGATTTCACAAATAGATGTCCTGATTGGAGCAGATATCCTTCCGTCCATCCAGTTAAGTGGCTCACTGACCAACATCTGTGGCTCTCTCCTCGGGCAGGAAACCATTTTCGGCCTCAGTGCCTCAGTTGATGAATCAAATCTCATCGTTTTCGAGACAAATTTCCAGACGACCTATCAAACTGGTAGAAGACTCGGGGTCTTTTTACGAAAGTAATTTCCTTCCAGCTCCCTCCGCAGAAGTTCTCGGACGGTCTCCTACGCTTGATTGAAGGGAATATTTTCAAAATATTCACTGTTTGAAAGCTCAACGCTCCGTTCCGAATTCAAGCATGAACTTGAATGTGAATCCATCCTTAGATCAACACAGCCTCATCAGACAATGTAACCGGGCGGCAATTTCCAATGTTCTAAATACGTCTCCACCCGTACTAATGTGTCTTCGACTCCTTTATTTCATCGTAGTTCTCCGCATCCAGATATGGCCCCACGTCCCCGCGCCAACCGCACTATGGAGAACCGACGTGCTCGGGAAATTGGCTCCTACCGTTGCCGAATCTGCCAAGCTGTCCTTATCAAAAAGTATTGAGGGAGCTGCCTGGCTCACCAACACTCCGTCAAGGATTATCGCAGGCTGTGCAGGGTGTGTGGCAAGAACCACCACACGCAACTCCACGTACGCCGCCCTCGTCTTCCAGCCCGCTCAGCCGTCAGGGGGTAGGACGTTCAGGCCAGCAGCAAATAATTGCCAACTCCATGCGCTCCGGTCCCAACTCGCTCTCCCGCGCTCGGAGGGGCGCTCGGGAGATTTTACGATCCACGATCCACCCGGCTCTCAAGCCATCATAGAGCATAGATCATAAGGCTTAAGTTACTTACTCTTCCACCCCCGATTCAAACGGCCGATCTACCGCGCGACCCCCGAACCAAATACACAGCGACATATATCTACCACGATCTAAATGATCTGCTTGTGTCTGGTCCCACCATTCAGGCCAAGCTATTTCACACAATCATCCGTTTTCGTACATTTTCCATTGCTCGTACAGGTGATATCGGTAAAATGTATAGGTGTATGCGCGTCTCAATGCCTGACACCATGCTCCAATGCATATTGTGGAGGGACTCTTTTGACGACGACATACAGACCTTCAAATTAAACACAGTCACCTATGGGACTAAGCCTGCATCGTTTTTAGCTATTCGAGCTATGCATCAGCTAGCCATGGATGAGTGGTCTTCGTATCCATTGCGGTCGGAAGCCATTCTACAGGACTTCTACGTAAACGACATGATATCTGGAGGCAATTCGGTCGAGGAAGTGCGAGATATTATGCGTCAAACCACGGATCTTCTTGCTCGAGGGAACTTTCAATTGCGGAAATGGTGTTCCAATTCCCCTGATGTGCTTCGTAAAGTCCCAGAGGCTGAAAGGGAAAGTTTTCTGAAGCTGGATGATGGCAGTGATGTAACCAAAGCGCTTGGGCTCATTTGGGAGCCCCATAAGGACAACTTTTTGTTTACATTTGCTCCTCAAATCGCTGTCGCCTATGTACGCTCTCAGTGCATACAAGCATAAAGTTAAAGTTCGACCCTTGCTTCTCACTAGTCGGTCGTTCCTATTGGAGGCAGTCGGTCTGCAGTACTCTTTGTCGCCCAAAACGCCTAACATCTACATCTAAGTCCACGGCCACGGCCTCGAACAAAAAAAACACACACAAACAATACCAACAATAAACGTCGAATTGTAGCCTTAAAAACGGATCAGTTATTTTCTTGTAAATTTTGGATTCAGAGTTGCCGAAGAAGCTCGGCAGCTTCCAACAATTATATTACGTTATTTTTAAAAAGGAGGGCGATGTAGTATGCACACACAAAGTACACGCTGTACCTAGTATATGTGAAAGAACACCTATTGTAACATTTTGTTGGAATCTTTACGTAAAATCAATCCTCGGGCATAGTTCAAGTTCGACCGCGCAATTATGCCCCGAGCTATCATATGTACAGCCGTTAAGCTTACATAACTTGACGGCGCAAGGAATATGATCCACTGCATGTGCATACGATATTCTTTCTCACGCTTATTAAGCTTATACATAATGCGGCCGTTCCGCTGGCGACGTTTCTGACAGAGCAGCTACGCGGCCTTAACCAAGTAAGCTTTAAATTATAAGATATCAAATCAGTCAATATATTTCTTAAAGCCAATAAATAGATAGAAGTAAAAAAAATTAATACACAAAAAAAAAATATTAAATATATATACATAAGTACACCTAATTCTGTTTTTACGCAGTCTTTTTATACTATATATTAGATTTGTGGTAAAAGTGGATGTGTGTAACGTCCAGAAGGAATCGTTTCCGACCCCATAAAGTATATATATTCTTGATCAGCATCAATAGCCGAGTCAATTGAGCCATGTCTGTCTGTCCGTCTTACCGTCCGTCCGTCTGTCCGTCCCTATTAGCGCCTAGTGCTCAAAGACTATAAGAGCTAGAGCAACGATGTTTTGGATCCAGATTTCTGTGATATGTCACTGCTACAAGAATTTTTTTTAAAATTTCGCCCCGCCCACTTCCCACTTCCACTAAATTGGATCGTAGAAATTTTATAGCCAGAATCAAGAAAACAATTTCATTCTTTCTCGCTCTGTCTCTCTCTAACACACAGGTTTCATGGTCGGTCTTGCCAATTGCAAAATATGAGTTCAAGGAACCTATAAGAGCCATAGCAACCAAATTTGGTATCCACACCCCTGTGATATCGGACCTTGACCGTTTTGTGTCACAATTTCGCCACACCCCCTTCCGCCCCCGCAAAGGACGAAAATCTGGGGCATCCACAAAACTTAGAGACTATTAAGGCTAGAGTAACCAAATTTGGTATCCGCACTTCTTTTAGATCTCACTATAAAACGTATAACTCAAAATTTCGCGTCTCTCCCGCTCGCACACATTGTGGCTCAATGTAGCCATACTGACTATGTATCGGGTAGAAAAGTAGAGTTGCGGTCGCCGCAGCAACTCACAACGTTCCCCCTCGTTGTGCTCTATAATTATCGTTAGTATAATTTTACTGCGGGTGTCTATTTGAGTGCTTGCTTACATTGGTGTTGTTTTAGGACTGCATTGGTTAAGTGCGTTCTACACTTGTGTTTTGTTGCCGTATTTTTTAATGGGTTACAGATCTCTGTTTACACCCGAACAGTCATTACTTATCTTATGTGATTTCTTTAGAGATCAGTTTGTTGGATACAACCCTTACATTTGTGTTCGAGCTCCCCCATTGAGTGTGGTGAGCGTTGGCGTCGCAGCCTATTAGTAGGTCTATGTCCGACCTCTCGCTGTCGTTGGCTAGTTTGCGAACAAGGTCGTTGGGAGGATCGTTTTCCTCATGGGCCATGTAGGACCACATCAGCCTTAGATGAGTCCCTTTTATCTCTAGGCTTGCCGCAGTGCTGTCGCCATCGCTATAATTATGGAGCAGAAAGATATTTAGGTGCTTTCTGGCAAGAATGCAGGTGCGGGTTTTACCTTAATGTTGAGCTACAATCATCTTTTAATCCTTCGACCCCAGTCCACAAACCATGTCTCCAAGGTTCCTGTAGTAGGGCTACGTGTGCTCCGCTCTCTTCGAGGCGGAGTATAAGAGCAGCGTATGCTGCTTTACAGTGGTGGAGGTTTATCTGAAGGAGCCTCAAGGACATCCTTAGAGTTCTCCACCACTGTAATGTCGGCGTCTGGATCGTCTTCGACTTCCTCGTGGCAACACATCGCCGTGAAGTCGCATCTCAGCGTGCCATCGGTGGAGTAGCCTTCTTGGTCTATATCCGTCATGTCTATATCGTCGGGTCTTATCGTCGGGTGCTTCGATTTCAGAGTCAGCGTCCTGCTCGACTGGCTTGTCGACAGGACGCGCCCCGGCCGCTGCATCCGACTTATAGACCTTTACAGTCACTGCGCTGAACCCAAAGTTGAGCTCGCCTTTGGCAGCCTCAATCGGCGCCAGCGACCCCAGGGTCCAGACAGTTTTTTCAGCAGCTCGAAGCAGCGGTCGGCCAGTGCCGCTTCCACCCACTTCCACTGGTTCTTGGGAATTCGCGAGTCCGCGCTGCCTTTGTCCAGGACGCCATTCAGCGCCCTTTTTTTGGCAATCTGCGCGAACGAGGTATTTGGCAGTACTCTGGAGCACTTCGGTGCTGGTCCAGGAGTCTCCTGCGAGCGCTGCCTCTTTGGCTGAGGTCTTCTTCGGTGCTTCTTTGCCAAAGTTCGGCAGCACCTTCGAGGCCCACTCAACCTTCAGCCGCAGGATTGCATAGCCACTCTGCCAAGGTATCGGTTTTGGGAGCCGATTCACCACCCACCCCGGATCCGGGATGGGACCCCGTTGGGCTCTCCCTAGCATCTTGCG
This sequence comes from Drosophila miranda, assembly GCF_003369915.1. Taxonomy (NCBI): domain Eukaryota; kingdom Metazoa; phylum Arthropoda; class Insecta; order Diptera; family Drosophilidae; genus Drosophila; species Drosophila miranda. The sequence goes on from NC_046674.1 coordinate 41,853,641, forward strand.
CCGCGCAGGTTTTCTCTGCTGATTTGCGAGTTGGGCCAGGCCTTTGGGCCGCTGCCTTCTCCTGTTTGGGATTGCTCCCTGTTGGCATTTGGGGAGCGACAGACTCATTTTGGTTTTTGGTTTTGTTTTTGTATTCTTCCATTCTTTTCCCACGAGCTGCAGAGAACAGGTACGGTCCGTCCGGGCAGAGATCCAGGTTGCCCCGATAAGGCATACTTAGAAAAGGGGGCTGCCAAGTCCCTGAGCTCTCCTTTTACGACTGGGCTAGTTTTATATACCGGGCCCCCAGCCAAGCTGACTCTCGGCACGGGTCGAATAACAAACTTAGTCCGGCCCGGTGTGAGATGAATGTGGGGGGTTGGGATGTGGGTAGGTAGTGTGTAGGGATAGAGGAGTGTGTGAGGTACTTATACGAGGCGGCACCACAAGCGCATCGTCAGTGTTGCTACTTCGCAAACACCCGCTGGCTGTCCGGGGCTGCTTATTTTCGGTACTCTTCCTAGGGATTTCCGCTTATTCGTAGCTGACCTACCTATATAGGTAGGTCGTTCGTTATCCGTAACCTGCGACCCGTCCGGTGGCTTTAGCTAGGCCCCCTTTGAGTCACCTCACCAGCTCATTAGACCAGACCGCAGATATAACAAATGGCCATTTACGCCATTTCTCCATAATATCGAAAATATATTTTTGGACTCTTGGTCCAACCCACATGATATCATTTGAACTTTTATTGTTTGTGGTTTTTTCTGAAGCATCGAAAAATACCCTCAGCTTTGTCGTTAGACTGTAATCTCTTATGACTCCTTGATGACGCAAATAATATTTTCCATCTTCTTTGGATTCTACCATATGTCCTAAGTTTGTATATTCATCATAGCTCACAAACAACGGTCAACACTTTTCCCCCTTTGCTGTCTGACGAAACAAAAAAGACAACGCAGACACGGTCTCTCACTGAGCGGAATACTTTTTGTCTCTTCGCTTGTGTTATATGTTTCAGGCTTTCGGTTGAGCCGATCGTTTCTCGCAATAACACAATAACTTAAAGAGACACTTTTGATCATGCGCTTACAGAAAAAGTGTCTTTAGATGAGCAGAACCAAAAAAGTGTCTGAGTAAAGTGATTTTAGTTTTTTTCGTGTATATGTTTATTTATTCATGTTTCCCGCATCTTTTGGGCTATTGTATGGTAATATGTATATTTATTTGCAAAATTTGCAAACGAACATTTTAGTTTTGCTTTTCTCGATTCATTTTAAGCTCCAATAGTCAAACCGCATACAATTCACAAAGGCGAGTGATCGTTGCCATAGGCACCACACGTACAATAACGCATGCATACGCAAAAAAATATTTAAATGGTTTTTTAACCACATACCTCCCATTCTCATCTCTTCTTGTTGTTTCCAAGAAATGCTTCTCGCAAAAATCTTCTTCTACGTCATTCTATTCACTTTCCAATTCCCAGAACCGTTTTAAGTCAACCGCTGTTCAGGCCAGCAGCAAATAATTGCCAAGCACTGTGCCAACTCCGTGCGCTCCGGTCCCAACTCGCTCTCGCGCGCTCGGAGGGGCGCTTGGGAGATTTTACGATCCACGATCCACCCGGCGCTCAAGCCAGCATAGAGCATAGACCATAAGGCTTAAGTTAGTTACGCTTCCACCCCCAATTCAAACGGCCGATCTACTGCGCGACCCCCGAACCAAATACACAGCGACATATATCTACCACGAAACACAACGATCTTTTACATTTCTTGCGACGGCTACGACGAAGTTCACTGGATCAACGATTTTGATGTTGGAGAATTGATCTTCGATCCGCCCCACTACAAACACCCAACTTTAATTGTTGTATCTTTGGACGTTTACATGCATTGACAGCATCTTTCAAGAGGCGATGCAGTTAATGCACCGCCAAGTGGCCCGTGTGAAACCAGCGGAAGGCTGTTACGCGCGGATCCCAGGCAAAGCGCAGCCCTCCTCCCACCCAACCGACCAAGGGGCGCTGCCGCATAACGCGCGGCGCGTAGCCAAGCCGAGCTCGAGCATGCAGGAAAGATAGCTGTTAGACTAACATTCGAGGAAAATTATTACTTAACTTACTAAGAGACTAAGCATGCAATCAAAATACAAATACCACTACAATTACAAATTACTAGAAAGGTGTGTAAGGATTAGTAATTTAATAAGAGGAAGAGAATTAGTGGTGGATATAATATGGTAGAGGGAACTATAATCCGAGCATAAGACCCTAAACGGTTCATGCAAGGAATAATTCGATCTACAAAGTGGAAGGATCAACGGTATAAAATTTCTAGTCAGTCTAATAGGAATCGTGAAGCTTATGCGGCTCAACAGATCAGGGCTGTCTATGTCACCCCTGATCAAGTTGTGCATAAAAATCACACCAAGCATTTTTCTACGGTTAACTAAGGATGGGAGGTTTACTAATAGCAGTCTACTAGAGTAAGATGGGAGTCTCACACCTTCATCCCAGTTATGGCCCCGCAGAGCAAAGAGTAAAAAGTTTTTCTGTACTGATTCTATACGGTCCTGGTGTAGTTTGTACTGCGGGCACCATACATAGGAGCCGTATTCTAAGATCGGACGAACAAGCGAGGTATAGAAAGTCTTTGTTATATAGGGGTCGTCAAATTCCTTTGACCACCTCTTTATAAACCCAAGCACGCCCATGGCCTTATTTACCATGGTAGAAATGTGTTCGGAAAACTTTAACTTGTGGTCTAACATAACACCCAGATCATCCACCAGGGTAATTCTCTCAAGAGAACCACCAAATAGGGTATAGGGAGCCAACAAAGGGCTGGAACGATGAAATGTCATAACTTTGCATTTCGAGGCATTAAGGTGGAACAAGTTTGCACATTACCATGACTGAAAGTTATTGAGATCTTATTGCAAGCGAGAATGAAATGAAATGTCCTTGTACTGGACACAGAGTTTAACATCATACGCACACATAATTACTCGAGAATATGTTAATACTGAAGGTAAGTCATTAATAAAGAGTGTGAAGAGTAAAGGGCCTAGATGGCTGCCTTGTGGTACTCCCGAAGAAACCTTTACTGGGAAAGAGAGGGAGTTTTTGAAGAGGACTCTTTGAGACCTAGAACAAAGATAGCTAGAAATCCATCTCAGGAGGTCGGGCGGAAACCCTAAAAGGTCAAGTTTATGTGCTAGAAGGGAATGGTTTACAGAGTCGAATGCTTTACTGAAGTCGGTGTAAATTACATCCGTCTGTAAGTTACCTTGAAAGCCTTTAATAATGAAAGAGGTAAACTTTAACAAATTCGTGGTAGTTGATCGCTGCCTTACAAATCCATGCTGAGTGGGAGATATAAGTGACTTGCAGAGATGTTGCAAGCGCGGAGTTAATACCTTCTCGAACATTTTAGGAATAGCGGATTACTTTGCTATACCTCTATAATTTTTTGCATCAGACTTGCTACCTTTTTTATGGAGAGGAATTATAAACGATTCCTTCCAGATCGGGGGGAAGCAAGAGGAATCAATGGACAGGGTGAAAAGTTTAAGCAAGGGTCCACACAGAGCCTCGGCGCAGTACCTGAGTACACCACCTGGAACCCCGTCAGGACCCGGTGAAATCACCGAAGTCGAAGATCATGAAGTAAGGAACATTCATTTAACAAGGGACTGAAAATGCCGTTGTCGCCACAATAAACTTATCACCTTTTTATTTGGTGCAACCGGATACAATCCATCCGAATTCTGCATTTTGACCATTTAGTTCGTCTAATTTTACTACTCTGTCTTTTAAAATATGGGTATACAAATCTTCAAATCTTGGTTTCTTAATCTTTCTTAATCTTGCCACTTAGTTTTGTTAATATTGAAAGACTTTAATGGTAAAGCTTTTATCAGTTTCGGAAGAATAATTGCTTCAATATTTAGAGGACCTTTATTATAATCAGGAGTTTTTACCGATAACGTAACTTTGTACTTTGAAGTGCATGAGTCTGTAGATGACACTCCACTTACCTCGGTGTTCGCTCTTTTTATACCCAAAACTCAAAATGAGTATTGGGGTATATTAGATTTTTGGTAAAAGTGGATGTGTGTAACGTCCAGAAGGAATCGTTTCCGACCCAATAAAGTATATATATTCTTGATCAGCATCAATAGCCGAGACGATTGAGCCATGTCTGTCTGTCCGTCCGTCCGTCTGTCCGTCCCCTTCAGCGCCTAGTGCTCAAAGACTATAAGACTTCTGTGATATGTCACTTTCAAAACTTTGCCCCGCCCACTTCCGCCCCCACAAAGAGCGAAAATCTGTGGCATCCACAATTTCGACGATACGAGAACACTAAAGACGCAGAGTCGTAAAATATGACTATATCTTCTAGAGTGCAAAATCTCAACCAGATCGTATAATTATTATCGCCAGAATCAAGAAAACAATTTCATTCTTTCTCGCTCTGTCTCTCTCTAACACACAGGTTTCATGGTCGGTTTTGCCAATTGCAAAATATGAGTTCAAGGATCTCAGAACCCATAAAAGCTAGAACAACCAAATTTGGTATCCACACTCCTGTGATATCGGACCTTGACCGTTTTGTGTCAAAATTTCGCCACACCCCCTTTCGCCCCCGCAAAGGACGAAAATCTGGGGCATCCACAAATCTCAGAGACTATTAACGCTAGAGTAACCAAATTTGATATCCGCACTCCTGTTAGATCTCACTATAAAACGTATATCTCAAAATTTCGCCCCACCCCCTTCCGCCCACACAAATGACGAAAATCTGTTGCATCCACAATATTGCAGATTCGAGAAAACTAAAAACGCAGAATCATAGATAACGACCATATCTATCAGAATGCTGAATCTGGATCAGATCAGATAATTTTTATAGCCAAAAGGAACAAATCAATTTGCACTGGCTACGCAGCGCCCGACGTCACGCTCAGACTGATTTTCTGTCTCTCACGCACGCACTCTTTGTCGTGTCGTTTAATATTAGCGGCGTCTGCCGGAGGAGAGCCATACTGACTTAGTATCGGGTATAACTGTAGAGTTGCGGTGTCCGCAGCAACTCACAACGTTCCCCTTCGTTATACCCGATACTCAAAATGAGTATTGGGGTATATTAGATTTGTGGTAAAAGTGGATGTGTGTAACGTCCAGAAGGAATCGTTTCCGACCCCATAAAATATATATATTCTTGATCAGCATCAATAGCCGAGTCCATTGAGCCCTGTATGTCTGTCCGTCCCTATCAGCGCCTAGTGCTCAAAGACTGCAAGAGCTAGAACAATGAAATTCTATATACGGACTTCTGTCACTGCTACAAGTATATTTCAAAACTTTTCCCCGCCCACATCCGCCCCCACAAAAGGCAAAAATCTGTGGTATCCACAATTTCAAAGATACGATAAAACAGAAAACGCAGAATCGTAGAGGATAATTATATCTTCTAGAATGCAAAATCTGAACCAGATCGTATAATTATTATAGCCAGAATCAAGAAAAAAATGTCATTCTCTCTGGCTCTGTCTCTCTCTCTAACACACAGGCTTAATGGTCGGCTTTGCCTATTGCAAAATATGAGTTCCTAGATTTCAGAGACTATAATATATTATATATAATATAATAGAGCAACAAAATTTTTGATCCACACTCCTGTAATATCGGACCTTGACGAGTTGGTTTCAAAATTTCGCCACACCCCCTTAAACCACCACAAAGGACGAAAATCTGGGGCATCCACAAATCTCAGAGACTATCAAGGCTAGAGTAACCAAATTTGGTATCCTCACTTCTGTTAGATCTCACTATAAATCGTAAATTTCAAAATTTCGCCCCACCCCCTTCCTCCCCACAAAAGACGAAAATCTTTAAAATCCACAATATTGAAGATACAAGAAAACTAAAATCATAGAGAACGACCTTGTCTATGAGATTGCTGAATCTGAATCAGATCGGATCATTTTTATAGCCAAAAGGAACAAACTAATTTGCAGTGGCTACGCAGCACCCGAGGACATGTTCAGACACGCATCCGTCTCTCCCGCACGCACACATTGTCGCTCAATGTAGCCATACTGACTATATATCGGGTATAAATGTAGAGTTGAGGTCGCCGCAGCAACTCACAACGTTCCCCCTCGTTGTATTCTATAATTATCGTTAGACCTACGCAAACAATACATTTTACTGCGGGTGTCTATTTGAGTGCATGCTTACATTAGTGTTTTTTTAGGACTGCATTGGTTAAGTGCGTTCTACACTTGTGTTTTGTTGCAGTATCTTTTAATGGATACATGAGTGAGTGTGTACAATAATATGTTTATGTAGGAACATTCTGCCAGGGGCCGAAAGTGGCATGGTTTTGCCGATAATATGCTCATATTTGAACAATTAGGAATAAGTAAATATGTATAAATTATTTAATTCTTTAATTATTTAATTCTTTAGAAGCATTAGCTAGCTGAGTGATATTAAACGTTAGGGTTATAATTGTATCAACTCGGTAGCGGTGGCTGGCCGAATAAGATGAATGAGAATTAATTGATCAAGGGCGAGCGATACGCTGCGCTTTATTTAGATTCAAACTTAAGACTGATCATACATGAAATTTATGATGATTGCACCGGCTTAGCGGCCGGTGCTGCCGCGGCTCTGCCGTCACCACAGAACCGTCGCCGCCGTTCCAGGAATTCTGTCGTCGCTGGCAGCTGTTCGGCTCCCGTGGGAGCTGCTGACTTGTGAGTGGTGTCGGTGCCGCAGCTACAGCTCCAGCCAACATTGTTGCGACATATCCGCCGCGCCTGTGACTCTGGTCGTGCACCTCGCTAATGTGCTAGGTCGGGACACGTCCAGTGTCGGTGGTTAACTACTCCCCCTCTCAAGAGCGACCGCCCTCAGTCGCGCCAGAGTTCTGGACTATTTCGGAGACCTGTAGAGCGATGCGACGTCCTCTGGCGAAGTAGTACGCTCCCGAGCCCAAGGCGCATATCACTATCACTAGGCTGAGTGATATCGTTGAGGTGGTATGTTAAGGCAAATCAGTTGCCTGCCTATATATGTATATATATATATATCTATAATTATACCTAAGAGACATGTATGAAATCACGCTCTTGAATTGTAATGTCGTGCGCTCTTATACCATGTTGCGAACGGAGCCTATGCAAGCAGCAGCCGCTCATGAAGAGGGCGCCGCTTTAGAATAAACGCACTTATAATTGAAAGTCGACTGAGTGCACAAGTTTGATCTGTCGGTCTGTCTGATTCCAGTGTCTAATTAAACCCTCAGAAATCGTGCCTAACGGCAGGCTATTTAGCACATCCATTTTTGGCGCCCCCGGGTGGACACTGATTTTCTGGATTGGACAGAAGTTGGATTGGATTAATCTTGGCGCTTTATTGGATATCCCCATTGGATATCATCCCTCGCTCGTTGCTGTTGCTGTTCCTGCAGTTGTCATTGGCGGCCGGAAACTTCGCTAATCTTGAGAGCTGCTCGTGGGTATTCCTGGTTGGTATGAACTTGTGGGAGGGAATGCATCGGTGTTCAAACAACCCTCAACCAGTGCCACAGGCGCATTTAAGCTGCGTTTCGGTGAACTACAAGCTCGACTCGAACTCGAAAGCGTTGGCTTGTGGGCATTTTGGCGATCATCTCTCTCTCTCTCTCGTAGTATCTAGCACGGTAACAGCATTGGGCTTTTAGCAGGCAGAACAAATTTTTTAGTGTAATTGCTGAGTGTGACAGTGGGACAAGTGCCATTTTTGAGAAACAAACATTTTATAGAACTAAAATGCCTGGAATGTCTAGACAATCTGCAGAGGTTGACGATGTAGAGTCGTTAGACATTCTTCGCAAGCTGAGTGCAGTTAAGAAAGATATCAATCGTACATGGAGCGTTCTTAAAGATAAACAGTTTTCCTTTTCAAAGGCACAATTGGAGTGCCGCATGGAAATATTAGAGTCATATATTGAACGCGCTTTCCAATTACAAGTAGAAATTGAGGATGTCAACCCAGATTTAGCTTCTCGAGCCGAGCTTGAGGATTTATGTATTGAGGCTAAATCCACGCTCAAGTCCATGTCTGCTAAACTTGAGGAACGGACAGCAAATGAGTCGGTATTAAATACGACAATTGCTACAAGTAAACATTTGCCGCCAGTAAAATTGCCCAAATTCAGTGGCGATTAGACCGAGTATACAAATTTTATCGGCCTATTTAGTAGCATAGTGGATAGCGATCCCACATTAAGCAATGTGGAGAAGCGCTAGGAGTAGTAAAGGCTTATCCAGTGACCGAACAAAACTATCCGAAGGCCCTTGTGCCTTAATGAAGGTAAACGATAATGATTGTTTAATATTCTTAAATAGTATAGCCCGTCTATTCGAGTTGCAAAGCATGCAAGGTCCGTCTGCATCTGGGCTGAGATCCCTTCTTGACACAGCTTCCGCTATTTACGAGTCGCTATTGTCTGTAGGAGATTATAAACAAATTTCGGATGCTTTACTGATACACATTGTCATGTCCAAGGTAGATAAAAAAACCCGCTTTCGATGGGAAGAGAATCTGGACTATCAATCCATTCCATATTGGACAGACTGTGTATCTTCGCTTAACAAACGCTACCAACACTTATCTGCAGAAGAGACGAATTCAGGGCAATCTAGAGGAAAAAAGACAAGTCAGGATTCACAGAGCAAGCAATCTGGAAAGACTTCGTTGACTGTGGCTCAAGCCAAACCTTCTCAAGATCAGAAATGTTCATTTTGCAAGGCAACTGATCATTTCATCACTTCTTGCTCGGCTTTCGCTGCGGCTTCAGTCGCAACCCGCTTCCAATTTGCAAAGGGAGTTCCGCCTTCAAGAATTCTAAACGCACGTCCACTAGTTTCGAATCATGCAATGGCACGCGACAATGACTAAGTAATTTTAGCCACAGCAGTTGTTGACATTAAAGGCAGCTCAAGCCAACATCAGCCAGCCAGAGTATTGTTGGACTCTGGTTCTCAAGTGAACTTTATCACCGATGAATTGGCAAAAAGCCTGCAGTAAAAGAGAACTAGAAAGCATATTAGTTTGTTAGGTATTGGAAAATCCAGCTAATCGGCACACCAAGTTGTGCAAACCACAATCTGCTCTCGCATACACCCATTCGAAATGGTGGCAGATTTCGTGATTTTAAAATCGATTTCCTCGTACCATCCAGAAAAGGCGGTTCAGCCTGATTCCTTAATGGATGCTACTGAAAGCTATCCACTTTCTGATCCAGTCTTTTACAAGCCACAAAAAGTTGATCTGCTATAAGGTGCAGACACCTTTTTCGATATCTTAAGTAATGGTCAAGTAAAACAGGACAGAGAGGCACTAACCTTACAAAACACTGTTTTCGGGTGGGTGGTGTCTGGACGTTGCAAGTCCAAAGGCCCTCAAGCCACATTAACTTGCTCTATGGTGAGCTCAATTCAAGAAGTCTGCCCGCTCGACAGCTTGGTCAAACGTTTCTGGGAGTTGGAAAATGTTCCAAATGCATCCATAGAAGGACTGTATACCCCCGAAGAAACTATGTGTGAAAAATCCTTTATTGACACTATCACATGTCTACCCTCCGGTCGATTGCAAGTTTCTTTGCCATTTAAGTCTAGCCCGACATCTCTCGGTTCGTCGTTTGAGACAGCCAGAAGACGATTTTTGTCTTTAGAAAGGCGATTATGCCAAAAACCTGCCATAAAATCGATGTTTATGGACTTTATGGAGGAATACCTGTCGGAATACTGCAATGGAAAACTCAATCCCGGCAGAGCCGCATTGTTTCATCCCGTATCAATGCGTGGAACGACCACAAAGTACATCCACTAAGCTTAGAGTAGTGTTCGATGCGTCGTACAAAACAACGAGTCAAGTCTCGCTTTACTCATGGTTGGAGCAACCATCCAGCCGTGCCTATACGCAACGTTGTTAAGATTTCGGTGTCGCAAATTCGCTCTTACAGCAGACTTTACAAAAATGTACCGTCAAGTCGAACTTGATGAGGCGCATCGCAGTTTCCAATTAATTATTTGGAGACGTGCAAGTTCGGATCCCTTGCAAGTGTTTCGTCTCAATACGGTAACTTATGGCACGGCCAGCGCACCATTTCTTGCTGTCAGGTGCTTGAAGTATCTAAGCGAAACTCATTTAAATTCGCATCCACTTGGCTCAAAGTCTCTTGCTTCAGATTTCTATGTTGACGATCTTCTTACAGGCGCAGACACGAAATCCGAACTAGTCAACAGCTAGTTGAAATCCTAGAGCCAGCCGGATTTGTGCTGACGAAGTGGACTGCTAATTGTCAACTAGGTGACAGTCAGAAAGAGAGTCTGGTTATTTCGAGTGGAGATCAGCAAGATTGCAAAACTCTTGGACTGATTTGGAACCCACAGGCAGACATTTTCAAGTACTGTCTGAAACCAATAGTCTCGTCCGAAACCACAACCAAGAGAGTAATGTTATCCGTCATAGCCAGTCTTTTCGATCCCTTGGGTCTGCTATGTCCGGTGATTACTAATGCAAAAATCTTCTTGCAGGAAATTTGGCTTTTGAGCCTTGGTTGGGACGATCCCATTCCCTTAAAATTGCAACAAAGATGGGAGTCGATGGTTTCGGACATGCAAAGGTTGCATGAAGTCACCATTCCACGTTTTGTAGAAGCTAGCACAAGCACTCGATGTCAAATACATGGGTTTGCAGATGCGTCCACGCGAGCATACGGCTGCTGCATCTACGTTCGTGTGTCCCATTCAAATGGAGTGTCCGTCAACTTATTAACGGCAAAGTCAAGGGTGGCACCCTTAAAGACAAAGACAATCCCAAGATTAGAGCTATGTGCCGCTCATCTGTAGGCAAAGTTGTGGGAGGAAGTTCGATCTATTATTGATTGCCCCGTAGAGAAGGTTATATTGTGGTCAGATTCGGAAGTGGTTCTACATTGGCTGCAAACTCATCCCTCCCAGTTAACAACATTTGTTTCAAATCGAGTTGCAGAGATACAGGAAATCACTTCGACTGCCTCATGGAGACATGTACCCACCAAAGAAAATCCTGCAGATCCAGTATCTCGGAGATCATCAGTAGCAGACTTAGATTCACTATTTTGGTTTAACGGCCCGTCATTCCTGCAACAAAATGCCATGGATTTGCCTCAAAATCTTTATTTACGTTTGACAGAAGCGGACGCGTAGAAGAAGAAGAAGGTAGCCACTTCGCTTGTCGCGGCCGATGGCGAACACAATCCCATCCTCACCCTAATAGAAAACTCATCATCATATATGAAAGTGGTAGGCACAATTGCAGATATCCGCCGGTTCATAAATAAAAGGAAAGGAGTAACTTGGAGTAGTTCTTGTCCGTCATCAGAAAAGCTCGGCGCAGCGTTTCTAGCAGCAGTTGAAGCTGTTCAAAGAGACGCATTCTCGCAGGAGATTGACAAAATAAAAAAGTCATCAAAGTTGCAGGCATCACTTCAAAAACTAACTCCTTTCATTTCGGAAGAACAAGTGGGCTCATGCTCGTTTTCGTTGGTTCGAGTAGGTGGTCGCCTATTAAACGCTTCTCTAGCCCATAATGCAAAATTTCCACTGTTAATGCCAAAAAATTGTAGATTTGTTACCCTCTATCTTAGCTATTTGCATCGAGCCAATTTTCACGCTGGACCCCGTGCACTAGTGGGATTCCTAGACAGTCCATGTGGCTGATAAATGCACGAAGAAAGTGCAGTGCCATTGTCCGGAGATGCGTACATTGTTTCCACTACAAGAAGGCGGTGAAGCTTCTCTCACAAATCATGGGAAACCTTCCCGCTGATCGATTGCGTGGGAATCCACCCTTCGAGATTAGCGGAGTTGATTTGTTTGGACCGGTTCGTGTATCGCTTGGGATTCGTGGCAAGCAGCCTCTTAAGATGTACATAGCAGTGTTTGTCTGCTTTGCATCTAAGGTCGTACACCTAGATATTGTAAAAGACTTGACCTCTAATACATTTATTCTGTGCTTATCCAGGTTTGTTGGACGTCGTGGGCCTCTTGTCAAACTCTATTGCGACAACGCCACGAATTTTTTTGGTGCAGCTCGCATGCTCAAGGAGCGCATGGATGCAGTCAATGCCAAGGACGAAGCCCTCAAGGCGAATGCTGCGGCTCACAGTTTTTCGGTGGAATTCATTCCCCCGCGAGCCCCGCACATTGGAGGCCTGTGGGAGTCGGCGGTGAAGTCCACCAAAAATCTGCTGCTCAGGGCTATGGGCAGCGCAGTGCTCAAAAAGGACGAGCTGCATACGGTTCTCGTGGACGTCGAGGCCGTGCTCAATTCCAGACCACTGGTGGTCGACAGCGGCAGCCCCAACGAAGGGGAGGTGTTGACTCCAGCGGATCTACTAGTCGGCAGAACGCTAGTTTCGCTGGCGCCCGAATCAGAGCTGCCCAGACCAGACAGCAGCCTCTCATATCTGCAACGATGGCAGCTCGTGTCTGCCATCAAGCAAAGATTTTGGAGAGATTGGTCCAGAGACTATCTTCTCAGCCTTTAACAGCGAGGGAAGTGGTCCGAGGAGGTCGCCAACATGGAGCCAGGCAGAGTGGTGGCAATTCACGAGGACAACGGGCCCCTCAAATGTGGCTCACCGGAATAGTGGAGGAGGCAATCCCAGGAGCGGACGGGAAGGTTCGCGTGGCCGTGATTAGGACTAAGGCCGGGGTCTACAAGCGATCGATCCATCGCTTGGCGCCTATTCCAGTGGATTGAAGCCTATAGGCTGTCAACGCGGCCGATGTTAAGGCAAATCAGTTGCCTGCCTATATATATATATCTATAATTATACCTAAGAGACATGTATGAAATCACGCTCTTGAATTGTAATGTCGTGCGCTCTTATACCATGTTGCGAACGGAGCCTATGCAAGCAGCAGCCGCTCATGAAGAGGGCGCCGCTTTAGAATAAACGCACTTATAATTGAAAGTCGACTGAGTGCACAAGTTTGATCTGTCGGTCTGTCTGATTCCAGTGTCTAATTAAACCCTCAGAAATCGTGCCTAACGGCAGGCTATTTAGCACATCCAGATGGCAACGCTGTCTCTAACTTCAATGATGAAGTTCAAGTTCTCTTCGCTCAGCCGGTGAATGTACGGTAGGCTGAGTGTCATGTCGTGGCTGCTGATATTTGGACGGGCGGACGCCGCTACGGCGGAGGCTCGATTCCGAATGCTGTTTCGGTGTAGGAATCGAGCGTTGGCATATGAACGGAACGTGATGAGCTTTGTTCCATGGACCCTTATTGCAGCGCAGTCGTATAGCTGATGGTGGCTCTACGATCGTTTACGATGATGATGCCGTCGTCAGCCACAGTGACAGGGTCGAGGTGGATTGGTTGCGTCTGACAGTGAGCGATGTCCCCTGAATGGAGACCTTGCGCACAGGTAACGTTCTCTGACCCCTTGCAGAATGTGGCTGTCGCTGTTTGGGTGCAATTTGTCGCGGCCATGACCTTCCCGTTGCATTCGGCTACCAGGTTGTCTTGTAGCTGGAGTACCAGCCCGTTGTGCGCGACTGGGTAGATGGTGATTTTCCTGCATAGCTTGCTTACAATGGGGAATTGGATTATACAATTTTTTATCTATCTTAACATTAGACACCTTCATTAAGTCTGTAATAGAGGTCCCTGTAACTTGATCAGTGAGAATTGATTCGATATCAGTGTGGTCTATAATCTCTGGATTAATTACGTAAACCTTTTCAAGAGTTAAGGTGAGCATAAGAGCCCCCAATTCGGTTATTAGCATTCGATTGCGCGTAGCGAGGGTCTCAAACAGGTGACCCGTGTCCACCTGTTGGTCTTTTGCGGTCTTCAGAATTTTATTGACTGTGTCCGTAAGTTGGTTAATTTGTTCTTGCGTTCTGGTGTTAATGTTGATTTGTCTATTGTTTGCAGTGACTAGCTGCGTCTGCATTCGTTCTATATTCCTAAAATCATTTGCGTCTGGCGTACCCGCTACAGCCTTAAGAGCTGACCCCAGGAAGTCAAGGCTTCTTACCCTTCTGTGGTGAATGTCGAGGGCAGTTAGCATGTCTTGTATGTGTCCTGTGTCTATCTCCAACAACTTCCTCATGTGGGATTGTGGAAACAAGTCTGTCAACTTCATTGTCTCGTCGGTCATGGATCTGTAGTCGGTGAGGTTAGTCGAGTGTCGGAAGTAGCCGTACTGGTCCCAAAGCAGTATGTCGCCGTCCATGATGGGAATATAGTTCGCGTGCGTGTAGTCCATTACCCGTGCCGTCGTCGTGGTCAAGAGTGAAAGTGTCAGTATTATAAGCTTAAAATGTTATAAGGAAGAAGGGATTAAAATTACAAATTACCGACGGAGGTTGTCCTTGTGGACCACCCTCCACTTGATGAGGGTTGTCACCAAGTCCGCTTCAAATGTTCTTTCATCACAAAGGGGCGAAAGTTTGTTTTCTAGCCTGCGGTTTTTACTAGGACTCCTTCGTCTACTTCGAAGACCCGGTTCTGTCGGTTTTTATTTATTCTGGCATTTTGCTCGACCTGTGCTTCTTCTATCTTTTTTATAATACCCTGGATGCATTCCGGCGAAGCGGTGGTTACGATATCCTTGGGCCTTTTCTCAGTTACCGAATGAATGGAGCTGTTATATTCGACAGTAGCTTGAAAGATGAGGTCGACCGTGTCTACGATTCCTCTTTGGAGTTTGAGGCACCTGGCTATTTCTAACAGGGTGCTGTGAAAACGTTCCACCTGGCCGTTTGATACGCTGTGGAGTGGTGGTGCGCTTACGATGTTTACGTCATAATTGTTCAAAAGAAGAGACCTTATGGTCTCGGACTTAAGGTCAGGCGCATTATCGCAATAGACTTGCTTTGCCTTAGGAAAGACGTTCATCAGTATCAGTAGAGGGGGTCGAAGGTCCTCTACTATCCTGGATGCAATGGGTGGCACCATTGCAAACTTGGATAGTTTGTCTATGCAGGTGAGGAAGAATTTTTTGTCTGTGGAGAAGATGTCAACGTGTAACATCTCTCCGGCCTCCGCATTTTTTTGTTTGTGATATAACCTCATGATATTTTACGTGTTTTGCTTTATATAAGACTTTTCAGGAGAATGCCAACAATGTCGGCTTACTCGAAGAGAGCGAAACCCATGTCGTCATCCTCAGACTCGGAATCTTCCTTCTTCTTATCTTTGCTAGCTTATTTTTTGTCCCCACCTGCTGGAGCTGCTGGATTGCCTGCGGTCGGAGCAGCATATACAGCCCCGCCGCCGACTGGCATCGAAGACAGCTTTTCACGTCCTTCCTTGATCAGATCTTCAATACTTTTGCCATCGAGTTCCTTAATCACCTTTGAAAGACGTTCAGTATCCACCTCAATACTGAGAGAGCTGAGAATTTTCTCAAGGTCTGCATTAGCGGGGGCTTCCTTTCCGCCGATAGCAGCCAACAAGTATGCATACCAGGCCTCTTCCAACACTATTTGGTTACGGAAGCAATTCAACGGTTTGTCAGTCGTGTCGATTGTGTAAGTCAGGGACAACTCACTGTGGATCGTGGTCGCATCGGACTCCGGCTCCTCGTGGTTGTTTTGTAGGGCGTTAACGTTTTGGCGCGATAGAGCATCGGCCAAGTGGTTTTCTTTGTCTGGCTTGTAAAAGAGCTTGGCCCCTGTTTCGTCTATTGGGGCTATCCAGCGTTTGTTTTTGGCATTTGTGTTGCTCTTGGATCCTGAGAACGTGAGCGGCTGATGGTCGAATGATCGAATGGCTTTTGGTAGTCAGGGTACATGAGGGTAACGTCCTCCGAGGCTAGAATGTTTCTTAACTTTTCAAACGCGTTGCGTTTGCCCTCATTAAACTTTACCTGGATGTTTTTTGACCTGTACTTGCTGACGGATCCATTTACTCATTTCAGCATGTCGGAGATTGGTTTCGCAATTGCTGCGAAATCCTTTATAAAACAACGGTGATAGCTGGCTAGACCCATGAATGACCTGACGCTAAATACAGTTTTGGGCTCAACGTAGTGCTGAATGGCACTCACCTTTTCAGGGTCCGTTTTTGCGACGTATTTAGTTAAGGACGAGGCACTCGACGATCTCTTTCAAAAATTGTGAATTTTTGCGGGCCACCCTCATGTTTGCACTGTGAAGGTTTTTTAATACCCAACCAACGTGTTTGACGTGATCCGGCTCGTTTTCGGAGAAGACGATGACATCGGCAACGTACGCGTAGCTCGACTTACCGATTTGTTCCCGTAGAAAATCACCGATCGTGCGCTGGAAAATAGCTCCGGCATTTTTTAAACCGAAGGGGAGTCGACAAAATTCGTACTTCCCCCCGTTAACTGAGAATGCCGTTTTCTCCCGATCAGATTCTGCCAGAGTGATCTGGTGGTATCCTGATTTGAGATCGATAGTGGTGAAGTACTTTGCTTTACCTAAGTTTGCCAGTATCATGGTGATGCTCGGCATGGGGTATGCGTCGGAGATGGTTTTTAGATTCAGTTTCTTTCGTCCGTCCCCTTTTTGTCCACTCCCCATACCGGATTGTTGTATGGGGATCTGGACTTCCTGATGATGCCATTTCGTAGGAGATCGCTGACCTCTGAAGTTACGAAATCTTCGACACCTTGGGGATATGGATACAGCTTTGAGTAGACCGCGTTTTTCTCGGTCGTACGGATTGTATCCACTACGGCTGTATTATAAGGCAACGACTCGTTAGAGTCTGCGAGAGCCTTTTGGTAGCGGTCAAGCATTTTTAGAAAATTCGCTTTTACCGCAGGTGGTGCTTGTATATTTTCGTTTTTAGTGTGGTTGACGTTAGTACATTTGAGGTACTGCAGCGCCTCCGAAGTTTTACCTATTTTTATTGTGCCTTCATCAAGACATAATACTGCTCCTACTTGTTTTAGTAGGTCAAGTCCTATGATCCCATCGAATGTAGTCATGGAATCTAATAGGAAGAAGAAGGTGTCGTGTCCAAACATGGGTATCATGCATTTTTGCGTGATGTTGTTTGAGCCATGGATGTAGTGCACCGTGAAAGGGGACTCGACAGGGGTAACATTCTTTAGCCAATCGTTTGGTCTGATATAATTTTTGGTCGATTAGAAAAGACATGTCAATCCCTGCTATTCTGCGCCGAATGAACGGCAGCAGGGACCATCCCCTAAAAAATTAGCGTTGTCGCTATCTGTGTCGTTGCCATCATCTATTTTGGCTACCGCTTCCTGTGCTACTTGTGCGTAGTTCGCCTATTGTTCAGCGACTTTAGGAGGTTTATCTTTTGCCGCCTTTGGCCAGTTGCACGATCGCAACCGGTGGGGCGTTTGCTACTTTGGCTTTGACCCTGATTTTGAAATTTCCGCCAGTTCGTTCGTTGCCTGAATTTCGAGGATTAGGGGTCTACGTCCATCGGTTCTGGGGCTTTTTCGCCACCGGCCTGAGCTCTATCGGTGTTATAGTTGCCGTTTTGTTTTTTAAAATTGTGATTTTTACCCTGGTGGTTCTGGTTGGACTAATTCATTCCTTGGGATTACTGATTCTGACGGCCTTGTTGCCGTTGCTC
Organism: Drosophila miranda; assembly: GCF_003369915.1. Lineage (NCBI taxonomy): Eukaryota > Metazoa > Arthropoda > Insecta > Diptera > Drosophilidae > Drosophila > Drosophila miranda. The sequence continues at coordinate 41,871,263 of NC_046674.1, forward strand.
AGAGCGTCCCTTTTCTTCCACACCCCTAGCATAGCTTCGTGGACGTTGACATGCAATGACTGCATCTTTCAAGAGGCGATGCAATTACTGCACCGTCAAGTGGCCCGTGTCATACCAGCAGAAGCCTGTTACGCGAGCATGCAGGAAAGATAGCTGTTAGACTAATATTCGAGGAAGATTAGCACGAAAGTTTCTAAGAGAACTAGACATGCATTCAAAATAAAAATACCACTACATTTACTAATTACTAGAAAGGTGTGTAAGGATTAGTAATTTAATAAGAGGAAGAGAATTAGTGGTGGATATAATATGGTAGAGGGAATTATAATCCGAGCATAAGACCCTAAACGGTTCATGCAAGGAATAGTTCGATCTACAAAGTGGAAGGAACAACGGTAGAAAATTTCTAGTAAGTCTAATAGGAATCGTGAAGTTTATGCGGCTCAACAGATCAGGGCTGTCTATGTCACCCCTGATCAAGTTGTGCATAAAAATCACACCAAGCATTTTTCTACGGTTAACTAAGGCTGGAGGTTTACTAATAGCAGTCTACCAGAGTAAGATGGGAGTCTCGCACCCGCATCCCAGTTAAGGCCCCGCAGAGCAAAGAGTAAAAAGTTTTTCTGTACTAATTCTATACGGTCCTGGTGTACTATGTACTGAGGGCACCATACAAAGGAGCCGTATTCTAAGATCGGACGAACAAGCGAGGTATAGAGAGTCTTTGTTATATAGGGGTCGTCAAATTCCTTTGACCACCTCTTTCTAAACCCAAGCACGCCCATGGCCTTATTTACCATGGTAGAAATGTGTTCGGAAAACTTTAACTTGGGGTCTAACATAACACCCAGATCATCCACCAGGGTAATTCTCTCAAGAGAACCACCAAATAGGGTGTAGGGAGCCAACAAAGGGCTAGAACGATGAAATGTCATAACTTTGCATTTCGAGGCATTAAGGTGTAACAAGTTTGCACAACACCATGACTGAAAGTTATTGAGATCGGATTGCAAGCGAAAATGAAATGAAATGTCCTTGTACTGGACACAGAGTTTAACATCATCCGCATACATAAGCACTTGAAACTATGTTAATACCGAAGGCAAGTCAATAATAACGAGGGGGAACGTTGTGAGTTGCTGCGGACACCGCAACTCTACAGTTATACCCGATACTTAGTCAGTATGGCTCTCCTCCGGCAGACGCCGCTAATATTAAACGACACGACAAAGAGTGCGTGCGAGAGAGACAGAAAATCAGTCTGAGCGTGACGTCGGGCGCTGCGTAGCCAGTGAAAATTGATTTGTTCCTTTTGGGTATAAAAATGATCCGATCTGATCCAGATTCAGCAGTCTGATAGATATGGTCATTATCTATGATTTTGCGTTTTTAGTTTTCTCGAATGTGCAATATTGTGGATGCAACAGATTTTCGTCCTTTGTGGGGGCGGAAGGGGGTGGGGCGAAATTATGAGATATACGTTTTATAGTGAGATCTAACAGAAGTGCGGATACCAAATTTGGTTACTCTAGCCTTAATAGTCTCTGAGATTTGTGGATGGCCCAGATTTTCGTCCTTTGCGGGGGCGGAAGGGGGTGTGGCGAAATTTGGACACGAAACGGTCAAGGTCCGATATCACAGGAGTGTGGATACCAAATTTGGTTGCTATGGCTCTTAAAGGTTCTGAGATCCTTGAACTCATATTTTGCAATTGGCAAAACAGACCATGAAACCTCTGTGTTAGAGAGAGACAGAGCGAGAAAGAATGAAATTGTTTTCTTGATTCTGGCTATAATAATTATACGATCTGGTTGAGATTTAACACTCTAGAACATATAGTCATTCTCTACGATTCTGCGTTTTTGGTTTTATCGTATCTTTAAAAATGTGAATGCCACAGATTTTCGTCTTTTGTGGGGGCGGAAGTGGGCGGGGCGAAGTTTTGAAATATTTTTGTAGCAGTGACATATCACAGAAGTCTGGATCCAAAACATCGTTGCTCTAGCTCTTATAGTCTTTGAGCACTAGGCGCTGAATGGGACGGACAGACGGACGGACGGACAGACGGACAGACGGACAGACGGACAGACGGACAGACAGACAGACAGACAGGGCTCAATCGACTCGGCTATTGATGCTGATCAAGAATATATATACTTTATGGGGTCGGAAACGATTCCTTCTAGACGTTACACACATCCACTTTTACCACAAATCTAATATACCCCAATACTCATTTTGAGTATCGGGTATAATTATTGTGCCTTTTATAACATCAGCGCATAAGTACAAGGCGGATTAATTAAAATCCCTAATGAGGCTATAAATGTTCGCAAACGCAGCCTTACGAAAGCAGAGGACACATTCAGATAGCCTACTCGACCGATCCAATACAGTTGGTCCTATATCTAGCGACACTTCGAAAGTGGGATGGTAGGCGTCTTCAGGTATAGTGAGCGGAAGGGCTCGGGTTAACAACACTATGGTCGGATGATTGACTTGAGACAGGGACAGGTCAAGCAAGCCGTCCACAAAGTCATGTCGCGACATGGGCACAAGGATACTAGACTCGTTTACCGAAGACCAAACGGTTTAACAGCGGTTAAAGGGGACAAATGCTGCTCATAAATTGAGATTTCCGAAGAAGGTGGAATATACGAGCAAGTAATGAATATAGCGAAAGCGGGAAGAATCAGTTTTACACACAGTTATTCCAGTTCCTGTTGAACTTGGACTGTGAAGTTAGAGTCCACTGCAATCAAAACCTCTCCTGCACGTCGAGACGAACGGTCCTTTCTAAAAGTTGTGTACCGACCTGCAAATACCTCGGAAGTAAGAATGTCCAGCTTTAACCAGGTTTCAGTAAACTCACAAAAGGGGAAGCAAATGCAACACTATCCTGGAAAAGAATGCTGAACTTACTACGTAAGCCTCTAACATTCTGATACGTTACTAAAAGAGAAGTTAGTTTTTTGGAGATGTGGAAGCAGGACGAGAAGATGAGGATGAGGAAGTTGAGGTTGAGTGTGGCACAATGGAATGATTTGCTGGAAGATCGCACTGTACAGTTTGGTAAAGAGGATTCGTTTGACCTCATCAGACATAAGGCAAAGGATACGATGCACGCCCAATACGCTAGGAATGAAAGAACATACAATTTGCGCAGTCGGCAGGTTTCATTTGTGGTAGGTCAGGAGATATATCGACGGAATTTCCAGCAAAGCAATTTCGCGAAGGGCTTTAGCGCTAAACTAGCACCAGCGTTTATAAAAAGTCGGATACGACAGAAGCTAGGAAATTGCTAATATGAGGTGGAAGATCTGATGGGTAAATTAATAGGGAAGTTTCACGCCAAGGATTTAAAACAATAACTTTTCTTTTAATAGCCGTTCAAGCGTGGATCCCACTTTTGGTGTTGTTCCCCCAAAGTGTGATTTTGGTAGGGGGGAATTTGTAGTGACGCTTGAACCAGGTAACGCATTTGAGAAGGTACTACTGACAAAAACAAGTAAATTACCGGAATATCGTAATTGCGGTTAGCGCCCCTCGGACTCGGGAGAGAGTAAACCGCGGTTAATTCGAGGGAAATGCTGTTGGCTCACTTTCGCTGTTAGGAGGGTGCGTGGATGCAAGTCCAGCTACTGTCGCTCTTTTCGATTCTGGGCCCCGCGTCAGAAGGTAGTGTTTTTGTTGAAAGAGGAAATATTAGCGGAAAAAAAAACTTAACCTCGCGCCAGTGCCAAATCGAAAAAAAAGAATCGTTTTTCTGTCAAAATATACAATTAAGAAACTAACCAACACGAAAAGAAATTTGCCACCCCATTAAGGGGGCGTCACATTCTAACCCCACGCCGGAGGAAAGGCAACCGAAAGTGTTCTTTTTTTTCGGACGGCCATACAAGTTTATATAAGAAGAGTGCCAATCGCCACTAAGCGGTAAGTTGGACATTGGGGTTTTTAGATGTCGCTAGGTAGCGTTGAATGGAACATGGGTTTTATTTTATTACAGAATTGGCACTTTGTGCCAAGCTGATTTCCAAGGGCGAAAAGAAGAAACAGAAACAGTCCAAGTGCATAGAAAGAGAAGAGAAGAGACTGCGCTCCCGAAAAAGCACAAGAACCAAACGAATTCGCCGCTGGCGCAGAGAAGCACCAAAGGCAGAGGAGAGATCGTCGCTCCAACTGTGGGTCCGACTTAGTACATCAGCAGCATCGTCGGCGCCGGGAAGCTGCTATATTAAGCGGAATAACATAACATTTTTGTTTGCCCCAATTTTGTATTATTTTTTGCGTAAATATCTCGCCCTTGGCCGACCTGGCTTAATGGGAAAAAGTAGAAAAGAAAAACAAAAAAAATTATACCCAATGAGCCAATAGACAATATTTTAGTGAGTTCGATCAGCGACACTATGTGCTAAAGTAGAACGAATACCTTGCTACCTTTTCGGCAGTGCAGCATTGTTAACTCAGTCGTGTTTTTCTTTCCCCTTAAGCCGTAAGGGCTAGCCCTATGTGGAGCCCAAAGCAAAGAAAGGCATAAGGACAAAAAAAGACAAAACCAATGCACGAAAGCAAAGAATAAAAGCAGTCCCCCGAAAGCCTTCTGCGCGCCTTGTTCTTTTCTCTTTTTTTTGTTGTGCTCTTCCTATGAATTTAAATTTCAGCAATTATAGCGGATCGCCTTCGACAAAAGCGCTTTTGGAGATGGATGACACGTAAGTGAAAGAACTATTGCTTTACTCCAAATAGAATGCATATATGAGCGTGAGAGAAGGAGAAATGTAAGAAAGAAGGAAGGGGAGAAGTAAAACAGTTGGGCAGATCCACACGCCGGAAGAGAGATCAAGCCCAGTAAACGTGGTTTTTTTTTGTCATAAATGCTCATTTAAATTTGTATGCCAGTTTAGCGGCTATCTCATATATATGTACATATAAAGTTTATTTTTTTATATTATATACATATTTTAATTCTTTTGTATTTTTCTATTTATTTATAATTCTTTTATTTTAATTATTATTATTATTTTAATTTCCAACTTGAAAGATTCTTGAATTCTGTTGTTCGTTAAATTAGTTTTTGTGGTCAATTGGGAGTTTAAATGATTAGTTATTATATAGGCACATTGCTATAGGACAGTGTTAGGTACACAAAGGAGGAATATAAATTATAGAGAAAGTAGAAAGGTTCAAGAGCATCGAAACCGTTTTTTTTTTATACCCGATACTCAAAATGAGTATTGGGGTATATTAGATTTGTGGTAAAAGTGGATGTGTGTAACGTCCAGAAGGAATCGTTTCCGACCCCATAAAGTATATATATTCTTGATCAGCATCAATAGCCGAGTCGATTGAGCCCTGTCTGTCCGTCTGTCCGTCCGTCCGTCCGTCCGTCCGTCCGTCCGTCCGTCCGTCCGTCCGTCCGTCCGTCCCCTTCAGCGCCTAGTGCTCAAAGACTATAAGAGCTAGAGCAACGATGTTTTGGATCCAGACTTCTGTGATATGTCACTGCTACAAAAATATTTCAAAACTCCGCCCCGCCCACTTCCGCCCCCACAAAGGACGAAAATCTGTGGCATCCACATTTTTAAAGATACGATAAAACCAAAAACGCAGAATCGTAGAGGATGACTATATGTAAGAGTCTAGAGTGTAAAATCTCAACCAGATCGTATAACTATTATAGCCAGAATCAAGAAAACAATTTCATTCTTTCTCGCTCTGTCTCTCTCTAACACACAGGTTTCATGGTCGGCTTTGCCAATTGCAAAATATGAGTTCAAGGATCTCAGAACCTATAAAAGCCAGAGCAACCAAATTTGGTATCCACACTCCTGTGATATCGGACCTTGACCGTTTCGTGTCCAAATTTCGCCACACCCCCTTCCGCCCCCGCAAAGGACGAAAATCTGGGGCATCCACAAATCTCAGAGACTATTAAAGCTAGAGTAACCAAATTTGGTATCCGCACTTCTGTTAGATCTCACTATAAAACGTATATCTCAGAATTTCGCCCCACCCCCTTCCGCCCCCACAAAGAACGAAAATCTGTTGCATCCACAATATTGCAGATTCGAGAAAACTAAAAACGCAGAATCATAGATAATGACCATATCTATCAGACTGCTGAATCTGAATCAGATCGGATCATTTTTATACCCAAAAGGAACAAATCAATTTGCACTGGCTACGCAGCGCCCGACGTCACGCTCAGACTGATTTTCTGTCTCTCTCGCACGCACTCTTTGTCGTGTCGTTTAATATTAGCGGCGTCTGCCGGAGGAGAGCCATACTGACTAAGTATCGGGTATAACTGTAGAGTTGCGGTGTCCGCAGCAACTCACAACGTTCCCCCTCGTTTTTTTAGGAAACACTTAAAAAATACCTCTACACTATTATATTCACAGTTCTTTCCATACATTCGTCGAAGACGGACGTGTCGCGCAGTGAAAGTTTCCAAATAATCACAAAGTGCATTCTGTGTGCTTATCTCGCACGAGAATCTATTTTTAGACACTGCGTAGCGGTGTCGGTAACACGAGATCAACAAATAACAGCGGGCAAGCTTTTGCCCTCGCCCTGCGCGCAGCCGCAAACGAAGGGCAACAAAAGCACAGCTTTTCTTAGCAGCAAGAATTCTTGATGCTAGGCAATCACAAATTTTTAACAAGCAAATTTCGTGAAGTACCAAAAAATGGTCGTAGACCTGATCATTCCCAGCTTAGTGATAAGCTTTCAGCGACTGACAAGATGAGGAAAATAGCTGGTGCACCTGCAGAATTGCGTGCCAGCTTGGCTAAAGACCTATATAAGGCAATTGGAATGCCTAACTACAATAGTAGCTTGATCGCAACGACTACAAGCACTATTACCACGAGCACACTATCTTTTTCAACAGGGAACTGTCAAGCGAATTACTCAATGGCAAACACCTTAACTGGCAGCATATGTTCTGTACCAAGCACCTCGAGAGCTGAGGCGTCTACTTCAAGCTTAGCTAAAAAAGTATCCCAAGGAAAAGATTGTACCTTTCAGATGCCGATGGTCTCTATTAGTAAAAAGCAAAAAAGAGCTGATAAAGTCTCAAAAACAATTAAAAAAACTACACACAACTACAAACTATTCAAAAAATCACCCATTCAAGGGCCGCTAAAATTATACACCTGCTACAACCCCTTCAGTAGCACTTCTAAATAATCGCTATGCAGCGCTATCTGAAGAAGCTGAATCTGTCATGGAACTGTACGAAGAAGAGCAACATGCGCTAGTAGCAAACGAAGCTGGCAATGAGCAGCAGCCAAGCATTGTGCGTAAGCCTCCAGCTATTTGCGTGCCGCAAGTGAATAAAATGGACAAACAATTCTCAATTCTGTAATTCCAGCTGATGAGTATGACATTCGCACATCCAGATTTGGAGTTTTGCGTATATATGCAAAAAATTCCCAAGCTTTTCGAACAGTTGTTGATATGCTGACGAAGTAAAACTGTGAATTCTGGCACCATCAGTTGAGAGAGGATACGCCGTACAGATTAATTATTCGAGATATCCATCCAAATGTACCAAAACACTTAATTGAGCACACGTTCACCGACAAGGGCTTCACAGTCATGAACATCTATTGCCCCAGGAAGCCAAACTGGCGTAATATTGAAATAAATGAAGAGGATGATCATGAAATAAATAACTTAAAAACAAGACAGAGTATGTTCTATGTAAACCTAAAGAAAACACCAAATATTGCAGAGTCACTTAAGATTACTCAAATTGGAAGGCACAGAGTAACAGTGATTAACGCAAAGCACAGTAAAGAATTGGTGCAGTGCTTTAGATGCCAAGATTTTGGACATACGCGAAACTACTGCCTTAAAAAGCCAGTCTGTGGAAAATGCTCTGGCGACCACTATACTGGATCAAAATCGTGTGAACTAAGTCTTAGTAACAAATCCATATGTGCAAACTGCGGCAAAGACCACCTATCTAGCTATAAAAGTTGTTCAGTCAGAATTGAACTGAGCAACAAGCTTAAGCCGACAGCCAGACTACCAGAAGATGGAATGCCTGCCAGTAGCAAAAATAAAAATCACCCAGTCAGATCGCAAGTTATCTCAAATGCCAATGTGAGGAGTGGGTTCTCCTATGCAGACATAACAAGACCGTGTGTAGAGAAAAATATTAACGTGAACACAACACAGGATAGCTCCCGGTTGTTTAATGGTGCTGAAGATCAACATTTTAGTAGCAAATTCAAAATATTAGAAAAAGCTATAAACGATCATAATAGTAGAATGGATCAAATGTTCAAACTAATACAGGATACGATGGAGGCAAACAAAGCCTTCCGTGACCTGGTACAGAAGCTTATTTCAAAATGAACAAGCTTCAATTAAAAATCGGATTATGGAATGCACGAGGACTAGTCAAGAACATTGAAGAACTTAGACTTTTCCTTAATGCTAATAAAATCGATGTAATGTTGATAACAGAGACACATATGCGACCTGGTCTGAGAGCATTCGTACCAGGATACGATCAATATTACGCTGATCATCCCAGTGGAACATCGAAAAGTGGCTCTGCTCTGTTTATACGATCGTCCATTGCCCATGCTCAGAACGGACCGACGTCCAGGATAAACATGCAAGTAGCCTGCGTGAGTGTGCCGACTAATGGTGGATGCATCAACTGATTTTGAACAACTATTTCTTAGCCTGGGGAACAGATTCATCGCAGGCGGTGACTTTAATGCAAAGCACCCATGGTGGGGTAACGTCAGATCATGCTGTCGAGGGAAGCGATTGCAAGAGGCCATCGTCAGTAGCACATGCGAAATCCTTGCCACTGGCGAGGCAACTTTCTTCTCATACAACACTCGCCTTACACCTTCTGCTCTCGACTTTTTCATTGTCAACGGGATTGCGCTAAATAAGCTGTCAGTCGAAATTAAATATGAACTCTCCTCGGATCACCTGCCAATTGTAGCATCAGTGCATCATTCACCTCAAATCGAAACTATGAAGCAACAAATTCTCCCTCGAGGCTCTTGCGTTGAAGTATTTCAAGCCGAACTAGATAGTAGAATCAACCTCAACACGGAAATAAAAAGCCCCGATGATATAGAAGATGCAATCTCGATATTTATGAGAAACGTAATATTGGCTGCATCTTCTGCTGCGCCCGTAAACCAATGTTCACCAAGCCAACGACGACAAGATACTCTTCCCCCAAGTGCCGTTGCACTCCTGCGCCTGAAAAGAATAGTAAGAAGAGAGTATGCGAGAACGGGTGATACTCGTGTTCATCAAATCTACTTGAGACTATCAAACCGTTTGCAAAAGGATCTTGCAAAAGTCAAGCAGAGGAGTATTGATAACATTTTAGAAAATGCTGGCCCCGATGCATCTTTCAACTAAACTCTCTGGAAGCTTACAAGCCGATTTAAAAGAGTAGTCATGCCTTAATCGCCAATTAAAAATCCAGCAGGCGGTTGGTGCTAATCCAGTCAGCAGAAGGCTGATATCTTCGCAGACAGTTTAGAGCAAAGATTTAAGCCATTTTATGTTACGTCTGCTGTTACACGAAGGGCCGTCGAGCTACAATTGGAAATGCAATTTCAAATGTCCTTGCCAGCTAGCCCAGTCACATTTCAAGAGGTGGTGCAGCAAATTAAGAAGCTGAAGGCCAAAAAATCCCTGAGGACCTGCCGGATAAGAGGACTTTAAAACTTCTGCGTAAAAAAGCCCTGCTATTTATAGTGCTTAGGATAGGACACTTTCCTACCTGCTGGAAGACGGCGCTAATCTCCATGGTACCTAAGCCAGAAAAACAACACACAGAAGTCGATGGTTAAAGACCAATTAGCCTGCTCTCAGCGCTAGGGAAGATGGCGGAAAGAATGATCCTGAACCGCACCCTGCAGCTTGAACCTGTAAAGCAAAGAATTCCAAAGTGGCAGTTTGGATTTAGACAAGGTCACGGCACGCCAGAACAACTTCATCGTGTGGTCAACTTCGCGCTTGATACAATGGAGCAAAAAATGTATTCGGTAGCTGTGTTTATGGACATTAAACAAACATTTGACAGGGTGTGGCATGATGGCCTCCTCCTTAAGCTGAGCAACATATTGCCGCCGCAGCTATTCCAGCTGGTAAGTAGCTTTCTAAAGGACAGAAGTTTTAGTGTTGTTGTAAATGAAGCAAAATCATCGAAGCGCCCAATGTGTGCAGGCGTCCCACAAGGCACTGTTCTTGGACCAACGTTATATACCCTATATAAAGCCGATATGCCTTCCTCAAGGGTTATAACTGGGTTGGACGAGGACGATGTGTTGATAGCAACCTACGCGGATGACACTGCAGTGCTGACCAGAAGTCCAAGCATAAATCTAGCTACGGAAGCTCTGCAACAGTATGTGAGCAGCTTTGAGGTCTGGGCTCAGAAATGGAAAATAGGCATCAACAGCAGCAAATGTGCTAATGTTACTTTTGCTAAAAGGACACTTTCTTGCGGAGGCATTAATATGCTGGGCTCCACACTTACGCACAAGAGTTCGTACAAATACCTAGGTGTTGTACTCTACAGGACACTGAATTTCAAAATACTACCATGGTTCGACAGTCTGTGATGGCGAAAGCGGGAAAGATGGCGTGGCTACTTGCACCAAGAAATAAGCTGTCGCTGTACAGCAATGTCACGACATTCAAGTCAATCCTCAGCCCCATATGGAAATACGCACTTCAAGTTTACGGCATCGCGGCAAAAACCAACTTAAATAAAATTGGAGTTGCTCAGTCAAAAATTCTACGGCGAATACATACGAAACAGCGACATCGAGAGGGACCTAAAGGTTCCCAAAGTGGGCGATGTTATACAATTACATGCAGCGAGGTACTTGCAACGACTTGGTGGTCACCCTAATGCGCTAGCCAGACGTCTAATTAACCCGCCAATGAAAAGAAGACTCAAAAGGTGTCATCCACTAGATCTCCCTACTAGATCCCTCCCATAACATTTCATTAACTTTTTGTAAATATTGTAAATAATGTATGTACCTTTTCCATATATGTAACATTAATTTTATGTATGTATCTCCTGTGATCAATTGCTTTTCTCCTTAAATGTAAAACTAGATTAAGTTGCCACGAAAGGTAGCAGTAAACTTGTTTGCAATATTGTTGGCGCCACCTATCGGTGATAATGTAAACTAACTTCAATCTCAATCCTATTTCTCACTCATGTAAAATCCTCTCAAATCGATCCTCCGCTCATTTATATTCTCTCTCCTCCCTATTACTGTCAATGAACCTGTTTTTACGATTGGTTCCATGTTGTGATTCAAACAACCCTCAAACAGGTAGGTCATCCCTTTGCAATGAATCTAATGTGATAGTTTAGAGGTATTTTTTAAGTTTTTCCTGAAAAACGGTTTCGATGCTTTTGAACCTTTCTACTTTCTCTATAATTTATATTCCTCTTCCGACTCTTAGCCGAGCTCCATAGACCTGTCCCTGATTTTTGGGATTAAGACCCAAACCTATCTCGAGAGCAATCTATATAACTTCAACTGGTTAAGTTACATTAAATGGGATGATGACGACGATGACCCAAGGAATGCAACGCCTAATAATGATAATCCATCATACATTTTCCCGGATGATGACAACATTTTCGATTTAGTAGATAGTCAGGACGATGATAAAAGATCTCGACTCCCGGAACTACTTCGGGACGGAGATGATGATGACTTAATTGCTGCGGTAAAATTAGCTGAGGCGAAATTTTAATAATACGAATACATATTTATGTAATAAGAATATTTATGTATTTTTCTAAAAATAATATACATATATACATATGTATGTAATAAATATAACACATTTAAAAACTATTTGTTTTCAATGTTTTCTGCTTTACTTTTGATTGATTGAATTTCACTTCCTCTTATTAAAAGAGAATCAAAGGATTCGTTTGAAATAGGTTTCTTCCAAGTGAGGATTACACAAAAAGAATAAGTGGATTTCAGGTAGAATAGAGGTTGTAACCTGTACCTCATATTATTAGATTGACCCAGTAGGAATCGTTTGAAACAGGTTTGTGAACAGGTACTGCTCGTTTTGGATACAAAAGAATAAGAAGGTGTTTGGGGGCGATAAAAAGGGTGCCATTTAGAAAGGAAACCCTTAGTCCTATTTCAATAGTAAAAATGGTTAGTTCAATAAAAAATATAAAAATTTACTTAAAATGGCATCCAAAATTAAGTGCAACATGTGTGATAAGTCCGTAGACTTTATAGAGTTTCAATCTCATTATGAGAGATGCTCTGACTCTCGTAATAATGTGGTGTCTGACCTTTGCTCTAAGTCCATGGACTTAATAGAGTTTGATTGTCATTGTGAAGCATGCTTGGGACCTAGGAATGCTTTTGAGATTCTTATGAGCAGAGGATCTAATTCAAGTGATCTCCAAGGTCCTTCAACGTCATGAGCTTCAAAACGGCCTCGGTTGGATACTCCGATGGAACTAAGGATTATTGACTGTTCAATTTGCGGTGAAAGTTACCCTCCGTCTAGGAAAAGACGCCATATGATGTCGGACAAACATAAGAATGCAAGATCAGCTCACCTAGAGGAAAATGAAAACGTTATTTTAATTTCAACGGAGTCGCGATTTCCTTTAAAATCATATCGTGTTCACTCAAATAAAAGTGAACAGATTGATTTAAAAGAGGTTTTCCATGATTGCAAAAATGATATTATCAATTTATTGCGTCACTGTATGAGTAAATACAGATCAATCAAATACAATTTAAAAGTATATGGATTATACATTAAAAACACTGATGATGAAAGCTTAACAGAAACAATGAAGCATTTCATTACACCATACAAACCAATATATGAAAACGAGCTGATTGATGATCATCTAAATGATACCATATGATTATTATAACGCCGTTGGCATTTATTTAGCTTCCGTGACATCATCCTTGTCCTCATTGGTCTGCATCAACACGGCCCCCACGCCAGAGTTACTTGCATCACAATGTATGCTAAATGGTATATTGAAATTCGGGCTATGCAAAACTGGGGCTGTGCTCATATGTGCTTTTAATAATTTGAAAGACTTTTGTGCTTCTTCGCTCCAAACAAAGCTACGCTTGTGCTTTAGGGTATCTGTTAAAGGGGCGGCCAATGCAGAATAGTTCCGGATGAACTTATGATACCATCCAGTTAGGCCAAGGAAACGTCGAACTTGCTTAACTGAACGAGGTACTGGAAAATCGGTAAAAGCTCCTATTTTGTCTGGATCGGTATTAATCGTGCCATTACCAATTACGTGACCTAAATATTTGACCTCCTTTATACAAAAATGACTCTTTTCAACATTTGGGGCTAAATTTTCTATTTTAAATTGAGTAGCTAGAATTCCTAAACCTCCAGATTCCGCTAAAATGTGACAGACACGATCAAGAGGTCATCAAGGTAGATGAAAACTTCATTTCGGAGATTTGCGGGGATTTATCCATGAGCCTTGACATGGTCTGAGGTGAGTTAGTTAGCCCAAATGGCATTACGGTGAACTGATAAAGAGGCCTCCCGGGAACTGTAAAAGCCGTTTTAAACCGCGATTTCCTATCGAGCGGTATTTGCCAAAATGCGTCTTTTAGATTCGAGCTCGTAATGAGCTCGGCCTTGGGCAATTTTGCTAGAATACCATCGATAAGTGACATAGGATATGCGTCCTTTACTGTAGAGTCGTTCAGTTTCCTGCTATCAATGCATAGTCGAACTGTGCCAGATTTGCGTACTAATAATACTGGTGAGGACCATCTACTATTTGATTCTTCAATTATCCCCAGCTTAAACATTCGATCTAATTCATTGTACATCTGCTTCTCTATAGCAGGTGAAACTGGATAGTGACGCTGCTTGATTGGTTTTTCGTCAGCTTTATCAATCGAATGCGATATCAAGGTGGTGCGTCCTAAACCTTTGATAGCAAAAGAGGAAAACTGAAGAATGACAGCTGCTAGTGTATGACAAAACCGATAGTTGCTCTCTTAAAAGAGAAACTGAAAGCAAGTTACCCAAATAAAGGTGTCCCGATAAAGATGGGACTAAGAAAAAGGTTATCTTCTTGGATTCACCTCGATAGCTAACCTCTGTCGTCAGTCGACCAATAATATCTTGTGATTTTCCATCGGCCGTCTTCACCGTGGCCGATAAACGCTTATAATCCGTTTTCTCCATTACGTCTTTCGCCAGATAACCGCTAATACAGCACATGGACGCACCAGTGTCCAAAAGGCCGACTACCGTGTTACCCAGTAGAGTGACTTGGGCATATGGGCGAAAGTCATGGAGTTTCCCAATTACTGTCTCTAATAGCATCTTGCGTTCAGCTTTAGTTTGACGATTGAATGCGATCCTACGCAATCGCAAACGCGTGCTACCTTTGCCGGGAGTGGAATAATTGATGAATTGCTGTAAGTCAGGGTGATATGACGCGGCCGGTATTAAGTTATGTAGCAATTTTGGAGTCTCATTTAATCTGTATTCGTCCCCCTCCAAACAAACTGTTTGCGTGCACTTTTCGGTTGTGCACGCGCTGCTAAGTTTTTTGTGGCATTCGAGCTGCAACGGCGGCAGTTTGGCTTATACGTGTCAGCCAATCCACAACCAAAGCAGAAGACTCGCCGTTCTGCCAGACACTCCTGATAACGGTGGCCCTTCGCCCCGAAATTCCAACAAGAAGCTTCAATGGCAGCTACCTCTAACTCTTCAATATCAGAACTATCGGATTCGGAAATGTGGTCTGTTTGATGTCCCAACGCACTAATATTTCGATATTTGGGTTTCGGTATAGCCACTGAAGGTTTGTGGACTGTCCGCATAAAAATTTCGCGTGTTCGCACCAGATGTCTGCCATCGATCTGCCAAAGAGGCGATCACACTGTAAAAATCATCGAACGACTCATTTACGAGCCGTAAACAGCTTCGATTTCCGTCGGAATATGCGATCCGTGCGTGAATCTTTTAATTGACCCCTTAACGCTACACATAAGTCATGCCAGCGAATTTGAGACACACTTTTGTGGTATCTCCAATACCACTCACTAGCCTTACCCTCAAATAAATTGTTCGAGTTTCGGGCTACTAGTTCGAAGTTCCCATTCATCGTTTGGTGGGTTAAGGCTTCGATTTTATAAATGCAGTCATCTATAGACATCGAATCCTTGCCGTTGAATCTCAGCTTCCAATTTGCCATTATTTGACTTATACGATCCGCACGTACCTCACCCGGCAGTGGCGCCTGACTAAAGATTTGACCAGAATCCCGTGTCTGATCTGAAGCTGCCTGCGAGTGTGAATTGGGCAATAAAGGCTGTATATTATGCTGCTCAACGTTGACTAATAGCTTGGGAAAGTTTTTCTGTTAGTTGTGCCATTGCTGCACTCATGGCTAGAGTTTGCTTTGCCATTTCTGCTGAAATTGTGCCTGCCATCACCGTGTACAAAACATCACTTGCCGCTCTATTGCTCGTATTCGGCGTGGAAGCATCTAAATTCTCCTGATCTGGTGGAGGGTCAGGCATGGTTGCAGTTTCGACAGGTTTGGTTTTCGATCTAGTAGTCAGTGAGTGAGAAATAGACGGTGCTCTTTGGTTCGAAGTTGTGGGACGTTCAATGTCTTTCAGGTTAATTAATTTTTCAGGGCTTCGTTTAACCGGCATTGCTCTTGAATCGCTTAATTAAATTTTGTATAACGCTAAGAAAAAAAATTGTAGTAGCAAAACTGTGAATTCTGGTACCATCAGTTGAGAGAGGATACGCCGTACAGATTAATTTTCGAGATATCCATCCAAATGTACCAAAACACTTAATTGAGCACACGTTCACCGACAAGGGCTTCACAGTCATGAACATCTATTGCCCCAGGAAGCCAAACTGGCGTAATATTGAAATAAATGAAGAGGATGATCATGAAATAAATAACTTAAAAACAAGACAGAGTATGTTCTATGTAAACCTAAAGAAAACACCAAATATTGCAGAGTCACTTAAGATTACTCAAATTGGACGGCACAGAGTAACAGTGATTAACGCAAAGCACAGTAAAGAATTGGTGCAGTGCTTTAGATGCCAAGATTTTGGACATACGCGAAACTACTGCCTTAAAAAGCCAGTCTGTGGAAAATGCTCTGGCGACCACTATACTGGATCAAAATCGTGTGAACTAAGTCTTAGTAACAAATCCATATGTGCAAACTGCGGCAAAGACCACCTATCTAGCTATAAAAGTTGTTCAGTCAGAATTGAACTGAGCAACAAGCTTAAGCCGACAGCCAGACTACCAGAAGATGGAATGCCTGCCAGTAGGTTAGGTTAGGTTAGGTAGAGACGGCCGCCAAGCTCGCTCGGAGCCCAGCACACTTAGGCCGGTTTCGGCCCGTTGTGATACCGCTTGGGATCATTCCCTGCCTGCAGATGAGACTTCATGTCAACAGTTGTCCCATCCAGATGCCCTTATAAAGTTGACGATCTTTCTGGGACATAGCGTGGACGTCTCCGAGATGTCGTTCAGAAAGGCAGAGCCCAAGTGATGCAGCCTCCTTCTGCTGAGAGCTGGACAGGAACAGAACAGGTGTTCCACTGTTTCCTCCTCGTCCTCGTCTCTGCAGCTGCGGCAGAAATCATTGTATGGGGCACCCAGCCTGTTTGCGTGGGTGCCTACTAGCCAGTGTCCTGTGAGGGAACGTATGACTGCGCTGCACCTTTCCCTGCCTAGTTTGCAGAGCTCTGAGGTGCGCTTCTTATCTATGGTCGGCCATGTTTGCCGAGCTGTGCGACAACGTGGCCCTATTTTCCACTTGTTGTCTATCAGTCGCGTGTACTGCTCCTTTATGATGAGCTTGATGGTGGCCATAGGCATACAAATATCCTCCTTATCTTGGAGAAGGGGGTTTGTAGTGCCAGATCTGGCCAGCTCGTCCGCTATGCAGTTGCCCTCGATATCCCGGTGGCCCGGGACCCATATAAGGCTAATAGCAAATTGCTGAGCCATCTCGTGAAGAGATCTGCGGCACTTCGCCACAGTAGCCGAGTTCGAGGAGATCGCGTTAAGTGATCTGATCGCAGCTTGGCTGTCGCTGTAGCCTGCCAGTAGCAAAAATAAAAATCACCCAGTCAGATCGCAAGTTATCTCAAATGCCAATGTGAGGAGTGGGTTCTCCTATGCAGACATAACAAGACCGTGTGTAGAGAAAAATATTAACGTGAACACAACACAGGATAGCTCCCGGTTGTTTAATGGTGCTGAAGATCAACATTTTAGTAGCAAATTCAAAATATTAGAAAAAGCTATAAACGATCATAATAGTAGAATGGATCAAATGTTCAAACTAATACAGGATACGATGGAGGCAAACAAAGCCTTCCGTGACCTGGTACAGAAGCTTATTTCAAAATGAACAAGCTTCAATTAAAAATCGGATTATGGAATGCACGAGGACTAGTCAAGAACATTGAAGAACTTAGACTTTTCCTTAATGCTAATAAAATCGATGTAATGTTGATAACAGAGACACATATGCGACCTGGTCTGAGAGCATTCGTACCAGGATACGATCAATATTACGCTGATCATCCCAGTGGAACATCGAAAAGTGGCTCTGCTCTGTTTATACGATCGTCCATTGCCCATGCTCAGAACGGACCGACGTCCAGGATAAACATGCAAGTAGCCTGCGTGAGTGTGCCGACTAATGGTGGATGCATCAACTGATTTTGAACAACTATTTCTTAGCCTGGGGAACAGATTCATCGCAGGCGGTGACTTTAATGCAAAGCACCCATGGTGGGGTAACGTCAGATCATGCTGTCGAGGGAAGCGATTGCAAGAGGCCATCGTCAGTAGCACATGCGAAATCCTTGCCACTGGCGAGGCAACTTTCTTCTCATACAACACTCGCCTTACACCTTCTGCTCTCGACTTTTTCATTGTCAACGGGATTGCGCTAAATAAGCTGTCAGTCGAAATTAAATATGAACTCTCCTCGGATCACCTGCCAATTGTAGCATCAGTGCATCATTCACCTCAAATCGAAACTATGAAGCAACAAATTCTCCCTCGAGGCTCTTGCGTTGAAGTATTTCAAGCCGAACTAGATAGTAGAATCAACCTCAACACGGAAATAAAAAGCCCCGATGATATAGAAGATGCAATCTCGATATTTATGAGAAACGTAATATTGGCTTCATCCTCTGCTCCGCCCGTAAACCAATGTTCACCAAGCCAACGACGACAAGATACTCTTCCCCCAACTGCCGTTGCACTCCTGCGCCTGAAAAGAAGATTAAGAAGAGAGTATGCGAGAACGGGTGATACTCGTGTTCATCAAATCTACTTGAGACTATCAAACCGTTTGCAAAAGGATCTTGCAAAAGTCAAGCAGAGGAGTATTGATAACATTTTAGAAAATGCTGGCCCCGATGCATCTTTCAACTAAACTCTCTGGAAGCTTACAAGCCGATTTAAAAGAGTAGTCATGCCTAAATCGCCAATTAAAAGTCCAGCAGGCGGTTGGTGCTAATCCAGTCAGCAGAAGGCTGATATCTTCGCAGACAGTTTAGAGCAAAGATTTAAGCCATTTAATCTTACGTCTGCTGTTACACGAAGGGCCGTCGAGCTACAATTGGAAATGCCATTTCAAATGTCCTTGCCAGCTAGCCCAGTCACATTTCAAGAGGTGGTGCAGCAAATTAAGAAGCTGAAGGCCAAAAAATCCCCTGGTGAGGACCTGCCGGATAAGAGGACTTTAAAACTTCTGCGTAAAAAAGCCCTGCTATTTATAGTGCTTAGGATAGGACACTTTCCTACCTGCTGGAAGACCGCGCTAATCTCCATGGTACCTAAGCCAGAAAAACAACACACAGAAGTCGATGGTTAAAGACCAATTAGCCTGCTCTCAGCGCTAGGGAAGATGGCGGAAAGAATGATCCTGAGGCAAAAGAGGAAAACTGAAGAATGACAGCTGCTAGTGTATGACAAAACCGATAGTTGCTCTCTTAAAAGAGAAACTGAAAGCAAGTTAAACGCTTTCCAAAAATCTATACCCAAATAAAGGTCTCCCGATAAAGATGGGACTAAGAAAAAGGTTATCTTCTTGGATTCACCTCGATAGCTAACCTCTGTCGTCAGTCGACCAATAATATCTTGTGATTTTCCATCGGCCGTCTTCACCGTGGCCGATAAACGCTTATATTCCGTTTTCTCCATTACGTCTTTCGCCAGATAACCGCTAATACAGCACATGGACGCACCAGTGTCCAAAAGGCCGACTACCGTGTTACCCAGTAGAGTGACTTGGGCATATGGGCGAAAGTCATGGAGTTTCCCAATTACTGTCTCTAATAGCATCTTGCGTTCAGCTTTAGTTTGACGATTGAATGCGATCCTACGCAATCGCAAACGCGTGCTACCTTTGCCGGGAGTGGAATAATTGATGAATTGCTGTAAGTCAGGGTGATATGACGCGGCCGGTATTAAGTTATGTAGCAATTTTGGAGTCTCATTTAATCTGTATTCGTCCCCCTCCAAACAAACTGTTTGCGTGCACTTTTCGGTTGTGCACGCGCTGCTAAGTTTTTTGTGGCATTCGAGCTGCAACGGCGGCAGTTTGGCTTATACGTGTCAGCCAATCCACAACCAAAGCAGAAGACTCGCCGTTCTGCCAGACACTCCTGATAACGGTGGCCCTTCGCCCCGAAATTCCAACAAGAAGCTTCAATGGCAGCTACCTCTAACTCTTCAATATCAGAACTATCTGATTCGGAAATGTGGTCTGTTTGATGTCCCAACGCACTAATATTTCGATATTTGGGTTTCGGTATAGCCACTGAAGGTTTGTGGACTGTCCGCATAAAAATTTCGCGTGTTCGCACCAGATGTCTGCCATCGATCTGCCAAAGAGGCGATCACACTGTAAAAATCATCGAACGACTCATTTACGAGCCGTAAACAGCTTCGATTTCCGTCCGGAATATGCGATCCGTGCGTGAATCTTTGAATTGACCCCTCAACGCTACACATAAGTCATGCCAGCGAATTTGAGACACACTTTTGTGGTATCTCCAATACCACTCACTAGCCTTAGGTTAAGGCGGTAGCCGGGAGGGGGGGGGTAAGAGCCTCCCGCCCCCAAGCTCACTTGGACCTATAAAAGGTCCGTTGTGTTCACTCGCTAGCCTTACCCTCAAATAAATTGTTCGAGTTTCGGGCTACTAGTTCGAAGTTCCCATTCATCGTTTGGTGGGTTAAGGCTTCGATTTTATAAATGCAGTCATCTATAGACATCGAATCCTTGCCGTTGAATCTCAGCTTCCAATTTGCCATTATTTGACTTATACGATCCGGACGTACCTCACCCGGCAGTGGCGCCTGACTAAAGATTTGACCAGAATCCCGTGTCTGATCTGAAGCTGCCTGCGAGTGTGAATTGGGCAATAAAGGCTGTATATTATGCTGCTCAACGTTGACTGATAGCTTGGGAAAGTTTTTCTGTTAGTTGTGCCATTGCTGCACTCATGGCTAGAGTTTGCTTTGCCATTTCTGCTGAAATTGTGCCTGCCATCACCGTGTACAAAACATCACTTGCCGCTCTATTGCTCGTATTCGGCGTGGAAGCATCTAAATTCTCCTGATCTGGTGGAGGGTCAGGCATGGTTGCAGTTTCGACAGGTTTGGTTTTCGATCTAGTAGTCAGTGAGTGAGAAATAGACGGTGCTCTTTGGTTCGAAGTTGTGGGACGTTCAATGTCTTTCAGGTTAATTAGTTTTTTCGCTTAATTAAATTTTGTATAACGCTAAGAAAAAAAATTGTAGTAGCAAAACTGTGAATTCTGGTACCATCAGTTGAGAGAGGATACGCCGTACAGATTAATTTTCGAGATATCCATCCAAATGTACCAAAACACTTAATTGAGCACACGTTCACCGACAAGGGCTTCACAGTCATGAACATCTATTGCCCCAGGAAGCCAAACTGGCGTAATATTGAAATAAATGAAGAGGATGATCATGAAATAAATAACTTAAAAACAAGACAGAGTATGTTCTATGTAAACCTAAAGAAAACACCAAATATTGCAGAGTCACTTAAGATTACTCAAATTGGAAGGCACAGAGTAACAGTGATTAACGCAAAGCACAGTAAAGAATTGGTGCAGTGCTTTAGATGCCAAGATTTTGGACATACGCGAAACTACTGCCTTAAAAAGCCAGTCTGTGGAAAATGCTCTGGCGACCACTATACTGGATCAAAATCGTGTGAACTAAGTCTTAGTAACAAATCCATATGTGCAAACTGCGGCAAAGACCACCTATCTAGCTATAAAAGTTGTTCAGTCAGAATTGAACTGAGCAACAAGCTTAAGCCGACAGCCAGACTACCAGAAGATGGAATGCCTGCCAGTAGCAAAAATAAAAATCACCCAGTCAGATCGCAAGTTATCTCAAATGCCAATGTGAGGAGTGGGTTCTCCTATGCAGACATAACAAGACCGTGTGTAGAGAAAAATATTAACGTGAACACAACACAGGATAGCTCCCGGTTGTTTAATGGTGCTGAAGATCAACATTTTAGTAGCAAATTCAAAATATTAGAAAAAGCTATAAACGATCATAATAGTAGAATGGATCAAATGTTCAAACTAATACAGGATACGATGGAGGCAAACAAAGCCTTCCGTGACCTGGTACAGAAGCTTATTTCAAAATGAACAAGCTTCAATTAAAAATCGGATTATGGAATGCACGAGGACTAGTCAAGAACATTGAAGAACTTAGACTTTTCCTTAATGCTAATAAAATCGATGTAATGTTGATAACAGAGACACATATGCGACCTGGTCTGAGAGCATTCGTACCAGGATACGATCAATATTACGCTGATCATCCCAGTGGAACATCGAAAAGTGGCTCTGCTCTGTTTATACGATCGTCCATTGCCCATGCTCAGAACGGACCGACGTCCAGGATAAACATGCAAGTAGCCTGCGTGAGTGTGCCGACTAATGGTGGATGCATCAACTGATTTTGAACAACTATTTCTTAGCCTGGGGAACAGATTCATCGCAGGCGGTGACTTTAATGCAAAGCACCCATGGTGGGGTAACGTCAGATCATGCTGTCGAGGGAAGCGATTGCAAGAG
Organism: Drosophila miranda; assembly: GCF_003369915.1. NCBI lineage: Eukaryota > Metazoa > Arthropoda > Insecta > Diptera > Drosophilidae > Drosophila > Drosophila miranda. Next base: position 41,893,468 of record NC_046674.1, read on the forward strand.
GCCATCGTCAGTAGCACATGCGAAATCCTTGCCACTGGCGAGGCAACTTTCTTCTCATACAACACTCGCCTTACACCTTCTGCTCTCGACTTTTTCATTGTCAACGGGATTGCGCTAAATAAGCTGTCAGTCGAAATTAAATATGAACTCTCCTCGGATCACCTGCCAATTGTAGCATCAGTGCATCATTCACCTCAAATCGAAACTATGAAGCAACAAATTCTCCCTCGAGGCTCTTGCGTTGAAGTATTTCAAGCCGAACTAGATAGTAGAATCAACCTCAACACGGAAATAAAAAGCCCCGATGATATAGAAGATGCAATCTCGATATTTATGAGAAACGTAATATTGGCTGCATCTTCTGCTGCGCCCGTAAACCAATGTTCACCAAGCCAACGACGACAAGATACTCTTCCCCCAAGTGCCGTTGCACTCCTGCGCCTGAAAAGAATAGTAAGAAGAGAGTATGCGAGAACGGGTGATACTCGTGTTCATCAAATCTACTTGAGACTATCAAACCGTTTGCAAAAGGATCTTGCAAAAGTCAAGCAGAGGAGTATTGATAACATTTTAGAAAATGCTGGCCCCGATGCATCTTTCAACTAAACTCTCTGGAAGCTTACAAGCCGATTTAAAAGAGTAGTCATGCCTTAATCGCCAATTAAAAATCCAGCAGGCGGTTGGTGCTAATCCAGTCAGCAGAAGGCTGATATCTTCGCAGACAGTTTAGAGCAAAGATTTAAGCCATTTTATGTTACGTCTGCTGTTACACGAAGGGCCGTCGAGCTACAATTGGAAATGCAATTTCAAATGTCCTTGCCAGCTAGCCCAGTCACATTTCAAGAGGTGGTGCAGCAAATTAAGAAGCTGAAGGCCAAAAAATCCCTGAGGACCTGCCGGATAAGAGGACTTTAAAACTTCTGCGTAAAAAAGCCCTGCTATTTATAGTGCTTAGGATAGGACACTTTCCTACCTGCTGGAAGACGGCGCTAATCTCCATGGTACCTAAGCCAGAAAAACAACACACAGAAGTCGATGGTTAAAGACCAATTAGCCTGCTCTCAGCGCTAGGGAAGATGGCGGAAAGAATGATCCTGAACCGCACCCTGCAGCTTGAACCTGTAAAGCAAAGAATTCCAAAGTGGCAGTTTGGATTTAGACAAGGTCACGGCACGCCAGAACAACTTCATCGTGTGGTCAACTTCGCGCTTGATACAATGGAGCAAAAAATGTATTCGGTAGCTGTGTTTATGGACATTAAACAAACATTTGACAGGGTGTGGCATGATGGCCTCCTCCTTAAGCTGAGAAACATATTGCCGCCGCAGCTATTCCAGCTGGTAAGTAGCTTTCTAAAGGACAGAAGTTTTAGTGTTGTTGTAAATGAAGCAAAATCATCGAAGCGCCCAATCTGTGCAGGCGTCCCACAAGGCAGCGTTCTTGGACCAACGTTATATACCCTATATAAAGCCGATATGCCTTCCTCAAGGGTTATAACTGGGTTGGACGAGGACGATGTGTTGATAGCAACCTACGCGGATGACACTGCAGTGCTGACCAGAAGTCCAAGCATAAATCTAGCTACGGAAGCTCTGCAACAGTATGTGAGCAGCTTTGAGGTCTGGGCTCAGAAATGGAAAATAGGCATCAACAGCAGCAAATGTGCTAATGTTACTTTTGCTAAAAGGACACTTTCTTGCGGAGGCATTAATATGCTGGGCTCCACACTTACGCACAAGAGCTCGTACAAATACCTAGGTGTTGTACTCTACAGGACACTGAATTTCAAAATACTACCATGGTTCGACAGTCTGTGATGGCGAAAGCGGGAAAGATGGCGTGGCTACTTGCACCAAGAAATAAGCTGTCGCTGTACAGCAATGTCACGACATTCAAGTCAATCCTCAGCCCCATATGGAAATACGCACTTCAAGTTTACGGCATCGCGGCAAAAACCAACTTAAATAAAATTGGAGTTGCTCAGTCAAAAATTCTACGGCGAATACATACGAAACAGCGACATCGAGAGGGACCTAAAGGTTCCCAAAGTGGGCGATGTTATACAATTACATGCAGCGAGGTACTTGCAACGACTTGGTGGTCACCCTAATGCGCTAGCCAGACGTCTAATTAACCCGCCAATGAAAAGAAGACTCAAAAGGTGTCATCCACTAGATCTCCCTACTAGATCCCTCCCATAACATTTCATTAACTTTTTGTAAATATTGTAAATAATGTATGTACCTTTTCCATATATGTAACATTAATTTTATGTATGTATCTCCTGTGATCAATTGCTTTTCTCCTTAAATGTAAAACTAGATTAAGTTGCCACGAAAGGTAGCAGTAAACTTGTTTGCAATATTGTTGGCGCCACCTATCGGTGATAATGTAAACTAACTTCAATCTCAATCCTATTTCTCACTCATGTAAAATCCTCTCAAATCGATCCTCCGCTCATTTATATTCTCTCTCCTCCCTATTACTGTCAATGAACCTGTTTTTACGATTGGTTCCATGTTGTGATTCAAACAACCCTCAAACAGGTAGTTCATCCCTTTGCAATGAATCTAATGTGATAGTTTAGAGGTATTTTTTAAGTTTTTCCTGAAAAACGGTTTCGATGCTTTTGAACCTTTCTACTTTCTCTATAATTTATATTCCTCTTCCGACTCTTAGCCGAGCTCCATAGACCTGTCCCTGATTTTTGGGATTAAGACCCAAACCTATCTCGAGAGCAATCTATATAACTTCAACTGGTTAAGTTACATTAAATGGGATGATGACGACGATGACCCAAGGAATGCAACGCCTAATAATGATAATCCATCATACATTTTCCCGGATGATGACAACATTTTCGATTTAGTAGATAGTCAGGACGATGATAAAAGATCTCGACTCCCGGAACTACTTCGGGACGGAGATGATGATGACTTAATTGCTGCGGTAAAATTAGCTGAGGCGAAATTTTAATAATACGAATACATATTTATGTAATAAGAATATTTATGTATTTTTCTAAAAATAATATACATATATACATATGTATATAATAAATATAACACATTTAAAAACTATTTGTTTTCAATGTTTTCTGCTTTACTTTTGATTGATTGAATTTCACTTCCTCTTATTAAAAGAGAATCAAAGGATTCGTTTGAAATAGGTTTCTTCCAAGTGAGGATTACACAAAAAGAATAAGTGGATTTCAGGTAGAATAGAGGTTGTAACCTGTACCTCATATTATTAGATTGACCCAGTAGGAATCGTTTGAAACAGGTTTGTGAACAGGTACTGCTCGTTTTGGATACAAAAGAATAAGAAGGTGTTTGGGGGCGATAAAAAGGGTGCCATTTAGAAAGGAAACCCTTAGTCCTATTTCAATAGTAAAAATGGTTAGTTCAATAAAAAATATAAAAATTTACTTAAAATGGCATCCAAAATTAAGTGCAACATGTGTGATAAGTCCGTAGACTTTATAGAGTTTCAATCTCATTATGAGAGATGCTCTGACTCTCGTAATAATGTGGTGTCTGACCTTTGCTCTAAGTCCATGGACTTAATAGAGTTTGATTGTCATTGTGAAGCATGCTTGGGACCTAGGAATGCTTTTGAGATTCTTATGAGCAGAGGATCTAATTCAAGTGATCTCCAAGGTCCTTCAACGTCAGGAGCTTCAAAACGGCCTCGGTTGGATACTCCGATGGAACTAAGGATTATTGACTGTTCAATTTGCGGTGAAAGTTACCCTCCGTCTAGGAAAAGACGCCATATGATGTCGGACAAACATAAGAATGCAAGATCAGCTCAACTAGAGGAAAATGAAAACGTTATTTTAATTTCAACGGAGTCGCGATGTCCTTTAAAATCATATCGTGTTCACTCAAATAAAAGTGAACAGATTGATTTAAAAGAGGTTTTCCATGATTGCAAAAATGATATTATCAATTTATTGCGTCACTGTATGAGTGAGTACAGATCAATCAAATACAATTTAAAAGTATATGGATTATACATTAAAAACACTGATGATGAAAGCTTAACAGAAACAATGAAGCATTTCATTACACCATACAAACCAATATATGAAAACGAGCTGATTGATGATCATCTAAATGATACCATATGATTATTATAACGCCGTTGGCATTTATTTAGCTTCTGTGACATGAAAGCCACAGGTACTTCATCCTTGTCCTCATTGGTCTGCATCAACACGGCCCCCACGCCAGAGTCACTTGCATCACAATGTATGCTAAATGGTATATTGAAATTCGGGCTATGCAAAACTGGGGCTGTGCTCATATGTGCTTTTAATAATTTGAAAGACTTTTGTGCTTCTTCGCTCCAAACAAAGCTACGCTTGTGCTTTAGGGTGTCTGTTAAAGGGGCGGCCAATGCAGCATAGTTCCGGATGAACTTATGATACCATCCAGTTAGGCCAAGGAAACGTCGAACTTGCTTAACTGAACGAGGTACTGGAAAATCGGTAAAAGCTCCTATTTTGTCTGGATCGGTATTAATCGTGCCATTACCAATTACGTGACCTAAATATTTGACCTCCTTTATACAAAAATGACTCTTTTCAACATTTGGGGCTAAATTTTCTATTTTAAATTGAGTAGCTAGAATTCCTAATACCTCCAGATTCCGCTAAAATGTGTCAGACACGATCAAGAGGTCATCAAGGTAGATGAAAACTTCATTTCGGAGATTTGCGGGGATTTATCCATGAGCCTTGACATGGTCTGAGGTGAGTTAGTTAGCCCAAATGGCATTACGGTGAACTGATAAAGAGGCCTCCCGGGAACTGTAAAAGCCGTTTTAACCCGCGATTTCCTATCGAGCGGTATTCGAGCAATTGGGCAATTTTGCTAGAATACCATCGATAAGTGACATAGGATATGCGTCCTTTACTGTAGAGTCGTTCAGTTTCCTGCTATCAATGCATAGTCGAACTGTGCCAGATTTGCGTACTAATAATACTGGTGAGACGGCATTTTCCCTGCCCAACTGATTCACGCGGGACATAAAGCCATTAACTGGCTCAAAATAATTTACGAGGGAATCTTCTCCCACGGGTGCATTCCTGACACCTGGCTTCAGACCAAAGTCGTATTCATACCCAAGGCAGGCAAGCCCTCGCACACTGCCCCAAAAGATTTCAGACCCATAAGTCTATCGTCTTTTCTTCTAAAGGCGATGGAGCGGCTCCTGGGGCTGCATCTAACGGCGTGCATTCCGTCCAGTCTGATCTCAGACTCCCAGCATGCCTATCGGAAGGGAAGATCCACCGAAACGGCCCTACACTCGATCACATCGATCATCGAAGCATCCCTTAATTTTAAGGAGTACACCCTAGTAGCCTTCCTCGACATAGAAGGCGCCTTTAACAACATCCTTCCGACCGCCATCACGGGCGCACTGACGGATCTGGGCGTTGACTCCAGGACGGTGAGCCTGATCGATCAGATGCTACAATGCAGGACGGTTGAGGCATCACTGGGGACGTCAACGTGTACCAGATTTGTCAGCAGAGGCACACCGCAGGGCGGAGTCCTCTCGCCCCTCCTATGGAACGTGGCAGTGAACACACTGCTGCGGGAGATAGAGGGGGGTGGCTGCCGTGTGGTGGCGTACGCGGACGATGTTGCCATAGCATTCTCCGGAAAATTTCCGCAGACATTGTGTGAGTGCATGACAAGTACTCTCACGAAAATGTCGAAATGGGCAGACAAATGCGGGTTAGGCGTCAACCCGTCTAAAACGGAACTGGTGCTTTTCACTAGGAAGTACAAAGTTCCGGTACTGATTCCCCCAAGACTATGTGGGGAAACGCTAGTCTTCAGCAACAACGCCAAGTATCTTGGCCTAATCCTCGATAGAAAGCTCGATTGGAAATTTAGCATAGAGGATAGAGTAAAGAAGGCCACAGTGGCCCTCTATACCTGCAGGAAAGCCATCGGACTAAAATGGGGAATGACCCCCTATATAGTTCGGTGGCTCTACACCGCCATCATACGACCAATCATGCTCTATGGAGTGGTGGTATGGTGGCCAGCCTTGGACAGAAGGACATGCCTCAATAAACTCAGCAGAGTTCAACGCATGGCAGAGCTATGGCGCATGGCAGAGCCGCTAACTGGCGGGCTACGCACTACTCCAGGGGAAGCCCTGGATACTGTGCTGGACCTCCTCCCTGTGGATCTCATGGGAAAGAAGGTGGCAACACTTTCCGCCCTCAGAATGAGAGAAGCCAGACTGTGGAAAGCATCCGCGGTTGGGCACTCGGGAATCCTGATGAGACTCCCGCAATTACCAGAGAGGACAGATTACTGTATCCCCAGTGATCACCTCTCGACGCCCTTCCAGGTATCAATCCCATCTAGGGAGGACTGGGAGATGGGCGAACCAGGACCTGCAAATGCGGTCCACTTCTACACTGATGGCTCAAAGCTAGACGGCCGCGTGGGAGGCGGAGTCTACTGCAGCGAGCTGAACATCAGTCATTGCTTCAGGCTCCCGGATCACTGTAGTGTGTTCCAAGCGGAGGTTGAAGCCATCAAGGAGGCCATTTCGATTGTCTCCAAATTACTTCTAGATACGCACTTAGTGTGCGTCTTCTCGGACAGCCAAGCAGCTATCAAAGCTCTAGGCTCAATATCGTCGAACTCAGCGACTGTAAATGACTGCCGCAGGTCTCTGCACGAGATCGCAGAGCAGTTAGATCTCTTCCTTATATGGGTCCCCGGCCACAGGGACATCGAGGGGAATGACGCCGCCGACGAGCTAGCCAGGCAGGGTACTACGATTCCTCTCCTACCGGAGAGGGAGCAAGTAGCGATGCCCTTGGCTACCTGCAGGCTCCTAACGCACGAATTGTTCGAGCAAAATGCCAATAGGAGATGGCAGCAAACCGTTTCCTGTAAAGTCTCAAGATTGATATGGCCATATCGATCGAAGAAGCGCTCAGCAGAGCTGTATAAACTCAGCAGAGCACAGTGCTCTGCAGTTACTAGAGCCAAAATTTATTCGCTAACTTTTTCCAAACAACGTACTCGTCTCATATTTACAACGCATCCACTCCGTATCCGTACCAGCTACCTCAAGCTAACAGTATTTTTCTGCCCTTTTTCGAGGAAAGCGTTGTTCTTGAAGGTTTGTCATCTATGGACATATCGTTTTCTGCGGGTCCAGATAAGGTACCAAGTTGCATCTTAAAACACTGTGCCCAGTCCCTTTGCAAGCCCTTGACCTTTCTCTTCAACCTCTCCTTGGAACAGTCTTGTCTCCCAGTAATTTGGAATGAGTCCTACATCATTCCGCTTCACAAAAAAGGTTCAAGATCAAACATTGAAAACTATCGTGGTATCGCAAAGCTTTCCGCCATCCCGAAGCTTCTTGAGTTCCTGGTCACCCGGCAACTGCAACATCTTTGTTGCAGCTTGATATCTCCGTCGCAACACGGTTTTTTCAGACATCGTTCAACATCGACTAACCTTCTTGAGTTTTCTAACCTAATCCACCGTGGTTTTCAAATTGGTTTGCAGACGGATGTAGTTTTTACGGACTTCAGCAAGGCATTCGATTCTGTGAACCATGCTCTGCTTATTCAAAAGCTCTCCTTATTAGGGTTCCCAACGAATCTTCTAGATTGGATTTTGTCCTATCTCTCTAACCGTACTCAACGTGTTTTGTTTTCTAACGTGTTGTCAAATACTGTTAATGTTACTTCAGGTGTGCCACAGGGAAGTCATCTGGGCCCGCTTCTGTTTATTTTATTTGTGAACGACCTTCCTCAAGTTATAACATACTCTACTACACTAATGTATGCTGATGATGTCAAAATCTGTCTTTCTTACTCTGATTGGTATTTGCACACACGCCTTCAACTTGATCTAGTGAACTACTATTGTGGTGTTCAACTAATCTTCTTTTTCTGAACCTTTCCAAATGCAAACTTATGACATTTTACCGTCGCGCTCCTCATTTTGTCTCATATGTTCTAGGAAATCATGTCCTTGAGCGAATTTCGAGTTCAAATGACCTCGGAGTCCTTTTTGATCATAAGATGTGTTTCAACACCCATATAGCTGCAACTGTAAATAAAGCTAAGGGTGTTTTAGCGTTCATCAAGCGTTGGTCCAAGGAGTTTGACGACCCGTACGTTACGAAACAACTGTACATCTCGTTAGTACGTCCTATATTGGAGTATTGTTCTTGTGTGTGGAGCCCGCAGTATAAAGAGCAGCAGGCTGTTATTGAATCCGTGCAAAAGCAATTTTTAATTTTTGCCCTTCGGAACTTTAACTGGGACTCGGGTAGAATCTTGCCACCCTACCGGTCTAGGCTAAATCTTATTGACCTGCCGTCGTTGCACCATCGCAGAATATGCAATGGCGTAATGTTCGTGCACAAGCTCCTTCTTGGGACTGTTGACTCCCAAACTCTCTTGGGTCAGATTGACTTGGCCGTTCCATCCAGACCTACCCGTACTTTTAGGCCTATCCGTCTACCCATATGTAGGTCTAATTATGCTGATCATGAACCTTTTAGGGTTTTATGCCATAATTATAACTCCCTCTGTCTAACCCTATCCCCTGAACTGTCTCTTAAACTAATTGCATGCAATATTTATAATCATTTAAATTTAGCTAACTTTTAACTTATCTTTTTCTGCCTTTAGTAACTAAGTACCATTATTAACAGATAATTTGTTAATTTAATAAAATAAATAAATAAATAAATAAAAATTACGGGACACTGGCAGATCGGCACTCACGCGTCTAGACTGTCAATCCCTCATAACGACTTCTGCAGGAGTTGTCGCGACGAGGAGGAGGAGGAATCGGTCCCCCACTTCTTCTGCCACTGCCCAGCCCTTGGAAATCGTCGTCTTCGTATTCTCGGGGCCGCTTTCCTCACGGACATTTCGGACCTGTCCGTAATCAAACCAGGGACCTTGTCCAAATACATCCAAGCCACCGGATGGGACTGCCCTTAACCTGCAGTAGTATGCTCTCACGGTTCGGGCAACGCGAAGGGGCACATGCCCATGCGGCAACACAACGGACCTTTTATAGGTCCAAGTGAGCTTGGGGGCGGGAGGCTCTTATCCCCCCCCTCCCGGCTACCGCCTTAACCTAACCTAACCTAATACTGGTGAGGACCATCTACTATTTGATTCTTCAATTATCCCCAGCTTAAACATTCGATCTAATTCATTGTACATCTGCTTCTCTATAGCAGGTGAAACTGGATAGTGACGCTGCTTGATTGGTTTTTCGTCAGCTTTATCAATCGAATGCGATATCAAGGTGGTGCGTCCTAAACCTTTGATAGCAAAAGAGAAAAACTGAAGAATGACAGCTGCTAGTGTATGACAAAACCGATAGTTGCTCTCTTAAAAGAGAAACTGAAAGCAAGTTAAACGCCTTCCAAAAATCTATACCCAAATAAAGGTGTCCCGATAAAGATGGGACTAAGAAAAAGGTTATCTTCTTGGATTCACCTCGATAGCTAACCTCTGTCGTCAGTCGACCAATAATATCTTGTGATTTTCCATCGGCCGTCTTCACCGTGGCCGATAAACGCTTATATTCCGTTTTCTCCATTACGTCTTTCGCCAGATAACCGCCAATACAGCACATGGACGCACCAGTGTCCAAAAGGCCGACTACCGTGTTACCCAGTAGAGTGACTTGGGCATGTGGGCGAAAGTCATGGAGTTTCCCAATTACTGTCTCTAATAGCATCTTGCGTTCAGCTTTAGTTTGACGATTGAAGGCAAACGCAATCGCAAACGCGTGCTACCTTTGCCGGGAGTGGAATAATTGATGGATTGCTGTAAGTCAGGGTGATATGACGCGGCCGGTATTAAGTTATGTAGCAATTTTGGAGTCTCATTTAATCTGTATTCGTCCCCCTCCAAACAAACTGTTTGCGTGCACTTTTCGGTTGTGCACGCGCTGCTAAGTTTTTTGTGGCATTTGAGCTGCAACGGCGGCAGTTTGGCTTATACGTGTCAGCCAATCCACAACCAAAGCAGAAGACTCGCCGTTCTGCCAGACACTCCTGATAACGGTGGCCCTTCGCCCCGAAATTCCAACAAGAAGCTTCAATGGCAGCTACCTCTAACTCTTCAATATCAGAACTATCGGATTCGGAAATTTGGTCTGTTTGATGTCCCAACGCACTAATTTTTCGATATTTGGGTTTCGGTATAGCCACTGAAGGTTTGTGGACTGTCCGCATAAAAATTTTGCGTGTTCGCACCAGATGTCTGCCATCGATCTGCCAAAGAGGCGATCACACTGTAAAAATCATCGAACGACTCATTTACGAGCCGTAAACAGCTTCGATTTCCGTCCGGAATATGCGATCCGTGCGTGAATCTTTGAATTGACCCCTCAACGCTACACATAAGTCATGCCAGCGAATTTGAGACACACTTTTGTGGTATCTCCAATACCACTCACTAGCCTTACCCTCAAATAAATTGTTCGAGTTTCGGGCTATAAGTTCGAAGTTCCCATTCATCGTTTGGTGGGTTAAGGATTCGATTTTATAAATGCAGTCATCTATAGACATCGAATCCTTGCCGTTGAATCTCAGCTTCCAATTTGCCATTATTTGACTTATACGATCCGGACGTACCTCACCCGGCAGTGGCGCCTGACTAAAGATTTTACCAGAATCCCGTGTCTGATCTGAAGCTGCCTGCGAGTGTGAATTGGGCAATAAAGGCTGTATATTATGCTGCTCAACGTTGACTAATAGCTTGGGAAAGTTTTTCTGTTAGTTGTGCCATTGCTGCACTCATGGCTAGAGTTTGCTTTGCCATTTCTGCTGAAATTGTGCCTGCCATCACCGTGTACAAAACATCACTTGCCGCTCTATTGCTCGTATTCGGCGTGGAAGCATCTAAATTCTCCTGATCTGGTGGAGGGTCAGGCATGGTTGCAGTTTCGACAGGTTTGGTTTTCGATCTAGTAGTCAGGTAGTGAGAAATAGACGGTGCTCTTTGGTTCGAAGTTGTGGGACGTTCAATGTCTTTCAGGTTAATTTATTTTTCAGGGCTTCGTTTAACCGGCATTGCTCTTGAATCGCTTAATTAAATTTTGTATAACGCTAAGAAAAAAAAATTGTATAAAAGAAGGAATTTATATAAACTGTTTTGGTTGCCATGCTATCGTTTCATATGGTTGTGACGTTCTGAATCAGCTGATCTAATATGTGCTTGTCAATATAGTACAGAATAGAATAGAAAACGAAAAGAGTACACGATAAAATATTATTTTCCGCCAGTGGCGGCTACGCTGTAACTCACTAAGCTCCAGAAAACTATATTAGGAAGTATAAGTGAAAACAAAAAGGAAGCAAAGAAGGAAGGGAGATATATTACATAGGAGTGAACTTTCATGAGAAGGTATCAGAAAGGCAACTGACAGGTATGATTGTCCTCTACCAAGGTATACGGGATGGCCGTAGGTCTTGACTCCACGTGTAACCAATAAGCAACGCCTACTATGCAGTATGAACAATCCACCCAAGGATTCTAATGACTTTATACTATTAAATTTTGGAGTTATAACCATTTAATGTTATAACGCATCCAGAAACTCTCTATAAAGCACATGAGTTAACTGTTTTAGTGGAGTCTAGGTAGTAAAGCAACTTTAAGCTTTAGCTATGTATCTCCATAGAGCTCTAACCATTTACAGGACAAGGAACAGAAAACCTATCGAACAAGTGCTAGGAACTATATTATCTGTAATTGCTAAGTATGAAGACTATCGGTTGGGGTCAGCCAGGATGGCTTGTTCGGGCCCCACGTTGGACGCCGAATATAATCATAATATATCTATAAGTTAAAACTGTAGCATACAACGTATAGCGATACGCTATCGTAACGAGCTGATCTTTTTGTAGCGACCAGAGGAGCACACGCTGGTTCCGGCTTCTATTTGTCGTCGGCAAGGGAGGGTGGAGGGGGGGGGGGGGGGGGGGGGGGGGGGGGGGGTGGCTAGAATTTACCACTGTGCTACCTGCTCGCATTGGATACATATCATATTGATTTCGCGTGATGTTTTCATCCCTAACACATGATCGAGTGGACTGGACATACAGAAAAGAAACTACCAACAGTGACAAGCTATGCACACATAGATGTTGCTCTGCAAAGAAAACAGAACATGCTGAATTACGGGTTGCGTTGCTGAGTAGCTGTAGGTGCAGCAGAGTTTTTCCCAACCTACCTTGATCATCTGGGCCGCAAAGCCATATTAGTGGCCGATGATCCCTAAAGCCCCCAGACTCAGTTTACGTTTATATTCCACTCGGCATGGCACCCTAAAATAACTTAGTTCATTATCAATTTCATTTTAAAACTTATTAATTACTTCAAACAGGGGCATTTCCCTACTCCATTTAAACTCCCAATTAACCACAAAAACTAATTTAACGAACAACAGAATTTAAGAATCTTTCAAGCTATTATTAAAATAATAATAATAATAATTAAAATAAAAGAATTATCAGCCAGGCTCCGTTTTTCACTTTCACAAAAGTTTTCCGATTTACTTTTGAAATCACATAAATTGGGGCTCTCTTTTTCCCATTCCGCAAGATTTCTTCGTTTTCAAAACGAAAACATTTTCGTTGACGAAATGAAAAGTAAACGGCTTTTTATACAACAAAACGAACCCTAATTGCAAAAGCAAAAAAATAGATGACTTATTGATGCATTAACATAAACTTGATACCTATATCAGGATAATTTAACTTGTGCTTTTTTTATAAATAATTTTATTTTAACCCAACCTCAAATTTGGTTCGGACAAAATTGGCCACCGCAACAACAAATTTCGTTTTGGTGTAAGCAGCTGACGCATTCCGATTTGGTTATCGGAACGTTGGCAAGTAATCAATTTTTGCGTATAACAGCACAAATGTGCATGTAACAGCTCAGACTGTGCTTGTAACATGCTCTTAACAGAACATCTGGGTGAGCACAGCTGTTTCCCGCCCAATTTAATTCGGACTTCAAAATGTAAGTGCAGCAAATTAATTTTTTATTTCAAAATTACCGCTTTGTTCTTTATATCCAGGGGAAAGCATAAATCATCTCTTTAAGATGAAATCCTGGTGGGTTTTATGAAAGACAACCCGGACTTGGCAAAAGGATTTGTGAAGGGCGACCGAGTTGTTGTCGATGCCAAGTGGGCAGAGCTTTGCGGCGCTCTCAATGCTGTTGGGCCGCCAATCAAGGACGCATTGGGTTGGAAAAAGGTATGTGTTGCACAACAAAAGGTAGCACACTACTACATATATTCAATTCTACAATTTCAGGTTTGGGCAGATTGGAAAACAAACATCCGCAAGAAGATGGCGAAAAACAAATCAGAAACTCGAGCTACAGGTGGAGGGCCCTTCGCTCAGCAATCGCTTGGGGAATTGGAGGAGGAAGTGGCCAAGCTATGTGGCCTCTACGAAATGGTGGAAGGAGTAGGTGGGCCAGCGTATGGACTTCCCCCCCGTACGACCAAGGAGGCCGACACTGGGGTTAAGTGCGTGATGGAAGACCCCATTGAGGAGGAACCCTCAGAGAAGGACGAACCCTCAGAGAAGGAGGAGCCCATGCCGAAGCGCCGTCGAACTAGACCAGCGCAGACCATGGACCTCAACGATCTCTGCGCTGCTCAGCTGGATGAAATGTCGGCAATTTCCAAGAAAATTTCGGAACATTTCGAACGAATGGAATCCTTAGAGAAGGAGAAGCTCGAGGTCCAAAAGGCGCTTGTAGACAAATTTAGCCAAATTTTGGACAAATTTGCGAAATAATTAGTTTCCTATTAGTTTTTTTGTGAAACTTAGCTTTATTAGTTATAAAGAATATCGAATGACATAAAGAAGAAAACATGAAAAATTTTGCATTTTAATAAGGAATGGCCTGAGCTATTTCATCGCGTATAGATGATCCATTATTTTCAGTGTCGTCGAATTCATTTTCAGTGTCTAAAGGGTCGTCAAATCGAACATCCTCCTCGATTAAGACATTACGTCTTCTACAAATATTGTGCAGGGCACAGCATACATTTATAATTTGGCAACAAAATATTGGTGGGTAATTTAAAGTGCGTTGCAAGCAACGGAAACGGCTTTTAAGGACTCCAATGGTGCGTTCTATAATATTTCGTGCTCCAGTATGCTTTATGTTGAATCTGTGCTGATAGGTGGCTATCTCCGCGCTCCTATAAGGAGTCAGAACAAAACTCTCTAGAGCGTAGCCCGAATCAGCCAAAACAAACCCATTAATGGTCGTGGATAAATATTCCCTAGCAGGGGAGTGATTCCAAATGAAGGAGTCATGGCAGGAACCAGGGTGCGTGGCATCAATAGCAATTATCTCCATGTTGTAGTTACACACCACCATGGCATTCATGCTATAAAATCCTTTCCTATTATAGAACACGGAGTGGTTTTGTACAGGCTTTAGTATTCTGATGTGAGTTCCATCCACACAGGCACCAATTCGAGGCAATTTAAAGTTTCGATAGAAATATTCATATGATTGTTGCAATTGATGATTATTCATCTGCAACGAAATGAACTCAACACATAACAGCCTGTCCATCAACGGAATAAGTTTGTGAAGAATCTTTCCAAATGTACTGCGTCCAATGTTTATATGGTGGTCTTTGGCAACTGCCCACTGGTAGCAGCCAGTGGCGAGATATCGCATTACTGAAGCCAATTGCGTAGAGGGAGATAACTTCCTGGTAACACCTAAATGGGGTTGAACTTTCTCCAAAATCATTTTTAAATTTTTTTTGTCGATCCGAAATGACTTCACAAATCTGAAAGCTTTACCATTAGCAATTTAATTTTCAATACGCATGCTGTTACTCACAGTTCGTCAGACATGATAAATACACAAGTGTTGCATCTAAGATGTCTAGATCTTCTTAGATCACGTAATTTCTGCAATCGTTTTGCTTCAAAACAAGCAATTGAAAAAATAAAAGGCATTTTAATCACGCTGTATTTTTACAAAGCAGCCAGGTCAGCTGTTTTTGTTTGCCAGAAACGATGAAAAAAGAAACATATCGATAAAAAAAATATGTGAAAACTGGAGCACCTTAAAACGAAAACGAAACGTTTTGGCTGAAAACGTAATCCGCAAAAGTAAATGAAAAACGGAGCCTGCCTGATAGAAAAATAAAAAAGAATTAAAATATGTATATGATATTGGTTATGAATTAGTGGACTGTATAATCTTTTAATATATTGAGCTTATTTATTTACATATATTGAGTATTTAAGATTGGCGGTTATGTTACAACGTGTATATGAATAGCGGGGGTGTCTATGATGCGGCGGTATGAACTATGCGTGCGGTTGGTTTCATTTAGAGATTTTGACTAACTTCCACTCCACAAAAGAAGTCGAGCCAAAAGGGAATTGAAAGATCAGGCGATGCGACGGTCCAATGCAAATCGGTACACATCGTTGTATGAGTGTGCAGCTGCGGGCTTTAGCTATATGTGTGAGAACATTACAGCTATGCTTTGGACACGAGCAATAAAAACACAGCTATGCGCGTAAAAATAGCTACCTAAGCGGTGCAATACACTCTTGAGCGTATGAATAGGGCAGTTGTAATATACATGAACATTGAACTAAAAACTACGAGGCTCATTTCTCAACATACCGACCCCCCTGAACGACTGTTCAAAACAAGGGAAGCACAGCAAGTTTGGTAATAAGTCTCTTGTAAACTCCTCGGGCTGCTTTTACGGTGACCACTCGAACCCTCTCGTCTTGGCCAGGATGAACTTCGGTGATTCGCCCAAGCTGCCACTTTCTAGGTGGTTGATTCGGCTCCTTCAGTACCACAAGAGTGTCCACGGTTATGTCGTTGGACTCCTGCTGCCATTTCGTGTGAGGTTGCAAGGAAGTAAGGTATTCCAGACTCCAACGTTTCCAGAATCCTTGATCCTTGGCTTGCAGTTGTCTCCAACGCTGCAGTTGGACGTGACGTATAGCAAGGACGGCTCTGGCACCGACATGTGAGGTTGACCTGTAAGAAAATGAGCGGGGGTAATGGGATCCAAGCTGTGATCGCTGGGCGCGCACAGTGGGCGAGAGTTGAGTAAACCTTCAATCTGAGTTAAAATTTTTGAATATTCCTCGAAAGCCAACGCACTGCTACCAATTACTCGGCGAAGGTGGAGTTTGATAGATCGTACGCCTGTCTCCCAAAGACCTCCAAAATGCGGGGCTGACGGCGGAATGAAGTGCCAGTTGATTTCCTGACTCGTCAGAAAATAAGCAATTTCCTCGTCCTGACTTTGAGATACAGCTATCCGTTGCATCTCCATTAGTTCCTTTCTGGCTCCATGGAATGTTGTGCCATTGTCTGAGTACAAATCGGATATGGGGCCACGTCGAGACCAAAACCGTTTGAAGGCGGCGATAAATGCAGGAGTCGTCAAATCACTGACGAGCTCGATATGAATTGCTTTGGTGGACAGACAAACAAAGATGGCAAACCAAGCTTTGCCAAACTTCGGTGTCCGACCTGCTGATGTCTTGATGGTAACTGGTCCAGCGTAATCCAATCCAGAATGTAGAAAGCAGCGGGTGGGCTGAACGCGAAAGGTGGCAAGAACAGCCATGAGTTGTGTGCTCGTTCCTTTGCGCTGGAGGAAACATATCTTGCAGTTGAATACAATTGTGCGGACTATGTTACGGGCTCCAAGGATCCAATACTTCTGTCTCAACGTGTGGAACATCAATTCGACTCCAGCGTGTAACGATGTGACGTTCTGGTGTCTAGCTAATAAAACAGCGACTGGTGATTCCTTTGGAAGAAGTATGGGATGTTTTGCATCATAGGTTGCAATCGAATTTCCAATGCGTCCTTCTACGCGCATAATTCCTTGGTCGTCAACAAATGGGGTGTAGTGAATCAACTTGGATTTTTGAGAAAGGGCATGTCCAGTGCTCAGCTGTTTGTACTCCACTTGGAAAAGCTCCATCTGGACATGTTTGATGACCCTAGAGCGGGCATATTCAAGCTCCCATGACGATAAAAACGATGACAGGCGGTCCTTGCAGCGAAGTCGTTGTACAAAACGAAAGCAATAGCTAATTGTCCGCAAGAGATGTGACCAGGAGGAAGCCTTGTTGATCATACAATTAAGATAATTTCCTGCATCGGAAATGTGTAGATTAACTTGGGGCTTGACCTTTACTTCCGTCCGCTCAGCGTCCTCAGTCGACAGTGCGAACTTTGTCTTACAAGGTGGCCAAGTGCGATGTAATTGGGAAAGCCACGGTGGTCCATTCCACCACAGTTGACGTTCTACGAGATCCTTTGGTAGAAGTCCGCGTGATGCACAGTCCGCGGGATTGTCCTCAGTGCGAATGTGTTGCCAGCAGCGACGTGGGCAAGCTTCCAGAATCCCAGCAGTGCGATTGCCAACATAAGTGTTTCAAGTCCATGGGGGTGATGGGAGCCAATGCAGTCCAATTTCTGAGTCAAACCAACACGAAATACTGGAAATAGCAAGAGTTAGAGCTTGCGGCAATGTGGACCCCATCGGCGGAGCAGAATCCTTGCTCTGATGTTGGACGATGTACACGCCATCGTTTCTGCGGGTGTGCGTATAAACGAAGTGTTTCTCAGCGTGCTCACTAGCATCGGTGGTAACGTTACTTGGTTTAACTTGTTCCTTATCCGTGATCGATCGAACTAAAGAGTCGAGATCCTCGTGAGCGTGATGTGCGTGGGTGTAAGCACCACTACTGAGGTGGTAGCTGCCTGTAATGACCCAACCAAAATTAGTATGAAGTGCAATAGGATATTCTAAGCCAAACTCTTTGCGTTGTCCAGTGTAAATGTTCCAAAGCTGATCAGCTCCTAAAATCACGTCGATTTCGCCTGGTTTACCAAATGTAGGGTCCGCTAAGGGTAGATCATGAATCCTTTTCCACATGTGTTCGACTCGATCCGCTGGGCTGGAATCGAGGAGGTTAAAGTGTTCATAATCAGACCTGTGACCACCACTGAGGCTGAGCTTGTGCGGGAGAGCAACGTGAATGTGGCGCGACCTCTAGTAACCCCAGCAGGGTTTGCGCCTAGACCAACCACTGGTATATGAGCATGCGTGCGCGGCAATCCGATTCGTTGAATAAATGATTCGGCGACCATCGTTATAGTTGAACCAGTATCCAGCAATATCCTGCAGGTTGTATCGTTGCCCCAGGAGTCGACTATAGTGGCCAAAATCGTTGGCAATATAGCGTGACCATTGGCACCGAATTCCCTCTCCAATGTATGGTGGCTGACCACGGCAGGATCAGCATCCGCAGCGAACTTGGACGAGCGGGAGGTTGAGTCAGCGGATGTATTGACAGCAGCGGAAACCGGGACAGAGCGTATATCCTCTGGATGGACAAGAGTGTGGTGCCTCAACTTACACAGACGGCACGTGTTTATGGAATTACACCTATTTACTTGATGAGATCGGCTTAGACAATTGAAGCACAAATTATTATCCATTGCGAACGTGCGGCGATCCACAACATCAAGAGCCTTGAATTGAGTACACGCATAAATAATGTGTTGCCCGTGACAATATACACAATCGCGAACATGCGTCTTTGGCACGTCCACATGATAAGAAACTGCATGAGGTCTATCCAGCACCGTGTGTGTATTCTGGAGTAGCTTTGGATCTTGAAAAGACTCAAGTGCATCGCAACGGGCGAAGACAAAGCCGAAAGGCGGCAAGAGCAGCCATGAGTTGTGTGCTCGTTCCTTTGCGCTGGAGGAAACATATCTTGCAGTTGAATACAATTGTGCGGACTATGTTACGGGCTCCAAGGATCCAATACTTCTGTCTCAACGTGTGGAACATCAATTCGACTCCAGCGTGTAACGATGTGACGTTCTGGTGTCTAGCTAATAAAACAGCGACTGGTGATTCCTTTGGAAGAAGTATGGGATGTTTTGCATCATAGGTTGCAATCGAATTTCCAATGCGTCCTTCTACGCGCATAATTCCTTGGTCGTCAACAAATGTGGTGTAGTGAATCAACTTGGATTTTTGAGAAAGGGCATGTCCAGTGCTCAGCTGTTTGTACTCCACTTGGAAAAGCTCCATCTGGACATGTTTGATGACCCTAGAGCGGGCATATTCAAGCTCCCATGACGATAAAAACGATGACAGGCGGTCCTTGCAGCGAAGTCGTTGTATCTTTCGTAGTGATCAGACGTGTTTTTGTTTTGCGCTCCGCATTTTTTCCTTTTGTTTTGAATAAACAGCCGGTGTTTTCCTAACTAAATTCTAATTATACTTCCTAACCAGACAACAATCTGGAATCCTATTCTTTTACGCGAGTGCATGCCTTTTGATTTGTGTTAAAACATTATTTAACTTTTTATTTTTCGGCGTCGGCTTGTGCTTGTGCTTGTGTTTGTGTTGTTGCAGTGAGTGAGTACGCATTACATTGCATTGCAGTCCGCTCTCATCTGGTAGCTTTTCTTGTTTTATCACTCTCTCGCTATCACCTCAACTTCAATAACTGTTCTTTCTCTCTCGCTCTTTAAACTTTCTGAGCAATAGCGTTCTCTGCTTAGTAGCTCTCGCTATAACCGCTCTCCACTCTGCTCTCTTTTTTTTACCAATTCCGCTTTGAGCGTTGTCTGGCACATTGGTCTGATACCAATTTGTTTTGCAAATAATAGTATATAAATAAATAATAAAATGGAATACGCTGTGGTCTGTGCCAAAAAAAGCTGTAAGAAGCAGATCACCCACGATCAGCCGAATGTCCCCTGCTGGCTCTGCGACAGCGTAGTGCACGCAAAATGCGCTGGATTTTCTGGCCTCGTGAGTGATGCTATAGCCAAACGTAATGGCTTGCATTACAGTTGCGAGGCATGCCGTGCGGTGGAGAAAGACATGGTGGCTTTCATGAGGCAGACGCGGAGTGGCTTTAAGGAGCTGACCGTTGGTTTTAAAAACCAATACGATCGGCTCCTAGCCATGGAGGCTCAGTTTAGCGGTTTAAAACTGCTGAATGAGTCTCCGAGGCGCAAAAAGGTCACTCCGCGGGATCTGCAATTGCCAACCGTCACTCAGCCGTGCGCCGCCGAAAAACTGACTCCGACCACTCCAAGTGTGCAGCAGTTGATCTCGTTTGCCACTCCAAGGGCAACGACAGCTGCTGGCGATGCAGATTCGGTAGCCGAATTCATCGCCTCGGAGAATGTGCAGCCAAGTACGTCTGCAGCGTCCGTGTCCGTGGTGTCCGCAAGTTCGCTAGTTGTCCCGTCTATCCCGATCCCACCAGTAAATAGACGTTCCGGACTTCCGGATATTGCCACCACAGGTACTAGGCCTGTGGTGACTAAACCACTGGTGGGAGTCCCACCAAAACGACAAGTTTTTGTTTCACGGCTGGCCCCTGACCTCACATCTAATGATGTTATTGCTTTTATTCAAAGCAAAATAAAAGCCGTGGGTTTAAAGGTGGAGAAATTTAACTTCTCTTATGCCAGGGAGATAGCCTCGTTTAAGATAAGCATCTCCCAAACTCAATTTGACACCATTTGCTCCGCCAAATTTTGACCGAAGCATTTGGTGGTGAAGGAGTTTAAGGCTAAGAAGAAGAATAGGCCCCCCATATCCCTTCCAAATCTTTCCAGTGTGCCACCCTCAACCTCAACTTCCTCTTCCTCAACTTCCCGTCTTGCTTCCACCTTTCCAAAAAACTAACTTCTCTTTTAGTAACCTATCAGAATGTAAGAGGCTTGCGTAGTAAGCTCAGCATTCTTTTCCGGGATAGTGTTGCATTTGCTTCCCACGTTATTGTGTTTACTGAAACCTGGTTAAAGCCGGACATTCTTAGTTCCGAGGTTTTTGCAGGTCGGTACACAACTTTTAGAAAGGACCGTTCGTCTCGACGTGCAGGGGGGGTTCTAATTGCAGTGGACTCTTACTTCACGTCGGAACACTTCACAGTCCAAGTTCAACAGGAACTGGAATTCCTGTGTGTAAAACTGATTCTTCCCGCTTTCGCTATATTCATTACTTGCTCGTATATCCCACCTTCTTCGGATATTTCAATTTATGAGCAGCACTTGTCCGCTTTAACCGCTGTTTCTTCCTCGCTATCTGATAAAGATCGTATGATAGTTCTTGGTGACTTCAACTTGCCAGGAACTGTTTGGTCTTCGGTAAACGAGTCTAGTATCCTAGTGCCCATGTCACGACATGACTTTGTTGACGGCTTGCTTGACCTATCCCTGTCTCAAGTCAACCATGTGAAAAATTCCTTGGGTCGATTGCTTGATCTGTGCTTTGTATCGGATCCGACCATAGTGTTGTTAACCCGAGCCCTTCCGCTCACTATACCTGAAGACGCCTACCACCCTACTTTCGAGGTGTCGCTAGATATAGGACCAACTGTATTGGATCGGTCGAGTAGGCTGACCGAACGTGTCCGCTGCTTTCGTAAAGCCGAGTTTGCGAAGCTTAATAACCTCATTAGGGATTTTGATTGGTCCGCTTTGTACTTGTGCACTGATATCATTAAAGGCACAAACATTTTTTACAATGCTCTTGGCACATTTTTCGATTCTTGTGTCCCGCTTTCTTGTCCGACTAGATCTGGAAAACCCCCTTGGTTTACCAAAGAGTTATCCAGTCTAAAAAACTTAAAATCAAGACTTTATAAAAAATTTCAAGAAGTGGGTTTTCCTACTTCTCACTCTCGCTATGTATTAGCTCGGTCAAACTTTTCAGTTCTTAATGCTCAATGCTATAAGAACTACCTATCTCAATGCAGGATACGTTTTTCTCAGGACTCTAAACAGTTTTACAGCTTCGTAAACAGTAAGCGTAGAACGTCCGCACACCCATCCTCGCTATCATTTTGTAATACGTCGGCAAAAAATTATCAGGCAATTGCCGATCTTTTTGCCCAATTCTTCCAAACCACCTATTCTGAGGAAAGCTACTCTGGTCATCCGTACCCATACGGTTTACCGAGGTCGAACGGCATTTTCAGTCCCTTGTTAAATGAATGTTCCCTACTTCATGATCTTCGACTAGTTAAGCCGGTGTTTTCACCGGGTCCAGACGGGGTTCCAGGTTGTGTACTCAGGTACTGCGCCGAGGCTCTGTGTGGACCTTTGCTTAAACTATTCACCCTATCCATTGATTCTTCTTGCTTCCCCCCGATCTGGAAGGAATCGTTTATAATTCCTCTCCATAAAAAAGGTAGCAAGTCTGATGCAAAAAATTATAGAGGTATAGCAAAGTTATCCGCTATTCCTAAAATGTTTGAGAGGGTTTTAACTCCGCACTTGCAACATCTCTGCAAATCACTTATATCTCCAACTCAGCATGGATTTATAAGGCGGCGATCAACCACCACGAACTTGTTAGAGTTTACCTCTTTCATTATTAAAGGCTTTCAATGTAACTTACAGACGGATGTTATTTACACCGACTTTAGTAAAGCATTCGACTCTGTAAACCATTCCCTTTTAGCGCATAAACTTGACCTTTTAGGGTTTCCGCCCAACCCCCTGAGATGGATTTCTAGCTATCTTTGTTCTAGGTCTCAAAGAGTCCTCTTCAAAAACTCCCTCTCTTTACCAGTAAAGGTTTCTTCGGGAGTACCACAAGGCAGCCATCTAGGCCCCTTACTCTTCACACTCTTTATTAATGACTTACCTTCAGTATTAACATACTCTCGAGTACTTATGTATGCGGATGATGTTAAGCTCTGTGTCCAGTACAAGGACATTTCATTTCATTCTCGCTTGCAATCCGATCTCAATAACTTTCAGTCATGGTGTTGTGCAAACTTGTTACACCTTAATGCCTCGAAATGCAAAGTTATGACATTTCATCGTTCTAGCCCTTTGTTGGCTCCCTACACCCTATTTGGTGGTTCTCTTGAGAGAATTACCCTGGTGGATGATCTGGGTGTTATATTAGACCCCAAGTTAAAGTTTTCCGAACACATTTCTACCATGGTAAATAAGGCCATGGGCGTGCTTGGGTTTATAAAGAGGTGGTCAAAGGAATTTGACGACCCCTATATAACAAAGACTTTCTATACCTCGCTTGTTCGTCCGATCTTAGAATACGGCTCCTGTGTATGGTGCCCTCAGTACAAAGTACACCAGGACCGTATAGAATCAGTACAGAAAAACTTTTTACTCTTTGCTCTGCGGGGCCTTAACTGGGATGCGGGTGTAAGACTCCCATCTTACTCTAGTAGACTACTATTAGTAAACCTCCCATCCTTAGTTAACCGTAGAAAAATGCTTGGTGTGATATTTATGCACAACTTGATCAGGGGTGACATAGACAGCCCTGATCTGTTGAGCCGCATAAACTTCACGATTCCTATTAGACTGACTAGAAATTTTATACCGTTGTTCCTTCCACTTTGTAGATCGAATTATTCCTTGCATGAACCGTTTAGGGTCTTATGCTCGGATTATAATTCCCTTTACCATATTATATCCACCACTAATTCTCTTCCTCTTATTAAATTATTAATCCTTACACACCTTTCTATTAATTAGTAACTGTAGTGGTATTTGTATTTTGATTGCATGCTTAGTTTCTTAGTAAGTTTAGTACTAATTTTCCTCGAATGTTAGTCTAATAGCTATCTTTCTTGCATGTTCGCGTTTGGTTCGGCTACGCACCGCGCGTCATGCGGCAGCGCTCCTCGGTCGGTTGGGCGGGAGGAGGGCTGCGTTTTGCCTGGGATCCGCGCGTAACAGCCTTCTGCTGGTGTCACACGGGCCACTTGACGGTGCAGTAACTGCATCGCCTCTTGAAAGATGCAGTCATTGCATGTCAACGTCCACAACGCTTCACCATCCAGATAGGATTTCAAATAATGAAACTTTTGGCACTTGGACAGACTACTCTTCTTGTCGACTGAGCGTAAGAACAAGTCACTAAACTGACACCAATCCTCGTATCTGCCCGAAAACGTCGGAATGCGAATTTTCTCGAACTGCTCTGTGGTTCCCGATGAGTCCCGAATCCTCTCCAGAAGTTGAGTTTGTCCCTCAAATAAGCGTTCCACAGTGTTTGATAGCAGTAGATTTGAGTTGTCGTGCTCATTATCGTGACTGCTCCGGTCACGTATGGCTTCAGTGAAAATACTATGCGCACTAAAGAACCTTTTCTCATATTCGGGGATATCCAAATCCGGATCCACGTATTCATCTTCATCATTATATTGGACCAGCTCTTCAGAGAGCTCCATAAAGCGGTTGAAAGTTGCAGCCAGTCGGTCCAACTTGTGCTCTAATGTTTGCACAGAAGTACATGACTGTACAAACTCTTGAGCCTCCGTAGCCACGCGAGTTAATTGGGATTTGCAGGCACCACGTTGCTGAATTAAAAGATGCACTAGGGCCTTCATGGCAAACAGCGGTTAACGATATCACTCAATATGTATATAAATAAACTCAAACGCGGAGATCCGGCTCGAAGGACCAAAATTTGCTATGGTTATGAATTAGTGGACTGTATAATCTTTTAATATATTGAGCTTATTTATTTACATATATTTAGTATTTAAGATTGGCGGTTATGTTACAACGTGTATATGAATAGCGGGGGTGTCTATGATGCGGCGGTATGAACTATGCGTGCGGTTGGTTTCATTTAGAGATTTTGACTAACTTCCACTCCACAAAAGAAGTCGAGCCAAAAGGGAATTGAAAGATCAGGCGATGCGACGGTCCAATGCAAAACGGTACACATCGTTGTATGCGTGTGCAGCTGCGGGCTTTAGCTATACGTGTGAGAACATTACAGCTATGTTTTGGACCCGAGCAATAACAACACAGCTATGCGCGTAAAAATAGTTACCTAAGCGGTGCAATACACTCATGAGCGTATGAATAGGGCAGTTGTAATATACATGAACATTGAACTGACGAGGGGGAACGTTGTGAGTTGCTGCGGACACCGCAACTCTACATTTATACCCGATACTTAGTCAGTATGGCTCTCCTCCGGCAGACGCCGCGAATATTAAACGACACGACATTCTGAGATATACGTTTTATAGTGAGATCTAACAGAAGTGCGGATACCAAATTTGGTTACTCTAGCCTTAATAGTCTCTGAGATTTGTGGATGCCCCAGATTTTCGTCCTTTGCGGGGGCGGAAGGGGGTGTGGCGAAACTTGGACACGAAACGGTCAAGGTCCGATATCACAGGAGTGTGGATACCAAATTTGGTTGCTGTGGCTCTTATAGGTTCTGAGATCCTTAAACTCATATTTTGCAATTGGCAAAACCGACCATGAAACCTGTGTGTTAGAGAGAGACAGAGCGAGAAAGAATGAAATTGTTTTCTTGATTCTGGCTATAATAATTATACGATCTGATTGAGATTTTACGATCTAGAACATATAGTCATCCTCTACGATTCTGCGTTTTTGGTTTTATCGTATCTTTAAAAATGTGGATGCCACAGATTTTCGTCCTTTGTGGGGGCGGAAGTGGGCGGGGCGAAGTTTTGAAATATTTTTGTAGCAGTGACATATCACAGAAGTCTGGATCCAAAACATCGTTGCTCTAGCTCTCATAGTCTTTGAGCACTAGGCGCTGAAGGGGACGGACAGACGGACGGACGGACAGACGGACAGACGGACAGACGGACAGACAGACAGACAGACAGGGCCCAATCGACTCGGCTATTGATGCTGATCAAGAATATTTATACTTTATGGGGTCGGAAACGATTCCTTCTGGATGTTACACACATCCACTTTTACCACAAATCTAATATACCCCAATACTCATTTTGAGTATCGGGTATAACTAACACACCCCCATCCGTGAATTAACATTAATGCGGAAAACGCTCCGTGTACAAACATTTTGGCGCCCAACGTGGGGCATGTGTGTTATGTTAATTCTTCTGTGAACAATTAAACTAATCGCAATCTACAAAGGCAACAATTACAACATTCGCTCGTCTCGCAGCTGCAATCGAAAGTTCCGAAAACCGTATCAGAATTGTTCGTCTAGATCGTGGGATCGTTGTCCTCGCCTTGCTCTCGCCGTTCTCGCTTAATTTTATCATTCGCTTGTCACCCACAACGCATTCAACGGCGCTTGCATTCTCGGTTCGTTCGCTTTGCAGCTACCTGCTTTGGTCCATCGATCAACGCATTCTTTCTATTGGAATTCCACCGCTTCACTTTCGTTTTGCTTTCGTTGCCGCTGCTGGAACTTTTGCTTTTGCTTTCACCGTTGGATTTGTGCTCTAGCTGCTGCTGCTTGCTGCGTTTTTTTGTTGTTGTTATTTTTGGAAGCTCTAGTTCTGTGTCAGCGTAATTACACTACACAACAAAATGACGACGCTCGAAGACTTAAAACGCCAACGGAGCAATATAAAACGAAATATAACTCGGATCAAATCTGTGGTAGATGCTAAATCGGAAACCCCGATATGCAATGATGAGCTTCGCTATCGGTTGAACATCTTAGAAACGTATTTCAAGAATGTTTTAAATGTCCAAGCTAATATTGAAGACCTTAGTCCGAATGATGAAGGACGGGCAGATTTGGAGGATACATACATAGCAATCAAGCTAGCCATAAAGGAAAAAATGGGAGGAGATCTGAACGCCAGCATTGTTGCGCCGGACTACCACCCACCGCCAGTGAAGTCATCGTTACCAAGGTTGTCGCTACCCACTTTCGACGGATCATATGCAAACTATAAGAATTTCATTCACTCGTTCGAGCAAATTGTTGTGCGTGAGTCTGGATTGTCTAATATAGAAAAGTTTAATTATTTGCTGACCTGCCTCACGGGGCCGGCATTAGATACAATTCAGGCATTCCAGGTTACAAGCGAAAACTATCCGAAGGCCCTAGCAAAACTCAAAAGCCGTTTTGATAATCCTACTCTTATATTTTTAGAAGGTATTGAGGCATTGTTTGCACTACAACCTGTGGAAAGGTCAAACAGTCAGCAGCTTCACAGCCTAGTGGATAAGGCATCCGCTATATTAAGCTCGCTGGAGTCCATCGGCAAACCTGAGAACATTGTTCACGCTATGGTTATATACATTATAATGGAAAAGTGTGATCAGCAAACTCGGAACAAGTGGAAGGAATCGCAGGACTACAAAACTCTGCCAACCTGGCTAGCATGCACACAGCTTTTGGAACGCCACTGTCAGTTTCTCCATTCGTCTGGAAACTCGGCTGCTACTTCGTCACAACGAAAGGCTGAATCCAATAAGTCAAATCGTCATTCTAATCACCAAATAAACTCGTCGTTTGCTATCACTAATCCGTCTTGTACACTTTGTTCTAGTTCTGGCCATAAGATCTCTAATTGCGCTCAGTTCAAGGCTATGAACAGCAACCAACGGTACGACAATGCAAAACGCCTCGGTCTCTGCATCAATTGTCTTGGAAATGGTCATAGAGTGGCGCAATGTTCATCGACTCATCGTTGCCGATCCTGTAATCGGAATCATCATTCATCTTTGCATCACTCTCAGCCGCAACAGCCACCCCAATCATCAGCAGGACAATCTTCAACTACTGAACCGGTACTCCAACCAGCGCAACCCTCCTGGCAAACGGCTCATCAAGCTGCTTCACACTCTCATATGGAGATCGCAGCAGATGATCAAATTTTGTTGGCAACAGCTATGGTTTTGGTAAAGGATGCCACAGGTGAATACAAACTCGGTAGAGCGTTGCTTGATTCATGTTCTCAGGTTAATTTTTTAACCGAAACCTTTGCACAAAAGCTTCGCCTTCGTCGTGAAAGACACCACATTGGAATTCGCAGTATAGGAGACTCCCTTACTAGTTTGAAGGCTCGTACGACTACCTCTATTAAGTCACGTACTTCCGGCTATCAGCTCACTCTCCAGTTTGGAATGACATCCCATATTGCCTACCAGCCAGATAGTGAGATCGACATATCGAATTGGAACAGCTAACACTCCATTGGCTGACGAATCGTTCTATAGGACTAAACGTATTGATTTGTTACTGGGGACCGAAGCCTTCTATGGAGCTCTAGCTGTTGGCCAGATTCGCATTGGTCCAAATCTTCCCACTTTGCAGAAGACTCTTTTTGGTTGGGTTGTTGCTGGGAGGTACCAGCGGCAATATAACAGACAGCCACCATTGTGCTTGGCGACTGTAGAAGAGTCGATCGACAAGAATTTGCAGCAATTATGGAAAGTGGACTCATTTGTCGATCTAAGCGCTAGAATGCTCCCAAATCATCGTCGCTGTGAGGACCATTTCAGGGACACAACACATCAGGATGCCAGTGGGCGGATTGTCGTTCGCTTGCCATTTCAAGAAGATCCAAGTTGTCTTGGAAGTTCCTTCGATACAGCTCGAACTCGATTTTTTGCCATTGAGAGACGTCTCGCTCGTCTACCGGCAATTCGCTAGCAGTATATTTCGTTCATGCAGGAATACGAAAGTCTCGGCCATATGTCCCTCGTACTGAATCCTAACTTGGAAGAACCGCATTATTATATACCCCACCATTTCGTTCTGAAACCAAGCAATACCTCGACGAAGCTCAGAGTTGTCTTTGACGCCTCTTGCCGTACAACATCTCAAAGGTCACTTAACGATCTACTTTTAGTCGGCCCTACCATTCAGGATGAGTTGTACTTGCAATTGCTGCGGTTCCGCATGCATAGGTTCGGCATCACAGCCGACGTCACAAAAATGTACAGGCAGGTACTTGTGAGTGAGAAGGATAGAAAGTTCCAGTACATTTTGTGGCGAGCATCTCCAAATACGGATCTTCAAACCTACCAACTCAATACAGTGACATATGGGACTGCGTCTGCCCCTTTTCTCGCACCTCGTAGTTTGCATTACTTGGCTGAGGATTGTAAGGATGCATGGCCATTAGGGGCTGCTGCTGTTAAAACTGCATTTTATGTTGATGACCTTTTGTGTGGGGCTGATGACATAGATACACTCTTCAAACTAAAAACTGAAATCACATCAACTCTCGCTCGTGGTCAGTTTCCATTATGCAAGTGGCATTCAAATCATCTAGGCGTGATGGAAGACGAATCTACCAAGGAATTAAACATTTCAGAAAACTCAGTCAGCAGCACACTCGGCGTAACTTGGCATCAACGAAGTGATGCATTTAGTTTCACATTTAATCCAAAGGAAGTCTATCCCACTACCACAAAATGAACAATTTTGTTTACTGCGTCGTCGCTATTCGATCCAATCGGTCTGCTATCACCGTTAGTCATTGTCTCTAAGATCATTCTTCAGGAGTTGTGGCTTTTGAAACTCGACTGGGACGAGTCTGTCCCCCAGAATTTAAGCCACGCATGGAGCAAGTGTTTGGAATCGCTGAATTCACTGTCGTCACTAGCGGTACCTCGTTTTTGTTTGCAGCCTGATACTAGGAGCATTCAAATACATGGAATTTGCGACGCATCGATTCGGGCATACGGCTGCTGTGTTTATGTGCGCACGGAGAATTCGCTTGGACAGGTCACAGTGAAATTGTTCACTTCTAAGTCTAGAGTAGCACCAGTGAAGAAACAGTCTCTTCCGAAGCTTGAACTATGCGGCGCACATCTACTTTCTCAGTTGTATAACAAAGTCAAGGCCATATTCAGTAAACACACTATCACATCTTATTTTTGGAGCGACTCACAGCTCGTATTGCATTGGCTGCAACAACACTCAGTCACCTTATCGACCTTTGTTGGAAATCGAGTGACCGATATTCAGGATTTAACGTCTGATGGAAAATGGCGCTATGTGCCAACACATCAAAACCCTGCTGATATTCTGTCGCGAGGCTGTAACGTGAGCGAGTTGATTAAGTCTCCATGGTTTTCGGGTCCTACGTTTCTAGTCGAAGATTCACTAAACTGGCCCGCCACTGGTGGAAACCTTGATATTGACATGGACGTGGTTAACTCGGAGAATCGGAAAAGTTTGTTTGCTGCCGTACACGAGACAAATAATATCCTCAACATCGTCGATAATATCAGCTCGTACACTCACAGTCTGCGTCTCATTGCTTGGATGATTAGGTTCATAAGGAGATGTCGGAAACAATCGACGTTTACCACAACCTCACCGACGCCAGATGAACTTCGTTTTGCTTCACATTGCCTTATTTGGAACATTCAACAAACTCAATTTGTAGAGGACATCCGTTTACTTCAGAAGCAAAAAGTCCAAGTCCTGTCTACGTCTGGACCGACACACAGTATCGGCCACTTGCTCCTCATGTCTAATCTGTGCGTCTGTTCGCCTAACTATATGTTCTCCTGTATTCTGTTCTTGCTCTCGTGCCCTATAGTCCGAGTCCTGTCTTCGTCTGGAACGACGCACAGTATCGGCCACTTGCTCCTCGTGTCTAATCTGTGCGTCTGTTCGCCTAACTATATGTTCTACAGTGTTTTGTTCTTGCTCTCGTGCCCTATAGTCCGAGTCCTGTCTTCGTCTGGAACGACGCACAGTATCGGCCACTTGCTCCTCGTGTCTAATCTGTGCGTCTGTCCGCCTAACTATATGTTCTCCTGTATTCTGTTCTTGCTCTCGTGCCCTGTAGTCCGAGTCCTGTCTTCGTCTGGAACGACGCACAGTATCGGCCACTTGCTCCTCGTGTCTAATCTGTGCGTCTGTTCGCCTAACTATATGCTCTACAGTGTTTTGTTCCTGCTCTCGTGCCCTATAGTCCAAGTCCTGTCTTCGTCTGGACCGACGCACAGTACCGGCCACTTGCTTCTCGTGTCTAATCTGTGCGTCTGTTCGCCTAACTATATGTTCTACAGTGTTTTGTTCCTGCTCTCGTGCCCTATAGTCCGAGTCCTGTCTTCGTCTGGACCGACGCACAGTATCGGCCACTTGCTCCTCATGTCTAATCTGTGCGTCTGTTCCCCTAACTATATGTTCTCCTGTATTCTGTTCTTGCTCTCGTGCCCTATAGTCCGAGTCCTGTCTTCGTCTGGACCGACGCACAGTATCGGCCACTTGCTCCTCGTGTCTAATCTGTGCGTCTGTTCGTCTCAGTACATGTTCGGCGGTATTTTGTGCCTGCTTTGTAGCCCTATATTTCTTCTATATTCTCTACATGTTGGTTCCGTAAACGTACGGACTGACGCACGGACACTTGTCCTTTATTCTGTGCATTTATGCCATCACTATTGCCTACAGTTTTCTCTACCTGTTCACCAGGGATGGCTGCCTGCTCTTCCTGACCTACACCGGAAACCTGCCAAGCAGTCTCTTGATTTGGTCCCTCCGTCTCTAGCTCTTGGTTTCTAACTGGTTCAACGAACTCAGGGTCTGCATCTATTACATTTTCAACAATTTCTAAATTTTCTAAATTTTCTGAATTTCTATCTCTATTAGATCTTTATCTAAATTTGCGTCTCTGAGACAGCTGCAAAGCAGATATCTTATTCTTACGAGGCATGATAAAATGTATGTAAAATATAATTAAATAAAAAAAAATAAGAAAAACTATATAGTAAATATATAATATATGTATAGTGACATATCCATAATTCCCCACATCCCATACACATTATGTTTATGTACAATTCATCCACCCCATCCACACAAGTAACAGGACCCCACTCAAGAATCAATAACTGTTTCTTCCCATACTCCAAGCTAGGGCCCCCCATAATATAAACAATGGACCACATTGTTTCATCAACATTAGAATCACGCCACTCTCGAGAAATCGATTCTTTAGAATCACGCCACTCATGAGGACCAATCAAAGCTAGACATAAAACCAAGGAGTATCACATTCCTAGCTCCGTCATGTAATGCAACACCGATAGCCAGCAGTGGATGCCTTTCATCAAAGCCGACGCATCCCCAAATATCGATCCAGGCACGTACGCCACCGACACGAAGATGCAGCCGAGGAAAGCAACGCCCGAAGCCAGAGTCGGGAGTTCCAAGAGAAGGGCTCATGGAAACTAGCCAGCAGCAGAGAGATCAGTTCCGTTTGAGACAAGCAGACCCAAAGTCAAGTCGGGGAATTCATTTAAATCTTGTGACATAAAGATATTTAAGTTGTAAAATAAAAGTCTTTTTTAAAAACTTAAAATCGAGTTGCGGATATTTAACTGGTGCAGTCGGTAGGATTTCGTTTAAAATTAACTCCTATATTTCGGTAATGGTCAGCTTGTGTAATTTCTAATTACTGTGATCACGTAATCCCGGAATCGTTAATAAAATTGTGAAATCCGCCAAAGAACCTATGTGTTACGAGCACATACGATTTGCAAAACTAAAATTAAGTGAACTGAAGTAAGCGGAGATAGTGATCCACCAAGAACAGTGAAACACTAAATACAAAATCAAAAAACTTACAAGTGAACCAAAATAAAGTTAAAAACTACTGAAAACAAAACAAAACCCAATCAACACCAACAACATGGCGTTACCACCACTATCATTGAGCGAAATCCACTTGAACCAGGCACTGCTGTCGATCAGACAAATACCTGCCTATGACGGTTCATCTGGACAGCTAAGCTCATTTATAAAACGAATGGAATATGTATGCGGATTATATCCAACTGAAGATCTTCGCCAACAAAGGATCCTATTTGGAGCGACCGAGATCCAACTGTCAGGAGAGGCACAACGCATATCGCAAATGATACAACCAAACACGTGGCTCGAACTGAAGACGGCGCTGATTAACGAGTTCAAAAATCACACACCATATGAAGAACTCCTACGACAACTATACACCACCAGATTCAACGGCAGTCTTCGTAAGTTAATAGAAGAATTAGAGATAAAAGCATTATTAATAAACAATAAGCTATACTTAGAAAACATACCAGAAAATAATGTCATTTATAAAAACGCTTTGAACAACACAATTAAAGATGTCATTACTCGAAAACTTCCTGACAGAATGTTCATGACCTTAGCAAGAAAAGATATTACCACATTGTCTAATCTTAAGAAGGCAGCACAAGAAGAAGGATTGTACGAAGCTAGTACAACAGATTCAGGTACAAATAAAGATCAATCGAAATCGTCTCAATCAAATCGAAAGAATGTTGGAAACTATTATCCAAATTATAATACTACTAACTATCACAATCAAACTCAGAGTTCATCTGGAACAGGTCAGACTAATCGAACAAATCAAAATCAAAATTCCCAAAATCCTGGATTATACAATGAGTTCAAAAATTCCTTGAAACAAGGTAGGGCTCAGAATCCATTCAATCAGCAAATATCTCAAAACCAAGCTAGTGGGAGTGGACCCAACCAACCTACTAAAAGAGGGAGGGAGAGCCAGAGTGGCCAAACGAAGATGGACGTAAATTTTCATCAAGCCGCCTCGGAAGAAACCGAGGAGGACCCTATATAAACATTACCATTAATAAAAGAATATTAAGGTGTATCGCTGACTCGGGATCATCGATCAACATCATGAAAGAAAATTATACAGATTCCGAGATAAAAGACGATAACCTTACGGTCCATACCATCAATGGACCTGTCCGTTTAACTAAGAGTATAATGAGGAATGCGAACAAAACATGTCCGTCCGAACAAAAGTTCTACATACATAACTTTTCCGAAAATTATGATATTTTATTAGGAAGAGAATACTTGATGGCAAGTAAAGCCGTCATCGATTACAGAAATGACACTGTAACACTAGGAGCTAGGTCGTACCCAATCATTCAGAGTGGAGAAGCTATTGAGGCCGGCAAGACCGCACAGAAGTGCACTGATCCCTCTACAAAAGAAGAGAAGATCGCACCTAAGTGCCTTGACCCATCTCCAGAGGGAGATCAATACTTCGCTTCCGCTCTAGACAATGAATTAAGGGAATGTAATCAATTAAGATTGGAACACTTAAACGACGAAGAGAGGGAAGAGTTAAAGAAGGTCTTATATGAGTTTAAGGATGTGCAGTACAGAGAAGGTGACAATTTGACTTTCACAAGTACAATCAAGCACGAGATCAAAACTCAACATGAAGACCCGGTCTACAGACGACCATACAAATATGCCCAGATACATGATCAGGAGGTAAACCAGCAAATCAAAGATATGATCAGGCAGGGAATAATTCGAAAGTCGAATTCTCCTTACTGCTCGCCCATATCTATGATTCCGAAGAAGATAGATGCTTCAGGAAAGCAAAAATATCGAATGGTAGTAGACTATAGAAGTCTAAATGAAATAACAGTTAAGGACAAATTCCCAACTCCACGAATGGATGAAATCCTAGACAAACTAGGTAAATGTCAGTATTTTACGACAATCGATTTAGCAAAAGGTTTCCATCAAATACCCATGGAACCTAGCTCAATCCCCAAAACTGCGTTCTGCACTAAGCATGGACATTACGAGTTCACTCGTATGCCCTTTGGGCTAACCACTGCCCCAGCTAACTTCCAAAGATGTATGAACAATCTGCTAGAAGAGTTAATCTTCAAAGATTGCTTTGTATACTTAGATGACATCATTATATTTTCCACTTCTTTGGGAGAACACTTGTTGTCACTAAGGAGAGTATTTGGAAAGTTGAGAGACGCCAACTTGAAGCTACAAATGGATAAATGTGAATTCATGAAAAAGGAAACTGAATTCCTAGGTCATGAAGTCACTACTGAAGGAATAGTACCAAATCCAGGCAAAATCTCTGCCATTGTCAAATTTCCAATACCAGAAACGACTAAACAAATAAAGTCATTCTTAGGTCTGTGCGGGTTCTACAGGAAATTCATTCCTAATTTTGCAAACATAGCAAAACCCATGACACTCAAACTAAAGAAAGGAGCTGTCATAGACCCCAAGGAAGAAAGGTACGTCGAGGCATTTGAGAGACTAAAAGTACTCATCACCTCAGACCCTATCCTTGCGTTCCCAGACTTTGACAAAATGTTCACGGTAACAACCGACGCTAGTAACATAGCATTGGGAGCGGTTTTGTCATAAGAACACAAACCGATCTGCTACGCTAGCAGAACCCTAAATGAACATGAAATAAACTATTCAGCCATCGAAAAGGAATTATTAGCGATCGTATGGGCAACCAAGTATTTCCGTTCATACCTTTTCGGTAGAACATTCGAGATACAAAGCGATCATAATCCCTTGATTTGGTTGAACAACCTCAAGGAGCCAAATATGAAATTACAAAGGTGGAAAATAAAACTGAATGAGTTTGATTTTAAAATGAAATATCTACCAGGCAAAGAAAATCATGTAGCTGATGCCTTATCAAGGGTAAAGATTAATGAAAATCTCCTTGGAGAAGCTTCCAATAGCGTTGGTGCAACTGTACATAGCGCACAGGAAGACAATCTAAATCACATTGCTATCACGGAAAGACCAATTAACTATTACAATCGGCAAATTGAGCTAATAAAAGGCAATAAAGATAAGGTAGAAACAATTCGTTATTTTCACAAGCTAATCATCAAGATCACGTATAAGGAAATGACTAACACCTTAGCGAAGGATATAATAAAGGAATATCTATGCACCAAAAAGAGCGCATTATATTTCCATAACGAAATAGATTTTCCTCCATTCCAAAAAGCCTATTTAGAAATCATTAATTCTAACAATATAACCAAAGCTATTAAATCAAGCACGAAACTCCTAGATATTCAGAATTACGCTGAATTAAAAGAAACCATATTAAAGAATCATAAAGGCTTACTCCATCCAGGGATAGAGAAAACCGTCAATTGGTTTAGCGGAAAATACTATTACCCGGATTATCAAAAACTATTCCAAAACATCATAAACGAATGTCCTACTTGTAATATTGCCAAAACAGAGCATAGAAATACGAAGTTGGCATTCGAAACTACACCGGAAATACTGAACATCAGAGAGAAATACGTCATAGATTTCTATATGGTTGGTAACCAACAGTTCCTATCATGTATTGACGTATACTCGAAGTTTGCCACTCTTGTAGAAGTAAAAAGTCGTGACTGGTTAGAAGCAAAAAGAGCCATCATGAAAGGTTTTAACGAGATGGGCAAACCAATTGAAATCAAAGCCGATTATGATTCAGCTTTTATGTGCACAGCATTGCAAGCATGGCTGAATGCGGAAAACGTCAAAATAGAGATCACTTCCAGCAAAAATGGAATATCTGACGTAGAAAGATTTCATAAAACAGTAAATGAAAAATTAAGAATAATATCTAGCGAGGATAACCCAGAAGATAGATTCACGAAGTTTGAATTAATTCTTTATACTTATAATCATAAAACCAAACATAATACCACAAATAGGACACCAGCTGATATATTCATTTATGCAGGCTCACCTGATTATGACACCCAACTAAATAAAGTGAATAAAATCACTCAATTAAATAAAAACCGCATAGAGTATGAAGTAGATACCCGCTATAAACTATCACCTATAGTTAAGTCTAAGGTAACAAATCCTTTCAAAAGGACGGGCGAAATTAGACAGGTAGACGAAAAACATTATGAAGAAAAGAATAGGGGTAGGAAAATAACTCATTATAAATCAAAATTCAAGAAAAAGAAGAAATCTAATAGAAGCAAATATAATAATTCCAGAGAAACCGAGGAAGTTAATGGAATCGGCGAACTTCAACACAATTAAAATCCTCATCTTCCTCATAATTACCATCGTAATGGCACAGGGCCAAAACATAGAAATAAATCCTTTAAAATCCCAAAACGGATATATGATATTCAAAACTGGATCGATTAACATACCTATCAATTACGAATACCATTATCTTACTGTTAATGTAACTAAAACCGAAGAACTATACCAAAATTTATTAATGCAAGCCACTAAATTCCAGGACATAATCCAAATAAAATATCTAGTAGACAAATTGCAAAGAGAAATGAACGGGCTAAAAATAACCAAAAGAAATAAAAGAGGCCTAATCAATATAGTAGGAACAGCCTACAAATATCTCTTTGGAACACTAGATCAGGAAGATAAAGTCGATTTGGAACAAAAAATAGAAAATTTAGCCAGCCATAGCATTCAAATGAATGAACTAAATTTGGTAATAGATGCAGTTAATAGCGGAATAAACGTTATAAACAAACTAAATGAAGAAAAAGACAGGAATCACCAAATATAAATTTTGATATTCAATCTACAACATTTCACAGAATATATCGAAGATATAGAACTAGGTATGCAATTAACTAGGCTCGGTATATTTGATCCAAAATTATTAAAACAAGACTACCTGGAACAAATAAATTCTGAGAAAATACTAAATATAAAAACCTCCACATGGCTAAAATCCGATACCAACGAAATTCTAATAATTTCCAACATTCCCAAAGACATTACAAAAGTACCAATCTATAAAATCGTTCCGTATCCAGACGAATTAAATAACATGTTAACAGATATGAAATACGACAAGTACTACATAAAAAATGAAGAAGTATTTGTTAAAGAAACTAGATTGAAAACCAATGACCATTGTATAAAAGGAATTTTAATGCAAATTCCCACTAAATGTCCATATTCCAAAACTTTTCAAAACTTTCAAATAAACTTTATTGAACCCAATATACTAATCACATGGAATCTTCCAAAAACAACGCTAAACCAGAATTGTGTAAACCAAGAAATCATAGCGGAAGGAAATACCATTATAAAAATCTACAACTGTTCAATCCAATTAAATGAATTTACAATATCAAACACAATGTTAGATTTTGCCCAGAATGTTTATGTCAACAACAACATAACTAAAATAAAACCACTGTCGTATGTCCAAACTAATGAAATAATTATGCAATACACCAAATATAGTAACCTATTACAAATAAGTCTACTAATTTCATTTGTCATAATTATATTAGTACTACTAAGTTATGTAGC
This sequence comes from Drosophila miranda, assembly GCF_003369915.1. Lineage (NCBI taxonomy): Eukaryota > Metazoa > Arthropoda > Insecta > Diptera > Drosophilidae > Drosophila > Drosophila miranda. The sequence goes on from NC_046674.1 coordinate 41,931,429, forward strand.
TCTTAAATTTAAGAAAACTTCTAAAAGATTCACGGTTAAATGTATTAACCCTATAATAGAAGCAGAAGAGGAACCAACCCCAGCCACCGCACTTGACACCCCGTCACTATACCCGAGGGTAATCGCCTAGGGACAGGCTAATAACAAACGTTGGGGGAGTGACATATCCATAATTCCCCACATCCCATACACATTATGTTTATGTACAATTCATCCACCCCATCCAAACAAGTAACAGGACCCCACTCAAGAATCAATAACTACGGCCCCCCATAATATAAACAATGGACCACATTGTTTCATCAACATTAGAATCACGCCACTCTCGAGAAATCGATTCTTTAGAATCACGCCACTCATGAGGACCAATCAAAGCTAGACATAAAACCAAGGAGTATCACATTCCTAGCTCCGTCATGTAATGCAACACCGATCGCCAGCAGTGGATGCCTTTCATCAAAGCCGACGCATCCCCAAATATCGATCCAGGCACGTACGCCACCGACACGAAGATGCAGCCGAGGAAAGCAACGCCCGAAGCCAGAGTCGGGAGTTCCAAGAGAAGGGCTCATGGAAACTAGCCAGCAGCAGAGAGATCAGTTCCGTTTGAGACAAGCAGACCCAAAGTCAAGTCGGGGAATTCATTTAAATCTTGTGACATAAAGATATTTAAGTTGTAAAATAAAAGTCTTTTTTAAAAACTTAAAATCGAGTTGCGGATATTTAACTATATGTATATAATAATAATAATAATTATAATTATCAGGCAGGCTCCGTTTTTCATTTACTTTTGCGGATTACGTTTTCAGCCAAAACGTTTCGTTTTCGTTTTAAGGTGCTCCAGTTTTCACATATTTTTTTTATCGATATGTTTCTTTTTTCATCGTTTCTGGCAAACAAAAACAGCTGACCTGGCTGCTTTGTAAAAATACAGCGTGATTAAAATGCCTTTTATTTTTTCAATTGCTTGTTTTGAAGCAAAACGATTGCAGAAATTACGTGATCTAAGAAGATCTAGACATCTTAGATGCAACACTTGTGTATTTATCATGTCTGACGAACTGTGAGTAACAGCATGCGTATTGAAAATTAAATTGCTAATGGTAAAGCTTTCAGATTTGTGAAGTCATTTCGGATCGACAAAAAAAAATTTAAAAATGATTTTGGAGAAAGTTCAACCCCATTTAGGTGTTACCAGGAAGTTATCTCCCTCTACGCAATTGGCTTCAGTAATGCGATATCTCGCCACTGGCTGCTACCAGTGGGCAGTTGCCAAAGACCACCATATAAACATTGGACGCAGTACATTTGGAAAGATTCTTCACAAACTTATTCCGTTGATGGACAGGCTGTTATGTGTTGAGTTCATTTCGTTGCAGATGAATAATCATCAATTGCAACAATCATATGAATATTTCTATCGAAACTTTAAATTGCCTCGAATTGGTGCCTGTGTGGATGGAACTCACATCAGAATACTAAAGCCTGTACAAAACCACTCCGTGTTCTATAATAGGAAAGGATTTTATAGCATGAATGCCATGGTGGTGTGTAACTACAACATGGAGATAATTGCTATTGATGCCACGCACCCTGGTTCCTGCCATGACTCCTTCATTTGGAATCACTCCCCTGCTAGGGAATATTTATCCACGACCATTAATGGGTTTGTTTTGGCTGATTCGGGCTACGCTCTAGAGAGTTTTGTTCTGACTCCTTATAGGAGCGCGGAGATAGCCACCTATCAGCACAGATTCAACATAAAGCATACTGGAGCACGAAATATTATAGAACGCACCATTGGAGTCCTTAAAAGCCGTTTCCGTTGCTTGCAACGCACTTTAAATTACCCACCAATATTTTGTTGCCAAATTATAAATGTATGCTGTGCCCTGCACAATATTTGTAGAAGACGTAATGTCTTAATCGAGGAGGATGTTCGATTTGACGACCCTTTAGACACTGAAAATGAATTCGACGACACTGAAAATAATGGATCATCTATACGCGATGAAATAGCTCAGGCCATTCCTTATTAAAATGCAAAATTTTTCATGTTTTCTTCTTTATGTCATTCGATATTCTTTATAACTAATAAAGCTAAGTTTCACAAAAAAACTAATAGGAAACTAATTATTTCGCAAATTTGTCCAAAATTTGGCTAAATTTGTCTACAAGCGCCTTTTGGACCTCGAGCTTCTCCTTCTCTAAGGATTCCATTCGTTCGAAATGTTCCGAAATTTTCTTGGAAATTGCCGACATTTCATCCAGCTGAGCAGCGCAGAGATCGTTGAGGTCCATGGTCTGCGCTGGTCTAGTTCGACGGCGCTTCGGCATGGGCTCCTCCTTCTCTGAGGGTTCGTCCTTCTCTGAGGGTTCCTCCTCAATGGGGTCTTCCATCACGCACTTAACCCCAGTGTCGGCCTCCTTGGTCGTACGGGGGGGAAGTCCATACGCTGGCCCACCTACTCCTTCCACCATTTCGTAGAGGCCACATAGCTTGGCCACTTCCTCCTCCAATTCCCCAAGCGATTGCTGAGCGAAGGGCCCTCCACCTGTAGCTCGAGTTTCTGATTTGTTTTTCGCCATCTTCTTGCGGATGTTTGTTTTCCAATCTGCCCAAACCTGAAATTGTAGAATTGAATATATGTAGTAGTGTGCTACCTTTTGTTGTGCAACACATACCTTTTTCCAACCCAATGCGTCCTTGATTGGCGGCCCAACAGCATTGAGAGCGCCGCAAAGCTCTGCCCACTTGGCATCGACAACAACTCGGTCGCCCTTCACAAATCCTTTTGCCAAGTCCGGGTTGTCTTTCATAAAACCCACCAGGATTTCATCTTAAAGAGATGATTTATGCTTTCCCCTGGATATAAAGAACAAAGCGGTAATTTTGAAATAAAAAATTAATTTGCTGCACTTACATTTTGAAGTCCGAATTAAATTGGGCGGGAAACAGCTGTGCTCACCCAGATGTTCTGTTAAGCGCATGTTACAAGCACAGTCTGAGCTGTTACATGCACATTTGTGCTGTTATACGCAAAAATTGATTACTTGCCAACGTTCCGATAACCAAATCGGAATGCGTCAGCTGCTTACACCAAAACGAAATTTGTTGTTGCTGTGGCCAATTTTGTCCGAACCAAATTTGAGGTTGGGTTAAAATAAAATTATTTATAAAAAAAGCACAAGTTAAATTACCCTGATATAGGTATCAAGTTTATGTTAATGCATCAATAAGTCATCTATTTTTTTCCTTTTGCAATTAGGGTTCGTTTTGTTGTATAAAAAGCCGTTTACTTTTCATTTCGTCAACGAAAATGTTTTCGTTTTGAAAACGAAGAAATCTTGCGGAATGGGAAAAAGAGAGCCCCAATTTATGTGATTTCAAAAGTAAATCGGAAAACTTTTGTGAAAGTGAAAAACGGAGCCTGGCTGAATATATAATATAATATAACAATATATTATATATACAATATAATAAAAAATATTAATATAACTAATAATGAAATATAATATAATAATATATTATATTATTCAATATAATTCAATATATATGTATATATATATACATATATTATATATTATATATATATATACAGCCAGGCTCCGTTTTTCACTTTCACAAAAGTTTTCCGATTTACTTTTGAAATCACATAAATTGGGGCTCTCTTTTTCCCATTCCGCAAGATTTCTTCGTTTTCAAAACGAAAACATTTTCGTTGACGAAATGAAAAGTAAACGGCTTTTTATACAACAAAACGAACCCTAATTGCAAAAGGAAAAAAATAGATGACTTATTGATGCATTAACATAAACTTGATACCTATATCAGGGTAATTTAACTTGTGCTTTTTTTATAAATAATTTTATTTTAACCCAACCTCAAATTTGGTTCGGACAAAATTGGCCACAGCAACAACAAATTTCGTTTTGGTGTAAGCAGCTGACGCATTCCGATTTGGTTATCGGAACGTTGGCAAGTAATCAATTTTTGCGTATAACAGCACAAATGTGCATGTAACAGCTCAGACTGTGCTTGTAACATGCGCTTAACAGAACATCTGGGTGAGCACAGCTGTTTCCCGCCCAATTTAATTCGGACTTCAAAATGTAAGTGCAGCAAATTAATTTTTTATTTCAAAATTACCGCTTTGTTCTTTATATCCAGGGGAAAGCATAAATCACCTCTTTAAGATGAAATCCTGGTGGGTTTTATGAAAGACAACCCGGACTTGGCAAAAGGATTTGTGAAGGGCGACCGAGTTGTTGTCGATGCCAAGTGGGCAGAGCTTTGCGGCGCTCTCAATGCTGTTGGGCCGCCAATCAAGGACGCATTGGGTTGGAAAAAGGTATGTGTTGCACAACAAAAGGTAGCACACTACTACATATATTCAATTCTACAATTTCAGGTTTGGGCAGATTGGAAAACAAACATCCGCAAGAAGATGGCGAAAAACAAATCAGAAACTCGAGCTACAGGTGGAGGGCCCTTCGCTCAGCAATCGCTTGGGGAATTGGAGGAGGAAGTGGCCAAGCTATGTGGCCTCTACGAAATGGTGGAAGGAGTAGGTGGGCCAGCGTATGGACTTCCCCCCCGTACGACCAAGGAGGCCGACACTGGGGTTAAGTGCGTGATGGAAGACCCCATTGAGGAGGAACCCTCAGAGAAGGACGAACCCTCAGAGAAGGAGGAGCCCATGCCGAAGCGCCGTCGAACTAGACCAGCGCAGACCATGGACCTCAACGATCTCTGCGCTGCTCAGCTGGATGAAATGTCGGCAATTTCCAAGAAAATTTCGGAACATTTCGAACGAATGGAATCCTTAGAGAAGGAGAAGCTCGAGGTCCAAAAGGCGCTTGTAGACAAATTTAGCCAAATTTTGGACAAATTTGCGAAATAATTAGTTTCCTATTAGTTTTTTTGTGAAACTTAGCTTTATTAGTTATAAAGAATATCGAATGACATAAAGAAGAAAACATGAAAAATTTTGCATTTTAATAAGGAATGGCCTGAGCTATTTCATCGCGTATAGATGATCCATTATTTTCAGTGTCGTCGAATTCATTTTCAGTGTCTAAAGGGTCGTCAAATCGAACATCCTCCTCGATTAAGACATTACGTCTTCTACAAATATTGTGCAGGGCACAGCATACATTTATAATTTGGCAACAAAATATTGGTGGGTAATTTAAAGTGCGTTGCAAGCAACGGAAACGGCTTTTAAGGACTCCAATGGTGCGTTCTATAATATTTCGTGCTCCAGTATGCTTTATGTTGAATCTGTGCTGATAGGTGGCTATCTCCGCGCTCCTATAAGGAGTCAGAACAAAACTCTCTAGAGCGTAGCCCGAATCAGCCAAAACAAACCCATTAATGGTCGTGGATAAATATTCCCTAGCAGGGGAGTGATTCCAAATGAAGGAGTCATGGCAGGAACCAGGGTGCGTGGCATCAATAGCAATTATCTCCATGTTGTAGTTACACACCACCATGGCATTCATGCTATAAAATCCTTTCCTATTATAGAACACGGAGTGGTTTTGTACAGGCTTTAGTATTCTGATGTGAGTTCCATCCACACAGGCACCAATTCGAGGCAATTTAAAGTTTCGATAGAAATATTCATATGATTGTTGCAATTGATGATTATTCATCTGCAACGAAATGAACTCAACACATAACAGCCTGTCCATCAACGGAATAAGTTTGTGAAGAATCTTTCCAAATGTACTGCGTCCAATGTTTATATGGTGGTCTTTGGCAACTGCCCACTGGTAGCAGCCAGTGGCGAGATATCGCATTACTGAAGCCAATTGCGTAGAGGGAGATAACTTCCTGGTAACACCTAAATGGGGTTGAACTTTCTCCAAAATCATTTTTAAATTTTTTTTTGTCGATCCGAAATGACTTCACAAATCTGAAAGCTTTACCATTAGCAATTTAATTTTCAATACGCATGCTGTTACTCACAGTTCGTCAGACATGATAAATACACAAGTGTTGCATCTAAGATGTCTAGATCTTCTTAGATCACGTAATTTCTGCAATCGTTTTGCTTCAAAACAAGCAATTGAAAAAATAAAAGGCATTTTAATCACGCTGTATTTTTACAAAGCAGCCAGGTCAGCTGTTTTTGTTTGCCAGAAACGATGAAAAAAGAAACATATCGATAAAAAAAATATGTGAAAACTGGAGCACCTTAAAACGAAAACGAAACGTTTTGGCTGAAAACGTAATCCGCAAAAGTAAATGAAAAACGGAGCCTGCCTGATAATTATAATTATTATTATTATTATATACATATAGTTAAATATCCGCAACTCGATTTTAAGTTTTTAAAAAAGACTTTTATTTTACAACTTAAATATCTTTATGTCACAAGATTTAAATGAATTCCCCGACTTGACTTTGGGTCTGCTTGTCTCAAACGGAACTGATCTCTCTGCTGCTGGCTAGTTTCCATGAGCCCTTCTCTTGGAACTCCCGACTCTGGCTTCGGGCGTTGCTTTCCTCGGCTGCATCTTCGTGTCGGTGGCGTACGTGCCTGGATCGATATTTGGGGATGCGTCGGCTTTGATGAAAGGCATCCACTGCTGGCGATCGGTGTTGCATTACATGACGGAGCTAGGAATGTGATACTCCTTGGTTTTATGTCTAGCTTTGATTGGTCCTCATGAGTGGCGTGATTCTAAAGAATCGATTTCTCGAGAGTGGCGTGATTCTAATGTTGATGAAACAATGTGGTCCATTGTTTATATTATGGGGGGCCGTAGTTATTGATTCTTGAGTGGGGTCCTGTTACTTGTTTGGATGGGGTGGATGAATTGTACATAAACATAATGTGTATGGGATGTGGGGAATTATGGATATGTCACTCCCCCAACGTTTGTTATTAGCCTGTCCCTAGGCGATTACCCTCGGGTATAGTGACGGGGTGTCAAGTGCGGTGGCTGGGGTTGGTTCCTCTTCTGCTTCTATTATAGGGTTAATACATTTAACCGTGAATCTTTTAGAAGTTTTCTTAAATTTAAGAGCTACATAACTTAGTAGTACTAATATAATTATGACAAATGAAATTAGTAGACTTATTTGTAATAGGTTACTATATTTGGTGTATTGCATAATTATTTCATTAGTTTGGACATACGACAGTGGTTTTATTTTAGTTATGTTGTTGTTGACATAAACATTCTGGGCAAAATCTAACATTGTGTTTGATATTGTAAATTCATTTAATTGGATTGAACAGTTGTAGATTTTTATAATGGTATTTCCTTCCGCTATGATTTCTTGGTTTACACAATTCTGGTTTAGCGTTGTTTTTGGAAGATTCCATGTGATTAGTATATTGGGTTCAATAAAGTTTATTTGAAAGTTTTGAAAAGTTTTGGAATATGGACATTTAGTGGGAATTTGCATTAAAATTCCTTTTATACAATGGTCATTGGTTTTCAATCTAGTTTCTTTAACAAATACTTCTTCATTTTTTATGTAGTACTTGTCGTATTTCATATCTGTTAACATGTTATTTAATTCGTCTGGATACGGAACGATTTTATAGATTGGTACTTTTGTAATGTCTTTGGGAATGTTGGAAATTATTAGAATTTCGTTGGTATCGGATTTTAGCCATGTGGAGGTTTTTATATTTAGTATTTTCTCAGAATTTATTTGTTCCAGGTAGTCTTGTTTTAATAATTTTGGATCAAATATACCGAGCCTAGTTAATTGCATACCTAGTTCTATATCTTCGATATATTCTGTGAAATGTTGTAGATTGAATATCAAAATTTATATTTGGTGATTCCTGTCTTTTTCTTCATTTAGTTTGTTTATAACGTTTATTCCGCTATTAACTGCATCTATTACCAAATTTAGTTCATTCATTTGAATGCTATGGCTGGCTAAATTTTCTATTTTTTGTTCCAAATCGACTTTATCTTCCTGATCTAGTGTTCCAAAGAGATATTTGTAGGCTGTTCCTACTATATTGATTAGGCCTCTTTTATTTCTTTTGGTTATTTTTAGCCCGTTCATTTCTCTTTGCAATTTGTCTACTAGATATTTTATTTGGATTATGTCCTGGAATTTAGTGGCTTGCATTAATAAATTTTGGTATAGTTCTTCGGTTTTAGTTACATTAACAGTAAGATAATGGTATTCGTAATTGATAGGTATGTTAATCGATCCAGTTTTGAATATCATATATCCGTTTTGGGATTTTATAGGATTTATTTCTATGTTTTGGCCCTGTGCCATTACGATGGTAATTATGAGGAAGATGAGGATTTTAATTGTGTTGAAGTTCGCCGATTCCATTAACTTCCTCGGTTTCTCTGGAATTATTATATTTGCTTCTATTAGATTTCTTCTTTTTCTTGAATTTTGATTTATAATGAGTTATTTTCCTACCCCTATTCTTTTCTTCATAATGTTTTTCGTCTACCTGTCTAATTTCGCCCGTCCTTTTGAAAGGATTTGTTACCTTAGACTTAACTATAGGTGATAGTTTATAGCGGGTATCTACTTCATACTCTATGCGGTTTTTATTTAATTGAGTGATTTTATTCACTTTATTTAGTTGGGTGTCATAATCAGGTGAGCCTGCATAAATGAATATATCAGCTGGTGTCCTATTTGTGGTATTATGTTTGGTTTTATGATTATAAGTATAAAGAATTAATTCAAACTTCGTGAATCTATCTTCTGGGTTATCCTCGCTAGATATTATTCTTAATTTTTCATTTACTGTTTTATGAAATCTTTCTACGTCAGATATTCCATTTTTGCTGGAAGTGATCTCTATTTTGACGTTTTCCGCATTCAGCCATGCTTGCAATGCTGTGCACATAAAAGCTGAATCATAATCGGCTTTGATTTCAATTGGTTTGCCCATCTCGTTAAAACCTTTCATGATGGCTCTTTTTGCTTCTAACCAGTCACGACTTTTTACTTCTACAAGAGTGGCAAACTTCGAGTATACGTCAATACATGATAGGAACTGTTGGTTACCAACCATATAGAAATCTATGACGTATTTCTCTCTGATGTTCAGTATTTCCGGTGTAGTTTCGAATGCCAACTTCGTATTTCTATGCTCTGTTTTGGCAATATTACAAGTAGGACATTCGTTTATGATGTTTTGGAATAGTTTTTGATAATCCGGGTAATAGTATTTTCCGCTAAACCAATTGACGGTTTTCTCTATCCCTGGATGGAGTAAGCCTTTATGATTCTTTAATATGGTTTCTTTTAATTCAGCGTAATTCTGAATATCTAGGAGTTTCGTGCTTGATTTAATAGCTTTGGTTATATTGTTAGAATTAATGATTTCTAAATAGGCTTTTTGGAATGGAGGAAAATCTATTTCGTTATGGAAATATAATGCGCTCTTTTTGGTGCATAGATATTCCTTTATTATATCCTTCGCTAAGGTGTTAGTCATTTCCTTATACGTGATCTTGATGATTAGCTTGTGAAAATAACGAATTGTTTCTACCTTATCTTCATTGCCTTTTATTAGCTCAATTTGCCGATTGTAATAGTTAATTGGTCTTTCCGTGATAGCAATGTGATTTAGATTGTCTTCCTGTGCGCTATGTACAGTTGCACCAACGCTATTGGAAGCTTCTCCAAGGAGATTTTCATTAATCTTTACCCTTGATAAGGCATCAGCTACATGATTTTCTTTGCCTGGTAGATATTTCATTTTAAAATCAAACTCATTCAGTTTTATTTTCCACCTTTGTAATTTCATATTTGGCTCCTTGAGGTTGTTCAACCAAATCAAGGGATTATGATCGCTTTGTATCTCGAATGTTCTACCGAACAGGTATGAACGGAAATACTTGGTTGCCCATACGATCGCTAATAATTCCTTTTCGATGGCTGAATAGTTTATTTCATGTTCATTTAGGGTTCTGCTAGCGTAGCAGATCGGTTTGTGTTCTTATGACAAAACCGCTCCCAATGCTATGTTACTAGCGTCGGTTGTTACCGTGAACATTTTGTCAAAGTCTGGGAACGCAAGGATAGGGTCTGAGGTGATGAGTACTTTTAGTCTCTCAAATGCCTCGACGTACCTTTCTTCCTTGGGGTCTATGACAGCTCCTTTCTTTAGTTTGAGTGTCATGGGTTTTGCTATGTTTGCAAAATTAGGAATGAATTTCCTGTAGAACCCGCACAGACCTAAGAATGACTTTATTTGTTTAGTCGTTTCTGGTATTGGAAATTTGACAATGGCAGAGATTTTGCCTGGATTTGGTACTATTCCTTCAGTAGTGACTTCATGACCTAGGAATTCAGTTTCCTTTTTCATGAATTCACATTTATCCATTTGTAGCTTCAAGTTGGCGTCTCTCAACTTTCCAAATACTCTCCTTAGTGACAACAAGTGTTCTCCCAAAGAAGTGGAAAATATAATGATGTCATCTAAGTATACAAAGCAATCTTTGAAGATTAACTCTTCTAGCAGATTGTTCATACATCTTTGGAAGTTAGCTGGGGCAGTGGTTAGCCCAAAGGGCATACGAGTGAACTCGTAATGTCCATGCTTAGTGCAGAACGCAGTTTTGGGGATTGAGCTAGGTTCCATGGGTATTTGATGGAAACCTTTTGCTAAATCGATTGTCGTAAAATACTGACATTTACCTAGTTTGTCTAGGATTTCATCCATTCGTGGAGTTGGGAATTTGTCCTTAACTGTTATTTCATTTAGACTTCTATAGTCTACTACCATTCGATATTTTTGCTTTCCTGAAGCATCTATCTTCTTCGGAATCATAGATATGGGCGAGCAGTAAGGAGAATTCGACTTTCGAATTATTCCCTGCCTGATCATATCTTTGATTTGCTGGTTTACCTCCTGATCATGTATCTGGGCATATTTGTATGGTCGTCTGTAGACCGGGTCTTCATGTTGAGTTTTGATCTCGTGCTTGATTGTACTTGTGAAAGTCAAATTGTCACCTTCTCTGTACTGCACATCCTTAAACTCATATAAGACCTTCTTTAACTCTTCCCTCTCTTCGTCGTTTAAGTGTTCCAATCTTAATTGATTACATTCCCTTAATTCATTGTCTAGAGCGGAAGCGAAGTATTGATCTCCCTCTGGAGATGGGTCAAGGCACTTAGGTGCGATCTTCTCTTCTTTTGTAGAGGGATCAGTGCACTTCTGTGCGGTCTTGCCGGCTTCAATAGCTTCTCCACTCTGAATGATTGGGTACGACCTAGCTCCTAGTGTTACAGTGTCATTTCTGTAATCGATGACGGCTTTACTTGCCATCAAGTATTCTCTTCCTAATAAAATATCATAATTTTCGGAAAAGTTATGTATGTAGAACTTTTGTTCGGACGGACATGTTTTGTTCGCATTCCTCATTATACTCTTAGTTAAACGGACAGGTCCATTGATGGTATGGACCGTAAGGTTATCGTCTTTTATCTCGGAATCTGTATAATTTTCTTTCATGATGTTGATCGATGATCCCGAGTCAGCGATACACCTTAATATTCTTTTATTAATGGTAATGTTTATATAGGGTCCTCCTCGGTTTCTTCCGAGGCGGCTTGATGAAAATTTACGTCCATCTTCGTTTGGCCACTCTGGCTCTCCCTCCCTCTTTTAGTAGGTTGGTTGGGTCCACTCCCACTAGCTTGGTTTTGAGATATTTGCTGATTGAATGGATTCTGAGCCCTACCTTGATTCAAGGAATTTTTGAACTCATTGTATAATCCAGGATTTTGGGAATTTTGATTTTGATTTGTTCGATTAGTCTGACCTGTTCCAGATGAACTCTGAGTTTGATTGTGATAGTTAGTAGTATTATAATTTGGATAATAGTTTCCAACATTCTTTCGATTTGATTGAGACGATTTCGATTGATCTTTATTTGTACCTGAATCTGTTGTACTAGCTTCGTACAATCCTTCTTCTTGTGCTGCCTTCTTAAGATTAGACAATGTGGTAATATCTTTTCTTGCTAAGGTCATGAACATTCTGTCAGGAAGTTTTCGAGTAATGACATCTTTAATTGTGTTGTTCAAAGCGTTTTTATAAATGACATTATTTTCTGGTATGTTTTCTAAGTATAGCTTATTGTTTATTAATAATGCTTTTATCTCTAATTCTTCTATAAACTTACGAAGACTGCCGTTGAATCTGGTGGTGTATAGTTGTCGTAGGAGTTCTTCATATGGTGTGTGATTTTTGAACTCGTTAATCAGCGCCGTCTTCAGTTCGAGCCACGTGTTTGGTTGTATCATTTGCGATATGCGTTGTGCCTCTCCTGACAGTTGGATCTCGGTCGCTCCAAATAGGATCCTTTGTTGGCGAAGATCTTCAGTTGGATATAATCCGCATACATATTCCATTCGTTTTATAAATGAGCTTAGCTGTCCAGATGAACCGTCATAGGCAGGTATTTGTCTGATCGACAGCAGTGCCTGGTTCAAGTGGATTTCGCTCAATGATAGTGGTGGTAACGCCATGTTGTTGGTGTTGATTGGGTTTTGTTTTGTTTTCAGTAGTTTTTAACTTTATTTTGGTTCACTTGTAAGTTTTTTGATTTTGTATTTAGTGTTTCACTGTTCTTGGTGGATCACTATCTCCGCTTACTTCAGTTCACTTAATTTTAGTTTTGCAAATCGTATGTGCTCGTAACACATAGGTTCTTTGGCGGATTTCACAATTTTATTAACGATTCCGGGATTACGTGATCACAGTAATTAGAAATTACACAAGCTGACCATTACCGAAATATAGGAGTTAATTTTAAACGAAATCCTACCGACTGCACCAGTTAAATATCCGCAACTCGATTTTAAGTTTTTAAAAAAGACTTTTATTTTACAACTTAAATATCTTTATGTCACAAGATTTAAATGAATTCCCCGACTTGACTTTGGGTCTGCTTGTCTCAAACGGAACTGATCTCTCTGCTGCTGGCTAGTTTCCATGAGCCCTTCTCTTGGAACTCCCGACTCTGGCTTCGGGCGTTGCTTTCCTCGGCTGCATCTTCGTGTCGGTGGCGTACGTGCCTGGATCGATATTTGGGGATGCGTCGGCTTTGATGAAAGGCATCCACTGCTGGCGATCGGTGTTGCATTACATGACGGAGCTAGGAATGTGATACTCCTTGGTTTTATGTCTAGCTTTGATTGGTCCTCATGAGTGGCGTGATTCTAAAGAATCGATTTCTCGAGAGTGTGGTCCATTGTTTATATTATGGGGGGCCCTAGCTTGGAGTATGGGAAGAAACAGTTATTGATTCTTGAGTGGGGTCCTGTTACTTGTGTGGATGGGGTGGATGAATTGTACATAAACATAATGTGTATGGGATGTGGGGAATTATGGATATGTCACTATACATATATTATATATTTACTATATAGTTTTTCTTATTTTTTTTTATTTAATTATATTTTACATACATTTTATCATGCCTCGTAAGAATAAGATATCTGCTTTGCAGCTGTCTCAGAGACGCAAATTTAGATACAGATCTAATAGAGATAGAAATTCAGAAAATTTAGAAAATTTAGAAATTGTTGAAAATGTAATAGATGCAGACCCTGAGTTCGTTGAACCAGTTAGAAACCAAGAGCTAGAGACGGAGGGACCAAATCAAGAGACTGCTTGGCAGGTTTCCGGTGTAGGTCAGGAAGAGCAGGCAGCCATCCCTGGTGAACAGGTAGAGAATACTGTGGGCAATAGTGATGGCATAAATGCACAGAATAAAGGACAAGTGTCCGTGCGTCAGTCCGTACGTTTACGGAACCAACATGTAGAGAATATAGAAGAAATATAGGGCTACAAAGCAGGCACAAAATACCGCCGAACATGTACTGAGACGAACAGACGCACAGATTAGACACGAGGAGCAAGTGGCCGATACTGTGCGTCGGTCCAGACGAAGACAGGACTCGGACTATAGGGCACGAGAGCAAGAACAGAATACAGGAGAACATATAGTTAGGCGAACAGACGCACAGATTAGACATGAGGAGCAAGTGGCCGATACTGTGCGTCGGTCCAGACGAAGACAGGACTCGGACTATAGGGCACGAGAGCAGGAACAAAACACTGTAGAACATATAGTTAGGCGAACAGACGCACAGATTAGACATGAGAAGCAAGTGGCCGGTACTGTGCGTCGGTCCAGACGAAGACAGGACTTGGACTATAGGGCACGAGAGCAGGAACAAAACACTGTAGAACATATAGTTAGGCGAACAGACGCACAGATTAGACACGAGGAGCAAGTGGCCGATACTGTGCGTCGTTCCAGACGAAGACAGGACTCGGACTACAGGGCACGAGAGCAAGAACAGAATACAGGAGAACATATAGTTAGGCGGACAGACGCACAGATTAGACACGAGGAGCAAGTGGCCGATACTGTGCGTCGTTCCAGACGAAGACAGGACTCGGACTACAGGGCACGAGAGCAAGAACAGAATACAGGAGAACATATAGTTAGGCGGACAGACGCACAGATTAGACACGAGGAGCAAGTGGCCGATACTGTGCGTCGTTCCAGACGAAGACAGGACTCGGACTACAGGGCACGAGAGCAAGAACAGAATACAGGAGAACATATAGTTAGGCGGACAGACGCACAGATTAGACACGAGGAGCAAGTGGCCGATACTGTGCGTCGTTCCAGACGAAGACAGGACTCGGACTATAGGGCACGAGAGCAAGAACAAAACACTGTAGAACATATAGTTAGGCGAACAGACGCACAGATTAGACACGAGGAGCAAGTGGCCGATACTGTGCGTCGGTCCAGACGAAGACAGGACTCGGACTATATTGCACGAGAGCAAGAACAGAATACAGGAGAACATATAGTTAGGCGAACAGACGCACAGATTAGACATGAGGAGCAAGTGGCCGATACTGTGTGTCGGTCCAGACGTAGACAGGACTTGGACTATAGGACAAGAGAGCAGGAACAAAACACTGTAGAACATATAGTTAGGCGCACAGACGCACAGATTAGACACGAGGAGCAAGTGGCCAATACTGTGCGTCGGTCCAGACGTAGACAGGACTTGGACTATAGGACAAGAGAGCAGGAACAAAATACTGTAGAACATATAGTTAGGCGCACAGACGCACAGATTATACACGAGGAGCAAGTGGCCAATACTGTGCGTCGGTCCAGACGTAGACAGGACTTGGACTATAGGACAAGAGAGCAGGAACGGAACACAGAGAGGCGACAACGCATACGTTTAAATAATGAAAGGAGACGCATGTTAAAAAGGGAGCAGGATAGAGTTCGCAGGGTCCAAGAACGGAGCTTAGTAGATCGTAGGCGTATCTCGCGAGCGCGAGACACTCTGGCACGCCAAGCTGCTCGTGCCGCAGCACGACAGTTAGAAATTGACGCTGCCAGAACTGCTAGTCAGAGAGTAAGCCAATATAGGAGCGATAGCAGCAATAGAGTTGAGCAAAATTTAAGAAACGCCTCCCGAATGCAGCAGGAACGAGCAAATATCTCCCAGGAAGATAGGGCTCAGATAGAACCCAGAATCAGGCTTAGTGGCCTAGAAGCTCTGAAAGTAGTTTATAACAGGAATGTAAAGCTGGGTCCTGATCAGGTTTGCCTTTCTTGCAAAGGCCTGTGGTTCCCCAAACAAATTTGTAAGATTCCTCGCGTCCTTTTAGAAAGTGATTGCGAGTTTAGTGGTGAAATTTTCGCTCTTGAAAGCCTTTTAGAATTCCCTTCTGATTGCCCAACATTAAAATTCTGCAGAACATGTCATAGCAACCTTAAGAAGCGTATAAAGCCTAAGCTTTTCTTCAATGAATTAGATTTCCCCATGCTGCCCGACTGCTTAAAGGGGCTTACTCCATTAGAGGAACGACTGATTTCTCCTCGACTTCCATTTATGATAATTAAGCCTATATTGCCTGGGGGGCGAGGTCAAAATGCCATTAAAGGGGCAGTGGTAAACGTCCCTATTTCGGTAAGCGATATCGTGAAGGAGCTTCCACGAGCTTTCCATGAAGCCCAGGTAATTCAGCTCCACCTCAAACGCAGAAAAGAGTATCTTCATGCTTTCATGGCTGAAACCATTAGACCTTCCAAAATTTTTGAAGCACTTCGTTATTTAGTTACCACAGATTTGTATAAAAAGCATAATGTTGTAGTTAACGAGCAATGGATCTCTGGTTTCACATCCGATATTGTTCCTTTCGTAGCATCTCAAGCAGACGCAGCCTTTTTAGAAAGTATGCAGAATAGAGATAGGAATGTAGATACGGAGCCGGCCCATCCCGACGAGGAAGTAGAAGCCGAAGAGCTCAACCCTGGAGGTCAGGAAACTCTGCTTGAAAACAACATACCATTTGATGATAGGATTATCAAGATCGCACCAGGTCAAGGCCAACGACCTCTCGACATGATTCTAGACATTGACTCGGAAGAGTTATCCTTTCCCACAATTTATGCAGGCGCCAAAAGACAATCTTCGCAAAGTTTTACAACCATTGTTAGATCAGAGCTTCGAAATGTAGATAGGAGAGGTTGTAGAACTGACAAACTATTCTTCAATTATAAGAAGTTAGAACTCATTAAGATTCGAAATAATATTTCAGTCTGCTTACGTAAGCGGAGCACTTCCAGTGCAGTAACGGCAGCTAACGCTCTTAATGAGAATTTCATAGGGGGGCTTATTAACCACGATGAGGGATATAGGGTTCTTCGCGATGCGCAAAATTTATAGATTTCATCTTGGGTCTGCTTTAAAAACATAAACTTTTTTAGTTCCTGCAGTTGATTCGATGCCCCTACAAAGTTAGTGGCATTATCGCAGAAGATGTCTGTCGGCAGCTTGCGACGACCTCCCATCCGTTTCAATGCGTTTAAGAACGCCTTTGTTGACAAATCAGAGACTACTTCGATGTGAACGGCCTTGGTGAGAAGGCAAACGAACACGGCTATGTATGCTTTTGTAGGTCCCTTTCCTCGAATGCGTAGATATGTGTTGATGGGTCCACAAAAGTCAACTCCACAGCGTTCAAAGGGTCGAGCCGGAGCGAGTCGCGTAGGCGGTAATGAGCCCATGAGTTGTTGTAGCAGCTTCGGTCTGTAGCGAACGCAGTGTACACAGGAGCGAACAATTCTACGTGCCAAGTCTCTGGCGTTAACGATCCAATACTCCAAACGAATGAGAGCGACTAGGGCTTTAGGTCCAGCGTGATAGTTCCGAAGATGCAAATGGCGAATATAGTTCCATACAAATTTGGACTGACTAGGCAGCAGCAACGGATGTTTTTGACCGTCTTGTAGGTCTGAGTATTCCAAACGTCCACCAACCTTGATAAGTTCGAATCCGTTCACGACTTCTAAAAAGGGAGTAAGAAACTTTAAGCTGCTTTTTAATGGTTTTTGCTTCTGAAGTAAACGGATGTCCTCTACAAATTGAGTTTGTTGAATGTTCCAAATAAGGCAATGTGAAGCAAAACGAAGTTCATCTGGCGTCGGTGAGGTTGTGGTAAACGTCGATTGTTTCCGACATCTCCTTATGAACCTAATCATCCAAGCAATGAGACGCAGACTGTGAGTGTACGAGCTGATATTATCGACGATGTTGAGGATATTATTTGTCTCGTGTACGGCAGCAAACAAACTTTTCCGATTCTCCGAGTTAACCACGTCCATGTCAATATCAAGGTTTCCACCAGTGGCGGGCCAGTTTAGTGAATCTTCGACTAGAAACGTAGGACCCGAAAACCATGGAGACTTAATCAACTCGCTCACGTTACAGCCTCGCGACAGAATATCAGCAGGGTTTTGATGTGTTGGCACATAGCGCCATTTTCCATCAGACGTTAAATCCTGAATATCGGACACTCGATTTCCAACAAAGGTCGATAAGGTGACTGAGTGTTGTTGCAGCCAATGCAATACGAGCTGTGAGTCGCTCCAAAAATAAGATGTGATAGTGTGTTTACTGAATATGGCCTTGACTTTGTTATACAACTGAGAAAGTAGATGTGCGCCGCATAGTTCAAGCTTCGGAAGAGACTGTTTCTTCACTGGTGCTACTCTAGACTTAGAAGTGAACAATTTCACTGTGACCTGTCCAAGCGAATTCTCCGTGCGCACATAAACACAGCAGCCGTATGCCCGAATCGATGCGTCGCAAATTCCATGTATTTGAATGCTCCTAGTATCAGGCTGCAAACAAAAACGAGGTACCGCTAGTGACGACAGTGAATTCAGCGATTCCAAACACTTGCTCCATGCGTGGCTTAAATTCTGGGGGACAGACTCGTCCCAGTCGAGTTTCAAAAGCCACAACTCCTGAAGAATGATCTTAGAGACAATGACTAACGGTGATAGCAGACCGATTGGATCGAATAGCGACGACGCAGTAAACAAAATTGTTCATTTTGTGGTAGTGGGATAGACTTCCTTTGGATTAAATGTGAAACTAAATGCATCACTTCGTTGATGCCAAGTTACGCCGAGTGTGCTGCTGACTGAGTTTTCTGAAATGTTTAATTCCTTGGTAGATTCGTCTTCCATCACGCCTAGATGATTTGAATGCCACTTGCATAATGGAAACTGACCACGAGCGAGAGTTGATGTGATTTCAGTTTTTAGTTTGAAGAGTGTATCTATGTCATCAGCCCCACACAAAAGGTCATCAACATAAAATGCAGTTTTAACAGCAGCAGCCCCTAATGGCCATGCATCCTTACAATCCTCAGCCAAGTAATGCAAACTACGAGGTGCGAAAAAAGGGGCAGACGCAGTCCCATATGTCACTGTATTGAGTTGGTAGGTTTGAAGATCCGTATTTGGAGATGCTCGCAACAAAATGTACTGGAACTTTCTATCCTTCTCACTCACAAGTACCTGCCTGTACATTTTTGTGACGTCGGCTGTGATGCCGAACCTATGCATGCGGAACCGCAGCAATTGCAAGTACAACTCATCCTGAATGGTAGGGCCGACTAAAAGTAGATCGTTAAGTGACCTTTGAGATGTTGTACGGCAAGAGGCGTCAAAGACAACTCTGAGCTTCGTCGAGGTATTGCTTGGTTTCAGAACGAAATGGTGGGGTATATAATAATGCGGTTCTTCCAAGTTAGGATTCAGTACGAGGGACATATGGCCGAGACTTTCGTATTCCTGCATGAACGAAATATACTGCTAGCGAATTGCCGGTAGACGAGCGAGACGTCTCTCAATGGCAAAAAATCTAGTTCGAGCTGTATCGAAGGAACTTCCAAGACAACTTGGATCTTCTTGAAATGGCAAGCGAACGACAATCCGCCCACTGGCATCCTGATGTGTTGTGTCCCTGAAATGGTCCTCACAGCGACGATGATTTGGGAGCATTCTAGCGCTTAGATCGACAAATGAGTCCACTTTCCATAATTGCTGCAAATTCTTGTCGATCGACTCTTCTACAGTCGCCAAGCACAATGGTGGCTGTCTGTTATATTGCCGCTGGTACCTCCCAGCAACAACCCAACCAAAAAGAGTCTTCTGCAAAGTGGGAAGATTTGGACCAATGCGAATCTGGCCAACAGCTAGAGCTCCATAGAAGGCTTCGGTCCCCAGTAACAAATCAATACGTTTAGTCCTATAGAACGATTCGTCAGCCAATGGAGTGTTAGCTGTTCCAATTCGATATGTCGATCTCACTATCTGGCTGGTAGGCAATATGGGATGTCATTCCAAACTGGAGAGTGAGCTGATAGCCGGAAGTACGTGACTTAATAGAGGTAGTCGTACGAGCCTTCAAACTAGTAAGGGAGTCTCCTATACTGCGAATTCCAATGTGGTGTCTTTCACGACGAAGGCGAAGCTTTTGTGCAAAGGTTTCGGTTAAAAAATTAACCTGAGAACATGAATCAAGCAACGCTCTACCGAGTTTGTATTCACCTGTGGCATCCTTTACCAAAACCATAGCTGTTGCCAACAAAATTTGATCATCTGCTGCGATCTCCATATGAGAGTGTGAAGCAGCTTGATGAGCCGTTTGCCAGGAGGGTTGCGCTGGTTGGAGTACCGGTTCAGTAGTTGAAGATTGTCCTGCTGATGATTGGGGTGGCTGTTGCGGCTGAGAGTGATGCAAAGATGAATGATGATTCCGATTACAGGATCGGCAACGATGAGTCGATGAACATTGCGCCACTCTATGACCATTTCCAAGACAATTGATGCAGAGACCGAGGCGTTTTGCATTGTCGTACCGTTGGTTGCTGTTCATAGCCTTGAACTGAGCGCAATTAGAGATCTTATGGCCAGAACTAGAACAAAGTGTACAAGACGGATTAGTGATAGCAAACGACGAGTTTATTTGGTGATTAGAATGACGATTTGACTTATTGGATTCAGCCTTTCGTTGTGACGAAGTAGCAGCCGAGTTTCCAGACGAATGGAGAAACTGACAGTGGCGTTCCAAAAGCTGTGTGCATGCTAGCCAGGTTGGCAGAGTTTTGTAGTCCTGCGATTCCTTCCACTTGTTCCGAGTTTGCTGATCACACTTTTCCATTATAATGTATATAACCATAGCGTGAACAATGTTCTCAGGTTTGCCGATGGACTCCAGCGAGCTTAATATAGCGGATGCCTTATCCACTAGGCTGTGAAGCTGCTGACTGTTTGACCTTTCCACAGGTTGTAGTGCAAACAATGCCTCAATACCTTCTAAAAATATAAGAGTAGGATTATCAAAACGGCTTTTGAGTTTTGCTAGGGCCTTCGGATAGTTTTCGCTTGTAACCTGGAATGCCTGAATTGTATCTAATGCCGGCCCCGTGAGGCAGGTCAGCAAATAATTAAACTTTTCTATATTAGACAATCCAGACTCACGCACAACAATTTGCTCGAACGAGTGAATGAAATTCTTATAGTTTGCATATGATCCGTCGAAAGTGGGTAGCGACAACCTTGGTAACGATGACTTCACTGGCGGTGGGTGGTAGTCCGGCGCAACAATGCTGGCGTTCAGATCTCCTCCCATTTTTTCCTTTATGGCTAGCTTGATTGCTATGTATGTATCCTCCAAATCTGCCCGTCCTTCATCATTCGGACTAAGGTCTTCAATATTAGCTTGGACATTTAAAACATTCTTGAAATACGTTTCTAAGATGTTCAACCGATAGCGAAGCTCATCATTGCATATCGGGGTTTCCGATTTAGCATCTACCACAGATTTGATCCGAGTTATATTTCGTTTTATATTGCTCCGTTGGCGTTTTAAGTCTTCGAGCGTCGTCATTTTGTTGTGTAGTGTAATTACGCTGACACAGAACTAGAGCTTCCAAAAATAACAACAACAAAAAAACGCAGCAAGCAGCAGCAGCTAGAGCACAAATCCAACGGTGAAAGCAAAAGCAAAAGTTCCAGCAGCGGCAACGAAAGCAAAACGAAAGTGAAGCGGTGGAATTCCAATAGAAAGAATGCGTTGATCGATGGACCAAAGCAGGTAGCTGCAAAGCGAACGAACCGAGAATGCAAGCGCCGTTGAATTTGTTGTGGGTGACAAGCGAATGATAAAATTAAGCGAGAACGGCGAGAGCAAGGCGAGGACAACGATCCCACGATCTAGACGAACAATTCTGATACGGTTTTCGGAACTTTCGATTGCAGCTGCGAGACGAGCGAATGTTGTAATTGTTGCCTTTGTAGATTGCGATTAGTTTAATTGTTCACAGAAGAATTAACATAACACACATGCCCCACGTTGGGCGCCAAAATGTTTGTACACGGAGCGTTTTCCGCATTAATGTTAATTCACGGATGGGGGTGTGTTAGTTATACCCGATACTCAAAATGAGTATTGGGGTATATTAGATTTGTGGTAAAAGTGGATGTGTGTAACGTCCAGAATCCCATAAAGTATATATATTCTTGATCAGCATCAATAGCCGAGTCGATTGGGCCCTGTCTGTCTGTCTGTCTGTCCGTCTGTCCGTCTGTCCGTCTGTCCGTCCGTCCGTCTGTCCGTCTGTCCGTCCCCTTCAGCGCCTAGTGCTCAAAGACTATGAGAGCTAGAGCAACGATGTTTTGGATCCAGACTTCTGTGATATGTCACTGCTACAAAAATATTTCAAAACCTCGCCCCGCCCACTTCCGCCCCCACAAAGGACGAAAATCTGTGGCATCCACAATTTTAAAGATATGAGAAAACCAAAAACGTAGAATTGTAGAGAATGACCATATCTTTAAGACTGCGGAAGCTGAATTGGATCGTATTATTATTATAGCCAGCATCAAGAAAACAATTTCATTTTTTCTCGCCCTGTCTCTCTCTAACACACACGTAGCATAGCCGGCTTTGCTTAGAGTAAAACATTAGCGCCTAGATCTCAGAGACTATAAAAGCTAGAGCAACCAAATTTGGTATCCACACTCCTAATAATCGGACCGAGACAAGTTTGTTTCAAAATTTCGCCACACTCCCTTCCGCCCCCGCAAAAGTAGAAAATCTGAGGATATGCACAAATCTCAGAGACTATTAACGCTAGAGTAACCAAATTTGGTATCCGCACTCCTGTTAGATCTCACTATAAAACGTATATCTCAAAATTTCGCCCCACCCCCTTCCGCCCCCTAAAGGACGAAAATATGTTGCATCCACAATATTGCAGATTCGAGAAAACTAAAAACGCAGAATCATAGATAATGATCATATCTATCAGATTGCTGAATCTGGATCAGATCGGATCATTTTTATAGCCAAAAGTAGCAAAAAAATTGGCAGTGGCTACGCAGCTAAGCGCTCGCCCTCTCTATCTCTATCTCCATCTCCCTCTATCTCTCTGCCCTGCAAAAAATAAAAAAAACAACCCCCGGCAATGCAAGCCCTACACTAACTGCTGGCAGGCGATGTCTTTTTCTTTGTTTTACCCTCAACATTCTGACCAATACCCCTTTATCCAAAAAAGAGGGATACCCGCTGCCCCGATGCCCCTCTCTATTCAAACAAGCGCACCGCGTTGTCTGCTTGTCCACGTCTCAGTTCAATCACCCCCTCCCATATTAACAAATCAATCTGTCCCTTTGCCTACAAAGAGACTAAATAGAGAGAGACACACAGCATGCCCAGCAATATCACTTGTCCAAAGAGGAAGAGCAAGAGCAATGAACATACATAAATATGTAAATAAATAAATAAATAAACATTATATAGTATGTGTATATGCAGCTGTTTGAATGAGCCGTTATGGTTAGGTAGTGGAAGGGGGACCAGCGAATGCAAGTGTGAAACTGATATAAATGCCTATAGAAAGAATGAGAATTGTCTGTAAAAAACCGCGAAATCTGAACACCAGGGGCTCTCTCACTCTTTCCGCAAGCCAAAAAGAGGGAGAGAGCATCACCCAGGCCCAGGCAATATGTAAAAAATTTGTTAACCGTTACACGAAAATGTTTTCACTCCAAATATGCGTATGGAAGAAATGAGAAAAAAGCCGCTCCATTTTTTTGCGTTATTTGAGTTATTCTCTCAGTTCTCTGTCCTACACAGACAAGTGTTCTCTCAATAGAGCAAATGTCCATACATACAAAAGCTGAAAATGTCTAACAAGGTGACGTCATCACCACAGCTGCTCTCTTTCAGCGATTATCATACGGCACCTTATTGGTGAATTCACCTAGTATGTCTATTTGGAAAACATGAATTGAATTGTCCGTTTGTTCCGCATGCTTCTCTGCCCCACTCAGAAAAGAGTTCTCTCAACTGTCTGTTCACATCCTTACACATTTACATATGGATGCAAGTGTCTTTATTAACAAGATGACGTCATCACCACACTTGCTGTCTTTCGGCGATTATCATACGCCACCTTATTCGTGCATTCACCATGTAAGTCTCTTTCCGCATGCTTTGACTCCGTTCTCTCTTTCTTGAGTGACTTACTCGTAAAAAGACCGCGAAATCTCAATAGGCCGTGTTTCGGTGGGACCAGTTGATATCGAGCCAGGCAGAGCGATAGAGACTTTTTACCGATTACCGATTTCGAATTAAACCCATTCAAACTAGTTTAGCTTTTAACTTATTAAATAAAAGTAGTGTTTGTTTATTAAGGTATAGGGCCTTAGTTTTTCTGCGCCGATCGTTAGTTAGAAACTAATAACAGTTTCTAACTTTCGTCGTTGCTTCGCGCGCTTTTCGGTGCCTCTGCTGGCGTCACTGGAGGCTGAGGCCGGACGTCGCTGCCTGCATAGCGGCTGAGGACGGACGTCGCTGCTGCTCTCGCCAGGGGACGTCGCTGCCACCGATTGCTGACGCTTTGGGAAGTTAAAAGTTAATTTACATTAATTATATATAATATTATATAATATATAATATATGTATATATATATACATATATATTGAATTATATTGAATAATATAATATATTATTATATTATATTTCATTATTAGTTATATTATTATTATTTATTATATTGTATATATAATATATTGTTATATTATATATATATTGTTATATTATATTATATATTATTATAATTATTATTATTATTATATACATTGGTTATGAATTAGTGGACTGTATAATCGTTTATATCTTGAGCTTATTTATTATTTATTGATTATTTAATATTGGTGGTTATAGTACAATTATATTACAAGAATAGCGGGGGGTTCGATTCTGCGGCGGTACAAACTATGTGTGCGGGCGGCTTCGTCTCGAAGTTTCTACTGCATCAACTCCGCGACAAGAAGTCGAGCAAAAGGGAATTGAAAGATCACGCGATAAGACTCGACGCGACGGTTTCAATGCAAAACAACGGAACGCATCGCTGTGTGCGTGTGCAGCTGCGGGTCTGGCCATGCGTGTGAGAACATTACAGCTATGTTCTGGACCCGAGTAAACAACAACACAGCTATGCGCGTAAAAATAGTTACTTAGGCGGTGTACTACAATCATGAGCGTGTAAATAGGTCAATCGCAATATACATGTAAAAACTACGAGGCTCATTTCTCACCATACCGGCCCCCCTGAACGACTGTTCAGAACAAGGGAAGCACAGCAAGTTTGGTAATAGGCCTCTTGTACACTCCTCGGGCGGTTTTGACGGTGACCACTCGAACCCTCTCGTCTTGGCCAGGATGAACTTCGGTGATTCGCCCAAGCAGCCACTTGCTAGGCGGTTGATTTGGCTCCTTCAGTACCACAAGAGTGTCCACGGTTATGTCGTTGGACTCCTGCTGCCATTTCGTGCGAGGTTGCAAGGAAGTAAGGTATTCCAGATTCCAACGTTTCCAGAATCCTTGAACCTTGGCTTGCAGTTGTCTCCAACGCTGCAGTCTGTTAATGTTGACGTCTAACAAGGACGGCTCCGGCACCGACATGTGAGGTTGACCTGTAAGAAAATGAGCGGGGGTAAGGGGATCCAAGCTGTGATCGCTGGGCGCGCACAGTGGGCGAGAGTTGAGTAACCCTTCAATCTGAGTTAAAATTGTTGAATATTCCTCGAAGGTTAACGCACTGCTACCAATTACTCGGCGAAGGTGGAGTTTGATAGATCGTACGCCTGTTTCCCAAAGACCTCCAAAGTGCCGGGCAGATGGCGGAATGAAGTGCCAGTTGATGTCCTGACTCGTCAGAAAATTAGCAATTTCCTCGTCTGGACTTTGAGATACAGCTATCCGTTGCATCTCCGTTAGCTCCTTTCTGGCTCCATGGAATGTTGTGCCATTGTCCGAGTACAAGTCGGATATAGGGCCACGTCGAGACCAAAAACGTTTGAAAGCGGCGATAAATGCAGGAGTCGTCAAATCACTGACGAGCTCGATATGAATTGCTTTGGTGGACAGACAAACAAAGATGGCAAACCAAGCTTTGCCAAACTTCGGTGTCCGACCTGCTGATGTCTTGATGGTAGCTGGTCCAGCGTAATCCAATCCAGAATGTAGAAAGCAGCGGGTGGGCTGAACGCGAACGGCGGGAAGATCAGCCATGAGCTGTGTACTCGTTCCTTTGCGCTGGAGGAAGCATATCTTGCAGTTGAATACAATTTTGCGGACTATGTTACGGGCTCCCAGGATCCAATACTTCTGTCTCAACGTGTGAAACATAAACTCGACTCCAGCGTGTAACGATGTGACGTGCTGGTGTCTAGCTATTAAAACAGCGACTGGTGATTCCTTTGGAAGAAGTATGGGATGTTTTGCGTCATAGGTTGTCATCGAGTTTCCAATGCGTCCTCCTACGCGCAGAATTCCTTGGTCGTCAACAAATGGAGTGTAGTGAATCAACTTGGATTTTTGAGAAAGGGCTTGTCCAGTGCTCAGCTGTCTGTACTCCACTTGGAAGAACTCCATCTGGACATGTTTGATTACCCTAGAGCGGACATATTGAAGCTCCCATGACGATAAAAATGATGACAGGCGGTCCTTGCAACGAAGACGATGTACGAACCGAAAGCAATAGCTAAGTGTCCGCAAGAGATGTGACCAGGAGGACGCTTTGTTGATCATACAGTTAAGATCATTTCCTTCATTGGAAATGTGTAGATTAACTTGGGGCTTGACCTTTACTTCCATCCGCTCAGCGTCCTCAGTCGACAGTGCGAACTTGGCCTTAGCAGGTGGCCAATTGCGATGTGATTGGGAAAGCCACGGTGGTCCCTTCCACCACAGTTGATGTTCCACCAGATCCTTTGGTAGAAGTCCGCGTGATGCACAGTCCGCGGGATTGTCCTCAGTGCGAATGTGGGCAGCTACGTGGCAGCAGCTACGTGGGCAAGCTTCTAGAATCTCAGCCGTGCGATTACAAACATAAGTGTTCCAAGTCCGTGGGGGTGATGAGAGCCAATGTAGTACAATTTCGGAGTCTGACCAACACGAAGTATCGAGCCGTGGGATGGAGATAGGTTTGATGGGTGCCACCCGGGTTTTTGCGGCGATCAGTGTTACAGCGTAGGCATTATTGACTCTCACGCGACTGTAGATGACAGCGGCGTATGCATGAGATGACGCATCGGCGAATCCATGCAGCTCCGTTGCTTGAAGTGGCGAGGATAGGTAGCGGGGTATGCGACAGCTTTCCAGTAAATGAACTTCGGCTACAAACTGTTGCCACCGTGCGCATAGCTGCGCGAGTAGTGGTTCGTTCCAATCGACCGAGCTCAGCCAACTATAAATGTCCTGTGGCAGTGTGGACCCCATCGGAGGGGCAGATTCCTTGAACGGGTATTGGACGATGTACACGCCATCGTTTCTGCGGGCGTGCGTATGAACGAAGTGTTGCTCAGCGGGATCACTAGCATCAATGGTAGCGTCACTTGGTTGAACTCGTTCCATGTCCATGAACGATCGAACCAAAGTGTCCAGATCCTCGTGCGCGTGATGTGCTAGTGCGTGGTTGTGAGCATCACTACTGAGATGGTAGCTGCCTGTAATGACCCAACCAAAATTAGTATGAAGTGCAATAGGATATTCAGAACCAAACTCTTTGCGTTGTCCAGTGTACAAGTTCCAAAGCTGATCAGCTCCTA
This sequence comes from Drosophila miranda, assembly GCF_003369915.1. Classification (NCBI taxonomy): domain Eukaryota; kingdom Metazoa; phylum Arthropoda; class Insecta; order Diptera; family Drosophilidae; genus Drosophila; species Drosophila miranda. Next base: position 41,958,919 of record NC_046674.1, read on the forward strand.
AGATCACGTCGATTTCGCCTGGTTTACCAAATGTAGGGTCCGCTAAGGGTAGATCACGAATCCTTTTCCACATCGGTGTGTTAGACTCGATCCTCTGGGCTGGAATCGAGGAGGTTAAAGTGTTCATAATCAGACCTGTTACCACCACTGAGGCCGAGCTTGTGCGGGAGAGCAGCGTGAATGTGGCGCGACCTCTAGTAACCCCAGCAGGATTTGCGCCTAGACCAACCACTGGTATACGAGCGTGGGTGTGCGGCAAACCAATTCGTTGAATAAATGATTCGGCGACCATCGTTATAGTCGAACCAGTATCCAACAGTATCCTGCAGGTGGTTTCGTTGCCCCAGGAGTCGACTATAGTGGCCAAAATCGTTGGCAATATGGCCTGACTCTTGGCCACGAATTTCCTCTCCAATGTATGATGGCTGACCACGGCAGGATCAGCGTCAGCAGGGAAACTGGACGAGCGGACGGGTGAGTCAGCGGAGTTATTGACATCAGCGGAAGCCGTGACAGAGCGTATGTCCTCTGGATGAACAAGAGTGTGGTGCCTCAGCTTACACAGACGGCACGTGTTTGTGGAATTACACTCCTTGACTTGATGAGATCGGCTTAGACAATTGAAGCACAAATGACCATCCCTTGCGAACTTGCGGCGGTCCACAACATCCAGAGCCTTGAATTGAGTGCACGCATAAAGGCTGTGTTGCTCGTGACAATATACACAATCACGAGCAGACGTATTTGGCACGTCCACATGATGAGAAATTGCACGACGTTTATTCAGCACCGTGTGTGTATCCTGGATTAGCTTTGGATCTTGACAAGACTCAAGTGCATCGCAACGGGCGAAGACAAAGCCGAACAGGTCATTTATGGTCACATTTTCCTTGCACGATTCACTGGAGGTGGCCCACGCTTCCTTGCATTCCGGGTCTAACTTTGAGAGCAAGATATGGATTAGCCACACATCGCGGCTGTCGCAGCTCAGCGCATGTAGACCACGTATACTTTCGTCAGCGGTGTCGACTATCTTACGCAACTCGGCGATGTTTGAACCCTTTGCGGTTGGCAACGAAAGAAAGTTTTGAATGAACGAACGAGCAATCAGTGACTTCTTGTTGTAGCGATTTTCGAGCCTCTCCCATGCGTCCTGGTAATTGGCATCCGATACGGGAATATGTTTTATCAGAGACAACGCTTCACCATCCAGATAGGATTTCAAATAATGAAACTTTTGGCACTTGGACAGACTACTCTTCTTGTCGACTGAGCCTAAGAACAAGTCACTAAACTGACACCAATCCTCGTATCTGCCCGAAAACGTCGGAATGCGTATTTTCTCGAACTGCAGCTCTGTGGTTCCCGATGAGTCCCGAATCCTCTCCAGAAGTTGAGTTTGTCCCTCAAATAAGCGTTCCACAGTGGTCGATAGCAGTAGATTTGAGTTGTCGTGCTCAGTCTCGTGACTGCTCCGGTCACGTATGGCTTCAGTGAAGATACTATGCGCACTAAAGAACCTTTTCTCATATTCGGGGATGTCCAAATCCGGATCCACGTATTCCTCTTCATCATTATATTGGACCAGCTCTTCAGACAGCTCCATAAAGCGGTTGAAAGTTGCAACAAGTCGGTCCAACTTGTGCTCTAATGTTTGCACAGAAGTACATGACTGTACAAACTCTTGAGCCTCCGCAGCCACGCGAGTTAATTGGGATTTGCAGGCCCCACGTTGCTGAATTAGACGATGCACTAGGGCCTTCATGGCAAACAGCGGGTAACGGTATCACTCAATATGTATATGTATAAATAAACTCAAACGCGGAAATCCGGCTCGAAGGACCAATTTTTGTTATGGTTATGAATTAGTGGACTGTATAATCGTTTATATCTTGAGCTTATTTATTATTTATTGATTATTTAATATTGGTGGTTATAGTACAATTATATTACAAGAATAGCGGGGGGTTCGATTCTGCGGCGGTACAAACTATGTGTGCGGGCGGCTTCGTCTCGAAGTTTCTACTGCATCAACTCCGCGACAAGAAGTCGAGCAAAAGGGAATTGAAAGATCACGCGATAAGACTCGACGCGACGGTTTCAATGCAAAACAACGGAACGCATCGCTGTGTGCGTGTGCAGCTGCGGGTCTGGCCATGCGTGTGAGAACATTACAGCTATGTTCTGGACCCGAGTAAACAACAACACAGCTATGCGCGTAAAAATAGTTACTTAGGCGGTGTACTACAATCATGAGCGTGTAAATAGGTCAATCGCAATATACATGTAAAAACTACGAGGCTCATTTCTCACCAACATATAGTTAAATATCCGCAACTCGATTTTAAGTTTTTAAAAAAGACTTTTATTTTACAACTTAAATATCTTTATGTCACAAGATTTAAATGAATTCCCCGACTTGACTTTGGGTCTGCTTGTCTCAAACGGAACTGATCTCTCTGCTGCTGGCTAGTTTCCATGAGCCCTTCTCTGGGAACTCCCGACTCTGGCTTCGGGCGTTGCTTTCCTCGGCTGCATCTTCGTGTCGGTGGCGTACGTGCCTGGATCGATATTTGGGGATGCGTCGGCTTTGATGAAAGGCATCCACTGCTGGCGATCGGTGTTGCATTACATGACGGAGCTAGGAATGTGATACTCCTTGGTTTTATGTCTAGCTTTGATTGGTCCTCATGAGTGGCGTGATTCTAAAGAATCGATTTCTCGACAGTGGCGTGATTCTAATGTTGATGAAACAATGTGGTCCATTGTTTATATTATGGGGGGCCCTAGCTTGGAGTATGGGAAGAAACAGTTATTGATTCTTGAGTGGGGTCCTGTTACTTGTGTGGATGGGGTGGATGAATTGTACATAAACATAATGTGTATGGGATGTGGGGAATTATGGATTTGTCACTATATATATATTATATATTTACTATATAGTTTTTCTTATTTTTTTTATCATGCCTCGTAAGAATAAGATATCTGCTTTGCAGCTGTCTCAGAGACGCAAATTTAGATACAGATCTAATAGAGATAGAAATTCAGAAAATTTAGAAAATTTAGAAATTGTTGAAAATGTAATAGATGCAGACCCTGAGTTCGTTGAACCAGTTAGAAACCAAGAGCTAGAGACGGAGGGACCAAATCAAGAGACTGCTTGGCAGGTTTCCGGTGTAGGTCAGGAAGAGCAGGCAGCCATCCCTGGTGAACAGGTAGAGAATACTGTAGGCAATAGTGATGGCATAAATGCACAGAATAAAGGACAAGTGTCCGTGCGTCAGTCCGTACGTTTACGGAACCAACATGTAGAGAATATAGAAGAAAGAGTAGAACTGAGAACACGACAGGGGCAAGTGGCCAACACTGAGCGTCGGTTCAAACGGAGACGGAGCCAAAGGTATAGGGCTACAAAGCAGGCACAAAATACCGCCGAACATGTACTGAGACGAACAGACGCACAGATTAGACACGAGGAGCAAGTGGCCGATACTGTGCGTCGGTCCAGACGAAGACAGGACTCGGACTATAGGGCACGAGAGCAAGAACAGAATACAGGAGAACATATAGTTAGGCGAACAGACGCACAGATTAGACATGAGGAGCAAGTGGCCGATACTGTGTGTCGGTCCAGACGTAGACAGGACTTGGACTATAGGACAAGAGAGCAGGAACAAAACACTGTAGAACATATAGTTAGGCGCACAGACGCACAGATTAGACACGAGGAGCAAGTGGCCAATACTGTGCGTCGGTCCAGACGTAGACAGGACTTGGACTATAGGGCACGAGAGCAGGAACAAAACACTGTAGAACATATAGTTAGGCGCACAGACGCACAGATTATACACGAGGAGCAAGTGGCCAATACTGTGCGTCGGTCCAGACGTAGACAGGACTTGGACTATAGGACAAGAGAGCAGGAACGGAACACAGAGAGGCGACAACGCATACGTTTAAATAATGAAAGGAGACGCATGTTAGAAAGAGAGCAGGATAGAGTTCGCAGGGTCCAAGAACGGAGCTTAGTAGATCGTAGGCGTATCTCGCGAGCGCGAGACACTCTGGCACGACAAGCTGCTCGTGCCGCAGCACGACAGTTAGAAATTGATGCTGCCAGAACTGCTAGTCAGAGAGTAAGCCAATATAGGAGCGATAGCAGCAATAGAGTTGAGCAAAATTTAAGAAACGCCTCCCGAATGCAGCAGGAACGAGCAAATATCTCCCAGGAAGATAGGGCTCAGATAGAACCCAGAATCAGGCTTAGTGGCCTAGAAGCTCTGAAAGTAGTTTATAACAGGAATGTAAAGCTGGGTCCTGATCAGGTTTGCCTTTCTTGCAAAGGCCTGTGGTTCCCCAAACAAATTTGTAAGATTCCTCGCGTCCTTTTAGAAAGTGATTGCGAGTTTAGTGGTGAAATTTTCGCTCTTGAAAGCCTTTTAGAATTCCCTTCTGATTGCCCAACATTAAAATTCTGCAGAACATGTCATAGCAACCTTAAGAAGCGTATAAAGCCTAAGCTTTTCTTCAATGAATTAGATTTCCCCATGCTGCCCGACTGCTTAAAGGGGCTTACTCCATTAGAGGAACGACTGATTTCTCCTCGACTTCCATTTATGATAATTAAGCCTATATTGCCTGGGGGGCGAGGTCAAAATGCCATTAAAGGGGCAGTGGTAAACGTCCCTATTTCGGTAAGCGATATCGTGAAGGAGCTTCCACGAGCTTTCCATGAAGCCCAGGTAATTCAGCTCCACCTCAAACGCAGAAAAGAGTATCTTCATGCTTTCATGGCTGAAACCATTAGACCTTCCAAAATTTTTGAAGCACTTCGTTATTTAGTTACCACAGATTTGTATAAAAAGCATAATGTTGTAGTTAACGAGCAATGGATCTCTGGTTTCACATCCGATATTGTTCCTTTCGTAGCATCTCAAGCAGACGCAGCCTTTTTAGAAAGTATGCAGAATAGAGATAGGAATGTAGATACGGAGCCGGCCCATCCCGACGAGGAAGTAGAAGCCGAAGAGCTCAACCCTGGAGGTCAGGAAACTCTGCTTGAAAACAACATACCATTTGATGATAGGATTATCAAGATCGCACCAGGTCAAGGCCAACGACCTCTCGACATGATTCTAGACATTGACTCGGAAGAGTTATCCTTTCCCACAATTTATGCAGGCGCCAAAAGACAATCTTCGCAAAGTTTTACAACCATTGTTAGATCAGAGCTTCGAAATGTAGATAGGAGAGGTTGTAGAACTGACAAACTATTCTTCAATTATAAGAAGTTAGAACTCATTAAGATTCGAAATAATATTTCAATCTGCTTACGTAAGCGGAGCACTTCCAGTGCAGTAACGGCAGCTAACGCTCTTAATGAGAATTTCATAGGGGGGCTTATTAACCACGATGAGGGATATAGGGTTCTTCGCGATATTCGATCGTCTCCGGCTCACTGGGAGGATGAAAAGAAAAAGGTTATGGCCATGATTCGTCAGTTCGGCCTTCCGACTTTTTTCATTACTCTGTCTGCTGCTGAAACGCGGTGGCCAGAGTTGCTTGTTTTGCTCAAAAAAAACGTAGATAGGGAGATCATTAGCGAAGAAGAAGCAATGAATCTACCCTACACCGAAAAGGAGCGTCTTATCAGGGCAGATCCAGTTACTTGTGCTAGGTATTTCGATTATAGGTATCGCGAGATTTTAAAAGTTATGAGGAATCGGGAGGGCATTTTCGGAGAAAACTTCGTCATAAAATATTATTGGCGTGTTGAATTCCAACAAAGAGGTTCCCCCATATTCACGGCATGTTTTGGCTGAAAGATGCCCCAGCAGTGGACTTAACCAATACAGAGTCAATTTCAACAGTTATAGCCTTCATTAACAAACATATTACAGTAGATGTCACAGACTCTCAATTAGCTCCGTTTGTTGAATACCAAAAGCATCGGCATAAGGACATGTCATGTCTTAAAAAAGCCAATAAAAGTGGAAAAAAGGTTTGTAGATTCGGTATTCCATACCCTCCAATGCCCCAAACGGAGATATTGAGTCCACTGCCGGAGGAAACTCCAAACCTTGATTTTCACCAAGGACATTTTAAGAAAATTCAAGACCTACTAAATTCTGATCAATCCTCTGATATGATTGATCACTTGAGCATATTTGAGAACTTTCTTTCGCACGAACAAGTGAGCCTCAATTACGAGGACTACAAATATGCAATTTCTTCTGGTTTAAAGAAACCACACATTTTTCTAAAAAGGTCATTTGCTGAGATTTGCGTTAATGCTTATAATAAACACATCTGTTTGTACACGGAGCGTTTTCCGCATTAATGTTAATTCACGGATGGGGGTGTGTTAGTTTTTTCTGCAAACGAATCAAAGTCTATACAAGAAAGAGAAAAGTCGATCGATCCAGTTGAGTATTAGGGAATAACTATTTATTACAAATCTTAGTGCTTGAGTACTGGGCATAAGAGAGAGAATGCAGTGGTGAATTTTGTACAATTATGGTGAGAGTAAATACAAAAAGTGAGCGTAGGCTCTCTATTTTACGAGGGTCATTTGAATACTTGTTCCTTAAAGGAGTTTGACCGAACAACATCCTTTAAATGCAAAGGGCCAATATGGATATCCAATACATTTTGGACCCTTATGCATGCTGTAGCTATATAATAAATTATATAAATAAAACCCAAAGGGGTATTTCAAAGCTTATGCGCGAGGCGGCAAAAGAAGTTCAAGGGGGCAATTACACGATTAGACAAAAGCTACAGCATATTGGTCACAAATTTATTTCTGGTACTGAGATATCTGCTCAGGAAGCCGTATATTGTTGTCTAGGCATTCCGTTGTCCGGAACTAGCAACAAATGTGTTCAAGTAAATACTTTCCCTCCAGAGCACCGAGTTCGAATGCTCAAATCCACAAGCATCCTACAAAATATGCATCAGGAGTCCACTGACATATTCGTCAAAGGATTGCTGGAGCGGTATGAACAAAGACCAACTGATCTTGAGGGCCTGTGTCTAGCCGATTTTGCAGCAAATTATGAATTTTTTAAAAGCGCGAAAAGAACCTGCCAAAATAGAGATGATGAAGAGGACGAAGAAAATGAGGCACAAGTAGAAGTTTTTATCCCTCTCCGCGATAATAGTGGTTTTATTAGGGAAAGAACTAAGCCGTCCATTTTAAAATATAAATACAGATAGGTCAAACTATTTTAGAGCATTAGCTATGCTGTTTTATCCGTGGAGAGATGAAGAGAAAGATTTAATGAGCGTAAATTGCGAGGATCTTTATAATAATAATCAGGATTTGGTAAATTCAAATTTCCAAAAATTCAATGCATTAGGAGATTTGGAAGACGCGCTTAGGAGGGCCATGGAAGCCGAAGAGAATAGGGAGGAAGGTGAAGAGGTAGTTGATGAGGCAATTGCTGAGGAGTTTAGGGCTCTAGCGATTCCAGAAATAAGTTCCCAGATAAATGTTTTGAACTTGAACGACCAGGCAGCGGATCAAGATAGAAGTATTCGATTAATTAAGCTCCTCCTATTGTTTCCCTTAATATTTTAGCTAATTTGATTAGATCGCTTAATTTGAAGCAAATTCTGCATAATGTGAGAAATAAGGTAGTTTTTAATGAGTTTGTAGGTGGCGGCGCAGGCGTCGGCAAGAGTAGAACCATATCTACAATTTTTCAGACCATTTCCCAGGAGTTTAATCGTAGACCAGGATCTAACCCAGAAACTGTTAAAGTTCTGCTGTGTGCTCCCACAGGAAAAGCTGCATTTGGTATTGGAGGTGCCACACTTCACTCAATGTTTTCTTTACCTCTCAACCAATCCAACCATGCTTTTAAACAATTGGGTCCAGATTTGTTAAATACCTTGCGTTCAAGATTTATTGATCTTAAAATTCTTATAATTGACGAAATTTCTATGGTCGGTGAAAAAATGTTTTCATATTTGGATATGCGCCTAAAACAAATATTTTCAAGGCCCGAGAGTCCTTTCGGTGGCATTTCTGTTATCGTGTTTGGCGATCTAAGGCAGTTATGTCCAGTAGGTGATCGTTGGATATTCAAATCCTCATCAGGAGCGCATAATCCATACAGTGCGATAGTTGGCTCTAGTCTCTGGGATGGCTTCAAGTTTTTCGAACTTACAGAGATAATGCGACAGCGAGATGACCAACCTTTTGCAACCGCACTAAATAACATGGCATCGGCCGTAATGACGTCAGAAAATATTCAATTGCTTAGGGACCGAATAGTTCACGGCAGTGAAGCACCAAGAGATGCGATCCACTTATTTTATAGCAATAGCGAGACAGATAAGTACAATAAGGAGAAGCTATCATCGATTATGACTGCAGAATATACTTCAATAGCTTTAGACTCCATCAAAGCCGAGCATCTTAACCCAGACATCAAAACAAAATATCTGGACTCTGTTAAGAGTTTCAAAACTTCGAATACACAAGGCTTGTGCACTTCATTGGTTCTCAAAACCACGGCTAAATATATGATGACAGTCAATGTAGATACATCAGATGGTCTTGTTAACGGAGCCACTGGTGTTTTAATGCAGATAGATCTCAGCTCATCCAATACTCCCGAACTTCTTTGGATACATTTTCTCGAGGAAAGCGTAGGAGTTAACGCACGGTCAAAGCGCAGCCATAGTAACGAATCTTCTTGGACCCCAGTTCAGAAAACTACAAAAAGTTTTCAATACCATCAAAATGAACAAGTTACTATTGACCGAAAACAGTTTCCGATTGTAGCTGCTGAAGCTATAACTATTCATAAGAGTCAGGGAGCAACATACAGCAAAGTGGTCGTCCACACTTCATCCAATATGCAAAGAGAAGCATTGTATGTAGCTTGTAGTAGGGCCACCAGTGCGAACGGACCTTATATCGTTAAACCACTCATTCCTTCGAGACCCAAGCGGGACTGTCCTGTCGCGAAAGAGATGGAGAACTTGCGTTCCGCTAAGTTACTTCACACCCACTTCGATTGTTTACTCAATCCGTCCGAATTAAATATTTTCTTCCATAATAATTTCTTCTTCTTGCACTGCCATTTTATCGATGTCTGTTCTGATCAGCTAATGCTCAAATCTTCTATTTTGTGCTTCGTTGAGGCTTCCACATACTCAAATGAAGCTTATAATATTCCTGGCTTTTCCACAGCAGTGCGGTTAGATTGCCAGTCCGTAGCCAGCGGAGCTAGACCGAAAAGAGGCATTCTAATATTCGTTAGAAATGAACTTTTGAATCATTGTAGTATTATTGAAAGTAATCGATATTATGCGGATTCCGGGAACTTAGCATCTCCAGTGTTCGAGTATACTTTGTTTAAGTACAAATCTGTCGGTTTTATTGTTATTTACAGAACCCCCACGTATCCGTTGCGAAAGTTCGAAGCAGAATTTGAGGTCTTATTTCAACGGCATCCATTTTTAGATAGAAATTCCGTAGTGTTAGGAGATTTTAATTTATGCCTTCGTTCCCTTTCAGGTTGCTGTAAGAAAATTTATGAATTCCTTTCAGAAAGGAATTGTAGGTCATTGTTAGATTTGAACTCGTCCACAACCAATTGCGATACGCATATTGACTGCGCGTTTTCAAACATTTCCGATAGCAGGGCCACCGCGCGCACCTTTGAGACTATCTATAGTTATCATAGTGGAATTTTAGTTAATGTTAGAGAGGCAGAAGACTAAATTTTTTGGTAATCAGGCATTAGTGTAAATATTTAATATTTTGTATTATTTAGCCGTATTCTGAATTATATTAATTCTTTAATCTTTACCTTTGTTAAACCTTTTTTATTTTTATCCGTTTTATTATTTTGTTAATTAAGTTTAGGTTGAAATATGTTTATTATTAATCATTTCTATGTATATAGGTATTCTTGTTAGTTTAGATATTTTTATAAAGGATTGGAATCCTTCTTTTAATTTTTGGGGAATATGGAGCTTAAAAACGCTTTTAAAAGCAGCTCAAGTCGACTCGTAGGTCCCCAAGATTATATTTTGGCTAGAGTGACCCCATTGCATCGTGATGGCCTCCCCGTGGTGTTCCCTGGGTACCAATTTAATGTATTAAATTGGGAGCTAATTCGAGCGGCGTTTACGTATAAAATATATTTTATAACTTACATACATGTATGTAGATCATAAGCTCACGTATATACTGACTGAGTACCGGGTATAAAGTAGAGCCGCGGCCTTTGCCGCGGCTCACAACGTTCCCCCTCGTTTTGGAATAGTTTTCCGATTCTTCTTTGGACTAACTTTGCTTTTGCTGGCTATTATAATTGTAGAACTATCTACCTTGGCATACACTACGGCAGCATAAGCTTTTTTTGGATGCATCGGCAAACCCATGAATTTGCATCGACTTATTGTGCTGAAAATTTAGCCATCTTGGTATCCGAATTCTCTCTAACTCTGTTAAACTATCTTTAAAAGAATTCCATTGCCGAGTATCCTGTTCTGATAATTCTTCATCCCAATTTTTGTCTGCTAGCCAAAGTTCTTGAATAAACAATTTTCCGACAAGTGACACTGGAGACAACCAGCCTAAGTGGTCTTACATCTTGGCTAAGGTAGATAATACTATTCTCTTGTTATTTTTCCTAATTGGCTTTTTAGCATCGAGTCGGCACCAGGTCATCCATATAAAAATCATTCTTTATGATTTCCATAATTGCTTGATTTTTGCAATTATCTGCTATTGCAACAAGCACCCTAGTTGCTAAGTAGGGTGCTGAAGCTGTACCGTACGTAACGGTTGTGAGTTTACACTCTTTTAACTTTTCGTTTGGATTATCTCTCCAAATTATATGCAAATATAATTATTTCAACATTAATTTGCCGGTACATTTTTTCAATGTCCGCAGATATTACAAATGGCCATTTATGCCATTTCACCATAATATCGAAAATATCAAACCCACATGATATCATTTAAACTTTTATTGTTTGTGGCTTTTGCTGAAGCATCGAAAACTACCCTCAGCTTTGTCGTTAGACTGGAATCTATTATGACTCCTTGATGGGGCAAATAATAATTCCCATCATCTTTGGACTCTACCATATGTCCTAAGTTTTTATATTCATGCATAAACTTTATGTAATTTTCTTTTAATTTTTTATTATTTCTGAGCTTTCTTTCTAAACTTTAAAATCGCGCCATAGCCTGTGGTTTTGAATCTCCTAAATCCTTTTCTTTTTTAAATGGTATTTTAACCACATACCTACCATTCTTATCTCTTCTTGTTGTTTTCAAGAAATGCTTCTCGAAAACATCTTAACTACGTAATTCTTTTCACTTTCCAATTCCCAGAACCGCTCCAAGTCCCCAACTTCAATTGTTGTCGCCACAATAAATTTTTCACCTTTTTATTTGGTGCAACCGGATATAATCCATCCGAATTCTGTATTTTGACCAAGTAGTCCGTCTATTTTTACTACTCCGTCTTTTAAAATACGGTTAAACAGATCTACAAATCTTGGTTTGTTAAAGTTAGCGTCTGCCAACACATAATCTCGCCACTTAGTTTTGTCAATATTGAAAGACTTTAATGGTAAAGCTTTTATCGGTTTCGGAAGAATAATTGCTTCAATATTTAGAGAACCATTATTATAATCACGAGCTTTTACCGATAACGTAACTTTGTACTTTGAAGTGCAAGAGTCTGTAGATGACACTCCACTTACCTCGGTGTTCGCTCTTTTTCGCACTAAGTTTAATATTTGCGCAGCTTCCTTTGAAATTATGGTACATTCCGACCCACAATCAATTAGAGCTCTAAGGTTTTGATAGCCACCATTCCTTGCCTTTTTTTATAAGTGCTGTGGCTAAGAACGCTTCTTCTTTTGTTAAGCAAGTGGTAACATTTTCTCTCTTTTCGTATGATGAGGTTTTTTACAAATCCCACATAAAATTTCAGATAAGCATTTCTTATACGTATCATGCCTACAGCATTTTGTGCAAAGGAGCTGTTTTTTAACAAACTGACCTCTATCTATCGGACTCGTTCCCTTAAACTTACAGCAGTGAATTCTGGTATGTCCTGCCATTTTACATAGCGGACAATTTTCTTTTATTTTACCATATTGCACTACTTTTTTCAACGGTTTAAACTCTTTATCCTGCGACGTGTAAAGAGAAGTGTACCATTGTTCTGAAAATTCCATTACATCTGGCAATGCTTGGATCTCTTTTGTCCTTTTTATATGACTTTCATATAATTGTAAGGCATCTTTGTTGAATTTTTTTAACACTATCACACTAATCACATCAACTTCTTCTGTTAATTGTGACTTTAATTTGATTAAATATATTGACTCATTTATAGAATCAGAAAACCATTTAATATGTTTCGCTGAATCGTGATCTAGCATTGGTAAGTCTAGTAAACGATTCAGCTGATCCGAAAAAATTATTCGTTTATTTTCATACCGCTTGGTCAGCAATTCTCAAGCGGCATTATAATTTTCTAGCGGCCCAGTTAAAAGGTGCGCTACCATACTTTGTGCTTCACCCTTTATCGCGATTTTTAATTGATAATTGAATTTTAGAGATGTACTCAGACTATCTCTGTTATGAATTAATTCACAAAATATTTGTGAAAGGCCATCCCACTCTTTTTCTTCGCCCGAGAATGTGGGTACTTCTACTTTCGAAAGATCAGGAAAATCGATATCTTCTTTTTTTATCGTTGCCCCTTTAGTATCCACGCTGTTTTCCTCAGCTATGGTTTGCATTTCTTTCAAAGTTCCAGTCTCTACTGATTGTAGCTTTTCTTTTTCTACCTTTCCTTTCGTTAGGGGTTCATTATTTTTGGACTCTACATACTTTTTATGTATGTCCTCTATATTTTTAATGATTTTTTCATACTGCTGTCCCTTATAGTAGTCATGATCGACTACTCCATATGTTAACAGTGCGGATTATTGCTGAAACCTTTTGATTACATCGCTGGTCAAATGACCAACTTCAATCTTCTTAATTTCTTTTGCTATCGGTGCTTGAGCCTCTAATTACTTCTTCCGATAACATCTTACTTTAATTTTTTAACTTGATTAGGCTTAAAAACAAATTGAGACTTAGCAGATACATTCTGCTGTTGTTGTTACTGCTGCCGCTGAAGTTGCTGTCGCTGCTGCTGGTTTTGCCTCTGCTTAAGTCGCTGCTGCTATTGTCGATGCTGCTGATGTCGCTGCTGCTGGGTTCGCTGCAGTTATTTTCGCTGGCACAGTGGGCACACACAAACCAATTTATTTATTTATTTTTTCACAGTCACAGTCACAGTTAATTTGCCACTTGTATTTTTTTCAATTACTGGCCATTAAGAATTTTCGTATGTTTCGGACTATTAATTTTTTTTCATTTCGATGTTTCAACCTCGAAAAAGCCACCGTCACGAAATTTTTTTTTCTTTTTTCACTTACAATAGATATACATGTGCTGTAATCTGTTAAAAATACAGCCTGTCCAGCTCGTATTTTTCAAAATTATTAATTGAAACTTCGGTTTCATTAACTTTTTTATATACTCTGTTCTTTCCTACAGGAGGGAAATCAGAATTTTTTTATTGGTTTGGTTGTCAGTGAACTGGACACTTGTTCAGTCTCAAAGGAGCTGGTTTAACTCTGTGCTCTTACCACAGGGGGGAAAGAACGTAGAGTCTCGAAGGACCAAAATGTTAAGACCTTAAAGGAAAAGTCTAGACATTTGCGAGTTGAGTTGTAAATTCAAAATTTTAAGTTTTATTCTTAAAATCAGAGCCTTATGTGTGACTTGACAATGAGGTAGGAGGTACATTTTTGTATTCTATGTGTTAGCTACTTATACGTGGCGCTACCACAAGCTCATCGTCAGTGTTGTTGCTTCGCGAACACTCGCTTTCTGTCAGGTACTGCTTATTCTCGGTACCTGGGGATGCCCGCTTATTCGCAGCTAACCTACCTACCGAGATAGGTTCTTAGCTATCCACAGCCTGCGGACGACGCCACAATAACAGTTCTACAGTGGCGGTGCGATTGCAAGATAGTGGAATCACTCGTCATTGAAGGATATCGTCCAGGCGCTGATCCAGAATTCGCTATCTGGAGCAGAATGTTTCGTTTGTTGATGTTTTGGAAACTTTTTTGTTTACTTATACGCAGGTATCTGCTCGAGGGTTTTAATTTCTAAGTAAACGATTGTTCTTGGCACTGATCTGCACCAAATTGCTTGGTTATTTTAGCCGGTCTGCCAAATAATGCAATAAGATCGTTTAAAATCAGTGCGCACACGAGTCGGTGTACGAAATATATACATATTTCAATGCTTTAATTTGCATGCGTCAGATACGTGTCGGTACATGAAACCGCATACGACAGATATACGCAACTGTGGCTTAGAACACTCTTCATTATGTATAGAAAGGAAAAGTAATACAATTTGTTCGCTTCTGACCATTACAGATCTACCTAAGATGAATGCGAGGTTCGGAGAGGCAAAGTGAAGGGTCTCCGAACACTAAAAGTACTTGGAGAAGAGAAGGACGAAAGCGAGAGTGATCAGTCCAAAACCACGACTCGGAGAACGGAAGAGTTCGGCGCCAGCAAATATAGCACCAATTTCGCGGAAGAAATGAGCAACAGCAGAAGGCGGGAACATGCCGAAAGAAACTGAACATCCAGTACAACAACAAAGGAGACGCCAGCACGGCCAAAGTCGGGTCGCTTACATCCCACGATCCCGTTATTCATCAGTAGAAAGATCACCCGAAACCTCGCTGCCTAGGCGCAGAGGTTACCATTGGGGCCCGCATTAATCACCATTTTCACGAAGGGAGGGAGAGGTGTGAGGCGCAAAAGGAAGAAAGAAAAATATATACACGAAAATTTAAAAAAATAATATGTTAAGCCAACAAATATGGAACAAAAAATTAATCTATAGTTAATTTATTATAATCAATCATTATTCATATAAATGAGTAATAAAAAACGCAGATAAAGAAATATGAGGATTTCGGTTCTCTTGATTCGAGATGTATCGAGTTCTTTTCTTTTCAAAAGATCTATGTAGATGTAGGAAGGCTGGGGAGTTATTCGTTTTGAGTGAATCTGGCCTTATTGGATCCTCCATTTTGAATTTTTGAAAACTGACTTGAAATTCGTAATTATTGACTACGAAAGCCCCCGTATGGCGGGTTTCAAGCAAGTCCAATGCATTTTTCAAAAGAGTTTTCACCATGTTTCGACCATATTGGTTTTTTGATGATAGAAAAAAACTGCCGTGATAGAGCAAATCTGACCTCGGATTCGTTTTCAAGGCCCCAAAATACATAGGGATATGATACTATGGTCATTCGCGCACTTTTTTTTTAGGTGACTGTGTAGTCTATTCGCACGAAGGACAAAATGTTGAAGGATATAAGTTGAGTTGTAAACTCGAACTTTTTTATTTTCTAAGCCTATGGAATATGGACTGGATATATTGGGGACTATAACTTAATTGAAACTAAGACCAATGCTAAGAATAGGAGGGATTTGCGGCACTTATTCCCACAATCATCCCTTACAATGACACCTAATGTATGCATACCACATGCTTTAATAATTGTGTCGACAGATTGAGTCCTTTCAGCTTTTGTGGCTTAACATCAGGTTTTTTTCAAATGTTCCTTTGAAACTTTTGAAACAATCTCCACTTTTCAAAATATGTTGTTGCTACATCTTCTTTTGATACTGGTGCTAGAAATGTGGTGCTAACTTGAAAATTTCCTTGGTGTCAAACTATCTTCGCCATTTTTATACCCGATACTCAAAATGAGTATACGGGTATATTAGATTTGTGGTGAAAATGGATGTGTGTAACGTCCAGAAGGAAGCGTTTCTGACCCCAAAAAGTATATATATTCTTGATCAGCATCAATAGCCAAGTCAACTGAGCCCTGTCTGTCTGTCCGTCTGTACGTCCCTATAAACGCCTAGTGCTCAGAGACTATAAGAGCTATAGCAACGACATTTTATATCCAGACTTCTGTGATATGCCACTGCTACAAATGTATTTCAAAACTTCGCCCCAACCCCTTGCGGCACCACAAAAACGAAAATCTGTTGCATCCACAATTTTAAAGATACGAGAAAACCAAAAACGCAGAATCGTAGAGAATGACTATATCTTCTAGAATTATGAAAACAATTTCATTCTTTCTCGCTCTATCTCTCTCTAACACACACGTTTCATGGTCGGCTTTGCCAATTGCTAAAAGTGATCGCCTAGATTTTAGAGACTAAAAGAGCTAGAGCAACAAAATAGTATCCACACTCCTGTTGGATCTCACTGTGACAAGAGTATTTTGAAATTCCGCCCCACCCCCTTCCGACTTCACAATGAACGAAAATCTGTGGCATCCACAATATTGAAGATACGAGAAAACGCACAATCATAGAAAATGACCATATCTACCAGATTGCCGCATCATTATTATAGCATTAAGGAATCAATTTGCGGTGGCTACGCAGCGCCCGACGACATGTTCAGACACGTTTTCTGTCTCTCCCGCACGCACACATCGTCGCTCAATGTAGCCATACTGACTATGTATGTATCGGGTATAAATGTGTATAAATGTATAAATGTTGCGGTCGCAGCAGCAACTCACATCTATTTTTAATTATTAGATATAATACATTTAAGATTAAATAATAATATATCCTATAGCCGAATAGTGTACCGAGTAACGACACCTTTGACCCTATCATACAAAGTTGTTTATATATCATTGAATATGTTGCAATAGATAGTATTGATGTTAGCTTTTTTTTACAATATAAGGTGTCGAAGATGGGGATGGTTCGGAAAAAGAGAGAGCAGGATATTGTCAAATTCAGGACAGTTGATTAGTATATGTAATTTTCCAAGAAATTTTCTCTTGCTCCGTGTCCCTTTCTGCTTGGCGTCTTCCTTATACTCCTATTCTTGCTCAGTCTCACTACCGCTGATAACCGGGATGGATATCTTCTTCTTTTTGAAAACGATATTTTCTTCTCTTTCAGGGTGCTGATATTCGTTGGGCGCTATTTCCTCTGCATCACAATCTTCGATCTATTGGCCTATTCAAAATCCGTTATAGGAGTTGTGCGTATTTGGCGACACCAATTTAATCTTTGGTCTTCGTGAAATTAACTGTTTCGCCGTTTTCAGATTCCCTATTTAACGTGGTTTTTGGGTATTTTTTCGAAAAATTACTAATTTTCGTTTTTGTAATTATATTTTTTATATAATTGTTTTTGACAAAAAATCAAATTGTGTATTTGGGTGATAGCAGCGATACCAAACGTCATATAACATATATTGTATAAGTTGCAAAAATAAGCTAAAAAATATAGTTAATACGAGGGGGAACGTTGTAAGTTGCTGCGGAGACCGCAGCACATATCTTTGTCGAAACATATTGCGGTGTACTAACACATGCAAAGACGTTCTCTCTGCGCTCTCTCATGATGACGCGTCAGTACCCGAACGCCAGAGCCGAAGTCTCTGGGGTATTCAAACTGGTAACCCATCGTGTGACGCTTTCTGGTATGAGCTGGCACATCTATATACTTTATGGTTAGTGGTTTCTTATAATACTATCGATAAGTAAATCTTAAACTAATGTTCATATCTTACATTCGAACAACCTGACTACAGATCGCCCACGATCTACACACTAAGGCATACAATTTGTTAAACATTTCTTTTTCGGTATTGTCTTAATTAACATACTTTTTGTTAAGACCTTAAAAAGAGTCTAGACATTTGCGGGTTGAGTTGTATATTCAAACTATATTTTATCCTTAAAATCAGAGCCTTATGTGTGATTTTACAATGAGGTGGAGGTACATTTTTGTATTCTAAAATTATCGTTAAGCCTACGCAAAGGATACATTTTACTGCGGGTGTGATTTTAGGACTGCATTGGTTAAGTGTGTTCTCCACTTTTGTTTTGTTGTAGTATCTTTTAATGGGTTACAGATCTTTGCTTACACCCGAACAGTCATAACTTGTCTACTTTATGTGATTTCTTTAGAGACCAGTTTTTTGGATACATGAGTGGAATGTGTACAATAATATGTTTATGTTTGAACATTCTGAAAGGGGCCGAAAGTGGCAAGATTTCTTGTGAACCTTTTTGTATACATTTTTTTTATAGCTATAGTTACAAGTGCAGATAATCATTTACAGTCAATTACAGTGGGTACAGGGAAGTGCTATCGCTTGCATTCTTCGAGCTACTTTAATTCTTCTTATGGCATAGATTATTAATATTATTATTATTATGATTCCGATAATCAAGGCCGCATGTCCAAATACATGATGGAACTTAAGTCCTTTTAAATCATGATGACCTTCTTTTAACAATTTTAATTCGTTTCTAAACTTATCCATTTCTTCTGTGTGGTTAATTAATGGTACTGTTAATGGATTCCCAACAACTTTTGGTATTTTGCTTATATTACTTATATTTTTGTATTTGTATTTATTTATTAAATTAACAAATTATCTGTTAATAATGGTGCTTAGTTACTAAAGGCGGAAAAAGATAAGTTAAAAGTTATCTAAATTTAAATGATTATAAATATTGCATGCAATTAGTTTAAAAGACAGTTCAGGGGATAGGGTTTGACAGAGGGAGTTATAATTATGGCATAAAACCCTAAAAGGTTCATGATCAGCATAATTAGACCTACATATGGGTAGACGGATAGGCCTAAAAGTACGGGTAGGTCTAGATGGAACGGCCAAGTCAATCTGACCCAAGAGAGTTTGGGAGTCAACAGTCCCAAGAAGGAGCTTGTGCACGAACATTACGCCATTGCATATTCTGCGATGGTGCAACGACGGCAGGTCAATAAGATTTAGCCTAGACCGGTAGGGTGGCAAGATTCTACCCGAGTCCCAGTTAAAGTTCCGAAGGGCAAAAATTAAAAATTGCTTTTGCACGGGTTCAATAACAGCCTGCTGCTCTTTATACTGCGGGCTCCACACACAAGAACAATACTCCAATATAGGACGTACTAACGAGATGTACAGTTGTTTCGTAACGTACGGGTCGTCAAACTCCTTGGACCAACGCTTGATGAACGCTAAAACACCCTTAGCTTTATTTACAGTTGCAGCTATATGGGTGTTGAAACACATCTTATGATCAAAAAGGACTCCGAGGTCATTTGAACTCGAAATTCGCTCAAGGACATGATTTCCTAGAACATATGAGACAAAATGTTGAGCGCGACGGTAAAATGTCATAAGATTGCATTTGGAAAGGTTCAGAAAAAGAAGATTAGTTGAACACCACAATAGTAGTTCACTTAGATCAAGTTGAAGGCGTGTGTGCAAATACCAATCAGAGTAAGAAAGACAGATTTTGACATCATCAGCATACATTAGTGTAGTGAGTATGTTATAACTTGAGGAAGGTCGTTCACAAATAAAATAAACAGAAGCGGGCCCAGATGACTTCCCTGTGGCACACCTGAAGTAACATTAACAGTATTTGACAACACGTTAGAAAACAAAACACGTTGAGTACGGTTAGAGAGATAGGACAAAATCCAATCAAGAAGATTCGTTGGGAACCCTAATAAAGAGAGCTTTTGAATAAGCAGAGCATGGTTCACAGAATCGAATGCCTTGCTGAATATAAAAGGATGCAATTGGCTCGTGGCTTTCTGTTTGAATACTGTGATGAGGTACTAGTATTTTATCATCGGTTCGCACAGTACAACCATGTATTATTGTTGAAATTCCTTGTTGGGGATGATCAATTAGTAATTGATTTGAGTTTTTACATTGAATTCTAGCATTAGTGTTGTAGCATATTGGGTATTAGAAACCTTCGAGGAAGGCTGAGCAGGTGATGGTTCGTCTCCCGTCCGGGCACGTGCTTGTTCCGGCTTCCGTCTCATCGGCAAGAAATGGGGTGGTTTTTATTTCCAAGGACGGACGGGACACAGCTCTACTCCAACAATCATAACACAGATACAGTAACGTTCATTAAAATTTCACGTGCAGCGAAGTATCGGACACAAAAACGAACATGAGCAAATACACATAACCACGCACACGGACACATACACACATACGAATCGTGACACGGTGTTGTTGTGACCACTTATGCCCACCCTACCATGATCACCGCTCCCGTTTCATCCGGTGATCCTATAAAGAAGGTTTTTACAGCCTCCTATCCAACCACATTACCCTTCTTTGCCCAGCATGGCCCCCGCATATAGAACTCTAGCACCAATTCATGTTAAATACTATAGCTTCTTATACGTGGCGCTACCACAAGCTCATCGTCAGTGTTGTTGCTTCGCGAACACTCGCTTTCTGTCAGGTACTGCTTATTCTCGGTACCTGGGGATGCCCGCTTATTCGCAGCTAACCTACCTACCGAGATAGGTTCTTAGCTATCCACAATAACAGTTCTACAGTGGCGGTGCGATTGCAAGATAGTGGAATCACTCGTCATTAAAGGATATCGTCCAGGCGCTGATCCAGAATTCGCTATCTGGAGCGGAATGTTTCGTTTGTTGATGTTTTGGAAACTTTTTTGTTTACTTATACGCAGGTATCTGCTCGAGGGTTTTAATTTCTAAGTAAACGATTGTTCTTGGCACTGATCTGCACCAAATTGCTTGGTTATTTTAGCCGGTCTGCCAAATAATGCAATAAGATCGTTTAAAATCAGTGCGCACACGAGTCGGTGTACGAAATATATACATATTTCAATGCTTTAATTTGCATGCGTCAGCTACGTGTCGGTACATGAAACCGCATACGACAGATATACGCAACTGTGGCTTAGAACACTCTTCATTATGTATAGAAAGGAAAAGTAATACAATTTGTTCGCTTCTGACCATTACAGATCTACCTAAGATGAATGCGAGGTTCGGAGAGGCAAAGTGAAGGGTCTCCGAACACTAAAAGTACTTGGAGAAGAGAAGGACGAAAGCGAGAGTGATCAGTCCAAAACCACGACTCGGAGAACGGAAGAGTTTGGCGCCAGCAAATATAGCACCAATTTCGCGGAAGAAATGAGCAACAGCAGAAGGCGGGAACATGCCGAAAGAAACTGAACATCCAGTACAACAACAAAGGAGACGCCAGCACGGCCAAAGTCGGGTCGCTTACATCCCACGATCCCGTTATTCATCAGTAGAAAGATCACCCGAAACCTCGCTGCCTAGGCGCAGAGGTTACCATTGGGGCCCGCATTAATCACCATTTTCACGAAGGGAGGGAGAGGTGTGAGGCGCAAAAGGAAGAAAGAAAAATATATACACGAAAATTTAAAAAAATAATATGTTAAGCCAACAAATATGGAACAAAAAATTAATCTATAGTTAATTTATTATAATCAATCATTATTCATATAAATGAGTAATAAAAAACGCAGATAAAGAAATATGAGGATTCATAAATACAACTCGTCCTTCGGAAGCTTTTGCGGTCGGTGATTACGAATTTGATGTCGGTTTTCTTGATTCGAGATGTATCGAGTTCTTTTCTTTTCAAAAGATCTATGTAGATGTAGGAAGGCTGGGGAGTTATTCGTTTTGAGTGAATCTGGCCTTATTGGATCCTCCATTTTGAATTTTTGAAAACTGACTTGAAATTCGTAATTATTGACTACGAAAGCCCCCGTATGGCGGGTTTCAAGCAAGTCCAATGCATTTTTCAAAAGAGTTTTCACCATGTTTCGACCATATTGGTTTTTTGATGATAGAAAAAAACTGCCGTGATAGAGCAAATCTGACCTCGGATTCGTTTTCAAGGCCCCAAAATACATAGGGATATGATACTATGGTCATTCGCGCACTTTTTTTTTAGGTGACTGTGTAGTCTATTCGCACGAAGGACAAAATGTTGAAGGAGATAAGTTGAGTTGTAAACTCGAACTTTTTTATTTTCTAAGCCTATGGAATATGGACTGGATATATTGGGGACCCTAACTTAATTGCAAACTAAGACCAATGCTAAGAATAGGAGGGATTTGCGGCACTTATTCCCACAATCATCCCTTACAATGACACCTAATGTATGCATACCACATGCTTTAATAATTGTGTCGACAGATTGAGTCCTTTCAGCTTTTGTGGCTTAACATCAGGTTTTTTTCAAATGTTCCTTTGAAACTTTTGAAACAATCTCCACTTTTCAAAATATGTTGTTGCTACATCTTCTTTTGATACTGGTGCTAGAAATGTGGTGCTAACTTGAAAATTTCCTTGGTGTCAAACTATCTTCGCCATTTTTATACCCGATACTCAAAATGAGTATACGGGTATATTAGATTTGTGGTGAAAATGGATGTGTGTAACGTCCAGAAGGAAGCGTTTCTGACCCCAAAAAGTATATATATTCTTGATCAGCATCAATAGCCAAGTCAACTGAGCCCTGTCTGTCTGTCCGTCTGTACGTCCCTATAAACGCCTAGTGCTCAGAGACTATAAGAGCTATAGCAACGACATTTTATATCCAGACTTCTGTGATATGCCACTGCTACAAGTGTATTTCAAAACTTCGCCCCGCCCACTTCCGCCCCCACAAAGAACGAAAATCTGTGGCATCCACATTTTTAAAGATACGATAAAACCAAAAACGCAGAATCGTAGAGGATGACTATATGTTCTAGAGTGTAAAATCTCAACCAGATCGTATAATTATTATAGCCAGAATCAAGAAAACAATTTCATTCTTTCTCGCTCTGTCTCTCTTTAACACACAGGTTTCATGGTCGGTTTTGTCAATTGCAAAATATGAGTTCAAGGATCGCAGAACCTATAAGAGCCAGAGCAACCAAATTTGGTATCTCCTGTGATATCGGACCTTGACCGTTTCGTGTCCAAATTTCGCCACACCCCCTTTCGCCCCCGCAAAGGACGAAAATCTGGGGCATCCACAAATCTCAGAGACTATTAAGGCTAGAGTAACCAAATTTGGTATCCGCACTTCTGTTAGATCTCACTATAAAACGTATATCTCAGAATTTCGCCCCACCCCCTTCCGCCCCCACAAAAGACGAAAATCTGTTGCATCCACAATATTGCACATTCGAGAAAACTAAAAACGCAGAATCATAGATAATGACCATATCTATCAGATTGCTGAATCTGGATCAGATCGGATCATTTTTGTAGCCAAAAGCAAGAAATCAATTTTCAGTGGCTACGCAGCGCCCGACGTCACGCTCAGACTGATTTTCTGTCTCTCTCGCACGCACTCTTTGTCGTGTCGTTTAATATTAGCGGCGTCTGCCGGAGGAGAGCCATACTGACTTAGTATCGGGTATAACTGTAGAGTTGCGGTCTCCGCAGCAACTCACAACGTTCCACCTCGTTTATTTTCTAAGCCTATGGAATATGGACTGGATATATTGGGGACTATAACTTAATTGCAAACTAAGACCAATGCTAAGAATAGCATTATTTACTTAAAAGAATAGCGCGGTGGCTAAAACTATTGTTTTTATACCACGTATCCATCCAACGATACCAGATTCCCAGCCCAATGAGTATGAGTCCTATTCGCAACTCCTTCCTGGCAAATTGAGGCCTTCCACCCACCGTTCCTGATCGGATAATCCAGACCGGAAAAAAAACGAGGAGCATTCCTCCAACATTGGCCAGAAAGAACAGGAAGGAAGGAAAGACACACAAACAAAAGAAAGAAAGACGAAAAAGAATAGTAATAAGCTCGATGAATCGGGATGCATCATAGGAGCCCGCTTGATCACTTACAACGGTGGCAATAGTTTAATAACCCACTGCGCTGATCCATCCTAAAGTGGCAAAGCCAAAACAAACTAGAAACACATCTATCCCGATACTGGTTGGGAATGTAAGGTCACATCTACATTCCACAATTTTTCACAATCATTTGGGCCTTGCCGGTGTGTTGTCAGTTGCGACAACTCGGGCCCCACGTTGGGCGCCAAATAATAAACTAACTGTAGCATATTGGGTATTAGAAACCTTCGAGGAAGGCTGAGCAGGTGATGGTTCGTCTCCCGTCCGGGCACGTGCTTGTTCCGGCTTCCGTCGGCAAGAAATGGGGGGGTTTTTATTTCCCAGGACGGGCGGGACACAGCTCTACTCCAACAATCATAACACAGATACAGTAACGTTCATTAAAATTTCACGTGCAGCGAAGTATCGGACACAAATACGAACATGAGCAAATACACCTAACCACGCACACGGACACATACACACATACGAATCTTGACACGATGTTGTTGTGACCACTTATGCCCACCCTACCATGATCACCGCTCCCGTTTCATCCGGTGATCCTATAAAGAAGGTTTTTACAGCCTCCTATCCAACCACATTACCCTCCTTTGCCCAGCATGCCCCCCGCATATAGAACTCTAGCACCAATTCAGTTAAATACTATATTTCATGTTGAACAATCGAGCGCGCATCGCAACTAGTAATTAATTAAATGATTAACTCTTAATCATACCATTTCGATTGAAATATAACTTACAAATTTAAAGAAGGCAGTGTAACTTTTTATATTAGGTAAATAGATAAATAATTAAATATGCAAACGAAAGGCTATTCAGGCAATATAAAACTGTGCGCAGCGATCGGTATGGCAGGGCAGTTATTTAATTGCATTAATTGCAAGCAAACGCAAGCAGAAAGCAGAAAAGAGAGTCAGAGCGACCAGCCTCGCCTCTTCCCTTTTGCGCCTGGTTCGTAAGAGAACTGTTTCTTATGCGCGGCGGATGGTTGCGCTTGTGTTTGCCAGCGGGGCATGAGGGAGAGCGCACAGCCTCTCTTAGGCGAAGAAGCTCTTGACTACGTGAGGTTTTTTTTCTGGTTATGCAATAACTCGTTGCTAATAACACCCAAACTCCAATATATGTACATTTGTATTATATTCTTTTTTTATACCCGATACTCAAAATGAGTATTGGGGTATATTAGATTTGTGGTAAAAGTGGATGTGTGTAACGTCCAGAAGGAATCGTTTCCGACCCCATAAAGTATATATATTCTTGATCAGCATCAATAGCCGAGTCGATTGAGCCCTGTCTGTCTGTCCGTCTGTCCGTCCGTCCGTCCGTCCGTCCGTCCGTCCGTCCGTCCGTCCGTCCGTCCGTCCGTCCGTCCGTCCCCTTCAGCGCCTAGTGCTCAAAGACTATAAGAGCTAGAGCAACGATGTTTTGGATCCAGACTTCTGTGATATGCCACTGCTACAAGTGTATTTCAAAACTTCGCCCCGCCCACTTCCGCCCCCACAAAGAACGAAAATCTGTGGCATCCACATTTTTAAAGATACGATAAAACCAAAAACGCAGAATCGTAGAGGATGACTATATGTTCTAGAGTGTAAAATCTCAACCAGATCGTATAATTATTATAGCCAGAATCAAGAAAACAATTTCATTCTTTCTCGCTCTGTCTCTCTTTAACACACAGGTTTCATGGTCGGTTTTGTCAATTGCAAAATATGAGTTCAAGGATCGCAGAACCTATAAGAGCCAGAGCAACCAAATTTGGTATCTCCTGTGATATCGGACCTTGACCGTTTCGTGTCCAAATTTCGCCACACCCCCTTTCGCCCCCGCAAAGGACGAAAATCTGGGGCATCCACAAATCTCAGAGACTATTAAGGCTAGAGTAACCAAATTTGGTATCCGCACTTCTGTTAGATCTCACTATAAAACGTATATCTCAGAATTTCGCCCCACCCCTTTCCGCCCCCACAAAAGACGAAAATCTGTTGCATCCACAATATTGCACATTCGAGAAAACTAAAAACGCAGAATCATAGATAATGACCATATCTATCAGATTGCTGAATCTGGATCAGATCGGATCATTTTTGTAGCCAAAAGCAAGAAATCAATTTTCAGTGGCTACGCAGCGCCCGACGTCACGCTCAGACTGATTTTCTGTCTCTCTCGCACGAACTCTTTGTCGTGTCGTTTAATATTAGCGGCGTCTGCCGGAGGAGAGTTATACTGACTTAGTATCGGGTATAACCGTAGAGTTGCGGTGTCCGCAGCAACTCACAACGTTCCCCCTCGTTTTTTTTTGTTTCGGATCGCTTACGGCATTCCTTTGCTTGGTTTCAATAAACCCGTTGAAACAGCGATGGAAGCGCTTCCATGGACTGCGGCAACGTTCCTAAAACGAAAACTGGAGAAATAATTTTACAAAAAAAAACTCTCGTTCTCCTCCGCGGTTCAACTGTGGTTCACTTTCGCCCTGTCACACATTTCACTTGCGCTTTCATCCGAAGGAACTTACAACAAAAAAAAAAAAATGAAAGAAATTTACTAAGCTAATTAAACTAATGACACTATAAAATAAACTAGGAATCAGCGGTTACACTGTTAAACGGTTAAGCGACAGTCGTTGCCGCCGGCTTCACATCTGGCACTCCTCGGCCCTTCGTAAGAGGAAAATAAATCAGGTCTAGGTCCAGATCTATAGTTCGGGTCGAAAGTGCTTGACCGTTTACATCACTTTTATAACTTCCGCAGAATTGGACGGCCTCCAATATATTCCGGCTCCGCGACACATAAACAGCCCGCGCCCGCAAGCGACTGATGAGCAGATCTTTTACCCCTCCCGCTTTGTGCTGTTCGGCCTAAGCGTTGGGAATTTTGGGTACGGAGCGGTAGTTGGGCGAGGAGCCCCCTCGTCGCGAGCGGAGACCCCAATATCGGGGAAATTGTTGTTGCGAGCTTTCGTATTGGGGTACCAAAAGATTGCCCGAATTGCAGGATTTATGTAGGCTTTGACTGCTGCCAAGATAGATCTGTAAACTCGCTCGGACGCGTTAGCTTGCGGAGCGTAAACGGCGGTGTAAGCGTGCTCTATGCCATAATTCTGAAGCAAGGAGTTGAATGCATGGGACTTAAATTGGACGCCGTTTTCCGAGACTAGCTTTACTGGCACTCCAAAGCAGTGAAACAATTGTTCCTCAATGTATGGTACGATGGCATCGGCGGTAAATTTTCTTACGGGTTTAATAAACGGAAATTTGGAAAAATATCCCGACATTCCCACTACGACTTCTAGGATACGGTCCCAGAAAATCTACGTAGAGCTTCTGAAAGAAACGTTCGGTGTCCCCGGTTTTTGCGAGTGGCGGTCCCAAAGGTCTATTCGGATGCTTAGTACACTTGCAAATTTCACATCTGTTTATGAACTCTTTGGCATCTTTTAACAACGTAGGCCAATAATAGTAGCGCTGAATAGTAGTGCCTCCGTGTGCAGATAGTGCGTGCTCGAGGGCCATTTTCAGGACCGAATCTATGAGCCCCTTGGGAATCTAAATTTTCCAACAGAGTTCATCTGCTACCCTTTCACCTGTTGCGTGCTCGGTGCGACGACATATATGCTTGCCTACCACCTTTACATCTGGCATCTGAGCCTGATTACTCGCTACTTTAGCCCTAAGGGAAACGAAATCCGTCGAACTAAAGTGCTCCGAATCCAAATCGATCCTTTCTGCTGGTTCGATCTCTGACAAATCTGGGGAAAAGACCCGAGACAAGGCGTCTGGAACGATGTTTCGAGACCCTTTGCGGTGGCTAATATTAAAGGA
The DNA here is from genome assembly GCF_003369915.1 of Drosophila miranda. Classification (NCBI taxonomy): domain Eukaryota; kingdom Metazoa; phylum Arthropoda; class Insecta; order Diptera; family Drosophilidae; genus Drosophila; species Drosophila miranda. The sequence goes on from NC_046674.1 coordinate 41,986,562, forward strand.
ATACCCCTGAAGCTTCAAAGCCCATCTGGCCAGTATGCTTCTCAGATCTGATTGGGACATCAGCCACTTCAAGGAGGCATGGTCGGTTATCACCGCAAATTGATGTCCCTCTACATATGCGCAAAATTTCTTGATGCTCAGAATGGCAGCTAAACATTCCTTTTCCGTCACCGAGTAAGCACGTTGACACTTATTCAATTTTCGTGACATAAACGCAATTGGTACTTCATCGCCCTCTTCGTTTATCTGCATCAGTACCAGATCCAGTTTTCTGGTGGAGCGAAGCGATTGCGGTTCTCCGTAGAACCTGCCACCGGGCCAGAAGGCTGCTCCAGCGAGCCAGAGGCACACCGCGCTTGGCCCGATGCAGCGAGACCTACAAAGCGGCGAGGAAGGATCTAAAGACCGCCATAAGGAACAGCAAGAGGGAATGCTTCCTTAAGCTGTGTGATGCCGCAGAAGAGGACCCCTGGGGAGGCGCGTACAGGATGGTGGTGAAGAGGCTGAGCGCGGGCAGCAAAGCCCCAACAGATCCAGAGGCACTGGAGGGAATAGTCAGCGCACTGTTTCCTCGAGGACGGCAGATCCCTAGCTCCCTGCGGTTCGAGCATAGCCCGAGCGACATCTGCGAGGTTACGGAAGCCGAGGTGTTTCAGGCAGGCAGAAACCTGATACCTAGGAAGGCTCCGGGTTGTAGTAGCCAGCACAAAATATAGGGAATTGGTTATCTTCTTTCGTCTCGAGAGACCCCCTAGTGATCTTTCAAATGATCAAGCTTTAGCCGCTCTTAAGGTTGGATCAAAGCTTTAGCCGCTCTTAAGTCCGAACGCCCACGCACACACGATTGCACAGTTAAGCTATGCTGTGCATTAGACGATCGTCTAATGCTGCTCGAATGTTCTAGATCATACGATTGCACAGTTAGTAAAAAGCTCTGCTGCACAGGCTACTCAGTCCATCGTCTATTACTGCTTTGAACAAAAGAAGAAAGTTGATCGATCTGTAAAGGCGTGATAATTCCCGAGTGCGAGCAACATAGACAGTGCACACATATATATATAGTGCTGTCCGGAAAATATATATATTTCCACATATATATGCTGGAAGCATATAATTACAAGTGCCGTACAGTCCAGTGGTCAGTGAATAAGAAGAATTTAGTGCAGATATATTTGGGGAAAAAAGGTATGTTTTCATATTAATGCCGTGCACGTGCTGACATAACCTATGTTGCAGGGAAGTGTACCTAAGCTGCCCCATCGCGGTATAGTCTCGAGAAGACCACCCTGGGAGCTGGCTTAGGCGTACAGTTGTCGAGGTCTCTCCAACCATAATTCATCTTTTCTGGATCTTATATTACCACCGAGTTCGGAATCTCCAAAGATCCAAGTGAACCAGATCAGCCTCAATTGCCAAGAATATTTAGTGCTGCTCAGTCATAAATAACTAAATATAGGCTTGGCGGAAGATTCGTCAGTACGGCCAGGAACCATATACATCGCACCTGTTGACCTCTAACCAACTTCAGGCGGGCAAGAGTCTACAAAGCAGCCGCACGGGATCGAGTTTTGTCCAATTTACATTTAATTCATTATCAAGTTCCAACGCATAAACATCAGCAGTTTAACGTAATGTAACTGAAACTTTATTAACACCCCTCTTTGATGTTACGCGCGTACATATTTACATACATATGTGCATATGCACACTAAATTGTCTTTCGTTTGTTACTTTTTGGTTCAATTTTCGCGATAGAGCATAACCATTAAATTTCTGTCTGTATTATGAAAACCAAAACAACTGGCTGATGACTATGCGACGGTGTTTGTAGCGTAATTGTATTGTATGCATTATATATTTATGATTTCCATATTTTAAACAGCTGCGGTCAACATCTACGACATCATTGGGCCCAACGATCAGCGTAAGACAATAACGCCGGAGTGAGTAATTATGTACAGCGAACAGTAGTTTGGTCAAAAGAACCTATTGGCTTGAAAGTGTAGATATGCATACAACGTATAATGATTCAAACCCGTCTGCTCAGTGTGTATAATGTGCCCCAGTCTGATCTAGCTTTTGTTTACGATTTCGATTCTTATTCTCTCGTTATATATATATATATATATATCTATACCCTAATAATTTTCATGCTTTAAAATAATGAATTGATAACTAAACTTATATGATAATTAGGATTAAGGGAATATTACCCACAAATTAGAACCTAAGTCAATTGTTGTGTTTCTACAACTGCAACGTAATGAATATTGAAATTGAAGTCTCACATTATATTAAAATATGAATCGTTTTGAGTTTAAATGAATCTTTAAAATCATAAAAATGGTCTGTCGAGTATCCGTGCCAGGATCTTATAAAATGTGGTAAATCTTAGTAAAGGATTCATCAAGGGACAATGCAAGAACTCGAACGCATTGTCATGGTAGGGTGGGTACAGAAGAGAGGGACAATCAACACCTAGGTTCTCTCTAAATAGAAATGGTTCAGTAGGGCTTTTATATGGCGTGTCGGCGCTATCAGTATTTCAGTTTACTTTGTTTTATAGTTTCCCGTAAAGTGCACTATTTAAATGTAGTGGAGTACGATAGTACAATTAGGTGAGGAAGAACCCCGACCATCCGGCGAGCTAGACCCGAGCCTAGCAAGAGTGCACACGACCAACCCTATTTGTACGCCGTCCTTAAGGTCAGTCATAGTCATCTGCTGAGATCAAGGGCCTATATATCTGTTTACATATATATATTTAAACTCTGGTACACTACACATTTATGGCGCCCAACGTGGGGCCAGGCAACTTGCCTTAGAATCTAAAACCAATTCAGAGCCGATATTAAAATTTGGATTTACTATATCTTACTATATAGGCCGTTTATTTTAATAAGACAAGCAAATCTTGCCTTGGTTCTACAAGCTCAACCGGTAATACATCAAAATTTCAACGACACATTTTCTTTTGCAAAATATTGCATAAAGATTAAAGATTTCAAAATTTATACTTGGACTCGGTTTTCGGACTTAGCAACTGCAATTAATTTGATTCGGATTGGTTGACCAAAACTGACCTATAGTATCGAATTGTGAGTATCAGAGACAGTTATGCAATACCATACAGTGATCAGAATAAACAGGAATTGTTTTAGGATTTTGCGGTTCCAGTTCATTTCATTTTGGATTGACCGACTAAAGCAAACCTGCTTTTTCACTTTAGGCATCTTGAGTTATTCGGATTTACAATTTTATATTGCCAAATCGCGATAGTTATAATAGAACTTATAAATAGTCCATATTAACGAAAATAGGAAAGCCTACTGAAACCAAATAGATATTTTGTAAGTATTCTGGCATGTGGGAAAGACAGACATTGTTATTACCATTAATACCTTCTTATATAATTTTTTTTACTATTTTTTTTTCTTTAATTCCTTAAATATTGTCTGGTATACAATGGCTGTAAGGCGAAGTACAGATGATATAACAACTGCTTTGCAGGAAGCAGAACCATTTTGTGGAATTTGCAACGAAGTATTGGGAACTAGTGAGATTATAGCCAAGACACAAATTCCATAAGCTTTGTATTTTGGAACAGATTAGGACAAACCCAAAATGTCCCACCTGTTCATTAGATTGTTCTGCTCTGGCACTAGCATTCTCTAACAACACGTTGTTAGCCGAGCTTAACGCCGAAGGAACACGTCCAACTAGTGCTAACGAATCTTTTAGCACAATAGACGGAACGTCTAATCGACCTAAAAAGGGCCAAAAGTTTATTAGAAGGGGTATGAATACGAGATCCAGGTTATCGCTCACCAACAGAAACTGAAACCAACAACACAACCCTTCCAATAACCACTCAAGTGGAAATCGCTAACTACGTCCAGTCTGCTGTAAGCATTCAACAGGCTCAGTTAATGGAACAACTAACTTCATTTTTAGGCAAAACAATTGAATCTTCAATTCAAAATCAATTAGCGTCACTCCAGTTGACACAGCCAGAACATATCACACCCGATGTTTCCGGTGACAATAACATTAACCAAACGAATAACGTGGGTATCGGTCAAGCACGAGATAGTCACGCAGAAGTTCTTTTAGATTTTTCAAGAGCGAGTGCAAATCGAAGTAATTCGAGCTCACACGTAGCACCAGCAAAAGTTTCCAGTATAATGCAGAATTGGCTCATTAAATTCGATGGTTCAAAAACATGCATGAGGATGGATGAGTTTATTTATCGAGTACGTTCTCTAACGCAACAAAATCTTTATAACAATTATCAATTGCTTTGTGATCACTTGTATCTTTTATTCGCGGGAAAAGCTAGGGATTGGTACTGGAAATTCCATCGAACTTACCCAAACTTTAATTGGGATACGTTTTGTATAGAGTTTAGACGAAGATTTGAAGATGTTGAGACCGACTATGATATCTGGGAAAAGATTAGGAAACGTCGTCAGGGCGAAAACGAATCCTTCGATGACTTTCAATATGCTATCGAAGATCTCGTGGATAGGCTTCAAAATTCGGTTACAGAAGAAGATGTTGTGAATCTACTTATTAGAAATTCCAAGCCCACTCTTCACCACGAGCTTCTTCACTTAAAGATTGCCAACAGATCGCTATTACGACGAGAGGTACGTAAGCACGAGCAGTTTTATAACGATATAAAATCGGTCAAGCAAAGGACTCTTCGCTCATACGTATTGGAATTGTCAGGTCCAGACGATAGCGAGCAGCTATTCGATGACTTGGTCGAGCATAATGAAGTGTGTCAAATACAACGTCGTACTTCACAGACAGTTCCAACTTGCTGGAACTGTGACAACAAAGGTCATAAATTTGACGATTGTGTAGGTCCTCGTAAGATCTTTTGCTACGGGTGTGGAACAAAAGATACTTACAAGCCGGTATGTCCCAAATGTAACCCTCCGGGAAACCTGCAGAAGGATGTGTTAAACAACAACAAGCAGACTCATCCTTAGAACAAAGTTTGCAAGAATCACCTACTAGTTTAACGAACGACCAAAGTTTAAGGAAGCCTAAGATCAGCTCACAAACAGTAGAGGAAACCCTGCTTACGGCATATCATTATTCATTTACTTCTTTACCTGAAAGGGAAGCAAATTATATTACAACACGTAAGAAAATTTTTGATAAGATAGATAATTTTAAATTTGTAAGAAAGCCCAAACGTTCAACTAAACGTTTAAGACAATTTTGGAAGATGTGTAGTGGCCAGTTGTGACTCTAAAACTCCAGAGAACAGCTTGGGAAGTACGGCCCTCGCGTTTAACATTAACTCTGCTCTTTACAAAAACAAGATAAGAGATCAATTACAAGAGAGCAGTAGTTAAAGCTTCCATTGAAGAGCTTAATGTCTAATTTAGAGAAGCAGCGTGGATCTGTGGGAGTTATGTTTTAAAGCTTTACTAGAAATCATACGATTACTCCGTTAGTCGTGGAAGCTATGTGTAAGCTTTGCTTAGCATCGTACGATTACTCCGTTATCTAGGGAAGCAAGGTGTAAGCTTTGTCTAAAATCGTACGATTACCCCGTTGGTTGTGGAAGGTAAAGTTCCGATCGTAAGGGCTAATGCAAGTAATAGAACTTCTGGCTAGATCATTGCTATAGTGAAGCTGTGCGAATTCGGATGTGTCTTTTTATACAAATATATAGATCCAAGTGAATTTGAAAACGTTGTGCAATCAAACACGTGCCAAGTAAATTGAAGTTCTGGTGGACTACATTATTCCTTTTGGATTAAGAAAAAATAAAAGGGCTGGAAATCTTACTACGTTCGACACTGGGAAAGAAAAACCAATTGACCCCCCCTCCAAGAACGAGGTCGTCAAAGTCCATCGATTTCTTAGTAGATCTGGGAAAGACCTCGGATTTCCCAGGAACCAGCATCTACATAAACCAACGATAACTACAACCAAATAAACCAGAAAGAGCCGTCCGAAGATATACTAGAGTGAAACCCGAAGTTATGTGGAGGCATACTTGAGCTGAAGTACATTTTGGAGTAAGACGAGAAGAATAGTTTTCTTGCGAATTCGGAGAAACTAATATGCCGCACTCGTCACCCTTCTCGCTTATGAATTAAGCGCGCGGCTAAGGCTTTCCAATGTAGTTCTTCGCAATGTGTGGAGTGGCTCTCAAACTGTGAAAATGAAACATTATTCTGCGGCGATCCACACTGCCGTTTAATAGTCGTCGTGTGAAAATGTACCAAAGTATTAGTTTTGAGTCTCGTCATGAGATTTTCCATTTATTAAAGATTAGGCTACGCACTAACTATTTTTGTATTGTCTAGATTTAAAAAGAAAAAAAAAAAACCAATAATGTATATAATTACCCATAATTAGAAATTAGCGCAAATGAAAACCACATTTTTTTAAGATCCGCCGTTGAGTGGCAAATCGTCGTCGTACGGGTATGGAAATGGAAAGAAAATCGGTGTTTCATCCGAATTAGAAGTGAAGACCTGTATATTCATAATTTTTCTCCCTTCCTCAGAATATGTTCCTACGTCGCCCCTTAAGCTCAACGGACACGCCGGATAATTCGTATAAAGTATGAGTGAGTTACGAAACTTCCTTAAACGGAATTCTCGAGTATTTTCGAAATATATATCTGTCTTATAAAACTTCTATTCCGGTATATAAAACAACCATATCCGTGCCATAATTTAAAGCGGATCGGCTACTAATTTTTCTTTCACGTTTGCCTTCTAGTTATATAATTATCATATTTTTCTCTTCTTTCCAATTTAATTTCTTTTACGCCATATTCTCTACACATAAGTCCTATATACATATATACATATAACTAGGTATAACTGGATACTATTTCCTCCTTCTTTATTTAATTACTTTATTCTAAGTTTATACTTATCTGGAAAACCATGAAGTCCAAACCCTTAAATTTTGAATTATTAAATAATAATTAGTAGATAATAATGGAACATTAAACCTTTCGTGTTTGTCCTGAGTAGAGCCTGAGGAAGTCCGATGATCAAATAGAGATGCGCTCGATTAGGGTTATGCTGTCGATTAAACGGCATACAAAGGTAGGGAGGGTAGAGAAGGGGTCAAAGTCATCTGAGTTCCCCAAGAGCGACGGAATATAGCCTGACTATTTGTCGGTAGTCGGTTAAACAGTTAGTTAAAATTCACATTCTTTTCTTTTTGATTTCTTTTGTAGAGTTCCTTTTGAACATTAAATCAAGTGTACCTAAAACATCTTTGCGAATGTGTTCGTATAGCAGATAGGAGAGTAGGAAAGATCCCACGACATTCCGGCGAGCTAGTTAGAGCATAGCTAGAGGTACACGTTCCGAAATCCTGCTATACTATTGGTGTCTGACCGTCAAAAAAAGTATGTACAACCTCCATCCGTACATACAATCTCACACCTCTCCGAATATGAATTTCTGGCACATTACATAGATTGGCGCCCAACGTGGGGCCAGAGTACGAGTTACTACTGGTTAAAACCCCCAAAAACTTTGCTCGTTGCAATTTTAAATTCCACATTAAAATTAATACTTCCCGTCCAACTACTGTAACGGAGGATATTGATGGAATTTTGGGTTTAAGATTCTGAGTTTCGGAATACCTAACCAAATAGAATCCGCCAGGTAGCAAGGGATGGAAACTGATTTTTTTTTGTTACCAGAATTAATTTGCGAATATACGACAGCTATTCACAAAGGCGGATAGATCGGCCAAATTTTAATATGATAACCCCAAAAGAGTTTATGAGGGAAGAGTATCGATGGCTTTCGGAAGTCTAATTTTCTAGATATAGATTTGGAAATTAGCCATTGCCAAGGTTACTGACCACATAAACATACCATAGACCAAATTAGATTTCATTGAGGTTATATTCCGGCGACAAGAGAAAGCGTATATCGGACGGAGTCAAGCTCGAAAAGGACAAATATTGGGTATTTAGGAAAATTTTGTAGAATTTATTGAAGCTTTGGTCCTATAATTAGGGATTTCCACATTTAGTGATCAGAACTCGTATTACTGGGTTACCTTAACATGTCACCAGTACAACGTACCCCAAGGGGCAAGGCGTCGGGTGACGTGGACGCCCCGATCTGTGGTATATGTCAAGAAGCCATAAGAAGAAGTCAACTAATATGTACTGCATCTTGTGGGCACAGGTATCATGATACTTGCATGAAAGAATTCATGAAAAATAACAGAAATTGCCCCGTATGTAGGGCGGAGTTGAATCCGGAGGAACTTTCGTTTGATGAGAATACTCTAGCAGCCGAATTACCACCCGACATGGGTTCGGGTATAGTGCCGTTAGAAGGGGGATCCAACCCGGAGTCAAACGCTTCAGAGAGAGGACTTCAAAAGTCAAGAGGGGCTAGGCCTAAACAGGGACGGGGAACTACATCGCGCAGAGGGATGCATACTAGGTTGCAGTCTCAACAATTTCGGGATAATTCTTTGGGCAGTATCAGCCATAGGTCGGGCGAAGGAGATATGTCGGAAAGAACCCTTGAGGTTATACAAGCCCTGATAAAAGGTGAGCAGAAAGATATGATGGTGGAGCTAAGTTCATTCGTTAAGAATTTGATCGAAGAAAATCTACGCGGACAATTAGGTAGGATGACTATAGCTTCAGATAGCACGCCTGTGTAAGCGACAAGGCAAAATCACGAGCCTAATATAACAGGAAACTCGTTGTCTTCAGAAAATGAAAGGGAAAGGGGATTACCACATCCAAATGTCTCTAACAGGGCAATAGCTCCTGGGAAGGCCGCTAATATCTTAGCCAGTTGGCGACTAAAGTTTGACGGATCCAAAGACGCTATGCACGTCGACGACTTCCTTTACAGGGTTCGGTCACTTACATCCTCCACTTTAAATAACGATTACGAATTACTCTGTGACAATATGCATCTGCTTTTCTCGTCTAAAGCCAGCGGTTGGTTTTGGAACTTCCATAGAAAGAACCCACAGTTTTCTTGGCAAACTTTTTCTGCCTCATTTAGACAACGATTCGATGATGCTAAAGATGATTTCGACTTGTGGGAGTTGATTAGAAAACGCCGTCAGAGAGAGGGTGAATCGTTTGACGATTACCAGACGGCCGTCGAAGAATTAGTGTCCAGGCTCTCACACGAGGTTAGCGAAAATAAGTTAGTAGACATTTTAAAACGTAACACAAAAACGGCCCTCAGATATGAACTCTTGCATCTCAAAATCAGCGATCGAACTGGCCTGAGAGAAGAAGTTCGCAAGCATGAAAACTTCTGTAAAGACAACCATAACCCTTTTCCACGAGGTAAATTCAGCAAACCGAATGTAGCAGAAATACTTACGGACAATGAAGATATGGAGGAAGAAGACGTTTCGCAGATTTATCGTAAGAAACTGGTATGCTGGAACTGCGACCAGGAAGGGCATCGTTTTGATGATTGTTTAGGAGAAAGGCGAATTTTCTACTATGGGTGTGGTGCTAAGGATATTTATAAACCTCGATGCGTCAAATGTAACCCAGCGAAAAACTTGAAACGGGATGTACCGACCGGAGCCCAGTCAGTACATCCGACCAAGAACAGCAACTAAACGAAAGTAAACCAACTACCTTAAGAGGGCTTTCCGAAGGGGTAGTTGACGTAAAACCGGATATGATACTACACCAAATTTGTACAGGTATAGATGTAGCGACTCAAACGATGGAGAGCAAAGAGTTAGATTCAGAAAATGTGAATACGTGGTTTAAATTGATAATTAAGCCCAAACGATCGACGGTCCGGAGACGAGCGTTCTGGAAAAAGGTCCAATCTGTTCGAAAACGTTTAGTCTCAGCAGTTATTCTGAGTTCAGATAACCGATTGTACACGGAGGTAATGATCGAAGGGCAAACTTATAAGGTTTTGCTGGATTCAGGAGCAACCATTAGTTGTTTGGGTGGGAGAGCAGCAACCTTTTTAGCACATCACCTACAGTCTCAGAAGTGTTTGGGAACCATACGCACTGCCAGCAACGAAGCTTGTACCGTAGTGTTCAAATTGGTGGTCCCGATTGAATTCCGTAAAATAGTTAAGGAAGTAGAGTTCTTTATCATACCAGATTTAAAGCAAGATGTTTATTTAGGAGTTGACTTTTGGAAAGATTTCGGTCTTCTATCCCAATTATTGACCCGAGAAGGAACTGTGAGCTGTTTGGAGAATAGAGACGACACGATTATGAAGGAAACGCCTAAAATGCATTTCCTAAATGAAGAACAAAGGAACCAATTAGAGGCGGTAATAAGAACCTTCCCGTCATATGAATGCGACGGACTAGGTCGTACACACCTAATACAACATTCTATGGTAATCAATGCCGAAGTACCCGTCAAACAACGACATTGGCCCATTTCCCCCGCGAAAGAGAAAGTGATGTTCGAAGAAGTAGAGAAGATGATTAAGCTGGGCGTGATAGAACCTTCAAATAGTCCATGGAGTAGCAATTGCGTCCTAGTAAAGAAAGGGAACAAGAATAGGTTATGCCTTGATTCTCGAGAGATCAACAAATATACCCGAAAAGATGCATACCCCCTTCCCCATATAGATGGGATACTCAGTCGATTGCCACCTGCCAAATACATAACGGGACTCGATATGAAGCATGCTTATTGGCAAATTCCCCTAGAGGAGTCTTCACGCCAATACACCGCGTTTACCATACCTAACCGACCGCTGTATCAATACAAAGTTATGCCTTTTGGTCTAACCAATGCCTCACAAACCCTCTGTCGTTTAATGGATAAGGTAATACCTGCTAACTTGCGTACGAGAGTGTTTGTTTACCTCGATGACTTACTAATTTTATCAGACGATTTCGAATCCCATTTAATGTTACTGAGAGAAGTTGCAGTAGACTTACGAAAGGCTAATCTTACGATAAACATTGCCAAGTCGCACTTTTGCATGCGTGAGATTAAGTATCTGGGGTTCATCATTGGATACGGACAGGTAAAGACGGATCCGAGTAAAATTGAAGCTATTAAAGAATTCCCCGTTCCCAAGACGGTGAAACAATTGCGACGATTCCTTGGTCTTGCTGGGTGGTACCGTCGTTTCGTCGACAATTATGCAACGGTAAGTTGCGCCCTCACAGAACTATTAAAAAAACCGAAAGCGTATGCGTGGAACCCTTTGGCCAATCAGGCATTTGAAAAACTTAAACAGTGCTTGACGTCAGCTCCCATTTTGTCTACTCCTGATTTCTCAAAACCCTTTTTGCTGTTATGTGATGCTAGTACTGTAGGAATTGGTTGTGTGTTAGCTCAGAAAAACGAAGAAGAAGAAGAATTACCCGTAGCATTCATGTCCGAGAAGCTATCTAAAGCTCAGAAAAACTACTCAGTCACGGAATTAGAATGTTTAGCGGTGATAAAGGGAATTAAAAAGTTTCGTGCTTATGTAGAAGGTCAGGCATTCGAGGTGATAACCGATCATGCCTCATTACAATGGCTTATGCGTCAGAAGGAGTTGTCTGGTAGATTAGCTCGATGGGCCATAAAACTACAGGGATTCTCTTTTGAGATAACGCACCGGAAGGGCTCACTAAACGTGGTAGCGGATGCCCTATCGCGTAAAGAGGAAATTACTGTTTCTGAAATGGAAGAGCAGGGTCCGATAGTTGATCTATCTGCCGCAGAATTTAAATCACCAGAATATATGACCTTAATTGATAATATTCGCGCTAAGCAAGACAAATTACCAGACTTGAAGATTCTCAATGATTTTGTCTACAAAAGAACCGAACCTGATCAGGGAAATAATGGTGTAGATAATCTATCTTGGAAATTGTGGATTCCTAGGGAACTCACCCAAGGTGTAATCTCACGGGCCCATGACCCGCCCAATGCCGCCCACAGTGGAGTAGGGAAAACCATCGAAAAGATTAAAAGATATTTGTTTTGGCCAAAAATGAACAAGCAAATACGTGAGTATGTAGCTCATTGGCAAAGACTATGAGTTGCTTCGCCACTTAAGACTCTTATCGGAGGATAGCCGCATTAGTTATCCGGAAGCACTACAAATTATTCGCGAATCGGCAAAGAAAAAGGTGAAAGAGTCACATGAACAAAATGCTAGGCGATATAATCTACGCTGTCGGAAAGTAGAGTTTAAGGTTGGAGAGCCAGTACTTGCCCGCAATTTCTGCCAAAGCAATGCTATTAAAAAGTTCAATGCAAAGTTAGCGCCGGTTTTTATTTCAGCCGTGGTATCTAGACGAGTTGGCTCATCAACTGAAGAACGAACAGGGTAAAAACTTAGGAATATTTCACCTCAAAGACATACAAGTGAAACACTAGGCAACTGTCCTTTTTCCGTTTAGGCTTCGCCAGTTAAAACTAGCGCTTCCTCAACTGTGGTGTAGTGGCCAGTTGTGACTCTAAAACTCCAGAGAACAGCTTGGGAAGTACGGCCCTCGCGTTTAACATTAACTCTGCTCTTTACAAAAACAAGATAAGAGATCAATTACAAGAGAGCAGTAGTTAAAGCTTCCATTGAAGAGCTTAATGTCTAATTTAGAGAAGCAGCGTGGATCTGTGGGAGTTATGTTTTAAAGCTTTACTAGAAATCATACGATTACTCCGTTAGTCGTGGAAGCTATGTGTAAGCTTTGCTTAGCATCGTACGATTACTCCGTTATCTAGGGAAGCAAGGTGTAAGCTTTGTCTAAAATCGTACGATTACCCCGTTGGTTGTGGAAGGTAAAGTTCCGATCGTAAGGGCTAATGCAAGTAATAGAACTTCTGGCTAGATCATTGCTATAGTGAAGCTGTGCGAATTCGGATGTGTCATTTTATACAAATATATAGATCCAAGTGAATTTGAAAACGTTGTGCAATCAAACACGTGCCAAGTAAATTGAAGTTCTGGTGGACTACATTATTCCTTTTGGATTAAGAAAAAATAAAAGGGCTGGAAATCTTACTACGTTCGACACTGGGAAAGAAAAACCAATTGACCCCCCCTCCAAGAACGAGGTCGTCAAAGTCCATCGATTTCTTAGTAGATCTGGGAAAGACCTCGGATTTCCCAGGAACCAGCATCTACATAAACCAACGATAACTACAACCAAATAAACCAGAAAGAGCCGTCCGAAGATATACTAGAGTGAAACCCGAAGTTATGTGGAGGCATACTTGAGCTGAAGTACATTTTGGAGTAAGACGAGAAGAATAGTTTTCTTGCGAATTCGGAGAAACTAATATGCCGCACTCGTCACCCTTCTCGCTTATGAATTAAGCGCGCGGCTAAGGCTTTCGCATGTAGTTCTTCGCAATGTGTGGAGTGGCTCTCAAACTGTGAAAATAAAACATTATTCTGCGGCGATCCACACTGCCGTTTAATAGTCGTCGTGTGAAAATGTACCAAAGTATTAGTTTTGAGTCTCGTCATGAGATTTTCCATTTATTAAAGATTAGGCTACGCACTAACTATTTTTGTATTGTCTAGATTTAAAAAGAAAAAAAAAAAATCCAATAATGTATATAATTACCCATAATTAGAAATTAGCGCAAATGAAAACCACATTTTTTTAAGATCCGCCGTTGAGTGGCAAATCGTCGTCGTACGGGTATGGAAATGGAAAGAAAATCGGTGTTTCATCCGAATTAGAAGTGAAGACCTGTATATTCATAATTTTTCTCCCTTCCTCAGAATATGTTCCTACGTCGCCCCTTGAGCTCAACGGACACGCCGGATAATTCGTATAAAGTATGAGTGAGTTACGAAACTTCCTTAAACGGAATTCTCGAGTATTTTCGAAATATATATCTGTCTTATAAAACTTCTATTCCGGTATATAAAACAACCATATCCGTGCCATAATTTAAAGCGGATCGGCTACTAATTTTTCTTTCACGTTTGCCTTCTAGTTATATAATTATCATATTTTTCTCTTCTTTCCAATTTAATTTATTTTACGCCATATTCTCTACACATAAGTCCTATATACATATATACATATAACTAGGTATAACTGGATACTATTTCCTCCTTCTTTATTTAATTACTTTATGCTAAGTTTATACTTATCTGGAAAACCATGAAGTCCAAACCCTTAAATTTTGAATTATTAAATAATAATTAGTAGATAATAATGGAACATTAAACCTTTCGTGTTTGTCCTGAGTAGAGCCTGAGGAAGTCCGATGATCAAATAGAGATGCGCTCGATTAGGGTTATGCTGTCGATTAAACGGCATACAAAGGTAGGGAGGGTAGAGAAGGGGTCAAAGTCATCTGAGTTCCCCAAGAGCGACGGAATATAGCCTGACTATTTGTCGGTAGTCGGTTAAACAGTTAGTTAAAATTCACATTCTTTTCTTTTTGATTTCTTTTGTAGAGTTCCTTTTGAACATTAAATCAAGTGTACCTAAAACATCTTTGCGAATGTGTTCGTATAGCAGATAGGAGAGTAGGAAAGATCCCACGACATTCCGGCGAGCTAGTTAGAGCATAGCTAGAGGTACACGTTCCGAAATCCTGCTATACTATTGGTGTCTGACCGTCAAAAAAAGTATGTACAACCTCCATCCGTACATACAATCTCACACCTCTACGAATATGAATTTCTGGCACATTACAGATGGTTCGCAAGAATAAGAACAAGTTTGTTTCAGCTATATTTCTTAGTTCGGATAACAGGCTGTATACCAATGTCACCATTGAAGGCAGTGATTACATAGCTTTGTTGGATCGGGGGCCACAATCAGTTGTATTGGAGGCTCAGCCGCGAAAGAAATGTTGGCGCATCGCAAGGTTAAAAAGTGTTCAGGAGCAATACGAACGGCTAACGATACTGAAAGTAAGGTTATAGGCAAGCTGGTAACACAAATTAATTACCGTGGATGCACGGCAGACCTAGAAATGTTTCTTATTCCTGAACTCAAGCAAGACGTCTATTTGGGGATAGACTTCTGGCAAAAATTTGGACTTTTAGATAAAATCACACACACTGCAGAGGTATCTGAAATAGATGTTGGAGGTACGGATGACGTCGAAGAACCACCGAACCTACATAAATTGACAGCAGACGAGAGAATTCGCTTAGATAAAGTGATAGGGTGTTTTCCATCTTTCGCTACTGAAGGATTAGGCCGTACCAGTTTAGTCACACACTCTATAGATGGTCGTTTGAGACCTTAAAGTCCTGTTTAACCGCATCACCCATTTTGATAACTCCTGACTTCTCAAAACCTTTTATTTTGCTCTGTGATGCTAGCACTTACGGAATCGGCTGTGTTTTAGCGCAAGAACGCGACGGCGTTGAATTGCCAATTGCTTACATGTCACAAAAATTATCCAAGGCACAACGTTATTATTCGGCTACCGAACTAGAGTGCTTAGAGGTCATAAAGGGGATACAAAAATTCCGCTCTTATATTGAGGGACAGGACTTCGTAGTCATAACCGATCACGCAGCACTTAAATGGTTAATGCATAAAAAAGGTTTATCGGGTAGATTAGCCAGATGGTCTATGAAATTGCGTAGTTTCACATTTAATATCCTACATAGAAAGGGGACACTGAATGTTGTCGCTGACACTCTATCGCGTCAGGATGAACCGGCTATAGAGGAGCTCACGCAAATAAACCCCATGGTTGATCTAGACTCAGATCAATTCAAATCAGCTGAGTATCTGAGTTTAATAGAAAGTATTCAACAGAATCAGAGTAAGTTCCCAGACTTGAAAGTGATAGACGGTCAAGTTTTCAAAAGGACAGTATGCGCTTCGGGAGATGAGTCTCAAGAGAACGCATCATGGAAACTTTGGGTTCCTGACGGAACCCAATTACGAACGTATTATATCAAGCTCATGACGCCCTAGCTCCGCATATTGTGGGATGAGTAAAACCATAGAGAAGCTTAAAAGATATTTATTCTGGCCTCGCATGGTTAGCCAGACGCGCAAGTACATATCTGAATGCACCGTTTGTCGCACGACCAAGAGTCCGAATATGATTCTTAGACCTCCTATGGGTAAACCATTCACTTCGGATAGGCCGTTTCAGAAATTATACATAGATCTCTTAGGACCATACCAACGCACGAAAAAGGGAAACATAGGATTGCTCATAGTTGTCGATCACAATACTAAGTTCCATTTTCTGTGTCCCCTGAAGAAATTTACAGCCCCTAAGATCTGTGAATATCTGGAAGGGTCTCTCTTTTATACATTTGGGGTGCCAGAAGTCATCTTGTCAGACAATGGATCCCAATTTAAATCTAGCTACTTTCAGGCATTTTTAAATAGCTTCGGTATAAAGCAAAAATGCACAGCTATTTATTCACCGCAAGCGAATGCCAGCGAGCGACTGAACAGATCCGTGATAGCTGCGATACGAGCTTATATCGGTAACGAACATTCCAATTGGGACTGTAACCTGAATGCCATTAGTGGTTCATTGAGATCTACCTTACATAGGAGTACAGGGTATTCTCCATATTTTCTAGCATTTGGTCAAAACATGATGTTGAATGGGAAGGATTACGCGCTCTTGCGTAAACTAGACCTTTTGAACGACGATACTAGAATAGAGAACCCAGATTCCTTGCAGCTAATCCGGCAACAGGCTAAAGTGATTGTCAATAAGGCACACGAAGAAAATTCGCATAGATACAATTTACGCTGCCGTGATACACAATTAAAGATTGGAGATTTGGTATATGCTAGAAATTTCACACAAAGTAGTGCTATAAAAAAATTTAGTTCTAAACTAGCCCCTGTGTTCAATCCCGCTCAGGTAATTAAAAAGCGAAGTCCGTACTATTACGAATTGGTCGATGAGAACAAGAAATATCTCGGCGTGTATCATCTGAAAGACATTCAGATCAGGAAATAATCTCTCCTAATCAAGTTCTTCAGATAATTATTCGTCGAGCAGGTCTTGTAAAAATATCTGTGGTGAAGTAGCCAGCACAAAATATAGGGAATTGGTTATCTTCTTTCAAATGATCAAGCTTTAGCCGCTCTTAAGGTATACGTGATAATTCCCGAGTGCGAGCAACATACACAGTGCACACATATATATATAGTGCTGTCCGGAAAATATATATATTTCCACATATATATGCTGGAAGCATATAATTACAAGTGCCGTACAGTCCAGTGGTCAGTGAATAAGAAGAATTTAGTGCAGATATAATTGGGGAAAAAAGGTATGTTTTCATATTAATGCCGTGCACGTGCTGACATAACCTATGTTGCAGGGAAGTGTACCTAAGCTGCCCCATCGCGGTATAGTCTCGAGAAGACTACCCTGGGAGCTGGCTTAGGCGTACAGTTGTCGAGGTCTCTCCAACCCCAACCATAATTCATCTTTTCTGGATCTTATATTACCACCGAGTTCGGAATCTCCAAAGATCCAAGTGAACCAGATCAGCCTCAATCGCCAAGAATTTTTAGTGCTGCTCAGTCATAAATAACTAAATATAGGCTTGGCGGAAGATTCGTCAGTACGGCCAGGAACCATATACATCGCACCTGTTGACCTCTAACCAACTTCAGGCGGGCAAGAGTCTACAAAGCAGCCGCACGGGATCGAGTTTTGTCCAATTTACATTTAATTCATTATCAAGTTCCAACGCATAACACCAGCAGTTTAACGTAATGTAACTGAAACTTTATTAACACCCCTCTTTGATGTTACGCGCGTACATATCTACATACATATTGTGCATATGCACACTAAATTGTCTTTCGTTTGTTACTTTTTGGTTCAATTTTCGCGATAGAGCATAACCATTAAATTTCTGTCTGTATTATGAAAACCAAAACAACTGGCTGATGACTATGCGACGGTGTTTGTAGCGTAATTGTATTGTATGCATTATATATTTATGATTTCCATATTTTAAACAGCTGCGGTCAACATCTACGACATCATTGGGCCCAACGATCAGCGTAAGACAATAACGCCGGAGTGAGTAATTATGTACAGCGAACAGTAGTTTAGTCAAAAGAACCTATTGGCTTGAAAGTGTAGATATGCATACAACGTATAATGATTCAAACCCGTCTGCTCAGTGTGTATAATGCGCCCCAGTCTGATCTAGCTTTTGTTTACGATTTCGATTCTTATTCTCTCGTTTTATATATATATAATTAGATATGCGACACTTCAGTTTACGTTTTAAAAAAAGATTTTATTCTTTCACTTAAACTTAGCGTACATTGATTAGTTATTTCCCCGACGATGATTGAGGTCTGAAGTCTTGAACGGAATTAACTTTGGTTGAATTCTCCGACGGTGTCGCGATTGACGTTTGTCTTGAACAGAACTCAGTTGGCTTCTTAGATGCAGACTATTTATATTATGATGCTCGGTTTGGGATTCGGATTTGGATTCGGAGGCGTTGGCTTCGACTTCGGCTTCGGAGATGGAGTACGTGACTCGATCGATATGTGGGAAAGGCGGCTTTTGATGAAAGGCTTCCGCTGCGTATGATCGGTGTTGCATTACTTGGGAGTGGCTGAGAATAGGGCCTCTGATTGGTCAGCTAGGATGGTGTGATTCTTGAGAATCGATTCGTAATTGATCTCTGAAGAGTGGCGTGATTCTGGTGCGGCTGGATTCTAGTGCGGCTGGATTCTAGGGCGGCATCTATTGTTTTATGTTCAACTTCCAGTTTAGGGTGTTTGTTTACATTGCCTGCAATCGGCTACGCGTGGTCCATTTCGAGCGTGAGATTGTTTATGAGGGTTCGAAGCTGAGGGTGTCGTATTGTTTATAGTATTGTGGGTGCAGGGTAATAGACATAGACAAGGGTATGCGGAGCATGGACTATAGATATGTCACTCCCCCATTGTTAGATTTAAGCCTGTCCTCAGGCGATTATCCTTGGATATAGTTCAGGTGCGTCTAAAACTGTGCCTGCTGGGGATTCCTCGTCTTCGTCTGAAGGTGTTTCTATGTGCGGGTCGGTTTTAGGCTTATTGCTTTTACTTAGATTAAACAATTTGTAGCTTAATCCTATTATGATTATGACAAATAGTAGTATTAAGCTTACATGTAATACATTATTTAATCGCGTATTTTCTATTACGATTTCTTTGGTTTGCAAATAAGACAATGGTTTAATTTTTGTTACGTTATTGTTGATGTAGATGCTTTGTGCAAATTCTGGTATGGAGTTGGATATTAAGAATTCGTTTAACTGTACACTGCAATTATGTATTTTTATTAATGCGTTACCTTCTACTTTTATTTCTTGGTTTAGGCAATCTTGGTTTAATATGGTTTTTGGTAATTTCCAAGTTAACAATATATTGGGTTCTATGAAACTTATTTGAAAGTTTTGGTGTGCTTTGGTGTATGGACATTTTGTTTCTACTTGTTTGACTATTCCTGAAATACATTCGTCATTTATTTTTCGTTTTGATTCTTTTTCATATACCTCGTTTTCTAGAACGTAATAATTGTTTTGCGTTAGGTCAGTGAGGATGTTATTATCTTCATCTGGATATGGGACAATTTTAAGTATAGGAATATTTCTGATCTCTCGTTAGTGTCTGTTTTCAACCAGGTAGATGTTTTGATATTTAATAATTTCTCTGAATCGATGTGTTTCAGGTAATCCTGCCTCAATAATTTTGGATTAAAGATCCCTAATCTTGTTAGCTGCATGCCTAATTCAATATCCTCTATGTACTCTGTAAAATGTTGAAGGTTAAATATTAATATCTCTAGTTGCTTATTTCTATCATTATCCTTGTTTAATTTATTGACAACTTCTATGCCAGAATTTACTGCTTGAATTACTAAGTTTAATTCGTTAGCTTGAACACTGTGGCTAGCCAGATTGTTTATTTTTCCTTCTAATTCGACTTTATCATCTTGATCTAATGTTCCAAATAGATATTTATATACTGTGCCTACTGCATTTATAAGGCCTCTTTTGTTTCTTTTGGCTATTTTGATGCCGTTGAATTCACGTTGCAATTTCTCGACTAAATATTGAACTTGGATTTCGTTATTAAATTGGGTTGCCTGTTCTAGTAAACTCTGATATGTTTCATCTGTTCTTGTTATATTAATTGTTAGATAATGGTATTCATAATTAATGGGTATGTTAATGGTATTTGTTTTGAATATGAGATATCCATTCCTTGAGTTGATGGGATCTATCTCTATATTCTGTCCGGAAGACTGTAGGACGGTGAACATTAGTAAGATTATAATCTTAATCATGTTGTAGCTCCGGATTCCCAGTACTCTCTTCGGGTACTCTGCAATTATCGTATTTACTTTTATTAGATTTTTTCTTTCTTTTGAATTTCGTTTTATAGTGGGTGATTTTCCTCCCTCTATTTTTCTCTTCAAAGTGCTTTTCGTCTACCTGCCTAATTTCCCCTGTTCTTTTGAACGGGTTGGTTGTTTTTGTTTTAACTAGGGGTGCATTCTTGTAGCGTGTGTCTACTTCAAAGGCTATTCTATCGTTATTCAAATGATTGATCTTCCTAACTTTATTCAGTTGAGTGTTATAATCTGGTAGTCCGGCGTACAGGAAGATATCAGCTGGGGATCTTTTTGTAGTATTATGAACCGTTTTATGGTTATAAGTGTATAGAATTAACTCGAATTTTGTGAGCTTGTTTTCTATGTTATCCTCACTTGAAATGATTCTTAATTTTTCATTGATCGTTTTATGTAGTCGTTCTACATCGGAAACTCCGTTTTTACTGGTGGTGATTTCGATTTTCACTTTTTCCGCATTCAACCATGCTTGCAATGCTGCGCACATAAAGGCTGAATCCTTGTCGGCTTTAATTCCCTGTGGCTTGCCCATTTCGTTAAAGACTTTTATGATGGCTCTCTTGGTTTCTAACCAGTCACGACTCTTAACTTCTACAAGGGTAGCGAATTTAGAATATACATCAATGCATGATAGGAATTGTTGATTGCCTACCAAATAGAAATCCATGACATACTTTTCTCTGATATTTTGTATTTCAGGGGTGATTTCGAAGGTTAGATTGGTGTTACGATGATCTGTTTTAGCAACGTTGCACGTAGGACATTCATTGATAATATTTTGGATTAACTTTTGATAATCGGGGTAGTAGAATTTTCCTTTGAACCAATTAGTGGTCTTTTCGATACCTGGGTGAAGTAGCTCTTTATGATTCTTCAATATTTGTTCTTTGAATTCGGAGTAGTTCGGAATATTTATGAGTTTGGAACTGGATTTAATCAGTTTAGTGAAGTGATTTGGACTGATTATCTCCAGGAATGCCTTTGGAACAGTGGGAAGTCTACTTCGTTATGGAAATATAGTGCACTCTTTTTGGTACACACATATTCCTTTATTATATCTGTTCGGAGCAGAACCCAGCCGATTAGCTGCTTGCCAAATATCACCTAATTCTTGGCCCTCAGCCGCTTATTTAGTTTGTTACTTATGTCTATGTCACTCATTTGTTTGTTAAAGCTTTGCGCTTGCTTGCCCTGCTAAACGCTCTCTGCCAGCTCGCTATCTCCGCTTTGCGTCTGCCTACCGACGTCGGCCGAGCGAAGCTGCGCTTAGCGATCGGAGCGGCAATGTAAAGGGTAGGCAAGCCACACTTGCAATTTGGATGTCACGCATTAAAGAACATATCGTAATTTTATTTCTGCGCCGAGTTTTATTTAATTCGAAATAATTAGTCGGCCGATTGGGGATAAAAAACATTATCTCCACATAAAATTTGGTGACCCCGACGTGATCTCTGAGTTGCAGTGTCAATTAATAATCATTCGCGATCGACAATCGTTAGCCCTAGCAAATTTTCGGCGGTTAAGCACAATTCGGTGCTAAAACACACTTACATACACCTACATACACGCATTGCTGGCTATTAATTTCTCTGTCGCGACAATTCGGTCAGTGCAGTGCGGTAGGCAGTGCAGCGAACTCACTAATACACACAAGCGGAGTACAAAGCGGAATCGGACAGCTCGCACAGCCGCACAGCTAAAGGCATTAGCTGTAATCCCTTTGCTTTCGGTTCCCACGTTTATACGTATACAGGGTGTCTTTTTCGGTCGTGCTGAGTGACTCTTTTAAAACCTCAACATGGCAGCACCTGAGCCTACCAATGTCGCGAACGCAGCAATGCCGAGTGATGTAGATTTCTACAAGCACAAGGCCGAGTCCATCGCGCGCCAACTAAAGGCCATGGATCGCTTTCTCACCAAGGAAGAGCTTGCCGAGTTAGATGAGGCAGAACTTCAAGCTCGCTTAGAGCAAATCGAGCGAATGAATGCGGAATTCGATGCCGCTCAAACGAGCCTTGAAAGGCTGGATTTCCTGCAGTTAGCCCATGATGCCCGGCTGGACTTTTCGAATGTTTATGTCAAGGTTAGGTCCAGGCTGTCGCGGGAGTTGATGGCTGCTCGCACGGTAAATGTTGCCAATTCAACGGCTCGGCATACTCTCGAGGGGAATTCGTCGTTGTTCGCCTATAATAGTATAGGCCGTTCTCGAATGCCCGAGTTGCAGCTTCCGCGATTCGGTGGGAACTACATGGATTGGCCAGAATTCCACTCGATGTTCTCGACAATGGTGCACAAAGACCATCGTATACCAATCATCGAAAAATTCCAATATCTTCGTGGATGTCTAGATGGTGCTGCGCTGGATACGATTCGTTCCTTGGAACTTTCTGAGGAGAATTACGACAAGGCGTTGAATTTACTAATGTTGCGATTCGATAATAAACTGTTACATTTTCAGGCACACGTCAAGGCTATTTTCGGGCTGCAAGGGGTGGAGAAGGGCTCGGCTATCGGCTTGCGCGCGCTCAGCGACAAAATCAATTCGCACTTGCGTGCACTTCAGACCTTAGCGACCCCGCAGGAGATATCCGATGGGTTGCTGATCTTCATCATAGGCACGAAACTGGACCACAAAACAAAGGAGAAATGGGAAGAGAACTTGCCGACGTCAGGATTGCCTCGGTGGTCAAGCATGGCCTCATTTCTGGAAGCGAGATGTCGGATGCTGGAGAATTTGGGATCAGCCATGGCAACAAGTCCTAGTCAACAGGTGGGAGAAGACAAACCTGTCACCCTTATCACCTCCAGTAACGACCATCCTAACCCCATATGTAACCATTGCAATTCCTCCGAGCATTACATATCTAGATGTCAGGCATTCCTGAATCTCTCTGCGTTTGAACGATACAAAGAAGCAAAGAAGAGCCGCTTGTGTTTGAACTGCCTCAACAAAGGCCATGAATTGCAGAGGTGCAGGTCAGGACTTTGCAGGCATTGCCAGGCCAAACATCACACGCTACTCCACATTCCATCGGGAACTGGTGCTTCATCTTCCTCTTCACCGGCCGAGGAATCGATGTAACAGATCGTTATGGAGCACTTATCCCATGTCGTGCCATTTTGGATTCTGCATCACAGGCAAACTTTGTAACATCTAGACTTGCTGATCAGTTGCAGTTGGATCATCGCTCGTCTTATGTTCACATCTCTGGAATCGGAGATTCCATTCTACCTTCGAGCAAGTCTGTACATATAGTTGTACAATCCCAGGACGCAAGCTATCGAGCTTCCTTCGCTGCAATTGTCACCAACTCAATTACGGAAATGCAGCCTAACTTCGGCGTAGACGCAAAGGATTGGCCAATGCCGAATAATCTAAAACTAGCTGATCCTAATTTCTCCAAGCCCCAACGTATCGATCTGTTGATAGGTTCTGGTTTGTTCTTCGATTTAATGTGCGTCGGACAGATTCGACTATCAGCCCAATTGCCAACATTGCAGGAGACAAAACTTGGTTGGATAGTATCAGGAAGCATTGATAGCTCGGAGAATAAGCGTGCAGCTTTAGCCGCTTTTGAAAATTCCTCGTGCATCTCTATTGACGATTTTCGACTCACAACGCTGGAGTACCAAAACTTAGAGCAGCAATGCAGGAAGCAGCTGCTCGAGTGCCAGGTGCAAGTGGAAAAACTGCGATCGGAGAATCAGGAACTGCAGCGCGAACTTTTCCATATATTAAAAACCTACATATCCACGCTAAATGAAATTCAACTTTCAACAATTTCTACATTGCCAAATTTCCTGCCATTCTATACAATTACAGAGGTTCCCGATGATCAAGACGTAATCACGACAAGCCGCCTTCGTAAAGAAGCGCCGATTGCTGCGTTCGACGATCATCCCAGCGTAGCCGCCAGCTGCGCCCAAGCAAGCATCTTCAAGAGGGCCGTTGGAAAAATAGCGGTTCTGCCCCTTCAGGATGGATCTGTTGAAAGCCTTTGCCTTCCAACGGGGGGTGAATGTTCGGAGCAGAACCCAGCCGATTAGCTGCTTGCCAAATAGCACCTAATTCTTGGCCCTCAGCCGCTTATTTTGTTTGTTACTTATGTCTATGTCACTCATTTGTTTGTTAAAGCTTTGCGCTTGCTTGCCCTGCTAAACGCTCTCTGCCAGCTCGCTATCTCCGCTTTGCGTCTGCCTACCGACGTCGGCCGAGCGAAGCTGCGCTTAGCGATCGGAGCGGCAATGTAAAGGGTAGGCAAGCCACACTTGCAATTTGGATGTCACGCATTAAAGAACATATCGTAATTTTATTTCTGCGCCGAGTTTTATTTAATTCGAAATAATTAGTCGGCCGATTGGGGATAAAAAACATTATCTCCACAATATCTTTTGCTAATGATTCTGTCATTTCGGTATATGTGATTTTTATCAGTATCTTGTGGAAATAGTGGGATGTTTCTACCTTATCCTCATTACCTTTAATCAGTTCTATTTGCCTATTATAGTAATTGATTGGTCTCTCTGTAAGTGGAATATAATTTGTATTATCTTCTTGCGCGCTATGGACCGTTGCACAATCACTATTAATGGTTTCCCCGAGTAGGTTTTCGTTAATCTTTACTCTGGATAGCGCATCGGCTACATGGTTCTCCTTTCCGGGTAAATATTTTATTTTGAAGTCAAATTCATTTAATTTGATCTTCCATCGTTGTAGCTTCATATTTGGTTCCTTGAGGTTATTCAACCAAATCAAGGGTTTGTGATCACTTAATATCTCAAACGTTCTACCAAACAGGTATGATCTGAAATACTTAGTTGCCCAAACTATAGCTAGTAATTCCTTTTCTATTGCTGAATAATTGATTTCATGTTCGTTTAAGGTTCTACTTGCATAGCAGATTGGTTTGTGGTCTTGCGACAACACTGCTCCTAATGCAATGTTACTCGCATCGGTTGTTACCGTGAACATTCTGTTGAAATCTGGGAATGCGAGGATGGGGTCTGAGGTGATAAGTACTTTCAATTTTTCGAAGGCCTCGACGTATTTTTCCTCTGTTGGGTCTATGACTGCTCGTTTCTTTAATTTGAGTGTCATAGGTTTTGCTATATTAGCGAAGTTGGGAATGAATTTCCTATAGAATCCACATAAACCTATGAATGATTTTATTTTTGTGGTTGTATTGGGTATTGGGAAGTTTATTATGGCAGATATTTTCTTTGGATTAGGAACTATGCCGTTAGTTGTTACTACATGGCCTAGGAATTCCGTTTCTTTCTTCAGGAATTCACACTTATCCATTTGTAGCTTTAAGTTGGCGTCTCTCAACTTTCCAAATAGTCTCCTTAGTGACAACAGGTGTTCTTCCAATGAAGTGGAAAATATAATGATGTCGTCTAAGTATACGAGGCAATCTTTGAAGATTAACTCTTCTAGCAGATTGTTCATACATCTTTGGAAGGTAGCGGGGGCAGTGGTTAGCCCAAAGGGCATACGAGTGAACTCGTAATGACCATGCTTCGTGGAGAAAGCTGTTTTTGGGATTGAGCTAGGTTCCATAGGAATTTGATGGAATCCCTTAGCTAAATCGATTGTTGTGAAATATTGGCACCTACCTAGTTTATCTAGTATTTCGTCCATTCTGGGTGTAGGAAATTTATCCTTGATTGTCACCTCGTTTAGACTTCTATAATCTACTACCATACGATATTTCTGCTTTCCTGAAGCATCTATTTTCTTTGGTATCATAGCGATGGGTGTACAATAGGGAGAATTCGACTTACGAATGATTCCCTGTCTAATCATATCTTTGATTTGTTGAGTCACTTCTTGATCGTGTATTTGAGCATATTTATATGGTCGACGATATACAGGATCTTCGTGATGGGTTTTAATTTCGTGTTTTATAGTACTAGTGAAGGTCAAAATGTCACCTTCTTTATACTGCACTTCCTTAAATTCATAGAGAACTTTCTTTAGTTTCTCCTTTTCTTCGTCATTTAAATGTTCCAACCTTAGCTGGTTGCATTCCCTTAATTCATTCTCTAATGCGGAAGCGAAGTATTGCTCTCCTTCAGGAGATGGGTCAAGGCACTTAGGTGTAGTTATATCTTCCTTTGAAGATGGCTTATCACCTTTGTGTGCGGTCTTGCCGACGGCAATTGCTTCTCCACTTTGGATGATTGGGTATGACCTTTCTCCTAACGTTACCGTTTCCTTTCGGTAATCGATGACGGCTTTGCTGGCCATCAAATATTCTCTGCCTAAGAGTATGTCATAATTTTCAGAAAAATTATGAATATAAAATTTTTGTTTTGTCGGACAGTTTTTGGTTGCATTACGTGTAATGCTCTGAGTCAGACGGACGGGTCCATTGATGGTATGGACGGTGAGGTCGCTATCGACTTTGGAATCTGTATAGTTTGCTTTTATTATATTTATTGACGATCCCGAGTCCGCGATACCTCTTAATTTTTTATTATTTACGATTATTTCTATATATGGTCTTCCTCGATTTCTTCCGAGGCACTCTGCTGAAAATTTACATCCATTTTCATTTGTCCGCTTTGGCTTTCCCTAGATCGTTTGACTGGCTGATTTGGTGCACTGCTACCTGCCTGAGTCTGATTGATTTGATAGTTTGTGGGATTCTGTACTCTGCCCTGGTTTAAGGAATTTCTAAATTCGTTAAATAATCCTTTATTATTTACGGCATTATTTCCTGAATTATTTCGATTCGATCCATGATTATTTCTGGAAGTACTTGGGTTTTGATTGTTATAATCGTTACTACTATAGCGAGGGTAATAAGTTCCAACATTCCTACGATTGTTATTTCCGTTTCTTGAGTGTTCGTGGTTCTTGTTATCAGTTACGAAATTTTCGTAGATTCCTAACTCTTGAGCTGATTTTTCTAGATTAGCCATAGTAGAAATGTCTTTCTTTGCTAAAATGATGAACAGTTTATTGGGTAGAGCATCTTCTATGGTATGTCTGGTGGCATTTGCCAGAGCGTTTTTAAAGATTATCTTATTTTCTGGGCTAGTCTCCAGATTTAGTTTACTTACTATAACATTTGGCTTAATTTCTAGTTCCTCTACGAACTTACGAATATTCCCATTGAATTTGGTGTCGTGTAATTGTTGTAGCAGCGTTTCGTATGGAGTGTGGTTGTTGAATTTGCTGATTAGGGCTGCTTTTAGATCGGTCCAGCTGTTGGGTTGAAGGCTTTGTGATAAAAGTTGTGCTCGTCCGCACAGTTGACCCTCAGTGGCTCCGTACATGATGCTTTGTTGCCGGATGTCTTCTGTTGAGTACAATTCGGAGATGTACTCGATCCTACTTATGAACGAGCTTAGGCGTTCTTGGCATCCGTCGTATGGTGGAATTTGCCTGATTGACTTCAAGGCTTGGTTCAGGTGTATTTCTGTTAGCGGCATGTTGATTTCTTTTTATTTATTTACTTTTTTCCTAACATTAATTGAGTTCAATCGTGTGTAGATTCTTTGGCGGATCTCTTTAGTATTAGCGTTACTTTTTCTCTGATCACTGTAGGTTATTACGCACTGTAACTGTCACTACGCCAATTGATCGTCTTAAAAAAAGGGATTCACTTTTAACTGAGATCCTACCGGCTGCGCCAATTAGATATGCGACACTTCAGTTTACGTTTTAAAAAAAGATTTTATTCTTTCACTTAAACTTAGCGTACATTGATTAGTTATTTCCCCGACGATGATTGAGGTCTGAAGTCTTGAACGGAATTAACTTTGGTTGAATTCTCCGACGGTGTCGCGATTGACGTTTGTCTTGAACAGAACTCAGTTGGCTTCTTAGATGCAGACTATTTATATTATGATGCTCGGTTTGGGATTCGGATTTGGATTCGGAGGCGTTGGCTTCGACTTCGGCTTCGGAGATGGAGTACGTGACTCGATCGATATGTGGGAAAGGCGGCTTCTGATGAAAGGCTTCCGCTGCGTATGATCGGTGTTGCATTACTTGGGGGTGGCTGAGAATAGGGCCTCTGATTGGTCAGCTAGGATGGTGTGATTCTTGAGAATCGATTCGTAATTGATCTCTGAAGAGTGGCGTGATTCTGGTGCGGCTGGATTCTAGTGCGGCTGGATTCTAGGGCGGCATCTATTGTTTTATGTTCAACTTCCAGTTTAGGGTGTTTGTTTACATTGCCTGCAATCGGCTACGCGTGGTCCATTTCGAGCGTGAGATTGTTTATGAGGGTTCGAAGCTGAGGGTGTCGTATTGTTTATAGTATTGTGGGTGCAGGGTAATAGACATAGACAAGGGTATGCGGAGCATGGACTATAGATATGTCACTATATATATCTATACCCTAATAATTTTCATGCTTTAAAATAATGAATTTATAACTAAACTTATATGATAATTAGGATTAAGGGAATATTACCCACAAATTAGAACCTAAGTCAATTGTTGTGTTTCTACAACTGCAACGTAATGAATATTGAAATTGAAGTCTCACATTATATTAAAATATGAATCGTTTTGAATTGAAATGAATCTGTAAAGGATTCATCAAGGGACAATGCAAGAACTCGAACGCATTGTCATGGTAGGGTAGGTACAGAAGAGAGGGACAATCAACACCTAGGTTCTCTCTAAATAGAAATGGTTCAGTAGGGCTTTTATTTGGCGTGTCGGCGCTATCAGTATTTCAGTTTACTTTGTTTTATAGTTTCCCGTAAAGTGCACTATTTAAATGTAGTGGAGTACGATAGTACAATTAGGTGAGGAAGAACCCCGACCATCCGGCGAGCTAGACCCGAGCCTAGCAAGAGTGCACACGACCAACCCTATTTGTACGCCGTCCTTAAGGTCAGTCATAGTCATCTGCTGAGATCAAGGGCCTATATATCTGTTTACATATATATATTTAAACTCTGGTACACTACAGGGTCCGGATGCGATCCCCAACAGCGCGCTGAAACTGGCACTTCTTCTACTCCCGAGGGAAGTTGCGGGCCTTTTCAACAAATGCCTCCAGGAGGGGACGTTCCCCGAAAGGTGGAAAAGGCAACGGCTGCTACTATTAACCAAGCCGGGCAAGCCGCCAGGGGTGGCCTCTTCCTACAGGCCCATCTGCCTTCTGGACTCCATGGGAAAGGTCTTCGAAAGGGTGATCGGTGCGAGGCTGAGCGCAGCCATCGAAGCAGCAGGCGGTCTCTCCCAGAACCAATACGGGTTCAGGAAAGGGAGGTCGACGCTGGACGCCATCTTGAGGGTCGTACAAACGGCGGAGGAAGCCATTGCTGGGACTAGGTGGAGAGGCGGAACCAAGTCCTATTGTCTGGTGGTGACACTGGACATAAGGAACGCCTTCAACTTGGCCGACTGGACCCGGACGCTGAAGGCACTGAGGTCCTTCAACATCCCGGGCTACCTACTGAATATAGCGCGCAGCTATTTCAGCAATAGGGTGCTGACAATGGACACGTGTCAGGGCTCTAGGGCATACGAAGTCTCAGCCGGAGTCCCGCAGTGCTCCGTTTTGGGACCTCTGCTCTGGAACGCCATGTACGACGGGGTCCTACGGCTCCCGATGCCAGCCAACACTAACCTGGAGGGTTTCGCCGACGACGTCGCAATAGTGGCGGTAGCGAAGGAACTTGCCGCAGTGGAGGAGCTTGCCAACGTCGCCATACAAGCCGTTGAGGCGTGGCTAGCCGCCGCGGGGCTGGAGCTGGCGGTCCAAAAAACGGAGGCGGTCCTGATATCCAGCCGTAAAGTGGTCGAGACCGCCAGAGTGCAGGTTGGTGGGACCGCGATCCAATCGCAGAGGTCCATCAAGTACCTAGGAGTCCTCATCGACACGCGCCTGTCCTTCAAAGAGCATCTGGAATACGTCCACACGAAGGCCGGTGGGACCGCGGGAGCGCTATCCAGGATGCTGCTAAACACCAGAGGGCCAAAGCAGGCTACGAGGAAACTGCTGACGAGCGTCGTGACGTCGCAGATGCTCTACGCCGCACCGGTGTGGGCAGAAGTCGCGAAGGTGAGGAGATACATGCGAGGAGTGGAGGCAACGTACAGACTGTGCGCCATTAGGATCGCGTGCTCGTTCCGGACCATCTCAGACGAAGCTGCGTTAGTCATTGCCGGGCAAGTTCCGCTCAGGGAGCTGATAAGGGAGAGGAAGGAGATCCATGATGCCATGATGGACAGTGCAGCCGAGGTACGCTCCAAAGCAGAAATTAAGGACGCCGCCAGAAGGACCAGCATAGACAGATGGCAGACTCGATGGGACCACTCACCCAAAGGCCGATGGACCCACACCCTCATCCCAAGCATAGCATGCTGGGTTGAAAGGAAGCACGGCCAGGTGGTTTTCTACCTTACCCAGGCACTGAGCGGACATGGCTGCTTCCGCGGCTACCTCAAGCGCTTCGGCCACGAGACAGAGGACTGGTGCCCCGAGTGTGGCACAGGCATAGAGGAGGACGCTCGCCACGTCCTCTTCGACTGCCACAGGTTTGACCTCGAGCGTCAGACATTGGAGACAGCAGCAGGGTCTAGGGTCAGCACCGAGACTCTGGTGCCGCTGATGCTGGCAGACCCGAAGGTGTGGGAAGCGGCCGCGGAGTTCGCCTCTAGCGTGATGCGAACGCTTAGGTTCTTGGAGAGAAGGCGGAAGGAGCAGACGGAGTAGGTGTCCACGCCACTGCGAAGCAATGCTTTGCAACAGTACCGCAGTTCGCGGGGCCCCTAGTCCAAACAGTACTCTTGTCCGTTAAATTAAGTTAAATATAAATTGTATAGTATATATTATAGAGCAAATAAATAAGTATATGAATATAAAAAAAAATAAGACACATACGAATCTTGACACGATGTTGTTGTGACCACTTATGCCCACCCTACCATGATCACCGCTCCCGTTTCATCCGGTGATCCTACAAAGAAGGCTTTTACAGCCTCCTATCCAACCACATTACCCTCCTTTGCCCAGCATGGCCCCCGCATATAGAACTCTAGCACCAATTCAGTTAAATACTATATTTCATGTTGAACAATCGAGCGCGCATCGCAACTAGTAATTAATTAAATGATTAACTCTTAATCATACCACTTCGATTGAAATATAACTTACAAATTTAAAGAAGGCAGTGTAACTTTTTATATTAGGTAAATAGATAAATAATTAAATATGCAAACGAAAGGCTATTCAGGCAATATAAAACTGTGCGCAGCGATCGGTATGGCAGGTCAGTTATTTAATTGCATTAATTGCAAGCAAACGCAAGCAGAAAGAAGAAAAGAGAGTCATAGCGACCAGCCTCGCCTCTTCCCTTTTGCGCCTGGTTCGTAAGAGAACTGTTTCTTATGCGCGGCGGATGGTTGCGCTTGTGTTTGCCAGCGGGGCATGAGGGAGAGCGCACAGCCTCTCTTAGGCGAAGAAGCTCTTGACTACGTGAGGTTTTTTTTCTGGTTATGCAATAACTCGTTGCTAATAACACCCAAACTCCAATATATGTACATCTGTATTTAATTCTTTTTTATACCCGATACTCAAAATGAGTATTGGGGTATATTAGATTTGTGGTAAAAGTGGATGTGTGTAACGTCCAGAAGGAATCGTTTCCGACCCCATAAGGTATATATATTCTTGATCAGCATCAATAGCCGAGTCGATTGAGCCCTGTCTGTCTGTCCGTCCGTCCGTCCGTCCGTCCGTCCGTCCGTCCGTCCGTCCCCTTCAGCGCCTAGTGCTCAAAGACTATAAGATCTAGAGCAACGATGTTTTGGATCCAGATTTCTGTGATATGTCACTGCTACAAAAATATTTCAAAACTTCGCCCCGCCCACTTCCGCCCCCACAAAGGACGAAAATCTGTGGCATCCACATTTTTAAAGATACGATAAAACCAAAAACGCAGAATCGTAGAGGATGACTATATGTTCTAGAGTGTAAGATCTCAACCAGATCGTATAATTATTATAGCCAGAATCAAGAAAACAATTTCATTCTTTCTCGCTCTGTCTCTCTCTAACACACAGGTTTCATGGTCGGTTTTGTCAATTGCAAAATATGAGTTCAAGGATCTCAGAACCTATAAGAGCCAGAGCAACAAAATTTGGTATCCACACTCCTGTGATATCCGACCTTGACCGTTTCCTGTCCAAATTTCGAAACACCCCCTTCCGCCCCCGCAAAGGACGAAAATCTGGGGCATCCACAAATCTCAGAGACTATTAAGGCTAGAGTAACCAAATTTGGTATCCGCACTTCTGTTAGATCTCACTATAAAACGTATATCTCAGAATTTCGCCCCACCCTTTTCCGCCCCCACAAACGACGAAAATCTGTTGCATCCACAATATTGCACATTCGAGAAAACTAAAAACGCAGAATCATAGATAATGACCATATCTATCAGATTGCTGAATCTGGATCAGATCAGATCATTTTTATAGCCAAGAGGGACAAATCAATTTCCACTGGCTACGCAGCGCCCGACGTCACGCTCAGACTGATTTTCTGTCTCTCTCGCACGCACTCCTTGTCGTGTCGTTTAATATTAGCGGCGTTTGCCGGAGGAGAGCCATACTGACTTAGTATCGGGTATAACTGTAGAGTTGCGGTCTCCGCAGCAACTCACAACGTTCCCCCTCGTTTTTTTTTTGTTTCGGATCGCTTACGGCATTCCTTTGCTTGGTTTCAATAAACCCGTTGAAACAGCGATGGAAGCGCTTCCATGGACTGCGGCAACGTTCCTAAAACGAAAACTGGAGAAATAATTTTACAAAAAAAAACTCTCGTTCTCCTTTGCGGTTCAACTGTTGTTCGCTTTCGCCCTGTCACACATTTCACTTGCGCTTTCATCCGAAGGAACTTACAACAAAAAAAAAAATGAAAGAAATTTACTAAGCTAATTAAACTAATGACACTATAAAATAAACTAGGAATCAGCGGTTACACTGTTAAACGGTTAAGCGACAGTCGTTGCCGCCGGCTTCACATCTGGCACTCCTCGGCCCTTCGTAAGAGGAAAATAAATCAGGTCTAGGTCCAGATCTATAGTTCGGGTCGAAAGTGCTTGACCGTTTACATCACTTTTATAACTTCCGCAGAATTGCACGGCCTCCAATATATTCCGGCTCCGCGACACATAAACAGCCCGTGCCCGCAAGCGACTGATGAGCAGATCTTTTACCCCTCCCGCTTTGTGCTGTTCGGCCTAAGCGTTGGGAATTTTGGGTACGGAGCGGTAGTTGGGCGAGGAGCATAAGTCCCTCGTCGCGAGCGGAGACCCCAATATCGGGGAAATTGTTGTTGCGAGCTTTCGTATTGGGGTACCAAAAGATTGCCCGAATTGCAGGATTTATGTAGGCTTTGACTGCTGCCAAGATAGATCTGTTAACTCGCTCGGACGCGTTAGCTTGCGGAGCGTAAACGGCGGTGTAAGCGTGCTCTATGCCATAATTCTGAAGCAAGGAGTTGAATGCATGGGACTTAAATTGGACGCCGTTTTCCGAGACTAGCTTTACTGGCACTCCAAAGCAGTGAAACAATTGTTCCTCAATGTATGGTACGATGGCATCGGCGGTAAATTTTTTTACGGGTTTAATAAACGGAAATTTGGAAAAATATCCCGACATTCCCACTACGACTTCTAGGATACGGTCCCAGAAAATCTACGTAGAGCTTCTGAAAGAAACGTTCGGTGTCCCCGGTTTTTGCGAGTGGCGGTCCCAAAGGTCTATTCGGATGCTTAGTACACTTGCAAATTTCACATCTGTTTATGAACTCTTTGGCATCTTTTAACAACGTAGGCCAATAATAGTAGCGCTGAATAGTAGTGCCTCCGTGTGCAGATAGTGCGTGCTCGAGGGCCATTTTCAGGACCGAATCTATGAGCCCCTTGGGAATCTAAATTTTCCAACAGAGTTCATCTGCTACCCTTTCACCTGTTGCGTGCTCGGTGCGACGACATATATGCTTGCCTACCACCTTTACATCTGGCATCTGAGCCTGATTACTCGCTACTTTAGCCCTAAGGGAAACGAAATCCGTCGAACTAAAGTGCTCCGAATCCAAATCGATCCTTTCTGCTGGTTCGATCTCTGACAAATCTGGGGAAAAGACCCGAGACAAGGCGTCTGGAACGATGTTTCGAGACCCTTTGCGGTGGCTAATATTAAAGGAATACCCCTGAAGCTTCAAAGCCCATCTGGCCAGTATGCTTCTCAGATCTGATTGGGACATCAGCCACTTCAAGGAGGCATGGTCGGTTATCACCGCAAATTGATGTCCCTCTACATATGCGCAAAATTTCTTGATGCTCAGAATGGCAGCTAAACATTCCTTTTCCGTCACCGAGTAAGCACGTTGACACTTATTCAATTTTCGTGACATAAACGCAATTGGTACTTCATCGCCCTCTTCGTTTATCTGCATCAGTACCAGATCCAGTTTTCTGGTGGAGCGAAGCGATTGCGGTTCTCCGTAGAACCTGCCACCGGGCCAGAAGGCTGCTCCAGCGAGCCAGAGGCACACCGCGCTTGGCCCGATGCAGCGAGACCTACAAAGCGGCGAGGAAGGATCTAAAGACCGCCATAAGGAACAGCAAGAGGGAATGCTTCCTTAAGCTGTGTGATGCCGCAGAAGAGGACCCCTGGGGAGGCGCGTACAGGATGGTGGTGAAGAGGCTGAGCGCGGGCAGCAAAGCCCCAACAGATCCAGAGGCACTGGAGGGAATAGTCAGCGCACTGTTTCCTCGAGGACGGCAGATCCCTAGCTCCCTGCGGTTCGAGCATAGCCCGAGCGACATCTGCGATGTTACGGAAGCCGAGGTGTTGCAGGCAGGCAGAAACCTGATACCTAGGAAGGCTCCGGGTTGTAGTAGCCAGCACAAAATATAGGGAATTGGTTATCTTCTTTCGTCTCGAGAGACCCCCTAGTGATCTTTCAAATGATCAAGCTTTAGCCGCTCTTAAGGTTGGATCAAAGCTTTAGCCGCTCTTAAGTCCGAACGCCCACGCACACACGATTGCACAGTTAAGCTATGCTGTGCATTAGACGATCGTCTAATGCTGCTCGAATGTTCTAGATCATACGATTGCACAGTTAGTAAAAAGCTCTGCTGCACAGGCTACTCAGTCCATCGTCTATTACTGCTTTGAACAAAAGAAGAAAGTTGATCGATCTGTAAAGACGTGATAATTCCCGAGTGCGAGCAACATAGACAGTGCACACATATATATATAGTGCTGTCCGGAAAATATATATATTTCCACATATATATGCTGGAAGCATATAATTACAAGTGCCGTACAGTCCAGTGGTCAGTGAATAAGAAGAATTTAGTGCAGATATATTTGGGGAAAAAAGGTATGTTTTCATATTAATGCCGTGCACGTGCTGACATAACCTATGTTGCAGGGAAGTGTACCTAAGCTGCCCCATCGCGGTATAGTCTCGAGGAGACTACCCTGGGAGCTGGCTTAGGCGTACAGTTTGAATACTGTGATGAGGTACTAGTATTTTATCATCGGTTCGCACATTACAACCATGTATTATTGTTAAAATTCCTTGTTGTGGAAGATCAATTAGTTCTTGATTTGAGTTACTACATTGAATTCTAGCATTAGTGTTTACTGGAACATTGAAGAGCCAACTACCCTGCCTTTTTAATTCGACCCAAAATGACCTTGTCTCTGCTATCTTGCTATAAACGCAATTTGACTTACCTTTTGGTTTGAAAGGAGCTATCTCACAAGCATTATCATTGGCATTGCTCCAAGGCCAATTACCTTCGCATATTCATTTGCCAT
The DNA here is from genome assembly GCF_003369915.1 of Drosophila miranda. Taxonomy (NCBI): domain Eukaryota; kingdom Metazoa; phylum Arthropoda; class Insecta; order Diptera; family Drosophilidae; genus Drosophila; species Drosophila miranda. The sequence continues at coordinate 42,022,687 of NC_046674.1, forward strand.
TTTAGGCATTTATTCAAGGTAGCTTCAGTCATCGAATGATAGGAATGAATTTCGAAATTATATACTAAATACTTGGAGCTCAAATCTACCTTGACCAATTCTTGTTCATGCTCAACCGGCATCGGAATTATCCTAAACAAATGGGATGCGTGTCTACCAAACAGGGGAATCTTCACGTTCAGAATTAATTTATTATCAACAAAAATTCCTTTCGCTGTTAATAGGCTGTAAATTTCCTTCAATTCTGTTCCGGTTCTTTTTCCTGGAAGCACCAATGTTTCTAATAAGTTATCTTTTACTTTTGCTATTTCTCCCTTTAACTGTATAGGTTTTAAAATATTTGGATTTAGCCTACCATGATTAATATCTATCAGTAGATTAATAACTGCTGATTGAATTTTATCGCACTCTTCAATCAAGGAGCTTAGTTGCTTTGTTACCATAAAGAAATTTATAGATTCTTTGTACACATAGAAACTTTCCTTTAATGATTCCGTTATGTTTCCTGCGCTCATACTTCTAAAGTTAAATTTATTTCCTCAGTAGTTCTTTTGAGAATATGTACCATTGGCTCTACCACTGATGTTTGTTTCTTAATAAAATCATCTAGGTTATGTTGGTTTTCTAATAAATTTTTCATATTTCCTTCCAACGTTTCCCTATCATTGGCGTCCATTATCCCAAACAATATATGATAAAGTGAGCCCATAAACTCAAATGGTGCTCGCTTCTTTCTTTTATTCTCCTGAGTCATGAAAAGTTTATTATTTTCCTACAGGTCTGCAATTTGTCTTTCCGCGCTATCTAAGACATTATTGCATTGATCTTCAAAAGTATATAGTTTACTACACACAACTCTCATTTTCCCAATCAATTCTTTCCCCTTTTTTATCATTTGGATATACGGGTCCATGTTATAATAAAAAATTAAATCCCAGGATGAGGCGACTATTTCAACGTCCCCCATCGGGTCCAAATATATCGAAGTGGAACTGTTCATTTTTTCAATTGACCACTTCGCCTTTCCTCTGGCAGCAATGTTTGCATTTGATACTTGGCAACATAACACAAGTAGTAACGAGGGGGAACGTTGTGAGTTGCTGCGGAGACTGAAACTCTACATTTATACCCGATACATAGTCAGTATGGCTACATTGAGCGACAATGTGTGCCTGCGGGAGAGACAGAAAACGTGTCTGAACATGTCGTCGGGCGCTGCGTAGCCACCGCAAATTATTTTGTTCCTTTTGGCTATAAAAATGATCCGATCTGATCCAGATTCAGCAATCTCATAGATTCGGTCATTCTCTATGATTGTGCGTTTTTAGTATATTTTATTTTATTTTCTTTTATTTTTTTATTTTCTCGTATCTTCAATATTGTGGATGCCTAAAATTTTCGTCCCTTGTGGTGAATTTTAAAAACATTTCGTTAAGGTCCAATATCACAGGAGTGTGGATCAAAAATTTGGTTGCTCTAGCTTTTATAGTCTCTGAGATCTAGGCGCTAATGTTTTGCGCTAAGCAAAGCCGGCTATGATACATGTGTGTTAGAGAGAGACAGGGCGAGAAAAAATAAAATTGTTTTCTTCATTCTGGCTATAATAATGATACGATTCAATTCAGATTCTGCAGTCTAAAAGATATGGTCATTCTCTACGATTCTGCGTTTTTGGTTTTCTCGTATTTTTAAAATTGTGGATGCCACAGACTTTCGTCCTTTGTGGGGTCGGAAGTGGGCGGGGCGAAGTTTTGAAATATTTTTGTTGCAGTGACATATCACAGAAGTCTGGATCCAAAACATCGTTGCTCTAGCTCTTATAGTCTTTGAGCACTAGGCGCTAATAGGGACGGACAGACAGACAGACGGACGGACGGACGGACGGACAGACATGGCTCAATTGACTCGGCTATTGATGCTGATCAAGAATATATATGCTTTTTGGGGTCGGAAACGCTTCCTTCTGGACGTTACAACCACTTTTACCACAAAACTAATATACCCCTATACTCATTTTGAGTATCGGGTATTAAAAAGTATGGACTATTGGACATGCACGGAATAAACACCAAAGTGACTGCATGAATCTGTGCAGAATATGTACACATGAATGTACGTTTGTATGCATGTGCATATGTCAGCCACGAAATCTCAGCTGGTAACTGGGAGAGGTAGGCATTTATTTACAGACAGATATACATACATACTAGAGCTGGGTCGACCAATCACTACACTATCGATACATCGAATTTTTGCTTTGATTTCGATTTGATTCGATAGTAAGCGAAAGTGCCCAAACATTTTTTTATCACATTACTATTTGATTTGCATTTGGCACAAACAGACGCGTGTAAAATGGTGTTAGTGGCATTTTATTTTCCAAATATGGACAAATTTGTTCGAATTGCATGTGTCAAGGGTAAGTGCCATGATTGAATTATTGCTATGTGCAAATTTTCATTTTAGTTTTGTTTATACGCAGATCCCGAAAATAGCAGTTAAGGAGAATCGCCTACTTTAAAAAGGCAGCGAATTGGCAAAGCGAGGGTCTGGCTTCATTTTGAGAGGTCCAAAGACGGCAAAACCGCCAGGTGCATATACTGTTCCAATGATTATGGAACAAGTGGCAACACGTCCAATTTATTCGACCACGTTAAAAGACTGCATCCCGGCATTTCATTTGACGAATCGCCAAGGGAGCCTCCATTTTTGGCGGGCTATTACGATCCCTCTTCTGAACGGAAAAAAATGATGGACAGGGCTTTGCCCATACTTGTTTCTTAAGACATGCATCCATTTATGATTGTGGAGGTCCCCGGGTTTTGCGAGCTTGTAAATATCCTTGATCCTCGGTATAGCCTGCCTTCATGAAAAACACTAACAAACGTGCGTATGAGTGGGATGTGCAATGAATTGAAGACGAAACTGTGTGCACTTTTGGATGGTATTGAAAGCTGCGCCATAACAACGGACTGTTGAACTTCGAGAGCTAACCAAGCATATATTAGAGTTACATGCCACTATATTACAAAGGATTTTGTTTTGCGCACAGCAGTATTGGCCACCAAACCATTACTTGATAGTTTAAATCAGCTCAAAACATATCTGATTTCCTACAGGTGATCTTAGATGAGTGGAATATTTTTAATAAAATATTAGCAGTTACAACTGATAGTGCCAATTCGATGAAGAAAGCTTGTGAACTGTTGAAAAAATAACGTCTACCGTTCTTTGCACACACAATAAATTTAGTTGTGCAGGACTGTTTAGCGCTCGATTGCTTAAAATATACTACCGGAAAGTGTCACGTATTTTAAGTCTAGTCCAATTGCACAATTAGCAAATTTAAAGTAGAGCAACAAACCAAAGAATGCAAAAGCTAGCTCGGATAAAATTAAACCTTTTGAAAAGTAGGAGGCCACAAGCGTCGGCAAAACGAAATATAGTTTAATTTTGGAACGAGAGAGGTCAGTACATACATGACATACATATGCCGATGTGTACGTGTATACGAGGGGCTGGCGTATGAGTCGGCGGATAAAATTGGGCTCGCTGCAGGTGAATTATTTTAGTTTCAATGTGGCACAACTGGTTGCACAGACAACGGTACTATAAGCACGACCGTTGTATTCGGTATGTAAATGTGGGTATTTAGGAGCTCTCGAAGAAACGGGGAACGCCCGGAATTGCCAATATGGCGCAGTCGATAGAACGGTGAAAGGAAAGATGCGGCTCGTATATACATAAATGTACATATGTCCAACCGACTGGTACCAGGAGGTGAGGAGCCACTAGAGATGGGCAGATGGGGAATCCGTACCAATCTTGGAAATTGGGAGTGGACGTCTACTTTTGTTCAGGCGAAGATCCGGCTCGAAGTACCAATGACTGTAGGGCGGCGGATCACGGGAGCTGGGTCCAGCGCTGAGTGCGAAAATATCCAGAAAAAAAAAGACGGTAGTTTTCGTTGCTCCACCCAATGTGAAAGTGCTTCAATATATTTTCCTTTGCTATATAATTCAGTATAACGGGGTGTGCGACGCGGCAGATCGTAACGGGGGTGGAATCGAAGCTAAACTTTGGCCGAGCGCCCCCCGAGAGCGCGAGCGCGATTTGAGTCCGGAGCGCACGGAGTCGGCACAGTGGTCGGCGATTATCTGCTGCTGCCCTAAACAACTTGAAAAGGGTATTTGGGGACGAAAGAATCAGAGTAGCAACCATAAAATATCAAGACGGGTTGATAAAACGACCTATAACTACAATTTTTCCATTAGCTGGAATTAAATTAATCAGAAGAGCAAAACTCAGAAGTTACTCCAAAAGAGACCAGAAGTACTCGTAGTAGACCTCAAATATCCAAACTAAGACTAATGGCAACATTGTTATACCCGATACTCAAAATGAGTATTGGGGTATATTAGATTTGTGCTGAAAATGAATCGTTTCCGACCCCATAAAGTATATATGTATATACTATATACATTTTCACCACAAATCTAAAAGTGAATGTGGATGTGTGTGATGTCCAGAACGAGTGACCCCATAAAGCATAAATATTCTTGATCAGCATCAATAGCCGAGTCGATTGAGCCATGTCTGTCCGTCCTTCCCTATGAACGTCTAGTGCTCAAAGACTATAAAAGCTAGAGCAACGAAATTTTGTATCCAGACTTATATGATATGTCACTGTTACAAGTATATTTCAAAACTTCGCCCCAACAATTTCATTTTGTTTCGCCCTGTCTCTCTCTAACACACATGTATCATAGCCGGCTTTGCTTAGCGCAAAACATTAGCGCCTAGATCTCAGAGACTATAAAAGCTAGAGCACCCAAATTTTTGATCCACACTCCTGTGATATCGGACCTTGACGAGTTTTGTTCAAACTTTCGCCACACCCCCTTCCGCCCCCGCAAAGTACGAAAATCTGGGGCATCCACAAATCTCAGAGTCTATTAAGGCTAGAGTCACCAAATTTGGTATCCACACTCCCAAACGACGGTGGAAAGCGTGACTGCTACCACCGGCGGGCACGGGGAGGAGCAATCCTTTCTGCGTGTCGCCAGCGGTCACACCTCGGGCATGGCGGGAGCAGGCCATGTCAGTTGTAATACTACTGCCACAAAAACGACGCGTTGCAGGGTGAGCCGCGCGGGTGCCGTGTTCGACGCAGACTCGGACCCGGAGATCCATTAGCAAGACCGAAGAGGAAAGCCTTCTCCGCTCGCCGGAACCAGGTACCAGCTCCCTGCGTAGGGAAGGGCCGAAGCGTTCCAGGGACGGGATGAAGGCAAAAGCTCAGTATAAGGCGGCCCTCAAGTTACTGAGCCGGCTCCAGCGCAAGGCGGATATCTCCCAAGAGGAGAAGTCCAAGCTAGCCTGGGCTGAGCAACGGGTACAGGAGGGCCGCGAACACTACGCGCAGTTGCCCCAGATGAAGGCAACAAACGGTGGATTCGCCAACAAGGTTGGCCACCAAGAGCCAACGCTCGATCGAGAGTGCTGCCAAAGACACTCCGGCGAGCAAGCGGCAACGCGGGCCCAAGGTGGCCACCCCCCAGCCGAAGACGAGAAAGCCGAGACAGAAGGCCATGAGCGAGGTGTCCAAAAGACATCTCATTGTGGCCTTGATCGACCGCAGCGACGAGAACGGGAAGATGACGGCGACGCAGTAGAAGTTAGTCCACGCGCAGCTCGTCGAGGCACTGTTCTCGCGAATGGAGGAGGACCCTAGCGCTCCCATGCCCACGTTCGATGGAGCGGGATGGCTGAACGGGGTCAAAATCCTCAAATCTAATGACGACCAAACGCGGCAGTGGCTGGTGCAGAAGGTGCCCCTACTGGAAGCTCTGTGGGAGGGGGCCAAGCTGGAGGTGGTAGACAGGGAGCTGATCCCGTCCATACCAAAGGCGAAGGTGCTCTTCCCCATTGCTGTCCAGGAGGAGCGAGCACTGAAGCTGCTGCAGAGGCAAAATCCGGACGTGCCAACGGCTGACTGGAAGGTTCTGCACGCCGGTAGCCCACTACCCAACGAGGGGGGCCAGCACGTGATCCTCCAGATCAGGAAGGAGGCGGAGGACATCTTGTATCCCAAGTTCGGGAAGATGGCGTGGGGCGTAGGTACGTATACCTACGGCTGAAAAAGCGCCACCCCGAGGACAAAGATGCGCACACCCTCCAGGCAGGCGAGGTCGAGAAGGACCTAGGTCTGGAGACCATAGTGGAGGCCGCCCATGGTCTTGCGCTGGACGACTCGGAGGAGGAGGAAGACGGTGACGGTGACCTGACAATCATAGTCAACCCGTCGTGCGAGGTTGAGTTAGCCACCCATGACACTAAGGGTGCTGCAACTCCATCTTCATAAAAGCAAGGTAGCGTCGGCGGAGCTCTTCATTACCATGGAGCAAGGGCCCGCCGACATAGCTTTAGTCCAGGAGCCGTGGATTGCGTCAGGCAACTCTGTGGCCGGACTAAAGTCCTCAAATTACAACCTTCTCTACTCAACATCGGTAAGCAGGAACAGAACCGCCTTACTCGTACGGAAGGGAATCCATGCTCATCTTATGTCTCATTACAGCACGGATGACCTGACGGTGGTGATGCTGGAGAGCGAGGAAAAGCGCCTAATGGCAGCTTCCTGCTACATGGCACACGACAGGCCCGCCCCACCGGAAGAACTTAGAAGTCTGGTGACAGAAGCCGGCTCCAAAAATCTCCAACTCCTCATCGGCGCAGACGCCAACGCCCATCACAATGTGTGGGGAAGCCCCGACATCAACGATAGAGGTGAGTCACTCCAAGATTTTATCTTATCCACTATCTTAGACGTAGCGAACGTGGGGGAGGAACACACCTTCGTGGGTCCCACCTCGTCAAACGTGCTAGACCTAACTCTTGTCACGGGAAAGAGCACTTTGGTATCTGACTGGAGAGTCCTCGAAAGACCATCCTTCTCAGACCATAAGTACATTCAGTTCAAGTGCGAATTCAAACACTCTTCGAAGATAACAGTATATAGAAACCCCCGGAACACAAACTGGGCAAAGTTTAAAAAGACAGTTACTTCGAGGCTCGCGAGTCCGGGCTCAGTGATATCCGCGGAGGATATAGAGAAGTCCCTAAAGATCCTATCCAACGAGTTACTGAACGCCTACCATGCATCGTGCAAACCCTCGAGAACGAAGAGGAGGTCCAAGCCACTCTGGTGAAACCGAGATCTTTCTCTCCAAAGGAACATCCTCAAGGAATTCTTTAAGATCGCCAAACAAGCGAACGAAGAGATTGTCAATAAGGAATATAAAATCCTACTTAAGAGCTGCAAGAAGGAAATACGTAAGGCTCAAAGGAACTCGTGGAGGAACTTCTACTCCAACATCGAGAAAGTGCCCGAAACCTCTAGGCTCCGGAAGCTGCTTTCAAAGCAGCCCACAGTACAGAGCCAACTAAAACTAGACAACGGACAGTGGACAGAGGGCAGTAAAGAAGCCCTAACAGCACTAATGGAGGCGCACTTCCCTGGATGCACCGAGGTCACTGACGCCAAGGAGCATCAGGACCTAGCAACCGAGGAACAGCACCCCCAATAGGTCTGTTAACCACTAAGAGAATCCACTGGGCCATAGACTCCTTCGCGGGCATAAAAGCACCAGAACTGGACGGGATATTCCCAGCCATGATGCAGTTGACCAAAGAGGTTATTACCCCATGGCTCTTCGCAATATACTCAGCATGCCTAAGTACGGGCTATATCCCCATCCAATGGAGAACCTCGAGAGTTGTCTTCCTCCCTAAGGCAGGAAAGTGCAGCCACGTGAGTCCCAAGGATTACAGAGCGATAAGCCTTACCTCCATTATACTAAAAACACTAGAAAAGCTGTTGGATTTGCACATCAGGAATGAGGTAGGGGGACTGATGTCAACAAACCAACACCGCTAGTAGCCACCATCGAAAGCGCCCTTCACAACAAAAAGTATGCTTTGGGAGCATTTGTGGACATCTCAGGAGCATTCAACAACGTGGCCACAACCGCAATAACAAGTCGCCTAGAAGCGAATAACACACACCCTGCAATCAATGTCTGGATCAAAAACCTCCTAAGTTGTAGACGGGTGCAAACGGAGTGGGGCACTGCTTCCATGGTAAAGGGGGCACACAGAGGCACCTCAGGGTGGAGTCCTGTCGCCACTACTGTGGAATTTGGTGGTCGACGACCTCATTAAGAGTTTTGAAAGGAAGGCCCCAAAGATAACAGCTTATGCAGACGACATAAGCATACTTATTACGGGTGTATGTCCATCGACACTCAGCTCCTTAATGGAACGTACACTCAGGAAGATACGTGAGTGGGCGGAAGAGGTAGGACTCAGTATCAACGCGGACAAGACGGACCTCATCCTCTTTACCAAGAGGTACAAGGTACCAAGGGGGGGTCCATCCCGAAAATTGACCAAACTAGGCTGACTCCAAAATCACAGGTGAAATACCTAGGCACAGTACTGGACAGCAAGCTGGCATGGAGGCCCAATGTAGTGGAAAGGGTGAAGAAGGCTACCATTGCGCTTTATGCATCCAAGAAGATGCTCAGCAGCACATGGGGCCTGTCTCCGGCTCTGATGCATTGGATTTACATCTCGGTGGTGCGACCAACTCTGCTGTATGGAGTCTTAGTGTGGTGGCAGGCTACTGAAAAGAAGACATACCATAAGCTTATGGAAAAGACTCAGCGACAGGCTCTGCTCTGTATTACAGGGGCGCTGAGGTCAACCCCAACAAAAGCACTCGATACTGTACTCGGAATCGACCCCCTGGACACTCACGCTCGCCTGATTGCGGGAAAGGCAGCACAACGCCTCATAGCATCAGGAAATCTATCGCCACAAGGATACGGGCATAGTTCAATCGGCAGGGAAATGACCAGATCAACTGATTACATGACCCCCCAAACTTGCCTTGACGTCAAAACAACCACATCTTTGGGACCTGAAGACTGGAAAATTGGAAGGGACTAAACTGAGCACCTCAATATATACACAGACGGCTCCAAGATGGACGGAGGAGTATGAGCGGGCCTATACTGTACAGACCCTGAGATAAGGCTGTCGTTTTAGCTACCGGACCAATGCAGCATATTCCAGGCAGAAGTTTTTGCCATCGGAAAAGCAGCGGAGGTCGCTCTCGTCACAGAACGAGCACACGATGCGGTCAACCTATTCGTCGACAGCCAAGCGGCGATAAGATCCATGCAGTCGTCCGCGGTCAGTTCCAGAAGTGTCTTGGCGAGCAGGGAGGCACTAGACATCCTAAGCACGACAAAGACAGTGCGGATAGTACCACCACCTGCAGAACCTCGAAGATAATGTGCAAGGAACGCAACGAGAAACTTAGCCACTACCTTCTGCACCTACCACGAAAGGACTGTAGATTGCTAGTGGGAATACTTACAGGTCACTGTCTGGCTGCTGCACATGCACCAACAGAGACAGTTGTAGGAAATGTGATGAACCTGGGGCTATCAAAACCCTGGAACATCTCATCTGCAACTGTCCGGCTCTCTCAAGGACAAGGAGGAGATACCTGGGCGCCCCAGTGCTGGCATCACTGGAAGATGCCTCCAAAGGACGCCACAGGAACTGCTGGCCTATGCTAAAAACACCTCGATTCTCGGGGACTTTATAACCACATAAACACTCCCGCGACGGTTCATACACCCCCCTATCCGGATAAATAAGGGCCAGATTGGCCTATGCGTGGCCCCGCTGAGGGCCGTACGGGTTAACCTAACCTAACCTATCCTGTTAGATATCACTATAAAACGTATATTTCAATACTTCGCCCCACTCCCTTCCGCCCCCACAAAGGACGAAACTCTGTGGCATCCACAATATTGAAGAGAAGAGCACAATCATAGATTATTATTATAGCCAAAAGTAATAAATCAATTTGCAGTGGCTACGCAGCGCCCGTCGACACGTTCTGTTCGATTTTCTATCTCTCTCGCACGCACTCTTTGTCGTTTAATGTAGCCATACTGACTATGTATCGGGTATAAATGTAAAGTTGCGGTCGTAGCAGCAACTCACAACGTTCCCCCTCGTTTTTTGGTTTTATAATTACATAAATATACATATAAACTAGCACGGGTCACTGCGTCGCCCCTTTCGTCACTAATTATATTGTCCATAAAATAACACATGATTACATACGTACGGCATATATTCATTTACATTTACGTACGCATTTTTTTTTTAAGGAAGCATTTTCTTGCATATCTAGATGTATATATATATTTTATATAAAACGCTTATACTCCGTTTTGTACCCGTTGTTTCGATTTCGTCGAAAGGGGGTGCGTTAACCCAAGGCACTGTACATAGTACAAACATCCATACACACACACACATACAAGCAGCAGCAGCGGTGCATTCTTTTCGTTTTCTCTTTCGCTTTTTCACTGTGTTTGCTTGCGTTGTTGGTGGTGGGAGAATATTTTTCGGTGCCGCGCTTGACCGTAACGGAACGTCAAGTTACGCGATATCCTGAATTTCCCTTCCCTTCCCGGTTCCCTTCGCCTGTCACGCTGAATGTGCCAGCGCGTATTCAAAACAGTCCAATCAGCGCTCGGCGCACCATTGCAATGGCCCAATCCGCCGTCTCCTCCGCGCGGGCCAAATTTGTGGCCTTCGGGACCGGTACGAGAATAACAGGCTCTTGGTGATCAACCATATAAATATCCTCCTTTCACTGGCTTCCATTGGTACGGAGTCCAGACGTGCTCTAAAGAGCTTTTCAGTACCATTCAAGGGGTTTTAACCGCATTGGCCCACTCAAAGGTCTCAACCGAAAATTGGGACAGCTTGCTGGTGACTATTTGCGCCTCCAAATTACCGAGGGCTTTGTGGGAGGATTCCGTCACCACCAAGAAAGAAATGACTTTGTTGAAGGAGTTGGGATCCTTCCTCAGCCAGAGATACCTGACGCTCGAAGCCATCGAGGGCAACCCGTCCGCTGCACACAGTTCGAGAATTGATCAAAATCCGCCACCTTCCCGCAGCAACCCTTTCCGTTCCCAAGGGAGTCCTGTTCCTAGGAGGGTTCATTCGTTAGAGAAAACTATAAATCCGAAGCGGCGAACGTGTGATCTTTGCGCGAAAGAGAATCACCCAATCTGGCTATGCCCACACTTCCTCCAAATGAACGATGACGCTCGTTCCAGCTGCATCAAACAAAAACAGCTTTGTCTCAACTGCTTTGCACGAGGTCATCAGATCCGGGAATGCCAAGTGCCCATAACTGCAGTACTAGTGGGGACCGACACTTCCACAGCCGTATCGAGTCCGAGTTCTTCCGAGGCACCACCCAGCCTGGGGACAAATTTCCGCGCCCGCGCTCTAATGGACTCGGGATCCGAGGCAACGTTTATTACGGAACGTCTCTTTAATATAATCAAGTTGCCGTTCCGACTTATCCAGGCACAAATCTCGGGCCTCAATCAGACAGTATCCGCTCAGTCCACGAAGCTCTGTCATTTTTCCATCCATTCCCCGACGAGGCCGGACTTGCACTTAAACGCCACGGCCTACGTTCTGCCCGAAATGGCTGGTAACTTGCCATCCTATCCGATTCCGCAAAATTCGTTGCGAAACCTGCCGAACCTTGCATGGGCGGAGTCGACCTTTTATAACAGTTCACAAACAGATGTGCTGATTGGAGCGGATATCCTTCCGTCCATTCTGTTAAGCGGCTCACTGACCAATATCTGTGGCTCTCTCCTTTGGCAGGTACTTACTTCGGGTGGGTACTTACCGGACCAGTTCCCAATACTGTACAAAGCAGTATTTCATCCTTCTCTACGCAAGTCTCGAACGAGCCAGAGCCTCCCTTAGACCAGCTTCTTACCAAGTTTTGGGAGGTGGAGACCCTACCGGTGAAAATCGTAGGCGAGTCGGACGCCTACTGCGAAAGCAATTTCCTCCGAACCACTTCGAGAACGTCGAATGGAAAGTACGTTGTCGCGTTGCCATTCCGTGACCCAGATCGTCTCAGATCCGATCTGGGGTATTCAGGGTCGATTGCCCTGACTCAGTTTTTGTGGAACGAAAACAGTTTAAAAAGAGACTCAACCTTAAAAAAGCAATACGATTCCGTGATCCAAAAATAGCTAGATCTTGATCACATGACAGAGGTCCCCCGACCCATGCGTCCTAAACCTACTACCTTCCGCACTACGCTGTCTTCAAGCCTAAGAGCACTACCACGAAGGTCCGCGTGGTATTTAACGCATCAAGCCCTTCGACCAACGGCGTGAGTTTGAACATTCTGCACAGCGGCCCGATCCTCCAATTTGACTTGACTCTCCAGATCCTAACGTGGCGCTATTTCCGGTACGTGTTCAACGCTGACATCACCAAAATGTATCGCCAGATTTGGGTTTATCCGAAACACACCCCTTTCCAGCGAATATTATTCCGAAACAAGGAGGGACAAATCCGCGACTATGAACAAAAGACCGTAACCTTTGGAGTCCATTGTGCTCCTTTTCTTGCCATCGAGTATTGCAGGCGAAGTATTTCAGTCAAAATTTCCGAAAGCAAGTCACATGATCCAGTCACTCATGTATGTTGACGATGTCTAAGCCGGAGCGGATTCTACCGATGAGGCTCGACTAGCGATCCGCGAGTTGCAAGCCGCACTTAACTCTGCAGGCCTTCCGCTGAGGAAGTTGACAAGGAACCACAAAGATATTCTGGCGGGAATTCCGAGTGCTCATCTTCTCCACAACGATTTTCTGGAGATTGATTAAGCTCCCTCCCGATTAAGAGACGTCATACACCAAGCGAGCAGTCGAACATCATGGGTTCTGCGATGCATCCGAGAAGGCTTACGGTGCTGCTATCTACGTACGCATTGAGGTTGACCGCCTGGTCGAGGTGCAGCTTCTCACAGCGAAAACGCAAGTCGCACTCGTGAAAACCGCTTCCCCGGTTAGAGCTTTGGGGGGCAGTGCTTTTATCCGAAATGGCGGCGGCTATCCTGCCGAATGTGCCAAAAGCAAGTACGAGCTTCTATTGCTGGACCGATTCCACCATAGTGTAGTATGTGCATATATTGAGGCTACACTGTACCCAACGGTTAACCATAAATATATCAGCAACACATTGTTGCAGTACAAAAACGAGGGGGAACGTTGTGAGTTGCTGCGGACACCGCAACTCTACGGTTATACCCGATACTAAGTCAGTATAACTCTCCTCCGGCAGACGCCGCTAATATTAAACGACACGACAAAGAGTGCGTGCGAGAGAGACAGAAAATCAGTCTGAGCGTGACGTCGGGCGCTGCGTAGCCACTGAAAATTGATTTCTTGCTTTTGGCTACAAAAATGATCCGATCTGATCCAGATTCAGCAATCTGATAGATATGGTCATTATCTATGATTCTGCGTTTTTAGTTTTCTCGAATGTGCAATATTGTGGATGCAACAGATTTTCGTCTTTTGTGGGGGCGGAAGGGGGTGGGGCGAAATTCTGAGATATACGTTTTATAGTGAAATCTAACAGAAGTGCGGATACCAAATTTTGTTACTCTAGCCTTAATAGTCTCTGAGATTTGTGGATGCCCCAGATTTTCGTCCTTTGCGGGGGCGGAAGGGGGTGTGGCGAAATTTGGACACGAAACGGTCAAGGTCCGATATCACAGGAGTGTGGATACCAAATTTGGTTGCTCTGGCTCTTATAGGTTCTGAGATCCTTGAACTCATATTTTGCAATTGACAAAACCGACCATGAAACCTGTGTGTTAGAGAGAGACAGAGCGAGAAAGAATGAAATTGTTTTCTTGATTCTGGCTATAATCATTATTCGATCTGGTTCAGATTTTGCACTGCAGAAGATATGGTCATCCTCACCAATTCTGCGTTTTTGGTTTTATCGTATCTTTAAAAATGTGGATGCCACAGATTTTCGTCCTTTGTGGGGGCGGAAGTGGGCGGGGCGAAGTTTTGAAATATTTTTGTAGCAGTGACATATCACAGAAGTCTGGATCCAAAACATCGTTGCTCTAGCTCTTATAGTCTTTGAGCACTAGGCGCTGAAGGGGACGGACGGACGGACGGACGGACGGACGGACGGACGGACAGACGGACAGACAGACAGGGCTCAATCGACTCGGCTATTGATGCTGATCAAGAATATATATACTTTATGGGGTCGGAAACGATTCCTTCTGGACGTTACACACATCCACTTTTACCACAAATCTAATATACCCCAATACTCATTTTGAGTATCGGGTATAAAAAAAGAATATAATACAGATGTACATATATTGGAGTTTGGGTGTTATTAGCAACGAGTTATTGCATAACCAGAAAAAAAACCTCACGTAGTCAAGAGCTTCTTCGCCTAAGAGAGGCTGTGCGCTCTCCCTCATGCCCCGCTGGCAAACACAAGCGCAACCATCCGCCGCGCATAAGAAACAGTTCTCTTACGAACCAGGCGCAAAAGGGAAGAGGCGAGGCTGGTCGCTCTGACTCTCTTTTCTGCTTTCTGCTTGCGTTTGCTTGCAATTAATGCAATTAAATAACTGACCTGCCATACCGATCGCTGCGCACAGTTTTATATTGCCTGAATAGCCTTTCGTTTGCATATTTAATTATTTATCTATTTACCTAATATAAAAAGTTACACTGCCTTCTTTAAATTTGTAAGTTATATTTCAATCGAAATGGTATGATTAAGAGTTAATCATTTAATTAATTACTAGTTGCGATGCGCGCTCGATTGTTCAACATGAAATATAGTATTTAACTGAATTGGTGCTAGAGTTCTATATGCGGGGGCCATGCTGGGCAAAGGAGGGTAATGTGGTTGGATAGGAGGCTGTAAAAGCCTTCTTTATAGGATCACCGGATGAAACGGGAGCGGTGATCATGGTAGGGTGGGCATAAGTGGTCACAACAACATCGTGTCAAGATTCGTATGTGTGTATGTGTCCGTGTGCGTGGTTAGGTGTATTTGCTCATGTTCGTATTTGTGTCCGATACTTCGCTGCACGTGAAATTTTAATGAACGTTACTGTATCTGTGTTATGATTGTTGGAGTAGAGAGACGGAAGCCGGAACAAGCACGTGCCCGGACGGGAGACGAACCATCACCTGCTCAGCCTTCCTCGAAGGTTTCTAATACCCAATATGCTACAGTTAGTTTATTATTTGGCGCCCAACGTGGGGCCCGAGTTGTCGCAACTGACAACACACCGGCAAGGCCCAAATGATTGTGAAAAATTGTGGAATGTAGATGTGACCTTACATTCCCAACCAGTATCGGGATAGATGTGTTTCTAGTTTGTTTTGGCTTTGCCACTTTAGGATGGATCAGCGCAGTGGGTTATTAAACTATTGCCACCGTTGTAAGTGATCAAGCGGGCTCCTATGATGCATCCCGATTCATCGAGCTTATTACTATTCTTTTTCGTCTTTCTTTCTTTTGTTTGTGTGTCTTTCCTTCCTTCCTGTTCTTTCTGGCCAATGTTGGAGGAATGCTCCTCGTTTTTTTTCCGGTCTGGATTATCCGATCAGGAACGGTGGGTGGAAGGCCTCAATTTGCCAGGAAGGAGTTGCGAATAGGACTCATACTCATTGGGCTGGGAATCTGGTATCGTTGGATGGATACGTGGTATAAAAACAATAGTTTTAGCCACCGCGCTATTCTTTTAAGTAAATAATGCTATTCTTAGCATTGGTCTTAGTTTGCAATTAAGTTATAGTCCCCAATATATCCAGTCCATATTCCATAGGCTTAGAAAATAAACGAGGTGGAACGTTGTGAGTTGCTGCGGACACCGCAACTCTACAGTTATACCCGATACTAAGTCAGTATGGCTCTCCTCCGGCAGACGCCGCTAATATTAAACGACACGACAAAGAGTGCGTGCGAGAGAGACAGAAAATCAGTCTGAGCGTGACGTCGGGCGCTGCGTAGCCACTGAAAATTGATTTCTTGCTTTTGGCTACAAAAATGATCCGATCTGATCCAGATTCAGCAAATTCTGAGATATACGTTTTATAGTGAGATCTAACAGAAGTGCGGATACCAAATTTGGTTACTCTAGCCTTAATAGTCTCTGAGATTTGTGGATGCCCCAGATTTTCGTCCTTTGCGGGGGCGGAAGGGGGTGTGGCGAAATTTGGACACGAAACGGTCAAGGTCCGATATCACAGGAGTGTGGATACCAAATTTGGTTGCTCTGGCTCTTATAGGTTCTGAGATCCTTGAACTCATATTTTGCAATTGACAAAACCGACCATGAAACCTGTGTGTTAGAGAGAGACAGAGCGAGAAAGAATAATATTGTTTTCTTGATTCTGGCTATAATCATTATTCGATCTGGTTCAGATTTTGCACTGTAGAAGATATGGTTATCCTCACCGATTCTGCGATTTTTGGTTTTACCGTATCTTTAAAAATGTGGATGCCACAGATTTTCGTCCTTTGTGGGGGCGGAAGTGGGCGGGGCGAAGTTTTGAAATATTTTTGTAGCAGTGACATATCACAGAAATCTGGATCCAAAACATCGTTGCTCTAGCTCTTATAGTCTTTGAGTACTAGGCGCTGAAGGGGACGGACGGACGGACGGACGGACGGACGGACAGACGGACAGACAGACAGGGCTCAATCGACTCGGCTATTGATGCTGATCAAGAATATATATACTTTATGGGGTCGGAAACGATTCCTTCTGGACGTTACACACATCCACTTTTACCACAAATCTAATATACCCCAATACTCATTTTGAGTATCGGGTATAACAAAACCATTTCAAGTGAGCGTGCAATATGATCGCCGCTTATGCGCTAAGCTAAGTCAGCATTCCCACGCTGACCAGTTGAAGAATATATATATATATACATATGTACATACGGCTCGTGCCCTCTCGATTATGCTGATGAGACAAATATGTATGAAGCCACTCCGCTGTTGGCGTAACCGGCAGCGCAGCTATGCGGTCTGAGTTATAAGAATAAATTCAACAAAGATATTCTAACAACTGAAGTCAAACGGCACAGACGTGCCAGCGTTCTAATTAAAGTAGTGACATATTACAATAGTCCTCGCCTGGCTGGCAAAACCCGCGTGCCACTGGACCACGTTCGTGGCCAACCGAATGACTAGGATATCTCAAGCTACTGCTATTGAAAAGTGGTGCCACGTTCCATCCGAACAGAACCCCGCGGACTTAGCCAGCAGAGGCGTGCCGTTACAGGAGTTGGTTGAGAACCAACTCTGGTGGCACGGACCAACTTGGCTGCAGCCGAGATCAATGGCCCGCACCAGTTAGCAATTCCCCCGTTATAGCATTAGAGCAGCGTGCCGTAAAGGTCCATTTCGCACTCAACCCAGCCGAAGACTTCCTCGAACGATTTTTCAGTCTGGACAGCTCTCTACGAGTCCTTGCATAGTCCAAGCGACAACTACCGTCTTTTTTTTTCGGGATATTTTCTTCGTGGACGTTGATATGCAATGACTGCATCTTTCAAGAGGCGATGCAATTACTGCACCGTCAAGTAGCCCGTGTGATACCAGCAGAAGCTTGTTACGCGAGCATGCAGGAAGATTAGCACGAAAGTTTCTAAGAGAACTAGACATGCATTCAAAATAAAAATAAAAATACCACTACAATTACTAATTACAAGAAAGGTGTGTAAGGATTAGTAATTTAATAAGAGGAAGAGAAGTAGTGGTGGATATGATATGGTAGAGGGAATTATAATCCGAGCATAAGACCCTAAACGGTTCATGCAAGGAATAATTCGATCTACGAAGTGGAAGTAACAACGGTGTACAATTTCTAGTAAGTCTAATATAAATCGTGAAGTTTATGCGGCTCAACAGATCAGGGCTGTCTATGTCACCCCTTATCAACTTTTGCATAAAAATCACACCAAGCTTTTTTCTACGGTTAACTAAGAATGGGAGGGTTAATGCTAACATAACACCAAGATCATCCACCAGGGTAATTCTCTCAAGAGAACCTCCAAATAGGGTATAGGGAGCCAACAAGGGGCTAGAACGGTGAAATGTCATAACTTTGCATTTCGAGGCATTAAGGTGTAACAAGTTTGCACAACACCATGACTGAAAGTTATTGAGATCGGATTGCAAGCGAGAATGAAATTAAATGTCCCTATACTGGACACAGAGTATAACATCATCCGCATACATAAGTACTCGAGAATATGTTAAAGCCGAAGGCATGTCATTAATAAAGAGTGTGAAGAGTAAGGGGCCTAGATGGCTGCCCTGTGGTACTCCGGAAGAAACCTTTACTGGTGAAGAGAGAAAGTTTTTGAAGAGGACTCTTTGAAACCTGGAACAAAGATAGCTAGAAATCCTTCTCAGGAGGTTGGGCGGAAACCCTAAAAGGTCAAGTTTATGCGCTAAAAGGGAATGGTTTACAGAGTCGAATGCTTTACTAAAGTCGGTGTAAATAACATCCGTCTGTAAGTTACCTTGAAAGCCGTTATTAATGAAAGAGGTAAACTCTAACAAGTTCGTGGTGGTTGATCGCCGCCTTATAAATCCATGCTGAGTGAGAGATATAAGTGACTTGCAGAGATGTTGCTAGTGCGGAGCTAAAACCTTCTCAAAAATTTTGGGAATAGCGGATAACTTTGCTATACCTCTATAATTTTTTGCGTCAGACTTGCTACCGTTTTTATGGAGAGGAATTATAAACGATTCCTTCCAGATCGGGACAAGCAAGAAGAATCGATGGACAGGGTGAATAGTTTAAGCAAGGGTCCACACAGAGCCTCGGCGCAGTACCTGAGTACACAACCTGGAACCCCGTCTGGACCCGGTGAAAACACCGGCTTAACTAGTCGAAGATCATGAAGTAAAGAACATTCATTTAACAAGGGACTGAAATTGCCGTTCGACCTCGGTAAACCGTATGGGTACGGATGACCAGAGTAGCTTTCCTCAGAATAGGTGGTTTGGAAAAATTGGGCAAAAAGATCGGCAATTGCCTGATCATTATTTGCCGACGTATTACAAAATGATAGCGAGAATGGGTGTGCGGACATTCTACGCTTACTGTTTACGAAGCAGTAAAATTGTTTAGGGTCTTGAGAAAAACGTATCCTGCAGCGAGAAGGGTAGTTCTTATAGCATTGAGCATTAAGAACTGAAAAGTTTAACCGAGCTATGTAGGGGCCGAATTTAGGGAAAGAGTTTAGAACATTACGGATAAGCATAGTTTTCTTTTGTAATTCTTAAAAGTGCCGATCCACAGTAACTCCGAAACTGGATCGTAAGCTGCAAGCTTTCCGAAAAGCTTTCTAAAGAGAGTCGGCGCACAGCGTACGCATTTAAGCGAAAGACGTCACGTTTACCTTGACCCAAGAGAGTAGCGTAGCGTAGGTCGAAATTCCGCTCAAATGGGCGAAAAATCATCCGATTATGCAGTTAAAGTTCCTAAGATCTTCCGATTATGCAGTTAAAGTTTCCAAATATCATCCGATCTTCGAGCTTTTGGTTCGGTACCGCTTAGCGGAACTTGCAGAAGTTGGGATGGAGTTATTGACAAAGAATCAATTGATTAAAGCGGACGTGTTTGTGCTATACTCGGGGATAAATAAATATATATATATATATATTTAGCCAACAAACAGTTCTGGCATCTACGTCATACCTCGTGATCCGAGTTTCAATTAAAACCGAGAGTCAGCAGTAATTACACAAGAAAAGCAGTGTAGAGAACAAAAAAAAAAACATATCGGGTATGTCCGTGATTAATTATGAAAGTGTTCGTGGTAATATATATATATAAGAATTTGTGTTATAGGACGGCGGCCCGTATCCACGGTACTGTCTATTTGAGTGCATGCTTACATTAGTGTTATTTTAAGAAGGCATTGGTTAAGTGTTTTCCCCACTTGTGTTTTGTTGTAGTATCTTTTGATGGGCTACAGATCTTTGTTTACACCCGAACTGTCCTTACTTATCTACTTTATGTGATTTCTTTAGAGATCCATTTTTTGGAAACATGAGTGAATGTGTACAATAATATATTTATGTTTGAACATTCTGCAAGGGGCCGAAAGTGGCATGATTTCGACGATAATATGTTCATGTTTGAACATTCTGCAAAGGGCCGAAAGTGGCATGGTTTGTAATTTGATTCTTGCGAACCTTCTTTATACATACATAGCTATAATTAGAAGTACAGATAATCATTTACAGTCAATTACATTGGGTAGGGAAGTGCTATCGTTTGTAGTCTTCGTGCTACTTTAATTCTTCTTATGGCATAGATTATTAATATTATTATTATTATGGTTCCGATAATCAAGACCGCATGTCCAGAAACATGATGGAACTTAAGTCATTTTAAATCATGATGACCTTCTTTTAAAAATTTTAGTTCGTGTCTTAACTTATCCATTTCTTCTGTATGGTTAATTAATGGTACTGTTAATGGATTCCAAACAATTTTTGGTATTTTACTTATATTACTTATATAAAAGGATGAAATTGGCTCGTAGCTTTCTGTTTGAATACTGTGATGAGGTACTAGTATTTTGTTAAAATTCCTTGTTGCGGAAGATCAATTAGTTCTTGATTTGAGTTATAACATTGAATTCTAGCATTAGTGTTTACTGGAACTTTGAAGAGCCAACTACCCTGCATTTCTAATTCGACATAAAATGATCTTGTCTCTGCTATCTTCCTATACACGCAATTTGAATTACCTTTTACTACTACGAGTACTTCTGGTCTCTTTTGGAGTCATTCCTGAGTCTTGCTCTTCTGACTCAATTCCAGCCAATGGACAAATTTTAGTTATAGGTCGTTTTATCAACCTATCTTGATGTTTTATAGTTACTACTCTGACTCTATCCTCCCTACCTTTAATATATTTCTTTTATTTTTCCCAAGGGCCATCTAGCTGGGTGACAAGTTTCATATTTTATTAATACAATCTGCCATTTTTTTAATATTCTATTTTCCATTTATTTCTTTGTTCCAGTTTGTGCAAATAATCTTCTTTCCATTTAATCCTAAATTCTCATTTCATTTTCTGAATTTATCACCACTTATCAAGATTCCCGATTTCTTCGTCTGAAATTGTCTCAATCGGGCCAAATATTGGCCTTCCAATAATAAAATGACCTGGTGTTAATACATCCAGATCGTCAATACCATTTGTAGCTGTATACAAAGGGCGTGAATTTAGTACTGCTTCAATTTGACATAATAGAGTTGCCATTTCCTCATAGGTTAAATTATTGTCCCCCAATTACCCTTTTTAAGTGATATTTCACTGATTTTACCCCAGCTTCCCAAATAACGCCGAAGGTCCTGGCGGGGGAATGAAATGCCACTCGATCTGTCCTCTTTATAATATTGGCACCACTTTTATATTGTCCTTAATGGCTCTTTGGTATTCCTCGTCTAATTTGCGCGAAGCTCCCACAAAGTTGGTTTCATTATCGGAAAATATTTGTGCACATTTTCCTCTTTTTGAGAAAAATCTTCTAAGTGCAGCTAGAAATGCATCTGAAGTAAGATCGCTGACTACTTCCAAATAAATAGCCTTTGTCTCCATGCATACGAATACGGCAATAAATCCCTTATAGGATTTCTGCCCCCGGTTTTTAGAGCATCGGATATGCTAAAGCCCGGCGAAGTCTACCCCTGTATTTGTAAACGGGTGCGACATTGCAGCTCTGTGTTTCGGCAGATTTCCTATAATTTGTTCTGGAGTATTCTGTCGATACCTAGCACAGGTGACACACTCTTTAAAATTTTTCTCTAAGCAATTTCTTAGCCCAAATATCCAAAATTTTCGCTGGATATAGTTGCGCATCAGATTAATTCCACCGTGCAATGTTTCTTTATGTGCATTCCTGATAATTAGAGACGTCAAGTGACACTTTTCTAAAATCAAGGGATGTTTAACTTCAAATTCCGCGTTGGAGTTTTGCAATCTACCTCCAACACGTGACAATCCATCTTTGTCTAAAAACGGATTTAAGCTTAATAGTTTATTTTTTGTTTAAATTTCCTTTTTATTAATTAGGCTAGCTATTTCGGAACTGTATTGGATGGCTTGTTGTTGTTATACCCGATACTCAATATGAGTATTGGGGTATATTAGATTTGTGGTGAAAATGGATGTGTGTAACGTCCAGTATAAAGTATATATATTCTTGATCAGCATCAATAGCCGAGTCGATTGAGCCCTGTCTGTCTGTCCGCCTGTCCGTCCGTCCGTCTGTGCGTCCCTATCAGCGCCTAGTGCTCAAAGACTATAAAACCTAGAGCAACGACGTTTTATATCCGGACTTCTGTGATATGTCACTGCTACAAGTTTATTTCAAAACTTTGCCACACCCCCTTCCGCCCCCGCAAAGGACGAAAATCTGGGGCATCCACAAATCTCAGAGACTATTAAGGCTAGAGTAACTAAATTTGATATCCGCACTTCTGTTAAATCTCACTATAAAACGTATATCTCAAAATTTCGCCCCACCCCTTTCCGCTCCCACAAAAGACGAAAATCTGTTGCATCAACAATATTGCAGATTCGAGAAAATTAAAAGCGCACAATCATAGATAATGATCATATCTATCAGATTGCTGAATCTGGATCAGATCAGATCATTTTTATAGCCAAAAGGAACAAATCAATTTCCACTGGCTACGCAGCGCCCGACGTCACGCTCAGACGGATTTTCTGTCTCTCTCGCACTCTTTGTCGTGTCGTTTAATATTAGCGGCGTCTGCCGGAGGAGAGCCATACTGACTAAGTATCGGGTATAAATGTAGAGTTGCGGTGTCCGCAGCAACTCACAACGTTCCCCCTCGTTTGCTATTACAATTGTTGTGCCAACAACTAATTTTCTTCAATTTCCTCTTTCGGCCAATGTTCCTTAGATTTCGCCAACCATTGAGGCCTTTCCCACCAAATCTTAAAATCTTTTAGCTTATCTGCGCATTAGTGCATTGATGCTACATCTGCTGGATTGTCTTCAGTTGTAACATGTCAAAATTTAATTTCTTTAATTTTTCTTACTTCGTCAGCTCGACGCCTTATAAACTTGTCTTTATTGTCTCCATTCTTTATACAGGCTAAGGTAATATTAAAATCACTCCAGGCATAACACTCTTCATTACTTCCAACCGCTATTTTCACCCGTTGAATTAATTTTGCCAGAAGATGTGCTGCACAAAGTTCTAATTTTGGAATAGTTTTCCGATTCTTCTTTGGATTAACTTTGCTTTTGCTGGCTATTATAATTGTATAACTATCTACCTTGGTATACACTACGGCAGCATAAGCCTTTTCGGATGCATCGTCAAACCCATGAATTTGCACCGACTTATTGTGCTGAAAATTTAGCCATCTTGGTATCCGAATTCTTTCTAACTCTGTTAAACTATCTTTTAAAAGAATTCCATTCCCGAGTATCCGTTCTGATAATTCTTCATCCCAATTGTTGTCTGCTAGCCAAAGTTTTTGAATAAACAATTTTCCGACAAGTGACATTGGAGACAACCAGCCTAAGTGGTCTTACATCTTGGCTAAGGTAGATAATAATATTCTCTTGTTATTTTCCTAATTGGTTCATAATGGAAATCGAACCTAAGCTCGTCTTTAACCGGTTCCCATTGTAGTCCTAATGTTTTGACGGATTCATTCTCCTAAATGGTTAATACTTTATTTTCTTGGTCATCTCTAATGCCTTCTATAATTTCTGGGATATTTGTTATCCACTTTCTTAAGTTAAACCCAACCTTATTAAACTCCCGGGTAACTTCCTCTACATGCTTTTTAGCATCTAGTATCGAGTCGGCACCAGGTCATCCATATAAAAATCATTCTTTATGATTTCCATAATTGCTTGATTTTTGCAATTATCTGCTATTGCAACAAGCACCTTAGTTGCTAAGTAGGGTGCTGAAGCTGTACCGTACGTAACGGTTGTGAGTTTACACTCTTTTAACTTTTCGTTTGGATTATCCCTCCAAATTATATGCAAATATAATTAATTCAACATTAATTTGCCGGTACATTTTTTCAATGTCCGCAGATATTACAAATGGCCACTTATGCCATTTCACCATAATATCGAAAATATCTTTTTGGACTCTTGGTCAAACCCACATGATATCATTTAAACTTTTATTGTTTGTGGCTTTTACTGAAGCATCGAAAACTACCCTCAGCTTTGTCTTTAGACTGGAATCTCTTATGACTCCTTGATGGGGCAAATAATAATTCCCATCATCTTTGGACTCTACCATATGTCCTAGGTTTATATTCATGCATAAACTTTATGTAATTATACCCGATACTCAAAATGAGTATTGGGGTATATTAAATTTGTGGTAAAAGTGGATGTGTGTAACGTCCAGAAGGAATCGTTTCCGACCCCATAAAGTATATATATTCTTGATCAGCATCAATAGCCGAGTCGATTGAGCCATGTCTGTCTGTCCGTCTGTCCGTCCCCTTCAGCGCCTAGTGCTCAAAGACTATAAGAGCGAGAGCAACGATGTTTTGGATCCAGACTTCTGTGATATGTCACTGCTACAAGAATATTTCAAAACTTTGCCCCGCCCACTTCCGCCCCCACAAAGGGCGAAAATCTGTGGCATCCACAATTTTAAAGATATGAGAAAACCAAAAACGTAGAATTGTAGAGAATGACCATATCTTTAAGACTGCGGAATCTGAATTGGATCGTATTATTATTATAGCCAGCATCAAGAAAACAATTTCATTTTTTCTCGCCCTGTCTCTCTCTAACACACACGTAGCATAGGCGGCTTTGCTTAGAGTAAAACATTAGCGCCTAGATCTCAGAGACTACAAAAGCTAGAGCAACCAAATTTGGTATCCACACTCCTAATATATTGGACCGAGACGAGTTTGTTTCAAAATTTCGCCCACCCCCTTCCGCCCCCGCAAAGGACGAAAATCTGGGGATATTCAAAAATCTCAGAGACTATTAAGGCTAGAGTAACCAAATTTGGTATCCGCACTCCTGTTAGATCTTACTATAAAACGTGTATCTCAAAATTTCGCCCCACCCCCTTCCGCCCACACAAAGAACGAAAATCTGTTGCATCCACAATATTGCACATTCGAGAAAACTAAAAACGCAGAATCATAGATATTGACCATATCTATCAGATTGCTGAATCTGGATCAGATCAGATCATTTTTATAGCCAATAGGAACAAATCAATTTGCAGTGGCTACGCAGCGCCCGACGTCACGCTCAGACTGATTTTCTGTCTCTCTCGCACGCACTCTTTGTCGTGTCGTTTAATATTAGCGGCGTCTGCCGGAGGAGAGCCATACTGACTTAGTATCGGGTATAACTGTAGAGTTGCGGTGTCCGCAGCAACTCACAACGTTCCCCCTCGTTTTCTTTTAAATTTGTATTATTGCTGAGCTTTCTTTCTAATCTTTAAAATCGCGCCATAGCTTGTGGTTTTGAATCTCCTAAATCATTTTCTTTTTTAAATGGTATTTTAACCACATACCTACCATTCTTATCTCTTCTTGTTGTTTCCAAGACATCTTCTTCTAAGTCATTCTATTCACTTTCCAATTCCCAGAACCGCTCTAAGTCCCCAACTTCAATTGTTGTCGCCACAAAAAATTTATCACCTTTTTATTTGGTGCAACCGGATATAATCCATCCGAATTCTGTATTTTGACCAAGTAGTCCGTCTATTTTTACTACTCCGTCTTATAAAATACGGTTATACAGATCTACAAATCTTGGTTTGTTAAAGTTAGGGTCTGCCAACACATAATTTCGCCACTTAGTTTTGTCAACATTAAAAGACTTTAATGGTAAAGCTTTCATCAGTTTCGGAAGAATAATTGCTTTAATATTTATAGGACCTTTATTATAATCACGAGTTTTTACCGATAAAGTAAATTTGTACTCTTTTCCGTACTAAGTTTAATATTTGCGCAGCTTCTTCTGAAATTATGGTACATTGCAACCCACAATCAATGAGAGCTCTAAGGTTTTGATAGCCCCATTCCTTGACCTTACTTTTATAAGTGCTGTGGCTAAGAACGCTTGTTCTTTTGTTAAGCAAGTGTTAAAATTTTCCCTCTTTTCGTAGGGAATAGCGAGCATCGTATGATGAAGTTTTTTATCCAGATCGTCAATACCATTTGTAGCTGTATACAAAGGGCGTGAATTTAGTACTGCTTCAATTTGACATAATAGAGTTGCCATTTCCTCATAGGTTAAATTATTGTCCCCCAATTACCCTTTTTAAGTGATATTTCACTGATTTTACCCCAGCTTCCCAAATAACGCCGAAGGTCCTGGCGGGGGAATGAAATGCCACTCGATCTGTCCTCTTTATAATATTGGCACCACTTTTATATTGTCCTTAATGGCTCTTTGGTATTCCTCGTCTAATTTGCGCGAAGCTCCCACAAAGTTGGTTTCATTATCGGAAAATATTTGTGCACATTTTCCTCTTTTTGAGAAAAATCTTCTAAGTGCAGCTAGAAATGCATCTGAAGTAAGATCGCTGACTACTTCCAAATAAATAGCCTTTGTCTCCATGCATACGAATACGGCAATAAATCCCTTATAGGATTTCTGCCCCCGGTTTTTAGAGCATCGGATATGCTAAAGCCCGGCGAAGTCTACCCCTGTATTTGTAAACGGGTGCGACATTGCAGCTCTGTGTTTCGGCAGATTTCCTATAATTTGTTCTGGAGTATTCTGTCGATACCTAGCACAGGTGACACACTCTTTAAAATTTTTCTCTAAGCAATTTCTTAGCCCAAATATCCAAAATTTTCGCTGGATATAGTTGCGCATCAGATTAATTCCACCGTGCAATGTTTCTTTATGTGCATTCCTGATAATTAGAGACGTCAAGTGACACTTTTCTAAAATCAAGGGATGTTTAACTTCAAATTCCGCGTTGGAGTTTTGCAATCTACCTCCAACACGTGACAATCCATCTTTGTCTAAAAACGGATTTAAGCTTAATAGTTTATTTTTTGTTTAAATTTCCTTTTTATTAATTAGGCTAGCTATTTCGGAACTGTATTGGATGGCTTGTTGTTGTTATACCCGATACTCAATATGAGTATTGGGGTATATTAGATTTGTGGTGAAAATGGATGTGTGTAACGTCCAGTATAAAGTATATATATTCTTGATCAGCATCAATAGCCGAGTCGATTGAGCCCTGTCTGTCTGTCCGCCTGTCCGTCCGTCCGTCTGTGCGTCCCTATCAGCGCCTAGTGCTCAAAGACTATAAAACCTAGAGCAACGACGTTTTATATCCGGACTTCTGTGATATGTCACTGCTACAAGTTTATTTCAAAACTTTGCCACACCCCCTTCCGCCCCCGCAAAGGACGAAAATCTGGGGCATCCACAAATCTCAGAGACTATTAAGGCTAGAGTAACTAAATTTGATATCCGCACTTCTGTTAAATCTCACTATAAAACGTATATCTCAAAATTTCGCCCCACCCCTTTCCGCTCCCACAAAAGACGAAAATCTGTTGCATCAACAATATTGCAGATTCGAGAAAATTAAAAGCGCACAATCATAGATAATGATCATATCTATCAGATTGCTGAATCTGGATCAGATCAGATCATTTTTATAGCCAAAAGGAACAAATCAATTTCCACTGGCTACGCAGCGCCCGACGTCACGCTCAGACTGATTTTCTGTCTCTCTCGCACTCTTTGTCGTGTCGTTTAATATTAGCGGCGTCTGCCGGAGGAGAGCCATACTGACTAAGTATCGGGTATAAATGTAGAGTTGCGGTGTCCGCAGCAACTCACAACGTTCCCCCTCGTTTGCTATTACAATTGTTGTGCCAACAACTAATTTTCTTCAATTTCCTCTTTCGGCCAATGTTCCTTAGATTTCGCCAACCATTGAGGCCTTTCCCACCAAATCTTAAAATCTTTTAGCTTATCTGCGCATTAGTGCATTGATGCTACATCTGCTGGATTGTCTTCAGTTGTAACATGTCAAAATTTAATTTCTTTAATTTTTCTTACTTCGTCAGCTCGACGCCTTATAAACTTGTCTTTATTGTCTCCATTCTTTATACAGGCTAAGGTAATATTAAAATCACTCCAGGCATAACACTCTTCATTACTTCCAACCGCTATTTTCACCCGTTGAATTAATTTTGCCAGAAGATGTGCTGCACAAAGTTCTAATTTTGGAATAGTTTTCCGATTCTTCTTTGGATTAACTTTGCTTTTGCTGGCTATTATAATTGTATAACTATCTACCTTGGCATACACTACGGCAGCATAAGCCTTTTCGGATGCATCGTCAAACCCATGAATTTGCACCGACTTATTGTGCTGAAAATTTAGCCATCTTGGTATCCGAATTCTCTCTAACTCTGTTAAACTATCTTTTAAAAGAATTCCATTCCCGAGTATCCGTTCTGATAATTCTTCATCCCAATTGTTGTCTGCTAGCCAAAGTTTTTGAATAAACAATTTTCCGACAAGTGACATTGGAGACAACCAGCCTAAGTGGTCTTACATCTTGGCTAAGGTAGATAATAATATTCTCTTGTTATTTTCCTAATTGGTTCATAATGGAAATCGAACCTAAGCTCGTCTTTAACCGGTTCCCATTGTAGTCCTAATGTTTTGACGGATTCATTCTCCTAAATGGTTAATACTTTATTTTCTTGGTCATCTCTAATGCCTTCTATAATTTCTGGGATATTTGTTATCCACTTTCTTAAGTTAAACCCAACCTTATTAAACTCCCGGGTAACTTCCTCTACATGCTTTTTAGCATCTAGTATCGAGTCGGCACCAGGTCATCCATATAAAAATCATTCTTTATGATTTCCATAATTGCTTGATTTTTGCAATTATCTGCTATTGCAACAAGCACCTTAGTTGCTAAGTAGGGTGCTGAAGCTGTACCGTACGTAACGGTTGTGAGTTTACACTCTTTTAACTTTTCGTTTGGATTATCCCTCCAAATTATATGCAAATATAATTAATTCAACATTAATTTGCCGGTACATTTTTTCAATGTCCGCAGATATTACAAATGGCCACTTATGCCATTTCACCATAATATCGAAAATATCTTTTTGGACTCTTGGTCAAACCCACATGATATCATTTAAACTTTTATTGTTTGTGGCTTTTGCTGAAGCATCGAAAACTACCCTCAGCTTTGTCTTTAGACTGGAATCTCTTATGACTCCTTGATGGGGCAAATAATAATTCCCATCATCTTTGGACTCTACCATATGTCCTAGGTTTTTATATTCATGCATAAACTTTATGTAATTATACCCGATACTCAAAATGAGTATTGGGGTATATTAGATTTGTGGTAAAAGTGGATGTGTGTAACGTCCAGAAGGAATCGTTTCCGACCCCATAAAGTATATATATTCTTGATCAGCATCAATAGCCGAGTCGATTGAGCCATGTCTGTCTGTCCGTCTGTCCGTCCCCT
This sequence comes from Drosophila miranda, assembly GCF_003369915.1. Lineage (NCBI taxonomy): Eukaryota > Metazoa > Arthropoda > Insecta > Diptera > Drosophilidae > Drosophila > Drosophila miranda. The sequence goes on from NC_046674.1 coordinate 42,052,213, forward strand.
TCAGCGCCTAGTGCTCAAAGACTATAAGAGCGAGAGCAACGATGTTTTGGATCCAGATTTCTGTGATATGTCACTGCTACAAGAATATTTCAAAACTTTGCCCCGCCCACTTCCGCCCCCACAAAGGGCGAAAATCTGTGGCATCCACAATTTTAAAGATATGAGAAAACCAAAAACGTAGAATTGTAGAGAATGACCATATCTTTAAGACGGCGGAATCTGAATTGGATCGTATTATTATTATAGCCAGCATCAAGAAAACAATTTCATTTTTTCTCGCCCTGTCTCTCTCTAACACACACGTAGCATAGGCGGCTTTGCTTAGAGTAAAACATTAGCGCCTAGATCTCAGAGACTACAAAAGCTAGAGCAACCAAATTTGGTATCCACACTCCTAATATATTGGACCGAGACGAGTTTGTTTCAAAATTTCGCCCACCCCCTTCCGCCCCCGCAAAGGACGAAAATCTGGGGATATTCAAAAATCTCAGAGACTATTAAGGCTAGAGTAACCAAATTTGGTATCCGCACTCCTGTTAGATCTAACTATAAAACGTGTATCTCAAAATTTCGCCCCACCCCTTTCCGCTCCCACAAAAGACGAAAATTTGTTGCATCAACAATATTGCAGATTCGAGAAAATTAAAAGCGCACAATCATAGATAATGATCATATCTCTCAGATTGCTGAATCTGGATCAGATCAGATCATTTTTATAGCCAATAGGAACAAATCAATTTCCACTGGCTACGCAGCGCCCGACGTCACGCTCAGACTGATTTTCTGTCTCTCTCGCACTCTTTGTCGTGTCGTTTAATATTAGCGGCGTCTGCCGGAGGAGAGCCATACTGACTAAGTATCGGGTATAAATGTAGAGTTGCGGTGTCCGCAGCAACTCACAACGTTCCCCCTCGTTTTCTATTACAATTGTTGTGCCAACAACTAATTTTCTTCAATTTCCTCTTTCGGCCAATGTTCCTTAGATTTCGCCAACCATTGAGGCCTTTCCCACCAAATCTTAAAATCTTTTAGCTTATCTGCGCATTAGTGCATTGATGCTACATCTGCTGGATTGTCTTCAGTTGTAACATGTCAAAATTTAATTTCTTTAATTTTTCTTACTTCGTCAGCTCGACGCCTTATAAACTTGTCTTTATTGTCTCCATTCTTTATACAGGCTAAGGTAATATTAAAATCACTCCAGGCATAACACTCTTCATTACTTCCAACCGCTATTTTCACCCGTTGAATTAATTTTGCCAGAAGATGTGCTGCACAAAGTTCTAATTTTGGAATAGTTTTCCGATTCTTCTTTGGATTAACTTTGCTTTTGCTGGCTATTATAATTGTATAACTATCTACCTTGGCATACACTACGGCAGCATAAGCCTTTTCGGATGCATCGTCAAACCCATGAATTTGCACCGACTTATTGTGCTGAAAATTTAGCCATCTTGGTATCCGAATTCTCTCTAACTCTGTTAAACTATCTTTTAAAAGAATTCCATTCCCGAGTATCCGTTCTGATAATTCTTCATCCCAATTGTTGTCTGCTAGCCAAAGTTTTTAAATAAACAATTTTCCGACAAGTGACATTGGAGACAACCAGCCTAAGTGGTCTTACATCTTGGCTAAGGTAGATAATAATATTCTCTTGTTATTTTCCTAATTGGTTCATAATGGAAATCGAACCTAAGCTCGTCTTTAACCGGTTCCCATTGTAGTCCTAATGTTTTGACGGATTCATTCTCCTAAATGGTTAATACTTTATTTTCTTGGTCATCTCTAATGCCTTCTATAATTTCTGGGATATTTGTTATCCACTTTCTTAAGTTAAACCCAACCTTATTAAACTCCCGGGTAACTTCCTCTACATGCTTTTTAGCATCTAGTATCGAGTCGGCACCAGGTCATCCATATAAAAATCATTCTTTATGATTTCCATAATTGCTTGATTTTTGCAATTATCTGCTATTGCAACAAGCACCTTAGTTGCTAAGTAGGGTGCTGAAGCTGTACCGTACGTAACGGTTGTGAGTTTACACTCTTTTAACTTTTCGTTTGGATTATCCCTCCAAATTATATGCAAATATAATTAATTCAACATTAATTTGCCGGTACATTTTTTCAATGTCCGCAGATATTACAAATGGCCACTTATGCCATTTCACCATAATATCGAAAATATCTTTTTGGACTCTTGGTCAAACCCACATGATATCATTTAAACTTTTATTGTTTGTGGCTTTTGCTGAAGCATCGAAAACTACCCTCAGCTTTGTCTTTAGACTGGAATCTCTTATGACTCCTTGATGGGGCAAATAATAATTCCCATCATCTTTGGACTCTACCATATGTCCTAGGTTTTTATATTCATGCATAAACTTTATGTAATTATACCCGATACTCAAAATGAGTATTGGGGTATATTAGATTTTTGGTAAAAGTGGATGTGTGTAACGTCCAGAAGGAATCGTTTCCGACCCCATAAAGTATATATATTCTTGATCAGCATCAATAGCCGAGTCGATTGAGCCATGTCTGTCTGTCCGTCTGTCCGTCCGTCCGTCTGTCCGTCCCCTTCAGCGCCTAGTGCGCAAAGACTATGAGAGCGAGAGCAACGATGTTTTGGATCCAGACTTCTGTGATATGTCACTGCTACAAGAATATTTCAAAACTTTGCCCCGCCCACTTCCGCCCCCACAAAGGGCGAAAATCTGTGGCATCCACAATTTTAAAGATATGAGAAAACCAAAAACGTAGAATTGTAGAGAATGACCATATCTTTAAGACTGCGGAATCTGAATTGGATCGTATTATTATTATAGCCAGCATCAAGAAAACAATTTCATTTTTTCTCGCCCTGTCTCTCTCTAACACACACGTAGCATAGGCGGCTTTGCCTAGAGTAAAACATTAGCGCCTAGATCTCAGAGACTACAAAAGCTAGAGCAACCAAATTTGGTATCCACACTCCTAATATATTGGACCGAGACGAGTTTGTTTCAAAATTTCGCCCACCCCCTTCCGCCCCCGCAAAGGACGAAAATCTGGGGATATTCAAAAATCTCAGAGACTATTAAGGCTAGAGTAACCAAATTTGGTATCCGCACTCCTGTTAGATCTTACTATAAAACGTGTATCTCAAAATTTCGCCCCACCCCCTTCCGCCCACACAAAGAACGAAAATCTGTTGCATCCACAATATTGCACATTCGAGAAAACTAAAAACGCAGAATCATAGATATTGACCATATCTATCAGATTGCTGAATCTGGATCAGATCAGATCATTTTTATAGCCAATAGGAACAAATCAATTTGCAGTGGCTACGCAGCGCCCGACGTCACGCTCAGACTGATTTTCTGTCTCTCTCGCACGCACTCTTTGTCGTGTCGTTTAATATTAGCGGCGTCTGCCGGAGGAGAGCCATACTGACTTAGTATCGGGTATAACTGTAGAGTTGCGGTGTCCGCAGCAACTCACAACGTTCCCCCTCGTTTTCTTTTAAATTTGTATTATTGCTGAGCTTTCTTTCTAATCTTTAAAATCGCGCCATAGCTTGTGGTTTTGAATCTCCTAAATCATTTTCTTTTTTAAATGGTATTTTAACTACATACCTACCATTCTTATCTCTTCTTGTTGTTTCCAAGACATCTTCTTCTAAGTCATTCTATTCACTTTCCAATTCCCAGAACCGCTCTAAGTCCCCAACTTCAATTGTTGTCGCCACAAAAAATTTATCACCTTTTTATTTGGTGCAACCGGATATAATCCATCCGAATTCTGTATTTTGACCAAGTAGTCCGTCTATTTTTACTACTCCGTCTTATAAAATACGGTTATATCTACAAATCTTGGTTTGTTAAAGTTAGGGTCTGCCAACACATAATTTCGCCACTTAGTTTTGTCAATATTAAAAGACTTTAATGGTAAAGCTTTCATCAGTTTCGGAAGAATAATTGCTTTAATATTTATAGGACCTTTATTATAATCACGAGTTTTTACCGATAAAGTAAATTTGTACTCTTTTCCGTACTAAGTTTAATATTTGCGCAGCTTTTTCTGAAATTATGGTACATTGCAACCCACAATCAATGAGAGCTCTAAGGTTTTGATAGCCCCATTCCTTGACCTTACTTTTTAAGTGATATTTCACTGATTTTACCCCAGCTTCCCAAATAACGCCGAAGGTCCTGGCGGGGGAATGAAATGCCACTCGATCTGTCCTCTTTATAATATTGGCACCACTTTTATATTGTCCTTAATGGCTCTTTGGTATTCCTCGTCTAATTTGCGCGAAGCTCCCACAAAGTTGGTTTCATTATCGGAAAATATTTGTGCACATTTTCCTCTTTTTGAGAAAAATCTTCTAAGTGCAGCTAGAAATGCATCTGAAGTAAGATCGCTGACTACTTCCAAATAAATAGCCTTTGTCTCCATGCATACGAATACGGCAATAAATCCCTTATAGGATTTCTGCCCCCGGTTTTTAGAGCATCGGATATGCTAAAGCCCGGCGAAGTCTACCCCTGTATTTGTAAACGGGTGCGACATTGCAGCTCTGTGTTTCGGCAGATTTCCTATAATTTGTTCTGGAGTATTCTGTCGATACCTAGCACAGGTGACACACTCTTTAAAATTTTTCTCTAAGCAATTTCTTAGCCCAAATATCCAAAATTTTCGCTGGATATAGATGCGCATCAGATTAATTCCACCGTGCAATGTTTCTTTATGTGCATTCTTGATAATTAGAGACGTCAAGTGACACTTTTCTAAAATCAAGGGATGTTTAACTTCAAATTCCGCGTCTGAGTTTTGCAATCTACCTCCAACACGTGACAATCCATCTTTGTCTAAAAACGGATTTAAGCTTAATAGTTTATTTTTTGTTTAAATTTCCTTTTTATTAATTAGGCTAGCTATTTCGGAACTGTATTGGATGGCTTGTTGTTGTTATACCCGATACTCAATATGAGTATTGGGGTATATTAGATTTGTGGTGAAAATGGATGTGTGTAACGTCCAGTATAAAGTATATATATTCTTGATCAGCATCAATAGCCGAGTCGATTGAGCCCTGTCTGTCTGTCCGCCTGTCCGTCCGTCCGTCTGTGCGTCCCTATCAGCGCCTAGTGCTCAAAGACTATAAAACCTAGAGCAACGACGTTTTATATCCGGACTTCTGTGATATGTCACTGCTACAAGTTTATTTCAAAACTTTGCCACACCCCCTTCCGCCCCCGCAAAGGACGAAAATCTGGGGCATCCACAAATCTCAGAGACTATTAAGGCTAGAGTAACTAAATTTGATATCCGCACTTCTGTTAAATCTCACTATAAAACGTATATCTCAAAATTTCGCCCCACCCCTTTCCGCTCCCACAAAAGACGAAAATCTGTTGCATCAACAATATTGCAGATTCGAGAAAATTAAAAGCGCACAATCATAGATAATGATCATATCTATCAGATTGCTGAATCTGGATCAGATCAGATCATTTTTATAGCCAAAAGGAACAAATCAATTTCCACTGGCTACGCAGCGCCCGACGTCACGCTCAGACTGATTTTCTGTCTCTCTCGCACTCTTTGTCGTGTCGTTTAATATTAGCGGCGTCTGCCGGAGGAGAGCCATACTGACTAAGTATCGGGTATAAATGTAGAGTTGCGGTGTCCGCAGCAACTCACAACGTTCCCCCTCGTTTGCTATTACAATTGTTGTGCCAACAACTAATTTTCTTCAATTTCCTCTTTCGGCTAATGTTCCTTAGATTTCGCCAACCATTGAGGCCTTTCCCACCAAATCTTAAAATCTTTTAGCTTATCTGCGCATTAGTGCATTGATGCTACATCTGCTGGATTGTCTTCAGTTGTAACATGTCAAAATTTAATTTCTTTAATTTTTCTTACTTCGTCAGCTCGACGCCTTATAAACTTGTCTTTATTGTCTCCATTCTTTATACAGGCTAAGGTAATATTAAAATCACTCCAGGCATAACACTCTTCATTACTTCCAACCGCTATTTTCACCCGTTGAATTAATTTTGCCAGAAGATGTGCTGCACAAAGTTCTAATTTTGGAATAGTTTTCCGATTCTTCTTTGGATTAACTTTGCTTTTGCTGGCTATTATATCTACCTTGGCATACACTACGGCAGCATAAGCCTTTTCGGATGCATCGTCAAACCCATGAATTTGCACCGACTTATTGTGCTGAAAATTTAGCCATCTTGGTATCCGAATTCTCTCTAACTCTGTTAAACTATCTTTTAAAAGAATTCCATTCCCGAGTATCCGTTCTGATAATTCTTCATCCCAATTGTTGTCTGCTAGCCAAAGTTTTTGAATAAACAATTTTCCGACAAGTGACATTGGAGACAACCAGCCTAAGTGGTCTTACATCTTGGCTTAGGTAGATAATAATATTCTCTTGTTATTTTCCTAATTGGTTCATAATGGAAATCGAACCTAAGCTCGTCTTTAACCGGTTCCCATTGTAGTCCTAATGTTTTGACGGATTCATTCTCCTAAATGGTTAATACTTTATTTTCTTGGTCATCTCTAATGCCTTCTATAATTTCTGGGATATTTGTTATCCACTTTCTTAAGTTAAACCCAACCTTATTAAACTCCCGGGTAACTTCCTCTACATGCTTTTTAGCATCTAGTATCGAGTCGGCACCAGGTCATCCATATAAAAATCATTCTTTATGATTTCCATAATTGCTTGATTTTTGCAATTATCTGCTATTGCAACAAGCACCTTAGTTGCTAAGTAGGGTGCTGAAGCTGTACCGTACGTAACGGTTGTGAGTTTACACTCTTTTAACTTTTCGTTTGGATTATCCCTCCAAATTATATGCAAATATAATTAATTCAACATTAATTTGCCGGTACATTTTTTCAATGTCCGCAGATATTACAAATGGCCACTTATGCCATTTCACCATAATATCGAAAATATCTTTTTGGACTCTTGGTCAAACCCACATGATATCATTTAAACTTTTATTGTTTGTGGCTTTTGCTGAAGCATCGAAAACTACCCTCAGCTTTGTCTTTAGACTGGAATCTCTTATGACTCCTTGATGGGGCAAATAATAATTCCCATCATCTTTGGACTCTACCATATGTCCTAGGTTTTTATATTCATGCATAAACTTTATGTAATTATACCCGATACTCAAAATGAGTATTGGGGTATATTAGATTTGTGGTAAAAGTGGATGTGTGTAACGTCCAGAAGGAATCGTTTCCGACCCCATAAAGTATATATATTCTTGATCAGCATCAATAGCCGAGTCGATTGAGCCATGTCTCTCTGTCCGTCCGTCCGTCTGTCCGTCTGTCCGTCCCCTTCAGCGCCTAGTGCGCAAAGACTATAAGAGCGAGAGCAACGATGTTTTGGATCCAGACTTCTGTGATATGTCACTGCTACAAGAATATTTCAAAACTTTGCCCCGCCCACTTCCGCCCCCACAAAGGGCGAAAATCTGTGGCATCCACAATTTTAAAGATATGAGAAAACCAAAAACGTAGAATTGTAGAGAATGACCATATCTTTAAGACTGCGGAATCTGAATTGGATCGTATTATTATTATAGCCAGCATCAAGAAAACAATTTCATTTTTTCTCGCCCTGTCTCTCTCTAACACACACGTAGCATAGGCGGCTTTGCTTAGAGTAAAACATTAGCGCCTAGATCTCAGAGACTACAAAAGCTAGAGCAACCAAATTTGGTATCCACACTCCTAATATATTGGACCGAGACGAGTTTGTTTCAAAATTTCGCCCACCCCCTTCCGCCCCCGCAAAGGACGAAAATCTGGGGATATTCAAAAATCTCAGAGACTATTAAGGCTAGAGTAACCAAATTTGGTATCCGCACTCCTGTTAGATCTTACTATAAAACGTGTATCTCAAAATTTCGCCCCACCCCCTTCCGCCCACACAAAGGACGAAAATCTGTTGCATCCACAATATTGCACATTCGAGAAAACTAAAAACGCAGAATCATAGATATTGACCATATCTATCAGATTGCTGAATCTGGATCAGATCAGATCATTTTTATAGCCAATAGGAACAAATCAATTTGCAGTGGCTACGCAGCGCCCGACGTCACGCTCAGACTGATTTTCTGTCTCTCTCGCACGCACTCTTTGTCGTGTCGTTTAATATTAGCGGCGTCTGCCGGAGGAGAGCCATACTGACTTAGTATCGGGTATAACTGTAGAGTTGCGGTGTCCGCAGCAACTCACAACGTTCCCCCTCGTTATACCCGATACTCAAAATGAGTATTGGGGTATATTAGATTTGTGGTAAAAGTGGATGTGTGTAACGTCCAGAAGGAATCGTTTCCGACCCCATAAAGTATATATATTCTTGATCAGCATCAATAGCCGAGTCGATTGAGCCCTGTCTGTCTGTCCGTCTGTCCGTCCGTCCGTCCGTCCGTCCGTCTGTCCGTCCGTCCGTCCGTCCGTCCGTCCGTCCGTCCGTCCGTCCGTCCGTCCGTCCGTCCGTCCCCTTCAGCGCCTAGTGCTCAAAGACTATAAGAGCTAGAGTAACGATGTTTTGGATCCAGACTTCTGTGATATGTCACTGCTACAAAAATATTTCAAAACTTTGCCACACCCCCTTCCGCCCCCGCAAAGGACGAAAATCTGGGGCATCCACAAATCTCAGAGACTATTAAGGCTAGAGTAACCCAATTTGGTATCCGCACTTCTGTTAGATCTCACTATAAAACGTATATCTCAGAATTTCGCCCCACCCCTTTCCGCCCCCACAAAGAACGAAAATCTGTTGCATCCACAATATTGCACATTCGAGAAAACTAAAAACGCAGAATCATAGATAATGACTATATCTATCAGATTGCTAAATCTGGATCAGATCGGATCATTTTTGTAGCCAAAAGCAAGAAATCAATTTGCAGTGGCCACGCAGCGCCCGACGTCACGCTCAGACTGATTTTCTGTCTCTCTCGCACGCACTTTTTGTCGTGTGGTTCAATATTAGCGGCGTCTGCCGCAGGAGAGCCATACTGACTTAGTATCGGGTATAACTGTAGAGTTGCGGTGTACGCAGCAACTCACAACGTTCCCCCTCGTTTTCTTTTAAATTTGTATTATTGCTGAGCTTTCTTTCTAATCTTTAAAATCGCGCCATAGCTTGTGGTTTTGAATCTCCTAAATCCTTTTCTTTTTTAAATGGTATTTTAACCACATACCTACCATTCTCATATCTTCTTGTTGTTTCCAAGACATCTTCTTCTAAGTCATTCTATTCACTTTCCAATTCCCAGAACCGCTCTAAGTCCCCAACTTCAATTGTTGTCGCCACAAAAAATTTATCACCTTTTTATTTGGTGCAACCGGATATAATCCATCCGAATTCTGTATTTTGACCAAGTAGTCCGTCTATTTTTACTACTCCGTCTTATAAAATACTGTTATACAGATCTACAAATCTTGGTTTGTTAAAGTTAGGGTCTGCCAACACATAATTTCGCCACTTAGTTTTGTCAATATTAAAAGACTTTAATGGTAAAGCTTTCATCAGTTTCGGAAGAATAATTGCTTTAATATTTAAAGGACCTTTATTATAATCACGAGTTTTTACCGATAAAGTAAATTTGTACTCTTTTCCGTACTAAGTTTAATATTTGCGCAGCTTCTTCTGAAATTATGGTACATTGCAACCCACAATCAATGAGAGCTCTAAGGTTTTGATAGCCCCATTCCTTGACCTTACTTTTATAAGTGCTGTGGCTAAGAACGCTTGTTCTTTTGTTAAGCAAGTGTTAAAATTTTCCCTCTTTTCGTAGGGAATAGCGAGCATCGTATGATGAAGCTTTTTATCCAGATCGTCAATACCATTTGTAGCTGTATACAAAGGGCGTGAATTTAGTACTGCTTCAATTTGACATAATAGAGTTGCCATTTCCTCATAGGTTAAATTATTGTCCCCCAATTACCCTTTTTAAGTGATATTTCACTGATTTTACCCCAGCTTCCCAAATAACGCCGAAGGTCCTGGCGGGGGAATGAAATGCCACTCGATCTGTCCTCTTTATAATATTGGCACCACTTTTATATTGTCCTTAATGGCTCTTTGGTATTCCTCGTCTAATTTGCGCGAAGCTCCCACAAAGTTGGTTTCATTATCGGAAAATATTTGTGCACATTTTCCTCTTTTTGAGAAAAATCTTCTAAGTGCAGCTAGAAATGCATCTGAAGTAAGATCGCTGACTACTTCCAAATAAATAGCCTTTGTCTCCATGCATACGAATACGGCAATAAATCCCTTATAGGATTTCTGCCCCCGGTTTTTAGAGCATCGGATATGCTAAAGCCCGGCGAAGTCTACCCCTGTATTTGTAAACGGGTGCGACATTGCAGCTCTGTGTTTCGGCAGATTTCCTATAATTTGTTCTGGAGTATTCTGTCGATACCTAGCACAGGTGACACACTCTTTAAAATTTTTCTCTAAGCAATTTCTTAGCCCAAATATCCAAAATTTTCGCTGGATATAGTTGCGCATCAGATTAATTCCACCGTGCAATGTTTCTTTATGTGCATTCCTGATAATTAGAGACGTCAAGTGACACTTTTCTAAAATCAAGGGATGTTTAACTTCAAACTCCGCGTTGGAGTTTTGCAATCTACCTCCAACACGTGACAATCCATCTTTGTCTAAAAACGGATTTAAGCTTAATAGTTTATTTTTTGTTTAAATTTCCTTTTTATTAATTAGGCTAGCTATTTCGGAACTGTATTGGATGGCTTGTTGTTGTTATACCCGATACTCAATATGAGTATTGGGGTATATTAGATTTGTGGTGAAAATGGATGTGTGTAACGTCCAGTATAAAGTATATATATTCTTGATCAGCATCAATAGCCGAGTCGATTGAGCCCTGTCTGTCTGTCCGCCTGTCCGTCCGTCCGTCTGTGCGTCCCTATCAGCGCCTAGTGCTCAAAGACTATAAAACCTAGAGCAACGACGTTTTATATCCGGACTTCTGTGATATGTCACTGCTACAAGTTTATTTCAAAACTTTGCCACACCCCCTTCCGCCCCCGCAAAGGACGAAAATCTGGGGCATCCACAAATCTCAGAGACTATTAAGGCTAGAGTAACTAAATTTGATATCCGCACTTCTGTTAAATCTCACTATAAAACGTATATCTCAAAATTTCGCCCCACCCCTTTCCGCTCCCACAAAAGACGAAAATCTGTTGCATCAACAATATTGCAGATTCGAGAAAATTAAAAGCGCACAATCATAGATAATGATCATATCTATCAGATTGCTGAATCTGGATCAGATCAGATCATTTTTATAGCCAAAAGGAACAAATCAATTTCCACTGGCTACGCAGCGCCCGACGTCACGCTCAGACTGATTTTCTGTCTCTCTCGCACTCTTTGTCGTGTCGTTTAATATTAGCGGCGTCTGCCGGAGGAGAGCCATACTGACTAAGTATCGGGTATAAATGTAGAGTTGCGGTGTCCGCAGCAACTCACAACGTTCCCCCTCGTTCGTACTAAGTTTAATATTTGCGCATCTTCTTCTGAAATTATGGTACATTGTGACCCACAATCAATGAGAGCTATAAGGTTTTGATAGCCACCATTCCTTCCCTTTATTTTTATAAGTGCTGTTGCTAAGAACGCTTGTTCTTTTGTCAAGCAAGTGTTAAAATTTTCCCTCTTTTCGTAGGGAATAGCGAGCATCGTATGATGAAGTTTTTTACAAATCCCACATAAAATTTCAGATAAGCATATATTTTTTTTTTTTACCATATTGCACGACTTTTTTCAACGGTTTCCTCTTTATCCTGCGACGTGTAAAAAGAAGTGTACCGTTATTCTAAAAATTCCATTACATCTGGCAATGCTTGGATCTCTTTTGTCCTTTTTATATGACTTTCATATATGTAATTATAAGGTATCTGTTGCGTGACCTTCCATCCATGGCCACAATTATTAGTTATTGATCTGAATTATGAAGTCTAGTGTAAGTTAGGCTAGGGCAAAGCGGGAGCGCAATAAAAGCTCGCTCTCTCGCTCTTGGCGAATTCGCCCCGCTTTGCCACCGTAGGTTAGCTAGAGTAAGAGATTTGAATTGTGAAGAAAATATAGTTGTTCGCCAACCTTGAATTAGATCGTTTTTCGCCCCGCCAAATAAATAATTTAAATTACAGCCACCCAAAGTTTTCGGTAATTGATTAGAAAAACTCTTCTAATTTTTCATGGCGCCCCCGGGTGGACTGTAAAGTGAATTATAGGCAACAACAATAAGTGACAGTGACACAAGAAATTGCAGTATACATATGCAAACATATTCGTTGCCCGCGTCGTGTGTGTGTGCAATCGGCAATCAATTTGTAAAATATCATCGCGTCGGTCGCGCCAACAATAATTTTTGTGCAAATTCTGCTACCGCCGAGGGATGCCCTGCGATAAAGACAGGAAAGTAGCAGTTGGATTCAAAGATACAAAAGAGGAATCAGAGGTATTTGTGCAGAAAATTGAAGGCTGAGCAAAAGACATTCGGATCTCTCTTTGAGGTGTCTTGTGCTGAAAACATTGCACATCGCCTTCAATTCTAGGCACAGACGTATGATATACATATGTATAGTAGAGCTTGATTGCATGCATTTTATTAGTAATTGCATAAATATAACTAAAAACACATAAATACATACATATCGACACATACAGACATATGTGAACCGCTATTTGGACGCAACAGTTTGTATACATATGTACATACAACATACATCTTTCGTTTACTGCAATCACTGTCGCCCCCCCCCCCCCCCCCCCCCCCTCCTTTTATTTTGTTCTACCTTTCTTGTCGTTAGAACCTCACAAAGTTTGTTCGTTCGTTCACCCAAGCCGCGGCGTATAGAAAATACCCACACATACATACAAGCAGCAGCACCGGTGCATTATTTCGTTTTCGCTTCTCCACAGCTGCTTGCGTTGTATTTGTTGGGAGAATTTTCGTTGCCGCTCTTGAGCTTAACGGTGCGCCAAGTGACGCGCTACCCTGTATCTAACGGGTATATTGTTTTCGACCGTCACTTGCAACGACTCTTTCCCTTGATACCTCGTGCCTCGACATTCAATTCAAATTCGTTTTCGATTATCGTTCTCGTTCAAACATATAAAAAAAATAATAATAATAAAAATAATAAATAAATAAATAGAAATAATAGTGGTTTGTTGTGTAAAATCTTCATACATAAACATTATGGCAGAAAAAAGTAAATCCACTCTTGAAGACTTAAAGATTAAGCTCAAAAGTCGAGTAAAAAGCATTCGCCGCTTAGAGGATCGATTAGATCAAGGGTCGATTCCTTTGCAATTACCGGAATTACAATGTAGATTAGATTGTTTGAATGCTTCAATTGAAAAGGCTAACCATTTGCAGGAGCAAATCGAGGACATAACAGGTGATGATGCATATGCAGCCGAGTTGGAAGAGCTGATAATTGTCACCAAAGGAAAGATAATGTCGCTTATCGCCGCCTTTGATGCAGCAAGCGAGACGAAGCCAGTGTCTTCTTCAGCCCCAACTCATGCTAGACTTCAGAAATTGGCATTACCCAAATTTAGTGGTAAACACTCGGAATTCAAAAATTTCATTAGCCTTTTTGAGAGACTAGTCCATAGCGACAACAGCATACCGGTGATCGAAAAATTTAATCATTTGATTTCGTGCCTCTCTGATGAAGCATTAGGAACAATAAAGGCGTTCCAAGTCACCGAGGCAAATTATGAAAAGGCCATGGCTGGCCTAAAACGAGTATATGACAACGATTATTTGATTTTCACGAATAATATTTCCACATTGTTCAATCTGCCGAGAATGTCGCATCAATCTGCATCATCTCTAAGAACTCTAATCGATACTGTTTCGTCGATTTACGGATCGTTACTGTCGATCGGAGATGATACAAAAATTTCGAATGCAATGCTCATTCATCTCGTTTTAAACAGAGTCGACCCAGTGACGAAACAAAAGTGGGATGAACAGCTTACTTATGAGAAGTTGCCGCTTTGGTCCGACTTTGAGAAAGTCTTGAATCGTCGGTACCAGCATCTGTCTGCTGAAGAATCAACTAAGCCAAGGCAAGACAAAGTCATGCCAAGCAAGCAACATAATCGCAGTTCATTTGCTTGTTCTTCCACTTCCACCAACAGTAGAACTCAGCTAGAACTTGTAGCTACTGCAATTCAGGAGACCATGTAGTGTCAAATTGCCCTTCATTTTCGCGTCTCTCGGTGATGCAAAGGTTTGAGTTTGCTAAGTCGGCATCCCTATGCATTAATTGTCTGCGAAAAGGCCACGCTGTTGTACAATGCAAAGCCAATAAATGTCGAGTGTGCAGCCGCTCACATCATACATTATTGCATCGATACACAGTGTCGGCTAATAGTCTCGCGTTGCCACCACCCCAAGAGAGTCCTTCTCCTCCATCAAATCAGAATCAACCTTTCACGTCACATGTTTTGCATGCGACAGCGTTGGACAGGGTAATTCTGGCTACGTCGATCGTAAGCGTCCGAACTAAGAGCGGTGAACACATTCTGGCCAGAGCTCTGCTCGACTCTGGATCACAAACAAATTTTATTACCGAGGACCTCGCTAATCGCTTACAGATCCGTAGAGAGGAGTCCTGTATTAACTTGCTTGGAATTGGTGAATCTAATTCTCAAGTAAAGGATAAAATACACACAGTGGTGAAGTCGCGAATAAATGGTAGTGAGTTCTCCTTTGATTTTTGGATCCTGAAATCAATTTCAGGTTATCACCCTGACCAGTCAGTGAATGTGACTGACTGGCGAATCCCAGAGAACCTACCACTGGCAGACCCTTATTTCTACAAGCCACAAAGAATAGATATGTTAATTGGAGCAGAATCGTTCTTTGAATTATTAGCTGTTGGTCAAATTAAACAAGGTCCTGACTTTCCAACTCTTCAGAAAACCCTTCTTGGTTGGGTTGTGTCGGGAAAATATGTTTCCAGGAGTTCTGCTCCTCAAATTACAAACAGTTTGAGTTGCAGTGAAAAGTTGCTAGTATCCATCGATAGGACCTTGAAAAAGTTTTGGAAGAAATGCCATCTACCAAGAAAATTTCCACACCTGAGCACAAGCTATGTGAAGAACACTATCGTAAGACGACTCAGGTACTATCATCAGGTCGGTTCGAAGTAAGGCTCCCGTTTAAATCAGATCCAAATTGTTTAGGCAACTCCTTTGAGGTTGCGAAACGGCGGTTTTTGTCGCTTGAAAGACGATTGCATCGTGACCCTGAGTTGAAGAAAATGTACTTGGAATTCATGGAAGAGTACCTCTCCTTAGGTCATATGTCTCCTACTGACAATACGATTCCTTCTACTCTACACTACGTAATCCCTCATCAGTGTGTTCTGAGGCCCCAAAGTACGTCTACCAAGCTCCGAGTCGTGTTCGATGCTTCGTCCAAGACGTCCTCACAGGTGGCCTTAAATGACATTCTGATGGTGGGACCTACCATTCAAGAGGAATTATACTCGACACTGCTCCGTTTCCGTCTGCACAGGTTTGCCCTGACTGCTGATGTTAAAAAGATGTATCGCCAAGTGATGGTGAACGAAGCGGATCGGCAGTTTCAGCTCATACTGTGGAGAAGAGACCCTTCTGAATCCTTGAGATTATACAAGCTCAACACTGTAACCTATGGGACTGGACCAGCCCCATTCTTAGCTATCCGGTGTTTGAAAAGGTTGAGTGAGTCTGCGAAGCTCTCATTCCCTAGAGCTGCTAACGTTATTGGGTCCGACTTTTACGTCGATGACTTGTTGACTGGTGCTGCATGCGTAGAGGAGCTAAGGGCAATTAAGTCCGAAGTGTCTCAGGTTCTTCAGACCGCAGGGTTTGAGTTGACTAAGTGGTTTTCAAACTCACCCGAGATCACCGCATCTGAGAGCACAGCCAAACCCATAATAATCTCGGATTCAGAGTCGACAAAGGCGTTAGGAATCTCATGGTTACCTACTGACGATGCCTTTAAGTTCAAAATTGACAATTCAGTTATGGGTCTCCGAGCGACAAAACGGAACATACTATCGGTGACATCAAAGTTGTTTGACCCCCTTGGCTTATTAAGTCCTATCGTTATAAAAGGCAAGATCCTATTGCAGGAGCTTTGGCTTAACAAACTAGATTGGGATGAGTCGATCCCGCTGCATTTGGAAACAGCGTGGAATAAGTTGAAAAATACACTATCTCAATTGGAAGACATATCCATATCTCGGTTTGTGTATTCCGATCCGATGTCACCGGTTCAAATACATGCCTTTGCTGACGCCTCCATGAGAGCGTATGGAGCGTGCGTCTATATACGTAGCAGAACTGCAGAAGGTTTAAAAATATCATTGTTGACTTCGAAATCCAAAGTAGCGCCGCTCAAGACCAAAACGCTCCCAAGGCTTGAGTTATGTGCCGCTCACCTTCTCGCAGATCTCTGTCACAGAATCAAGCCTCTATTAAACGTGCCCATTGAACGAGTCGTTTATTGGTCGGATTCAGAGATAACTCTCCATTGGATCCGGTCTCATCCATCGTCGTTGTCGACTTTCGTTTCAAATAGAGTGGCTGAGATTCAAGAGTGGTCAGATGATGCTACGTGGCGGCATGTACCCACGAAACAGAACCCAGCAGATATTGTCTCAAGAGGTTGTGACGTCGACGAAATCGTCCTGAAAGAGGAAGAAGAAAACTGGCCCAAGAACGCTCATTTCGAACACTCCGATGATCTTCAGCTGGAAAAGAGGAAGACTGCGGTCGGGTTGACCGCGGCTGTGCGAAGTTCGGAGCTGTTAGATGTCATCGAGGGATTCTCGTCACACCTCAAACTGCTTAGAGTGTTCGTGTATGTGTTCCGCTTTATAAGAAAATGTAAAGACCCAAGCCTAAATTTCGAAAAAACTATCTCACCGACCGAATACAATGAAGCTTTTTATAAAATTGTCGAAATCATCCAGCATCACGAGTATCAAGGAGAAATTGAAAAGGTTAGGAAAGGATCTACAATTGGTCCTAGTCTTCAGCGGTTGAACCCATTCATCCATGACGACACAGGGACTTGGTGCAACTTTTCGTTGTTGCGAGTGGGGGGGCGACTAGCCAAAGCTCCTATATCATACGATGCCAAGTTTCCTCTGCTTTTGACTAAGCGCTCGCAATTCGTGCGAAGCTATATTCGTCATCTGCACCATTCGAATTTTCATGTCGGCCCACGAGCACTTGTGAGCATCCTTCGACAGAGCGTGTGGATAGTGAACGCTCAGGAGGTCTGCCGTCAGACAGTTCGATCGTGTATGCGCTGTTTTAAATGCAAGCCTCGATTGCTGACGCAACTCATGGGGAATTTACCCGCAGATCGACTCCGTGCTCTCCGCCCACTTTCAATTTGCGGCGTTCATTTTTGTGGACCAGTGCACACGACATTGAAAATTCGCGGAAGGCCCCCATACAAGTCATACATTGCGCTTTTTGTTTGTTTTGCGTCCAAGGCGGTTCACCTAGAAATAGTTTCCGATCTAACCACTGATTGTTTTTTGTTGGCTTTTCAAAGGTTCGTCGGGTGCCGAGGATATCCCCAAGTCGTTCATTGCGACAACGGGACGAACTTCGTCGGAGCGAGCCGCCATCTCAGCGCTCTGCGGATCAGGCTCAAGGAGCAAGGAGACGCAATTCGCGACTTCGCGTCAAAGAACGGATGCGAATTTGCGTTCATACCGCCGCGAGCTCCTCACATGGGAGGGCTATGGGAGGCAGGTGTAAAAACTGCCAAGAGCCTACTCCTACGGGCGGTAGGCAGCGCGCTCCTAACCGCCGAAGAGCTCGCCACAGTCCTCGTCGGCATCGAGGCCATAATGAACTCGAGGCCGCTGGGAGCCATCAGCCAAGATCCAAGCGACGGCGAGGCCCTAACACCCGGGCACCTGCTGACAGGCGGGTCGCTCATCGCCCCCCAGCACTGCGGACTCCGGACCAGGAGAGTCTCAGTTGCTTGCGGCGATGGCGACTTGTCTCGTCAGTCAGGCAAGCGTTTTGGCAGCGATGGTCCCGCGAATATGTCCTGGGGCTGCAAATTCGGGGCAAATGGCACCAGCAGCAACCGAACCTCGAGGAAGGAGACCTCGTCATCGTGGCCGAGGACAATCTGCCGCCTCAGGAGTGGCTCGTGGGGAGGGTCATCGCCACGCACGCAGGAGAGGACGGCATGGTCAGGGTCGTCGAAATAAGGACTAGCACTGGAGCGGTTTTTCGGCGGCCCATACACAAATTAGCGCCGCTCCCAATGTGTTGAAGCCGATGCAGGCGTTCAACGGGGCCGGTGTTGCGTGACCTTCCATCCATGGCCACAATTATTAGTTATTGATCTGAATTATGAAGTCTAGTGTAAGTTAGGCTAGGGCAAAGCGGGAGCGCAATAAAAGCTCGCTCTCTCGCTCTTGGCGAATTCGCCCCGCTTTGCCACCGTAGGTTAGCTAGAGTAAGAGATTTGAATTGTGAAGAAAATATAGTTGCTCGCCAACCTTGAATTAGATCGAGCTTATCAAGTTTTTCGCCCCGCCAAATAAATAATTTAAATTACAGCCACCCAAAGTTCTCGGTAATTGATTAGAAAAACTCTTCTAATTTTTCAGTATCTTTGATTAATTTTTTCAACACTATGTGCGCGAAAATCACATTAACTTCTTCTGTTAATTGTAACTTTAATTTGATTAAATGTATTGACTCATTTATAGAATCAGAAAACCATTTAATATGTTTCGCTGAATCGTGATCTAGCAATGGTAAGTCTAGTAAACGATTCAGCTGATCCGAAAAAATTTTTCGTTTATTTTCATACCGCTTGGTCAGCAATTCCCAAGCGGCAATTTAATTCTCCAGCGGCCCAGTTAAAAGGTGAGCTACCATACTCCGTGCCTCACCCTTTATCGCGATTTTCAAATAATTGAATTTTAGAGATGTACTTAGACTATCTCTGTTTTGAATTAATTCACAAAAGATTTGTGAAAAGCCGTCCCACTCTTTTTCTTCGCCCGAGAATGTGGGTACTTCCACTTTCGGAAGATCAGGCAAATCGATATCTTCTTTTTTTATCGTCGCCCCTTTAGTATCCATGCTGTTTCCCTTAGCTACGGTTTGCATCCTAACTTCTAGGTTGCTTAACATGCTTTGAATATCAAAGTCCAACTTGCCGATCTGCTCGTTGAAGCTGTCGTTTGTTTCATAGCTATGATAAAATTCCTAAATTTTTAAGCTCAGTTTTTTACTGAGGAACTCAATTTTTTCCTTTCTCATTCTACACTCTCCCAGTTTAGCCTGATCAAACCTCTGCATGGTTTGCTCTAAATATGTCT
Source organism: Drosophila miranda (assembly GCF_003369915.1). NCBI lineage: Eukaryota > Metazoa > Arthropoda > Insecta > Diptera > Drosophilidae > Drosophila > Drosophila miranda. The sequence goes on from NC_046674.1 coordinate 42,071,659, forward strand.
TCAGGTTTTCCACTATTCTGTCGATTTCCTTAGATACTTTTTCTATGCTATTGTCAATTTTGGGCTCTCTGTCTTCCTTCAAAGTTTCAGTCTCCACTGATTGTAACTTTTTTCTACCTTCCCTTTCGTTAGGGTTTCATTATTTTTGGACTCTACATACTTTTTATGTATGTCCTCTATATTTTTAATAATTTTTTCGTACTGCTGTCTCTTATAGTAGTCATGATCGACTACTCTATATGCTAACAGTGCAGAATTATTGACTGTAACTTTGTTCTTAAGGTCTCCTAACCTTTGGATTACATCGCTGGTCAAATGACCAGCTTCGATCTTCTTAATCTCCTTTGCTATCGAGTCTTGAGCCTCTAATAGCTTAATTATTTGTTCCGCTTAATTATAGCTTACTTTAATTTGTTACTTAATTAGGCTTAACAAAAAAAATTTAAAATATCTGACTTAGCTGATGAATTCTGTTTCTGCTGCTGAAGTCGCTGCTCCTGATGTCGTTGTCGCTGCTGCTGGTGTTGCCTCTGCTTATGTCGCTGCAGCTATTTTCACTGCTGCTGATGTCGATGCTGCTAAAGTCGCTGTCGCTGATGTCGCTGCTAAAGTCGCTGCCGTTATTGTTGCTGGCACAGTGGGCACACACAAAACAATTTATTTATTTATTTTTTCACAGTCACAGTCAGAGCTATTTGCCACCTTTTTTTCAATTGCTAGCCATTAAGAACTTTCGATGTTTCGGATTATTATTTTTTTCTTTCGATGTTCCGGCCTTGAAAACGCCACCGTCGCGAAAAATTTTTATTTTCAATTACAATAGATATACATCTTTTGTTATCTATTAAAATACAGCCTGTCCAGCTCGTATAAACTTCCGTATCATAAATTTTTTTTATTATCTGATCACAATAGATATACCCAGTTATCTATTAAAAATACAGCCTGTTTAGCTCGTATTTTCCAAATTATTAATTGAAACTTCCGTTTCATTAATTTTTTTTATACTCTGTTCCTTCCTACAGGAGGGAAATCAGAATTCTTATTTTGCTACCTTTAGCTCTTGCTCAGTCTCAAAGGAGCTGGTTTAACTCTGTGCTCTTACCACAGGGGGAAACAACGGAGAGTCTCAAAGGACCAAAATGTTAAGACCTTAAAAGAAAAGTCTAGACATTTGCGAGTTGAGTTGTAAATTAAAAATTTTAAATTTTATTCTTAAAATCAGAGCCTTATGTGTGATCTGACAATGAGGTAGGAGGTACATTTTTGTATTTTATAATTATCGTTAGACCTACGCAAAGGATACATTTTAATGCTGCTGTCTATTTGAGTGCAAGCTTACATTAGTGTTATTTTAGGACTGCATTGGTAAGGTAAGTTCTCCACTTGTGTTTTGTTGTAGTATCTTTTAATGGGTTACAGATCTTTGTTTACACCCGAACTGTCCTTACTTATCTACTTTATGTGATTTCTTTAGAGATCCATTTTTTGGATACATGAGTGAATGTGTACAATAATATGTTTATGTTATAACATTCTGCAAGGGGCCGAAAGTGGCATGATCTCGACGATAATCTGTTCATGTTTGAACACCTCTTTTAAACAATACCATCCGCCATTTCAAAATCTACTTCAATTCCATCCTCTAGCATTTGCCGAATCCTAACTACTTCCTTATCTCGCATCTGTTCTGTTTGCCTTAGACAACCGCACGCTTAGTACCCTTCAATTACATCGATGAACATAAATTTGTCTTACGCTTTACAAATGAGTTGGTCATAAGTATAGCTAAATAATGCCAAAGATGAAAAACTATTTTTGAGCTCTAAATTGGCTTGAAAACAAAAATATGAAAACTATTGAAAATTCAATATGTTTGGAGAAACGTACGTAATGAATCATGGAAGTGTCAGTTTCGTTGGCAGAAGGGCAGATACCACCAACATGGGCGAACTAGTTGTGGGTAAGATCGTCTTACGACAGAGGCTACTCTTTTGTCCTGAGCCTTGAGTAGAGGTTTCAACCACTCAGCCACTTCCGAACTTCGTGTGCATGGTTTTATTGTTAATGCTTTTACCTCTCACTCTTTACGATGCCTCGCTGGGATTCAATGCACTGAATAACTAGAAAGCACTTGGATAAGAAGATATAAGAGTGATCTTTCGAGGCACAGCTTCAAAGGCCTGCTTAACAGTTTTTTGCCGTTCGGTCAAATCTTATTTCTGTGATTAATTTGAACATGTACAATCCCATATATGTACTTATATATAAAAGTAATATCATACAACATTTTTTTTTTAAATTTTAATACAAGTTCCTTTGAAGTCTTCCTACCAAGAATATAAATATATTTAAAAATAAAGTAGCTCATGGCATATTATACAACAAATTTGTACCCATAAAAACTGTAGCCTTATATGAAAAATAACAAAATAAACTGTCCAAATATCACATAGGCTTAGTCCGAACTAGATTTTTACATCCATGTTATTTTGGTCATTTTGTTTTTTGTCATTATGTAGCTGGAGTTCTTCAGTTGCCGATGGAGGCAATATTCTGGCACCGCCCATCATGTCTTTTCCACTCTCGTTTCCAGATGATAAATTCAGTGGTAGGTTTAATTTACTCAGAAAACAGGATAAGTTCACTAATCGGCCTTTGTGCTGGAATGGAATCTTGGGGCACAGCTCAAAAGCATGGTTTACAGGTGGCATGTCACAGCCTTTGCTACAGGACACATCGATAAAGTTCATTAGATCACAGATCTCAATCTCGTTACACTCATTGCGATTTAGAATTAATAAAATATTGTCAATCAATTCCAGTGAAAAGGGAAGACGACAGCCGCGAAGTGTGGAGCGAACTTTTGATTCAGGCAAGAATGGTTGGTTGGTAGGATTGATGTGATGGAAATGTTCCATCATGTCGTCGCGAGCGTTCCACAATGCACGCTTTAACTCTAGATGTGCTGCTGCCCGTACATTTACCCTAGAGCAACCACTTGTAGAAGTTTGTTCTGCTGAAAAATGTCGACAGAGCGTAATGATTTCGTGGTCGCTGATTACTTTGCCCAATACTCCGATTAATGCTCCCTTGAAGCTTTCGAAAGATACAAATACGTCGCGCTTGTTTTCCAAATTGTAACAATCTGGCACGCAGGTTCCCGCAAACTCAGACATACGGTTTTGAAGCGCAGAGCGGATTTTCTGCATAATGGCGGATAGGTTTGCGTGGATAAACTGCTCTGGATGGTGCTCCATAAACATAAGGGTATACTCGTCTGCAGATACCAAATGAAATATAAAGTCTTTCAGGGACATGGTGGACCCGATGAAAAAGTTCCAGGGCATATAGTATTGTGGTTGCTTATAAGAGAATTTCTCTTGTCCGGGCAATTCTATGCGAGTGCGTTTCATAAACTCGCCTCCGAGGAAACCAGAGTTACGTACGGCCACTTCTTGTATCTGTAATGTATCGTCACTCAGGTAGTAGCTTATCACAAAGATGCGTTCACAATTTTCCTTGATAGTGGAAAGCATCTTGGCACCAAACCGCAATACATAGCGATCAAACTTAATAAACTTTTTAAAGTCAGTCTTTGGCGGTTTCGGCTCCACAGATAAGCAATTTCCGACCGAGTCTTCGTAGCTTCCCCAGCCATTATATGGTGGAAGAACACGCTCTTTTTGGCGGTAGTCAGTACAGTCGTCCGATCTTGTAGGAATAGCTAGTGGTGTGAAATCTTGTACACCATAGCGTTGGCGATAATATTGCTGAGTAAAAGGGTCCAGTTCGGTAATGATCACAGCCCGACCATAGACATTTATCACACTGCCAATTTGCAGATCCCGTTCGCTATAATACATAATATCCTGGTTGCCTGTGTTTAGAGGGTCAACACAGTAACGTACGTTGCGCATATTAGTTCCTAAAACATTAAGTAGTGTTATCGGCGTCATCTGTCCTGGCAATAACAGTCCGTTAAACTCCTATAATTAAAAATATTTAATTGATGAACAGTCAATTTAACAATAATCTAATATATTTTTACTCACCCGTGCCAGACGCGCTCGTTTCAGAAATACGGTTGGTCCGTCGCGACCGGAATTGCGGATATGTGCTTCCTTGATTTCGATGGTATCGTCGGCCAAGTAGTAGCAGATTTCTAACTTGCGAACGTCCCCAAACTCCGTTCGATCATCCCAGTACGCCTGAAATTTGAGTATTTGTCGATCATACTTTAAAAATTGCGCAAAAGCATGTTTTTTTTCAATCGGGTTGACAGCGCCTAAATGTTCACGATTACCCACGGAATTAGTTGGATCGCTGTAAATGATGTTCAAAGTAAAGAAAAAAGTTAATTACGGATGAGATTAATGTAGATACAAATACATTTCTATAGAACATTTTTTACCAAGGGAATTTCATTGAATCTGGAACGGTGATGCCGCGTCTGTTTAGAAAGTCACGAGTGAACTGATCGCAGTCTATAATATGATATTGCCGATCGAAAACCTGTACAGTCATGTCGATATTCAAATCATTAAGAGACATAAACTCATTGTCACAGGGCGGCGTCTTTTGAACACGCTGACGATGGACCAGGCAACCCTGAACTATGCCGGAATTATCTACTCGAGGCTCATAAATCTCTAAAGTGCCGTCTTCTAGATAGAAATATATCTTAACTTTTCGAACCAAGTAAGGTGCATGGTAGACCTCCTGCAAAGTTTGTTTGAAATAGGCACTAAAGCAGAGAACTTTCTTGTCGTAGGCCAACCAGGGTGGCATGCGTGGACCGGAACGGGGTGGATAGATGGAAGATGCGCCGACCGGTGGGCAGCTAATGTCTATTACGTCGCCATTGGGATCAATTGGTGCGGGTTGCTGACGATCATTAAGCATGCTGAGACCCTGGATGTTCAGCAACGACTGTGGCTTGGGGTAATGGCCCTTAGAAACCTAATATTTAGAAAAAAGTTGTGGGGTGGTTTTATCTCAGTGAGTTGGTTAAGGATGGATTTACTTACGTCACGAAAAAGCGTGCCCGGAAGCAGCGGCATTCCTGGAATTCGCAGCATTATATAGCTGATTAAAATTATTTTATTTTGCGTAAGAAATATTTTAAGACGTGTTCTGTGTTCTAATGTATAAATTATATGTATTACTTGAAATGATATATGTACCAAGCGTTTTTTAGGAACAATCAGAAGTTATGTAATTCCCATAGCCTACTATAAATATCCCCAATATACTTGCTTGCTAAGATATACATGTATGCTCCGGCTATCGCATACCGCAAAAAGTGTAAAATCAATTAACAAATCGAAATAACCGTAGAAAAATGCTTGGTGTGATTTTTATGCACAACTTGATCAGGGGTGACATAGACAGCCCTGATCTGTTGAGCCGCATAAACTTCACGATTTATATTAGACTTACTAGAAATTTTATACCGTTGTTCCTTCCACTTTGTAGATCGAATTATTCCTTGCATGAACCGTTTAGGGTCTTATGCTCGGATTATAATTCCCTCTACCATATTATATCCACTAGTAATTCCCTTCTTCTTAATAAATTAATAATACTGTAGGGGCCGAATTTGGGGAAAGAGTATGGAGCATCACGGATAAGCATAGTTTTCGTTTGTAATACTTGAAAGGGCAGATCCGAAAGTGGATCGTAAGCAGCAAGCCGAAAAGCTTTCTAAAGAGAGTCAGCGCACGCATTTAAGCGGAAGACGTCCCGCTTATCTTGATCAAGAGAGTAGCGTAGGGAGAGCATAGATTAAAGCTTGACCAAAATTCCACTCAAATGGGCGAAAGATCATCCGATTATGCAGTTAAAGTTCCAAAAATCATCCGATCTTCGAGCTTTTTGTTTTGTACAGCCTAGCTGAACTTTTAGAAGTTGGACTAGAGTATTAGCAAAGAATCAATTGATCAAAGCAGATGTGTTTGTGCTATACTAGGGAATAAATAAATATATATAGTGACATATCCATAACTCTCATTATGTTTATGTCCAATTCACCCACCTCATCCACAAAAGTAACAGGACACCACCGAAGAATCAATAACTGATTCTTCCCACTCTCCAAGCTAGAGTCTACTAATCTAAACAATGGACCCCATTGATTCATCAACGCCAGAATCACGCCACTCGCGAGAAATCGATTCTTTAAAATCATGCCACTCATAAGGACCAATCAGAGCTAGTCATAAAACCAAGGAGTATCACATTCCTAGCTCCCTCATGTAATGCAACACCGATCGCCAGTAGCGGATGCCTTTGATCAAAAGCCGACGCATCCCCAAAAAGAGGCTCCAAGAGAAGGGCTCATGGAAACTAGCCAACAATAGAGAAAACAGTTCCGTTTGAGACAAGGTGACTTACAGTCAGGTCGGGGAATTCATTATCTTGTGACAAAAAGATCTTAAGTTTGTAAAATAAAAAACTTTTTTAAAAACTTAAAATCGTGTTGCGGATATGAACCAAGCGTTTCAAAAATGAAAAGAGAATTTGGTTTAATCTTTATAATTCGTATTTAATTTTGGTGGCTTAGCGGAAACCGATTGTTTGCTATGGCCAGATAGAATTTAGGCGAGATCGATATGCAACCAATGCGCAGAGGGGTTAGCATAGAACTAAAATAGACGACGGCGCCAGATCAAAGTGATTGCCGAAGTGGCAGCGGCAGATCAAGGTTATTTGCGAAGTGGCGGCGGCAGAGAGCCCCTTTAGCGGGAGAGCGCAGCAGCTCTGCAGAAAGTCAACGTTTTACAACATAGGCGGCTCTCTCTGCTCATACAATAATAATGCTTAAAGTTACGGTTATTATTTGGCGGCTGGCCCGAACATAGTGAATCACCAAGAACAGTGAAACAATAAATACAAAAATCAAAAAGTGAACCAAAATAAGTTCAAAACTAATGAAAAAAAAAAATAAAACCCAATCAACACAAACAACTACTCCATGGCGTTACCACCACTATTATTGAGTGAGATCCACTTGAACCAGGCACTGCTGTCAATACGACAAATACCTGCCTTTGACGGTTCATCTGGACAGCTGAGTTCGTTTATCAACCGAATCGAATATGTATGCGGTTTATATCCGACTGAATTCGCCAACAAAGAATCCTATTTGGAGCGACCGAGATCCAACTAACAGGAGAGGCCCAACGAATATCACAGATGATACAACCCAACACATGGCTCGAACTGAAGACGGCGCTGATCAACGAGTTCAAAAATCATACACCATACGAAGAACTCTTAAGACAACTATACTCTACCAGATTCAACGGCAGTCTTCGTAAGTTTACAGAATAATTAGAAGTAAAAGCTCTATTAATAAACAATAAGTTAAATTTGGAAAACATACCAGAAAACAATATCATTTATAGAAATGCTTTAAACAATACAATTAAAGATGTTATTACACGAAAACTCCCAGAAAGAATGTTTATGACATTAGCTAGAAAAGATATTACTTCATTTTCTAATCTTAAGAAGGCAGCGCAAGAAGAAGGAAGAAACTATTACGACAGATTCAAATACAAATAAAGATCAATCGAAATCGTGTCAATCAAATCGAAAGAATGTTGGAAACTATTATCCAAATTATAATAATACTAACTATAACAATCAAAGTCAGAATTCATCTGGAACAGGTCAGACTAATCGAACAAATCAAAATTCCCAAAATCCAGGATTATACAATGAGTTCAAAAATTCTTTGAATCAAGGTAGGGCTCAGAATTCCTTCAATCAACAAATATCTCAAAACCAAGCTAGTGGGAGTAGACCCAACCAACCTACTAAAAGAATGAGAAAAAGCCAGAGTGGTCAAATGAAAATGGACCTAAATTTTCATCAAGCCGCCTCAGACGAAACCGAGGAGGACCCTGTTTGAGATGCCATGCTTTTTTGGCACCTATGTGTTTCAAAATGAAAAGAGAATTTGGGTTAAACTTTATAATTCGTATTAAATCTTGGTGGCTTAGCGGAAGCCGAGCTTCATGTGTATAGCCTTAGAAGTGAAGCAGATGAATACATTAGCGGCACTTGATCGGAGCCCTCGTGCGGATTTCTGATCGGTAGAAAAAAGGTCCACAGTAATCTACTCCAGTGACTTCAAATGCTCGAGTTCCTTCCAAACGTTCCTTAGGTTGGTCTCCCATGATGTGTTCAACCATGCGCGGCCTAGTCCTGAAGCATCTCACACACTTGCTGACGACCCTTGACACTGCTTTAATACCTCCAATGGGCCAATATTCCAGCCGAATTTTGGATAGCAAGGCGCGAGGTCCGGCATGGAGGTTTCTTTCGTGATAATATCTTATCAGCGCAAAGGTAATGGAATGTCCCTTTGGCCGAATGAGCGGGTGCTGAGCGTCAAATCCTAGCGATGAGTTGCCAAGACGACCTCCAACTCTAAGTAGTCCAGAATGATCGATGAACGGGTTGAGCGAACTAATAGAACTGGTCCCACGCTAAGCCGAGAGTTTTGGCTATGTCGCTTCCATCATTAAACTTTAGGAACTTCTCTATGTCATCTTCAGGGGTTCCCTCAAGTACTTCCTGGTGACTGGAGCACCATTTCCTAAGTCTAAAATTACCACGGGACAGTAAAGCTGATGTTTGGTGCATCTTGTCCATGACCTGTGCGACCGAATTACCGCCCGAAATAAGGTCATCCACGTAAAACTCCTGCCGCAGAGCAGCTGAGCCAAGAGGGTAGGACTCACCCTCGTCGATGGCCAGCTGGTGCATTGCGCGGACCGTTAAAAATGATGCAGACCTCGTCCCGTATGTGACGGTGTCTAATGTGTAGGCTTGAACCTCGGACTCGATGGAATCTCGCCATAGGATGCACTGATACAAATTGTCGGGTGGAGACACTCGTACGCAGCGGTACATTTTACACATGTCCCCAGTGAGAGCGACTGGATATGTTCGAAAGCGAATCAATATGTTAAACAATGCAGGCTGAATAACAGGACCCGTCATCATCACATCATTTAGAGAATATCCAGTTGATGTAGCTGCGGATCCATCGAAAACGACACGGAGCTTTGTCGTCGTACTGTCGTCCTTTAGGACACAGTGATGAGGCAAGAAATATTTGCAGAGGCTACGGGAATCAGGGTTGACTTGGTGCATATGATGCAAATCAATGTACTCCCTCATAAAGGCGGAATACCGCTCCTTGAGTGTAGGATTACGCTCCAGTTTTCGCTCCAGACTGATGAACCGTCGATAAGCCTGAGCATAAGATTCTCCTAAACGATCAGTATTGTTATTTAGTGGCAGACGAACTGCAAACTCCCCGGATGGCAACCGTGAAAGGTGGCTTACGAAATGTGCTTCACAATCGTCTTCTTCTTTGGTATTCAACCCAGCCTCCACACAATTCTCGACTTCCCAAAATATACGAAGAGTTTTATCCAACCTTGCTTCCATCTCAGCTATCGAATCTGGACAATTGTGCGTGGCCAAAAGCGCCGAGCTTGATACCTTCTGTCCACCGCCAGATACGATCCACCCAAGCCGGGTCTTCTGCAGAAGAGGCAGTCCATCGGTGAGTTTGATTTTCCCTACGCAGAGGAGATCATAAAAAACGCTCGCACCAATGAGAAGATCAACCCGTTGAGGATTGAAAAATGCAGGATCAGCGATCTGAATGTTAGATGTAATACTCCAATCGGATACATTTACTGTCATACTTGGTTGAGAATCGGTAATCGTGGGGGCGATGAGAGCAGTAAGCGTAGTTGTGTAAGCAGAGGTGCGAGAATGCATACAAATGCTTATGGTGGATCCCTCAGTAGAAACGCTGGTATCGCCCAGCCCAGACACAAGTGCAGACGATTGAGTTCTCCTAAGCTGAAGCTGCTGGGCGAACCTGGATGTGACGAGATGCAGCTGCGATCCTGAATCTAAGATGGCACGACAAGGAACTAAAACGCCAGACCGATTATTCACGAGAACCACGGCTGTAGCCAGAAGCACGACATCAGAGTGAAGACCTTGGGCAGCAAGAGAGGTAGACGAAGGTAGAGGCGAGCTGCTAGCAGAATTTTGAGCAACGGAAAGAGTGTCCGGTTGAACGGCCAGATCGGGAGGAGTAATACCTGGGCAGCTTTGTGTTGTGGGCTATATATGCAACAAACTATGATGCCTACCGCCGCAAACTCGACATTTTCCACTATTGCATGCGCGGGTCCGGTGCCCCGGTTTTAGGCAATTGAAGCATAGGGAAAGCTTCTTCACTTCTTTGTGGTGCAGCAACGGTAAGAGATTTCCGAATATCTTGCACGAGTATATTCCATGGCCCGCGGAGTGGCAAAAGACGCATACAGACGGGTCGGCGGAAGAGTTGGAAGCTACAAACGTTTTCTTAACCTGCGTATAGGAATGCTTTTTTCCCACCTGATGGCTACTAGCGTGTGTCGCTGTAGCATATTCCAATCGCTCCATTTTCTGGCAGCGTTGCTGCAAGAATTCGTAGAATCCCTCAGCTGTAGGTATAGCATCTGACGATGTGTGCTCCTCCCATTTGGTTTGCATCTTCGAATCCAACTTCTGCAGCAGCATGTTGATGACCATGAATCCTGAAATCTACTCAGCAGTTCCCAATGTCTGCAACGCTCGCATGTGTAAATTGACTGCATCCGAAAACTCCCGAAGCCTTTTAGCAGAATGCGAGTCTACCCTCTTTAGCCCAAGAATCTTCTTGATGTGTGCCTGGAAAACAAGTCTTTTGTTATTAAAGCGTTTATTAAGTATATCCAGAGCCGCACGATAATTGGCACTGGAGAGCTCCAACGATCGAACCGAATCCAAAGCCGCATCAGCGAGGCAAGAGCGAAGGTGCTGGAATTTCTCGAGGTCACTGAGATCCGCATCCCCTTCAATCACCGATTTGAACATTGCCATAAAATCCGAAAACTCGACGTATCCGCCAGAAAACTTAGGCACCTTCAGCTCAGAAAGTCGCTGCTTGTGAGCCATGATGATGGTGCTATGTCCGAAATGGTTTGGCAGAGTCCTAGAATGGTCAGCGGCGTGTGACTGGCTTACTTCAACAGCAGCCAGCAACTCAGCTTTCAACGATATGAAAAGAGTATCGAAGTTTTCGCGCAGCTCACTCCCAATCTCGTTTTGATCGAGAGCCTCCAATTCATTATGGGCCTTTTTGAATTCCTCTCGAATTTCTGCCAACATATCAAGGCGCACCTCGACTTCCGCGGCGGTCAGCTTATCGATTTTATTCCCCGCGAAGGATTCGCCAAGCCTGTGCAATCGATCATATAATGACTGACTTTTACGCTTATACAGACTCAGTCTGGAATCAGCCACCACAATATTTCCGCCCGCGCCTGTATTCGGATCGTTGTCCATGTTAACCGTTGTGCAAGTCGACACAACAACGGAAAATGACATACCGCTTAAGCGACGATGTATAGACGCGAGAGCGAGAATGCAAGACACGAAAAGTCAAGAACCGCGGCTGCAGCTGCGCAGAGAATGAGAGATTCGACGCTTAAAGTACCGGAATTTGTATATAAATATTCCAGCCGCACTCTCACTGAATTTGCACTTTAAACTGTTTTTCAACGTGCACCCAAATGTATTTGTTGGTAGTTAAACTACCCAACAACAAAATATTGTATAATTAATAAGTGTTTTTAACGGAACGCGATTAAGCAATGGTTTTATATCACGTCGGGGGGTCACCAATGTTTGAGATGCTAAGCTTTTTTGGCACCTCTGTGTTTCAAAAATGAAAAGAGAATTTGGTTTAATCTTTATAATTCGTATTTAATTTTGGTGGCTTAGCGGAAACCGATTGTTTGCTATGGCCAGATAGAATTTAGGCGAGATCGATATGCAACCAATGCGCAGAGGGGTTAGCATAGAACTAAAAATAGACGACGGCGTTAGATCAAAGTGATTGCCGAAGTGGCGGCAGCAGATCAAAGTAATTGCCGAAGTGGCGTCGGCAGAGAGCCCCTTTAGCGGGAGAGCGCAGCAGCTCTGCAGAAAGTCAACGTTTTACAACATAGGCGGCTCTCTCTGCTCATACAATAATAATGCTTAAAGTTACGGTTATTCTTCAGCGGCTGGCCCGAACAGACCCTATATAAACATTACTATTAATAAAAGAATATTGAGGTGTATCGCTGATTCGGGATCATCGATCAACATCATGAAAGAGAACTACACAGATTCCGAGATAAAAGACGATAACCTTGCAGTCCATACCATCAATGGACCTGTCCGTTTAACTACAAGTGTAATGAGAAATGCTAACAAAACATGTCCGTCCGAAAAAAACTTCTACATTAATTTTTCCGCAAATTATGATATTTTATTAGGAAGAGAATACTTGATGGCAAGTAAAGCCGTCATCGATTAGAGAAATGAAACTGTAACATTAGGAGCTAGGTCGTACCCAATCATTCAGACCGGAGAAGCTGTTTAAGCCGGCAAGACCGTACACAAGTGCACTGATCCATCTACAAAAGAAGAAAAGATCGCACATAAGTGCCTTGACCCATCACCAGAGGGAGATCAATACTTCGCTTCAGCTCTAGTCAGTGAATTTAGGGAATGTAATCAATTAAGATTAGATCATTTAAACGACGAAGAAAGGGAGGCATTGAAAAAGGTCATATACGAGTTAAAAGATGTGCAGTACAGAGAAGGTGACAATTTGACTTTCACAAATACAATCAAGCACGAAATCAAAACTCAACATGAAGACCCGGTCTACAGACGACCATACAAGTATGCCCAGATACATGATTAGGAGGTAAACCAGCAAATCAAATGTCAGTATTTCACGACAATCGATTTAGGAAAAGGTTTCCATCAAATACCCATGGAACCTAGCTCAATCCCCAAAACTGCGTTCTCCACTAAGCATGGACATTACGAGTTCACTCGTATGCCTTTTGGTCTAACCACTGCCCCCGCTACCTTCCAAAGATGTATGAACAATCTGTTAGAAGATTTAATCTTCAAGGATTGCTTTGTATACTTAGATGACATCATTATATTCTCCACTTCATTGGAAGAACAACTGTTGTCACTAAGAAGAGTATTTGGAAAGTTGAGAGACGCCAACTTGAAGTTACAAATGGATAAATGTGAATTCATGAAAAAGGAAACTGAATTCCTAGGTCATGTAGCCACTACTGAAGGAATAGTACCAAATCCAGGCAAAATCTCTGCCATAGTCAAATTTCCAATACCGGAAGCGACTAAACAAATAAAGACATTCTTAGGTCTGTGTGGGCTCTACAGGAAATTCATTCCTAACTTTGCAAACATAGCAAAGCCCATGACACTCAAACTAAAGAAAGGAGCTGTTATAGACACCAAGGAAGAAAAGTACGTCGAGGCATTTGATAGACTAAAAGTACTCATCACCTCAGACCCTATCCTTGCGTTCCCAGACGTTGACAAAATGTTCACGGTAACAACCGACGCTAGTAACATAGCATTGGGAGCGGTTTTGTCACAAGAACACAAACCGATCTGCTACGCAAGCAGAACCCTAAATGAACATGAAATAAACTATTCAGCCATCGAAAAGGAATTATTAGCGATCGTATGAGCTACCAAGTATTTTCGTTCATACCTATTCGGCAGAACATTCGAGATACAAAGCGATCATAAACCCTTGATTTGGTTAAACAACCTCAAGGAGCCAAATATGAAATTACAAAGATGGAAAATAAAACTGAATGAGTTCGACTTTAAAATAAACGAGGGGAACGTTGTGAGTTGCTGCGGAGACCGCAACTCTACAGTTATACCCGATACTAAGTCAGTATGGCTCTCCTCCGGCAGACGCCGCTAATATTAAACGACACGACAAAGAGTGCGTGCGAGAGAGACAGAAAATCAGTCTGAGCGTGACGTCGGGCGCTGCGTAGCCAGTGGAAATTGATTTGTTCCTTTTGGCTATAAAAATGATCTGATCTGATCTGATTCAGCAATCTGATAGATATGGTCATTATCTATGATTCTGCGTTTTTAGTTTTCTCGAATGTGCAATATTGTGGATGCAACAGATTTTCGTCCTTTGTGTGGGCGGAAAAGGGTGGGGCGAAATTCTGAGCTATACGTTTTATAGTGAGATCTAACAGAAGTGCGTATACCAAATTTGGTTACTCTAGCCTTAATAGTCTCTGAGATTTGTGGATGCCCCAGATTTTCGTCCTTTGCGGGGGCGGAAGGGGTGTGGCGAAATTTGGACACGAAACGGTCAAGGTCCGATATCACAGGAGTGTGGATACCAAATTTGGTTGCTCTGGCTCTTATAGGTTCTGAGATCCTTGAACTCATATTTTGCAATTGACAAAACCGACCATGAAACCTGTGTGTTAAAGAGAGACAGAGCGAGAAAGAATGAAATTGTTTTCTTGATTCTGGCTATAATAATTATACGATCTGGTTGAGATTTTACACTCTAGAACATATAGTCATCCTCTACGATTCTGCGTAGAGTTTTTGGTTTTATCGTATTTTTAAAAATGTGGATGCCACAGATTTTCGTCCTTTGTGGGGGCGGAAGTGGGCGGGGCGAAGTTTTGAAATATTTTTGTAGCAGTGACATATCACAGAAATCTGGATCCAAAACATCGTTGCTCTAGATCTTATAGTCTTTGAGCACTAGGCGCTGAAGGGGACGGACGGACGGACGGACGGACGGACGGACGGACGGACGGACGGACAGACGGACAGACAGACAGGGCTCAATCGACTCGGCTATTGATGCTGATCAAGAATATATATACCTTATGGGGTCGGAAACGATTCCTTCTGGACGTTACACACATCCACTTTTACCACAAATCTAATATACCCCAATACTCATTTTGAGTATCGGGTATAAATATCTACCAGGCAAGGAAAATCACGTATCGGATGCCTTATCAAGGGTAAAGATTAATGAAAATCTTCTTGGAGAAGCTTCCAATAGCGTTGGTGCAACTGCGCATAGCGCACAGGAAGACAATCTAAATCACATTGCCAGCACGGAAAGACCAATTAACTATTACAATCGGCAAATTGAGTTAATAAAAGGCAACGAAGATAAGGTAGAAACAAATCGCTATTTCCACAAGCTAATCATCAAGGTCACATATAAGCAAATGACTAACACCTTAGCAAAGGATATAATAAGGGAATATCTGTGCACCAAAAAGAGTGCATTATATTTCCATAAAGAAATAAACTTTCCTCCATTCCAAAAGGCCTATTTAAAAATCATTAATTCTAACAATACAACCAAAGCTATTAAATCAAGCACAAAACTTATAGATATTCAAAATTACTCTGAATTTAAAGAAACCATATTAAAGAATCATAAAGGCTTACTCCATCCAGGGATAGAGTAAGGTTTAGGTGGAAATTGGTTTAGGGGAAAATATTATTACCCGGATTACCAAAAATTAATTCAGAATATCATAAACGAATGTCCCACTTGTAATATTGCCAAAACAGAGCATAGAAATACGAAGTTGGCATTCGAAACCACACCGGAAATATTGAACATCCGAGAGAAATACGTAAAGGATTTCTACATGGTCGGTAACCAACAGTTTCTATCATGTATTGACGTATACTCGAAGTTTGCCACTCTAGTAGAAGTAAAAGGTCGTGATTGGTTAGATACAAAAAGAGCCATCGTGAAAGTTTTTAACGAGATGGGCAAACCAATTGAAATCAAAGCTGACAAAGATTCAGCTTTTATGTGCGCAGCATTGCAACCATGGCTGAATGCGGAAAACGTCAAAATTGAGATCACTTCCAGCAAAAATGGAATATCTGACGTTGAAAGATTTCATAAAACACCTTCAGCTCAGAATGTCGCT
Organism: Drosophila miranda; assembly: GCF_003369915.1. Taxonomy (NCBI): domain Eukaryota; kingdom Metazoa; phylum Arthropoda; class Insecta; order Diptera; family Drosophilidae; genus Drosophila; species Drosophila miranda. The sequence continues at coordinate 42,087,555 of NC_046674.1, forward strand.
GCTTGTGAGCCATGATGATGGTGCTATGTCCGAAATGGTTTGGCAGAGTCGTAGAATGGTCAGCGGCGTGTGACTGGCTTACTTCAACAGCAGCCAGCAACTCAGCTTTCAACGATATGAAAAGAGTATCGAAGTTTTCGCGCAGCTCACTCCCAATCTCGTTTTGATCGAGAGCCTCCAATTCATTATGGGCCTTTTTGAATTCCTCTCGAATTTCTGCCAACATATCAAGGCGCACCTCGACTTCCGCGGCGGTCAGCTTATCGATTTTATTCCCCGCGAAGGATTCGCCAAGCCTGTGCAATCGATCATATAATGACTGACTTTTACGCTTATACAGACTCAGTCTGGAATCAGCCACCACAATATTTCCGCCCGCGCCTGTATTCGGATCGTTGTCCATGTTAACCGTTGTGCAAGTCGACACAACAACGGAAAATGACATACCGCTTAAGCGACGATGTATAGACGCGAGAGCGAGAATGCAAGACACGAAAAGTCAAGAACCGCGGCTGCAGCTGCGCAGAGAATGAGAGATTCGACGCTTAAAGTACCGGAATTTGTATATAAATATTCCAGCCGCACTCTCACTGAATTTGCACTTTAAACTGTTTTTCAACGTGCACCCAAATGTATTTGTTGGTAGTTAAACTACCCAACAACAAAATATTGTATAATTAATAAGTGTTTTTAACGGAACGCGATGAAGCAATGGTTTTATATCACGTCGGGGGTCACCAATGTTTGAGATGCTAAGCTTTTTTGGCACCTCTGTGTTTCAAAAATGAAAAGAGAATTTGGTTTAATCTTTATAATTCGTATTTAATTTTGGTGGCTTAGCGGAAACCGATTGTTTGCTATGGCCAGATAGAATTTAGGCGAGATCGATATGCAACCAATGCGCAGAGGGTTTAGCATAGAACTAAAAATAGACGACGGCGTTAGATCAAAGTGATTGCCGAAGTGGCGGCAGCAGATCAAAGTAATTGCCGAAGTGGCGTCGGCAGAGAGCCCCTTTAGCGGGAGAGCGCAGCAGCTCTGCAGAAAGTCAACGTTTTACAACATAGGCGGCTCTCTCTGCTCATACAATAATAATGCTTAAAGTTACGGTTATTCTTCAGCGGCTGGCCCGAACAGACCCTATATAAACATTACTATTAATAAAAGAATATTGAGGTGTATCGCTGATTCGGGATCATCGATCAACATCATGAAAGAGAACTACACAGATTCCGAGATAAAAGACGATAACCTTGCAGTCCATACCATCAATGGACCTGTCCGTTTAACTACAAGTGTAATGAGAAATGCTAACAAAACATGTCCGTCCGAAAAAAACTTCTACATTAATTTTTCCGCAAATTATGATATTTTATTAGGAAGAGAATACTTGATGGCAAGTAAAGCCGTCATCGATTAGAGAAATGAAACTGTAACATTAGGAGCTAGGTCGTACCCAATCATTCAGACCGGAGAAGCTGTTTAAGCCGGCAAGACCGTACACAAGTGCACTGATCCATCTACAAAAGAAGAAAAGATCGCACATAAGTGCCTTGACCCATCACCAGAGGGAGATCAATACTTCGCTTCAGCTCTAGTCAGTGAATTTAGGGAATGTAATCAATTAAGATTAGATCATTTAAACGACGAAGAAAGGGAGGCATTGAAAAAGGTCATATACGAGTTAAAAGATGTGCAGTACAGAGAAGGTGACAATTTGACTTTCACAAATACAATCAAGCACGAAATCAAAACTCAACATGAAGACCCGGTCTACAGACGACCATACAAGTATGCCCAGATACATGATTAGGAGGTAAACCAGCAAATCAAATGTCAGTATTTCACGACAATCGATTTAGGAAAAGGTTTCCATCAAATACCCATGGAACCTAGCTCAATCCCCAAAACTGCGTTCTCCACTAAGCATGGACATTACGAGTTCACTCGTATGCCTTTTGGTCTAACCACTGCCCCCGCTACCTTCCAAAGATGTATGAACAATCTGTTAGAAGATTTAATCTTCAAGGATTGCTTTGTATACTTAGATGACATCATTATATTCTCCACTTCATTGGAAGAACAACTGTTGTCACTAAGAAGAGTATTTGGAAAGTTGAGAGACGCCAACTTGAAGTTACAAATGGATAAATGTGAATTCATGAAAAAGGAAACTGAATTCCTAGGTCATGTAGCCACTACTGAAGGAATAGTACCAAATCCAGGCAAAATCTCTGCCATAGTCAAATTTCCAATACCGGAAGCGACTAAACAAATAAAGACATTCTTAGGTCTGTGTGGGCTCTACAGGAAATTCATTCCTAACTTTGCAAACATAGCAAAGCCCATGACACTCAAACTAAAGAAAGGAGCTGTTATAGACACCAAGGAAGAAAAGTACGTCGAGGCATTTGATAGACTAAAAGTACTCATCACCTCAGACCCTATCCTTGCGTTCCCAGACGTTGACAAAATGTTCACGGTAACAACCGACGCTAGTAACATAGCATTGGGAGCGGTTTTGTCACAAGAACACAAACCGATCTGCTACGCAAGCAGAACCCTAAATGAACATGAAATAAACTATTCAGCCATCGAAAAGGAATTATTAGCGATCGTATGAGCTACCAAGTATTTTCGTTCATACCTATTCGGCAGAACATTCGAGATACAAAGCGATCATAAACCCTTGATTTGGTTAAACAACCTCAAGGAGCCAAATATGAAATTACAAAGATGGAAAATAAAACTGAATGAGTTCGACTTTAAAATAAACGAGGGGGAACGTTGTGAGTTGCTGCGGAGACCGCAACTCTACAGTTATACCCGATACTAAGTCAGTATGGCTCTCCTCCGGCAGACGCCGCTAATATTAAACGACACGACAAAGAGTGCGTGCGAGAGAGACAGAAAATCAGTCTGAGCGTGACGTCGGGCGCTGCGTAGCCAGTGGAAATTGATTTGTTCCTTTTGGCTATAAAAATGATCTGATCTGATCCAGATTCAGCAATCTGATAGATATGGTCATTATCTATGATTCTGCGTTTTTAGTTTTCTCGAATGTGCAATATTGTGGATGCAACAGATTTTCGTCCTTTGTGTGGGCGGAAAAGGGTGGGGCGAAATTCTGAGCAATACGTTTTATAGTGAGATCTAACAGAAGTGCGTATACCAAATTTGGTTACTCTAGCCTTAATAGTCTCTGAGATTTGTGGATGCCCCAGATTTTCGTCCTTTGCGGGGGCGGAAGGGGTGTGGCGAAATTTGGACACGAAACGGTCAAGGTCCGATATCACAGGAGTGTGGATACCAAATTTGGTTGCTCTGGCTCTTATAGGTTCTGAGATCCTTGAACTCATATTTTGCAATTGACAAAACCGACCATGAAACCTGTGTGTTAGAGAGAGACAGAGCGAGAAAGAATGAAATTGTTTTCTTGATTCTGGCTATAATAATTATACGATCTGGTTGAGATTTTACACTCTAGAACATATAGTCATCCTCTACGATTCTGCGTAGAGTTTTTGGTTTTATCGTATCTTTAAAAATGTGGATGCCACAGATTTTCGTCCTTTGTGGGGGCGGAAGTGGGCGGGGCGAAGTTTTGAAATATTTTTGTAGCAGTGACATATCACAGAAATCTGGATCCAAAACATCGTTGCTCTAGATCTTATAGTCTTTGAGCACTAGGCGCTGAAGGGGACGGACGGACGGACGGACGGACGGACGGACGGACGGACGGACGGACGGACGGACGGACGGACAGACGGACAGACAGACAGGGCTCAATCGACTCGGCTATTGATGCTGATCAAGAATATATATACCTTATGGGGTCGGAAACGATTCCTTCTGGACGTTACACACATCCACTTTTACCACAAATCTAATATACCCCAATACTCATTTTGAGTATCGGGTATAAATATCTACCAGGCAAGGAAAATCACGTATCGGATGCCTTATCAAGGGTAAAGATTAATGAAAATCTTCTTGGAGAAGCTTCCAATAGCGTTGGTGCAACTGCGCATAGCGCACAGGAAGACAATCTAAATCACATTGCCAGCACGGAAAGACCAATTAACTATTACAATCGGCAAATTGAGTTAATAAAAGCCAACGAAGATAAGGTAGAAACAAATCGCTATTTCCACAAGCTAATCATCAAGGTCACATATAAGCAAATGACTAACACCTTAGCAAAGGATATAATAAGGGAATATCTGTGCACCAAAAAGAGTGCATTATATTTCCATAAAGAAATAAACTTTCCTCCATTCCAAAAGGCCTATTTAAAAATCATTAATTCTAACAATACAACCAAAGCTATTAAATCAAGCACAAAACTTATAGATATTCAAAATTACTCTGAATTTAAAGAAACCATATTAAAGAATCATAAAGGCTTACTCCATCCAGGGATAGAGTAAGGTTTAGGTGGAAATTGGTTTAGGGGAAAATATTATTACCCGGATTACCAAAAATTAATTCAGAATATCATAAACGAATGTCCCACTTGTAATATTGCCAAAACAGAGCATAGAAATACGAAGTTGGCATTCGAAACCACACCGGAAATATTGAACATCCGAGAGAAATACGTAAAGGATTTCTACATGGTCGGTAACCAACAGTTTCTATCATGTATTGACGTATACTCGAAGTTTGCCACTCTAGTAGAAGTAAAAGGTCGTGATTGGTTAGATACAAAAAGAGCCATCGTGAAAGTTTTTAACGAGATGGGCAAACCAATTGAAATCAAAGCTGACAAAGATTCAGCTTTTATGTGCGCAGCATTGCAACCATGGCTGAATGCGGAAAACGTCAAAATTGAGATCACTTCCAGCAAAAATGGAATATCTGACGTTGAAAGATTTCATAAAACAATAAATGAAAAATTAAGAATAATATCTAGCGAGGATAATCCAGAAGATAAATTCACAAAGTTTGAATTAATCCTTTATACTTATAATCACAAAACTAAACATAATACAACGAATAGGACACCAGCCGATATATTCATTTATGCAGGCACACACGACTATGATACACAATTTAACAAAGTGAATAAAATCACTCAATTGAATAAAAATCGTATAAACTATGAGATAGATACCCGCTATAAACAGTCACCTCTAGTTTCATTTATGCAGGCACACCCGACTATGACACACAATTGAACAAAGTGAATAAAATCACTCAATTGAATAAAAATCGTATAAACTATGAGATAGATACCCGCTATAAACAGTCACCTCTAGTTAAGTCGAAAGTAACGAACCATTTTAAAAGGACAGGCGAAATTAGACAGGTAGACGAAAACCATTATGAAGAAAAGAATAGGGGTAGAAAAATTACTCCCTATAAATCAAAATTCAAAAAGAAAAAGAAAACTAATAATAGTAAATACAATAATTACAGAGAATCGGAAGATAATAACGGGAATAAAGAACCGCAACCTGATTAGATCAATGATCATCCTCATGTTCGCGATTCTATTGACAAATGGGCAAAACGTCGAAATAAACCCAATAAAATTCCCCGTACGGATATCTTATATTCAATACTGGAACAATAAACATACCAATTAATTACGAATATCACTACCTTGCAGTAAACATAACAAAAACTGAGGAAACTTATGCAAGCCTATTAGAAAAGGCTAACAATTTCAAAGAAGTAATTCAAATACAATATTTAGTAGATAAGTTCACAAGGGAAATAAACGGGCTGAAAATAGCCAAACACAGTAAAAGAGTACCAACATTCATTTCGATTTCGTTTACGCCATTTTTCTAGAGCTTTTTGTTTTTTCGCAAATTTTTTTTCGGGTGAGTTGTAATAGAGTTGCTGAAATTTGGCATTGTATTTATGGCTAAGACATGGGGCATACCATACATCTGACCCACACCCACATTTCATTAGATTCCCGCCCAGCCCTGCCCTGCCCTGCCCCTGTCAGCCAAAGGGGAGCGCTGCGCTGTGATAAATGTGATAATAAATATTCGAGTTGTTTCTTTGAGTGTTATAATTTAGTGTTGATTAGTTTGCGCAAATAAGAGTTATTGATTCAATTTCAATTAAAAGGATATGAATGTTGAGCCTTAGCGCCAGATCAGATCCAATCCGATCCGTAACCGTAACCGTCACCGTCGCCGTAACCGTAGCCGTAACCCACCGCAGTGGCAGTGGAGTGTCGCCCACAAACAAAAGACTTGAGCAACGAACTTGTTTTTTAGGTGTGCAACATTTTTGGCACCTTTTTGCATTGATATGCCCGGATTATTAATGATGCCTAATGAGTGGGTTGGACCGCAAAGCGCTGCAACTGCAACTGGCACTGCCACTGCCACAGAAACTGCCCCTCGTACCTCCTACCTTTACCTTGCAGCGAGAGAGAGGCAATCATGTGTCATTTGTATGGACTTCTAGGGACATGCAATTTGGACTCGAGCGTTTATTAACTTATTTTCGTATGGGTAAGAGCAGTTTAGCTTTGCCTTAAGTGTCGATAGAGTGGAGTGGAGCCTCTACAAGGGCACCGAGAGCTGCCAGCGCAGACGACGGTCCTGGGGCGACTGGTAGCCGGAACTGGAACTAGAGTGCCTCGAACGGATCGTGGGGGAAGCTGGAAGGGAACAACATTGAGTAAGCAGTACAGCTAACAGACTGATGAAACTCACATAGAACAGAGACAGAGATTACAAACTATAGCAACATAACATGGAAATACAAGACACTGGACGTGAGCTCTAGGAAGCCTGATCGGAATGGTTGTGGGACAGCTGACGCATGGTGAAGGTGGTTTCTGCGGGACAAAACGGCGACAACACATTAGGGAGAAAAGTTACAGGTGTATCGGCCGGCATTCTATACCTGGTGTGCGGAAGCCCTCCTGGATCTTGTAGATCTCGTTCAGCTCACGAGCGCTGCACAGGGGCGTGTCCACCTGAGTGGTCTCGTTGAAGCGACCATAGTCGATCTCATAAGCCTGCAGATCCTTGTTGTACAGCACTACAGGATCGAAACGGTGGCCCCACAGGATCTCGGTGTTGATATAACTCGATCTGGCCTGGGTGGACTGGCCCGTCGACTCCACCGTCCCCTCGAGTATGACCACAATCTCGAACCTATCCTGCAGCATGTCAGTAGCATTCAGATTATACAGCGGCGAATTCTCGTCGATCTTGTGCTCGATGATCAGATGAAGAACAAATCAGAGCCCGAGTCGTCGCTGCCGATTTCAAGCTCCGTGAAGTACTGCGTCATCACCTCGCCCTCCTTGGTGCTCTTCGTGCGAATCAGCTGGGCTCTGACGGCGGCGCCGATGATGTGGGACTTCCGCATGTCACCCACCCGGAACATCAGCGATAGGCAGCCGTCGCGCTGGCAGATGACGGCCTGCTTGGAGAATAACAGCGTCTGGGCGCGCTGCTTTGCCCGGGTCATCTTGGCAAAGACCATGCCCGCCATGAAGGCCGAGGACATCACGCCATAGATGGACTGGAAGCACATCATGAATATGGCCTCGGGACACTCGGGAGAAGTGGTCCGCACGCCGTAGCCAATTGTGTGCTGCGTCTCAATGGAGAACAAAAAGCAGGAGGTGAAGCCATCAATGGCCGACACACAAGGCGCCCATCCAGACTCCTCTGGGAAATGCAAAATGTTGTGATAATCTCTAATTAAGATCGATGGAGGTTTCGGTTCCTTCACTCACCTTGATTGTCCGGCATGTGCAGCTCCTCCAGATCCCCGTGTGTGTAGATGATCAGCCACCAGATGAGCGCAAAGAACAACCACGAGAGTATGAAGCTCAGCGCAAAGGCTAGCAGCGTCCACCGCCACTGCCAGTCCACCATCGTTGTGTACATGTCCTGCAGAAAACGGACCCGCCTTCTCTGAAGGTGCTTCTGCACCACATTGCAGTCACCGTTCTTGAACACGGCCCTTCTGCGCACTCGCCGCATGCTTCCAGGGCGAAAATTGCGAGATCTGTTGTAGGGAAAAGCAAAGATCGATCAAAAAATGCAACTGTTTTCCCTGACTTCACAGGGAAGGACGATTTTGGATAATGCGACGAAATAACATGCGAAAACCTGTTATCAGAAAACTATGGATACTTTTTATTGCCAAGCTCAAAAGTATGCACCATTTAATGCTTAAGCTCTGTAGAATACATCGGAGAATACATGTAAAATTGTTCCCTGACTGAGTGGCTTGCATCAAAATTATTGGAAAAATAAATTGATTTGTTCCGAAAACTACAAAAAAATGGGCATTCGACTCGGAATACACTGTGTCTCTACACAAGGGTCACATATATTATTCGTATGCCAAAAACGATTTTATACATATACTATTCTCGTATTGAGTGATTTTATTGTCTGACTGACAAAGTTGATTCGGCCTCAACTTAGAGCCGAAATAAATAAACAAAAAAATACATAAAGTTTGCTAATCGAAAATGGTACTTTTTCTAAAAGTTTCATTAATTTTTTCCCAATTTTAGGAAAATTACATAGAATTGAATCGGCATACTTGAGGGATATTCAAGCTCAGATAAATTTCAAGTGAAGACCTCTTCCTGATCTAGAGTTTATTTTGTAGAGAATTTCAATGCCATTTGCTGTCCATGATTTATTCAAGTGACATCTAGAATTAGATGCCCAGACATCGTCTGTTTAATTTGTGTAAATTAAGTGTGCACATTTGCACTCGCTTCATTTGGACAGAGCCCGCGAGAATTGCATCTTATTAACAATGCCAATGTCGGAAGGCGACCAGATCAGAACCAGACCCAGAACCAGAGAAATCGTAGTCTATCTCCTCCGATAACTGGCTTAATTGCAGCTCACCCACAAAGTGCCTGATTTATTGTGTCTACTTATTGCCACAAGTTGTCACTATGCGATTTAATAGGGCAGGCTGCCCGTGCCTGTCCGCTCTGGGCAATTGCAACACCCACATGTGATGGCAACGCTCAACTGCAAATTGTATTAACCCCCCCATTGACACTCGAAGTCAAAGCCAGAGACAGAGCCGATTAATTGGCATTGTGCCGGTTGCACTAGCAGTCGTTAATCGAATTTAACGCTCGGTTAGAGGAATATACATATGTATGTCAGTAGTTCTGTAAGATGATTCATTATCGCGCTGTGTGGCTTCTTGATTGTTTTCTTTACGCTGAACCGCCAACGCAGTACCCGAAAAATCTCTAAAGCTGCCGACACTTGATAGGCAAGGAAGTGAATGAGAGATGGGAAATGAGCCCCAGTGGGAAACCCTCAGCCAAAGCGTTTAGCGAGTGACAAATGTGAGAACAAATCACCGAGATTTAGGAGAGACAGTGTATAATTCGCCCCTAGCCCTGCCCCTAAATCAAACAGAATGCAATCTGCAGTGAGGAATGTATAACAAAAAGAGACTGTGGGCGGAACAAGATAAATTACAACCGCAAACGGAGAGGAACACTCTGCTAATCAGCTAGACAAAACAACCCATGAGATGCGACAACGTGACACGCAGTCACAACAGCCTAGAGGCACAGTCCCATTGATTGTCGGCAAGTTCAAGTTGAATGTCAGACCGCTTGACGAGCTAATTACTGTCCGGAAAGACATACTCTACAGACGGAACGGAACGTTTCTTTAGACAATTATCATAATTAGATATGCGCACCCCTTGGCCAACGAGTGGCTAGATCCTTTGAGGGTCTCGTAATAGACTCCAGCCTGGGAGGGCGTGTGCGAGATGCCCCTCATGTACTGACGCTTCCACTCTTTCATGTGGGCGAAGGTCTCCTCCTGGTCACCGCCAGCATTACCGACTATGGTCTCGGCATCGGCAGGATCGTGCAGGACCTGGACATCGCTAAGCGGCACCTGCATATTGAAAGACTGACTGCTGACTCTGACTGCTGACTTATGACGTTCTGACTTCGCGCAACCACACTCGACTGAACTTCCTCGCCACACGCTTCCAGCCAGGCCAACATCAGGGCGCCCTAGAGTTGGCTGATCCAATTAGAGACCCTCTAACTAATGCTCAACTATTGACTGAGCTACTTAGACTAGGCAAATACCCGTCGGCCCCTCAAACTCAGACTCACCTGCAGCTCGGCTGGCGCTGAAATGCCTTGCCATTTGGGGCTACTCCATAGAAGCTCGCGGGGCGATTGGGCACTATGGTGATGGGATACGATTGCGGATTGCTGATCACACTGTCCAGGGAATCGGGATCGGCCTCAATGCCCCTCTTCAACGGCTGGGTGGCCTTCTCGTTGCCATTTGTTGGTGTTGTCGCTGGAGTGGCTGTTGCTGCTGGGGCAGCCGAGTGGCTCGAGAAATTGAAGCGCATCTGTGGGATGTCGGTTGGAGGAGTCGCTTGAGTTACTTTTTCAATTAAATTTATTTAAGTACGAGTATGTACGAGTACGAGTATCAGTATCTCCCCGAGTGGGCAAACAGAAACTTGTGATAAGTGCAAGGCAGGTGCGAGAAATGTCAGCTGATTCTGATCAGATTTTTGCGGATGTTGTAAGCGTAAACAAGAGATGAACGTAACAGAAATGAGAATCACTGAGCAGAAATCAGGGATTACAGTCTTTTTCTGCACTATTTACAAAATCAAACATGAGAATACCATAACTGAATACCTTAACAAAGCACCATGCAAATTGAATTGAAATTAGCTGGCTAGGCACGTTTCAGCTTAAATAATTGTAGCACCTTTTTATGAGCAAACGAAATGTTCAATTAATTGACACCTTTAAGCCTATCATTTGTTTGATGTTAGATGGCCTTTTTTTATGCTAAAGACCTCCAACATTCATATAACTGTGGCCCGGTATCGATTCAACTAGAGCGACGAATCGGTCACACTCGAAACAGATATAATTTAACGATCTCTGCAGAATGGGATTCGCTTTGTTTCAACGCCGCGCGTCTGGTCGGGAATGAGGCGAGCCCCAGAGATCACAGGGCACACAACATACAACACACTGCGGACAGAGACAACAGAAGCTGCGACCACGACCGACACCAGAAACAGCGATGACAGCAACAACGACTGCGACTGCGACACCGAGAGAGATCCGCAAGTCAGTCCAATGGATTAAATGACGGCCGACTGCCGACTGCCGCCTGCCGCCGACAGCAAGAAAATTTTTCAAACTAAACAAAAGTTGTGAACAGAAAGCGGTGCTGTAAATGAGCTCGCTTACACTCACACATGTCAGACAAGAGAAGTACACAAACAGACACAATGACACTTTTCACATTGCAGATTGGCGATGCTCACAGCCACAGATACAGATACAGATACGTTTACAGATAGAGCCGACAGATAAAACTGACGGCTGCTCTGCCACGGAATAAGTTCAATTGAAATGATTCGTAAATTGAAAACGAAGCGGAAGATAAGCGTGATAAGCTCTCCTTATCTGAATTTTAAGAGTGGATGTCACTGGAGAGAGAAGAAATGAGGAGGCAGGCGACCTTGAGGCGCAATGTGCAGGGGGTGGCGTACACGTAATATTTAGTATGCGCTGCGCTGATTAATATCTGTGATTGCTGCAATCGCAAACAAATGAATGAGTATAAATATATCACTCACTATGTACTCCCTATTTTCTTAAGATTTTACTCCAACATCCAAGCAACTCCGTTCGATTGTCGCCTTCGAGTACAAGGTGGCGTATACGTAATGTTTGTATGAATCTCTGTTTAAGCGAGATTCTTTTCCTCCGACCTTTGCCTGCATTGTGCGAATACTGGTATCACTTAATAAGGCTCGTAAATTATATAGAAGTGTACGCTCGAATACAGAGAATCACGGTGTGAACAAAAGTTATGCGTAATTAATTTTGAAAGCGTTTCACCAATTAAAATTTGACACCCAGAACATAAATCATTGACCATTGAGCAACGTTTGAACATTGTTCTTAGCCACGTTTCAATGTTATTAGAGCACATTTATAAAGATTTGGAATACTTTTTTGTTTATCTTTCAGAATCTGTTATGCTGCCACTGAGCATAAAGGGGTGCTGGAAAATCTCAGCAGAAGTGAGTCGCAAGATTGGATCCTTTACCAGCAGCGCGTCGATCAGACTCTTGGCATCCTCGCTGATACAGTCCTTGAGATCCAAAGGAAACTGGTACTCACTAACCACAGCATCGTTGCAGATATCACGAATATCCGTGTAGCCCTTGCCGAAGGGGTGCTGAATGAACAACATACAAAAGAGAGTGACACCAAAGGACCAGGTATCCACCCGGTAGTCGTATTTACAGCCAAGAATTATCTCGGGAGCTATGTACCTTGCAGTTCCGACAAAGCCGTTCATCGCTCCGTCCTCGAAATAGGTAGCCGCTCCAAAATCTGCGATCTTAGCAACTAAAACACCGGCAGCGAAACTTAGGAGCAGGTTATCGGGTTTTATGTCGCGATGGATGATTCCATTGGCGTGTATGTAGGTCAGCCCACAGGCGACGTCTCTCATGACCCTGTGGACTGTGGGCTCGGGAATCCTGCCTTGGCGAGCCCTCATATCTTGCACACTGCAGGCCATGCACTCGATCACAAAAAATGTGTACGGGTACCCCGGCCTGTGAACGGTGAAAATTAGATCAACGACGTTCGGATGGGTCTGCAGCTTGCGCATGATCTCCACTTCTTTGTACTTGGCATCACGATTGAGCATGTACTTCTCGTTCACCACCTTGACAATGCATCTCCGGACTTCGTTCGTCTTGGGCTTAGCCAAGCAGATAGCGGTCGTTTGGCTATTCACTAACCTGAAGCGTTCATCAATGTAGATCGCAACGGAGTCGGGAAGGACCTTTGGCATCGTTTCATTAGAGGCCTTCCGACTGTTAATCCAGCGTGGTATCGCTGTCCGCAGCCGTCCAAAATGTCTACTCACAGAGTAGTCCATTTCGATGAACCTCTCGTACCGGCAGCAGCAGACGACGATGTCCCCATCCAAAAAGGAATCCAGAAAGGTAATCGGAGTGCCATTAGTGCGCCATATGTGTTCGATGCCCGATCGGAGCACGACATGTGAGTGCAGGACGCGGGTTACGTCCTCCAAGAGTATGCCAAAATCTTTGTATTTGCATGGGGACACAGAGAGCATGACGCCTCGGAAGAATGGATCCCCATTTCGGAGAAAACAGACACGGACCGTCTTCATGGTTCCCAATCGATTGACCACTGCCAATGCCTTCGTAGAGTCCATCTTGTAAAATTTTAAATAAAAGAAAATTTCATTTGTTTGTTTGTTTGTGTGTTTGGTGTATAATGAACTGACTCTTGAAACACTTCCGAAATGTCACCAGCCCGTGATCCAAAATGCTAGCCTGCTCGGTTTCTATGCGGTAGTGCTTTTTTCAATTCTCTTCCGTCATGCCCATCATGTCCATGCCCATGGCCGTGTCTAGGGGAGGTGGCTTGTGTGCGGGGTCACAATGATAACCGTGTGGCTCATTTATGAGACAGACTCGAGCTGGGTTTCTGGATGTCCGGAAACAATTTGTGGCTCTCAACGAGAAATTTCTTGCCCTTGAATCACAGTTTCTTGGGCTCAAACTCTTGAGCGAATCGCCTAGACGGAAAATTCCGCATAATGATACCAATCTCTTGCAACCTAATCCGATTGGTACGCCTGCCTCCCACCTTCATCCATCGGAAGCATTTGCTAATCCGTGTGGTCATGCCTCGCCGTTATCTGTAAATCCGCCAACGGTGGCTCCGGTGTTCTTTACACCGAGCAATTTGCTTCCTTCGAGCATCCAAGTTCCCAACAGCATCAATCCCATCCCTGCAGTTTCTGCTGCCGTCACTTCTGACGTGGTGAGTGCTCCTAGTGCGGGTGTGTTGGTTGCTGGTGATGTCTTGCCAATTCCTGCTCCAGCCGTTGCTGCCAATTCTTCTGCCACAGGACCGAGATCTCTTTTAGGAGTTGCTCCACCATCTCCATCTCGCTCGGGACTTCAACTTAGAGCAGTGGTCCCTCGGAAAGCAATATTTGTTTCTCGTCTTATTCCTGAGGCTACAACGGAGGATGTTAAACAACATCTTTCCTCTAAACTTAACACTTCGCCTGATGATATAGTTGTGACTAAATTTACATTAAAACATAAGCGCAACATATCATCCTTTAAAATTCTTCTCCCTGTTTCTTTACTATCCAGTTCTCTAGAACCGTCAATACGGCCTGAGCATACAATTATTCATGAGTTCCTTCTCAAAGATTCAAACTCGAGTCCAAAAATTACCGAACCGGCTCCAAAAAACTGATGTACCATTTTTCCATGCACTATCAGAACGTTCGCAGTTTGTTGGGCAAATTGCGTCAAATTCATACTAATAGTGCGTCCATACGCGATGCCATCGCGTTTACCGAAACCTGGCTTAACTCTTCTGTCAATGATCATGAAATTTTCGTTGATGTTACACTATTTATAGAATGGACCGCCCATCTTTTGCAGGTGGGGTTCTGATTGCAGTTAAATCTGTTTTCTCATCTGAGTTATTCCCATTCAATAACATCCATGGAATTGAATTTGTTGCAGTCGAAGTTCGTGTTGGCTCGGCATTTTTCTATTTAACCTGCTCCTACATTCCTCCCAGGTCTGATGCTGAGCTTTACTTACACCACCTCTCAGCAATTAATACTGTCGTATCTGCATTAGGGTGCAATGATCGAATTATTGTCATGGGGGACTTTAACCTCCCATTTCTTTCTTGGCTGCCTTGTAATGACGCTAACCTGTTGTTTCCCAATTGCCATAATGACTTTATCAATGGGCTAACGGATATTTCCCTTGTCCAAATTAATGCCATTAAAAACATTAGGGACAGACTTCTTGACCTCGTTTTTGTTAACGATGGTTCTCTTGCTACGGTATCTAGAGCAAGCCCAATATCTCTCCCTGAAGATCCTTACCATCCAACTTTGTTGATATCACTGGAGTGTACACAATCTGGAGGTGCTGACAGTTCCATGGCTCCTTGTCACATAAAGTGTTTTCGCAAAACAAACTTTATCGATTTAGATCTACATCTCTCGCGTGTTGATTGGTCGTTTCTTTATTCATTACCGAACATAGATGCAACTGTTAACTCGTTTTATAGTTCTATTTACTCCGCCCTTAATACGTTTGTTCCAGATATCACTGTACCTGTATCGTCCAAGCCTCCCTGGTTCTCCAAGTATTTGTCATACTTAAAAAATAATAAATCCCGGCTCTATAAAAAGTACCAGAAGTCGGGCTCCACGTTGGCCTTAGCTCTATACTCCTCCGCTCGCTCTCTGTTCCTTGCCGTCAATAGTCAGTGTTATAATCATTACCTTTCACAATGTAGTAGTAACTTTCGTAGTGATCCTAAAAAATTCTATTCGTTCGTTAACTCTTAGCGCAAGTCAAACGTTTTCCCTCCGTCCCTTCATTACCAGAACAAAACAAAAGCTTCTGCTGTTGGTATTGCAAATTTATTCGCTAACTTTTTCCAAACAACGTACTCGTCTCATATTTACAACGCATCCACTCCGTATCCGTACCAGCTACCTCAAGCTAACAGCATTTTTCTGCCCTTTTTCGAGGAAAGCGTTGTTCTGGAAGGTTTGTCATCTATGGACATATCGTTTTCTGCGGGTCCAGATAAGGTACCAAGTTGCATCTTAAAACACTGTGCCCAGTCCCTTTGCAAACCCTTGACCTTTCTCTTCAACCTCTCCTTGGAACAGTCTTGTCTCCCAGTAATTTGGAATGAGTCCTACATCATTCCGCTTCACAAAAAAGGTTCAAGATCAAACATTGAAAACTATCGTGGTATCGCAAAGCTTTCCGCCATCCCGAAGCTTCTTGAGTTCCTGGTCACCCGGCAACTGCAACATCTTTGTTGCAGCTTGATATCTCCGTCGCAACACGGTTTTTTCAGACATCGTTCAACATCGACTAACCTTTTTGAGTTTTCTAACCTAATCCCCCGTGGTTTTCAAATTGGTTTGCAGACGGATGTAGTTTTTACGGACTTCAGCAAGGCATTCGATTCTGTGAACCATGCTCTGCTTATTCAAAAGATCTCTTTATTAGGGTTCCCAACGAATCTTCTAGATTGGATATTGTCCTATCTCTCTAACCGTACTCAACGTGTTTTGTTTTCTAACGTGTTGTCAAATACTGTTAATGTTACTTCAGGTGTGCCACAGGGAAGTCATCTGGGCCCGCTTCTGTTTATTTTATTTGCGAACGACCTTCCTCAAGTTATAACATACTCTACTACACTAATGTATGCTGATGATGTCAAAATCTGTCTTTCTTACTCTGATTGGTATTTGCACACACGCCTTCAACTTGATCTAAGTGAACTACTATTGTGGTGTTCAACTAATCTTCTTTTTCTGAACCTTTCCAAATGCAAACTTATGACATTTTACCGTCGCGCTCCTCATTTTGTCTCATATGTTCTAGGAAATCATGTCCTTGAGCGAATTTCGAGTTCAAATGACCTCGGAGTCCTTTTTTATCATAAGATGTGTTTCAACACCCATATAGCTGCAACTGTAAATAAAGCTAAGGGTGTTTTAGCGTTCATCAAGCGTTGGTCCAAGGAGTTTGACGACCCGTACGTTACGAAACAACTGTACATCTCGTTAGTACGTCCTATATTGGAGTATTGTTCTTGTGTGTGGAGCCCGCAGTATAAAGAGCAGCAGGCTGTTATTGAATCCGTGCAAAAGCAATTTTTAATTTTTGCCCTTCGGAACTTTAACTGGGACTCGGGTAGAATCTTGCCACCCTACCGGTCTAGGCTAAATCTTATTGACCTGCCGTCGTTGCACCATCGCAGAATATGCAATGGCGTAATGTTCGTGCACAAGCTCCTTCTTGGGACTGTTGACTCCCAAACTCTCTTGGGTCAGATTGACTTGGCCGTTCCATCTAGACCTACCCGTACTTTTAGGCCTATCCGTCTACCCATATGTAGGTCTAATTATGCTGATCATGAACCTTTTAGGGTTTTATGCCATAATTATAACTCCCTCTGTCAAAACCTATCCCCTGAACTGTCTCTTAAACTAATTGCATGCAATATTTATAATCATTTAAATTTAGCTAACTTTTAACTTATCTTTTTCCGCCTTTAGTAACTAAGTACCATTATTAACAGATAATTTGTTAATTTAATAAATAAATTAATAAATAAATAAATAAATAATAAACATAGGTTCAGCTTATAAATACTTATTTGGAACATTGGACCAAGAAGATAGGATAGAACTAGAAAACAAAATAGACAGTCTAGCCAAAAACAGTATCCAAGCCAATGAGTTAAACCTAGTAATAGAAACGATAAACAAAGGACTTGAGGCCATAGATAATTTAAACGAAGAGAAAAATAGAAATCAACAATTAGAAATTTTAATATTTAACCTCCAACACTTCACAGAATACGTTGAAGATATAGAGTTTGGTGTGCAGCTATCTAGACTTGGTATATTCAACCCAAAATTATTAAAACAAGATAACCTGAAACATATAAATTCTAAGAAAATATAAAACATTTAAACTTCAACATGGCTAAAAGTAGATTCTAATGAAATATTAATAGTTTCCAATATTCCAAACGAAAGCATTAACACCCCAATATACAAAATAATTCCCCATCCAGATGAACACAATAATATTTTAACAGAAATAACATCTGAAGAATATTATGTTGATTAAAACAATGTATTCAATAAAGACACTAGACAAATAATAAAAGACGATTGCATAAATGGCATCATACAACAAAAACCTGCAAAATGCCCTTATACAAAAACATACAAGAACATTCAAGTAAACTATATAGAACCAAACATTTTAGTAACATGGAATCTTCCAAGTACCAAATTAAACCAAAATTGCCTAAATAAAGAGATCATTATAGAAGGAAATAATATTATTAAAATTTACAATTGCTCAATCCAATTAAACGAATTAGTAATAACCAATTCAATGCTTGATTTTACACAGAATGTCTACATTAGTAATAACATAACTAGATTAAAACCATTGTCTTATGTACAGGCAAAAGAAATAATCATAGAACACACAAAATTGTATAATGTATTACAAACAATAATTATAACTGCATTCATTATAACAATAATAATTATAATTATACATGTAACCATTAAATTTAAGAAACGTCCTAAGACATTCAATGTAAAAGGCATAAGCCCGACAATAGAAGAGGAAGAAGACCCGACCTCAACTGTCATACGTGACACCCCGTCACTATACCCGAGGGTAATCGCCTAGGGACAGGCTAATAACAAACGTTGGGGGAGTGACATATCCATAACTCTCCACTTCACTTTGATCAAAAGCCGACGCATCCCCAAACATCGGTCCAGGCACGTACGCCACCGACACGAAGATGCAGCCGAGGAAAGCAACACCCGTAGCCAGAGTCGAGAGCTCCAAGAGAAGGGCTCATGGAAACTAGCCAACAATAGAGAAATCAGTTCCGTTTGAGACAAGCAGACATACAGTCAAGTCGGGGAATTCATTATCTTGTGACAAAAAGATCTTAAGTTTGTAAAATAAATCTTTTTTAAAAACATAAAATCGTGTTGCGGATATTTAACTATATGTATATTTAGCCAACGAACAGTTCTTTCATTTACGGCATACCTTGGGATTCGAATTTCAATTAAGACCGAGAGTCAGGAGAAATTACCCACCAAAGCAGTGAAGAGAAAAAACAGATCGGGTATGTCAGAGATTAATTAGGAAAGTGTTCGAGGTGATATGTATAGATAAGAATTTGTGTTATAGGACGGCGGCCCGTAAACCCGTAAATATCCGGTGTGGTCTACGAGAATTGTATTGTCGGCGGATCGAAAAGACCAGCAGTAAACCCTCGGAACACCCTGATCAGCGGAAGTCGCCGCTTGGCGTTGGCCGTCGAAAGCCTCAACAACCGTGGGGATGCACGGCGAAAACCAAGAGGCGCCTCGGAACCCTTCTGCCGGCGTCAATGACGCCAACCGTTTTATCGAGCCTTCAGTGAAAGTGTGGTCAGCAGACCGACTTCGAAACGGATCGGCAACGTTAAGCCATTCTAAGGAGCTAATGTACCTCATCGTCATCTGATTTAGCTATGCCAGCGACATCCAGTAATGAATTCGGATTGATAGCATTATTGTGGGATTCTTCCAGAGGCGCCATTCTACTCAGCCTGACAGACATATCTTCCGAGTAGCTGTTCCCGACCACGTCAATAGAGGATCATTGTTACTCGTCGATGGCACGCATCGCTTTTTTTTCCATAGATTTCATATGCCAGGCCAAACTGTTCTCTTTAGCCATATGATGTATACCGTTTTTATATTTAGTTCTGTAACTCAGCCAACATAATGGTTTTGGAAACTAATGGGTATGAGAGCAACATTAAATTTTTTTCAGATTTCAAAGCAGTACACTCCAGTACGCTCACGTGCATCTACTCTAATTAAATATCCTTTCTTTTCCTTAGAAGTACACACCAACGTCGTCATTGAGCTCAACGATCACGGATGGAGTAAGCGGTACTAGCCTATCAAAAGCGCTGTGAGTTTGTAAATAAGAACAAGTACATATGTGCACTGAGCTGAGAAGTAACCTGCGTGTTACCTGTATTTTCCTATTGATATCACCTTTATAATTCAGTAACCATCATTTATTGGTACATCTCACCCCCTTAGAATCTATTACCCATATATGATTGTCATCGTTATAGCTTATTCATCTTAGCATTTCTTCTAAAATCATTATTTGGGTATAAAGCTTCAGACTAAAAAAAAAAAAATAATGAAGTCAACTATAAGTTAAGAAACACCACAAGAATGGGATTATATGATAAGGGATTTAATGAAGTATATATATATAATGATATTGATTTTGAAGGTAAACTATAATATGTTCTAAATTCAGCAGTCCGTCCTCAGACAGGTATGATCGAAGTGGGGGGATAAAAACTGTTTAGCGTTGCTCAAGGGTCTATACGGTCAAGTTAACTGTATAGCATAGGTTGGGAGGGTAGAGAAGATAGAGATACTCACTAGCACCGGAGTTTCTCATTATTTGAATAAGGTAATTGATATGTATGTTCGCCACCTTCCACAATCAATTTGTTAGTTCAATAACCAATTCCTTGCTCCGGTTAAACCTGGATTCTGGTGTTATTATTATGTTTGTTTCTGTTCAGGCCAGCAGTAAACAATTTCCGCGCACTGTGCCAACTCCGTGCGCCCCGGTCCCAACTCGCACTAGCGCGCTCGGAAGGGCGCTCGGAAGATTTACGATCCACTATCCACCCGGCGCTCAGGCCATCATAAAGCATAGATCATAAGGCCTAGCTTAGTTACGTTTCCACCGCCGATTCAAACGGCCGAACTACCGCGCGACCCCAGAACCAAATACACACCTACATATCACGAAACACAGCTGCGAAGGAGTCGAAGACACATTAGTACCGATCTTGGAACGGTTGTGAGACACATTTAGAACATTGGAAATTGCCGCCCGGTTACATTGTCTGGTGAGGCTGTGTTGATCTAAGGATGGATTCACATTCAAGTTCATGCTTGAATTCGGAACGGAGCGATGAGCTTTGAAACAGTGAATATTTTGAAAATATTCCCTTCAATCAAGCGTAGGAGACCGTCCGAGAACTTCTGCGAAGGGAGCTGAAGGGAAATTACTTTTGTAAAAAGACCCCGAGTCTTCTACCAGTTTGATAGGTCGTCTGAAAATTTGTCTCGAAAACGATGAGATTTGATTCATCAACTGAGGCACTGAGGCCGAAAATGGTTTCCTGCCCGAGAAGAGAGCCACAGATGTTGGTCAGTGAGCCACTTAACTGGATGGACGGAAGGATATCTGCTCCAATCAGGACATCTATTTGTGAAATCTCATAGAACGTCGGATCCGCTCATGAGAGGTTCGGCAGGTCTTTCAAGAACCTTTGCGAGTTCGGATGCGATGGAATATTCGCGGCCACTTCCGGAATAACGCAGACTGTGGCATTTAGATGTAAGCCCGGCTTAGTCGGAGAGCGAATGGAAAAACTGCAGAGCTTCTTTGACTAAGCGGATACGGCATTATTTAGGCCGGAGACCTGTGCCTGTATACGTAAGAATGGCAATTTGATCATATCAACAAGACGTTCCGTAATGAACGTCGCCTCGGAGCCAGAGTCGATCAGAGCGCGGGCGTGGAAATGTTTCCCCAGATGGCAAATATTAACGATGGCCGTGCCTAGAAGGATAGCCCTCGTGCGGGTGGCGAAATACGCCTGAACGTTTGGCTGAGCTTCGGACGAACTTGTATTTTGCACGCTTGGTTCTCGTAGATGTAGCTCGGGCCACGCTGAGGAATTTTGTACCGTTGTGGAAATCGCTTTGCTGGAGTTTGCTGGATTGCTACGGAGTAGCAGCGTGTGGTGCCGGTCTCCACAAGTGATACAGTTGTGGCCGCTTTGGCATGCTCGTATCTGGTGGCCCCTTGCGAAGCAGTTCAAACAAAGCTGCTTTTGCTTAATGTAGTCGGAGCGGGCGTCAGCGGACATTTGAAGGAAGTGAAGGCATAAACGGATTGGATGATTCTCTTTGGAGCAGAGATCACACGTGCTCCTCTTTTGATTCACTGTGGTCTCAAACGAGTGGACACTCCTAGGATAAGGACTTCCTTAAAACCGAAACGGATTGCTTCTGGAATTGTCTGAAGTGGGTATGCTCGCCCTGGAGTGGGCCTGGATCGCCATGCCTGGATGGCCGTCTTTGGTCACTTCGAGAGACAGGTACCGCTCCGCCAGGAACTTGTCCATGGCGTGCCAGGTGGGAATTTCGGACTTATGCGTCACGGATTGCTCCCAAGGCTCTAAGGTCGTCTTTGGCAGCTTAGCGGAAATGAGGTACACTAAAACTCCGTCAGCGAAAACGCTGTCTGTGGAGACCTCGGAGTGGGTGAGTGTCGTGAGGCACTTGTGGACGGCCCTCTGGAGCTCTTTTAGCGCTGCTGCTGACTCGGTACGGATTTGGGGCAGACTGAAAAGGAATAATCAGAATGTATCAGCCTTTTGTTTTGGAAACGCTCACGGAGGGCGTTCCATGCGGACACGAAACCCTCGTTCGTGAGCGTTGCCTGTGCCACTATGTCGTGGGCCTCACCGCTCGTCTTCTTGTTGAGGTGGAACAGTTTTTCCACTGGAGCCAACCTGGGGTTTTCTATGTAGATGGCGGTGAACAGGTCTCGGACCGTGGGCCACTGCTGGTAGTCCCCACTGAAAACTTCAGTGTCACATGGAGGGAGGCGGCAACCGCCGGAAGTCAGCACTTGAACGACCAGTTGCGGCGTTTGAGGGACAGTCGGGTTGTCGAGCTGATCGTTCAGTTCGGCAAGGCATTGCGAGTAGACCGCGTAGCAGTCATCGTACATCCCTTGGACGTCAGTTACCCCTTCTGGA
This sequence comes from Drosophila miranda, assembly GCF_003369915.1. NCBI lineage: Eukaryota > Metazoa > Arthropoda > Insecta > Diptera > Drosophilidae > Drosophila > Drosophila miranda. The sequence continues at coordinate 42,110,059 of NC_046674.1, forward strand.
TCTGCTTCCGCTCTCGCCCCCACACAGGCCTCGCCCACAGACTTCGGAGTTAATCTCGATGGACCTGGGAGAGCGAGCGGGTTGGTGTGCTAGCATCCGGGGAGGGGCGTAGTGACTGAGCCGTTGGAGCTGGGTGGATGGGTCAAACTCAGCGAACTCACCCGCTTAATCTTCTTGCGAGATTTTTTGGCATGGTTGGCTGATGGATTTGCGATAACGCGTATCAGAGTCACAAAGCAGTTGAGCGGAAATGGAGAAGTGGAAGTTCTGAACGACGAACCGTGGATATGTGGTCTTGGTGGAATTTATCGCGAGTACTTATATTATAAAATAACCACTAAGCGAATCCACTGGGCAATAGACTACTTTGCGGGCACAAAAGCACCAGGACTTGACGGGGTATTCCCAGCCATGATGCAGGTGACCAAAGAGGCGATTATCCCATGGCTCTCTGCAATATTCACAGCTTGTATAAGTACTGGCTATATCCCTATCCAATGGAGAACCTCGAGAGTTTTCTTCCTCCCAAAGGCTGGAAAGTGCAGCCATGCGAGTCCCAAGCACTATAGACCGATAAGCCTTGCCTCCTTTATATTAAAAACACTAGAAAAGCTGATGGACTTACACATCAGGAATGAGGTAGGGGGACTGATGTCAACCAACCAGCATGCCTATACTAAAGGGAAATCGGTGGAGACCGCACTACACTCGGTAGTAGCTACCATTGAGAAAGCCCTTCACAATAAAAACTATGCACTGGGAGTATTCGTGGACATCTCCGGAGCATTTAACAACGTGGCTACGAAAGCAATAACAAATTACCTGGTAGCGACTAATACACACCCAGCAATCAACCTGTGGAGAAGGAACCTCCTAGGTTGCAGACGGGTGCAATCAGAGTGGGGCACAGCTTCCATGGTGAAAGAGGCACACAGAGGCACACCCCAGGGTGGAGTCCTGTCGCCCCTCCTGTGGAATCTGGTGGTCGACGACCTCATCAAGAGATACGAAAGGAAGGCCCCAATAATAACAGCTTATGCGGACGACATAAGCATACTTATTACGGGTGTTTGCCCATCGACCCTCAGCTCACTAATGGAACGTACACTCAGGGAGATACGCGAGTGGGCGGAAGAAGTAGGACTCAGTATCAACGCGGACAAGACGGACCTCATCCTCTTTACCAAGAGGTACATGGTACCGATATGGACCCCCCCGAAGATCAATCAAACTAGGCTAACCCCAAAAACACAAGTCAAATACCTGGGAACAGTACTGGATAGTAAACTGGCATGGAAACCCAATGTATTGGAAAGGGTGAAGAAGAACACCATTGCGCTTTATGCATCCAAGAAGATGCTCAGCAGCACATGGGGCCTGTCTCCGGCTCTGATGCATTGGATTTACATCTCGGTGGTGCGACCAACTCTGCTGTATGGAGTCTTAGTGTGGTGGCAAGCTACAGGAAAGAAAACGTATCATAAGCTTATGGAAAGGACTCAGCGACAGGCTCTGCTCTGTATTACAGGGGCGCTGAGGTCAACCCCAACAAAAGCACTCGAAACCCTACTTGGAATCGAACCCCTAGATATCCACGCTCGTCTGACTGCAGGAAAGGCAGCACAACGCCTCATTGCTTCAGGAAATATGTCGCCACAAGGATACGGGCATAGTTCAATTGGAAGGGAAATGACCAGATCAACTGATTACATGACCCCCCAAACATGCCTCGACGTAAAAACAACCACGTCTTTGGGACCTGAAGACTGGAAAATCTGAAGAGACCAAGCTGAGCACCTCAATATATATACGGACGGCTGCAAGATGGACGGAGGAGTAGGAGAGGTCTATACTGTACAGACCCTGAGATAAGGATGTCATATAAGCTACCGGACCATTGCAGCATATTCCATCAGGAAAGCAGCAGAGTTCGCTCTTCTCACTGAACGAGCACACGATGCGGTCAACCTATTCGTCGACAGCCAAGCGGCGATAAAATCCATGCAGTCGTCCGCGGTCAGTTCCAGAAGTGTCTTGGCGAGCAGGGAGGCACTAGATACCCTAAGCACGACAAAGTCAGTGCGGATCTACTGGATTCCCAGCCACCAGGACATCGAAGGAAACGAGACGGCGGACGTACTAGCTAAGGAAGGCGTCGGGCTGGCGAATACGAGAACCGAGAACGTGCCAGTCTCCCTTAGAACGCTGCAAAGCGATCTAGAAAAGCAGGCCGGATCACAAGCCGAAAGTAGGTGGAGGAGTACCACCGCCTGCAGAACCTCGAAAATCATGTGCAAGGACCGCAATGATAAACTCAGCCACTTCCTGCTGCACCTACCACGGAAGTACTGCAGATTATTAGTGGGAATATTAACGGGCCATTGTCTGGCTGCGGCGCATGCAACAAAGCTAGGCATCACAAGCAAAAACAGTTGTAGGAAATGTGACGAACCTGGGGCAACCGAAACCCTGGAACATCTCATCTGCAACTGTCCTGCTCTCTTAAGGGCAAGGAGGAAGTACCTGGGCGCGCCAGTGCTGGCATCACTGGAAGATGCCTCCAAGAAGACGCCACAGCAACTACTGGCCTATGCGAAAAATACCTCGATTCTCGAGGACTTCAAAATCCCCTAAACACTGCCGCGACGGTTCATACCCCCCTATCCGGATAACTAAGGGCCTATGTGGGGCCCCGCTGAGGGCCGTCCGGGTCAACCTAACCTAATATTTTTCTTTGAATTTTATGACGACACATTTACATTAATTGGCTATTGGCTCAGATTGGCGCGATTTGCTATGGGCTATTGGTAATCGTAGATCAGACCACTCCGTAGGGTACCTCCCAAATAAAATGACATAGGTATCCGAAGAGTGGTCTGATCGTGATAAAAAATAGATGTTGGCCGATGCGCACACCTAACCGATTAGCACACAAAATTTCACGAAAATTGGTCGAGCCATTTCGGAGGAAGTTACCAAAAATTTTGTGACACGAGAGTTTAATATATTAGATTATAATTGATAAGTAAATCCCCCAATACTTATAGTAGATAATATTTTTACTGAACTGAAAAAATGTTTCCTAGAAATAATATACATGGCAAAACAACGTTTGCCGGGTCATCTAGTATTGTACAAAAACATAATTTACTCATGTATTTTGTGCGTCGGTAAGTCGCTTTTAGTAAATACGCTCTCACATTACTCTCATTTGCAGCCGTATCTTTACTAATCATTCTCTGATATTGTCAGGACAAGCAGCTTAAATATTGTAAATTATTGCCAGTGGTGCGGCCCAAAAGAAATGCATATTGTTGTTGTTGTCATTTCCAACGTCCACTGTAAAGATCATTTTTTACCGCATATGTATATGCAGCAGAATTCTTTCGTCTCCTTATGTCTCAATCTCTCGTACTCGGCTTAGCAGCGGCCCCGAGCAGCTCTAATGCTCTCGGGCTATCCGACTCTCTCGCTCTCGTCTAAGCTTGCTGCATAGGGCCCGGCAATTTGGTCCGTCAGCCCTTGCATTTTCAGTCTTGAGCTAATCGTCGCAGCTATTAGATTAACATTCTCGCGTCATTCGTTCGCCCAATCACCCCCATATGTACATACGCGATAAGTTGGTTTACTTATGCAAATAAATTGTGAATTATATACAACCTCTCGACTTTCATTAAATTCAAAATTGCAACAGTTATTAAAAACGCTTAAGAGCTTAACATTTGGTGAGCCCGACGTGATTGTGCAATAAATAATCCATCAGTGCAATCACAAACTAATATAGCATTCAAAGGTCTAAACTAATTGCCATCTCAACCAGTGTCATCGACCACATAAGTTATCTATACATATATACACCGCCCTCCCCTGCATATTCGGTAGTGCACGTAGCTGTTGGCTTGACCTTCTCTTTTCGGTCATCTTCCCGCAAGAAACGTTTCTTACACTGCCTGCCTTTGTATATACGGCTTGTACATAGCTGTTCGCTTGCTGTGCTCGGTTATTGTCGTCTATTGCTCGTGTTACTCTTTGCGATCATCTTCCCGCTAGAGACGTTGGTCTCCCTGCTAACGCTGCCGCTACCATGGAAATTAATGCTGCTAACGAAATTCCAATGACCAGTGAGCAAAACAGGGTGTCTTTTTTGAAGCTCAAGTCAACGGAATTATGCGTGAAAATGAAAAGGTTAGTTACCGCCTGGCAGAATGAGTCGTCGGACTGTGACTACTACATGCTCGTGGTAAAACAAGAGCAAGTCGAGAAGTTGATCGGCAAATTTGAGATTTTTCACGGCGAGCTTGAGGAATTGAATCGCAGCGAAATTCACAGTGGATTGTGTGACATTTTTAAGTCACTTGCCAGCTCGCTGAAGGCTGCGATTATGAGGGAAATGGCTAAGAGTAGCGGCCGCATGCCGCTTTATTCTACCTTGGCTGGAGGAAACCCTACGGTTGAGTTTGCCGGCTCGCAATTTCTACCTCACCGTAGACAAGTACCATCCCTGCCTCCTTTACAATTGCCGACGTTTAGCGGCGGGTATGCGAACTGGATTGACTTTTATTCAATGTTTGCGACCATCATCAACAGCCATCCGGACTTAACAAACATAGAAAAGATCCAGCATTTGCGTTCCTGTCTGCGGGATTCGGCATTGGAGACGGTTCGGTCGCTAGAAATCTCGAATGGCAATTATGCTGTGGCATTAGATTTGTTGGAAAACAGGTTTAATAATCGGCGATTGGTCTTTGAGGCACACATCAATGAGATCTTGGCGCTCCAGGCTGTATAGCCTTGGTCAGTGGTCATGCTTCGGGAACTTTCGGACAGATTTAATTCTCATATGCGTGCGCTCCAGGGTTTGGGCACTACTGAGCAGATCGCAGGATGCATCGTCGTGCAGGAGCTTCTCCGAAAGCTGGATCCAGCGAGCCAAGAGAAGTGCGAGGAGCGATCCCGCATTCGCAAACTTGATTCCGTCGTGGGAATCTATGGCCTCTTTCTTGGAGCAGCGATGCAGATCATTGGAGACGATGGACTTTTCTATGGCAAGCTATGCGTCGAGCAGTCAGGTGGGCAGAAGTAGAAAGCATAATAAGTCTAGGTCCACATTGGTTACAACGAACCAAACCGTAGCACGCTACGGTTCAGAAATTTAAAGCGCTGTCCCCTACAAATCGCCATAAAGAAGCCAAGCGGCTTTCGTTGTGTATAAATTGTCTCAGAACAGGGCATCGATTACTTCAGTGCACCTCGAGCAACTGTCGTCCCTGCGGGGGTAGACACCATACCCTCCTTCATTTTGGTAGCCCTGAAAATACCGCAGTCCAAAGGAAATCAGCGCCGTATACTCCATCTCAGTCTGCGCTGTCTGAGTCGACGCCGTCTGAGCATACCACTGAGCCCTCTACTTCAGAGTCTACCTCGTCTGCCTTATTGCCCAAGATCTCAGTAATGATGTTGTTTTACTTGCCACGGCCACGGTCTTCGTCAAAAATTTTTGTGGACGTTGACATGCAATGACTGCATCTTTCAAGAGGCGATGCAGTTACTGCACCGTCAAGTGGCCCGTGTGACACCAGCAGAAGGCTGTTACGCGCGGATCCCAGGCAAAACGCAGCCCTCCTCCCGCCCAACCGACCGAGGGGCGCTGCCGCATGACGCGCGGTGCGTAGCCGAACCAAACGCGAACATGCAAGAAAGATAGCTATTAGACTAACATTCGAGGAAAATTAGTACTAAACTTACTAAGAAACTAAGCATGCAATCAAAGTACAATTACCACTACAGTTACTAATTAATAGAAAGGTGTGTAAGGATTAATAATTTAATAAGAGGAAGAGAATTAGTGGTGGATATAATATGGTAGAGGGAATTATAATCCGAGCATAAGACCCTAAACGGTTCATGCAAGGAATAATTCGATCTACAAAGTGGAAGGAACAACGGTATAAAATTTCTAGTCAGTCTAATAGGAATCGTGAAGTTTATGCGGCTCAACAGATCAGGGCTGTCTATGTCACCCCTGATCAAGTTGTGCATAAATATCACACCAAGCATTTTTCTACGGTTAACTAAGGATGGGAGGTTTACTAATAGTAGTCTACTAGAGTAAGATGGGAGTCTTACACCCGCATCCCAGTTAAGGCCCCGCAGAGCAAAGAGTAAAAAGTTTTTCTGTACTGATTCTATACGGTCCTGGTGTACTTTGTACTGAGGGCAGCATACACAGGAGCCGTATTCTAAGATCGGACGAGCAAGCGAGGTATAGAGAGTCTTTGCTATATAGGGGTCGTCAAATTCCTTGGACCACCTCTTTATAAACCCAAGCACGCCCATGGCCTTATTTACCATGGTAGAAATGTGTTCGGAAAACTTTAACTTGGGGTCTAACATAACACCCAGATCATCCACCAGGGTAATTCTCTCAAGAGAACCACCAAATAGGGTGTAGGGAGCCAACAAAGGGCTAGAACGATGAAATGTCATAACTTTGCATTTCGAGGCATTAAGGTGTAACAAGTTTGCACAACACCATGACTGAAAGTTATTGAGATCGGATTGCAAGCGAGAATGAAATGTCCTTGTACTGGACACAGAGTTTAACGTCATCCGCATACATAAGTACTCGAGAGTATGTTAATACTGAAGGTAAGTCATTAATAAAGAGTGTGAAGAGTAAGGGGCCTAGATGGCTGCCCAGTGGTACTCCCGAAGAAACCTTTACTGGTAAAGAGAGGGAGTTTGTAAAGAGTCAAAAAGTCCTCTTTGAGACCTGGAACAAAGATAGCTAGAAATCCATCTCAGGAGGTTGGGCGGAAACCCTAAAAGGTCAAGTTTATGCGCTAAAAGGGAATGGTTTACAGAGTCGACTGCTTTACTAAAATCGGTGTAAATAACATCCGTCTGTAAGTTACCTTGAAAGCCTTTAATAATGAAAGAGGTAAACTCTAACAAGTTCGTGGTAGTTGATCGCTGCCTTATAAGTCCATGCTGAGTGGGAGATATAAGTGACTTGCAGAGATGTTGCAAGTGCGGAGTTAAAACCCTCTCAAACATTTTAGGAATAGCGGATAACTTTCCTATACCTCTATAATTTTTTGCATCAGACTTGCTACCTTTTTTATGGAGAGGAATTATAAACAATATCTTCCAGATCGGGGGGAAGCAAGAAGAATCAATGGATAGGGTGAATAGTTTAAGCAAAGGTCCACACAGAGCCTCGGCGCAGTACCTGAGTACACAACCTGGAACACCGTCTGGACCCGGTGAAAACACCGGCTTAACTAGTCGAAGATCATGAAGTAAAGAACATTCATTTAACAAGGGACTGAAAATGCCGTTCGACCTCGGTAAACCGTATGGGTACGGATGACCAGAGTAGCTTTCCTCAGAGTAGGTGGTTTGGAAGAATTGGGCAAAAAGATCGGCAATTGCCTGATCATTTTTGCGGACGTATTACAAAATGATAGCGAGGATGGGTGTGCGGACGTTCTACGCTTACTGTTTACGAAGCTGTAAAACTGTTTAGGGTCCTGAGAAAAACGTATCCTGCATCGAGATAGGTAGTTCTTATAGCATTGAGCATTAAGAACTGAAAAGTTTGACCGAGCTAATACATAGCGAGAGTGAGAAGTAGGAGAACCCACTTCTTGAAATTTTTTATAAAGTCTTGATTTTAAGTTTTTTAGACTGGATAACTCTTTGGTAAACCAAGGGGGTTTTCCAGATCTAGTCGGACAAGAAAGTGGGACACAAGAATCAAAAAAATGTGCCAAGAGCATTGTAAAAAATTGTTGTGCCTTTTATGACATCAGTGCACAAGTACAAAGCGGACCAATCAAAATCCCTAATGAGGTTATTAAGCTTCGCAAACTCGGCTTTACGAAAGCAGCGGACACGTTCGGGCAGCCTACTCGACCGATCCAATACAGTTGGTCCTATATCTAGCGACACCTCGAAAGTAGGGTGGTAGGCGTCTTCAGGTATAGTGAGCGGAAGGGCTCGGGTTAACAACACTATGGTCGGATCCGATACAAAGCACAGATCAAGCAATCGACCCAAGGAATTTTTCACATGGTTGACTTGAGACAGGGATAGGTCAAGCAAGCCGTCAACAAAGTCATGTCGTGACATGGACACTAGGATACTAGACTCGTTTACCGAAGACCAAACAGTTCCTGGCAAGTTGAAGTCACCAAGAACTATCATACGATCTTTATCAGATAGCGAAGAAGAAACAGCGGTTAAAGCGGACAAGTGCTGCTCATAAATTGAAATATCCGAAGAAGGTGGGATATACGAGCAAGTAATGAATATAGCGAAAGCGGGAAGAATCAGTTTTACACACAGGAATTCCAGTTCCTGTTGAACTTGGACAGTGAAGTGTTCCGACGTGAAGTAAGAGTCCACTGCAATTAGAACCCCCCCTGCACGTCGAGACGAACGGTCCTTTCTAAAAGTTGTGTACCGACCTGCAAAAACCTCGGAACTAAGAATGTCCGGCTTTAACCAGGTTTCAGTAAACACAATAACGTGGGAAGCAAATGCAACACTATCCCGGAAAAGAATGCTGAGCTTACTACGCAAGCCTCTTACATTCTGATAGGTTACTAAAAGAGAAGTTAGTTTTTTGGAAAGGTGGAAGCAAGACGGGAAGTTGAGGAAGAGGAAGTTGAGGTTGAGGGTGGCACACTTGAAAGATTTGGAAGGGATATGGGGGGCCTATTCTTCTTCTTAGCCTTAAACTCCTTCACCACCAAATGCTTCGGCCAAAATTTGGCGGAGCAAATGGTGTCAAATTGAGTTTGGGAGATGCTTATCTTAAACGAGGCTATCTCCCTGGCATAAGAGAAGTTAAATTTCTCCACCTTTAAACCCACGGCTTTTATTTTGCTTTGAATAAAAGCAATAACATCATTAGATGTGAGTTCAGGGGCCAGCCGTGAAACAAAAACTTGTCGTTTTGGTGGGACTCCCACCAGTGGTTTAGTCACCACAGGGATCGGGATAGACGGGACAACTAGCGAACTTGCGGACACCACGGACACGGACGCTGCAGACGTACTTGGCTGCACATTCTCCGAGGCGATGAATTCGGCTACCGAATCTGCATCGCCAGCAGCTGTCGTTGCCCTTGGAGTGGCAAACGAGATCAACTGCTGCACACTTGGAGTGGTCGGAGTCAGTTTTTCGGCGGCGCACGGCTGAGTGACGGTTGGCAATTGCAGATCCCGCGGAGTGACCTTTTTGCGCCTCGGAGACTCATTCAGCAGTTTTAAACCGCTAAACTGAGCCTCCATGGCTAGGAGCCGATCGTATTGGTTTTTAAAACCAACGGTCAGCTCCTTAAAGCCACTCCGCGTCTGCCTCATGAAAGCCACCATGTCTTTCTCCACCGCACGGCATGCCTCGCAACTGTAATGCAAGCCATTACGTTTGGCTATAGCATCACTCACGAGGCCAGAAAATCCAGCGCATTTTGCGTGCACTACGCTGTCGCAGAGCCAGCAGGGGACATTCGGCTGATCGTGGGTGATCTGCTTCTTACAGCTTTTTTTGGCACAGACCACAGCGTATTCCATTTTATTATTTATTTATATACTATTATTTGCAAAACAAATTGGTATCAGACCAATGTGCCAGACAACGCTCAAAGCGGAATTGGTAAAAAAAAAGAGAGCAGAGTGGAGAGCGGCTATAGCGAGAGCTACTAAGCAGAGAGCGCTATTGCTCGGAAAGTTTGAAGAGCGAGAGAGAAAGAACAGTTATTGAAGTTGGGGTGATAGCGAGAGAGTGATAAAACAACAAAAGCTACCAGACGAAAGCGGACTGCAATGCAATGTAATGCGTACTCACTCACTGCAACAACACAAACACAAGCACAAGCACAAGCCGACGCCGAAAAATAAAAAGTTAAATAATGTTTTAACACAAATCAAAAGGCATGCACTCGCGTAATAGAAAAGGTTTCCAGATTGTTGTCTGGTTAGGAAGTATAATTAGTTTAGGAAATTTAGTTAGGAAAACACCGGCTGTTTATTCAAAACAAAAGGAAAAAATGCGGAGCGCAAAACAAAAACACGTCTGATCACTACGAAAGATAATCGGAAGAAATCGTTCCGGAGTTTATATCCCTGCCGAGCGTTGCTGGATTCCGGCTCCCAGTTGCATCTAATAACTTCCCGTTTCGCGAATCGACTGAAATCATCGACTGCAGTCTCGGGAATAGGCGACTCTAACTTCGTCACGGATGGATTTTCGGTCAACGTTAGCCTGCACTCTCGCTCATTGGAATACTCAACTCTCATCACTGCCATTGTAGCCTCTAGCATAACCGATCGACAGCCAAGCTTTGGAATTGACACTCAAAACTGGAACATTCCATCGAACATACCACTAGCAGATCCGGAGTTTCATAAGCCGCAGCGCGTCGATCTGCTAATTGGCGCAAGTCTGTTTTCGAACTCCTGTGTGTTGGTCAGGTCAAGCTACTGCCAGGATTGCCTTCAATTCAGAAAACGCGCTTGGGATGGGTCGTATCTGGAGGTTGTTCCCGTTTAAAAGGTTTCTCTTTAATGGTCTCTCGCGCTCGGGCCGTAACAGCTGAGGATACTAGTTCAGAGGATCGGCTTAAGGTGCTTCTTCGGAGGTTTTGGGAGGTAGAAAATTGCATGGAACCAATGATAAAGTCTACCAAAGAAGAGCCAAATTATGAAGCACACTTTGTGCAGCATTTCCGTCGATTACATAAAGGCGATTATTGTGTTCGTCTGCCAGCTAAATATAATTTGAATCTCCTGGGAGAATCTTACAATCAAGCGCTTCGTAGATTCCTGACCCTTGAGAGAAAGTTAGATCGTCGCCCTGATGTTAAATCTCAGTATGCAGCATTCATAAAGGAATACCACCAAGTTCTACCACCAAGCTGCGCGTCGTTTTTGATGGATCCGCTTCAACTTCATCTGGATATTCCCTGAACGAATTTTTTAATGGCCGGTCCCGTAATCCAACCCAAACTGTTTCATATTCTTGCTCGATTTCTGTCATACGCCGTTGCGATTGCGGGAAATATCTGTAAGATGTATCGGTGTGTAAGAGTCTCGACCGAGGATAGCAACTTGCAGTGTATTCTGTTGAGAAACTCAAAGGAAGAGGACTTGCGTGTGTTTCAATTAGACACCGTTACTTATGGGACGAAGCCTGCCTCGTATTTATCTGTGCGAGCGATGCATCAGTTGGCAATGGACAAGCAGAGGACGTTTTCAGTTGGAGCTGAAATCCTTCGCCGTGACTTCTACGTGGATGACTTGATATCTGGAGCCAGCTCTCAGGAAGAGGCTGTCCGAATTCGGGAGCAAACTGTTGGAATTTTGTCTAGAGGTCAGTTCAGATTGAGGAAATGGTGTTCGAACGTGCCTGCTGTGCTGGATGGAGTTCCGGAAGAGGAAAAGGAAACATTTTTGGAGTTCGACGATGGCAGGCATGTGACCAAAACTTTAGGACTTACTTGGGATCCGGTTTTTGATCAACTGTTATTTTCGTTTTCGGCCCTAGAATCTTCTTCGAGTTCCTGCAGGCGCTCTGTTTTGTCAACTATAGAGTGATTCTACGATCCTCTCGGACTAGCTGGTCCCGTAATTACTAAATCCAAAATCTTACTTCAGCGTTTGTGCCAAGAGAAGTTGTCCTGGGATGAAAACCTTTCAGTCGCACTGAACACCGAGTGGCAGGAAATATGCACCAGTTTTGGTCAGATTCGTCGACTTGAATTTCCTTGGCTTGTACTCCTTCCAGACTCAACGCTGGAAATTCACGGATTTTGCTATGCCAGCATTGAGGCTTATGGTGCATGCATTTATGTCGTGTCAAAGGGTCAGCATTCTAGCAGTCACTTACTTTGTGCCAAATCTCGTGTGGCTCCTTTGAAGACACTTACAGTTCCAATGTTGGAGCTTTGTGGAGAGGAGTTGCTGGCTAGGCTCATATCTGAGATAGCTGGAATGAATGTCTTCAAGGGAAGGTGTTACTGTTGGTGTGATTCTGCCGTTGCGCTTTCTTGGATTCGGGACGAGCCGTCAAGATTTAACACGTTCCGGACCTCCGGATATTGCCACCACAGGTACTAGGCCTGTGGTGCCCAAACTACTGGTGGGAGTCCCACCAAAACGACAAGTTTTTGTTTCACGGCTGGCCCCTGACCTCACATCTAATGATGTAATTGCTTTTATTCAAAGCAAAATAAAAGCCGTGGGTTTAAAGGTGGAGAAATTCAACTTCTCTTATGCCAGGGAGATAGCCTCGTTTAAGATAAGTATCTCCCCAACTCAATTTGACACCATTTGCTCCGCCAAATTTTGGCCGGAGCATTTGGTGGTGAAGGAGTTTAAGGCTAAGAAGAAGAATAGGCCCCCCATATCCCTTACAAATCTTTCCAGTGTGCCACCCTCAACCTCAACTTCCTCTTCCTCAACTTCCCGTCTTACTTCCACCTTTCCAAAAAACTAACTTCTCTTTTAGTAACCTATCAGAATGTAAGAGGCTTGCGTAGTAAGCTCAGTAAGCTTGCTCGTATGTTCCACCTTCTACAGATATCGCTATTTATGAGCAGCATTTGTCCGCTTTAACTGCTGTTTCTTCCTCGCTATCAGATAAAGATCATATGATAGTTCTTGGTGACTTCAACTTGCCAGGAACTGTTTGGTCTTCGGTAAACGAGTCTAGTAACCTAGTGCCCATGTCACGACATGATTTTGTTGACGGCTTGCTTGACCTGTCCCTGTCTCAAGTCAACCATGTGAAAAATTCCTTGGGTCGATTGCTTGATCTGTGCTTTGTATCGGATCCGACCATAGTGTTGTTAACCCGAGCCCTTCCGCTCACTATACCTGAGGACGCCTACCATCCTACTTTCGAAGTGTCGCTAGATAGGACCAACTGTATTGGATCGGTCGAGAAGGCCACCTGAACGTGTCCGTTGCTTTCGTTTTACGAAGTTTACGAAGCCGAGTTTACGAAGCTTAATAATCTAATTAGGGATTTTGATTGGTCCGCTTTGTACTTGTGCACTGATGTCATAAAAGGCACAAACATTTTATACAATGCTCTTGGCACATTTTTTGATTCTTGTGTCCCGCTTTCTTGTCCGATTAGATCTGGAAAACCCCCTTGGCTTACCAAAAAGTTATCCAGCCTAAAAAACTTAAAATCAGGACTTTATACAAAATTTCAAGAAGTTGGTTCTCCTACTTCTCACTCTCGCTATGTAATAGATAAGTCAAACTTTTCAGTTCTTAATGCACAATGCTATAAGAACTACCTCGATGCAGGATACGTTTTTCTCAGGACCCTAAACAATTTTACTGCTTCGTGAACAGTAAGCGTAGAACGTCCGCACACCCATCCTCGCTATCATTTTGTAATACGTCCGCAAAAATGATCAGGCAATTGCCGATCTTTTTGCCCAATTTTTCCAAACCACCTATTCTGAGGAAAGCTACTCTGGTCATCCGTACCCATACGGTTTACCGAGGTCGAACGGCATTTTCAGTCCCTTGTTAAATGAATGTTCTTTACTTCATGATCTTCGACTAGTTAAGCCGGTGTTTTCACCGGGTCCAGACGGTGTTCCAGGTTGTGTACTCAGGTACTGCGCCGAGGCTCTGTGTGGACCCTTGCTAAAACTATTCACCCTGTCCATCGATTCTTCTTGCTACCCCCCCGTCTGGAAGGAATCGTTTATAATTCCTCTCCATAAAAAAGGTAGCAAGTCTGACGCAAAAAAACTATAGAGGTATAGCAAAGTTATCCGCTATTCCTAAAATGTTTGAGAAGGTATTAACTCCGCACTTGCAACATCTTTGCAAGTCACTTATATATCCCACTCAGCATGGACTTATAAGGCAGCGATCAACTACCACGAACTTGTTAGAGTTTACCTCTTTCATTATTAAAGGCTTTCAAGGTAACTTACAGACGGATGTTATTTACACCGACTTTAGTAAAGCATTCGACTCTGTAAACCATTCCCTTTTAGCGCATAAACTTGACCTTTTAGGGTTTCCGCCCAACCTCCTGAGATGGATTTCTAGCTATCTTTGTTCCAGGTCTCAAAGAGGACTTTTTGACTCTTTACAAACTCCCTCTCTTTACCAGTAAAGGTTTCTTCGGGAGTACCACTGGGCAGCCATCTAGGCCCCTTACTCTTCACACTCTTTATTAATGACTTGCCTTCGGTATTAACATACTCTCGAGTACTTATGTATGCGGATAATGTTAAACTCTGTGTCCAGTATAAGGACATTTCATTTCATTCTCGCTTGCAATCCGATCTCAATAACTTTCAGTCATGGTGTTGTGCAAACTTGTTACACCTTAATGCCTCGAATTGCAAAGTTATGACATTTCATCGTTCTAGCCCTTTGTTGGCTCCCTATACCCTATTTGGTGGTTCTCTTGAGAGAATTACCCTGGTGGATGATCTGGGTGTTATGTTAGACCCCAAGTTAAAGTTTTCCGAACACATTTCTACCATGGTAAATAAGGCCATGGGCGTGCTTGGGTTTATAAAGAGGTGGTCAAAGGAATTTGACGACCCCTATATAACAAAGACTCTCTATACCTCGCTTGTTCGTCCGATCTTAGAATACGGCTCCTGTGTATGGTGCCCTCAGTACAAAGTACACCAGGACCGTATAGAATCAGTACAGAAAAACTTTTTACTCCTTGCTCTGCGGGGCCTTAACTGGGATGAAGGTGTGAGACTCCTATTTGGCGCTAAAACTGGCATTGGCACTACAGCCATCCGCCTTTGCTGATGTCTTCAATAAGTGTCTCCTAGAAGGTACCTTCCCCCGATAGGTGGAAGACACAGAAGCAATTGCTGCTCAACAAGCCAGGAAAACCACCAGGCGAGCCTTCCTCGTATAGACCAATTTGTCTCCTAGACAACGCGGAGAAGGTATGCGAAAAGCTCATCGCACGTAGGCTCTGTCGTGCTATTGAAGATGCCGGCGGCCTGTCGCCCAACCAAGTATGGCTTCCGGAAAGGCAGATCAACTCTGGATGCTATAAGCATTGTCACCAACATTGCGGAGAACGCCATCAGCGGGACGCGGTGGAGAGCAGGCAAAAAGCAGTACTGCCTGCTGGTCACCCTCGACATTAAAAATGCGTTTAATACAGGCTCTGCTCTGTATTACAGGGGCGCTGAGGTCAACCCCAACAAAAGCACTCGAAACCCTACTTGGAATCGAACCCCTAGATATCCACGCTCGTCTGACTGCAGGAAAGGCAGCACAACGCCTCATTGCTTCAGGAAATATGTCGCCACAAGGATACGGGCATAGTTCAATTGGAAGGGAAATGACCAGATCAACTGATTACATGACCCCCCAAACATGCCTCGACGTAAAAACAACCACGTCTTTGGGACCTGAAGACTGGAAAATCTGAAGAGACCAAGCTGAGCACCTCAATATATATACGGACGGCTGCAAGATGGACGGAGGAGTAGGAGAGGTCTATACTGTACAGACCCTGAGATAAGGATGTCATATAAGCTACCGGACCATTGCAGCATATTCCATCAGGAAAGCAGCAGAGTTCGCTCTTCTCACTGAACGAGCACATGATGCGGTCAACCTATTCGTCGACAGCCAAGCGGCGATAAAATCCATGCAGTCGTCCGCGGTCAGTTCCAGAAGTGTCTTGGCGAGCAGGGAGGCACTAGATACCCTAAGCACGACAAAGTCAGTGCGGATCTACTGGATTCCCAGCCACCAGGACATCGAAGGAAACGAGACGGCGGACGTACTAGCTAAGGAAGGCGTCGGGCTGGCGAATACGAGAACCGAGAACGTGCCAGTCTCCCTTAGAACGCTGCAAAGCGATCTAGAAAAGCAGGCCGGATCACAAGCCGAAAGTAGGTGGAGGAGTACCACCGCCTGCAGAACCTCGAAAATCATGTGCAAGGACCGCAATGATAAACTCAGCCACTTCCTGCTGCACCTACCACGGAAGTACTGCAGATTATTAGTGGGAATATTAACGGGCCATTGTCTGGCTGCGGCGCATGCAACAAAGCTAGGCATCACAAGCAAAAACAGTTGTAGGAAATGTGACGAACCTGGGGCAACCGAAACCCTGGAACATCTCATCTGCAACTGTCCTGCTCTCTTAAGGGCAAGGAGGAAGTACCTGGGCGCGCCAGTGCTGGCATCACTGGAAGATGCCTCCAAGAAGACGCCACAGCAACTACTGGCCTATGCGAAAAATACCTCGATTCTCGAGGACTTCAAAATCCCCTAAACACTGCCGCGACGGTTCATACCCCCCTATCCGGATAACTAAGGGCCTATGTGGGGCCCCGCTGAGGGCCGTCCGGGTCAACCTAACCTAATATTTTTCTTTGAATTTTATGACGACACATTTACATTAATTGGCTATTGGCTCAGATTGGCGCGATTTGCTATGGGCTATTGGTAATCGTAGATCAGACCACTCCGTAGGGTACCTCCCAAATAAAATGACATAGGTATCCGAAGAGTGGTCTGATCGTGATAAAAAATAGATGTTGGCCGATGCGCACACCTAACCGATTAGCACACAAAATTTCACGAAAATTGGTCGAGCCATTTCGGAGGAAGTTACCAAAAATTTTGTGACACGAGAGTTTAATATATTAGATTATAATTGATAAGTAAATCCCCCAATATTTATAGTAGATAATATTTTTACTGAACTGAAAAAATGTTTCCTAGAAATAATATACATGGCAAAACAACGTTTGCCGGGTCATCTAGTATTGTACAAAAACATAATTTACTCATGTATTTTGTGCGTCGGTAAGTCGCTTTTAGTAAATACGCTCTCACATTACTCTCATTTGCAGCCGTTTCTTTACTAATCATTCTCTGATATTGTCGGGACAAGCAGCTTAAATATTGTAAATTATTGCCAGTGCTGCGGCCCAAAAGAAATGCATATTGTTGTTGTCATTTCCAACGCCCACTGTAAAGATCATTTTTTACCGCATATGTATATGCAGCAGAATTCTTTCGTCTCCTTATGTCTCAATCTCTCGTACTCGGCTTAGCAGCGGCCCCGAGCAGCTCTAATGCTCTCGGGCTATCCGACTCTCTCGCTCTCGTCTAAGCTTGCTGCATAGGGCCCAGCAATTTGGTCCGTCAGCCCTTGCATTTTCAGTCTTGAGCTAATCGTCGCAGCTATTAGATTAACATTCTCGCGTCATTCGTTCGCCCAATCACCCCCATATGTACGTACGCGATAAGTTGGTTTACATATGCAAATACATTGTGAATTATATACAACCTCTCGACTTTCATTAAATTCAAAATTGCAACAGTTATTAAAAACGCTTAAGAGCTTAACATTTGGTGAGCCCGACGTGATTGTGCAATAAATAATCCATCAGTGCAATCACAAACTAATATAGCATTCAAAGGTCTAAACTAATTGCCATCTCAACCAGTGTCATCGACCACATAAGTTTTCTATACATATATATACCGCCCTCCCCTGCATATTCGGTAGTGCACGTAGCTGTTGGCTTGACCTTCTCTTTTCGGTCATCTTCCCGCAAGAAACGTTTCTTACACTACCTGCCTTTGTATATACGGCTTGTACATAGCTGTTCGCTTGCTGTGCTCGGTTATTGTCGTCTATTGCTCGTGTTACTCTTTGCGATCATCTTCCCGCTAGAGACGTTGGTCTCCCTGCTAACGCTGCCGCTACCATGGAAATGAATGCTGCTAACGAAATTCCAATGACCAGTGAGCAAAACAGGGTGTCTTTTTTGAAGCTCAAGTCAACGGAATTATGCGTGAAAATGAAAAGGTTAGTTACCGCCTGGCAGAATGAGTCGTCGGACTGTGACTACTACATGCTCGTGGTAAAACAAGAGCAAGTCGAGAAGTTGATCGGCAAATTTGAGATTTTTCACGGCGAGCTTGAGGAATTGAATCGCAGCGAAATTCACAGTGGATTGTGTGACATTTTTGAGTCACTTGCCAGCTCGCTGAAGGCGGCGATTATGAGGGAAATGGCTAAGAGTAGCGGCCGCATGCCGCTTTATTCTACCTTGGCTGGAGGAAACCCTACGGTTGAGTTTGCCGGCTCGCAATTTCTACCTCACCGTAGACAAGTACCATCCCTGCCTCCTTTACAATTGCCGACGTTTAGCGGCGGGTATGCGAACTGGATGGACTTTTATTCAATGTTTGCGACCATCATCAACAGCCATCCGGACTTAACAAACATAGAAAAGATCCAGCATTTGCGTTCCTGTCTGCGGGATTCGGCATTGGAGACGGTTCGGTCGCTAGAAATCTCGAATGGCAATTATGCTGTGGCATTAGATTTGTTGGAAAACAGGTTTAATAATCGGCGATTGGTCTTTGAGGCACACATCAATGAGATCTTGGCGCTCCAGGCTGTATAGCCTTGGTCAGTGGTCATGCTTCGGGAACTTTCGGACAGATTTAATTCTCATATGCGTGCGCTCCAGGGTTTGGGCACTACTGAGCAGATCGCAGGATGCATCGTCGTGCAGGAGCTTCTCCGAAAGCTGGATCCAGCGAGCCAAGAGAAGTGCGAGGAGCGATCCCGCATTCGCAAACTTGATTCCGTCGTGGGAATCTATGGCCTCTTTCTTGGAGCAGCGATGCAGATCATTGGAGACGATGGACTTTTCTATGGCAAGCTATGCGTCGAGCAGTCAGGTGGGCAGAAGTAGAAAGCATAATAAGTCTAGGTCCACATTGGTTACAACGAACCAAACCGTAGCACGCTACGGTTCAGAAATTTAAAGCGCTGTCTCCTACAAATCGCCATAAAGAAGCCAAGCGGCTTTCGTTGTGTATAAATTGTCTCAGAACAGGGCATCGATTACTTCAGTGCACCTCGAGCAACTGTCGTCCCTGCGGGGGTAGACACCATACCCTCCTTCATTTTGGTAGCCCTGAAAATACCGCAGTCCAAAGGAAATCAGCGCCGTATACTCCATCTCAGTCTGCGCTGTCTGAGTCGACGCCGTCTGAGCATACCACTGAGCCCTCTACTTCAGAGTCTACCTCGTCTGCCTTATTGCCCAAGATCTCAGTAATGATGTTGTTTTACTTGCCACGGCCACGGTCTTCGTCAAAAATCGTTCCGGAGTTTTAGTTCCCTGCCGAGCGTTGCTGGATTCCGGCTCCCAGTTGCATCTAATAACTTCCCGTTTCGCGAATCGACTGAAATCATCGACTGCAGTCTCGGGAATAGGCGACTCTAACTTCGTCACGGATGGATTTTCGGTCAACGTTAGCCTGCACTCTCGCTCATTGGAATACTCAACTCTCATCACTGCCATTGTAGCCTCTAGCATAACCGATCGACAGCCAAGCTTTGGAATTGACACTCAAAACTGGAACATTCCATCGAACATACCACTAGCAGATCCGGAGTTTCATAAGCCGCAGCGCGTCGATCTGCTAATTGGCGCAAGTCTGTTTTCGAACTCCTGTGTGTTGGTCAGGTCAAGCTACTGCCAGGATTGCCTTCAATTCAGAAAACGCGCTTGGGATGGGTCGTATCTGGAGGTTGTTCCCGTTTAAAAGGTTCCTCTTTAATGGTCTCTCGCGCTCGGGCCGTAACAGTTGAGGATACTAGTTCAGAGGATCGGCTTAAGGTGCTTCTTCGGAGGTTTTGGGAGGTAGAAAATTGCATGGAACCGTCGATTACATAAAGGCGATTATTGTGTTCGTCTGCCAGCTAAATATAATTTGAATCTCCTGGGAGAATCTTACAATCAAGCGCTTCGTAGATTCCTGACCCTTGAGAGAAAGTTAGATCGTCGCCCTGATGTTAAATCTCAGTATGCAGCATTCATAAAGGAATACCACCAAGTTCTACCACCAAGCTGCGCGTCGTTTTTGATGGATCCGCTTCAACTTCATCTGGATATTCCCTGAACGAATTTTTTAATGGCCGGTCCCGTAATCCAACCCAAACTGTTTCATATTCTTGCTCGATTTCTGTCATACGCCGTTGCGATTGCGGGAAATATCTGTAAGATGTATCGGTGTGTAAGAGTCTCGACCGAGGATAGCAACTTGCAGTGTATTCTGTTGAGAAACTCAAAGGAAGAGGACTTGCGTGTGTTTCAATAAGACACCGTTACTTATGGGACGAAGCCTGCCTCGTATTTATCTGTGCGAGCGATGCATCAGTTGGCAATGGACGAGCAGAGGACGTTTTCAGTTGGAGCTGAAATCCTTCGCCGTGACTTCTACGTGGATGACTTGATATCTGGAGCCAGCTCTCAGGAAGAGGCTGTCCGAATTCGGGAGCAAACTGTTGGAATTTTGTCTAGAGGTCAGTTCAGATTGAGGAAATGGTGTTCGAACGTGCCTGCTGTGCTGGATGGAGTTCCGGAAGAGGAAAAGGAAACATTTTTGGAGTTCGACGATGGCAGGCATGTGACCAAAACTTTAGGACTTACTTGGGATCCGGTTTTTGATCAACTGTTATTTTCGTTTTCGGCCCTAGAATCTTCTTCGAGTTCCTGCAGGCGCTCTGTTTTGTCAACTATAGAGTGATTCTACGATCCTCTCGGACTAGCTGGTCCCGTAATTACTAAATCCAAAATCTTACTTCAGCGTTTGTGCCAAGAGAAGTTGTCCTGGGATGAAAACCTTTCAGTCGCACTGAACACCGAGTGGCAGGAAATATGCACCAGTTTTGGTCAGATTCGTCGACTTGAATTTCCTTGGCTTGTACTCCTTCCAGACTCAACGCTGGAAATTCACGGATTTTGCTATGCCAGCATTGAGGCTTATGGTGCATGCATTTATGTCGTGTCAAAGGGTCAGCATTCTAGCAGTCACTTACTTTGTGCCAAATCTCGTGTGGCTCCTTTGAAGACACTTACAGTTCCAATGTTGGAGCTTTGTGGAGAGGAGTTGCTGGCTAGGCTCATATCTGAGATAGCTGGAATGAATGTCTTCAAGGGAAGGTGTTACTGTTGGTGTGATTCTGCCGTTGCGCTTTCTTGGATTCGGGACGAGCCGTCAAGATTTAACACGTTCCGGACCTCCGGATATTGCCACCACAGGTACTAGGCCTGTGGTGCCCAAACTACTGGTGGGAGTCCCACCAAAACGACAAGTTTTTGTTTCACGGCTGGCCCCTGACCTCACATCTAATGATGTAATTGCTTTTATTCAAAGCAAAATAAAAGCCGTGGGTTTAAAGGTGGAGAAATTCAACTTCTCTTATGCCAGGGAGATAGCCTCGTTTAAGATAAGTATCTCCCCAACTCAATTTGACACCATTTGCTCCGCCAAATTTTGGCCGGAGCATTTGGTGGTGAAGGAGTTTAAGGCTAAGAAGAAGAATAGGCCCCCATATCCCTTACAAATCTTTCCAGTGTGCCACCCTCAACCTCAACTTCCTCTTCCTCAACTTCCCGCCTTACTTCCACCTTTCCAAAAAACTAACTTCTCTTTTAGTAACCTATCAGAATGTAAGAGGCTTGCGTAGTAAGCTCAGCATTCTTTTCCGGGATAGTGTTGCATTTGCTTCCCACGTTATTGTGTTTACTAAAACCTGGTTAAAGCCGGACATTCTTAGTTCCGAGGTTTTGGCAGGTCGGTACACAACTTTTAGAAAGGACCGTTCGTCGCGACGTACAGGAGGGGTTCTGATTGCAGTGGACTCTACCTTCACGTCGGAACACTTCACAGTCCAGGTTCAACCGGAACTGGAATTCCTGTGTGTAAAACTGATTCTTCCCGCTTTCACTATATTCATTACTTGCTCGTATGTTCCACCTTCTACAGATATCGCTATTTATGAGCAGCATTTGTCCGCTTTAACTGCTGTTTCTTCCTCGCTATCAGATAAAGATCATATGATAGTTCTTGGTGACTTCAACTTGCCAGGAACTGTTTGGTCTTCGGTAAACGAGTCTAGTAACCTAGTGCCCATGTCACGACATGATTTTGTTGACGGCTTGCTTGACCTGTCCCTGTCTCAAGTCAACCATGTGAAAAATTCCTTGGGTCGATTGCTTGATCTGTGCTTTGTATCGGATCCGACCATAGTGTTGTTAACCCGAGCCCTTCCGCTCACTATACCTGAAGACGCCTACCATCCTACTTTCGAAGTGTCGCTAGATAGGACGAACTGTATTGGATCGGTCGAGAAGGCCACCTGAACGTGTCCGTTGCTTTCGTTTTACGAAGTTTACGAAGCCGAGTTTACGAAGCTTAATAATCTAATTAGGGATTTTGATTGGTCCGATTTGTACTTGTGCACTGATGTCATAAACGGCACAAACATTTTATACAATGCTCTTGGCACATTTTTTGATTCTTGTGTCCCGCTTTCTTGTCCGATTAGATCTGGAAAACCCCCTTGGTTTACCAAAGAGTTATCCAGCCTAAAAAACTTAAAATCAAGACCTTATACAAAATTTCAAGAAGTTGGTTCTCCTACTTCTCACTCTCGCTTTGTAATAGATAAGTCAAACTTTTCAGTTCTTAATGCACAATGCTATAAGAACTACCTCGATGCAGGATACGTTTTTCTCAGGACCCTAAACAATTTTACTGCTTCGTGAACAGTAAGCGTAGAACGTCCGCACACCCATCCTCGCTATCATTTTGTAATACGTCGGCAAAAATGATCAGGCAATTGCCGATCTTTTTGCCCAATTTTTCCAAACCACCTATTCTGAAGAAAGCTACTCTGGTCATCCGTACCCATACGGTTTACCGAGGTCGAACGGCATTTTCAGTCCCTTGTTAAATGAATGTTCTTTACTTCATGATCTTCGACTAGTTAAGCCGGTGTTTTCACCGGGTCCAGACGGTGTTCCAGGTTGTGTACTCAGGTACTGCGCCGAGGCTCTGTGTGGACCCTTGCTAAAACTATTCACCCTGTCCATCGATTCTTCTTGCTACCCCCCCGTCTGGAAGGAATCGTTTATAATTCCTCTCCATAAAAAAGGTAGCAAGTCTGACGCAAAAAAACTATAGAGGTATAGCAAAGTTATCCGCTATTCCTAAAATGTTTGAGAAGGTATTAACTCCGCACTTGCAACATCTTTGCAAGTCACTTATATATCCCACTCAGCATGGACTTATAAGGCAGCGATCAACTACCACGAACTTGTTAGAGTTTACCTCTTTCATTATTAAAGGCTTTCAAGGTAACTTACAGACGGATGTTATTTACACCGACTTTAGTAAAGCAGTCGACTCTGTAAACCATTCCCTTTTAGCGCATAAACTTGACCTTTTAGGGTTTCCGCCCAACCTCCTGAGATGGATTTCTAGCTATCTTTGTTCCAGGTCTCAAAGAGGACTTTTTGACTCTTTACAAACTCCCTCTCTTTACCAGTAAAGGTTTCTTCGGGAGTACCACTGGGCAGCCATCTAGGCCCCTTACTCTTCACACTCTTTATTAATGACTTGCCTTCGGTATTAACATACTCTCGAGTACTTATGTATGCGGATAATGTTAAACTCTGTGTCCAGTATAAGGACATTTCATTTCATTCTCGCTTGCAATCCGATCTCAATAACTTTCAGTCATGGTGTTGTGCAAACTTGTTACACCTTAATGCCTCGAATTGCAAAGTTATGACATTTCATCGTTCTAGCCCTTTGTTGGCTCCCTATACCCTATTTGGTGGTTCTCTTGAGAGAATTACCCTGGTGGATGATCTGGGTGTTATGTTAGACCCCAAGTTAAAGTTTTCCGAACACATTTCTACCATGGTAAATAAGGCCATGGGCGTGCTTGGGTTTATAAAGAGGTGGTCAAAGGAATTTGACGACCCCTATATAACAAAGACTCTCTATACCTCGCTTGTTCGTCCGATCTTAGAATACGGCTCCTGTGTATGGTGCCCTCAGTACAAAGTACACCAGGACCGTATAGAATCAGTACAGAAAAACTTTTTACTCCTTGCTCTGCGGGGCCTTAACTGGGATGAAGGTGTGAGACTCCTATTTGGCGCTAAAACTGGCATTGGCACTACAGCCATCCGCCTTTGCTGATGTCTTCAATAAGTGTCTCCTAGAAGGTACCTTCCCCCGATAGGTGGAAGACACAGAAGCAATTGCTGCTCAACAAGCCAGGAAAACCACCAGGCGAGCCTTCCTCGTATAGACCAATTTGTCTCCTAGACAACGCGGAGAAGGTATGCGAAAAGCTCATCGCACGTAGGCTCTGTCGTGCTATTGAAGATGCCGGCGGCCTGTCGCCCAACCAGTATGGCTTCCGGAAAGGCAGATCAACTCTGGATGCTATAAGCATTGTCACCAACATTGCGGAGAACGCCATCAGCGGGACGCGGTGGAGAGCAGGCAAAAAGCAGTACTGCCTGCTGGTCACCCTCGACATTAAAAATGCGTTTAACACGGCGGACTAGGGATGAACGATGGAAGCCCTGCGGATGCTACAGATCCCGGAATACCTCCTGAGAATAGTGGACAGCTATCTCAGTGAGAGGGTGCTGCTTTACGAGACGAGCGAAGGGACAAGAACATACAGAGTATCTGCTGGAGTCCCGCAGGGGTCGGTGCTTGGGCCGCTCCTATGGAACACTATGTATGATGGAGTTCTGCGACTGAACCTTCCCGAGGGCACGACGGTCGTGGGGTTTGGAGTATGCCAACGCAAAGGCCGCTCAGACTTGCCGAGCACTATCGCGAATCCTGCTGAGCACCAGGGGGCCAAAGCAAGTAAGGAGGAAGTTAATCACCAGCGTCGTCTCCTCCCAGATCCTGTATGCTGCCCCAGTGTGGTCCAAAGCGACGAAGGTTCCGAGCTATATGCGAGGAGTCGAGGCAACGCACCGCTTGATCCAACTCACAATAGCTGAGTACAGGGCTCGCCAGCAAAAGAAGCCGAAACCCAAAACCCAACGAGGAGGAGAAAAGAAGAGGACCGACAACGCTGCATAGAGCGTATTGCAAATATCAAAGCAACACTTCGCCAAAGAGCGAAGAAACGCAAAGGGGCCGCAGAAATGCGCAAGCCTTAACTTGCCTTACTATAAGTTCTACCACAAAGCAAGCTGATTCATGAAAATGCAGCCTGCGAAATACTAATTCTGCTAGGCTTTACCTAACAAACGTGCTGTTAGCATTTTTTATACCCGATACTCAAAATGAGTATTGGGGTATATTAGATTTGTGGTAAAAGTGGATGTGTGTAACGTCCAGAAGGAATCGTTTCCGACCCCATAAAGTATATATATTCTTGATCAGCATCAATAGCCGAGTCGATTGAGCCCTGTCTGTCTGTCCGTCTGTCCGTCCGTCCGTCCGTCCGTCCCCTTCAGCGCCTAGTGCTCAAAGACTATAAGAGCTAGAGCAACGATGTTTTGGATCCAGACTTCTGTGATATGTCACTGCTACAAAAATATTTCAAAACTTCGCCCCGCCCACTTCCGCCCCCACAAAGGACGAAAATCTGTGGCATTCACATTTTTAAAGATACGATAAAACCAAAAACGCAGAATCGTAGAGGATGACTATATGTTCTAGAGTGTAAAATCTCAACCAGATCGTATAATTATTATAGTCAGAATCAAGAAAACAATTTCATTCTTTCTCGCTCTGTCTCTCTCTAACACACAGGTTTCATAGTCGGTTTTGCCAATTGCAAAATATGAGTTCAAGGATCTCAGAACCTATAAGAGCCAGAGCAACCAAATTTGGTATCCACACTCCTGTGATATCGGACCTTGACCGTTTCGTGTCCAAATTTCGCCACACCCCCTTCCGCCCCCGCAAAGGACGAAAATCTGGGGCATTCACAAATCTCAGAGACTATTAAGGCTAGAGTAACCAAATTTGGTGTCCGCACTTCTGTTAGATCTCACTACAAAACGTATATCTCAGAATTTCGCGCCACCCCCTTCCGCCCACACAAAGGACGAAAATCTGTTGCATCCACAATATTGCACATTCGAGAAAACTAAAACTAAACTAAACTGCGGTGTCCGCAGCAACTCACAACGTTCCACCTCGTTTTTTTTAAAGATTGTAAACAATTATGTAAGCTAACAGCCGTTCACTAAAACTACTCACATTTCATTTCTCAGAATAGGGTAACAAATCCTTACAAAAAAACGAGGGGGAACGTTGTGAGTTGCTGCTGATACTCTAGCCTTAATAGTCTTTGAGATTTTTGAATATCCCCAGATTTTCGTCCTTTGCGGGGGCGGAAAGGGGTGTGGCGAAATTTTGAAACAAACTCGTCTCGGTCCGATATATTAGGAGTGTGGATACCAAATTTGGTTGCTCTAGCTGTTATAGTCTCTGAGATCTAGGCGCTAATGTTTTACTCTAAGCAAAGCCGCCTATGCTACGTGTGTGTTAGAGAGAGACAGGGCGAGAAAAAATGAAATTGTTTTCTTGATGCTGGCTATAATAATAGTACGATCCAATTCAGATTCTGCAGTCTAAAAGATATGGTCATTCTCTACGATTCTGCGTTTTTGGTTTTCTCGTATCTTTAAAATTGTGGATGCCACAGATTTTCGCTCTTTGTGGGGGCGGAAGTGGGCGGGGCGAAGTTTTGAAATATTTTTGTAGCAGTGACATATCACAGAAGTCTGGATCCAAAACATCGTTGCTCTACCTCTTATAGTCTTTGAGCACTAGGCGCTGAAGGGGACGGACAGACGGACGGACGGACGGACGGACGGACGGACGGACAGACAGACAGGGCTCAATCGACTCGGCTATTGATGCTGATCAAGAATATATATACTTTATGGGGTCGGAAACGATTCCTTCTGAACGTTACACACATCCACTTTTACCACAAATCTAATATACCCCAATACTCATTTTGAGTATCGGGTATAAAAACAGAAACACTAATACACCATGTCAATAACATAGTAGCACAATATAATAGAATCACACAAATAGTAAGTTCTCGAGATAACAAGCTAACTAGTGAAAACCAGCATCAATGCCAAAGGCTAATACGATCTTTGAATACAAGGTTGATAACCATTGCAGAAAGAAGAGGTATTGAGATACATGTCCCAAAAAGTCTAGGTTCGTTAGCTCATTTTGATGAAAGTCAACTAGACAATATAGATCAATCAAAGCCGATAATAGACACTGAAGTCGAAAGCGACACAGAATTAAATCCTCAATTAGAAAGTATAGACCTTTGCAAAGATATAATAGACACCGACGTCGAAAGCGACTCGGAACTAAAAACCGAAATAACAATATCAGACAAAATAAACCAAGTAGATAAAGATCGGCAATACGTGAGACAAGTCTCATCCTCTATCCCAGAGTTTGACGGCAGTAAACAGTCTCTTCAACGTTTCTTAACAGCGTTAAAAATCACGGATAGGACTAAAGGAGATCAAGAAGATCTAGCCATTGAAGTTATCAAATCAAAGATAACGGGCTCTATCCTTTATAAAGTCCAAAGTGAACAAACGATCAAAGGCATAATCCAAAAGCTTAATGATAACGTCAAGGGAGAATCCTCTGACGTTATTAAAGCAAAAATATCGAATATTAAACAAAAAGGAAAAACGGAATCTCAATATACCACCGATATTGACAATCTGCGCAAGCAGCTCGAAGCATCATATATTGATGATGGGCTATACCCAGATAACGCCGACAAGTTTTCTACCAAAGAGTCCATAGCAGCCATGACTCGCAATTGTGAAGCAGGCAACTTCAATACTTTCAACGATGCAATGGGTAAATACATCCATTTCAGCACAGAAAGACCTGGAAATGCCAGCACAGTATTTCATTACAGAGGCAACAGTGGTCGCGGTTATCGAAGAAGTTACAATAACCGCGGCAATAATAGATCGAACAGAGGTAATTACCAAAACAGAGGTAATTACCATAGTAACAATAACCAAAATAATTACAGAGGCAATTATAGAGGCCAAAATAGAGGAAACTCTAGAGGCCAGGGCAACTCAAACAGAGGCCAAAACAATGCCAACAATGTAAATGTACGAGCTACTGAAAGTAGTTCGGAAAACCAATAAACCCCTTAAGATATTCAAATTGTGCGATAGTATACAACATCAATCTTAGTTCAGGAATATTTATAAAGCTTAAAAATTTTAAAACAGGTAATACATTTACCTTATTAATAGATACTGGTGCAGACATTTCAATACTAAAAGAAAATGTCGATATTTTTGATAATGTTAATGTTAACATATCAACCAAAATATCAGGAATCGGCGAAGGTTCAGTTTTTTCAAAAGTTTTAGCATTCGTAGAGTTATCTACAGGAAAGTATACACGATTATCATTTAGTTGAACAAAACTTTCCAATCCCTAGCGATGGCATTATAGGTATAGACTTCATTAAAAAATTCAATTGCCTATTGGATTGCACACATACTAGTGACACTCTAATACTACGGCCAAACAATCTTAACTTCCCAATAAACATACATATCATACTTGTGATAATAATGCCACAATTCTTCCAGCACGTGCTGAAGTTGTCCGACAAATTAAATTAGCGTCAACAGAACATACTGTTCTAATCCCGAACCAAGAAATTGAGGACGGAATATTCATTGGAAATACAATTTCCAATAAAAACAACATTTTTGTCCGAGTGTTGAATACAACAAATTCAACCAAAATCCTAAATATTAATAAAATAAAAAGAAAAAGAAAGAAATGCTAAGTGACTATGATATAGTCCAAGAAATTAGCAATGATAGACACGAAGATTTCATGAAAAAGCTTACTAAAAACTTTCCGCCACTAATTAAAACAAAACTAAAAGATTTATGCACACAGTATACAGACATATTCGGTCTTGAAACCGAATCGATAACAACTAATAATTTGTATAGGCAAGAGCTAAGATTGAAGGATAACAACCCGGTATACACAAAAAATTATAGAATCCCACACGCACACAAAGACGAAATCAATAAATAGGTAGAAAAACTCATTCTGGAAAAAATATTAGAACCATCAGTTTCTGAGTACAATAGTCCAATCCTACTTGTACCCAAAAAAGGTCTCCCAGGATCTAAAAATAAAAGATGGCGTTTAGTCATTGACTATCGTCAAATAAACAAAAAATGATTGTCCGATAAATTTCCACTTCTAAGAATAGATGATATTCTTGATCAGTTGGGTAGAGCCAAATATTTTTCATGTCTAGACTTAATGTCTGGATTTCATCAAATAGAGCTGAAGCAACACTTCAACACGTCCTTTTCAACGAGCAATGGCTCTTACCAATTCACTAGACTACCTTATGGTCTTAAAATAGCGCCAAATTCCTTTCAAAGAATGATGACAATTGCTTTTTCTGGACTTAATACTTCACAAGCATTCTTGTATATGGATGACTTAATAGTTATCGGTTGTTCCGAAAATCACATGATCAAAAACTTAACAGACTTTTTGATTTGTGTAGGAAAAACAACCTCCAGAAAAATGCGCTTTCTTCATGCACGAAGTGACTTTTCTAGGCCACAAGTGCACTGATCAAGGCATTTTGCCCGATGATAAAAAATATAACGTCATCGAAAAATACCCAGTCCCTACAGACGCAGATAGCGCTAGAAGATTCGTTGCATTTTGCAATTACTATAGACGTTTCATAAAAAATATCGCCGACTATTCACGGCACATAACTCGATTATGTAAAAAGAATGTCACCTTTCAATGGACCGATGAATGCCAAAATGCATTTGATTACTTAAAAAAGGCTTTAATTAAACCCACATTCATCCAGATTTCAATAAAGAATTTCGCATAATTACAGATGCAAGTAAGCACGCATGTGGAGCTGTTCTAACACAAAACTATGGAGATAAACATCTCCCAGTTGCATATGCTTCACGATCATTCACCAAAGGTGAAAGCAACAAAACTACTACAGAACAAGAGTTAGCATCAATTCACTGGGCAATTACGCATTACAGACCATATATTTATTGAAAACATTTTACAGTAAAGACAGACCACAGACCACTAACTTATTTTTTTTCAATGAAAAATCCAAGTTCAAAACTAACCAGAATGAGATTAGATCTAGAAGAATATGATTTCACAGTCGAATATCTCAAGGGTAAAGACAATTTCGTGGCAGACGCCCTATCAAGGATTACAATATCCGATCTAAAAGACATGCACAACAAAGTCCTGAAAGTCACTACCAGGCAACAAAATAGACAGAAAAAATCCTGCGCAGGAAATGTTCAAGAAGATTTGCCTATGCAAACTCTTGACAACGCTTCTAACGTATATGAAGTCATTTGTAATGACGAAGTACGAAAAGTAGTGGCCGTGCACATACAAAATCAGATATGTTTTTTGAAACATGGAAGAAAAGTTGTAGCAGGAATTGATGTTAGCGATCTGTATACCAATGACTACCAATGAACTTGACTTAGGTCAGTTCTTCCAAAGGCTTGAAAAGCTCAAAATGGCACCGAGCGAAAAGATCTTTGAATTAAGTTCAATTGAATCTTTTAAGAACATGGGCAATTAAATATTAAAATCATTACGAGTAGCGCTACTTAAGCCGGTGACCCAAATAGAAAATGATAAAGATCAAGAAGCGATACTGTCTAAATTTCCGACGAACTCAAGGAGGTCATAATGGCATTTCGAAAACGTTAGCGAAAATAAAAAGAAAAGGAAAAACATGACTCGTCATATCAAAGAATACATACGTAAATGTCAAAAATGCCAATAATTTAAAATAAAAACTCATGTTAGGACCACAATGACACTAACGGAAACACCAACCATGGCTTTTGATAGAGTGATAGTGGATACTAAAGGTCCACTACCGTGCTCAGAGAATGGCAATGAATATGCAGTTACGCTAATATGCGATTTAACAAAGTATTTAGTATCTATTCAAATTCCAAATATAAGCTCAACAACCGTTGCCAAAGCAATATTTGAAAACTTTATTCTGAAGTACGGTCCGATGAAGACGTTCATTACGGACATGGGAACAGAATATAAGAATTCAATCATAAATGATTTGTGCAAATATCTTAAGATAGTCAACATAACGTCCACTGTACACCACCACCAGACCTTAGGGACAATAGAACGAAGTCACATAACATTCAATAAATACGTTCGTTCATACATATCTGCGGACAAAACCGATTAGGGATGTTTGGATACAATATTTTACTTATTGTTTCAACACAACACCCTCGGCATCGCATGAATATTGTCCATATGAACTAGTCTTTGGCAGATTACCAAGACAGTTTATAGATTTTAATAAAGTAACTAGAATAGATCCATTATATAACATAGATGACTATGCAAAAGAAATAAAGTTAAGACTAGAAATAGCATATCAAAGAGATAGAATATCGCTAGAAAATAATAAAGCCAGAAATAAGAAATATTATGATAACAAAGCATCAGATGTAAGCATAGAAATAGGGAAAAAAGTACTATTAAAAAACGAGGTAGGACACAAGTTAGACCCTAGGTATATAGGACCATTTGAGGTCATATGCATAGATGATAATGATAACATTTCAATTAAAGATAGTAAAAATAAGAAACAGTTCATAAAGATAGGCTAAAAATACAGGTATAAAATTTGAAATATCTCATGAAACGGTCTGATCAATCATTGATAATAATACAAAAAAAAAAAATATTTGTTTTTAATTATTGATTTATATACATATCAAATGATAAAAAAAATAATAAATAATAAAAAAAAATGAAATAATCAACATACAAGATATAAAAAAAAAAAGATTTTTTTTAAATAACTACATAATTATATTACGCCATTTCTCTAAAAAGGGAGGTGTAGTATGTTGTATGCCAAATAAGCAGAACTGCAGTGTCGGCAATATATTCCAAGTGGTCAAATAAGCATTCCAATGTATATGCCTTCTGCATATACATTCATACAAACATAAATATACACATACATATGGCATGCTACATACTCCCGTTCTGCCGCTGCTCTTAGCGACAGAACTAAACCAAAAATATTATGTACTTTAGGCTAAAGAAGTTTATGAAGAATAAATTGGATTCATTCCGAACAAAACCTAAAGACCGAACAGAAGTGTTTTTTCTGTTTCGATTCTATTTCGAATCTATTTCTACAGTGCTGCTCAAATGATTAAGATATCACCAACAAGTCGTCTAGATAAATAAATACCTCATTTCGTAGAGACGGCGGAATCACTTTATCCATCATCTTGGACATCGTTTGGGGTGCATTACACAACCCAAAGGGCATTACCGTGTAATGATTTAGCGGCCGCCCTGGGATGGTAAACGCCGTTTTTTCACGAGCGCTTACTTCCAGTGGAATTTGCCAATAGACATCCTTCAAATCGATGCTTGAGATGAACTCAGCTCGAGGAAGCCGACTGAGAATGCCATCGATCAATGGCATGGGATAAGCGTTCTTAACAGTGACTTCGTTAAGTTTCCGACTGTCGATGCATAATCGCACCTTTCCAGGTTTACGAACGAGGACCACGGGTGACGACCATGCGCTATCTGATTCTTCGATAACTCCAAGAGCTAACATTCGGTCAACCTCTACGTACATCAGCTTTTCAACGGCTGGAGACACAGAATAATGTCGTTGCTTTATTGCCTTAGCGCTGCCCACTTCAATTTCGTGCGCCAACCATCCCGTTTTCCCCAGACCTTGCTTCGCAAAGGAGGGAAACAAGTTGACCGTCTCCGCTAACTGAGCTTGCTGCTGCTTCGATAAACACACATGCAACGTACTATCCAATGCTAAGCTTGACACCTCTGGACTGAATGATTTATTGGCTAGAAAAGTAGGTAACAAATAAAGACAAGGATGGGACTACGAACAATTTGAATACTTTCTTCTGGCCTTGAAAACCCACTTCGGTGGTGACCTTGCCAATTATTGGCTGGCTTTGCCCATCCGCCGTTTGCACTGCTGCTCTCACAGGTTTGATCTGGTTCGGATTCTGAACCGTCCACTGAGCGTCCGTCCCAGTACGATGACTTTTTTTTTTTATTTGGACGTTGACATGCAATGACTGCATCTTTCAAGAGGCGATGCAGTTACTGCACCGTCAAGGGGCCCGTGTGACACCAGCAGAAGGCTGTTACGCGCGGATCCCAGGCAAAACGCAGCCCTCCTCCCGCCCAACCGACCGAGGGGCGCTGCCGCATGACGCGCGGTGCGTAGCCGAACCAAACGCGAACATGCAAGAAAGATAGCTATTAGACTAACATTCGAGGAAAATTAGTACTTAACTTACTAAGAAACTAAGCATGCAATCAAAATACAAATACCACTACTGTTACTAATTAATAGAAAGGTGTGTAAGGATTAATAATTTAATAAGAGGAAGAGAATTAGTGGTGGATATAATATGGTAGAGGGAATTATAATCCGAGCATAAGACCCTAAATGGTTCATGCAAGGAATAAATTGATCTACAAAGTGGAAGGAATCGTGAAGTTTATGCGTCTCAACAGATCAGGGCTGTCTATGTCACCCCTGATCAAGTTGTGCATAAATATCACACCAAGCATTTTTCTACGGTTAACTAAGGCTGGGAGGTTTACTAATAGTAGTCTACTAGAGTAAGATGGGAGTCTTACACCCGCATCCCAGTTAAGGCCCCGCAGAGCAAAGAGTAAAAAGTTTTTCTGTACTGATTCTATACGGTCCTGGTGTACTTTGTACTGAGGGCACCATACACAGGAGCCGTATTCTAAGATCGGACGAACAAGCGAGGTATAGAAAGTCTTTGTTATATAGGGGTCGTCAAATTCCTTTGACCACCTCTTTATAAACCCAAGCACGCCCATGGCCTTATTTACCATGGTAGAAATGTGTTCGGAAAACTTTAACTTGGGGTCTAACATAACACCCAGATCATCCACCAGGGTAATTCTCTCAAGAGAACCACCAAATAGGGTGTAGGGAGCCAACAAAGGGCTAGAACGATGAAATGTCATAACTTTGCATTTCGAGGCATTAAGGTGTCACAAGTTTGCACAACACCATGACTGAAAGTTATTGAGATCTTATTGCAAGCGAGAATGAAATGAAATGTCCTTGTACTGGACACAGAGTTTAACATCATACGCACACATAATTACTCGAAAATATGTTAATACCGAAGGCAAGTCATTAATAAAGAGTGTAAAGAGTAGGGGGCCTAGATGGCTGCCCAGTGGTACTCCCGAACGAACCTTTACTGGTGAAGAGAGGGAGTTTTTGAAGAGGACTCTTTGAGTCCTGGAACAAAGATAGCTAGAAATCCATCTCAGGAGGTTGGGCGGAAACCCTAAAAGGTCAAGTTTATGTGCTAGAAGGGAATGGTTTACAGAGTCGAATGCTTTACTGAAGTCGGTGTAAATTACATCCGTCTGTAAGTCACCTTGAAAGCCTTTAATAATGAAAGAGGTAAACTCTAACAAATTCGTGGTAGTTGATCGCTGCCTTACAAATCCATGCTGAGTGGGAGATATAAGTGACTTGCAGAGATGTTGCAAGTGCGGAGTTAATACCTTCTCAAACATTTTGGGAATAGCGGATAACTTTGCTATACCTCTATAGTTTTTTGCGTCAGACTTGCTACCTTTTTTATGGAGTGGAATTATAAACGATTCCTTCCAGATGGGGGGGTAGCAAGAAGAATCGATGGACAGGGTGAATAGTTTTAGCAAGGGTCCACACAGAGCCTCGGTGCAGTACCTGAGTACACAACCTGGAACCCCGTCTTGACCCGGTGAAAACACCGGCTTAACTAGTCGAAGATCATGAAGTAAGGAACATTCATTTAACAAGGGACTGAAAATGCCGTTCGACCTCGGTAAACCGTATGGGTACGGATGACAAGAGTAGCTTTCCTCAGAATAGGTGGTTTGGAAAAATTGGGCAAAGAGATCGGCAATTGCCTGGTCATTATTTGCCGACGTATTACAAAATTATAGCGAGGATGGGTGTGCGGACGTTCTACGCTTACTGTTTACGAAGCAGTAAAACTGTTAAGGGTCCTGAGAAAAACGTATCCTGCATCGAGATAGGTAGTTCTTATAGCATTGAGCATTAAGAACTGAAAAGTTTGACCGAGCTATTACATAGCGAGAGTGAGAAGTAGGAGAACCCACTTCTTGGAATTTTTTATAAAGTCTTGATTTTAAGTTTTTTAGACTGGATAACTCTTTGGTAAACCAAGGGGGTTTTCCAGATCTAGTCGGACAAGAAAGTGGGACACAAGAATCAAAAAAATGTGCCAAGAGCATTGTAAAAAATTGTTGTGCCTTTTATGACATCAGTGCACAAGTACAAAGCGGACCAATCAAAATCCCTAATGAGGTTGTTAAGCTTCGCAAACTCGGCTTTACGAAAGCAGCGGACACGTTCGGGCAGCCTACTCGACCGATCCAATACAGTTGGTCCTATATCTAGCGACACCTCGAAAGTAGGGTGGTAGGCGTCTTCAGGTATAGTGAGCGGAAGGGCTCGGGTTAACAACACTATGGTCGGATCCGATACAAAGCACAGATCAAGCAATCGACCTAAGGAATTTTTCATATGGTTGACTTGAGACAGGGATAGGTCAAGCAAGCCGTCAACAAAGTCATGTCGTGACATGGGCACTAGGATACTAGACTCGTTTACCGAAGACCAAACAGTTCCTGGCAAGTTGAAGTCACCAAGAACTATCATACGATCTTTATCAGATAGCGAGGAAGAAACAGCGGTTAAAGCGGACAAGTGCTGCTCATAAATTTAAATATCCGAAGAAGGTGGGATATACGAGCAAGTAATGAATATAGCGAAAGCGGGAAGAATCAGTTTTACACACAGGAATTCCAGTTCCTGTTGAACTTGGACTGTGAAGTGTTCCGACGTGAAGTAAGAGTCCACTGCAATTAGAACCCTAACCTGAACGTCGAGACGAACGGTCCTTTCTAAAAGTTGTGTACCGACCTGGCAAAACCTCGGAACTAAGAATGTCCGGCTTTAACCAGGTTTCAGTAAACACAATAACGTGGGAAGCAAATGCAACACTATCCCGGAAAAGAATGCTGAGCTTACTACGCAAGCCTCTTACATTCTGATAGGTTACTAAAAGAGAAGTTAGTTTTTTGGAAGAGTGGAAGCAAGACGGGAAGTTGAGGAAGGGGAAGTCGAGGTTGAGGGTCGCACACTGGAAAGATTTGGAAGGGATATGGGGGGCCTATTCTTCTTCTTAGCCTTAAACTCCTTCACCACCAAATGCTCCGGCCAAAATTTGGCGGAGCAAATGGTGTCAAATTGAGTTGGGGAGATGCTTATCTTAAACGAGGCTATCTCCCTGGCATAAGAGAAGTTAAATATCTCCACCTTTAAACCCACGGCTTTTATTTTGCTTTGAATAAAAGCAATTACATCATTAGATGTGAGGTCAGGGGCCAGCCGTGAAACAAAAACTTGTCGTTTTGGTGGGACTCCCACCAGTGGTTTAGTCACCACAGGCCTAGTACCTGTGGTGGCAATATCCGGAGGTCCGGAACGTCTATTTACTGGTGGGATCGGGATAGACGGGACAACTAGCGAACTTGCGGACACCACGGACACGGACGCTGCAGACGTACTTGGCTGCACATTCTCCGAGGCGATGAATTCGGCTACCGAATCTGCATCGCCAGCAGCTGTCGTTGCCCTTGGAGTGGCAAACGAGATCAACTGCTGCACACTTGGAGTGGTCGGAGTCAGTTTTTCGGCGGCGCACGGCTGAGTGACGGTTGGCAATTGCAGATCCCGCGGAGTGACCTTTTTGCGCCTCGGAGACTCATTCAGCAGTTTTAAACCGCTAAACTGAGCCTCCATGGCTAGGAGCCGATCGTATTGGTTTTTAAATCCAACGGTCAGCTCCTTAAAGCCACTCCGCGTCTGCCTCATGAAAGCCACCATGTCTTTCTCCACCGCACGGCATGCCTCGCAACTGTAATGCAAGCCATTACGTTTGGCTATAGCATCACTCACGAGGCCAGAAAATCCAGCGCATTTTGCGTGCACTACGCTGTCGCAGAGCCAGCAGGGGACATTCGGCTGATCGTGGGTGATCTGCTTCTTACAGCTTTTTTTGGCACAGACCACAGCGTATTCCATTTTATTATTTATTTATATACTATTATTTGCAAAACAAATTGGTATCAGACCAATGTGCCAGACAACGCTCAAAGCGGAATTGGTAAAAAAAAAGAGAGCAGAGTGGAGAGCGGCTATAGCGAGAGCTACTAAGCAGAGAGCGCTATTGCTCGGAAAGTTTGAAGAGCGAGAGAGAAAGAACAGTTATTGAAGTTGCATAGGGTCGCCAGTGCTTAGACGTATTAACGACTGACGCCTATACGTTAGAGCGCTCGTTTTTGACAGTTTGCCAATCGCTTTAGAGCTCGAGTCGTTAATGGAATTCTTTCCCTACTTGGGGGTAAATTACAAGTGTGTGAAGGAATGTCTGGGAGTTTTTGTAAATCAGGGAGTAATTGAACTGTTGGAACGCCCATTAAATGGTGTTCGTTGCTTTAGAACTGTTTGGTTTGCGTGCACCTGTCGATTGTGCACGGCTTGACGAGTTTTTTGAATCGGTACGCCTAGAGCACGACGGTTTATACGTTTCCCGTTTGCCCCAGCCGTAACCAAAAGACGGTCACCTACGCAGTTCCAACAGGAAAGGGTTACTGCAGCGATATCTAGCTGTTCTGCTTCATCGACCTCAACATCGCCTTCCTTGTCTGCCTGTACCACAATTTCATGCACCTGCCGTCGTATAGGAATTAGCTTCGGCTCATCGCTGCCCATAGGATTAGCCACTGATTGCAAAAAGCGCTCGCGCGTACGCACTATGTTGCGCAATTGTGCTATGGACAGAATGGGAACGTATAAGATTTCATATTGGATATCGGCCAAGAGATTCGACTTTAGCACTTCCAACAGCGACATTTCGGACATGGGGTTGACTAGTTTCTCGGACAAGGTTATAATGGCGTCGTAGAATATATCAAATAGTTCGTGCGGCTTCTACTTTCGTTGCCCTATTGCCGTACGAATTTCTAGGTCGATACGCCCATCCATTTTTAAGGCTGTACTTAGCTGCGGCCAGGTCACGGTAACGCCAAAACCACTTGCTAGCACTGGCTTCAAATAAATAAATGGCGTTTCTGGCCACTAGATCGATATTGCCTTTTAAGGTCTGCTTGGTTAGCGCTTCTATCCGATATATGAAATCTTCCACCGACAATCCTAGCTGGTCGTAGTCCCGCTATCTGTTGGGATCCCCATAGGGTTACCGAGACAGTAGAATCATTAGCCTGATTTATTGGGGCACCTACGGACTCTCGAGTTGGTATTTGAAACAACTGTTCGAAGGTTTGGTTTTCTCCACTAGGCTGTGAAGATCCAGCAGCTTGGTTATTCGGCGGCTGTACCGTTGGACTTGCCAAACGTTGGAATCCTATTTCCATAGTCTGAGTCATTTGAGTCATGGCTTGAGGCAACAACCCGATTTGACCCATAGCGTCCGTCAACGCCTGTGCCATTTGAGCCAAGCCTGGGCTTGCTTCATTCGTTGGTTCGCTACTCGGAACTGGCATGGTTGGTAGACCGACTTCAGTTAGACCAACGGACGGTAAATTTTCAGTATTCGCAGCTGGAGCTGCTGTCACACCCTGTGATCTGGTTCTCATTAGAAGCTGAGAAGACTCTACGTTCCAGGCGGACGCCTGTGCTACGGCTAACTCCTCCGCTAAGCTACGAGCGGCTGATTGTAGGGGCTTGTTGCACGCCGGGCACACGGTCTTTTCACCTCTTCTCGTATTAAAACAAACTAAATGAAATACGTGGTTACAACTTGTTCTTAAAAGTTGTATCGGATATTCTACCTGTCTTACGCAAATACAGATAATATCGGAATGTTCGTTTTGATCAATCTCGTCCAAACTCCAATCTAAGGACATCCTATCCTAATTTTACTACGATATGATTTTCTTTTCTACTCTCGATTATTAACTTATAATGATCGATATTTGTACCCTTATCTTCAAAATTCGGAAACCATGCAACATTCGTCTAACAGGAGTGTGTCCCCCAAAGACTCTGGTGATATTATTAACAATCAACAATCAATACAATGAGTCATCGGATGAACTGGAACCTTTGGTCAGTACTGCACCACCAACGGATATCCGAGCAATTCCGAAACCCCGACAAACCCATGGCCTTCTACTTATACTGTAGGTCGCAAAAACACAAAAAAGTTCTGGATCGTGGACCACCAAATTTTCCAGAACCACCGTATAGGAGAACCATTCCACCTACGTCTGTCAAACAAAAAAAACGAAACCACAATAGAAAAACTGAAGAAGAAGACAAGGTTTATGCTGACCCTTTAAATATACCACCCCTGATAATATTGCTTTCGTTTGCTAGCAGGCCGTAGCTCTAAGCCACTGACTAACCTGATACAGGCCAAAACGCCAGAAAATGATCAGCAAAGGTATGGACAAGTTCCTCTTCCAAGCAACACGCTCCCATATTCGTGGGTTGGCAGAAGAGCTAATCCACTTTGAAACCTAAATCCGACAGAAACATTGGAACGCGCTGTTTAGCAGAGTTGCCTATCCGGCCAGATATCCCAGGCTCGTTACTATGCCCAGTAGTTTAATTAAATTCGAGCGCGGGGGTTTCAGTTCTTTTAGAAACTGTTATTCAATCCATCTACTCGAGGTCAATCCTACAGACAATGCATATCTTTTGGGAATTAACGGAAGGAATAAGTCTTGCGACACTGCATTGCGATGCAGCTCGCCTAGGTGCTGATGACTTTATAACAATTATTTTGGTCGGGGCAAGCCGAAGAAGGGCCCCACGTTGGGCGCCAAAAATTCTTAAACCCTGCCATAAAATCGTGGCAGACTTTTCGAACCCATTGCCATTTAAAATTTATCTTCACCTGTAGCATACAACATACAGGTTCTAGGTGCCGATCTACACTAAACTGGAGTGGGAAGTACGAGCTGGCTTCGGCTTTTGTGTCTGGTCAGCGGGGTGTGGGCATGGGGAACAGTTTAGTATCAGTTTAGGGCTCTGGCAAAGGGTCGAGGTAAGAATTTATAAAAATCGCGTACGAATTGGGAAAGGATACTAGGAAACGGGATAAAGGGGGTCAAAGGTACAGATCAGCATGAATGAAGAATATCACCCGTCAGCTCTTTGTTGGCTGCGGTATCGCCCATTGGCGAGAACGCCCACCCTACCATGATCCTGCGGGGCCACCCACTACTCGACAGGATCCCTCCAACAAAGACTGCGGTGGGTCACATCTCCGTCAGACGAGGTTGCATTGTTCCGATAAAATATATTTAGCCTTGGTTCATTTCCAAACTAACTTTATTCACGCATTCGTGTAAATTCCTATAAAACCTAACGCTAATAGTCCTTAATATAAGCCTGCTATTCGATATTTTCTTACATGTAAAGGGTATTACTATACAGCATATACGGGGAAAAAGTATCATAGGGGCGAGGTAGAGTATAATAATCTTAAATCTATAATAGAAATGGTCAGGAGGGTGTATATATAGGTGCAAAACTAGGGTACGTATTCATCATAGGAACAAGAAAACTTTAAACTTCATTACGTTAACTTGGTCAGTGCCAAAACCAG
This sequence comes from Drosophila miranda, assembly GCF_003369915.1. Classification (NCBI taxonomy): domain Eukaryota; kingdom Metazoa; phylum Arthropoda; class Insecta; order Diptera; family Drosophilidae; genus Drosophila; species Drosophila miranda. The sequence goes on from NC_046674.1 coordinate 42,150,767, forward strand.
ACAAAAACCGGGTACATGGTAAGTCGATTAAAGGCCTGAGTAATACGTGTATAAAACCGTGATCATGGTTGAATACCAACGAATAGTTACCGCACATTCATGTTTTTCATATGGCTTACTTGTTTCATGATAATCACTTACGAGACGATTAATAACTTTGGCTCCCACGCAGAAAGATCTTTCCTTGTGTGTTGGATGAGGTGATTTGATGGGTGGAAGAGTATGATGATGTGTGCGATTGTGATGAGTATCTGCATAGATGATGAGATGAATACGTGGCAACCAAAATCAAAAACTATAAGAATAATTCGTATTAATACACTACTCATTTGTGTCTAGTTCGACTTAGCCCATGGACAGGAATTCCCTTTTTGTTTATACCGGATTTACTTGGCTTTTGCAAACTTTTGCCATATCAAAAGAACGTTGATTAACAGAAAGCGGAAACAAAAGCAGGGTTTGACATATCGGGTCTAATTTCGAAAGAAAGATAGAACATAAAATTTAATCCGAGGTGGGGTGGATGCTTCCCGGCTGGAGACCGAGTTCCTACTCGGGCTCTGTAGTTGGCACAAGATTGTACCGGGCGCAGGTAACATCAGCTGCTTCCGATGCCAGGGGTCAATGACCGCGTTCCATCTACGGCGTGAAGTTATGTACGCTGGCACATATGGATCGAGCGTGGGGCGACTGGTGTATTTGAAGAGTCACTCAGATTATTCCGCGGGGTCGAACTTGTCCAGGCGAAGATTGCAGATCACACCGATCTGGTTTATTGGAGGAGCAATTCCATGCCCTCGGCTACCGCCTCATCCACGCGTCGAACGGTGGGGTTCAACCGGTGGTACGTTGGTAGGAGCACGTGTCCAATAGAGGTCTCCGGAAATACCCAATCCGCTAGACCAGCGTTTCAATTCGTTGATACTAGTGGTGCTAATCCTAAGCGGAAAGAACAGATTATTTTTTAACGGGCGCTGCAGCTGAATAGATAATTACCTCAACAGAATTGCACCACTATTTGAGAAAAATCTTAGCACCCGGGAGCGCTCGTTTCCAATTGTCCAATTGTCGATCAACGTATTGGGGATATATATTTTCTCCACGACGTGGACCTAACACTTTGCACTGGCAGGGACCTGTGACTTTGGCTTGACCTTCGAATGGTACGAAGCCGGCTTTAAGCGAATATGTTTGCACTACCGGTCACGATGACGGCCGCGAGGAGAAAAAAAAAACGGGGCTGGGACTACTAAGTACAGCAACCAATGTTTTTTCCACACTTTCTATGGTCGGTTTCTGTTATACAGAATCTAGGCACAGCAATATTTAATAAAATATAATGCACGACCGAAAAAGTACATATCTGTTCATTTACAAACTCTCGTAGGACCTTGTCACGTGTCATACGAGATGCTAGACACCGAAGTTGTCGCATTGCCATCTCTCTAGAAGAAGGAAGTTCCACGTTGTCGTACCGCCATATAAGTCCTGTCTCCCATCTCTTCATTTCGCTGCGAAACCTCGTGGAATTGTCCAGTATTGTGTTTACTCTTTCATCCTCTTTGGACCTGAGTGTGCTCTTCGCCATACTTATTCCTACCGCGTCTAATAAGTAACTCTCTTTTACAAGAGCATCCAGCTGTGGATGTTTATTAAATTCGCATCCGTGCATTACTCGCGGGCTCGCCGGCCCGTCGCCCTTTCTCCGGCCATAAACAGACCACGACAACCTGGACTTGGCGGCGATAAATTCGGAATTCTTGCGCTCTTTCACAGTCAGTGGCACTCCAAGTTTCACGTTGTCCAATCCGATGATCAATGACGCTCTCACGTCCTTTTATCTGAGTATAGGTAGCTTTTCCAGGTGCGAATGGGATCTTAGGATTGAGTCGTCCAGCGTCTGCTTCGGCAGATCCAGGCTTTTTACTGTTCTCACGTTGTGAAGCGTGAATTCGCGCACCGGATTATCCCTTTGAGAGACCGCCAGGCTTATCCATTTGGATTGAGATTCTCTCTGTGATGTCTCCGGTCCAGCGTAACGAAACTCGTCCGAGCGGCCATTAAGAGGGGCCATTAAGGGGAAATATCTAAACAACGCGGCTTCGTTGTGCGTCGTGTGTAGTACCGAAGTTTTCCTTTGTTCTATTCTACCCTAGAACTTTGCTGGTTACTGTTGTTAAGTAGAAAATGTTGCTTTCTCGAGCATCCAATGTAGGAGCGTTGACTTACAGTACCTAATAAAGTTTTTGCCAAGGCACCTCCAGCATAGCCTTTTTGACGAAGTTCCATCTACCTGATCCTTTAACTCCAGCAACTGCTTACAGTCCTCCAATTTGTGGGTCCCATTGCACCTACGGCAGGGCGGTTGTGCGCTGCTATCATTGTGCACCATAAGCCGGACTCTTGGATTCTTCTCCTTCCTGCAGACTTCTTTCTCGGATGCTACTGGCATCACGTTGCTTTCGAAAGATGCTGCTCGGAATAGCCAGTCGTCGAAAACTGCAATATTCATCCTCGGAAGTCCAGCGCTTTGTCTGGGCCAATCCAGTTTCAAGTCGAATGGGAGTTTCTCCACAAGATCACGAAGTAATATTGGGTCGTTCAGATAGGCGGACAGTCCTATCGCGTCGACAGTAGCACGATAGTTTTGCACCAAAAGCGCCAAGCGCACTAGGGTGTGATATGTAGCCACTGGTCAGCCATATATCATTCGAAGAGTCTCGATGGCTAGTCGAGCTGCTGCTGACAAGCATCTCTCCATCCCCGCTGGCGCGACCGCTTGATTACTTCTATACGCGTACGGGTCCGAAATATGTCGAAAGCCGGCGCCAGTGCGGCCATTGGTTACCACATAGCACCGATTGCCGTTGTCTCGTTCGGATTCAGCCCAGTAGGCATTCTAATCCACGTTGCTTCCGTCCTGAAATGTGGACTCCGGTCCAGTTGGGAACTGCTCTGTACCAGTTTCCGTTGGTTACCGTGTAGCTCATGAGGTCTCCTGCTTAAGGCAGTCTGGAATGCGTCGAGATGGGGCATATGTCGGCCTTCCTGGTGTATACTCTCTCTGCTAAGCGAACGATTCCCAGTTATCTAAAGGGCTCGTTCTTGGTGAAAAGGCTAGGTCCACCCCTCCTCCTTGGCTAGTATGCTCTGGTACTTGATGACTTGATGGCTGTGGTGGACACGTTAGGTGCGGCCGTTGTTGCCGTCGAGATCACATCTATATTTGTTTCCCTAACGCGATGAATTTCCCTTGCACCTCCCTCTGCCTCAGAGCTCGCGCCGGCATCAACTCCGTCCATTTTACTCCGGTGTCTTTCTTCGCGCAGTCCTGGTATGTGGTTATACACGAACCTCGTGTCGCTCGAATGTAAGAGATTACCTTTTCTGTCCAACTGCCGTTCGCATGCCGATCTTCTTTCTGTCGGTCGTAATTATTCTACTTGCTCTACTTTTAAGAACATTGCCGTGCCGGACAACGCCTACAAATCTGGGGCGGTACGTTTGTTAAGCCTCCCGCGTTTAAAACGCCTCCCGTGGCTTGCTATTCAAGTTTTGGTTTTATTCAGGTGTTTGCATTTGCTAAGATCGGGGTAGGGTATTAGATTAGGGGGAGAAGGGAGCTAAAAAACTTGTACTGCTTCATTTTAACTTTTACGATGCCTTTCTTTTCGTTCTTGTTCTTCTTGCGTTGCTTATGTCTGCCATTCGCCTTGATTAAATCTTTGCTGAGTGCTGTTAATGTCTGTGCTGTTAGAATGCTATCACAATGTTAGAGGCTTACTTAGTAAGCTCAACATTCTTTCCCGGAATAGTGTTGTATTTGCTTCCCATGTTATTGTGTTTACTGAAACCTGGTTAAAGCCGGACATTCTTAGTTCCGAGGTTTTGGCAGGTCGGTACACAACTTTTAGAAAGGACCGTTCGTCTCGACGTGCAGGAGGGGTTCTGATTGCAGTGGACTCTAACTTCACGTCGGAACACTTTACAGTCCAAGTTCAACAGGAACTGGAATTCCTGTGTGTAAAACTGATTCTTCCCGCTTTCGCTATATTCATTACTTGCTCGTGGATTCCACCTTCTTCGGATATCTCTATTCATGAGCAGCACTTGTCCGCTTGAACCGCTGTTTCTTCCTCGCTATCAGATAAAGATCATATGATAGTTCTTGGTGACTTCAACTTGTCAGGAACTGTTTGGTCTTCGGTAAACGAGTCTAGTATCCTAGTGCCCATGTCACGACATGACTTTGCTGACGGCTTGGTTGACCTGTCCCTGTCTCAAGTCAACCATATGAAAAATTCCTTGGCTCGATTGCTTGATCTGTGCTTTGTATCGGATCCGAACTTTGTGTTGTTAACCCGAGCCCTTCCGCTCACTATGCCTGAAGACGCCTACCATCCTACTTTCGAAGTGTCGCTAGATATAGGACCAACTGTATTGGATCGGTCGAGAATGCTACCTGAACGTGTCTGCTGCTTTCGTAAAGCCAAGCTTGCGAAGCTTAATAACCTCATTAGGGATTTTGATTGGTCCGCTTTGTACTTGTGCACTAATGTCATAAAAGGCACAAACATTTTATACAATGCTCTTGGCACATTTTTTGATTCTTGTGTCCCGCTTTCTTGTCCGATTAGATCTGGAAAACCACCTTGCCAAAGAATAATCCAGCCTTAAAAACTTAAAGGCAAGACTTTATACAAAATTTCAGGAAGTTGGTTCTCCTACTTCTCACTCTCGCTATGTAATAGCTCAGTCAAACTTTTCAGTTCTTAATGCTTAATGCTATACCTAGCAGAGGTATACTACCTATCTCGATGCAGGATACGTTTTTCTCAGGACCCTAAACAGTTTTACTGCTTCCTAAAAAGTAATCGTAAAACGTCCGCACACACATCCTTTCTATCATTTTGTAATACTTCGGCAAATAATGATCAGGCAATTGCCCATCTTTTTGCCCAATTTTTCCAAACCACCTATTCTGAGGAAAGCTACTCTCGTCATCCGTACCCATACGGTTTACCGAGGTCGAACGGCATTTTCAGTCCCTTGTTAAATGAATGTTCTTTACTTCATGATCTTCGACTAGTTAAGCCGGTGTTTTCACCGGGTCCAGACGGGGTTCCAGGTTGTGTACTCAGGTACTGCGCCGAGGCTCTGTGTGGACCCTTGCTTAAACTGTTCACCCTGTCTGTTTGAGATGCCAAGCTTTTTTGGCACCTATGTGTTTCAAAAATGAAAAGAGATTTCGGGTTAAACTTTATAATTCGTATTTAATCTTGGTGGCTTAGCGGAAGCCGATTGCTTGCTTTTGCCAGATAAACTTTTGCGAGATCGATATGCAACCAATGCGCAGAGGGGTTAGCATAGAACTAAACTATAGACGACGGCGTTAGATCAAAGTGATTGCCGAAGTGGCGGCAGCAGATCAACGTAGTTGCCGAAGTGGCGGCGGCAGAGAGCCCCTTTAGCGGGAGAGCGCAGCAGCTCTGCAGAACGTCAACGTTTTACAACATAGGCGGCTCTCTCTGCTCATACAATAATAATGTTAAAGTTACGGTTATTCTTCAGCGGCTGGCCCGAACATACTCCCCCCGTTGGGAGCTAGTCTCTCAACAGATTCCTTAAGGGGCAGCAAACATAGCCGAGTGACGGCCCTCCTGATGTTTCCTGAGGATGTCTTCAGGTCAGCGACGCGACACACTCCGTCCTTGCCCAAAACGACATCGACCACTCTAGCCAGTGGCCAACGCATTGGAGGAAGATTTTCGTCCTTCACCAGAACGAGGTCGTTCTTGCAGATGTTTTGCACGGGGGTACGCCACTTCGCGCGCTCTTGCAAAAGAGTGAGATACTCTTCGCGCCAACGCCTCCAAAATATTTGCTGTAGTTGGGTGACCCGCTGCCAGCCATCCAGACGATTGTTGTTCAGCTTCGTTAGGTCAGGCTCGAGGATTTGCTCATGGGGGCCGCCTAAAAGCAGATGAGCAGGAGTCAAAACGTCTAAATCATCAGGATTTTCTGAAAGCGAGAGCAAAGGGCGAGAGTTAACAATTGCAGTGATCTGACAGATCAGAGTGCGCAGCTCGTCGAAGCTAAGCACAGATGGTCCAACTGAGCGGTACAGGTGATATTTTGCGGTCTTCACGGCCGCTTCCCACAACCCGCCAAAATGCGGATGAAACGCCAGTCGATTGAGTCAGCCAAGCAGGATTCGTGGACCTCCTTCATATGCGGTTCGCTCAGACAAAGCTGCTTTACCTCCAGAAGCTCGTTCTTGGCCCCAACGAAGTTTGTCGCATAGTCCGACCAACTTTGATTTGGCCTTCCTCGAGTGGAAGTAAAACGCTTTAGTGCGCCTAGAAACGATGCGGTGGTCAAATCCTTTACGAGCTCCATGTGTATAGCCTTAGAAGTGAAACAGATGAATACGCTAATGTAGCACTTGATCGGAGGCCTCGTGCGGATTTCTGATCGGTAGAAAAAAGGTCCACAGTAATCTACTCCAGTGACTTCAAAAGCTCGAGATCTTTCCAAACGTTCCTTAGGTAGGTCTCCCATGATGTGTTCGACCATGCGCTGCCTAGTCCTGAAGCATCTCACACATCTGCTGACGACCCTTGACACTGCCTTAACACCTCCAATGGGCCAATATTCCGGCATGGAGGTTTCTTTCATGATAATATCTTATCAGCGCAAAGGTAATGGAATGTCCCTTTGGCAGAATGAGCGGGTGCTGAGCGTCAAATCCTAGCGATGAGTTGCCAAGACGACCTCCAACTCTAAGTAGTCCAGAATGATCGATGAACGGGTTGAGCGAACTAGAACTAGAACTGGATTTCATGACTTGACCATTGCGCCGAATCTCCTTTGTGTCCATCCACAAATTTGCCAGCTGAATGTGTCGAATTAGAAGATGCGTTCCTTGCCGAATATCAGAAACGGTGAGTCCTGGAAGCCTAAGACGATGTATAAATTTATGCATGTAGGCGAATGTGCGCTGCATGCGAAAGAATGAATTCGCAAATTTGCATCCGGACGTGAGATCGGCATGTGGAGACGTGGAGATACAGATGGAGATACAGGCCACTTATCCTTGGAGCCTAGCAAAAAGGATGGGCCGTGAAACCATAGCTCTGACTGGATAAGATGGTTGGGAAGCGAGCCTCTCGAGAGAATATCAGCAGGATTTAACGATGTGGGAACATAGCGCCATTCCATGGCTGCCGTCAACTCCTGAATTGATGCCACTCGATTTGCCACGAAAACTTGAAATTTAGCTGGCTCGTCCCTAATCCAAGATAATGCTGTTGACGAATCCGACCAGCAATAGAACCGACCTGTAAAGATTCCCATGTCCTTTACATTCTGCATGATTTTCGCAAGCAAATGGGCTCCACTTAATTCCAGCTTAGGAATCGATATAGTCTTTAGCGGCGCCATTCGCGACTTTGAGCACAAAACGTGGCTCAAAGACTGGGCTTCCCTGGACACGACATACACGCAAGCGCCATATGCTTCTAAGCTGGCATCACAGAATCCGTGAACTTCTGTAGCCACACTAGAACGAAGAACCAAGCGAGGAAATGAGATCCGAGAAATGCTTGCCAAACTATTTCTCAAGTCCATCCAAGTTGAATGCAACGCTGAGGGTAGGCTTTCATCCCAATCCAAATTTTCTCTCCAAAGCTGCTGAAGGAAGATTTTGCACCTGACAATGACTGGATTTATCAATCCAAGAGGGTCGTAGAACCGCGCAATCGTAGATAAAACCGACCGCTTTGATGGCTTTGAGTTTGTGTCCAGTGCGGACAAGGCAAAGAGCAGCTGATCCGAAGCAGGGTCCCACGCTAAGCCGAGAGTTTTGGCTATGTCGCTTCCATCATTAAACTTTAGGAACTTCTCTATGTCATCTTCAGGGGTTCCCTCAAGTACTTCCTGGTGACTGGAGCACCATTTCCTAGGTCTTAAATTACCACGGGACAGTAAAGCTGATGTTTGGTGCATCTTGTCCATGACCTGTGCGACCGAATTACCGCCCGAAATAAGGTCATCCACGTAAAACTCCTGCCGCAGAGCAGCTGAGCCAAGAGGGTAGGACTCACCCTCGTCGATGGCCAGCTGGTGCATTGCGCGGACCGCTAAAAATGATGCAGCCCTCGTCCCGTATGTGACGGTGTCTAATGTGTAGACTTGAACCTCGGACTCGATGGAATCTCGCCATAGGATGCACTGATACAAATTGTCGGGTGGAGACACTCGTACGCAGCGGTACATTTTACAAATGTCCCCAGTGAGACTGGATATGTTCGAAAGCGAATCAATATGTTAAACAATGCAGGCTGAATAACAGGGCCTGTCATCATCACATCATTTAGAGAATATCCAGTTGATGTAGCTGCGGATCCGTCGAAAACGACACGCAGTTTTGTCGTCGTACTGTCCTCCTTTAGGACACAGTGATGAGGCAAGAAATATTTGCAGAGACTACGGGAATCAGGGTTGACTTGGTGCATATGATGCAAATCAATGTACTCCCTCATAAAGGCGGAATACCGCTCCTTGAGTGTAGGATTACGCTCCAGTTTTCGCTCCAGACTGATGAACCGTCGATAAGCCTGAGCATAAGATTCTCCTAAACGATCAGTATTGTTATTTAGCGGCAGACGAACTGCATACTCCCCGGATGGCAACCGTGAAAGGTGGCTTACGAAATGTGCTTCACAATCGTCTTCTTCTTTGGTATTCAACCCAGCCTCCACACAATTCTCGACTTCCCAAAACATACGAAGAGTTTTATCCAACCTTGCTTCCATCTCAGCTATCGAATCTGGACAATTGTGCGTAGCCAAAAGCGCCGAGCTTGATACCTTCTGTCCACCGCCAGATACGATCCACCCAAGCCGGGTCTTCTGCAGAAGAGGCAGTCCATCGGTGAGTTTGATTTGCCCTACGCAGAGGAGATCATAAAAAACGCTCGCACCAATGAGAAGATCAACCCGTTGAGGATTGAAAAATGCAGGATCAGCGAGCTGAATGTTAGATGGAATACGCCAATCGGCTACATTTACTGTCATACTTGGTTGAGAATCGGTAATCGTGGGGGCGATGAGAGCAGTAAGTGTAGTTGTGTAAGCAGAGGTGCGAGAATGCATACAAATGCTTATGGTGGATCCCTTAGTAGAAACGCTGGTATCGCCCAGCCCAGACACAAGTGCAGACGATTGAGTTCTCCTAAGCTGAAGCTGCTGGGCGAACCTGGATGTGACGAGATGCAGCTGCGATCCTGAATCTAAGATGGCACGACAAGGAACTAAAACGCCAGACCGATTCTTTACGAGAACCACGGCTGTAGCCAGAAGCACGACATCAGAGTGAAGACCTTGGGCAGCAAGAGAGGTAGACGAAGGTAGAGACGAGCTGCTAGCAGAATTTTGAGCAACGGAAAAAGTGTCCGGTTGAACGGCCAGATCGGGAGGAGTAATACCTGGGCAGCCTTGTGTTGTGGGCTGTATACTATCGAAGTGCATACTCGACATTTTCCACTATTGCATGCGCGGGTCCGGTGCCCCGGCTTTAGGCAATTGAAGCATAGGGAAAGCTTCTTCACTTCTTTGTGGCGCAGCAACGGTGAGAGATTTCCGAATATCTTGCACGAGTATATTCCATGGCCCGCTGCGTGGCAAAAGACGCATACAGACGGGTCGGCGGAAGAGTTGGAAGCTACAAACGTTTTCTTAACCTGCGTATAGGAATGGTTTTTTCCCACCTGATCGCTACTAGCGTGTGTCGCTGTAGCATATTCCAACCGCTCCATTTTCTGGCAGCGTTGCTGCAAGAATTCGAAGAATTCCTCTGCGGTAGGTATAGCATCCGACGATGTGTGCTCCTCCCATTTGGTTTGCGTCTTCGAATCCAACTTCTGCAGCAGCATGTTGATGACCATGAATCCTGAAATCTCCTCAGCAGTTCCCAATGTCTGCAACGCTCGCATGTGTAAATTGACTGCATCCGAAAACTCCCGAAGCCTTTTAGCAGAAGGCGAGTCTACCCTCTTTAGCCCAAGAATCTTCTTGATGTGTGCCTGGAAAACAAGTCTTTTGTTATTAAAGCGTTTATTAAGTATATCCAGAGCCGCACGATAATTGGCACTGGAGAGCTCTAACGATCGAACCGAATCCAAAGCCGCATCAGCGGGGCAAGAGCGAAGGTGCTGGAATTTCTCGATGTCACTGAGATCCGCATCCGCTTCAATCACCGATTTGAACATTGCCATAAAATCCGAGAACTCGACGTATCCACCAGAAAACTTAGGCACCTTCAGCTCAGGAAGTCGCTGCTTGTGAGCCATGATGATGGTACTATGTCCGGAATGGCTTGGCAGAGTCGTAGAATGGGCAGCGGCGTGTGACTGGCTTACTTCAACAGCAGCCAGCAACTCAGCTTTCAACGATATGAAAAGAGAATCGTAGATTTCGCGCAGCTCACTCCCAATCTCGTTTTGATCGAGAGCCTCCAACTCACTATGGGCCTTATTAAATTCCTCTCGAATTTCTGCCAACATATCAAGGCGCACCTCGACTTCCGCGGCGGTCAGCTTATCGATTTTATTCCCCGCGAAGGATTCGCCAAGCCTGTGCAATCGATCATATAATGACTGATTTTTACGCTTATACAGACTCAGTCTGGAATCAGCCACCACAATATTTCCGCCCGCGCCTGTATTCGGATCGTTGTCCATGTTAACCGTTGTGCAATTCGACACAACAACGGAAAATGAAATACCGCTTAAGCGACGATGTATAGACGCGAGAGCGAGAATGCAAGACACGAAAAGTCAAGAACCGCGGCTGCAGCTGCGCAGAGAATGAGAGATTCGACGCTTAAAGTACCGGAATTTGTCTATAAATATTCCAGCCGCACTCTCACTGAATTTGCACTTTAAACTGTTTTTCAACGTGCACCCAAATGTATTTGTTGGTAGTTAAACTACCCAACAACAAAATATTGTATAAATAGTAAGTGTTTTAACGGAACGCGATTAAGCAATGGTTTTATATCACGTCGGGGGGTCACCAATGTTTGAGATGCCAAGCTTTTTTGGCACCTATGTGTTTCAAAAATGAAAAGAGATTTCGGGTTAAACTTTATAATTCGTATTTAATCTTGGTGGCTTAGCGGAAGCCGATTGCTTGCTATTGCCAGATAAACCTTATGCGAGATCGATATGCAACCAATGCGCTGAGGGGTTAGCATAGAACTAAACTATAGACGACGGCGTTAGATCAAAGTGATTGCCGAAGTGGCGGCAGCAGATCAACGTAGTTGCCGAAGTGGCGGCGGCAGAGAGCCACTTTAGCGGGAGAGCGCAGCAGCTCTGCAGAACGTCAACGTTTTACAACATAGGCGGCTCTCTCTGCTCATACAATAATAATGTTAAAGTTACGGTTATTCTTCAGCGGCTGGCCCGAACACTGTCCATCGATTCTTCTTGCTTCCCCCCCATCTGGAAGGAATCGTTTATAATTCCTCTCCATAAAAAAGGTAGCAAGTCTGACGCAAAAAATTATAGAGGTATAGCAAAGTTATCCGCTCTTGCCAAAATGTTTGAGAAGGTTTAAACTCCACACTTGCAACATCTCTGCAAGTCACTTACATCTCCAACTCAGCATGGATTTATAAGGCGGCGATCAACCACCACAAACTTGCTAGAGCTTACCTCTTTCATTATTAGAGGCTTTCAAGGTAACTTACAGACGGATGTTATTTACACCGAATTTGAAAATGCATTCGACTCTGTAAAGCATTCCCTTCTAGCGCATGAACTTGACCTTTTAGGGTTTCCACCCAACCTCCTGAGATGGATTTCTAGCTATCTTTGTTCCAGGTCTCAAAGATTCCTCTTCAAAAACTCCCTCTCTTCACCAGTAAAGGTTTCTTCGGGAGTACCACAGATGGCAGCCATCTAGGCCCCTTACTCTTCACACTCTTTATTAATGACTTTTTTTCTTGGACGTTGACATGCAATGACTGCATCTTTCAAGAGGCGATGCAGTTACTGCACCGTCAAGTGGCCCGTGTGAAACCAGCAGAAGGCTGTTACGCGCGGATCCCAGGCAAAACGCAGCCCTCCTCCCGCCCAACCGACCGAGGGGCGCTTCCGCATGACGCACGGTGCGTAGCCGAACCGAACGCGAACATGCAAGAAAGATAGCTATTAGACTAACATTCGAGGACAATTAGCACTAAACTTACTAAGAAACTAAGCATGTAATCAAAATACAAATACCACTACAATTACTAATTACTAGAAAGGTGTGTAAGGATTAGTAATTTAATAAGAGGAAGGGAATTAGTGGTGGATATAATATGGTAGAGGGAATTATAATCCGAGCATAAGACCCTAAACGGTTCATGCAAGGAGTAATTCGATCTACAAAGTGGAAGGAACAACGATATAAAATTTCTAGTCAGTCTAATAGGAATCGTGAAGTTTATGCGGCTCAACAGATCAGGGCTGTCTATGTCACCCCCTGACTTGCCTTCGGTATTAACATACTCTCGAGTGCTTATGTATGCGGATGATGTTAAACTCTGTGTCCAGTATAAGGACACTTCATTTCATTCTCGCTTGCAATCCGATCTCAATAACTTTCAGTCCTGTTGTTGTGCAAACTTGTTACACCTTAATGCCTCGAACTGCAAAGTTATAACATTTAATCGTTCTAGCCCCTTGTTAGCTCCCTATACCCTATTTGGTGGTTCTCTTGAGAGAATTACCCTGGTGAATGATCTGGGTGTCTTATTAGACGCAAAGTTAAAGTTTTCCGAACACATTTCTACCATAGTAAATAAGGCCATGGGCGTGTTTGGGTTTATAAAGAGGTGGTCAAAGGAATTTGACGACCCCTATATTACAAAGACTCTCTATACCTCGCTTGTTCGTCCGATCTTAGAATACGGCTCCTGTGTATGGTGCCCTCAGTACAATGTACACCAGGACCGTATAGAATAAGTACAGAAAAGCTTTTTACTCTTTGCTCTGCGGGGCCTTAACTGGGATGAAGGATGAGATGAGACTCCCATCTTACTCTAGTCCTGGCCGGACACGGCCATTAACTGGCTAAAATATATCTTCAAGAAGGATACTGGAGGTATGTACAATACCACATGCTTGGCTTAAGGCTAGGATAGTCTTCATCCCTAAAGCAGGTAAAGCCTCACACGCATACCCGAAAGACTCTAGACCAATCAGTTTATCGTCTTTCCTACTCAAAAACTTTGAGAGACTTATCGGGTTATAACTTCGGACAACCAAAAATCCTCAGCTGTATTCAAGTGCGCAGCATGCCTACCGGAAAGGAAAATCCACGGAAGCGGCACTTCATGAAGTGATCTCGAGTGTAGAAAAACCTCTGCATCTCAAAAAATACTCATTAATAGCTTTTCTCGATATCAAGGGAGCCTTTAATAACGTAAAGCCGGGAGCCATCACGGAAGCCCCCATAGGCATTCGAAGTTCTACTGCTTCTACGCAGGTGGAATTTCCGATTAGTACGTCATCAACGTATATTTCGTGTGGAATTCATCCAGCGCCAGTTGATGTATGACGCAAATGGCTGTATAAGGAGCTGAGACGATTCCAAAGGTAACTGTATTGAGATATAATTCAGCTTTCTGATGCGTTGATATTGCGCAATCCTCTGCACTCATGTCACTGCGTCTGTAAATCTTCTCAATTTTAGCAGCAACAACAAAACGAGGAGACGCCAATTTAGGACCACGCCGGCTAGAACGTTCTGGAGCGCTGGCCTGGTGCCTAGGACTTCGTTGAGCGATTTTCCGTTTTACCGAACTGGGCAAGCTGGTACATTGAGTTACATTACATTACATTCAGTAATAACAGAACGAGTTGAACAACTGATAAGCAGCAACAGCAGAGAAGAAGAACTGCAAAAAGGGAGTCGAAAAGAGAGAAAAGCAGCGTGAATAAGCAGTAACATTAAAAATCTTTTCTACTCGAACATACCAGACCACCGCGATAATAATACGAACAAACAATACCTTTTGCAGGAATGCAAAAGCCGAGATACGCACTGATTCGTCAAAGCACGAAGAACAATTGCATCCGATCTTATTCTAGAGTAATAAAACTTCGGAGACTGAAGTACGACAGCATAGCTATATACAAGAAGGCAAAGCAATTTTCCTCACAAGCACAAAATTTTTTCAGTACATACTTGGAACAATCTTTAAGCTCGCAACGGATTGCGCTGCTTTTAAGCAAACGTTAAGCAAAAAGGACGTTCCGCGGAATGTAGCCCAATGGGTCCTGTACCTACAGGACTACGATTTTGATGTAGAACACAAACCAGGAGAACGGCTGAAGCATGTGGATTGCCTGAGTAGGTACCCAATTGATGCCACGATGGTATCGTCGGAATTCACAGCAACAATTAAGAAAATACAGCAGGAGGATACGATGATCAAAGCAGCTTCTGAAATTCTGAAAAGTAAACCCTATGAAAACTTTAAATTGAACGCTGATTTCGTTTACAAGGTGGTGCAAGGCACGGACTTGCTGGCAATACCGAAATAATTAGAGAACGAAAAATAATAAACAGATGCTCACAACGCAGGACATGTTGCCGCAAAAAATACAATGCACTCCGTACAGCAGAGCTATTGGATTCCACATATGGAAGTAGAAGTAATGCAGATCATAGGAAACTGTGTGAAATGTATAATCTACAACAAAAAGCTTGACAAAAAAGATGGATTTCGACATCAAATCGACCAAGGATAATAGCCGCTATGGATGCTTCTTAAAAGCAGTACAAGCACATCTTCGTAATGGTTAATAGCTTTAGTAAGTTCGTATGGATGTATCCCACAAAAACAACAGGAGCAGACAAAGTTTTCAAGAAGTCAATGGAGTGGTCTGATGGACGTCAGAGGAATTTGGAAGATTTTATGACTAATCAGGATGACCGAGTGTATGAAGGAGTGGGCAAGCTAGCCCGCTGCGGAAGCAGTGGTGGGCAGCGGGGAGCAGCGGATCAGCAGAGCAAGAGCAGTAATAACAGAACGAGATGAACAGCTGATAAGCAGCAATAACAGAGAAAACGAGTCGAAAAGAGAGAACCGCAGCAATTTTGTTTAAGGGGGTGTTGAGACAACGAGCTTTTTCGCTGACTATGATTGTTCAATAATTTCACGAATTAATAATTTCCGAAACGTTATAAATTTTATTTTAGGTATTTTGTGTGTTGAAGGTGGCCGAAGATGCCAGAGCCTTTTACAATAGTATTAGAGTGATACACTTGGATGAGGCAAGCGAGCCGATCTCGAGCCAAAGTAATAGATTGGGGACAAAAAAGGTCTGTTCTCCAACTATATCAAGCGGTAACTGCTAGAGCAGGCGCAGCTGCTGGACGGCTTAGCAACGGCATAGGAAAGAAAAGATAAAAAGAGCGAGCATAGATGAAGACTAGATGATTAAATGAGAGCATGTGGCTGAGCGAGCATAGATAAAGCTACGCTTACGTTACGTTAGTTTAGTATAATGACCAAAATGGAAAGGAAAGTGAATTGATAGGCAATAGAACGATGGTACAAAATTTACACTCGGGCTTCGCCCGAACATACTCCCCCCATGACTTTCACCTCATCTCGTAGAGGCAATAGACATAGTTTTGCAAGTGCTCTTCGGCTAACATCTGTAGCCATCCTGATCAAGGCGACTCGAGATACGCCATCAGCTCCTGGGATGAGCTCGAGGATTCTCGCTAGAGGCCACTTCAGAGGAGGGAAGTTCTCGTCCTTAACAAGAACGAACGTTCTTTCTTGAAGACTGGTTAAATACGATTGGCGCCAGCGAGACCAAAAGATTTGCTGAAGCTGTGTGACCTTCTGCCAACGGTCCAAGCGATCGAAGTTTAAATGAACCAAGTCAGGCTCCAAGAAGGTTGTGATGGGGGCGCCAACCAGAAAATGGCTGGGCGTGAGTACATCGAGATTTGCAGGGTTCTCTGAAAGAGGAAACAATGGCCTTGAATTAATGATTGCACAGATATTGCACGCGAGAGTGCGCAGCTCATCAAATCCAAGAAGCGAGGATCCAAGGGCACGTCGAAGATGATGTTTAGCAAGCTTGACTGACGCCTCCCACAATCCTCCAAAATGTGGCGATCTAGGAGGAATGAAACGCCAATCGATGCAATCGGTGAGACAAGCTTGATGCACGGCTTCTTGATGACTGTCGCTTAGGAATAGCGACTTAAGTTCCGCCGGTTCGTTCCGCGCTCCAACAAAATTTGTGGCATTATCTGACCAAATACGAATCGGTCTTCCACGGGTGCAAATGAAACGGCGAAGAGCAGAGGGGAACGCAGACGTTGTAAGATCCTTCACAAGCTCGATGTGAACCGCCTTGGTGGAGAAGCATATAAAAATGCTCATGTAGCACTTTAGTGGGGGCCGGTTTCGAACTTCTGATTTATACAGGAACGGACCGCAATAGTCCACGCCGATAACTAAAAATGCACGAGATTCGCTGACTCTGTCCACCGGAAGATCTGCCATTATTTGCTCGAGAGTTCGAGGCTTCACTCTAAAGCATCTGACACACTTTTGGATTAAGTGTGCTACGGTCTTTCGGCCACCGATTGGCCAGTACGTTTGACGAATGATGGCTAATAGCGACTGGGGTCCAGCGTGAAGGTGTTTTTCGTGTAAGTGCCGTATCAGAGCAGAACTGATGGAATGATTCTTGGGCAATATTATGGGATGCCGTTCTTCGAAGTCCAAGGTTGAGTTTTTAAGACGCCCTCCAACTCGAAGCAAACCGCAATCATCTAAAAATGGCGAAAGCGAGACGATCGAGCTTGAAGCCTTGCTGTCCTTTCGCGTTTCCAGGGCTCTTATTTCAGTAGATAGACGAGATTGCTGAGTAAGACGAAGAAGCAGTTCGGTTCCCAAGCGCAAGTCCTCCACAGTTATTCCAGACTTTCGTCGTTGAATGAATTTGCATACATACATTTTGGGGAAGGAATTTACAAACATTGATTCTTCCACCAAATATCTTGACGCGCAGTTTGTAATTAGTATGGTTTTTCGTGCCTCCAAAACCGGTTTTGGAAGAGCAGGCGTACTTGGCCATTGATCCTAACTGGCTGTCAAGTATGTAGGTCCATACTTCCAAAGATGAGAATTGATGAGCTCAGCTGGTAATGATCCTCGAGAAAGCATATCGGCAGGGTTTAGATCAGTTGGCACGTGCAGCCAAGACATTCCAGATGTGAGTTCCCGAATAACAGAAAGTCTATTAGCGACAAATACATTGAAGTTGGATGGTTGATTCTTGAACCAAGCCAAAACGACTGTGGAGTCACACCAGCAATAATAAGAGCAATTGAAGTTCATCATAGACACTTCATGCATAAGCTGAGCGAGTAGCGTTGCACCACATAATTCCAACTTGGGTATTGTGATAGTCTTCAGTGGCGCTACACGAGATCTGAAAGATAGAAGATTTGCCTGGACTCCATTGCCGCCTTGCGAAACAGCGTAGATGCAAGCTCCATAAGCACTCATGCTGGCATCACAAAATCCATGCATTTCAAGGTTGCTGCTTCGAAGGAACGATAGGCGCGGGAAAGAAATTTGTTGAATAGAGTCAAACTGCTGAATAAAGTTGATCCAAGTTGTGCGTAAGGAGACTGGCAGACTTTCATCCCAATGAAGCTTTTCTTTCCACAGCTGCTGTAGAAATATTTTTGCTTTGGTAATTACTGGCCCTATAAGTCCGAGTGGATCATAAAATCGTGCAATAGTTGACAATACAACTCGCTTAGTTGGTTTCGAAGGGACTTGATTGGGACAGAATGAAAATAATAGCTCATCCGAAGTGGGATTCCATGCTAAACCTAGCGTCTTGGTTACATCGCTGCCATCAGTAAATTTAACGAATGTTTCGCTATCTTCATGGGGTGTTTGATCGAGTACAGATGTATCGTTGGAACACCATTTCCTGATCTTGAAATTTCCTTTGGCTAAGAGTCCTGACACCTGGCGAATTATTTCCAGCACCTCACTTGTAGTATCTCCCCCCGTTAGCAAATCATCCACGTAAAAGTCCCGCAGCACTTCAGAGCCAATTGGATATGACAAACTCTCGTCTGCCGCTAGTTGGTGCATAGAACGGACGGCCAGAAATGCTGCTGGTTTCGTTCCATAGGTCACGGTATCCAGCTTGAATGTTCTTAGCTCCTCGAGGGGTGAGTCACGCTAAAGTATGCACTGCAGAAAACTATCTTCGGGCGAGACACGGACGCATCTATACATTTTACAAATGTCACCAGTCAATGCTATACGAACGGTACGAAATCGAAGAAGAGTCGTGACTAACTTTGGCTGAATTGTTGGGCCTGACATCAGTATATCGTTGAGGGAATATCCTGTAGATGTACAAGCGGATCCGTCGAAAACTACTCGGAGTTTTGTGGTGGTTTTGTCTTCTCTTAAGACGCAGTGATGAGGAAGAAAAAATTTGCATTGTTTAAGTGCGTCACCTTTGACAGGGGACATGAGATTCAAATCGACGTATTCCTTTATAAATGCGGCGTTTTGGGCCTTGAGAAGAGGTTTGCGAACCAACTTGCGCTCTAGATTGAGGAATCTGCGATAGGCTTGTTGATAAGAATCTCCAAGAAGACTGTCACTCAGCTTTAAAGGCAATTGAACGCAGTACTCGCCACTTGGAAGCCGACCGCAATGTTTTTTGAAATGTTCCTCGCCAGCAATTTCCTCCTTTGTTGCTTCTGTAGCGGGACAGTGGCAGTTTTCCACTTCCCAGAACCTTCGCACTAGCTCATCCAAGCCAACGGTAGGCGTCTAGAGGCAGCTAGGAGCACTGAGCTGTGGGAGTAATGACCTCCACCTGTGACAACCCAGCCGAGACGGGTTTTTTGTATTATAGGAAGTCCCCTCTCCAATTTGATCTGTCCAACGCATAAAATGTCGTAAAATAAGCTGGCTCCAATAAGTACATCGATGCGCTGAGATTTGTTGAAGTGTGGGTCAGCAAGGCTGATATTGGATGGCATTTCCCATTTGGATACATCAAATGAAGAAACAGGCTGGTTTCCTGTAATACGTGGAGCAACGAGAGCTGTGAGACTCGTGAAGTAATCGGAAGTCCTGGATTGAATGACCAAATTAACTGAACCTTCCGTGTGAAATGCAGAATCAGCGCCGATACCGGATACTGATACCGACCCTTTGGCTCGTTTCAGCTGAAGCTTGTGACGGCGCTTCGGCCGGGGTATGCTCGTCGCGCCGGGTTCCACAGAAATTTGTTCTCTGGGTGTGGTAGCTGAAAGAGAGTCTCGTGGTTCAAGAATAAGGCGGGCTTGGAGCGTTAATAAAAGAGATAGAGTTATTTTCATTGTTCTTAAAGGTACAAAGTTTGGTAGTTGCGCGGGTGTTTTTCTGCTGGCTCTTCCGTCGGGGTCGTCCTTCGGGTTGGCCGCACGTGGCGGATGGTTGCGTGCGGGTCCTGGTAGTCTTCTGGTCGGTGTCGGTTAAGGTCGCGGAGGTCTAATGCGCTCCGAGGGGAAGAATGTTGCGGAGGGTTAATGCGCTCCGAGGAGAAATAATGTTGCGGAGGGTGAATGCGCTCCGAGGAGGAATAATGTTGCGGAGGGTTAATGCGCACCGAGGAGAAATAATGTTGTGGAGGGTTAATGCGCTCCGAGGAGAAATAATGTTGCGGAGGGTTAATGCGCTCCGAGGAGAAATAATGTTGCGGAGGGTGAATGCGCTCCGAGGAGAAATAATGTTGCGGAGGGTGAATGCGCTCCGAGGAGAAATAATGTTGCGGAGGGTGAATGCGCTCCGAGGAGAAATAATGTTGCGGAGGGTGAATGCGCTCCGAGGAGAAATAATGTTGCGGAGGGTGAATGCGCTCCGAGGAGGGGAAAGGTGGCGGAGGTTTAATGCGCTCCGAGGAGGATGGGAGGATCGCTGGGGCTGCTGGTGGCTGCTACTGATGCTTACCCCTCCACTGGCCGGAGCCGAACTGATCCTGATCGCTCTGGCGGAGCCCCTTTTATTTCCGAAGCGCAGCTGATCGTACGGTCTGTCCCTAGCGCGTTGTGCTGAGTGGTCCCTAACGCGTTTGTATGGATCGGCTGATAGTGTGCCCGTTGGAGCTTGGGTTATGGTCACACTTGGGGCGGTCAGCTGTGGGTGTGACCGTGGGTGGCTGTGCTACGGGCCCATTGGTGGTGATCAGCTGTGGTTGGTTTTATGTATCTTTTATTGTTTGTTTATTTATATTTATTTCTTATGTGGCAGGTCTTAATGTATTTGTCGCTTATGATCTACTTATCCTACTAATATTTATTTGCTAGTCTTCATGGCTTGTCGTGGTGTTTCTCGTGATATTGTTGTGGTGTTTGTGGCGCCGGCGCTTGGTCTTCCTGGCGCTGGGCGTCACACTCCCCCCTCCTTTCCCAGTGGAGCGTTGCCAATTGACTTTGTTTGGAACCAGGCGCTGATGCGGACATCTCCAGCTCGGCCGATCTTCACCCAACACGCCTCCTGTTTCTCGTTCCATAGTTTGAACCGTCGTTGAGTGTGTTTTGGGCGGTCGTGGAGTTTTGCTTTGACTTGTTCTATCGCCGTGGTCGCTAGTTCGAATTTTTTCGGGACATTCCATTCGCCCGGGATGGTGCCTCTCTGGATGGATTTCCGGGTTTCCGGTTCCGGCGTTGGCCGCTCGGGGCTTAGGTCCAGCACGTCCCTGTCGGATTCTTCGTCTTCCACTTGTTTTGCCCAGGAAAGTTCCGTGCCTTGTTGTTTTTGGCTGACTCTTCGTGCCGTTTGTTCCTGTTGGTTGGCCTGGTTTGCCCAGCTGATCCTCTTTTTTCATGGGATTACTTCCTTGTGCGTTGCTACTTGTTCTCCTTGAGTCTCGCGCTGTCCTGCCGTGGTTTCCATCGTTTTGTTTGTTGCTGTTTTCCTGGGTGCTGACACTTTTGTTCCTGATACTTTCATCCGTGAGCTGAGTGGGGGGGCGGCCGATAGTAGTTTTGCCGCTCGGTTTTTGTGGCTGGCCTGTGCCATCCATTCTTTGAATTTCCGGTCCGAAATGTTGAATTTATCTTCATTATTTTCCATCTTTCTGAAAAGGTAGAGAGAGGGCATCGTTATTGTGTTTGCTTCCTCTATTTTTGCTGGTTTTAGTTGTGAGACGTGTGCCCGTAGTTTTTTGTTCGTTGTCGTATCTTGTACTGTTGTGATCACTGGAGAGGTTAGTTCGAGTACCTTACACGGACCGGTGTATTTCGGTTCTAGTTTCGCTGTTGTCTTGTCGATTTTTTTCGATAGTGGGTGCGTTCGTACCCATACTAGGTCCCCTCTTTTTGGCTTCCATGCTCGCTTTCGCAAATTGTAATGTCTTGCTTGTTTTGCTGCTGCTTCTTCCATGTTTTGCCTGGCTATTGTTTCTGTTTGTTTTCGTTTGTCGGTGCTTTCTTGGTTTGTTTGATTGTTGAACCCTGACCCTAGTGTTACCTCGTCGAATAGGTTGCCCGGCAATCTAAGTTCTCTCCCGAATATCAGGTATGCTGGACTAAACCCTGTTGCCTCTGACTTTCTGCTATTTATCGCTAGGGTTAGTTCTGGTAGTTGTTCGTCCCATTTGTTGTGTTTCCCTCCCGCGAATTGTGCGATCATCGTCTTTAGTGTTCGGTTCGCTCGTTCGGTTGGGTTTCCTTGTGGTGTGTATGGTGCCGTGAATTGTCGGGTGATGCCCCACGTTTTCATTACCTGTTTCGTCTTTCTGCTTGTAAATTGTACGCCGTTGTCTGAGATCAATCGCTTTGGTGCACCTCCCCTCGCCAGTATTTTTTCTCTGAACGCCTTTAGGAATGCGTCAGCTGTTGCGCTTCTTGCCGGTGTGACCTCCACCCATTTCGAAAATTTATCGATAAACACGATTAGTGCGGTGTTGCCGTGCGGCGATCTTGGGAGTGGTCCCACGAAATCGACGCATATTGTTTCCCATGGTGCGTTTGCGATTTTGGTCAGCATTTTGCCTGCCGCTGCTTGCTGCGATAAATTTTTGGCAGCTTTCGCATGTTCGTACGAATCGTGTTAAGTCTCTGCTTAGTACCCTCTGTCTCTCTTGTTTTGGAACGCACAGTTTCCAGGGTTGATCGTCTTCGTCGGTTTGGCTTGGTATGTGTCGGTATAATCTTCCGTGTTTTATGGTATAATCCGTAGCTTCTTTTGGTGTCATCTCTACTTGGTTCCATTTGTTTTGATACCAAGCGCATTCTACGATTTCTGCTATTCGGGATTCTTCGCGTGGTAAGCGGGAGAGTCCGTCCGCCACTGCGTTCAACTTGCCTTTCCGATATCGTATTTCGAATGAGAATGGTTGCAGTCCCAATGCCCATCTTGCTACTCGTCCGGATGGGCTTTCGATGGAATTTAACCATTTTAGGGCTAGGTGATCTGTAATTACGATAAATTGGTAGCCTTCTAGGTACATCCTCATCTTGTGTATACCCCAGTAGATGGCTAGGCATTCTTTTTCCGTTGCGGAGTACTTGGTTTCCTCGCTTTTGAGCTTGCGGCTTGCGTAGGAAATTACATGTTCTCCGTCCGCATCTTCCTGGGTCAACACCGCTCCTAGGCCGCAGTCGCTTGCGTCTGTTTAGAGTATGAATGTTTTTCTGAAGTCTGGGCATGCTAATATTGGTGCTTCCGTTAGACACAGCTTTAGGTCTTGGAAGCTGTTCTCTTGTGCTTCGCCCCACTCAAATTTTTGCCCCTTTTTTAATAGGTCTTGTAGAGCTTTTGCTCGTTCGGTGTACGCTGGTACGAATCTGCGGTACCAAGATTCCAGGCCCAAAAAACTATGCAGCTGTTTCAGTGTAGTTGGTGCGGTGAGTTCTTTAATGGCCGCCACTTTATCTGGGTCTGTGTGTATTCCTTCCTCGCTCACCATGTGTCCTAGGTATTTAAGTTTCTTTTGGAAAAAGTGACATTTTGCTGCGTTAATGCGTAGGTTTGCTGTCCGTAGTCGTTCGAATACCGTTTGTAGTTTCTGCATGTGTTCAACTTTCGTCCGCCCAATTTCGATTATGTCGTCTAGGTATGCGAAAGCGAATGGTTCCATGTCCGGTCCGATTACCGAGTCTAGGGCTCTTTGGAACGTAGCAGGTGCTGTTGTGAGTCCGAATGGCATGACCTTCCATTGGTACAATCCTCGCCCGGGAGCTGTAAAGGCTGTGTAGTGTCGGCTCTGTTTTTCCATTGGGATTTGCCAATACCCTGACTTTAAGTCGAGCGTGCTAATGTATTTAGCCTCTTTAAGCTGATTTAGAATAAAGTCCATCCGTGGTAATGGGTATTCATCCTTCTCTGTTTTTTCGTTTAACAGTCGGTAGTCCACGCAGACCCTCCAATCTCGGGTTTTCTTTTTTATGCGGACAATCGGTGAGCTGTATGGGCTGTGTGATGGTTCTATTAGATCTTGCTTTATGAGTTCGCTGGGTCCCTGCTCGGGCGCCACTGTGACGGCGCTGCGGCTGGGGTATGCTCGTCGCGCCGGGTTCCACAGAAATTTGTTCTCTGGGTGTGGTAGCTGAAAGAGAGTCTCGTGGTTCAAGAATAAGGCGGGCTTGGAGCGGAAATAAAAGAGATAGAGTTATTTTCATTGTTCTTAAAGGTACAAAGTTTGGTAGTTGCGCGGGTGTTTTTCTGCTGGCTCTTCCGTCGGGGTCGTCCTTCGGGTTGGCCGCACGTGGCGGATGGTTGCGTGCGGGTCCTGGTAGTCTTCTGGTCGGTGTCGGTTGAGGTCGCGGAGGTCTAATGCGCTCCGAGGGGAAGAATGTTGCGGAGGGTGAATGCGCTCCGAGGAGAAATAATGTTGCGGAGGGTTAATGCGCTCCGAGGAGGAATAATGTTGCGGAGGGTGAATGCGCTCCGAGGAGGAATAATGTTGCGGAGGGTTAATGCGCTCCGAGGAGAAATAATGTTACGGAGGGTTAATGCGCTCCGAGGAGAAATAATGCTGCGGAGGGTTAATGCGCTCCGAGGAGAAATAATGTTGCGGAGGGTTAATGCGCTCCGAGGAGAAATAATGTTGCGGAGGGTGAATGCGCTCCGAGGAGAAAAAATGTTGCGGAGGGTGAATGCGCTCCGAGGAGAAATAATGTTGCGGAGGGTGAATGCGCTCCGAGGAGAAATAATGTTGCGGAGGGTGAATGCGCTCCGAGGAGAAATAATGTGGCGGAGGGTGAATGCGCTCCGAGGAGAAATAATATTGCGGAGGGTGAATGCGCTCCGAGGAGAAATAATGTTGCGGAGGGTGAATGCGCTCCGAGGAGAAATAATGTTGCGGAGGGTGAATGCGCTCCGAGGAGAAATAATGTTGTGGAGGGTTAATGCGCTCCGAGGAGAAATAATGTTGCGGAGGGATAATGCGCTCCGAGGGGGGGAAAGGTGGCGGAGGTTTAATGCGCTCCGAGGAGGATGGGAGGATCGCTTTGGCTGCTGGTGGCTGCTACTGATGCTTACCTCTCCACTGGCCGGAGCCGAACTGATCCTAATCGCTCTGGCGGAGCCCCTTTTATTTCCGAAATGCAGCTGATCGTACGGTCTGTCCCTAGCGCGTTGTGCTGAGTGGTCCCTAACGCGTTTGTATGGATCGGCTGATAGTGTGCCCATTGGAGCTTGGGTTATGGTCACACTTGGGGCGGTCAGCTGTGTGACCGTGGGTGGCTGTGCTACGGGCCCATTGGTGGTGATCAGCTGTGGTTAGTTTTATGTATCTTTTATTGTTTGTTTATTTATATTTATTTCTTATGTGGCAGGTCTTCATGTATTTGTCGCTTATGATCTACTTATCCTACTAATATTTATTTGCTAGTCTTCATGGCTTGTCTTGGTGTTTCTCGTGATATTGTTGTGGTGTTTGTGGTGCCGGTGCTTGGTCTTCCTGGCGCTAGGCGTCACAAGCTTCTGAGCAAAGCGAGAGGTTATTAAATTAATCTGAGAGCCTGAATCCAGAAGAGCCCGGCAAGGAAGAAGATCACCAAATCGACTCTTTATCATAATGACTGTCGTGGCTAGATGCACTACGTCTGAGCTTAGATTCTGAGCAGGAGGCGAGCATGGTGATGAAGCGGCAACAAGAGAACTTGAAAGATTGGGGCCTGAGCATGAGTCTGTCTGAATAGGAGACGTAGTAGCGTTTGCAGGTTCCGTGTTAACTGACGTAGGCAGCGTATTGTTGATATGTAAAAGGGTATGATGCTTTTCAGCGCATGTGCGACAAGAGCCTGAACTGCAGGAGGTATTCCGATGTCCCTTCTTCAAACACTTGAAGCAAAATCTAAGCTTCCTTGCCTCTCTAAGACGCAAAGATGGCGAAAGGTTTCCAAAGCGAGTGCAGCTGTAAATGTTATGCCCTTTATTATCACAGAATACGCATTCCAATACGATTGTATTTGTAGCAACAAGACTGTGTTTTAAATGATTGATTCGTTTATGGTTTCCAACCTGACTGCTATGGGTTTGAATCAACATAGCTTGATCCAAGGTCTCCATGACATCTCCTCACCAAAAAAACAGACAAATGGTCCCATGTTGGTATATCATTAGGGGGCGACATCTCCTCCCATTTGGTCCTGGTATCAGAGTCGAGATACATGTATGTGAAGTGAACGATGATGCATCCTGCTATTTCCTCCATGGTACCCATCGACCTAAGCGCTCTCATGTGAGAATGAAGCTTGTCCGATAAGGTACGTAGCTTTATAGTTCACCCATATTAAACCTTCTCATGCCTCAGAATCTCAGCGACGTGTGCCTGAAAGATTAATCGTTTATTATTGAAATGATTGTTTAAAATGTCCAATGCAATATCATAATTGCTTCCGATACTTCAAAAGAGCGAACAGCCTCCAGGGCAGGTCCATCCAAACATAACCGCAGGTGCTGGAACTTCTCAATCTTTGATAGAATGGGCTCTTGATCTATTACTGTGCTAAACATCGAGTGAAAGTCTGCCCACTCAGTATAACCTCCACGGAAAGTGGGAAGTTTAATGTCAGGAAAATGATATCGCGAAAGCAGTAACGTTGAGCTCGGGTCGTATCGTTGAGTGATGCGGCATGTTCTGGGTAGCCCTGCGGAGTTCTGAGCGAATACGAACTTCGATTTCCATAGCCAAATCCTCACAATTGTTGCTTAGGTCGCTGCCAATTTCGTTCACATCAAGCTCTTCTAAATTAGAATGAGTAACACTAAATGAGTCGGACATTTTTTCCAAGAATTTTAAGTGAACACTTAGCGCATCTTCATTGATTTGGTTGTTTTCATCATTCAATATCGTCTCTCGAAGTGAAACGGCTTTTTTGTATATTGAGAGTGCCTTTAGTTTTTAAAAAGACACCCTGTTTTCCGGCAAGTCATTAGACTCATCCATTTTCGACAGACAGCAGCGAGCAAAGCACAAAGAAGAATCGAAGAACCAACCGTTTGATTTTTTTTTGGTATGCAAGCGCAAGTGCAGCGAACCCGAAGCCGCTAATGCACGTAGCTGTATTAGTGCTTGTAAGCAAGCGCGCGACGAAATGGGAACTAATCGCTTCGCGTTCGAACAGTTATGTTTAGTGGATAATTTTCACTGTTAATAATTGTTTATTTCCAAATTGTTATTGACGATCACGTCGGGGTCACCAAATGTTGAGACAACGAGCTTTTTCGCTGACTATGATTGTTCAATAATTTCACGAATTAATAATTTCCGAAACGTTATAAATTTTATTTTAGGTATTTTGTGTGTTGAAGGTGGCCGAAGATGCCAGAGCCTTTTACAATAGTATTAGAGTGATACACTTGGATGAGGCAAGCGAGCCGATCTCGAGCCAAAGTAATAGATTGGGGACAAAAAAGGTCTGTTCTCCAACTATATCAAGCGGTAACTGCTAGAGCAGGCGCAGCTGCTGGACGGCTTAGCGACGGCATAGGAAAGAAAAGATAACAAGAGCGAGCATAGATGAAGACTAGATGATTAAATGAGAGCATGTGGCTGAGCGAGCATAGATAAAGCTACGCTTACGTTACGTTAGTTTAGTATAATGACCAAAATGGAAAGGAAAGTGAATTGATAGCCAATAGAACGATGGTACAAAATTTACACTCGGGCTTCGCCCGAACAGGGGGTGTTAATCTTTTTTCACATAACTGATTTATCTTACACCTGGTTTTACTGACCTTTGTAATTCTGAAAAGCATATATGTATATGCAGCTATAAATCAGACCCAAACACTTTGCAGCTTCAGCATACGGTCTGGAAAATGTTAATCTTTCAAATTAAAGCTTAATGTTAGAATAAGAAAATCATTCTGTTTCAAAGCGCACAGCTATGTGATCTCCATGTCACTAGCGCATTAATATAAAGTAGAAATACTGTCGCGTTAGGAATATATTTGTATAAATAAGCAAATAAAAGTCGAAAAAAAATTATATGTTGGGCTTTATTTTTGTTCTTTGATAGGTACAATTTGGGCATTGTTTAAATCTTAAAAAATCTATGGATAGAGGACTATGCACCAATGTGTTTTATCAAACCTCCTAAAACTGCATTCTACCATTAAGAATACCTTCGGTATGTTTCCGGCCCAACCGCCAAAATTCGCTTTTACCTATTTATAATTCAATAAAACCAAAGCATAAATACCTGAGATATATCATTATATGCCTCAACCAGTCGGAAAAAGTTCCAGGATTCCTTTTCATTGGTAAATAAAATATTTTCAAATCCATCATCTTTTAGTAGTTTTCAAATTTCGCGGCCATCATATACGCCAAAAAACAGATTTTATGTACCTCATCGATTCACTTTCCCTTTCCAGTACTTTAACAAGCTTGTATCAGTCCTAGCTTAATTTGCAATGGTTAAGGAAGCAACAGTATTTTTTAACCACCTTGTAATCCAGATAACATGGCTAAGACGTTTAAGTCGCACGCGACCTTCCACTGGTGCTCTTTATATTTTATATTTTCAAACAATTTAGCCACTGTTTTATATAATTATTTTATATTAACAGCATGCGCAATGGGAAGAGATGATTTCTGATTGAAAGCTTCACTCAGTTACTCGAATAGTCAAAAAATGTCGTGGCACATACACATATCATCCTTCGTTGTATAAAATTGTACGTGTGCCAAATGACGCGTCCGTAAATGAGTTATGTTGATGTTTTCCTTCAAAAAAGATCCAAGAAGCTTGGATTTACTTTTAGGAAGATCCAGGAACCTCATCAAATCGTTCAATTGTTCCGGTGTAATTTTTTGTAAACTTATCAGTGTGTTGGTTAGGGTAACTTACTTTTCGTCTTAATTAAATGCTGTTAAATTCAATTTACATAGTTCGCAAATACAGCTTGATGTCCACTCTTCAACAATACTTTTCGGCTTGATTTTAAAATTTTCTTCATTCTGTATTTGAATATTTTTGTTAAAATCGAATTCTTCGTTGCCGATTATATACTTTCCAGATATGTAGTAAAACGAGTGTGCAAACACATGTAAATGAACGACTTGATTTATCCATTTAAATTTGTTTTTATTTCTGGAAAACTCACGATTGTATTCTGATGGAAGTCAGAGTTACAGAGTTATATATTTGTTGAGCTACTGAGCGTCTTTGGCAGCGTATGTTGCGTTCTATTTATTTAAAAGGCGACGATTGTTCGGCTTAATATATATTTATTGTTGGGGATAATATGTACGTAGTTTTAATGTGGGCGATGGTTTGACGGAGTTCAAGGGATGGCGATGGTTCGATTCAGGTTTACGACAAGAGTCTGTTGGATGATTGGCTCGATTCAAGACGGGGTCAGATTGAAGAGGTGAGGGTTGGTTCAAGACGGTGTCAGATTGAAGAGCTATAGATGTGCAAGAAGTGATTGCTAGGTGCAGACTGAATTCAAGGGCAGGCAGCCGAGTTACCCGTGCCCTAATGCAAGCGAGGCTTCGACAAGAGCGCGACAGATTGTGAGAGCGATAGAGAAGGCGAAAGAAAGCAAGAAAAAAGAAAGACGCGAGAGATGCATAGGCTGCTGCCGTGAGGGAGCATATGTACATGTATGTGAATGTGTTACAGTGTGGTACAGTTGGCAGTGCAAAGGACAAACAATTATAGTGATTTACTTTACTAGTGCACCGCTGCCTATAAAATATAGCTTGAAATCTATCAGAAAAAGTCGCTTTGGTTCGAAGCGTAAATAGCCTGATTTAACTCTTTTACCGTAAATATGCTGGATATATGTATTTATTTTGTATCTTATTTTATCTTATCTTCGTACCTTTTCAATTTATTGTAATAATATAAGTAGTGTTCTTTACTTAATTTTTTTTTTAAACAAACTGGTAATTACCATTCGTACAACGACAAATACCTAAATCAATTATTAAATTAAATTTTGAAATTATATGTTGGCGTTGCTTGGTTTTCGCCGTTCGCGACTTTAGTATTGTACTCGGATCTCATCATCAGGTGCGTGAATTATGGTGCAGCGAGATTTCTATACGGGAACGCGTTAAGTGATGGGCAAGACAGCAGTATAATGGCCTCGATGCGTTTTCGCTTGCTCTTTTTATCCACCTTTGTCTGTCCGCTTCGTCTGTGGCTCTGATGATCTGCTCTTGCCAAGTTCATCATGTTGGGTTTTGGGATTTTCTTGGAATTCCCCGGTCGTTTGCCAGCTCATGATAAAATCGATTTTGTGTTTTGTGAGATACCTAAGTGCTCTTTTTGGGAGTCGATTCTCAGGCATATTCATCACTTTAGATGCATAGATGAAATGCTTTTGCAGTGAGTGAATAAATACTAAAAGGAGACCAGTGCTCACTGAACACTGTTCTGTTGGATTGCGTAGGTCGGTGTGTTTTGTGGGAGTCGAAATATCTTTTTAATATAACATCGCTGGAATTTCTCTTATACTTCATAGCGTTCGCATACCCATATCTCCGCTGCATAGCCCATTACAATCCGTGGTGTTGCAACCTGTTTTTTTCCCAAGTAGCCATTTCCATGTTCCATGGTTACCTTTGCGTTCGCCAGCTTGTTTTGCATATGCTTTTCGAAGCTCATATTCTGGTTACTTAATCTAACGAAACTTTTCCAGTGAATCTCTAAAAAATGTCCACTTTTCGTTGTGCGTGCTCTGCCGTCCTTTATTACCATGACTACCCACGTTTGACAATAATATCGCCATGTTTACCATATCGTCTGCCCACATAAGAACCTGGACGTTCTCTGTTCCTATATATACTCCTAACAGGACCGATCATATGTCGTCCACGTATAGGGCAAATAGCTGTGGGCTTAGGAGACATCCTTGCTTAGCTCTAAGGTTGCATGAGAACCACTCAGAGAGATTATTGCTGTTCCAGACCGCTGTCGAGCTATCATTGCAGAGACATTTTAATATTGTATGTTCTTTGTTGTTTTAGAAAGAGGCTATGTCGGTCGAAACAGGTGTACATCTTTCAGCGTCCTGTACCCTTTGGCTATATCCACCAGCAGGAAAATGCTGTCCACTGTGATTTTCCCTCTTCTAAAACCAGCCTGGTATTCGCTAAGCACATTGTGCTTTTCTACCCATTCATTCAAAAGCGAAAGCACTATCGAGTCGAATACCTTCATAATCGAAATAAGAAAGGATATCCCCCAATAGTTCGCTGCATCAGTGACATTGTCGTTTTTTTAAAGCGGGTAAATAATTCTTTGCCGAACATTTCTGGGACATTCTTTGTATTCCTCTGGGGCAATTTTTAGTGATTCTGCTGGTATTCTCTCGATTCTGGAGCTTCACAGCTCTTGCTCTTGCTCACTGCTGCTTTAATTTTCCGGTTAGGTTTTCTATTTGCGGTGTTTGGCAAAGCAAAATATTTTAAATTGCAGACCCAAGCTGTCAGGCTCAACCCAGATTTGCATGCTCTTGTTAGTCCTATTCAATCTTCTAAAAAACTCCCAAAAGCCCTTGCTGTCTTTTCTGCTGTCGAAGTTAAGCTCAATATTCTTGTAGTAGTATTAATTTTTGTTGCAAATTGTCTTAAAAGCTGAGTTGGCCTCTTAGTACTCACGATTTTCTACCTCAGTGCCTATATGAAGTGCCCGTTTGGCAGTCAGAGTCGAGCCATGGCTGTTTTCTTGTATGATGGGCGGGTTATTTGCAGGCAGGATTTGTTAACATCTCAATTTTGGGTGCTTCGATTTTGTCGTTTCGCCCTTAACTTGGTGTTCGAGTTTTTCTCTAGTTTCGGCAGCAGTTTTTTGTCGTATATCAATTTCTATAGCTACATATATAATTTCTATAGGTAAGTGCTTCTTCCACATCTCCAATGAGATCAAAACTATAGCAGACCACTTTGTTGTCTTAACTAAAGTGTTACATCTCCTAGAAGAATATAGATTAGAAATCAAGTTAAGCAAGTGTCTGCTTTGTTACACAGGAGATTCATTCCGGGTTACTTGAAAGTTGCTAAACCATTGCAAGCTCTTACAAAAACTATAGAGAAATTTGAGCTAGGTGACAAATGTGTGACAATATTTAAATATCTCTGTGAGAGACTGGTCACAGCACCAGTTCTAGCCCTGTATAGCCCGACTATGGAAACAGATTGCATTGTGAAGCTAGCTGGGTTTGGAGGAATTTTATTTCAAAACGAGGGGGAACGTTGTGATTTGCTGCGGACACCGCAACTCTACAGTTATACCCGATACTAAGTCAGTATGGCTCTCCTCCGGCAGACGCAGCTAATGTTAAACGACACGACAAAGAGTGCGTGCGAGAGAGACAGAAAATCAGTCTGAGCGTGACGTCGGGCGCTGCGAAGCCAGTGCAAATTGATTTGTTCCTTTTGGCTACAAAAATGATCCGATCTGATCCAGATTCAGCAATCTGATAGATATGATCATTATCTATGATTGTGCGCTTTTAGTTTTCTCGAATGTGCAATATTGTGGATGCAACAGATTTTCGTCTTTTGTGGGGGCGGAAGGGGGTGGGGCGAAATTCTGAGATATACGTTTTATAGTGAGATCTAACAGAAGTGCGGATACCAAATTTGGTTACTCTAGCCTTAATAGTCTCTGAGATTTGTGGATGCCCCAGATTTTCGTCCTTTGCGGGGGCGGAAGGGGGTGTGGCGAAATTTGGACACGAAACGGTCAAGGTCAGATATCACAGGAGTGTGGATACCAAATTTGGTTGCTCTGGCTTTTATAGGTTCTGAGATCCTTGAACTCATATTTTGCAATTGGCAAAGCCGACCATGAAACCTGTGTGTTAGAGAGAGACAGAGCGAGAAAGAATGAAATTGTTTTCTTGATTCTGGCTATAATAATTATACGATCTGGTTGAGATTTTACACTCTAGAACATATAGTCATCTTCTACGATTCTGCGTTTTTGGTTTTATCGTATCTTTAAAAATGTGGATGCCACAGATTTTCGTCCTTTGTGGGGGCGGAAGTGGGCGGGGCAAAGTTTTGAAATAATTTTGTAGCAGTGACATATCACAGATGTCTGGATCCAAAACATCGTTGCTCTAGCTCTTATAGTCTTTGAGCACTAGGCGCTGAAGGGGACGGACGGACGGACGGACAGACGGACAGACAGACAGGGCTCAATCGACTCGGCTATTGATGCTGATCAAGAATATATATACTTTATGGGGTCGGAAACGATTCCTTCTGGACGTTACACACATCCACTTTTACCACAAATCTAATATACCCCAATACTCATTTTGAGTATCGGGTATAACAACATTGTCCTAGTAAGAACGGACTTTCAAGTTCCAAGGGAGCACTCGGATACTCCATTCAGCACCATCATCCCTCACAGAGACGAATGGCTCGAGGGACTTCCAGGCCCAGACGGGGCCATAGGCATCTTCACGGATGGCTCAAAGCTGGACGGCAGGGTCGGAGAAGGGATCTACTCTGCACAGCTAAGCATAAGGCAATCTTTCAGGCTTCCGGATCCCTGTAGTGTCTTTCAAGTGGAAGTTACAGCAATCAAGGAGGCTCTGTACTGCCTTCACACGGTTACCGCCACGGCAACCAACATAACATCTACAGCGATAGCCAAGCTGCGATCAGATCAGTCAACGCGATCTCCTCGAGCTCGGCTACTGCGGCGAACTGCCGCAGATCTCTTCACGAGATGGCTCAGCAATTTGCTATCAGCCTTATATGGGTCTCGCGCCACCAGGACATCGCGGGCAACTGCAGAGCGGACGAGCTCTCCAAGATAAGGAGGATATTTGTATGCCTATGGCCACCTGCAAGCTCATCATAAAAGAGCAGTAAAAGCGACTGGCAGACGAAAAGTGACAAGTAGGGCCATGTTGTCGCACAGCTCGGCAAACATGGCCGACCATCGATAAAAAGCGCACCTCAGAGCTCTGCAAACTAGGCAGGGAAAGGTGCAGCGCAGTCATACGTTCCCTCACAGGACATTGGCTACCGGCATAATTTCGAATGAATTTATGATGTCAGCCAGTTACTCCTAAAAACCTTCGTACTTGTTTGGCTGAACGAGGTGTAGGGAATTCCCGAATGGCGGACTCTTTTTCTGGATCGGCTTTAATAGTTTCATCCCCAATGACATGGCCAAGGTATCTGACTTCCCTCAAACAAAATTTGCTTTTTTCGACAATAATTGTCAACCCAGCTTGTTTTAACCGAGATGCCAACTCGGATAGCACACGCACATGGATTTCGAAGATAGAAGATACAACGAGCAAATCATCCAGATAGACCAACACTTCATGGCGCAACTGAGAGGGTATAACTTTATACATTAATTTACACATGGTTTGTGGAGCGTTGGTTAGCCCAAATGGCATCACTGTGTATTGATACAGGGGTTTCCCCGGGACGGTGAATGCGGTCTTTTCGCGAGCGTCTGAGGTCAATGGGATCTGCCAATACGAATCCTTTAGATCGATGCTGGAAATAAATTCAGCTTTTGGTAGTCGGCTTTAGATTCCATCGATCAACGGCATCGGATGTGCGCTCTTCACTGTGACTTCGTTGACCTTCCGGCTATCGAGACATATTTTCACCTTACCAGGTTTCCTCACAAGAACGACTGGTGATGAGCTATCATTCTATCTACTTCCTCAAACATGACATTTTTGAAGGCAGGAGATACCGAATAGTGCCGCTGTTTAATTGGCTTTGCATCCCCTATATCGATATCGTGACTTATCCAGCTGGTTAGACCTAGACCTTCTCCGCCGAATGACGGGATATTTTGGATAGCCTCTGACAACATGGCCTGTTGCGAAACAGTTAGGCTTATATGCATATGGTCATCCTTATATAAGGCAGCAACTTCGGGCTTGGCATTCTTGGTTACTGCTCCTGGAGGTAACAATTTAAATGCAGACCAAAAGTCAATGCCAAGGTATAACTCTTGAGAGAGTGATGGTACTAAATACAAGGTTATGGGCTTGGGGCGGAAGTAGGCGGGGCGAAGTTTTTAAATATTCTTGTAGCAGTGACATATCACAGAAGTCTGGATCCAAAACATCGTTGCTCTAGCTCTTATAGTCTTTGAGCACTAGGCGCTAATAGGGTCGGACAGACGGACGGACGGACAGACAGATAGGGCTCAATCGACTCGTCTATTGAGGCTGATCAAGAATATATATATTTTATGGGGTCGGAAACGATTCCTTCTGGACGTAACACACTTCCACATTTACCACAAATCTAATATACCCCAATAATCTTTTTGAGTATCGGGTATAATTAAAAACATTCGGCTATTGGGAAAATACCATCAGTAATACTTTTCGGAGTTCAGCAAACAGGATATGATATTGACGCTTTAACGGAATTATATTAATGTAATATTTTATAATTTGTAATACAAATCAAACAAATAACAGCTTTTATTTTATTTCCCGCGCCCTAGTGTACCATACCCCCACCTCCTGCCCATTTTTCATTTATTTTGTGGCGGTAGGTCAGTTAATCAAAAGACCCAAAACAAGAACCAAACCTTAATTTCAGTTCTAGCGGCCAGCAATACTAGAACCATAGATTCAAATATGCTGGAGGCACAACAGAAAACAGAAATTAGCATCAGCATCAGATCTCTGATAACGAAAAAAGCATACAAGCACATATTTTTGTCGAAACATATTGCGTGTGTACTAACATATGCAAAGATGTTCTCTCTGCGCTCTCTCATGATGACGCGTCAGCACCCGAACGCCAGAGCCGAAGTCTCTGGGGTATTCGAACTGATGTGATATTCCTTCTTCGATCGACAAGAAAAAGGAACAGACGTAAAATTAAGAAATTAATAAAACTAAAACCAAGTACTGCGCCACACCATATACATATAGTTTGGTTAGAAAACAAGTTGTCAGAAAAACTTTTTTTTATTTTGATAACACTGCAACAGCTAATAAAACTTTTCATATTTTGGAAACAAATTTTCTAAATTTTGATACAAATGTGTCTACCGCATATCGCAGATTACTTTTCAGCAAAACGTTAACTCGAAGCACACGGCCAAAATCGTGAAAATTCGTCTTCACTTAATGCAGTGGCCTGCTCAAAGCCCAGATCTACATCTCATTGAAAATCGATTACCTCTGCTTAAAAAATATTGGCAAGTATGGTAAGTTTGCACTGAAGCGATTGGATGAGATTTGGGAGCGCGAGCAGACGGAGTGTCGCATGATACCTGGCGAGCACATACTAAATTTAGTCGAGCGTATGCCCAAAAGTACTTAGAGTGTGATAAAAGCAAAATATTAAAAAATATCATTAATTAAATAAGTCCAAACGTGCAAAAATGGATACTTCGACTTTTTTTGAAAATGCTAAAAACTTGTAAAAAAAACCGATGTCTTTTAATTGTAATTTTTGTTTTATTTCATTTTTATATAATTAAAGAATATATACAAAATAGAATTATTGTTTCACTTCATTTTTAAATACCTAAAAAATATATAAAAATAGTTTTTGAAGATTTTACAGGCATGTAGGTTAGGTTAGGTTGAGGCGGCTGCCGGGCTCGCTCGGAACCCGTCACACTTAGGCCGGTTTCGGCCCGTTGTGATACCGCATAGGATCATTTCCTTCCCGCGTTGTGAGACTTCCTGTCAGCAATTATCCCATCCAGATGCTCTCACCAAGTTCGCTATCCTCCTGGGACAAAGTTTGGACATCTCTGAGATGTCGTGTAGAAAGGCTGAGCCCAGGTGCTGTAGCCTTCTTCTGCTGAGAGCTGGGCAGGAGCAGAACAGATGTTCCACTGTCTCCTCCTCTTCCTCGTCTCTACAGCTGCGACAAAAATCGTTATGTGGGGCCCCCAGCCTGTTAGCGTGGGTGCCTATTAGCCAGTGGCCCGTGAGGGAACGTGTGACTACGCTGCACCTTTTCCTGCTTAACTTGAGGAGCTCGGAGGTGCGCTTCATGTCCATGGTCGGCCATGTTTGCCGAGTTGTGCGACATCGTGGCACTGTTTGCCACATATCGTTTTTTAGTCGCTTGTATTGCTCCCTTATAATGAGCTTACAGGTGGCCATTGGCATACAGATATCCTCCTTGTCTTGGAGAAGGGGGATTGTAGTGCCTGATCTGGCCAGCTCGTCCGCTATACAGTTGCCCTCGATGTCCCGGTGGCCCGGGACCCAAATCAGGCTAATGGCAAATTGCTGAGCCATCTCGTGCAGAGATTTGCGGCAGTCTGCCACGGTGGCCGAGTTCGAGGAAATCGCGCTTAGCGATTTGATCGCAGCCTGGCTGTCGCTATAAATGTTTAGCTTGGTTGCCGTGACGGCAGCCGCTTGTAGGCAGTCTAGAGCCTCCCTGATTGCTATGACTTCCGCTTAAAAGACACTGCAATGATCTGGGAGTCTGAAGGAATGCCTTATGTTTAGCTGTTAAGAGTAGATTCCCCCTCCGACTCTGTCGTCCAGCTTTGATCCATCTGTGAAGATGTTTATGGCCCCATCTGGGCCTGGGAGTCCCTCGAGCCATTCGTCTCTGTGAGGGATGATTGTGTCGAAGGGAGTGTCTGTGTACTCTCTTGGAACTTGGTAGTCTGTTTTTGAGGGGACGGTACTGCTATTATTTAATATGGCTGAGTGACCTATGCACTGTGTCACCCATTGATCTGAGTCTCTTAGACGTATTGCTGCTGCTTCTGCCCGTTCCTTTCCTGCGAGGTCAAGGCTCTGTAGGCATAGGATGGCATTTAGCGCATCATTTGGGGTGGTGCGAAGAGCTCCGCTGATGCATAGGGCGGCAGTCCGCTGGACTTTGCCCAGTTGCTTGGTGATCGCCCTTTTTGATAGGGCCGGCCACCACACCGTAACTCCGTAGAGTAGTATTGGTCTAACTATAGCTTGATATATCCATTGGACTATGCTTGGGAACATACCCCATCTTAGCCCAATAGCTTTTTTGCATGTGTAGAGTGCAGTCATTGCCTTCTTCACTCTGTCTTTGACATTCAGGTTCCAGCTAAGCTTCTTGTCAATTACCAACGCTAAGTAACTGGCACTGTCGCTAAAGGAGAGCCTGCATCCTTGTAGTATTGGAGGGTTGAGGGGCGGGACCTTGTATTTATTTGTGAATAGTACGAGTTCCGTTTTTGAGGGATTTACTCCCAGACCGCGCGATTCTGTCCAATCCGACAGTTGCGCTAGCTTTGTGGACATTAAGTCGCACAGTGTTTGGGGGTATTTCCCCGAGAAGATAATCGCAGCGTCGTCCGCATAGGCCACGACTTTGCAGCCCCCCCTTCTAGGTCACATAGAATCTTGTTGACTGCTATGTTCCACAGAAGAGGAGACAGGACACCACCTTGCGGGGTGCCTCTGTTGACATACCTTGACTGGGCGGACGATCCCATCGATGATGTCACCGTCCTGCATGTGAGCAATTGATCAATGAGCATCACCAAGTGACGGTCCACCCCCAGGTCAGTCAGGGCTTCTGTAATGGCGCCCGGTACTAGGTTGTTGAAAGCTCCCTCAATATCGAGAAAGGCTATGAGTGAGTACTCTTTGTGATGCAGAGATTTCTCTACCGCTGAGATCACTTCATGAAGAGCCGTTTCCGTGGATTTTCCTTTCCGGTAGGCATGCTGTGCGCCTGGCAGCAACTGAGGGTGTATAGTTGTCCTCAGTTGCAGCCCGACGAGTCTCTCAAAGGTTTTGAGGAGGAAGGACGATAGGCTGATTGGTTTAAAGTCTTTTGCAGCTGAGTGCGAGGCTTTCCCAGCTTTGGGAATGAAGACTATCTTTGCCTTAAGCCATGTTCGCGGGATTGTACCCACAGCCAGTATCTTCCTGAAGATACCTTGTAGCCAGTTGATGGCCGTATCCCCGGCCTTCTGAAGTTGGGCCGGGATTACCTGGTCTGGGCCTGGCGATTTAAACGGGTTGAAGCTGTTTATTGCCCAGCTTATGTTACGTTTTGTGAGGATGTGATCCATCGAGGTTACCGGTCCCTCTCCTGGAAGATGTGCCGTCTCGATGGTTGTGCACCCTGGAAAATGTGTGTCTAGTAGAATCTGCAGGGACTCCTCACTGGAGTTAGTCCACGTGCCGTCATTCCTTTTAAGATACCCTACCGAGGGGTTAGTTTTTGAGAGAATCTTGCGAAGCCTTGCGGCCTCTGACGTTTCCTCAATTTCCGAGCCAAATTTTTGCCAAGAGGCCCTTTTTGCTTTCCTTGTTTCCTTTTTATATAGTGACAGACTGATTTTGTAGTCTGCCCAGTGGCTCTCCTCGTTCGCGCTTTTGGCCCTGTTGAAGAGGGTCCTGCAGCTTTTACGAAGGATGTCTATTTGTTTTGACCACCAGGGGGGTTTCTTTTTCCCCCTAGGTTTGCTAGAGGGGCATGCTGCCGCGAAGGCTTTGTTGCATGCCTCTGTGAACCTGTTCACTAGGCGATCTAGGTCGTCTTTTGTGTCAGGGCATGATGGTGCCTTGGAGGGGAGTAAGTCCTCCAGGGCTGAGCTATATTTTTCCCAGTTGGCTTTCCTGGGATTAATATAGTCCTTAGGTTTCGGACACTCGAGGGATAGTGTGGTCTCGATGTATCTGTGGTCAGAGAAAGAGTGGTCATCAAGGACTTGCCAACTCTTGACTATGTCTAAAAGGTTGGAAGACACTAGGGTGATGTCAATAACCTCCTGTCGATTTTTAATTAATTAATTGCCCCGATTACAAATAAATAGATTTGAGTTAAGGATGAAGCTGAAAAGTGACTCACCCCTTACATTTGTGTTCGAGCTCCCCCATTGAGTGTGGTGAGCGTTGGCATCGCAACCTATTAATAGGTCTATGTCCGACCTCTCGCTGTCGCTGGCTAGTTTGCGAACAAGGTCGTTGGGAGGATCGTTTCCCTCATGGGCCATGTAGGACGACATCAGCCTTAGATGTGTCCCTTTCAGCTCTAGGCTTGCCGCCGTGTTGTCGCTATCGCTATAATTATGGAGCAGAAAGATATAAAAGTGCTTTCTGGCGAGAATGCAGGTGCG
The DNA here is from genome assembly GCF_003369915.1 of Drosophila miranda. NCBI lineage: Eukaryota > Metazoa > Arthropoda > Insecta > Diptera > Drosophilidae > Drosophila > Drosophila miranda. The sequence continues at coordinate 42,190,384 of NC_046674.1, forward strand.
GGTTTTACCTTCATGTTGAGCTACAATTATCTTGTACTCCTTCGACCCTAGTCCACAAACCTTGTCTCCCACTATCCAAGGTTCCTGAATCTGCTCCGCTCTCTTCGAGGCGGAGTATAAGAGCAGCGGATGCTGCTTTACAGTGGTGGAAATTGATCTGAAGGAGCCTCAAGGACATCCTTAGTGTTCTCCACCACTGTAATGTCGGCATCCGGATCGTCCTCGACTTCCTCGTGGCAACACATCGCCTCGAAGTCGCATCTCAGCGTGCCATCGGTGGAGTAGCCCTCTGGGTCTATCTCTGTGTGATCGTCGGGTGCTTCGATCTCCGAGGCAGCGTCCTGCTCGACTGGCTTGTTGACAGGACGCGCCTCGGCCGCCGCATCCGACTTGTAGACCTTTACGGTCACAGAGCTGAACCCAAAATTGAGCTCGCCTTTGGCAGCCTCAATCGGGGCCAGCGACTCTTTGTTGAGGACGACCACCGCCTGGTTTGTGGGGCCCTATGTCGTCTCAACTTTGACCACCTTCCAATCCGCTGTTGGGAGGTGGGGGTTGCATCTTTGCAACATTTTTAGGATGCGCTCCTTCATGGAGGCGGGCACCCAGACTCTCGCCCTTGGTCTACTGGGCACTTCGCTCCAGTCTACAGAGACGAGCTTCGCCCCTGGGTAGACTTCCCCGACTTGCGCTACCGCTGCTTTGTACAGCTGTACGGAGCGCTCGTCTTCACAGGCTACGATTTTTATGCAGCCCTGGTACCAGCTCATGTCTTTGCAGACGGGGGGGGGTCCAGGCTGCTTTTCCAGCAGCTCGAAGCAGCGGTCGGCCAGTGCCGCTTCCACCCACTTCCACTGGTTTCTAGGTATCCGGGAGTCCGCGCTGCCTTTGTCCAGGACGCCAATCAGCGTCCTTTCTCTGGCAATCTGCGCGAATGATGTGTTAGGCAGCACTCTGGAGCGCTTTGGTGTCGGCCCCGGAGTCTCTTGCGAGCGCTGCCTTTTTGGCTGAGGGGCTTCCTTCTTCGGTGCTTCCTTGCCAAAGTTCGGCAGCACCTTCGAGGCCCACTCAACCTTCTTTATCCATTTGTCCGTCGGGCTGGACATCTGGCTTGCGTTCTGCCGACGGAGTATATTGCCAGCACTCCTTCTATCGGCATATGTAAAAGATTTGGCTTGGACACTAGTAGTTGGTGACTCATCCCCCGCCACTTTACCAGCAGGCAGAGCAGCCGCAGGATTGCATAGCCACTCTGCCAAGGTATCGGTTTTGGGAGCCAATTCACCACCCACCCCGACACCGGGATGGGACCCCTTTGAGCTCTCCCTAGCATCTTCCGCCGCGCAGGTTTTCCCTGCTGATTTGCGGGTCGGGCCAGGCCTTTGGGCCGCTGCCTTCCCCTGTTTGGGATTGCTCCCTGTTGGCATTTGGGGAGTGCCAGACTCATTTTTTTTGTTTTTTAAATTCTTCCATTCTTTCCCACGAGCTGCAGAGAAGGGGTACGGTCCGTCCGGGCAGAGATCCACGTTGCCCGGATAAGGCATACTTAGAACAGGGGGCTGCCAAGTCCCTGAGCTCTCCGTTAACGACTGGGCTAGTTTTATATACCGGGCCCCCAGCCAGGCTGACTCTCGGCACGGGTCGCATAACACTCTTAGTCCGGCCCTGTGTGAGCTAAATGTGGGGGGTTGGGATGTGGGTAGGTAGTGTGTAGGGATAGGGGAGTGTGTGAGCTACTTATACGAGGCGGCACCACAAGCGCATCGTCAGTGTTGCTACTTCGCGAACACCCGCTGGCTGTCCGGGGCTGCTTATTTTCGGTACTCTCCCTAGGGATGTCCGATTATTCGCAGCTGACCTACCTATATGACCTGTATATAGGTAGGTCGTTCGCTATCCGCAACCTGCGACCCGTCCGGTGGCCTCAGCTAGGCCCCCTTTGAGCCACCTCACGAGCTCATCAGACCAGATACAGGCAAAAAAAAAAAAAAAACAAAAACTCGTTAGAGACCTAACAAAATTTTACAAAACAATAAAATAAAAGTAAGCGTATTAACATTGGCCAATCTTAAAGGAAAATGATTCATTGATCGGATAATATTATTTGTATTAGAAAAATCACAATGAAAATGCTCTTATAACAGCAGTAAAATTAAATTTTATTTCTGTGCTAATACTTAAGTTCGGCACTATGTGTGGGAATTTAATATTTATATGTATTTCTGGACGTTGATATGCAATGACTACATCTTACAAGTGGCGATGCAATTACTGCATCATCAAGTGGCCCATGTGACACCAGCAAAAGGCTGTCACGCGCGGATCCCAGGCAAAACGCAGCCCAGCTCCAGCCCAACCAACCGCCCAACATGCAGGAAAAAAAACTCTTAGACTAATATGCGAGGAAAATTAGAACTAAACCTACTAGGAGAACTAAACAGGCATTAAAAATACCAATACAATTACTAATTACGAGAAAGGTATGTGAGTATTAGTAATTTATTAAGAGGAAGGGAATTAGTTGTGGATATAATATGGTAGAGGGAATTATAATCCGAGCATAAGACCCTAAACGGTTCATGCAAGGAATAATTCGATCTACAAAGTGGAGGGAACATCGGTACACAATTTATAGTAAGTCTAATAGGAATCATGAAGTTTATGCGGCGCAACAGATCAGGGCGGTCTATGTCACTCCTGTCACAACAATCATTTTTCTACGGTTAACTAAGGATGGGAGGCTTACTAATAGCAGTCTACTAGAGTAAGATGGGAGTCTCACACCCACATCCCAGTTAAGGCCCCGCAGCGCAAAGTGTAAAAAGTTTTTCTAGACTGATTCTATACGGTCCTAGTATACTTTGTACTGAGAGCACCATACACATATGATACACAGATGATAGTTTTTTTCACGCATAAATGTAAATTTGTCTATATTGTATGCGCTATGTGCAATTAATTTTTAAAATCGATAGCACATTAGAAACCGTTTTTAAATTGAAAGAATCTTACGATTTTTGAAAACAGGTCACGAAATTTTTCGATTTGTTAATTGATTTTAAACTTTTTGCGGTTTGCGATAACCGGAGCATAGCTGTATATCTTAGCAAGCAAGTAAATTGGGGATATTTATAGTAGGCTATGGGACCTACATAACTTTTTAATGTTTCTAAAAAACGCTTGGTACATATATCATTTCAAGTAATACATATAATTTATACATTAGAACACAGAACAAGTCTTAAAATATTTCATACGCAAAATAAAATAATTTTAATCAGCTATATAATGCTGCGAATTCCAGGAATGCCGCTGCTTCCGGGCACGCTTTTTCGTGACGTAAGTAAATCCATCCTTAACCAACTCACTGAGATAAAACCACCCCACAACTTTTTTCTAAATATTAGGTTTCTAAGGGCCATTACCCCAAGCCACAGTCGTTGCTGAACATCCAGGGTCTCAGCATGCTTAATGATCGTCAGCAACCCGCACCAATTGATCCCAATGGCGACGTAATAGACATTAGCTGCCCACCGGTCGGCGCATCTTCCATCTATCCACCCCGTTCCGGTCCACGCATGCCACCCTGGTTGGCCTACGACAAGAAAGTTCTCTGCTTTAGTGCCTATTTCAAACAAACTTTGCAGGAGGTCTACCATGCACCTTACTTGGTTCGAAAAGTTAAGATATATTTCTATCTAGAAGACGGCACTTTAGAGATTTATGAGCCTCGAGTAGATAATTCCGGCATAGTTCAGGGTTGCCTGGTCCATCGTCAGCGTGTTCAAAAGACGCCGCCCTGTGACAATGAGTTTATGTCTCTTAATGATTTGAATATCGACATGACTGTACAGATTTTCGATCGGCAATATCATATTATAGACTGCGATCAGTTCACTCGTGACTTTCTAAACAGACGCGGCATCACCGTTCCGGATTCAATGAAATTCCCTTGGTAAAAAATGTTCTATAGAAATGTATTTGTATCTACATTAATCTCATCCGTAATTAACTTTTTTCTTTACTTTGAACATCATTTACAGCGATCCAACTAATTCCGTGGGTAATCGTGAACATTTAGGCGCTGTCAACCCGATTGAAAAAAAACATGCTTTTGCGCAATTTTTAAAGTATGATCGACAAATACTCAAATTTCAGGCGTACTGGGATGATCGAACGGAGTTTGGGGACGTTCGCAAGTTAGAAATCTGCTACTACTTGGCCGACGATACCATCGAAATCAAGGAAGCACATATCCGCAATTCCGGTCGCGACGGACCAACCGTATTTCTGAAACGAGCGCGTCTGGCACGGGTGAGTAAAAATATATTAAATTATTGTTAAATTGTCTGTTCATCAATTAAATATTTTTAATTATAGGAGTTTAACGGACTGTTATTGCCAGGACAGATGACGCCGATAACACTACTTAATGTTTTAGGAACTAATATGCGCAACGTACGTTACTGTGTTGACCCTCTAAACACAGGCAACCAGGATATTATGTATTATAGCGAACGGGATCTGCAAATTGGCAGTGTGATAAATGTCTATGGTCGGGCTGTGATCATTACCGAACTGGACCCTTTTACTCAGCAATATTATCGCCAACGCTATGGTGTACAAGATTTCACACCACTAGCTATTCCTACAAGATCGGACGACTGTACTGACTACCGCCAAAAAGAGCGTGTTCTTCCACCATATAATGGCTGGGGAAGCTACGAAGACTCGGTCGGAAATTGCTTATCTGTGGAGCCGAAACCGCCAAAGACTGACTTTAAAAAGTTTATTAAGTTTGATCGCTATGTATTGCGGTTTGGTGCCAAGATGCTTTCCACTATCAAGGAAAATTGTGAACGCATCTTTGTGATAAGCTACTACCTGAGTGACGATACATTACAGATACAAGAAGTGGCCGTACGTAACTCTGGTTTCCTCGGAGGCGAGTTTATGAAACGCACTCGCATAGAATTGCCCGGACAAGAGAAATTCTCTTATAAGCAACCACAATACTATATGCCCTGGAACTTTTTCATCGGGTCCACCATGTCCCTGAAAGACTTTATATTTCATTTGGTATCTGCAGACGAGTATACCCTTATGTTTATGGAGCACCATCCAGAGCAGTTTATCCACGCAAACCTATCCGCCATTATGCAGAAAATCCGCTCTGCGCTTCAAAACCGTATGTCTGAGTTTGCGGGAACCTGCGTGCCAGATTGTTACAATTTGGAAAACAAGCGCGACGTATTTGTATCTTTCGAAAGCTTCAAGGGAGCATTAATCGGAGTATTGGGCAAAGTAATCAGCGACCACGAAATCATTACGCTCTGTCGACATTTTTCAGCAGAACAAACTTCTACAAGTGGTTGCTCTAGGGTTAATGTACGGGCAGCAGCACATCTAGAGTTAAAGCGTGCATTGTGGAACGCTCGCGACGACATGATGGAACATTTCCATCACATCAATCCTACCAACCAACCATTCTTGCCTGAATCAAAAGTTCGCTCCACACTTCGCGGCTGTCGTCTTCCCTTTTCACTGGAATTGATTGACAATATTTTATTAATTCTAAATCGCAATGAGTGTAACGAGATTGAGATCTGTGATCTAATGAACTTTATCGATGTGTCCTGTAGCAAAGGCTGTGACATGCCACCTGTAAACCATGCTTTTGAGCTGTGCCCCAAGATTCCATTCCAGCACAAAGGCCGATTAGTGAACTTATCCTGTTTTCTGAGTAAATTAAACCTACCACTGAATTTATCATCTGGAAACGAGAGTGGAAAAGACATGATGGGCGGTGCCAGAATATTGCCTCCATCGGCAACTGAAGAGCTCCAGCTACATAATGACAAAAAACAAAATGACCAAAATAACATGGATGTAAAAATCTAGTTCGGACTAAGCCTATGTGATATTTGGACAGTTTATTTTGTTATTTTTCATATAAGGCTACAGTTTTTATGGGTACAAATTTGTTGTATAATATGCCATGAGCTACTTTATTTTTAAATATATTTATATTCTTGGTAGGAAGACTTCAAAGGAACTTGTATTAAAATTTAAAAAAAAAATGTTGTGTGATATTACTTTTATATATAAGTACATATATGGAATTGTACATGTTCAAATTAATCACAGAAATAAGATTTGACCGAACGGCAAAAAACTGTTAAGCAGGCCTTTGAAGCTGTGCCTCGAAAGATCACTCTTATATCTTCTTATCCAAGTGCTTTCTAGTTATTCAGTGCATTGAATCCCAGCGAGGCATCGTAAAGAGTGAGAGGTAAAAGCATTAACAATAAAACCATGTACACGAAGTTCGGAAGTGGCTGGTGCTTCCTTGCCAAAGTTCGGCAGCACCTTCGAGGCCCACTCAACCTTCTTTATCCATTTGTCCGTCGGGCTGGACATCTGGCTTGCGTTCTGCCGACGGAGTATATTGCCAGCACTCCTTCTATCGGCATATGTAAAAGATTTGGCTTGGACACTAGTAGATGGTGACTCATCACCCGCCACTTTACCAGCAGGCAGAGCAGCCGCAGGATTGCATAGCCACTCTGCCAAGGTATCGGTTTTGGGAGCCAATTCACCACCCACCCCGACACCGGGATGGGACCCCTTTGAGCTCTCCCTAGCATCTTCCGCCGCGCAGGTTTTCCCTGCTGATTTGCGGGTCGGGCCAGGCCTTTGGGCCGCTGCCTTCCCCTGTTTGGGATTGCTCCCTGTTGGCATTTGGGGAGTGCCAGACTCATTTTTTTTGTTTTTTAAATTCTTCCATTCTTTCCCACGAGCTGCAGAGAAGGGGTACGGTCCGTCCGGGCAGAGATCCACGTTGCCCGGATAAGGCATACTTAGAACAGGGGGCTGCCAAGTCCCTGAGCTCTCCGTTAACGACTGGGCTAGTTTTATATACCGGGCCCCCAGCCAGGCTGACTCTCGGCACGGGTCGCATAACACTCTTAGTCCGGCCCTGTGTGAGCTAAATGTGGGGGGTTGGGATGTGGGTAGGTAGTGTGTAGGGATAGGGGAGTGTGTGAGCTACTTATACGAGGCGGCACCACAAGCGCATCGTCAGTGTTGCTACTTCGCGAACACCCGCTGGCTGTCCGGGGCTGCTTATTTTCGGTACTCTCCCTAGGGATGTCCGATTATTCGCAGCTGACCTACCTATATGACCTGTATATAGGTAGGTCGTTCGCTATCCGCAACCTGCGACCCGTCCGGTGGCCTCAGCTAGGCCCCCTTTGAGCCACCTCACGAGCTCATCAGACCAGATACAGGCAAAAAAAAAAAAAAAACAAAAACTCGTTAGAGACCTAACAAAATTTTACAAAACAATAAAATAAAAGTAAGCGTATTAACATTGGCCAATCTTAAAGGAAAATGATTCATTGATCGGATAATATTATTTGTATTAGAAAAATCACAATGAAAATGCTCTTATAACAGCAGTAAAATTAAATTTTATTTCTGTGCTAATACTTAAGTTCGGCACTATGTGTGGGAATTTAATATTTATATGTATTTCTGGACGTTGATATGCAATGACTACATCTTACAAGTGGCGATGCAATTACTGCATCATCAAGTGGCCCATGTGACACCAGCAAAAGGCTGTCACGCGCGGATCCCAGGCAAAACGCAGCCCAGCTCCAGCCCAACCAACCGCCCAACATGCAGGAAAAAAAACTCTTAGACTAATATGCGAGGAAAATTAGAACTAAACCTACTAGGAGAACTAAACAGGCATTAAAAATACCAATACAATTACTAATTACGAGAAAGGTATGTGAGTATTAGTAATTTATTAAGAGGAAGGGAATTAGTTGTGGATATAATATGGTAGAGGGAATTATAATCCGAGCATAAGACCCTAAACGGTTCATGCAAGGAATAATTCGATCTACAAAGTGGAGGGAACATCGGTACACAATTTATAGTAAGTCTAATAGGAATCATGAAGTTTATGCGGCGCAACAGATCAGGGCGGTCTATGTCACTCCTGTCACAACAATCATTTTTCTACGGTTAACTAAGGATGGGAGGCTTACTAATAGCAGTCTACTAGAGTAAGATGGGAGTCTCACACCCACATCCCAGTTAAGGCCCCGCAGCGCAAAGTGTAAAAAGTTTTTCTAGACTGATTCTATACGGTCCTAGTATACTTTGTACTGAGAGCACCATACACATATGATACACAGATGATAGTTTTTTTCACGCATAAATGTAAATTTGTCTATATTGTATGCGCTATGTGCAATTAATTTTTAAAATCGATAGCACATTAGAAACCGTTTTTAAATTGAAAGAATCTTACGATTTTTGAAAACAGGTCACGAAATTTTTCGATTTGTTAATTGATTTTAAACTTTTTGCGGTTTGCGATAACCGGAGCATAGCTGTATATCTTAGCAAGCAAGTAAATTGGGGATATTTATAGTAGGCTATGGGACCTACATAACTTTTTAATGTTTCTAAAAAACGCTTGGTACATATATCATTTCAAGTAATACATATAATTTATACATTAGAACACAGAACAAGTCTTAAAATATTTCATACGCAAAATAAAATAATTTTAATCAGCTATATAATGCTGCGAATTCCAGGAATGCCGCTGCTTCCGGGCACGCTTTTTCGTGACGTAAGTAAATCCATCCTTAACCAACTCACTGAGATAAAACCACCCCACAACTTTTTTCTAAATATTAGGTTTCTAAGGGCCATTACCCCAAGCCACAGTCGTTGCTGAACATCCAGGGTCTCAGCATGCTTAATGATCGTCAGCAACCCGCACCAATTGATCCCAATGGCGACGTAATAGACATTAGCTGCCCACCGGTCGGCGCATCTTCCATCTATCCACCCCGTTCCGGTCCACGCATGCCACCCTGGTTGGCCTACGACAAGAAAGTTCTCTGCTTTAGTGCCTATTTCAAACAAACTTTGCAGGAGGTCTACCATGCACCTTACTTGGTTCGAAAAGTTAAGATATATTTCTATCTAGAAGACGGCACTTTAGAGATTTATGAGCCTCGAGTAGATAATTCCGGCATAGTTCAGGGTTGCCTGGTCCATCGTCAGCGTGTTCAAAAGACGCCGCCCTGTGACAATGAGTTTATGTCTCTTAATGATTTGAATATCGACATGACTGTACAGATTTTCGATCGGCAATATCATATTATAGACTGCGATCAGTTCACTCGTGACTTTCTAAACAGACGCGGCATCACCGTTCCGGATTCAATGAAATTCCCTTGGTAAAAAATGTTCTATAGAAATGTATTTGTATCTACATTAATCTCATCCGTAATTAACTTTTTTCTTTACTTTGAACATCATTTACAGCGATCCAACTAATTCCGTGGGTAATCGTGAACATTTAGGCGCTGTCAACCCGATTGAAAAAAAACATGCTTTTGCGCAATTTTTAAAGTATGATCGACAAATACTCAAATTTCAGGCGTACTGGGATGATCGAACGGAGTTTGGGGACGTTCGCAAGTTAGAAATCTGCTACTACTTGGCCGACGATACCATCGAAATCAAGGAAGCACATATCCGCAATTCCGGTCGCGACGGACCAACCGTATTTCTGAAACGAGCGCGTCTGGCACGGGTGAGTAAAAATATATTAAATTATTGTTAAATTGTCTGTTCATCAATTAAATATTTTTAATTATAGGAGTTTAACGGACTGTTATTGCCAGGACAGATGACGCCGATAACACTACTTAATGTTTTAGGAACTAATATGCGCAACGTACGTTACTGTGTTGACCCTCTAAACACAGGCAACCAGGATATTATGTATTATAGCGAACGGGATCTGCAAATTGGCAGTGTGATAAATGTCTATGGTCGGGCTGTGATCATTACCGAACTGGACCCTTTTACTCAGCAATATTATCGCCAACGCTATGGTGTACAAGATTTCACACCACTAGCTATTCCTACAAGATCGGACGACTGTACTGACTACCGCCAAAAAGAGCGTGTTCTTCCACCATATAATGGCTGGGGAAGCTACGAAGACTCGGTCGGAAATTGCTTATCTGTGGAGCCGAAACCGCCAAAGACTGACTTTAAAAAGTTTATTAAGTTTGATCGCTATGTATTGCGGTTTGGTGCCAAGATGCTTTCCACTATCAAGGAAAATTGTGAACGCATCTTTGTGATAAGCTACTACCTGAGTGACGATACATTACAGATACAAGAAGTGGCCGTACGTAACTCTGGTTTCCTCGGAGGCGAGTTTATGAAACGCACTCGCATAGAATTGCCCGGACAAGAGAAATTCTCTTATAAGCAACCACAATACTATATGCCCTGGAACTTTTTCATCGGGTCCACCATGTCCCTGAAAGACTTTATATTTCATTTGGTATCTGCAGACGAGTATACCCTTATGTTTATGGAGCACCATCCAGAGCAGTTTATCCACGCAAACCTATCCGCCATTATGCAGAAAATCCGCTCTGCGCTTCAAAACCGTATGTCTGAGTTTGCGGGAACCTGCGTGCCAGATTGTTACAATTTGGAAAACAAGCGCGACGTATTTGTATCTTTCGAAAGCTTCAAGGGAGCATTAATCGGAGTATTGGGCAAAGTAATCAGCGACCACGAAATCATTACGCTCTGTCGACATTTTTCAGCAGAACAAACTTCTACAAGTGGTTGCTCTAGGGTTAATGTACGGGCAGCAGCACATCTAGAGTTAAAGCGTGCATTGTGGAACGCTCGCGACGACATGATGGAACATTTCCATCACATCAATCCTACCAACCAACCATTCTTGCCTGAATCAAAAGTTCGCTCCACACTTCGCGGCTGTCGTCTTCCCTTTTCACTGGAATTGATTGACAATATTTTATTAATTCTAAATCGCAATGAGTGTAACGAGATTGAGATCTGTGATCTAATGAACTTTATCGATGTGTCCTGTAGCAAAGGCTGTGACATGCCACCTGTAAACCATGCTTTTGAGCTGTGCCCCAAGATTCCATTCCAGCACAAAGGCCGATTAGTGAACTTATCCTGTTTTCTGAGTAAATTAAACCTACCACTGAATTTATCATCTGGAAACGAGAGTGGAAAAGACATGATGGGCGGTGCCAGAATATTGCCTCCATCGGCAACTGAAGAACTCCAGCTACATAATGACAAAAAACAAAATGACCAAAATAACATGGATGTAAAAATCTAGTTCGGACTAAGCCTATGTGATATTTGGACAGTTTATTTTGTTATTTTTCATATAAGGCTACAGTTTTTATGGGTACAAATTTGTTGTATAATATGCCATGAGCTACTTTATTTTTAAATATATTTATATTCTTGGTAGGAAGACTTCAAAGGAACTTGTATTAAAATTTAAAAAAAAAATGTTGTGTGATATTACTTTTATATATAAGTACATATATGGAATTGTACATGTTCAAATTAATCACAGAAATAAGATTTGACCGAACGGCAAAAAACTGTTAAGCAGGCCTTTGAAGCTGTGCCTCGAAAGATCACTCTTATATCTTCTTATCCAAGTGCTTTCTAGTTATTCAGTGCATTGAATCCCAGCGAGGCATCGTAAAGAGTGAGAGGTAAAAGCATTAACAATAAAACCATGTACACGAAGTTCGGAAGTGGCTGAGTGGTTGAAACCTCTACTCAAGGCTCAGGACAAAAGAGTAGCCTCTGTCGTAAGACGATCTTACCCACAACTAGTTCGCCCATGTTGGTGGTATCTGCCCTTCTGCCAACGAAACTGACACTTCCATGATTCATTACGTACGTTTCTCCAAACATATTGAATTTTCAATAGTTTTCATATTTTTGTTTTCAAGCCAATTTAGAGCCCAAGAATAGTTTTTCATCTTTGGCATTATTTAGCTATACTTATGACCAACTCCAATGACCCAATCCAAGGTGACACTGTCATATGCCGAGGGATGCATGGCCGAGGGGGTGCTCGGTCGCTTATATGCGGACTCTGGATACCTGCCGACCTCCAGTCTTAATAAGGCTTCCCGGGGCACGCGGGCTATGCCCCGGGCGACTAACCCCTTCCCACCTACTCGTGGGATCAAATATGCCAAATTTAACTATTCAAACAAAAAACACCGCAAAGGAGCACGGCACTCCTCCTAAAGTGCCGGAGGGAAAAGACCATCCCTCTACAAACGCATCTGGGAAACCAGTGCCCAAAAAGACGGGGAAGGAGACTAAGTCGGTCCACCGTCTCGAGGCAGCAGACGCTGTGAGGAGAGGACCGAAAAGCCAATCGGGCCAATCCACGTCGGGGGGCCCCAAGGGCGACCCGGTTACCGGGGGGGCGACCATGCAGAGCGATATCGCGGCTGGCAGACCCCTTGGGACCGGGGACCCCTTGACAACCCCGGCAGGCGGCGCCTCTGCCTCGAAAGATAGGCCCAAGTTCCAAGACAAAAGACGTGCGGCCTTCATCCTGGGCAACGACGACCCGGTGTTCCTGGCGTCTGCCCAGGGAATCGAATCGCGGCGATGGGCCAAGACAGTCCTGCCCGACTACCAGCCAGCCAAAGCTGGCAAGGCCACAGCCAAGGCCCCAAGCAAGCGGCAACGCTCGGCGGAGGACACCGCCACACAAGTCCAACAGGCCAAGAGGACGAAGACACTGAGCAACCGCTCGTTTGCCGAGGTGGCGAGAGGAAAAACCCTGATTGGAGTCCTAGATAGGGGCTCTAAGGACGGGCAGATCCCTAGGGACAAGTGGCACCTCGTGGAAAACGAGCTTCAAGACCGTTTCCTCCAGGAGTTGGAGGAGAATGGAGGACCACCGCCCAAGTGTGAGGACGCCGGGTGGCACCAAGGCAGGGTGAAAGCCATCGCCTGCCAAGATGCTCGCTCGGCGGCCCTCTACGCGAAGGCGGTATCATCGCTCAAGGAGGTCTACCCAGGAGCCCAGCTGGAGGCCGTGAAGTGGGAGGACATCCCCAGCAAGCCGAGGGCCAGAGCGTGGGTCTCGGCGAAGCCTGCAGAGCCGGATAAGATTCTCCGGATTCTGCACAGCCGATTGGAAAGTGGCCAAGGTAGAGGAGAGCAACGGGCAGAGGCGCCAAATCATACTCGTCCTGAACGAGGAGTCGGTCAGACTTCTCCACGACACGGAGGGCGCTGTGGACTACGGCTACAAGAAGGTAGTCGTAGTACCGTACAAGTCCGACTCCAAAGGCATGCAACCGACGGTCGAGCCAGACCTGGAGCCCCCGGAGATCCTAGTATGGAGATCAAGCCTGCGGTGTCAGACGTGGCATCAGTGGTGTCGGATGACATCCTAGATGGTTACGTGTCAGACGTGAGCGATCTCACTAGGGATCTCAAGCACATCGGGGTCGCGGAGGAGTTGGACTCTTCGGAGAGCGACCACGACAGGACAATGGTGGAGGTGAACCTCAGGAATGTCACTGATACTCCTGCAGATAAACCTCCACCATTGTAAGGCAGCATGCGCTGCTCTCTTGCTCCACCTAGCCAAGGATGGAGCCGACATAGTCCTCATTCAGGAGCCCTGGATCTTCGGAAACAGGGTCTCTGGTCTGAGGACTCCTGACTATAAGCTATACGTAGCTGTCTCCGCAGGTAAAACTCGCACCTGCATCCTTGCAAAAAGAGATTGGCATCTATTTTTGCTCCCAAATTTGAGCAATGAAGACCAAACAGCAGTGAGCCTCGAAGGCCAGGGGTGCTCACTGAGAATCTGCTCCACGTACATGGGTCACGACCAACCCCTCCACAGGCGCTCAGGGCGCTAATCACAGACTGCGAGGCCAAGGACACCGGCCTAATCGTAGGGTGCGACGCCAATGCACACCACTGCCAGTGGGGAAGCACTGACACCAACGAAAGGGGTGAGTACCTTTTCAACTATCTACTGACCACTCAGATGGTCCTTTTAAATAGGGGGAGTGATCCCACCTTCATTATTAAATACCGCAAGGAGGTCCTGGACCTCACACTTGCCTCTCATGAGTTACATGGGAACATCGTATTTTGGAGGGTCCTGGAAGAGCACTCCTTTTTGGACCACAGGTACGTGAAAACCGTATTCTCCTTTTCACTACCGAGACCAGCTCAATTTCGGAACCTTAGGCGGACAAACTGGGCTCGGTACTCAGACCACCTCTGTCGTGTTCTCCCTGAGACTCCACCTGAGGAGGAGATTTCCAGGGAAGCCACGACTCATCTTGTTAAACTATTTACCGACGCGTGCAATGAGGCGCTCCATAAATCCTGCCCCTCTAGCAAGAGCAGAGGCCGGAAGAAACCTGAATGGTGGAATCCGAAACTGAGGCAACTCCGGAAAGCCTCCCGGAGACTCTTCAATAAAGCTAAGGCTGAAAACGCTGAGCAGAACTGGGCCGATTACAAGGCCAGTCTGTCAGTTTACAATAAAGAACTGAGGAAAGCCAAACGCGCCTCATGGCGTAAGTTTTGTAGCGACATTGAGAATAACTCGGAAGCCTCGCGCTTGCGCAAAGTTCTCTCGAAGACTACACCCGCTCTGGGCTACCTGAAGAATGCCGACCAATCATGGACAACGTCAAGCAATGAGTCGCTAAATCTTCTCCTTAACACCCACTTTCCCGGCTGCGATGAAAACAGACCACACTACATCGCGGCTCCCTCCGTTGCCTCAAGTGTTATCATGAACCTGCTAAGCCAGGAGAACATTTCCTGGGCAATAAAAAGCTTCAAACCATACAAGTCTGCGGGACCAGATGGCATCATCCCTGCCCAACTGATTCACGCTGGACAAAAAGCCAATAATTGGCTCAAAAGGATATACGAGGGAATCTTCTCCCATGGATATATCCCGGAAACCTGGCTTCATACCAAAGTCGTCTTCATCCCCAAGGCAGGCAAGCCCTCGCACACTGCCCCCAAAGATTTCAGACCCATAAGTCTATCGTCTTTCCTTTTGAAGACGATGGAACGGCTTTTGGGGATGCATCTCACGGTGAATATTCCGCCTAGTCTAATCTCAGACTCCTAGCATGCCTATCGGAAAGGAAGATCCACCGAAACGGCCCTACACTCGATCACATCGATCATAGAAGCGTCCCTCAACTGTAAGGAGTACACCCTGGTAGCCTTCCTTGACATAGAAGGCGCCTTTAATAACATCCTCCCGACCGCCATCACGGGTGCACTGACGGACTTGGGGGTTGACTCCCGGACGGTGAGCCTGATCGATCAGATGCTACAATGCAGGACGGTTGAGGCATCACTGGGGACGTCAACGTCCACCAGATTTGTCAGTAGAGGCACCCGCAGGGCGGAGTCCTCTCGCCCCTCCTATGGAACGTGGCAGTGAACGAACTGCTGCTTGAGATAGAGGGGGGTGGCTGCCGCGTGGTGGCGTATGCGGACGATGTTGCTATAGCATTCTCGGGTAAATTCCCGCAGACGCTGTGTGAGTGCCTGACAAGCACACTCATGAAGATGTCAAAATGGGCAGACAAATGCGGTCTAGGCGTCAACCCGTCTAAAACGGAACTGGTGCTCTTCACTAGGAAGTACAAAGTTCCGGCACTGATTCCCCCAAGACTATGTGGGGAAGCGCTAGTCTTCAGCAACAGCGCCAAGTATCTTGGTCTAATCCTCGATAGAAAGCTCGATTGGAAATTGAGCATAGAGGATAGAGTAAAGAAGGCCACAGTAGCCCTCTATACTTGCAGGAAAGCCATCGGACTAAGATGGGGAATGACCCCCTATATAGTTCGGTGGCTTTACACCACCATCATAAGACCGATCATGCTCTATGGAGTGGTGGTATGGTGGCCAGCCTTAGACAAAAGGACATGCCTCAATAAACTCAGCAGAGTTCAACGCATGGCAGAGCTATGCATAGCTGGCGGGCTACGCACTACTCCAGGGGAAGCCCTGGATACTGTCCTGGACCTCCTCCCCATAGATCTCATGGGAAAGAAGGTGGCAACACTTTCCGCACTCAGAATGAGAGAAGCCAGACTGTGGAAAGCGTCCGCCGTTGGGCACTCGGGAATTCTGACGAGACACCCGCAATTACCAGAGAGGACAGATTATTGTGTCCCTAGTGATCACCTCTCGACGCCTTACCAGGTATCAATCCCACTTAGGGAGGACTGGGAGATGGGCGAACCAGGACCCGCAAATGCGGTTCACTTCTACACTGATGGCTCAAAGTTAGACGGCCGCGTGGGAGGCGGAGTCTACTGCAGCGAGCTGAACATCAGTAATTGCTTCAGGCTCCCGGATCACTGTAGTGTGTTCCAAGCGGAGGTTGAAGCCATCAAGGAGGCCATTTCGATCGTCTCCAAACTACTTCTAGATACGCACTTAGTGTGCGTCTTCTCGGACAGCCAAGCAGCTATCAAAGCTCTAGGCTCAATATCGTCGAACTCAGCGACTGTAAATGACTGCCGCAGGTCTCTGCACGAGATCGCAGAGCAGTTAGACCTCTTCCTTATATGGGTCCCAGGCCACAGAGACATCGAGGGGAACGACGCCGCCGACGAGCTAGCAAGGCAGGGTACTACAATTCCTCTCCTTATGGAGAGGAAGCAGGTAGCGATGCCTCTGGCTACGTGCAGGCTCCTCACGCACGAATTGTTCGAGCAAAATGCCAATAGGAGATGGCAGCAAACCGTTTCCTGTAAAATCTCAAGATTGATATGGCCATATCGATCGAAGAAGCGCTCAGCCGAGCTGTATAGGCTCAGCAGAGCACAGTGCTCTGCAGTTACTCGAGCCATTACGGGACACTGGCAGATCGGCACTCATGCCTCTAGACTGTCAATCCCTCATAACGACTTCTGCAGGAGTTGTCGCGACGAGGAAGAGGAGGAATCGGTCCCCCACTTCTTCTGCCACTGCCCGGCCCTTGGAAATCGTCGTCTTCGTATTCTCGGGGCCGCTTTCCTCACAGACATTTCGGACCTGTCCGAAATCAAACCGGGGACCTTGTCCAGATTCATCCAAGCCTCCGGATGGGACTGTCCTTAATTTGCAACAGCCTGGTTCTCCACGGTTTTTAGGCACTGGGAAGGGGCACACGCCCATGCGGCACCACAACGGACCTTCTACAGGTCCAAGTGAGCTTGGGAGGGTTTCATCACTCCCCCAGGCTACCGCCTGAACATAACATAACCTATGACCAACTTATTTGTAAAGCGTAAGACAAATTTATGTTCATCGATGTAATTGAAGGGTATTAAGCGTGCGGTTGTCAGCAGTGGCAAGAAAATATGTATTGCTCTTTAATGAAAGACCGACCATACGTCGTGACAAGTTGCCCTCTAATCTAGAGGGACCTAAAGCGGACCTAGCGAATTTTACAGTGTACCGTGCCCATGGGATGAATGATATATTTAAAATAAATATAAAAATATGACTCTGGAGCCATAAAATACCGACGCATCGATCGATCTTGGCGCAATCGAAACGTCTCACAGTGGGTGAATCCAGCAGTTCAGCAGGAGACAAACTCTACCTCCTACGGTACTGAATATAACATAAATCTGGCTTTATGTTTTTTTTAGCATATACAAATTTAAATTTGTTTTAAATGCATATTTTTAATTTTAATTTTAGTTTTAGAGGCTTTATCCCTATCTAATGGAGAACCTGGAGAGTTGTCTTCATCCCGAAGGCAGGAAAGTGAAGCCATGTGAGTCCCAAGGCAAGCTACCGAAAAGAAGACGTACCATAAGCTTGTGGAGAAGACAGGATTTTCTCTCTATTAGAGGGGCGCTGAGGTCAACCCCAACAAAAGCACTCGAAACTGTACTTGGAATTGACCCCCTGGAAATCCACGCTCGTCTGACTGCATCAGGAAATATGTCACCACAAGGATATGGGCATAGTTCAATTGGCAGGGACAATTGTCTTGAAATCAAAACTCCGCGATGGACGGAGGAGTAGGAGCGGACCTATACTGTTCAGACTCTGAGATAAGCGGTCATATAAGCAACCGGACCAATTCAGCATGTTCCAGGAGAAAGCTTTTGCCATCAGGAAAGCTGCAGAGGTTGCTAAGACCCATGCAAAGCTAGGCATCACCAGCTGAGGCAGCTGTGGGAAATGTGATGAGCCTGGGGTAAAAATCTACTTAAACAAAGCAACAAGTTCAGTTTAAAAAACCAAGTTATGTTATACAAAACCATACTAGCTCCTGCCTGGAAGTACGGCAGTACGGTAGGATCTCCGGAGCTGAGTGGTATATCCGTAACCGGGACATTTCTAAGGACCTTAACGTACCACTTGTTGGTGATGTTATCAACAATCAAGCGAAGAACCATATGTGTAGCTCAGAAACTACCCTAATGCACTGGCGAGACGTCTTGCAAGAACAAGATACCGGCGTAGGGTGGCCAGAATACACCCAGTCGACCTGCCCAACAGGTTGATCTAAGAGGACCTATACCCTAGAAACCTGAACAGATAATTGAACCAAATAATATCCCTCTCCAAATTCTTCGACCTTAATAACACGCATGTTTTGTTATGTTGACTGACTGTTACTCCAAAAGTAATAGAAAACAACAATATGTATTACTAAAAATAACCAAACACTCAAAGTTAAAAAAAAAAAAAAAAAATTTCGAATTTCTTGGTTTTCTTGGTCGGAAAATAAAGCTCGCATTGAAACTGATATGCGAGCTGAAAAATAGCACCAATTGAAGGTAACCAACCATAAGCAATCCGCTTAACATAACTGTTCGAACGCGAAGCGGTTAGTTTTCATTTCGTCGCGCGCTTGCTCACAAGCACTTATACAGCTACGTGCATTAGCGGCTTTGGGTTCACCGCACTTGCGCTTGCATACCAAAAAATCAAACGGTTGGTTCTTCTATTCTTCTGCTTTGCTCGCTGCTGCCTGTCGAAAATAGATGAGTCCAATGACGGAAAGCAGGGTGTATTTTTACAAACGTATTTTTACAATATACCTCGGTTTCACCTCGAGAGACGATATTGAGTGATGAAACCAACCAAATCAATGAAGATGAAGTGTTCACTTAAAATTCTTGGAAAAAATGTGCGACTCATTTAATGTTACTCATTCTAATTTAGAAGAGCTTGATGTGAACGAAATTGGCAGCGACCTAAGAAACAATTGTGAGGATTTGGCTATGGAAATCGAAGTTCGTATTCGCTCAGAACTCCGCAGGACTACCCAGAACATGCCGCATCACTCAACGATACGACCCGAGCTCAACGTTACTGCTTTCGCGATATCATTTTCCTGACATTAAACTTCCCACTTTCCGTGGAGGTTATACTGAGTGGGCAGACTTTCACTCGATGTTTAGCACAGTAATAGAGCCCATTCTATCAAAGATTGAGAAGTTCCAGCACCTGCGCTTATGTTTGGATGGACCTGCCCTGGAGGCTGTTCACTCTTTTGAAGTATCGGAAGCAATTATGATATTGCATTGGACATTTTAAACAATCATTTCAATAATAAACGTTTAATCTTTCAGGCACACGTCGCTGAGATTCTGAGGCATGAGAAGGTTTAATATGGGTCAACTATAAAGCTACGTACTTTATCGGACAAGCTTCATTCTCACATGAGAGCGCTTAGGTCGATGGGTACCATGGAGGAAATAGCAGGATGCATCATCGTTCACTTCACATACATGTATCTCGACTCTGATACCAGGACCAAATGGGAGGAGATGTCGCCCCCTAATGATATACCAACATGGGACCATTTTTCTGTTTTTTTGGAGAGGAGATGTCAAGCCATGGAGACCTTGGATCAAGCTATGTTGATTCAAACCCATAGCAGTCAGGTTGCAAACCATAAACGAATCAATCATTTAAAACACAGTCTTGTTGCTACCAATACAATCGTATTGTAATGCGTATTCTGTGATAATAAAGGGCATAAAATTTACAGCTGCACTCGCTTTGGAAACCTTTCGCCATCTTTGCGTCTTAGAGAGGCAAGGAAGCTTAGAGTTTGCTTCAAGTGTTTGAAGAAGGGACATCGGAATACCTCCTGCAGTTCAGGCTCTTGTCGTACATGCGCTGAAAAGCATCATACCCTTTTACATATCAACAATCCGCTGCCTACGTCAGTTAACACGGAACCTGCAAACGCTACTACGTCTCCTATTCAGACAGACTCATGCTCAGGCTCCAATCTTTCAAGTTCTCTTGTTGCCGCTTCATCACCATGCTCGCCTCCTGCTGCTGGTGGTGTCTATGCCACCTCCGGCAGAGCTACCTCCCCCAGCACTGCTTCCCGCACTGCTCGGCATGCTCGATGTGGATGTCGTGACTGTGACAGTCCCTGAGCCAGCGCTAGTGACAGTTCCCGTTCCAGCTCCTCCTGTTGTCCCCATTCCCGACATGGAACTCTGAGCCGGACTCGTGGTGGTTGTGGCTGTTGTAGTTGCGCTGCTGGTCGGCTGTCCAGTGGTTTGCCTGCGCGTATCGAACGTCATTGTGGTTGTTCTTGAAGCGTTGTGGCTGCCTTAGCAGCTCCTTCGTTGCCGTCGTCGTGGGTGGGGTGGACGTGTAACGGGGTTGAGTGGAGGGGAACTGGGGAGAGCTCTAGTCCTAGTGGTGTGATTGTAATCCTACTGCAGTCTGCACTGGGCGGCTATTTGGCTTTTGATTGGCTATGGCAGTCCTGGGTTCTAGTTCTGGTTCCGTTTCCTTTTCTGTGTTGCCTGTTGTCTGGTTAGCTATTTGAGGCACTGTTGGTCGAGAAAATTTGCGGCGACTCCCGGGATCGGTCCCGACTGCAGGCGGATGGGCTCGTCTTTCCTTATTGTCCTGCTCCAATAAGAGCTATTGCCCCGTGCACGGTCGTGTTCGTGTGGTTTGCACTGCTTTTCGCGTCGCGTTGCGTTTAGTTTACATATTCCTCCACAGCAGCGGTCACAATTTGAAAAAATCTATAAACTGCAACGAAGTAAGAAAAAAGAAGAAAGAAGCAAATAAATACAGGCGCACAAGGGAAAGGCTGTTCGCTCTTTTGAAGTATCGGAAGCAATTATGATATTGCATTGGACATTTTAAACAATAATTTCAATAATAAACGTTTAATCTTTCAGGCACACGTCGCTGAGATTCTGAGGCATGAGAAGGTTTAATATGGGTCAACTACAAAGCTACGTACTTTATCGGACAAGCTTCATTCTCACATGAGAGCGCTTAGGTCGATGGGTACCATGGAGGAAATAGCAGGATGCATCATCGTTCACTTCACATACATGTATCTCGACTCTGATACCAGGACCAAATGGGAGGAGATGTCGCCCCCTAATGATATACCAACATGGGACAATTTTTCTGTTTTTTTGGAGAGGAGATGTCAAGCCATGGAGACCTTGGATCAAGCTATGTTGATTCAAACCCATAGCAGTCAGGTTGCAAACCATAAACGAATCAATCATTTAAAACACAGTCTTGTTGCTACCAATACAATCGTATTGTAATGCGTATTCTGTGATAATAAAGGGCATAACATTTACAGCTGCACTCGCTTTGGAAACCTTTCGCCATCTTTGCGTCTTCGAGAGGCAAGGAAGCTTAGAGTTTGCTTCCACTGTTTGAAGAAGGGACATCGGAATACCTCCTGCAGTTCAGGCTCTTGTCGCGCATGCGGTGAAAAACATCATAGCCTTTTACATATTAACAATCCGCTGCCTACGTCAGTTATCACGGAACCTACGAACGCTACTACGTCTCATAATCAGAAGAGTCTGCTCAGGCCCCAATCTTCCAAGTTCTCTTGTTGCCGCTTCATCACCATGCTCGCCTCCTGCTCCTGCACGACAGTCATTATGATAACGAGTCGATTTGGTGATCTTCTTCCTTGCCGGGCTCTTCTGGATTCAGGCACTCAGATTAATTTAGTAACCTCTTGTTTTGCTCAGAAGCTTCAGCTGAAACGAGCCAAAGGGTCGGTATCAGTATCCGGTATCGGTGCTGATTCTGCATTTCACACGGAAGGTTCAGTTAATTTGGTCATGCGATCCGATTACTTCCAATTACTCCACGAGTCCCACAGCTCTCGTTGCTCCACGTATTAAAGGAAACCAGCCTGCTTCTTCATTTGACGTATCCAAATGGGAAATACCATCCAATATCAGCCTTGCTGACCCACACTTCAACAAATCGCAGCGCATCTATGTACTTATTGGAGCTAGCTTATTTTACGACATTTTATGCGTTGGACAGATCAAATTGGAGAGGGGACTTCCTATAATACAAAAAACTCGTCTCGGCTGAGTTGTCACAGGTGGCGGTCATTACTCCCACAGCGCAGTGCTCCTAGCTAGCTCTAGTTCTGAATTGAGTCAAACGCCTACCGATGGTTTGGATGAGCTAGTGCGAAGGTTCTGGGAAGTGGAAAACTGCCACGGTCCCGCTACAGAAGCAACAAAGGAGGAAATTGCTTGCGAGGAACATTTTGCCTTTTAATTGCATTTTAAACTGAGTGACAGTCTTCTTGGAGATTCATATCGCAGCCTATCGCAGATTTCTGAATCTAGAGCTCAAGCTGGTTCGCAAACTACTTCTCAAGGCCCAATACGCCGCATTTATAAAGGAATACGTTGATTTGAATCACATGTCCCCTGTCAAAGGTGACTCACTTAAACAATGCAAATTTTTTCTTCCTCATCACTGCGTCTTAAGAGAAGACAAAACCACCACAAAACTCCGAGTAGTTTTCGACAGATCCGCTTGTACATCTACAGGATATTCCGTCAACAATGTATTGGACTTTTACGTGGATGATTTGCTAACGGGGGCAGATACTACAAATGAGGTGCTGGAAATAATTCGCCAGGTGTCACAGGACACTTAGCCAAAGGAAATTTTAAAATCAGGAAATGGTGTTCCAACCATACATCTGTACTCGATCAAACACCCAGTGAAGATAGGGAAACATTTGTTAAATTTACTGATGGCAGCGATGTGACTAAGACGTAAGGTTTAGCATGGAATTCCACTTCGGGTGAGCTAATATTTTCATTCTGTCCCAATCAAGTCCCTTCGAAACCAACTAAGCGAGTTGTATTGTCAACTATTGCACGATTTTATGATCCACTCGGACTTATAGGGCCAGTAATTACCAAAGCAAAAATATTTCTACAGCAGCTGTGGAAAGAAAAGCTTCATTGGGATGAAAGTCTGCCAGTCTTCTTACGCACAACTTGGATCAACTTTATTCAGCAGTTTGATTCTATGCAACAAATTTCTTGCCCGCGCCTATCGTTCCTTCGAAGCAGCAACCTTGAAATGCATGGATTTTGTGATGCCAGCATGAGTGCTTATGGAGCTTGCATCTACGCTGTTTCGCAAGGCGACAATGGAGTCAAGGCAAATCGTTCATCTTCCAGATCTCGTGTAGCGCCACTGAAGACTATCACAATACCCAAGTTGGAATTATGTGGTGCAACGCTACTCGCTCAGCTTATACATGAAGTGTCTTTGATGAACTTCAATTGCTCTTATTATTGCTGGTGTGACTCCACAGTCGTTTTGGCTTGGATCAGGAATCAGCCATCCAACTTCAATGTATTTGTCGCTAATAGATTTTTTGTTAGTCAGGAACTCACATCTGGAATGTCTTGGCTGCAAGTTCCAACTGATCTAAACCCTGCCGATATGCTTTCTGGAGGATCATTACCAGCTGAGCTCATCAATTCTCATCTGTGGAAGTATGGACCTACAGGCCGTCAGCCATCGGGTGCTACAGGGGGACAAACGGATGACGGGTCGGCTCGCACAACTGTGAACTCGGAACTGAGGCGCAGCCGCTCCGGTTAGTAATACCCGGTGCGGTCTGCGTCTCACACCCCCAGTAGGACACAGAGGGTTGCGAGCGAACCGTCACCCGCCGTAACTGTGCACACCGGTGCAAGTGCGACTATACTCTCCCCGTGAGGGCGGCTGGAAACAGGTCCTAGCACGGTCATGTCTCTGCTAGGATGCTGGCGAATGGTAGTCGGGCGGAGAGAAGAAAACTCTCAGTGAAATTACCCCAATCCAGGGTGACACTGTTATATGCCGAGGGATGCATGGCCGGGGGGGTGCCCGGTCGCTAATATGCGGACTCTGGATACCTGCCGACCTCCAGTTTAAATCAGGCTTCCCGGGGCAAGCGGGCTATGCCTCGGGTGACCATCCCCTTCCCGCCTACTCGTGGGAACTACTATGTCAAACACTTTAAATATAAAAACCAACAAAACCGCAAAGGAGCTCGGTACTCCTCTTAAAGTACCGGAGGGACAAGCCAATCCCTCTGTACCAGCGCCTGGGAAACCAGGTCCAAAGAAGACGGGGAAGGAGACTGAGTCGGTCCACCGTCTTCAGGCAGCAGCCGCAGCGAGGGGGGGCCCGAAAAGCCAATCGGGTCCTTCCAAGTCGGGTGGCTCCAAGGGCGAAGCGGATACCGGGGTGGCTGCCAAGCAGAGCGTAATCGCGGCTGGTAAGCGCACCGGGACCGAAGAACCCATGGGAGCCCCGGCGGGCAGCGTCTCTGCACCACGGGGAGGAAAGCCGTCGTACCAGGACAGGAGACGAGCGGCTTTCATCCTGTCCAACGAAGACCCGAACTTCAAGGCGTCAGCCGAAGGAAAGGAGCAGAGGCTGTGGGCCTGCTCAATCCTTCCACTGTTCCAGCCAGCCAAAGCCGGAAAGGGCGCAGCCAAGGCCCCCAACAAGCGACAACGCTCAGCGGAGGACCCCGCAAATCAGCCAGGCCAAGCCCAGCAAGCCAAGCGGGTGAAGACCCACCTCATGAACCGGTCATTCGCTGAGGTGGCGAGGGGCAAGACCCTGATCGGTGTCCTGGACAGGGGCGCCGAGAACGGCCATGTCCCTCGCGATAAGTGGCACCTGGTGGAGAACGAGCTCCAGGACCGGTTCCTACTGGAACTGGAGGAGAACGGCGGACCACCGCCAAGGTGTGAGGACGCAGGGTGGCATCAAGGCAAGGTGAAAGCCATCGCCTGCCAAGACGCTCGCTCTGCGGCCCTCTACATGAAGGCGGTGGCGGCCCTCAAAGAGGTCTATCCAGGGGCGAAACTGGAGGCCGTGAAGTGGGAAGCTGTCCCTAGTCGCCCGAGAGCCAGAGCGTGGGTCTCGGCTAAGCCTGCAGAGCCTGAGAAGATCCTCAGGTTACTGCAGGTCTGCAACCCCCACCTTCCTACAGCTGATTGGAAGGTGGCAAAGGTGGAGGATATCCAAGGGCAGATGCGCCAGATTATCCTCGTCCTAAATGAGGAATCCATTGATCTCCTCGCAAAGTCGGACGGTGTAGTGGATTATGGCTACAAGAAGGTCACCATATCCACTTACAAGTCCGATCGCAAGGGCAGGCAAGCGGAGGTCGAGCCAGACCCGGAGCTGCCGGAGATCCCGAAAGAGGGGGCCTCGTGCGAGGAAGACAACCCGGCGTCGGATGCGGCGTCCATGATGTCGGACGACATCTTGGACGACTACGCGTTCGACGAGAGCGACCTAGCCAGAGGTCTCAGCCACATCGTTGTCGGGGAGGAGCCGGAGTCCCCTGACAGCGATCTAGAAGCAACAATGGTGGAGGCGAGCCTCAGGAATGTCGATGACGCTCCTGCAGATAAACCTCCACCATTGTAAGGCATCATGCGCTGCTCTACTGCTCCACCTGGCCAAGGGTGGACCCGACATAGTCCTCATTCAGGAGCCCTGGATCCTCGGAAACAGGGTCTCCGGTCTGAGGACTTCTGACTACAAGCTATACGTAGCTGAAACCGCAGGTAAAACTCGCACCTGCATCCTTGCAAAAAGAGATTTGCACTTATTTTTGCTCCCAAAATTCAGCAATGAAGACTAAACAGCAGTGAGAGATGCCAGTGCGATGCACATCACTGTCAGTGGGGAAGCACTGACACAAAACGAAAGGGGTGAGTACCTTTTCAGTTACTTACTGACCACTCAGATGGTCTTATTAAACCGGGGTAGTGATCCCACCTTTATCATTAAAAACCGCAAGGAGGTCCTGGACCTCACGCTTGCCTCTCATGAGTTACATGGGAACATCGTATTTTGGAGGGTCCTGGAAGAGCACTCCTTCTCGGACCACAGGTACGTGGAAACTGTCTTCTTCTTCTCAGTACCGAAGCCAGTCCGATTCCGGAACATCAGGCGGACAAACTGGACTCGGTACTCTGATTACCTCTGTCGTGTTCTCCCTGAGCCCCCATCTGAGGAGGAGTTCTCCACGGAGGCCACGACTCGTCTTCTTAAGATCTTTACCGACGCCTGCAATAAGGCGCTCGACAAAGCATGCCCCTCTGGCAAGAACAGAGGCCGGAAGAAACCTGAATGGTGGAATCCGAAACTGGGTGAGCTCCGGAAAGCCTCCAAGAGACTCTTCAATAAAGCTAAGGCTGAAAACGTTGAGCAAAACTGGGCCGAATACAAGGCCAGTCTGTCAACCTTCAACAAAGAACTTAGAAAAGCCAAACGCGCCTCCTGGCGTAAGTTCTGCAGCGAAATCGAGAGTAACTCAGAAACCTCACGCTTGCGCAGAGTTCTCTCGAAGACAACACCCACCCTGGGCTACTTGAAGAACACCGACCAGTCGTGGACAACATCCAGCGATGAGTCGCTAAATCTTCTCCTAAATACCCACTTCCCTGGCTGCGATGAAAACAGACCCAACTACCTCGCGCCTCCTTCTGTCGCCTCAAATGCCATCCTGAGACTGCTAAGGCAGAAGAACATTTCCTGGGCGATCAGAAGCTTTAAACCCTACAAGTCCGCGGGGCCAGACGGCATTTTCCCTGCCCAACTGATTCACGCGGGACATAAAGCCATTAACTGGCTCAAAATAATTTTCGAGGGAATCTTCTCCCACGGGTGCATTCCTGACACCTGGCTTCAGACCAAAGTCGTATTCATACCCAAGGCAGGCAAGCCCTCGCACACTGCCCCAAAAGATTTCAGACCCATAAGTCTATCGTCTTTTCTTCTAAAGGCGATGGAGCGGCTCCTGGGGCTGCATCTAACGGCGCGCATTCCGTCCAGTCTGATCTCAGACTCCCAGCATGCCTATCGGAAGGGAAGATCCACCGAAACGGCCCTACACTCGATCACATCGATCATCGAAGCGTCCCTCAACTGTCAGGAGTACACCTTGGTAGCCTTCCTCGACATAGAAGGCGCCTTTAATAACATCCTCCCGACCGCCATCACGGGTGCACTGACGGACTTGGGGGTTGACTCCCGGACGGTGAGCCTGATCGATCAGATGCTACAATGCAGGACGGTTGAGGCATCACTGGGGACGTCAACGTCCACCAGATTTGTCAGCAGAGGAACACCGCAGGGCGGAGTCCTCTCGCCCCTCCTATGGAACGTGGCAGTGAACACACTGCTGCGGGAGATAGAGGGGGGTGGCTGCCGTGTGGTGGCATACGCCGACGATGTTGCCATAGCATTCTCCGGAAAATTTCCACAGACGTTTCGTGAGTGCATGACAAGTACTCTCACGAAAATGTCGAAATAGGCAGACAAATGCGGGTTAGGCGTCAACCCGTCTAAAACGGAACTGGAGCTTTTCACTAGGAAGTACAAAGTTCCGGTACTGATTCCCCCAAGACTATGTGGGGAAACGCTAGTCTTCAGCAACAACGCCAAGTATCTTGGCCTAATCCTCGATAGAAAGCTCGACTGGAAATTGAGCACAGAGGATAGAGTAAAGAAGGCCACAGTGGCCCTCTATACTTGCAGGAAAGCCATCGGACTAAAATGGGGAATGACCCCCTATATAGTTCGGTGGCTCTACACCGCCATCATACGACCAATCATGCTCTATGGAGTGGTGGTATGGTGGCCAGCCTTAGACAGAAGGACATGCCTCAATAAACTCAGCAGAGTTCAACGCATGGCAGAGCTATGCATAACTGGCGGGCTACGCACTACTCCAGGGGAAGCCCTGGATACTGTGCTGGACCTCCTCCCTGTGGATCTCATGGGAAAGAAGGTGGCAACACTTTCCGCCCTCAGAATGAGAGAAGCCAGACTGTGGAAAGCATCCGCGGTTGGGCACTCGGGAATCCTGATGAGACTCCCGCAATTACCAGAGAGGACAGATTACTGTATTCCTAGTGATCACCTCTCGACGTCCTTCCAGGTATCAATCCCACCTAGGGAGGACTGGGAGATGGGCGAACCAGGACCTGCAAATGCGGTCCACTTCTACACTGATGGCTCAAAGCTAGACGGCCGCGTGGGAGGCGGAGTCTACTGCAGCGAGCTGAACATCAGTCATTGCTTCAGGCTCCCGGATCACTGTAGTGTGTTCCAAGCGGAGGTTGAAGCCATCAAGGAGGCCATTTCGATCGTCTCCAAACTACTTCTAGATACGCACTTAGTGTGCGTCTTCTCGGACAGCCAAGCAGCTATCAAAGCTCTAGGCTCAATATCGTCGAGCTCAGCGACTGTAAATGACTGCCGCAGGTGTCTGCACGAGATCGCAGAGCAGTTAGATCTCTTCCTTATATGGGTCCCCGGCCACAGGGACATCGAGGGGAACGACGCCGCCGACGAGCTAGCCAGGCAGGGTACTACGATTCCTCTCCTATCGGAGAGGGAGCAAGTAGCGATGCCCTTGGCTACGTGCAGGCTCCTAAAGCACGAATTGTTCGAGCAAAATGCCAATAGGAGATGGCAGCAAACCGTTTCCTGTAAAGTCTCAAGATTGATATGGCCACATCGATCGAAGAAGCGCTCAGCAGTGCTGTATAAACTCAGCAGAGCACAGTGCTCTGCAGTTACTAGAGCCATTACGGGACACTGGCAGATCGGCACTCATGCCTCATGTCAATCCCTCATAAACGACTTCTGCAGGAGTTGTCGCGACGAGGAGGAGGAGGAATCGGTCCCCCACTTCTTCTGCCACTGCCCAGCCCTTGGAAATCGTCGTCTTCGTATTCTCGGGGCCGCTTTCCTCACGGACATTTCGGACCTGTCCGAAATCAAACCAGGGACC
This sequence comes from Drosophila miranda, assembly GCF_003369915.1. Taxonomy (NCBI): domain Eukaryota; kingdom Metazoa; phylum Arthropoda; class Insecta; order Diptera; family Drosophilidae; genus Drosophila; species Drosophila miranda. Next base: position 42,219,410 of record NC_046674.1, read on the forward strand.
TTGTCCAAATACATCCAAGCCACCGGATGGGACTGCCCTTAACCTGCAGTAGTATGCTCTCACGGTTCGGGCAACGCGAAGGGGCACATGCCCATGCGGCAACACAACGGACCTTTTATAGGTCCAAGTAAGCTTGGCGGCGGGAGGCTCTTATCCCCCCTCCCGGCTACCGCCTTAACCTAACCTAACCTAAGTATGGACCTACACACTTGACAGCCAGTAAGGATGAATGGCAAAGTACGCCTGCTCTTCCAGAGCCGATTTTGAAGACAAGAAAAACCATACTAATTACAAACTGCGCGTCAACATATTTGGTGGAAGAATCAAAGTTTGTAAATTCCTTCCCCAAAATGCAACGAATTTTTGCGTATGTATGCAAATTCATTCATCGACGAAAGTGTGGAATAACTGTGGAGGACTTGCGCTTGAGAACCGAACTGCTTCTTCGCCTTACTCAGCAATCTCGTCTATCCACTGAGCTCGATCGCCTCGCTTTTGCCATTTTTAGATGATTGCGGGTTGCTTCGAGTTGGACGGCGTCTTAAAAACTCTACCTTGGACTTCGCAGCACGGCATCCCATAATATTGCCCAGGAATCACTCCATCACTTTTGCTCTGATACGGCACTTACACGAAAAACTTTCACGCTGGACCCCAGTCGCTATTAGCCATCATTCGTCAAACGTACTGGCCAATCGGTGGCCGAAAGACCGTAGCACACGTAATCCAAAAGTGTGTCAGATGCTTTAGAGTGAAGCCTCGAACTCTCGAGCAAATAATGGCAGATCTTCCGGTGGACAGAGTTAGCGAATCTCGTGCATTTTTAGTTACCGGCGTTGACTATTGCGGTACGTTCCTGTATAAATCAGAAGTTCGAAACCGGCCCCCACTAAAGTGCTACATGAGCATTTTTATTTGCTTCTCTACTAAGGTGGTTCATATCCCTGACTGCTCTTCGCGGTTTTGTTTGCACCCGTGGAAGACCGATTCGTCTTTGGTCAGATAATGCCACAAATTTTGTTGGAGCGCGGAACGAACTGGCCTAACTTAAGTTGCTATTCCTAAGCGACAGTCATCAAGATGCCGTGCATCAAGCTTGTCTCAACGATTGCATCGATTGGTGTTTCATTCCTGCTAGATCACCACATTTTGGAGGATTGTGGGAGGCGTCAGTCAAGCTTGCTAAACATCATCTTCGACGTGCCCTTGGATCCTCGCTTCTTGGATTTGATGAGTTGCGCACTCTCGCGTGCAATATCTGTGCAATCATTAATTCAAGGCCATTGTTTCCTGCAGCCCTGCAGATCTCGATGTGCCCAGCCATTTTCTGGTCACAACCTTCTTGGAGCCTGACTCGCTTGGATCGATCGCTTGGACCGTTGGCAGAATGTCACACAGCTTCAACAAATCTTTTGGTCTCGCTGGCGCCAATCTTATTTATTATTTAACCAGTCTTCAAGAACGAACGAAATGGCGCACCCGGAATCCTGAGCTTCACGTCAATGATGTTGTTCTTGTTAAGGACGAGAACTTCCCTCCGCTGAAGTGGCCTCTAGTGAGAATACTTGAGCTCATCCCAGGAGCTGATGGCGTTTCTCGAGTCGCCTTGATCAGGATGGCTACAGGTGTTAGCCGAAGAGCACTTGCAAAATCATGTCTATTGCCTCTACGAGATGAGGTGAAAGGCATGGATCCTTCCACGGGGGGAGTATGTTTGGGCGAAGCCCGAGTATAAATTCTTTACTCGTCTTTCTATTTCCTATCCTATTCATTTTCTTTACCATTTTGGTCATTATACTAAGCTAACTTAACGTAAGCGTAGCTTTATCTATGCTCGCTCAGCATCATGCTTTCATTTCATCATCTATGCCTTATCTATGCTCGCTTTTGTTATATTTTCATTCCTATGCCGTCGCTAAGCCGTCAGCAGCTGCGCCTGCTCTAGCAGTTACCGCTTGATATAGTTGGAGAACAGACCTTTTTTGTCTTCAAGCTATTAATTTGGCTCGAGATCGGCTCGCTTGCCTCATCCGAGTGTGTAAAGGGTTCTGCCATCTTCGGCCGACCTCAAATTACCAATTACCAGCAAATTAAAATTATAACGTTTCCATAAATCATTTAATTTTGTGAAATGTGACTGTGATTGTGATTATTATTTTTTCCGTCTGAAGGTTTCCCATCATTTTTATACCCGATACTCAAAATGAGTATTGGGGTATATTAGATTTGTGGTAAAAGTAGATGTGTGTAAAGTCCAGAAGGAATCGTTTCCGACCCCATAAAGTATATATATTCTTGATCAGCATCAATAGCCGAGTCGATTGAGCCCTGTCTGTCTGTCCGTCTGTCCGTCCGTCCGTCTGTCCGTCTCCTTCAGCGCCTAGTGCTCAAAGACTATAAGAGCTAGAGCAACGATGTTTTGGATCCAGACTTCTGTGATATGTCACTGCTACAAAAATATTTCAAAACTTCGCCCCGCCCACTTCCGCCCCCACAAAGGACGAAAATCTGTGGCATCCACATTTTTAAAGATACGATAAAACCTGTTCGGAGCAGAACCCAGCCGATTAGCTGCTTGCCAAATAGCACCTAATTCTTGGCCCTCAGCCGCTTATTTTGTTTGTTACTTATGTCTATGTCACTCATTTGTTTGTTAAAGCTTTGCGCTTGCTTGCCCTGCTAAACGCTCTCTGCCAGCTCGCTCTTCGCTATCTCCGCTTTGCGTCTGCCTACCGACGTCGGCCGAGCGAAGCTGCGCTTAGCGATCGGAGCGGCAATGTAAAGGGCAGGCAATCCACACTTGCAATTTGGATGTCACGCATTAAAGAACATATCGTAATTTTATTTCTGCGCCGAGTTTTATTTAATTCGAAATAATTAGTCGGCCGATTGGGGATAAAAAACATTATCTCCACATAAAATTTGGTGACCCCGACGTGATCTCTGAGTTGCAGTGTCAATTAATAATCATTCGCGATCGACATTCGTTAGCCCTAGCAAATTTTCGGCGGTTAAGCACAATTCGGTGCTAAAACACACTTACATACACCTACATACACGCATTGCTGGCTATTAATTTCTCTGTCGCGACAATTCGGTCAGTGCAGTGCGGTAGGCAGTGCAGCGAACTCACTAATACACACAAGCGGAGTACTAAGCGGAATCGGACAGCTCGCACAGCCGCACAGCTAAAGGCATTAGCTGTAATCCCTTTGCTTTCGGTTCCCACGTTTATACGTATACAGGGTGTCTTTTTCGGTCGTGCTGAGTGACTCTTTTAAAACCTCAACATGGCAGCACCTGAGCCTACCAATGTCGCGAACGCAGCAATGCCGAGTGATGTAGATTTCTACAAGCACAAGGCCGAGTCCATCGCGCGCCAACTAAAGGCCATGGATCGCTTTCTCACCAAGGAAGAGCTTGCCGAGTTAGATGAGGCAGAACTTCAAGCTCGCTTAGAGCAAATCGAGCGAATGAATGCGGATTTCGATGCCGCTCAAACGAGCCTTGAAAGGCTGGATTTCCTGCAGTTAGCCCATGATGCCCGGCTGGACTGTTCGAATGTTTATGTCAAGGTTAGGTCCAGGCTGTCGCGGGAGTTGATGGCTGCTCGCACGGTAAATGTTGCCAATTCAACGGCTCGGCATACTCTCGAGGGGAATTCGTCGTTGTTCGCCTATAATAGTATAGGCCGTTCTCGAATGCCCGAGTTGCAGCTTCCGCGATTCGGGGGAACTACATGGATTGGCCAGAATTCCACTCGATGTTCTCGACAATGGTGCACAAAGACCATCGTATACCAATCATCGAAAAATTCCAATATCTTCGTGGATTTCTAGATGGTGCTGCGCTGGATACGATTCGTTCCTTGGAACTTTCTGAGGAGAATTACGACAAGGCGTTGAATTTGCTAATGTTGCGATTCGATAATAAACTGTTACATTTTCAGGCACACGTCAAGGCTATTTTCGGGCTGCAAGGGGTGGAGAAGGGCTCAGCTATCGGCTTGCGCGCGCTCAGCGACAAAATCAATTCGCACTTGCGTGCACTTCAGACCTTGGCGACCCCGCAGGAGATTTCGGATGGGTTGCTGATCTTCATCATAGGCACGAAACTGGACCACAAAACAAAGGAGAAATGGAAAGAGAACTTGCCGACGTCAGGATTGCCTCGGTGGTCAAGCATGGCCTCATTTTTGGAAGCGAGATGTCGGATGCTGGAGAATTTGGGATCAGCCATGGCAACAAGTCCTAGTCAACAGGTGGGAGAAGACAATCCTGTCACCCTTATCACCTCCAGTAACGACCATCCTAACCCCATATGTAACCATTGCAATTCCTCCGAGCATTACATATCTAGATGTCAGGCATTCCTGAATCTCTCTGCGTTTGAACGATACAAAGAAGCAAAGAAGAGCCGCTTGTGTTTGAACTGCCTCAACAAAGGCCATGAACTGCAGAGGTGCAGGTCAGGACTTTGCAGGCATTGCCAGGCCAAACATCACACGCTACTCCACATTCCATCGGGAACTGGTGCTTCATCTTCCTCTTCACCGGCCGAGGAATCGATCCAGCAAGAGGCCGCGACTGTGCTTCTAGCAAGCGGGTGTTCTAGCCCTCCCCCCTCGATCCAGAAATCTCAGCCTAGCCAGAACGTGTTGCTACCTACTGCCCTCGTCCATGTAACAGATCGTTATGGAGCACTTATCCCATGTCGTGCCATTTTGGATTCTGCATCACAGGCAAACTTTGTAACATCTAGACTGGCTGATCAGTTGCAGTTGGATCATCGCTCGTCTTATGTTCACATCTCTGGAATCGGAGATTCCATTCTACCTTCGAGCAAGTCTGTACATATAGTTGTACAATCCCAGGACGCAAGCTATCGAGCTTCCTTCGCTGCAATTGTCACCAACTCAATTACGGAAATGCAGCCTAACTTCGGCGTAGACGCAAAGGATTGGCCAATGCCGAATAATCTAAAACTAGCTGATCCTAATTTCTCCAAGCCCCAACGTATCGATCTGTTGATAGGTTCTGGTTTGTTCTTCGATTTAATGTGCGTCGGACAGATTCGACTATCAGCCCAATTGCCAACATTGCAGGAGACAAAACTTGGTTGGATAGTATCAGGAAGCATTGATAGCTCGGAGAATAAGCGTGCAGCTTTAGCCGCTTTTGAAAATTCCTCGTGCATCTCTATTGACGATTTTCGACCCACAACGCTGGAGTACCAAAACTTAGAGCAGCAATGCAGGAAGCAGCTGCTCGAGTGCCAGGTGCAAGTGGAAAAACTGCGATCGGAGAATCAGGAACTGCAGCGCGAACTTTTCCATATATTAAAAACCTACATATCCACGCTAAATGAAATTCAACTTTCAACAATTTCTACATTGCCAAATTTCCTGCCATTCTATGCAATTACAGAGGTTCCCGATGATCAAGACGTAATCACGACAAGCCGCCTTCGTAAAGAAGCGCGGATTGCTGCGTTCGACGATCATCCCAGCGTAGCCGCCAGCTGCGCCCAAGCAAGCATCTTCAAGAGGGCCGTTGGAAAAATAGCGGTTCTGCCCCTTCAGGATGGATCTGTTGAAAGCCTTTGCCTTCCAACGGGGGGTGAATGTTCGGAGCAGAACCCAGCCGATTAGCTGCTTGCCAAATAGCACCTAATTCTTGGCCCTCAGCCGCTTATTTTGTTTGTTACTTATGTCTATGTCACTCATTTGTTTGTTAAAGCTTTGCGCTTGCTTGCCCTGCTAAACGCTCTCTGCCAGCTCGCTCTTCGCTATCTCCGCTTTGCGTCTGCCTACCGACGTCGGCCGAGCGAAGCTGCGCTTAGCGATCGGAGCGGCAATGTAAAGGGCAGGCAAGCCACACTTGCAATTTGGATGTCACGCATTAAAGAACATATCGTAATTTTATTTCTGCGCCGAGTTTTATTTAATTCGAAATAATTAGTCGGCCGATTGGGGATAAAAAACATTATCTCCACAAAACCAAAAACGAAGAATCGTAGACGATGACTATATGTTCTAGAGTGTAAAATCTCAACCAGATCGTATAATTATTATAGTCAGAATCAAGAAAACAATTTCATTTTTTCTCGCTCTGTCTCTCTCTAACACACAGGTTTCATGGTCGGTTTTGCCAATTGCAAAATATGAGTTCAACGATCTCAGAACCTATAAAAGCCAGAGCAACCAAATTTGGTATCCACACTCCTGTGATATCGGACCTTGACCGTTTCGTGTCCAAATTTCGCCACACCCCCTTCCGCCCCCGCAAAGGACGAAAATCTGGGGCATCCTCAAATCTCAGAGACTATTAAGGCTAGAGCAACCAAATTTGGTATCCGCACTTCTGTTAGATCTCACTATAAAACGTGTATCTCGAAATTTCGCCCCACCCCCTTCCGCCACCACAAAAGACGAAAATCTGTTGCATCCACAATATTGCACATTCGAGAAAACTAAAATCATAGATAATGACCATATCTATCAGATTGCTGAATATGGATCAGATCGGATCATTTTTGTAGCCAAAAGCAAGAAATCAATTTGCAGTGGCCACGCAGCGCCCGACGTCACGCTCAGACTGATTTTCTGTCTCTCTCGCACGCACTCTTTGTCGTGTCGTTTAATATTAGCGGCGTCTGCCGGAGGAGAGCCATACTGACTAAGTATCGGGTATAAATGTAGAGTTGCGGTCTCCGCAGCAACTCACAACGTTCCCCCTCGTTTTAGCTGCTTTCTGACGGCATCGTATGTATTTGGCGCACCGTCGCAAAAATAGCTTAATATCTGTTTTGTCTAATATCATCCAGCATCGGCGTCTGATCATCGCTTGCATCAACTGACTGCCTCGATGAAGGATGGTGTGATGACATTCATTAGCGCAGTTAGATAAGACTCCATAAGAATGATTGGATGTTTTGTGTTGAATGGACCGTCCTCCCACTCCAAATAACCTATCTTTGTCTAGAAATGTGTAGAGGTTAATGATCTTTCTGGCGTTGTTTACCGTTTCTCCTCTTTTGAGCGGCTAAATTTATATTGAATTGCAGCTCCGTTGCAGTCAATTACTGCAGGTGCTTCCTCTGTGGCAAAAACGCTTTATGTATGCCACAACTCTGTTCAGCTTAAGCCAACTCGAATAGCGTGATACGAGTACATTGATAAACTCTCCTCTGTCTTTTAAATTGACAAATGTTGACTTATGTTCAGTCTGTTCGTTTGAAGTTAATAGCCATTGTCTATTGGCAAGGTAGCCGTTTGGGCCGTTCCACCAAATACTTAGATCTTGTAACTTGGCTGGAGACATTCCTCGCGATGCACTATCTTGTGGGATTATTCTTTGTGTTAGGTTAGGTTAGGTTAGGTAAAGGCGGCTGCCAAGCTCGCTCGGAGTCCGGCACACTTAGGCCGGTTTCGGCCCGTTGTGATACCGCTTGGGATCATTCCCTCCCTGCAAGTCAGATTTCATGTCAACAGTTGTCCCATCCAGATGCTCTTATAAAGTTTGCGAACTTTCTGGGACATAACGTAGACATCTCCGAGATCTCGTTCAGAAAGGCAGAGCCTAAGTGTTGTAGCCTCCTTCTGCTGAGAGCTCGACAGGAGCAGAACAGGTGTTCCACTGTCTCCTCCTCGTCCTCGTCTCTGCAGCTACGGCAGAAAGCATTGTGTGGGGCACCCAGCCTGTTTGCGTAATTGTCTACTAGCCAATGTCCTGTGAGGGAACGTATGACTGCGCTGCACCTTTCCCAGCCTAGTTTGCAGAGCTCTGAGGTGCGCTTCTTTTCTATGGTCAGCCATGTTTGCCGAGCTGTGCGACAACGTGGCCCTACTTGTCACTTTTCGTCTGCCAGTCGCTTTTACTGCTCTTTTATGATGAGCTTGCAGGTGGCCATAGGCATACAAATATCCTCCTTATCTTGGAGAAGGGGGGTCGTAGTATCATATCTGGCCAGCTCGTCCGCTCTGCAGTTGCCCTCGATGTCCTGGTGGCCCGGGACCCATATAAGGCTGATAGCAAATTGCTGAGCCATCTCGTGAAGAGATCTGCGGCAGTTCGCTGCAGTAGCCGAGTTCGAGGAGATCGCGTTGACTGATCTGATCGCAGCTTGGCTATCGCTGTAGATGTTTATGTTGGTTGCCGTGGCGGTAACCGTGTGAAGACAGTGCAGAGCCTCCCTGATTGCTTTAACTTCCACTTGGAAGACGCTACAGTGATCCGGAAGCCTGAAAGATTGCCTTATGCTTAGCTGTGCAGAGTAGATTCCTCCTCCGACCCTGCCGTCCAGCTCTGAGCCATCCGTGAAGATGCCTATGGCCCCGTCTGGGCCTGGGAGTCCCTCGAGCCATTCGTCTCTGTGAGGGATGATGGTGCTGAATGGAGTATCCGAGTGCTCCCTTGGAACTTGAAAGTCCGTTCTTACTAGGACTATGTTGTTTATATTTAGTATCGATGAGTGACCTATGTGCCCATTGTTCAGAGTCTCTAAGACGTAGTGCGGCCATTTCTGCCCGCTCCTTTCCTGCAAGGTCAAGGCTCTGGTGGCATAACATGGCGCTTAGCGCATCATTTGGTGTGGTTCGAAGAGCTCCACTGATGCAGAGGGCGGCTGTTCGCTGAACTTTGCCCAGCTGATTAGTGATTGTCCTTTTTGTTAGGGCAGGCCACCACACAGTAACTCCGTAGAGTAATATATGTCTGACTATTGCCAGATATATCCATAGGACTATGCTTGGGTTCATGCCCCACCTTAGGCCAATAGCTTTTTGGCAAGTGTAGAGTGCTTTCGTTGCCTTCTTTACTCTATCTTTGACATTCAGGTTCCAGTTAAGCTTTTTGTCAATTACCAACCCTAAGTAGCACTTTCGCTGAAGGAGAGCCTGTATTCATTTATTATTGGGGGGTTGAGGGGCGGGACCTTGTATTTATTTGTGAATAACACGAGTTCCGTTTTCGAGGGATTTAGTCCCAATCCGCGCGATTCTGTCCATCCGGACAATCGAGCAAGCTTTGCGGTCATTAGGTCGCATAGTGTTTGGGGGTCCAATCACCAATCGTCCGCGTAGGCCACTACTTTACAGCCCCCCTCTTCCAGGTCACATAGAATCTTATTGACTGCCATGTTCCACAGAAGAGGAGACAGAACTCCACCTTGCGGGGTTCCTCTGTTGACATACCTTGACTGGGTGGACGATCCCATCGATGATGTCACCGTCCTGCGTATGAGCAATTGATCAATGAGCATCACCAAGTGACGATCCACCCCAGGTCAGTCAGGGCTTCTGAAATAGCGCCCGGTATGACGTTGTTGAAGGCTCCATCGATAACGGGAAAAGCTATTAGTGAGTATTCTTTGAGATGCAGAGATTTTTCTACACTCGAGATTACTTCATGAAGTGCCATTTCCGTGGATATTCCTTTCCGGTAGGCATGCTGCGCACTGGAGTACATCTGAGGACTTATGGTTGTCCGTAGTTGTAACCCGATAAGTCTCTCAAAGGTTTTGAGTAGGAAAGACGGTAAACTGATTGGTCTAAAGTCTTTCGGAGTTGAGTGTGAGGATTTAGCTGCTTTAGGGATGAAGACTATCCTGGCCTTAAGCCATGCTTTCGGTATTGTACATACTGCCAGTATCTTCCTGAAGATACTGTTTAGCCAGTTGATGGCCGTATCCCCGGCCTTCTGAAGTTGGGCCGGTATTACCTGGTCCGGGCCTGGCGATTTAAACGGGTTGAAGCTGCTTATTGCCCATCTTATGTTCCGTTTTGTAAGGATATGGTCCATCAATTCTACCGATCCCTCTCCTGAGAGGTATATCGGCTCGGTGGTTGTACATCCGGGGAAATGCGTGTCGAGCAGAATGTGTAGGGACTCCTCACTGGAGTTGGTCCACGTACCATCATTCTTTTTGAGGTAACCTACCGAAAGGGTAGTTTTTAAGAGAACTTTCCGGAGTCTTGCGGCCTCCGACGTTTCCTCGATTTCGGAGCAAAAATTTTGCCAGGAGGCTCTTTTAGCCTTCCTCGTTTCCTTTTTGTATAGTGCTAGACTAGGCTTTATAGTCTGCCCAGTAAGTATCCTCAATTGCTCTTGTAGCTCTATTGAAAAGAGTCCCACAAGTACTGCGAAGGGTATCTCGTTGCTTAGACCACCAGGGGGGGTTTCTTTTCCCCCTTGGTCTGTAAAAAGGGCATGCTGCCTTGAAGGCTTTATTGCACGCATCCGTGAACCTGTTCACAAGACGGCTTAGGTCGTCTTCCGTGTTCGGGCATTCATGGGCGTTAAGAGGGATTAGTTTCTCCAGGGTTGTGCTATATTTTTCCCAGTTGGCTTTCCTGGGGTTGATATAGTCGATGGGTTTAGGGATCTCGAAGGATAATATCGTCTCGATATACCTGTGGTCCGAGAAGGAATGGTCTTCTGGGACTTTCCAGCTCTTGATTGTGTCTAACAGTTTGTTTGACACTAGCGTGCGGTCAATAACCTCCTGCCGATTTTTAATTATAAGCGTGGGGTCGTTGCTCCGATTGCAAATGAATAAATTTGAGTCCAGGATGAAGCTGAACAGTGACTCACCCCATACATTCGTGTCCGTGCTCCCCCATTAGGTGTGGTGGGCGTTGGCATCGCAACCTATTATAAGGTCTTTGTCCGTCCTTTCATCTTCGCTGGCTATTTTGCGAACAAGGTCGTTGGGAGGATCATCTTCCTCGTGGGCCATATAGGACGCCACCAGCCTGAGATGAGTCCCGTTTATCTCTAGGCTTGCCGCCGTGTTATCGCCATCGCTATAATTATGGAGCAGAAAGATATTAAAGTGCTTTCTCGCAAGTATGCAGGTGCGGGTTTTAACTTCATTTTGGGATACAATGATCTTGTATTCCATCGTCCCTAATCCACAGACCTTGTTTTCTACCACCCAAGGCCCCTGGATGAAGACTATGTCGGCTCCGCTCGCGTCTTAGCGGAGTATGAGGGAAGCCGATGCTGCTTTACAGTGGTGGAGATTGATTTGAAGAATCGTTAGGACCATCTTCAAGGTTCTCCACCACTGTTATGTCTGCGTCCGAGTGGTTTGAGACCCTCTCTCGGCACATCGATTCGAAGTCGGGCCCCAGCCCGTCTCCGAAGAGAAGCCTTCTTGGTCCGGCTCCAGTTCGTCGTCAGGCGCTTCGATCTCCGCAGCGACATCCTGCACGTCTGGGTTGACGACAGGAAGCGCCGCGTCCGCCGCGTCTGCTTTATACACTTTGATGGTGACCGAGCTGAAGCCGAAGTTTAGCTCGCCTTTTGCTGCCTCTATCGGGGCCAGCGACCATTTTTTGAGGACGAGCACTGCCTGGTTGGTCGGCCCTTGTGTCGTCTAAACCTTGGCTACCTTCCAGTCTTAGGTCGGTAGGCCTGGGCTGCACCTCTGCAACATCTTGAGGATGCGCTCTGGCTCTTTGAAAGTGGCCGGCACCCAGATTCTCGCCCTCGGTCTGCTGGGCACCTCGCTCCAGTCGACTGCGACGAGTTTCGCACCAGCATAGACCTCGCCGACCTGCGCCACCGAAGCTTTGTACAGCTTTACGGAGCGCTAGTCTTCGCAGGCAATTATTTTAAGGTTGCCCTGGAACCACCCCATATCCTTGCAGACAGGCGGTAGTCCAGGGTCTTTGTCGAGGAGGTCGAAGCAGCGGTCGGCCAGTGCCGCTTCCGCGCACTTCCACTGACTCCTTGGGATCCTTCCCTCTGCGCTGTCTTTGTCGAGGACGCCAATTAGCGTCCTCTCCTTGTCAATCTGCGCAAAAGAGACGTTGGGCAGCAGTCTGGATCGCTTAGCTACCGGTCCCGGTGTCTCCTGCGAGCGCTCTCTTGGCTTGGGGAGCCACCTTTTTTTGTTCTAAGGTGAACTCCGGGAGCACAGCCGAAGCCCATTCCACCTTCTTCAGCCAGTTGACTGATAGGCTGATGATTTCAAAGACGACTCTCAGTTTTGTAGTGGAACTTCCCTCTAATGACAGCTTGATGGCGAACATAATATTTTCCCAAGATCATTATACTCCTTCGTAAAGCTCTTGTGTCCTTTGTGAAGTTCTTTTTATTTCTTGAACTTGCGTTCCCAAATTTTTGTCCTCTTTTAATGGTACTTTAACTGTAAAACGTTAATATGTTTTGCGTTTGACGGAGTTGTTTTATTTTTCCACAACATTTTTCCACTTCCTCAGTATTAGCGTCTGTAACGTGGAAGGATATATAAACAAGGGACGGTCGATTAACGGCTATGACGGCACGCTGTTATTTCGGCATTAGCTCGTCGGTATTGGGGGTGGTGGTCTTGCGCGAACCATTCGATAACCGCTGCTGCAACGTCAGGGATAACAAATTAAATACAAAGATTTGACCGTGCGGTCGACAAGAAAACGCTAGAGTACTGAATCGATAGATACAAAAATACTAATCCAATACCAATGTTCACAAGACGGTTTAAGTGGTCTTCCGTGTTCGGGCATTCATGGGCGTTAAGAGAACTAGTTTCTCCAGGGTTGTGCTATATTTTTCCCAGTTGGCTTTCCAGGGGTTGATATAGTCGATGGGTTTAGGGATCTCGAAAGATAATATCGTCTCGATATACCTGTGGTCCGAGAAGGAATGGTCTTCTAGGACTGTAGCGCCATTTGGCGTATAACAATTGTTATTAGGATCGAATTTTATGAAGTCTAGTGTATGTTAGGCTAGGGCAAAGCGGGAGCGCAATAAAAGCTCGCTCTCTCGCTCTTGGCGAATTCGCCCCGCTTTGCCACCGTAGGTAAGATAGGCGAAGAAGAAATTGTTTTGAATATATGAAAAAGTCGAGAAAAATCTATTGAAACGAACGCACGCACTCCTTTTTTTTCGTCGTCGTAAAATACAATAATTTGCAGTCACCCAAGTTTTTCGGTCTCTTTTATTTAGAAAAACTATTTTAAATTTTCATGGCGCCCCCGGGTGGACTTGCAAATTAAAAGTGGAAGGCAAAAGTGACAGTGACACAGTGGAGATTAGATCAATAGCCAAAATCTATCATACCTATGTACATGCATATGTGCTACAGCTAAATTGCCAAATTGCCCGCGACGTGTGTGCAAAGAATACAACAAACAAACTGAAAATCACCGCGTCGGTCGTGCAATACCCTGTCTGCAGCTATATACCAAAGGAGATATATATACCATCTACCAAAGGAGATCCAAGTGGAGCATCCAGCATCAGAAGAGGAGAGTAAAGCACCTGGAATTTCCAATCTTATCAAGAGGTATTTGTGCAAAAATTGAAAGCTCGAGTGAAGACGAAAAGATTAAAAAACTCGCAATTATTGTCTTGTGCTGAAACAATTGCACCTCGCTTTCAATTCTTGGCACATACGTATGACATAGTAGAGCTAGATTTGCATGCTGTAGTTAGAGTTGAGCATATATATTAATACATATATGCATACATCTAACCCTCTTGGACGCAATAACTATACATATAACTCATTTTAACTGCAATCGCTGTCACCCCTTTCCCCTTTCTCGTTTTCGTTGTGTCAAATATATAGTTGGGTCATTGGCCAAGCGCGCATACCAATACGCAGCTGCAGCGGTGAATTTTTTCGTCTCGCTTTCGCTCCTCACCGTTGCTTATCGGTGTTCTTTTGTTTGGCGCGCTTGATCCAAACCAAACACCAAGTGACGCGCTACCCTGTTTTCGTCGGGTATATTCGTTTGGTGTCAGTAGGATCCAACTATCAATTAAGACAAAGTCGTGCTTCGCAAATCAATTTAGCGTCGATCGTTGTCGGTGCATACGTATACACAACATCCATTCTTCAGAACTACAGCGGTGAAATTTTTCGTTTTCGCTTGTCACCATTGCTGTTCGTTGCTATTCTTGTGTGGTTTTCGTGTACGCGCCAGCCAAGCGACGCTCTACCCTAAATTTGTCGGGTATATTGGTTTTTCACCTCGTTTGGGTACAATTACCCATTATTTCATTGAGTGCCTCGGCATTAAATACGATTATTAGAAACGATCTTTCGCCTTCAGTTGCTTGTATTGAGAATCAATATGACCTCAAAAGCCAACCATATCGCCCTTGAAGAGCTGAAGAAAAAGCGCAGTTGCCGTGTCAAAGGCATTCGTTTATTAGTGGACCGTTTAGAAGCGGGGGATATTCCGCTGGTATTGACGGAGCTCGAGTGCAGACTCGAAACGCTGATGCGTAGCATTGACACGGCACGCGAACTTCAAGAGAAGATTGAAGATATAGACATTTACGTTGAATTTGGAGTCGAGTTGGAAGAACTCTCAATTGTCACAAAGGCAAAATTAATGAATCTCATTTGCGCATTGAAGACAGCTGATGAGACAAAACCGGCAGTACCAGCTTATGGTGGCCCAACTCGTGCTCGCCTTCCGAAGTTAGCTCTGCCGCAGTTCAGCGGCAACTTTTCGGACTTTAAAAACTTCATAGGTTTATTTGAGACTCTAGTTCACAAAGACGAAAGCATTCCAATTATCAAAAAGTTCAACCATTTGCTTTCGTGTCTCTCCGGTGAAGCGTTGGGAACAGTTAGGGCTTTCCAAGTAACCGAGACCAACTACGAGAAAGCAATGGCTAGCTTAAAACGGGTCTACGATAATAATTGTCTGATCTTTAAAAATGACATTGATGCCCTATTTAGTCTTCCCAAAATGACCCAGCAAACAGCATCGTCCTTAAGGAACCTTATCGATACCGCCTCATCCATATATGGTTCGTTGTTGTCGATAGGCGATGATAAAAAGATCTCAAATGCGATGATTATTTATCTCGTCTTGAGTAGAGTCGATCCGGTGACCAAAGAGAAATGGGAAGTACAGCTCGATTATGAGAAGCTGCCACTTTGGACTGACTGTGAAAAGTTGCTTAATCGCAGACATCAGCATCTTTCGGCCGAAAATTCGGACAAACCAAAGCAGGAGCAGAAAGCTGTGCCAAGCAAGCCGCATAATCGGAGCTCATTCGCGTGTTCCACCGCGAATACCAAAAACCAACAATGCAGCTACTGCAATGCGAAAGGCCATTTGTTAACCGATTGCAGTCCATTTGGTCGGCTGGCAGTAATGCAAAGGTTCGAATTCGCAAAAACTGCATCCCTGTGCATCAATTGTCTGTAACAAGGCCACTCTGTAGTACGATGCAAAGCTAAGAAGTGTCGAGTGTGTGGCTGCTCACACCATACCTTATTGCATAGGTACACAGTGGCGAATAAAAGTCTGGCGTTACTATCACCCCTAGAGAATTCTTCTCCTCCTCCCAATCAGAATCAACCTTCCACTTCGCATGCTCTCCATGCGACAGCTATGGATAGAGTTATTCTGGCTACGTCGATCGTAAGCGTCCGAACAAATAATGGTTAACATGTTTTGGCCCGAGCTCTGCTTGACTCGGGGTCTCAAACCAATTTTATAACTGAGGACTTAGCACAGCGCTTACAGATCCGTAGGGAGGAGTCGTGTATCAACTTGCTTGGTATTGGTGAATCCATTCACAAGTCAAGAAAAAGATACGCACGGTGGTGAAGTCGCGAATTACTGGTAGTGAGTTTTCGGTTGATTTCCGGATTTTAAGGTCCATTTCGGGGTATCACCCTGATCAAACACTTAACGTGAGTGACTGGAAAATCCCGAAGAACTTACCACTTACAGACCCATATTTCTTCAAGCCACAGAAGATAGATATGTTGATAGGTGCAGAAACATTTTTCGAACTTGTATCTGTTGGTCAGATTCGACAAGGTCCTGACTATCCAACTCTGCAGAAAACGCTTCTCGGCTGGATTGTGTCGGGCAGATACACTCCAAAGATGACTGCCACCCAAGAAGCGAGGAATTGTTTGAGTTGTCGAGAAGAGTCAGTGATACACATCGACAACACATTACAAAAGTTTTGGTCACTGGAAGAATTGCCGTCTTCTAAAAAGTCTTTATCTCCTGAACACAAGTTATGTGAAAAGCATTATAGAAGGACTACTCAGGTCGTGCCTATACGTACTTGGAGTTCATGGAAGAGTACCTCTCCTTGGGTCACATGTCTACCACAGACAACATAATCCCCAAAACTCCACATTATTTCATTCCACATCAGTGTGTGTTGAGGCCCCAAAGCACGTCGACCAAGCTCCGCGTCGTTTTCGATGCGTCTTGTAAAACGTCCTCTCAGGTGGCCTTGAACGACATATTGATGGTCGGTCCTACGATACAGGATGAGCTGTATTCGACATTGCTCCGATTCAGACTACACAGGTACGCCTTGACAGCCGATGTGAAGAAGATGTATAGCCAAGTCTGGGTCGCTGATGCGGATAGACAATTCCAGCTCATAGTGTGGAGAAGACCCGTCTGAGTCCTTGAGAATATACCAGCTCAACACCGTAACATATGGGACTAGACCAGCCCCATTTTTGGCTATTCGGTGTTTGAAGAGGTTGAGTGAGTCTGCAAAACTCTCATTCCCTAAAGCTGCTGAAGTTATTGACTTCGACTTCCATGTCGATGACATGTTGACTGGTGCTGGTTGCGTAGAGGAGTTAAAGACAATTAAGTCTGATGTGGCTCAGGTTCTTCAACCCGCTGGGTTTGAATTGACTAAATGGTTTTCGAACTCACCTGAGGTCACCGCATCCGAGAGCACAGCTAAACCGATAACGATCTCGGACTCAGAGTCAACTAGAGCGTTAGGAATATCGTGGCTGCCACACGAAGACGTCTTTAAGTTTCAAATTGACACGTCAGTTATAGGTCTCCGAGCGACAAAACGGAACATATTATCGGTGACATCAAAGCTGTTTGACCCCCTTGGCTTGTTAAGTCCTTTAGTAATTAAGGGAAAGATCCTACTGCAGGAGCTTTGGTTTAACAAGCTAGATTGGGATGGGTCAATTCCAATGAACTTGGAAACAGCATGGAACTTATTAAAAGAATCCTTGGGTCAGTTGGAGAAGATTACCATACCTCGATTTGTGCATACTGATCCCATGTCACCGATTCAAGTACATGCCTTTGCCGACGCATCCATGAGAGCTTATGGAGCCTGCGTCTATATCCGTAGAAAGACTGCAGAAGGTTTCGAGGTCTCCTTGTTGACTGCAAAGTCGAAAGTAGCGCCGCTCAAGACGAAAACGCTCCCAAGGCTTGAGTTATGTGCCGCTCACCTTCTCGCAGACCTTTGTCACCGAATCAAATCACTGCTCAAGGCTCCAATTGAGAAAATGATATACTGGTCAGATTCAGAAGTTACTCTTCATTGGATCAGATCCCACCCTTCGTCGCTGTCAACATTCGTTGCGAACCGAGTAGCGGAGATTCAAGAGTGGTCAAGTGAAGCTACGTGGCGGCATGTGCCAACAAAACAAAACCCAGCAGACATAGTTTCGAGATGTTGTGACGTAGAGGAAATCGTGCAGTCGATCTGGTTTGGTGGACCAGCGTTCTTAAAGTTTGAAGAAGAGAGCTGGCCCAGAAATCCACACTTCGAGCTTTCCGAAGAAGAGCTACAGATGGAAAGTCGGAAGAAATCGGTCGGACTGACCGTCGCGGCCAAGCCAAATTATTTAGTGGATGTAATCGAGGGATACTCGTCACACCTCAAATTGCTAAGAGTGTTCGTTTTCGTCTTCCGCTTCATCCGAAAATGCAAAGACAAAAGTCTCAACTTTGGAAAAATTCCGTCATCCGGTGAATACGACGAGGCGTTTCTAAAAATAGTCGAAATAATACAGAAAAATGAGTCTCAAGAAGATATTGAAAGGGTTCGTAAATGCACCAAGTTAGGCCGAAGTTAGGTCTTCAGCGTTTGAATCCCTTCATCCATGAAGAGGCTGGGACTTGGTGCTCTTTTTCGTTGTTGCGAGTTGGGGGGCGACTAGTTAACGCTCCTATGTCATATAATGCCAAGTTTCCCTTTTTATTGACAAAACGCTCGCAGTTTGTGCAGACATACGTTCGCTATCTGCATCAAACGAATTTTCATGCCGGGCCACGAGCACTCGTGAGTATCCTTAGACAGCGCATTTGGATAGTGAATGCTCAGGCGGTCTGCAGGGCGACAGTTAGGTCGTGTATTCGTTGCTTTAAATGCAAGCCTCTACTCCAGACCCAAATGATGGGCAACTTACCCGCAGACCGGCTCCGTGCTCTCCGCCCATTTTCAGTATGTGGCGTTGATTTTTGTGGCCCAGTCTATAAGACTCTAAAACTTCGTGGAAGGCCCCCTTATAAGTCCTACATAGCGTTATTTGTCTGTTTTGCGTCCAAGGCAGTTCATTTAGAAATTGTCTCCGATTTGACGACTAATTCCTTCTTGTTGGAATTCCAAAGGTTCGTCGGTCGTCGAGGATGTCCGCAACGCGTGAACTGCGACAACGCGACAAATTTCGTCGGAGCAAGTCGCCACTTCAGCGAACTGCGGAAGAAGATAGAAGCGGAAGCGGACGCGATACGCGAATTCGCGTCAAGAAGCGGGTGCGAGTTTGCCTTCATACCGCCTCGAGCACCGCACATGGGCGGACTTTGGGAGGCCGGTGTGAAGTCTGCCAAGGGCCTACTCCTACGGGCAGTCGGAAGCGCTCTCCTCACCGCAGAGGAGCTGGAGACCGTGCTGGTCGGGATCGAGGCGGTACTCAACTCGCGCCCGCTAGGACCCCTAAGCCCAGACCCAATCGACGGAGACGCGCTGACTCCCGGGCACCTGCTGACAGGCGGGCCGCTCATCGCACCCCCAGCACCCAGGACCCCGGACCAGGTGGGTCTGAGCTGCTTAAAGCGATGGCGGCTTGTCTCGTCAGCCAGGCAAATGTTCTGGCAGCGATGGTCCCGGGAGTATGTGCTGGGATTGCAAATAAGATGCAAGTGGCACCAGGAGGAACCAAACATCAAGGAAGGCGACCTCGTAATCGTCGCCGAGGATAACCTGCCCCCTCAACAGTGGCTCCTCGGAAGGGTGGTCGGAACAACCGCCGGGCAGGACGGAAGGGTCAGAGTGGTCGACCTGAGGACGAGCAGCGGACCCACGTTCAGGAGGCCAATTCACAAGTTGGCGCTTCTGCCACTGGTTTGAAGCCTTCCAGGCCTTCAACGGGGCCGGTGTAGCGCCATTTGGCGTATAAAAATTGTTATTAGGATCGAATTTTATGAAGTCTAGTGTATGTTAGGCTAGGGCAAAGCGGGAGCGCAATAAAAGCTCGCTCTCTCGCTCTTGGCGAATTCGCCCCGCTTTGCCACCGTAGGTAAGATAGGCGAAGAAGAAATTGTTTTGAATATATGAAAAAGTCGAGAAAAATCTATTGAAACGAACGCACGCACTCCTTTTTTTTCGTCGTCGTAAAATACAATAATTTGCAGTTACCCAAGTTTTTCAGTCTCTTTTATTTAGAAAAACTATTTTAAATTTTCATGGCGCCCCCGGGTGGACTTGCAAATTAAACGTATTAATTAAAAGTGGAAGGCAAAAGTGACAGTGACACAGTGGAGAATAGATCAATAGCCAAAATCTATCATACCTATGTACATGCATATGTGCTACAGCTAAATTGCCAAATTGACCGCGACGTGTGTGCAAAGAATACAACAAACAAACTGAAAATCACCGCGTCGGTCGTGCAATACCCTGTCTGCAGCTATATACCAAAGGAGATATATATACCATCTACCAAAGGAGATCCAAGTGGAGCATCCAGCATCAGAAGAGGAGAGTAAAGCACCTGGAATTTCCAACCTTATCAAGAGGTATTTGTGCAAAAATTGAAAGCTCGAGTGAAGACGAAAAGATTAAAAAACTCGCAATTATTGTCTTGTGCTGAAACAATTGCACCTCGCTTTCAATTCTTGGCACATACGTATGACATAGTAGAGCTAGATTTGCATGCTGTAGTTAGAGTTGAGCATATATATTAATACATATATGCATACATCTAACCCTCTTGGACGCAATAACTATACATATAACTCATTTTAACTGCAATCGCTGTCACCCCTTTCCCCTTTCTCGTTTTCGTTGTGTCAAATATATAGTTGGGTCATTGGCCAAGCACGCATACCAATACGCAGCTGCAGCGGTGAATTTTTTCGTCTCGCTTTCGCTCCTCACCGTTGCTTATCGTTGTTCTTTTGTTTGGCGCGCTTGATCCAAACCAAACACCAAGTGACGCGCTACCCTGTTTTCGTCGGGTATATTCGTTTGGTGTCAGTAGGATCCAACTATCAATTAAGACAAAGTCGTGCTTCGCAAATCAATTTAGCGTCGATCGTTGTCGGTGCATACGTATACACAACATCCATTCTTCAGAACTACAGCGGTGAAATTTTTCGTTTTCGCTTGTCACCATTGCTGTTCGCTGCTATTCTTGTGTGGTTTTCGTGTACGCGCCAAGCGACGCTCTACCCTAAATTTGTCGGGTATATTGGTTTTTCACCTCGTTTGGGTACAATTACCCATTATTTCATTGAGTGCCTCGGCATTAAATACGATTATTAGAAACGATCTTTCGCCTTCAGTTGCTTGTATTGAGAATCAATATGACCTCAAAAGCCAACCATATCGCCCTTGAAGAGCTGAAGGAAAAGCGCAGTTGCCGTGTCAAAGGCATTCGTTTATTAGTGGACCGTTTAGAAGCGGGGGATATTCCGCTGGTATTGACGGAGCTCGAGTGCAGACTCGAAACGCTGATGCG
The DNA here is from genome assembly GCF_003369915.1 of Drosophila miranda. NCBI lineage: Eukaryota > Metazoa > Arthropoda > Insecta > Diptera > Drosophilidae > Drosophila > Drosophila miranda. Next base: position 42,240,140 of record NC_046674.1, read on the forward strand.
TAGCATTGACACGGCACGCGAACTTCAAGAGAAGATTGAAGATATAGACATTGACGATGAATTTGGAGTCGAGTTGGAAGAACTCTCAATTGTCACAAAGGCAAAATTAATGTCTCTCATTTGCGCATTGAAGACAGCTGATGAGACAAAACCGGCAGTACCAGCTTATGGTGGCCCAACTCGTGCTCGCCTTCCGAAGTTAGCTCTGCCGCAGTTCAGCGGCAACTTTTCGGACTTTAAAAACTTCATAGGTTTATTTGAGACTCTAGTTCACAATGACGAAAGCATTCCAATTATCGAAAAGTTCAACCATTTGCTTTCGTGTCTCTCCGGTGAAGCGTTGGGAACAGTTAGGGCTTTCCAAGTAACCGAGACCAACTACGAGAAAGCAATGGCTAGCTTAAAACGGGTCTACGATAATAATTGTCTGATCTTTAAAAATGACATTGATGCCCTATTTAGTCTTACCAAAATGACCCAGCAATCAGCATCGTCCTTAAGGAACCTTATCGATACCGCCTCATCCATATATGGTTCGTTGTTATCGATAGGCGATGATAGGCGATCGTCTTGAGTAGAGTCGATCCGGTGACCAAAGAGAAATGGGAAGTACAGCTCGATTATGAGAAGCTGCCACTTTGGACTGACTGTGAAAAGTTGCTTAATCGCAGACATCAGCATCTTTCGGCCGAAAATTCGGACAAACCAAAGCAGGAGCAGAAAGCTGTGCCAAGCAAGCCGCATAATCGGAGCTCATTCGCGTGTTCCACCGCGAATACCAAAAACCAACAATGCAGCTACTGCAATGCGAAAGGCCATTTGTTAACCGATTGCAGTCCATTTGGTCGGCTGGCAGTAATGCAAAGGTTCGAATTCGCAAAAACTGCATCCCTGTGCATCAATTGTCTGCAACAAGGCCACTCTGTAGTACGATGCAAAGCTAAGAAGTGTCGAGTGTGTGGCTGCTCACACCATACCTTATTGCATAGGTACACAGTGGCGAATAAAAGTCTGGCGCTACTATCACCCCTAGAGAATTCTTCTCCTCCTCACAATCAGAATCAACCTTCCACTTCGCATGCTCTCCATGCGACAGCTATGGATAGAGTTATTCTGGCTACGTCGATCGTAAGCGTCCGAGCAAATAATGGTGAACATGTTTTGGCCCGAGCTCTGCTTGACTCGGGGTCTCAAACCAATTTTATAACTGAGGACTTAGCACAGCGCTTACAGATCCGTAGGGAGGAGTCGTGTATCAACTTGCTTGGTATTGGTGAATCCAATTCACAAGTCAAGAAAAAGATACGCACGGTGGTGAAGTCGCGAATTACTGGTAGTGAGTTTTCGGTTGATTTCCGGATTTTAAGGTCCATTTCGGGGTATCACCCTGATCAAACACTTAGCGTGAGTGACTGGAAAATCCCGAAGAACTTACCACTTACAGACCCATATTTCTTCAAGCCACAGAAGATAGATATGTTGATAGGTGCAGAAACATTTTTCGAACTTGTATCTGTTGGTCAGATTCGACAAGGTCCTGACTATCCAACTCTGCAGAAAACGCTTCTCGGCTGGATTGTGTCGGTCAGATACACTCCAAAGGTGACTGCCACCCAAGAAGCGAGGAATTGTTTGAGTTGTCGAGAAGAGTCAGTGATACACATCGACAACACATTACAAAAGTTTTGGTCACTGGAAGAATTGCCGTCTTCTAAAAAGTCTTTATCTCCTGAACACAAGTTATGTGAAAAGCATTATAGAAGGACTACTCAGGTCGTGCCTTCAGGTCGGTTTGAAGTAAAACTGCCGTTCAAATCAGATTTCAGTCAACTCCTTTGAAGTGGCTAAACGGCGGTTTCTATCGCTTGAAAAAAGATTGTCTCGTGACCCCGAGTTACAGAATATGTACTTGGAGTTCATGGAAGAGTACCTCTCCTTGGGTCACATGTCTACCACAGACAACACAATCCCCAAAACTCCACATTATTTCATTCCACATCAGTGTGTGTTGAGGCCCCAAAGCACGTCGACCAAGCTCCGCGTCGTTTTCGATGCGTCTTGTAAAACGTCCTCTCAGGTGGCCTTGAACGACATATTGATGGTCGGTCCTACGATACAGGATGAGCTGTATTCGACATTGCTCCGATTCATACTACACAGGTACGCCTTGACAGCCGATGTGAAGAAGATGTATAGCCAAGTCTGGGTCGCTGATGCGGATAGACAATTCCAGCTCATAGTGTGGAGAAGAGACCCGTCTGAGTCCTTGAGAATATACCAGCTCAACACCGTAACATATGGGACTGGACCAGCCCCATTTTTGGCTATTCGGTGTTTGAAGAGGTTGAGTGAGTCTGCAAAACTCTCATTCCCTAAAGCTGCTGAAGTTATTGACTTCGACTTCTATGTCGATGACATGTTGACTGGTGCTGGTTGCGTAGAGGAGTTAAAGACAATTAAGTCTGATGTGGCTCAGGTTCTTCAACCCGCTGGGCTTGAATTGACTAAATGGTTTTCGAACTCACCTGAGGTCACCGCATCCGAGAGCACAGCTAAACCGATAACGATCTCGGACTCAGAGTCAACTAAGGCGTTAGGAATATCGTGGCTGCCACACGAAGACGTCTTTAAGTTCCAAATTGACACGTCAGTTATGGGTCTCCGAGCGACAAAACGGAACATATTATCGGTGACATCAAAGCTGTTTGACCCCTTGGCTTGTTAAGTCCTTTAGTAATTAAGGGAAAGATCCTACTGCAGGAGCTTTGGCTTAACAAGCTAGATTGGGATGGGTCAATTCCAATAAACTTGGAAACAGCATGGAACTTATTAAAAGAATCCTTGGGTCAGTTGGAGAAGATTACCATACCTCGATTTGTGCATACTGATCCCATGTCACCGATTCAAGTACATGCCTTTGCCGACGCATCCATGAGAGCTTATGGAGCCTGCGTCTATATCCGTAGAAAGACTGCAGAAGGTTTCGAGGTCTCCTTGTTGACTGCAAAGTCGAAAGTAGCGCCGCTCAAGACGAAAACGCTCCCAAGGCTTGAGTTATGTGCCGCTCACCTTCTCGCAGACCTTTGTCACCGAATCAAATCACTGCTCAAGGCTCCAATTGAGAAAATGATATACTGGTCAGATTCAGAAGTTACTCTTCATTGGATCAGATCCCACCCTTCGTCGCTGTCAACATTCGTTGCGAACCGAGTAGCGGAGATTCAAGAGTGGTCAAGTGAAGCTACGTGGCGGCATGTGCCAACAAAACAAAACCCAGCAGACATAGTTTCGAGATGTTGTGACGTAGAGGAAATCGTGCAGTCGATCTGGTTTGGTGGACCAGCGTTCTTAAAGTTTGAAGAAGAGAGCTGGCCCAGAAATCCACACTTCGAGCTTTCCGAAGAAGAGCTACAGATGGAAAGTCGGAAGAAATCGGTCGGACTGACCGTCGCGGCCAAGCCAAATTATTTAGTGGATGTAATCGAGGGATACTCGTCACACCTCAAATTGCTAAGAGTGTTCGTTTTCGTCTTCCGCTTCATCCGAAAATGCAAAGACAAAAGTCTCAACTTTGGAAAAATTCCGTCATCCGGTGAATACGACGAGGCGTTTCTAAAAATAGTCGAAATAATACAGAAAAATGAGTCTCAAGAAGATATTGAAAGGGTTCGTAAATGCACCAAGTTAGGCCCCAGTCTTCAGCGTTTGAATCCCTTCATCCATGAAGAGGCTGGGACTTGGTGCTCTTTTTCGTTGCTGCGAGTTGGGGGGCGACTAGTTAACGCTCCTATGTCATATAATGCCAAGTTTCCCTTTTTATTGACAAAACGCTCGCAGTTTGTGCAGACATACGTTCGCTATCTGCATCAAACGAATTTTCATGCCGGGCCACGAGCACTCGTGAGTATCCTTAGACAGCGAATTTGGATAGTGAATGCTCAGGCGGTCTGCAGGGCGACAGTTAGGTCGTGTATTCGTTGCTTTAAATGCAAGCCTCTACTCCAGACCCAAATGATGGGCAACTTACCCGCAGACCGGCTCCGTGCTCTCCGCCCATTTTCAGTATGTGGCGTTGATTTTTGTGGCCCAGTCTATAAGACTCTAAAACTTTGTGGAAGGCCCCCTTATAAGTCCTACATAGCGTTATTTGTCTGTTTTGCGTCCAAGGCAGTTCATTTAGAAATTGTCTCCGATTTGACGACTAATTCCTTCTTGTTGGAATTCCAAAGGTTCGTCGGTCGTCGAGGATGTCCGCAACGCGTGAACTGCGACAACGCGACAAATTTCGTCGGAGCAAGTCGCCACTTCAGCGAACTGCGGAAGAAGATAGAAGCGGAAGCGGACGCGATACGCGAATTCGCGTCAAGAAGCGGGTGCGAGTTTGCCTTCATACCGCCTCGAGCACCGCACATGGGCGGACTTTGGGAGGCCGGTGTGAAGTCTGCCAAGGGCCTACTCCTACGGGCAGTCGGAAGCGCTCTCCTCACCGCAGAGGAGCTGGAGACCGTGCTGGTCGGGATCGAGGCGGTACTCAACTCGCGCCCGCTAGGACCCCTAAGCCCAGACCCAAGCGACGGAGACGCGCTGACTCCCGGGCACCTGCTGACAGGCGGGCCGCTCATCGCACCCCCAGCACCTGAGCTGCTTAAAGCGATGGCGGCTTGTCTCGTCAGCCAGGCAAATGTTCTGGCAGCGATGGTCCCGGGAGTATGTGCTGGGATTGCAAATAAGATGCAAGTGGCACCAGGAGGAACCAAACATCAAGGAAGGCGACCTCGTAATCGTCGCCGAGGATAACCTGCCCCTCAACAGTGGCTCCTCGGAAGGGTGGTCGGAACAACCGCCGGGCAGGACGGAAGGGTCAGAGTGGTCGACCTGAGGACGAGCAGCGGACCCACGTTCAGGAGGCCAATTCACAAGTTGGCGCTTCTGCCACTGGTTTGAAGCCTTCCAGGCCTTCAACGGGGCCGGTGTAGCGCCATTTGGCGTATAAAAATTGTTATTAGGATCGAATTTTATGAAGTCTAGTGTATGTTAGGCTAGGGCAAAGCGGGAGCGCAATAAAAGCTCGCTCTCTCGCTCTTGGCGAATTCGCCCCGCTTTGCCACCGTAGGTAAGATAGGCGAAGAAGAAATTTTTTTGAATATATGAAAAAGTCGAGAAAAATCTATTGAAACGAACGCACGCACTCCTTTTTCTTCGTCGTCGTAAAATACAATAATTTGCAGTCACCCAAGTTTTTCAGTCTCTTTTATTTAGAAAAACTATTTTAAATTTTCATGGCGCCCCGGGTGGACTTGCAAATTAAACGTATTAATTAAAAGTGGAAGGCAAAAGTGACAGTGACACAGTGGAGAATAGATCAATAGCCAAAATCTATCATACCTATGTACATGCATATGTGCTACAGCTAAATTGCCAATTTGACCGCGACGTGTGTGCAAAGAATACAACAAACAAACTGAAAATCACCGCGTCGGTCGTGCAATACCCTGTCTGCAGCTATATACCAAAGGAGATATATATACCATCTACCAAAGGAGATCCAAGTGGAGCATCCAGCATCAGAAGAGGAGAGTAAAGCACCTGGAATTTCCAATCTTATCAAGAGGTATTTGTGCAAAAATTGAAAGCTCGAGTGAAGACGAAAAGATTAAAAAACTCGCAATTATTGTCTTGTGCTGAAACAATTGCACCTCGCTTTCAATTCTTGGCACATACGTATGACATAGTAGAGCTAGATTTGCATGCTGTAGTTAGAGTTGAGCATATATATTAATACATATATGCATACATCTAACCCTCTTGGACGCAATAACTATACATATAACTCATTTTAACTGCAATCGCTGTCACCCCTTTCCCCTTTCTCGTTTTCGTTGTGTCAAATATATAGTTGGGTCATTGGCCAAGCACGCATACCAATACGCAGCTGCAGCGGTGAATTTTTTCGTCTCGCTTTCGCTCCTCACCGTTGCTTATCGTTGTTCTTTTGTTTGGCGCGCTTGATCCAAACCAAACACCAAGTGACGCGCTACCCTGTTTTCGTCGGGTATATTCGTTTGGTGTCAGTAGGATCCAACTATCAATTAAGACAAAGTCGTGCTTCGCAAATCAATTTAGCGTCGATCGTTGTCGGTGCATACGTATACACAACATCCATTCTTCAGAACTACAGCGGTGAAATTTTTCGTTTTCGCTTGTCACCATTGCTGTTCGTTGCTATTCTTGTGTGGTTTTCGTGTACGCGCCAAGCGACGCTCTACCCTAAATTTTTCGGGTATATTGGTTTTTCACCTCGTTTGGGTACAATTACCCATTATTTCATTGAGTGCCTCGGCATTAAATACGATTATTAGAAACGATCTTTCGCCTTCAGTTGCTTGTATTGAGAATCAATATGACCTCAAAAGCCAACCATATCGCCCTTGAAGAGCTGAAGAAAAAGCGCAGTTGCCGTGTCAAAGGCATTCGTTTATTAGTGGACCGTTTAGAAGCGGGGGATATTCCGCTGGTATTGACGGAGCTCGAGTGCAGACTCGAAACGCTGATGCGTAGCATTGACACGGCACGCGAACTTCAAGAGAAGATTGAAGATATAGACATTTACGTTGAATTTGGAGTCGAGTTGGAAGAACTCTCAATTGTCACAAAGGCAAAATTAATGAATCTCATTTGCGCATTGAAGACAGCTGATGAGACAAAACCGGCAGTACCAGCTTATGGTGGCCCAACTCGTGCTCGCCTTCCGAAGTTAGCTCTGCCGCAGTTCAGCGGCAACTTTTCGGACTTTAAAAACTTCATAGGTTTATTTGAGACTCTAGTTCACAAAGACGAAAGCATTCCAATTATCAAAAAGTTCAACCATTTGCTTTCGTGTCTCTCCGGTGAAGCGTTGGGAACAGTTAGGGCTTTCCAAGTAACCGAGACCAACTACGAGAAAGCAATGGCTAGCTTAAAACGGGTCTACGATAATAATTGTCGGATCTTTAAAAATGACATTGATGCCCTATTTAGTCTTACCAAAATGACCCAGCAATCAGCATCGTCCTTAAGGAACCTTATCGATACCGCCTCATCCATATATGGTTCGTTGTTGTCGATAGGCGATGATAAAAAGATCTCGAATGCGATGATTATTCATCTCGTCTTGAGCAGAGTCGATCCGGTGACCAAAGAGAAATGGGAAGTACAGCTCGATTATGAGAAGCTGCCACTTTGGACTGACTGTGAAAAGTTGCTTAATCGCAGACATCAGCATCTTTCGGCCGAAAATTCGGACAAACCAAAGCAGAAGCAGAAAGCTGTGCCAAGCAAGCCGCATAATCGGAGCTCATTCGCGTGTTCCACCGCGAATACCAAAAACCAACAATGCAGCTACTGCAATGCGAAAGGCCATTTGTTAACCGATTGCAGTCCATTTGGTCGGCTGGCAGTAATGCAAATGTTCGAATTCGCAAAAACTGCATCCCTGTGCATCAATTGTCTGCAACAAGGCCACTCTGTAGTACGATGCAAAGCTAAGAAGTGTCGAGTGTGTGGCTGCTCACACCATACCTTATTGCATAGGTACACAGTGGCGAATAAAAGTCTGGCGTTACTATCACCCCTAGAGAATTCTTCTCCTCCTCCCAATCAGAATCAACCTTCCACTTCGCATGCTCTCCATGCGACAGCTATGGATAGAGTTATTCTGGCTACGTCGATCGTAAGCGTCCGAACAAATAATGGTGAACATGTTTTGGCCCGAGCTCTGCTTGACTCGGGGTCTCAAACCAATTTTATAACTGAGGACTTAGCACAGCGCTTACAGATCCGTAGGGAGGAGTCGTGTATCAACTTGCTTGGTATTGGTGAATCCAATTCACAAGTCAAGAAAAAGATACGCACGGTGGTGAAGTCGCGAATTACTGGTAGTGAGTTTTCGGTTGATTTCCGGATTTTAAGGTCCATTTCGGGGTATCACCCTGATCAAACACTTAACGTGAGTGACTGGAAAATCCCGAAGAACTTACCACTTACAGACCCATATTTCTTCAAGCCACAGAAGATAGATATGTTGATAGGTGCAGAAACATTTTTCGAACTTGTATCTGTTGGTCAGATTCGACAAGGTCCTGACTATCCAACTCTGCAGAAAACGCTTCTCGGCTGGATTGTGTCGGGCAGATACACTCCAAAGGTGACTGCCACCCAAGAAGCGAGGAATTGTTTGAGTTGTCGAGAAGAGTCAGTGATACACATCGACAACACATTACAAAAGTTTTGGTCACTGGAAGAATTGCCGTCTTCTAAAAAGTCTTTATCTCCTGAACACAAGTTATGTGAAAAGCATTATAGAAGGACTACTCAGGTCGTGCCTTCAGGTCGGTTTGAAGTAAAACTGCCGTTCAAATCAGATCCCAGTCAACTCCTTTGAAGTGGCTAAACGGCGGTTTTTATCGCTTGAAAAAAGATTGTCTCGTGACCCCGAGTTACAGAATATGTATCGGTGACATCAAAGCTGTTTGACCCCCTTGGCTTGTTAAGTCCTTTAGTAATTAAGGGAAAGATCCTACTGCAGGAGCTTTGGCTTAACAAGCTAGATTGGGATGGGTCAATTCCAATGAACTTGGAAACAGCATGGAACTTATTAAAAGAATCCTTGGGTCAGTTGGAGAAGATTACCATACCTCGATTTGTGCATACTGATCCCATGTCACCGATTCAAGTACATGCCTTTGCCGACGCATCCATGAGAGCTTATGGAGCCTGCGTCTATATCCGTAGAAAGACTGCAGAAGGTTTCGAGGTCTCCTTGTTGACTGCAAAGTCGAAAGTAGCGCCGCTCAAGACGAAAACGCTCCCAAGGCTTGAGTTATGTGCCGCTCACCTTCTCGCAGACCTTTGTCACCGAATCAAATCACTGCTCAAGGTTCCAATTGAGAAAATGATATACTGGTCAGATTCAGAAGTTACTCTTCATTGGATCAGATCCCACCCTTCGTCGCTGTCAACATTCGTTGCGAACCGAGTAGCGGAGATTCAAGAGTGGTCAAGTGAAGCTACGTGGCGGCATGTGCCAACAAAACAAAACCCAGCAGACATAGTTTCGAGATGTTGTGACGTAGAGGAAATCGTGCAGTCGATCTGTTTTGGTGGACCAGCGTTCTTAAAGTTTGAAGAAGAGAGCTGGCCCAGAAATCCACACTTCGAGCTTTCCGAAGAAGAGCAACAGATGGAAAGTCGGAAGAAATCGGTCGGACTGACCGTCGCGGCCAAGCCAAATTATTTAGTGGATGTAATCGAGGGATACTCGTCACACCTCAAAATGCTAAGAGTGTTCGTTTTCGTCTTCCGCTTCATCCGAAAATGCAAAGACAAAAGTCTCAACTTTGGAAAAATTCCGTCATCCGGTGAATACGACGAGGCGTTTCTAAAAATAGTCGAAATAATACAGAAAAATGAGTCTCAAGAAGATATTGAAAGGGTTCGTAAATGCACCAAGTTAGGCCCCAGTCTTCAGCGTTTGAATCCCTTCATCCATGAAGAGGCTGGGACTTGGTGCTCTTTTTCGCTCCTATGTCATATAATGCCAAGTTTCCCTTTTTATTGACAAAACGCTCGCAGTTTGTGCAGACATACGTTCGCTATCTGCATCAAACGAATTTTCATGCCGGGCCACGAGCACTCGTGAGTATCCTTAGACAGCGCATTTGGATAGTGAATGCTCAGGCGGTCTGCAGGGCGACAGTTAGGTCGTGTATTCGTTGTTTTAAATGCAAGCCTCTACTCCAGACCCAAATGATGGGCAACTTACCCGCAGACCGGCTCCGTGCTCTCCGCCCATTTTCAGTATGTGGCGTTGATTTTTGTGGCCCAGTCTATAAGACTCTAAAACTTCGTGGAAGGCCCCCTTATAAGTCCTACATAGCGTTATTTGTCTGTTTTGCGTTCAAGGCAGTTCATTTAGAAATTGTCTCCGATTTGACGACTAATTCCTTCTTGTTGGAATTCCAAAGGTTCGTCGGTCGTCGAGGATGTCCGCAACGCGTGAACTGCGACAACGCGACAAATTTCGTCGGAGCAAGTCGCCACTTCAGCGAACTGCGGAAGAAGATAGAAGCGGAAGCGGGCGCGATACGCGAATTCGCGTCAAGAAGCGGGTGCGAGTTTGCCTTCATACCGCCTCGAGCACCGCACATGGGCGGACTTTGGGAGGCCGGTGTGCAGTCTGCCAAGGGCCTACTCCTACGGGCAGTCGGAAGCGCTCTCCTCACCGCAGAGGAGCTGGAGACCGTGCTGGTCGGGATCGAGGCGGTACTCAACTCGCGCCCGCTAGGACCCCTAAGCCCAGACCCAAGCGACGGAGACGCGCTGACTCCCGGGCACCTGCTGACAGGCGGGCCGCTCATCGCACCCCCAGCACCCAGGACCCCGGACCAGGAGGGTCTGAGCTGCTTAAAGCGATGGCGGCTTGTCTCGTCAGCCAGGCAAATGTTCTGGCAGCGATGGTCCCGGGAGTATGTGCTGGGATTGCAAATAAGATGCAAGTGGCACCAGGAGGAACCAAACATCAAGGAAGGCGACCTCGTAATCGTCGCCGAGGACAACCTGCCCCCTCAACAGTGGCTCCTCGGAAGGGTGGTCGGAACAACCGCCGGGCAGGACGGATGGGTCAGAGTGGTCGACCTGAGGACGAGCAGCGGACCCACGTTCAGGAGGCCAATTCACAAGTTGGCGCTTCTGCCACTGGTTTGAAGCCTTCCAGGCCTTCAACGGGGCCGGTGTAGCGCCATTTGGCGTATACAAATTGTTATTAGGATCGAATTTTATGAAGTCTAGTGTATGTTAGGCTAGGGCAAAGCGGGAGCGCAATAAAAGCTCGCTCTCTCGCTCTTGGCGAATTCGCCCCGCTTTGCCACCGTAGGTAAGATAGGCGAAGAAGAAATTGTTTTGAATATATGAAAAAGTCGAGAAAAATCTATTGAAACGAACGCACGCACTCCTTTTTTTTCGTCGTCGTAAAATACAATAATTTGCAGTCACCCAAGTTTTTCAGTCTCTTTTATTTAGAAAAACTATTTTAAATTTTCATGGCGCCCCCGGGTGGACTTGCAAATTAAACGTATTAATTAAAAGTGGAAGGCAAAAGTGACAGTGACACAGTGGAGAATAGATCAATAGCCAAAATCTATCATACCTATGTACATGCATATGTGCTACAGCTAAATTGCCAAATTGACCGCGACGTGTGTGCAAAGAATACAACAAACAAACTGAAAATCACCGCGTCGGTCGTGCAATACCCTGTCTGCAGCTATATACCAAAGGAGATATATATACCATCTACCAAAGGAGATCCAAGTGGAGCATCCAGCATCAGAAGAGGAGAGTAAAGCACCTGGAATTTCCAACCTTATCAAGAGGTATTTGTGCAAAAATTGAAAGCTCGAGTGAAGACGAAAAGATTAAAAAACTCGCAATTATTGTCTTGTGCTGAAACAATTGCACCTCGCTTTCAATTCTTGGCACATACGTATGACATAGTAGAGCTAGATTTTTAAATTGTGGACGTTGACATGCAATGACTGCATCTTTAAAGAGGCGATGCAGTTACTGCACCGTCAAGTGGCCCGTGTGACACCAGCAGAAGGCTGTTACGCGCGGATCCCAGGCAAAACGCAGCCCTCCTCCCGCCTAACCGACCGAGGGGCGCTGCCGCATGACGCACGGTGCGTAGTCGAACCGAACGCGAACATGCAAGAAAGATAGCTATTAGACTAACATTCGAGGAAAATTAGTACTAAACTTACTAAGAAACTAAGCATGCAATCAAAGTACAAATACCACTACAGTTACTAATTAATAGAAAGGTGTGTAAGGATTAATAATTTAATAAGAGGAAGAGAATTAGTGGTGGATATAATATGGTAGAGGGAATTATAATCCGAGCATAAGACCCTAAACGGTTCATGCAAGGAATAATTCGATCTACAAAGTGGAAGGAACAACGGTATAAAATTTCTAGTCAGTCTAATAGGAATCGTGAAGTTTATGCGGCTCAACAGATCAGG